>NC_086289.1:10775178-12104045 GCF_963924245.1 Chroicocephalus ridibundus | reverse complement strand
ACCACCCCACGGTCAAAACCCCTCCAGAACAGCTATGTCTCTCCCCTCCTGGGAGACACCCTAGGCAGCAGCTACCAACCATTCACCACTAATGTTTTGAAACTGAGCTGAGCTTTGGGACAGCAAAACCCATGGTGCAAAAGAGGATCTGGCTCAGTAACTTTCGGTCCTCATTGCCAGGGAAGATCCTTGTGATATGCTCACAATAAATCCTCTATTTTATCCAACCACTAATGAAAGCCGTTAGAAATAGTGGGGCTATTAAGACCACGTGTGCCCTCATCTTTGAGTCAGTCCAGTTCCCCATGCCTCTTCTTGTCCAGCCCCACAGACCCCACAGGGCTATGACATATGCTCAGCAGCTGTGGGGAGGAGAGAGGTCAAGATACCCACCTGGTATGGAGAAGGGAAAACTGCTCTCTGCACGCCTCTAGCTGACATGGTGAATCCACCTCAGCCCACCACAGCAGCACCGTCACCACTAACCCCCCCTTAAAATAATGACAGAGACATCAGCAGATAGAGAGGAAGAAGTTGTTCTGGGAACAGAATCAAGCGTCCATTTCCACGGCTGCCAGTCTCACAGCAGCAGGACAGAACATGAAGGCAGAGTGATGCCAGACCTAAGGAGGATTCCCCATTTCAACAATTCCTAAAAACTATTCAACCTGTTGACTGCTACGACTCCCTGTCTCCTACACTTCTCAGCTCAAAGCTGAGACACCATGTCCCAAGGGCCAACACTTAAAGGGGATGCTGGAAATCTCCCATTGTGGATCATATCACTAAGTATGTATCAAATCAGACAAGTGATTTCTCTTCCCTTCCTCTTGATCAGCCCAGCAGAGACTACAGGCTGGTTTGCTTGTGCAAACAATCTCACATTCATAGGAAGGGTTAACACTGAGCTAGCTGCATTAACAGCACAGAATAATGAAATGGATTGAAATAAGTTTTTCTAAAAAAATTCATCTACAAGGAAAAAAAAAAAAAAAAAGAAGTCTATCAGTTTTAGATCTGGTAAAAGCTGACCTAAACTAACAAAGACCTTGACTGCGTGGGAAATATCTCGTGCAGTCCCATTCACAGACAAATCCAGGGAATGTTTTAAGAGTTTACAATGAAAGAGAGAGGCTTTAAAAGGGACTACAAGGGATCTGGAGGGGAAGATGGTTCATTCATCTGTCAGCCTGAGTTCTTGCACACCCACCTGTTTTGTTCCATGCAGCAACCCCCACTGTGCAAAGATGAGACCATATTTTGCACAAGCTAAAATTACAAGGGAAACACCTGTGTATGCCACACAAAGTACAGGCCACAGCACAGTCAGAACAAGGTATTTCCCTGGGGCTTGTGTTGCAGCTCTGATGGCCTTCAACCTGGCCCTCCTCAAGCCTTTCATGTCTGCTTTCCACCACACCTGTCAGTCCTTGACACACAGGCAAAACTGGGGGCTGCAACACAGAAACCCCCAGCTAAGCCAGGAAGAACCCCCCAAAATCACAGGTGCTTACCACCAAAGCCTGCATGGTTGGGCCATTAACATGTTAAAGTTTATTCTAATCTAATGTCAACCAAGATCAGCAATGAGAAGTGCAGCTCGCTGCCCTTAGAACTACGACACTGATGCCATTAAAGAACAAACACTGTTGTATACTTGGAGGGAGGTCACAATTCACTGCCAAAAACCTAACTGCATTGCTAAGATCTGGAACAGGTCAGTGCAACCTGTGCGCAAGCCGTCTCCTCTCTTGCTTTATAACTCTGCTGATTTCTCAGCTCCCAATAAGCATGTGTCAGAGAAGCCAACCCCGAGCAGAAGACAGCATCTCTGCCAACCCAAACATGGGGCCCTCAGCTGGGCAGGTGCTTCCTTGATGTGGAAGACCAGCCAGATCTGACCAAATTTGTTTTCACTGAGTCAAGGCCTGGGGGTGGAAGCCAGCCCCAGTTAAGCTGTGACTGGCTCCAAACCCAAGCTCTAATCCAAATATCATTCCCTCCCATTAAGAACAAAGCTTCTCCAATCTCTGAATATTCCTCCATGGGCAAACTCCAGATTCAATGTAAACTGGATTACTCAACATGAAAATGGATCCTGCATTTACCACTGCAACACCCCAAAAGCTCAGACAGGCATTTTTACCCAAACCACAAAGGACTTAGATGCCTCATTCCCAAAAGCATGGCATTTCACCCCTTTATATTCCTTTGACACCTCCAGCAACAAGTTCCACCCAGTACTGATTAAAGAAAGCGGGGCTCTTTGTATGGACTTCAGCCTACTTTTGGCTTGGACTGCCCTCCATTCTCCCCAGCCTTTGGACCACCCAGGTCTCCGAGGAAACAGTCAATTTCTTATCACCAGCATCAAAAGTTTCAAAAAAATCAAAGCAGCCAACATTCAGGGCTGGCTGCAAGAGCCACAAATCCAAGGTATTAGCAGCCTTGGTTAAGACAGAGTGAGAGCCAGATGTGTTTGAGAAGCTCTGCAAGTCTTTCACCTCCTTACACAACTAAGCATGGAAAGCAAAGGATACAACTGGTGGCAAGCCTCCTGGCAGTATTAAGCCTTCTAGCCTTGGCAGGAAAACCAATATTAAAAGCATCACAGAGCCCAGAGCTCAAACATTCCCAGTGTTACAAAGAGAAATTAGTCAGCAAGTTGCAGCATCATGGTGTATCAGCATCAGTCCAATCCAGGGGTTCCTTGCAACCTAGAAGGGAATAAAGTTTCCCCCAATCTAAACCCTTTGTCAACACCACAGGAGGGAAAGCCCTCTTTGTCGACATGTTCTCTGATGTGGATCCTAGGACAGCCTCAGGAACAGCTGGGAGAGGCAAGGACAGCAACAAGTAGCTTAGGCTGTGGGGAGGAAATGGCTCAAGCCACCAAAAGCTTGGGTATCATTAAACTGCGGTCTTCTGAGTCATGGAGGGAGCTGCCTTAGAGCAAAATCTGACTGCAGGGCTGTAAAGTTCTTATTTGTGTAGAGGAAACAAATGCTTGCTTGGAATGTGGGGAAGCTGCAAATCTCAGCTCATCACAATTTACCTGGAATCAGTAAGCCTGTTCTGGGATCAACAGGTTTCCGCCAATGCCTAAAATTGCGCCAATTCCCAAACCTCACAGACAAAATCCTGCACTAGCTAGTCAGGAGGCGCCAGAATCAGCAGCTTTTAGTAATCATTTCCATTCAGATAGATTTGCTCTGCAGAGAAACCTGACCAACTCGCCCGGCAGGAAATAGCAACATGGGGTTCTCTGCTTAACTGCACTCTGTCAAGGAAAAGAGAGCAACAGAAAAACCCAGAAGTCCTGAGGGTCACATTCTTCAACTCACATGACAGCATTTAACATCTAGTGAAATGAAACCAGAGTTATATATGGACAGATGCAGCTTGAGGCAGGAATGCAGCACACAATAGCAGCTGCAGAAAACGCCTTCCCTCTACCTGCCCAAGTTTGGATCTCCCTAGGAGGAAACATGATGCTGCACATATGGTCCCAGGGCACAGGCAAGTCTGGGCCCAGCTTACCCCACTGCCAAGTTAAGGGCAAAGGTTCCGATTCAGTTGCATTTTGCTTTCATGCATCCTGGGGTAAAAGAGAGCTTTGGGTGTGAGCCAGGAAAGCTTCAGGTCTTTTGTTTCCTGAAAATGGCTGAGGAGGGAAAAACCCTTGGCAGTTCTTGGGTCAGAGCAGACAGAAGAGTGAAACTAGCATATGAGCAGGCAAGGGAGATAAAAGGCAGTTCAGCAATTTAAAACTGATGTCATGGACTACAAAAATCTTAACAGTGGAAGCAGCACGTAACAGAATTACCACCACAGGTCACCACCCTGGGCCCAGACTCCCCTCTTTGGCACACAGAACAAGCTGATGCAGAACAGCATCGAAAGGGAAGTGGTGTTGTGGCCTGTTCCTTCCCTGCCTCTCCAAAGGCCCCTCTGCATGGGATCCAAAGGGCTTTAGCATAAGGCAGCAAATTCCAGCAAAAACTGGATCTAGCAAAGGGAAAGCTCTGCAACTAATCCTTCGTCACCTCGCTTAAGAGTATGTGTTGATCAGGAAGTGCTAATGGAGAAACTAAAGCTCAGATAATGCCTTTTCCTCCCCCAGTGAATCCATTCTTCCCAACAGCCAGGATGGAGACAGCAAGTGCTCTCGCAAGCTCCCTTTTCTGCAGCGTGAGCTCCCTGGAGACAATCTGATGAGAAGTTGCTGGTGGAACATCAACGCTGATTTGTTACAAGAACATAAAAACCTCAGTCTACTGAATAGATTCCATAAACTTTTTCCAATGTGATGTTTCTCAGGTTACCCTGGGTTTTATGCTAGAACCATTAAAGCAAGTGAATGAAAGATGATTTTAGTTATCTCTGGCTTATATTTTTTGCAGGGAATGGAAGTCCAGTCATTCCCATAATCCATCCGTGCATACCTGATGAGCATCTCCGGAGGGCACTATGTAGGCTTGGACAGGCTCCTGGACATACTTAGGATTCTTCATCACCTGACGCAGTTGCTTCAGCAGCTCTGTTGTAATTTTTGGACTCATCTTCCTACCTGCAACTAAAACAAAGCATAAAACTTCAGGGCTTCTCCAGCCATCCCAGGCCACCCACGTGCACAGGCTGGAGGCTGTCACCACTGGAAACTCCCCTTGAGGACAACTGTGCCAATGTCACCCCTCTCAGCCCAGAATTTTTCCTCTCTTGTCACTTTATCCATGTTCCTTGAGAATGAGGGATCAGTTTGAGGCCAGAGAGTCAAAGCTGGTTATCTTGTAAAGGACCTTTCCCACCTGGTGCAAGTGGCATGCCCTGCAGTGATGATACACACAAGCTTAACACACTTGCCAGCCCTTCTTGCATGTGTAGAGCACCTCAGCCATGCCCTCTGACAGGCAGGAAAGGTCCTGGCATGTGATGTTGAAGGTCCCAAGTACCCACAGATTAGAAGTAACCCCACCCTTCACATGCACAGATATAAACTTTCAGTCCTTTCACCCTGGGGGCAGAGATACTGTGGCTTATTTGCCACAGGAGCACAGGCTGCTAGGACAGCAAGCCATGCATGTCAGGAACTAAGAAATGGACCAGTTAAGAATACAATTTTTAGAAGTTTCACTATAGCCCAGGACTTCATAATGGATTGGTGACGAGATTAACTCAGACAAAATAAATCTGCTCCCAAGGACATACACAAGGATGCATTCACTGTCCATAATTACCTCTGGGCTGCATGTTAGTTCACCTTGCAAGAACACAACTGTAACAGTAGCAACGGCCCACTGAGCTCTCACAAGCGACTGGCAGGGGACAACTAGGGAGCCTTAAAAGAACTGTCTCTAAAGACCTTTGGCAAATGCTCTGCAGATCTCAGCTGGTACAAGGCAGGCTGGAGTGGGGCAAAGGCTGGATGCTCTTTGTCATTGCAGTGAACACTGGCCTCTCAATTTGCTACCCAGAAACTGTCAACAGCCAGGGCCCGCTGTGGGTGCCACGCACAGTGATGCATCAGGCCATGCTGCTGCGGTAGCATGAGCGAAGGCTACAGTGACAGGCATCAGCTGTCTGCATAGGATGCTTAAACTGTGGGGGAGGCCTGGCCTGAAAGCCTATGGAAATTAAGTAACCTGAACCTCTTCAGAGGTTCTCTCCATCTTTGCTTCACTCATATGTCCAAAGTGGGATAATCCCCTTCCCGGTTCTCTACCCATTCCTTTCACATTTTTAAGAACGTGCTGGGATCTTACAACTTTAATGCCGTCACTTTCCAGGGCATGGTGGGTACGCTCTGTGCTGCTTGAATGCCATGCTATGGAGTATTTTATTCTGACCAGTTCATTTCACAGCTCATTTCCCAGCCACGTCCACAAACAAATCATATATGGGAGAAGCAAATAGCATGCAAGTCTCAAACATTTTTGCTTATCCAGGCACTTATTCTATTTACACCTCAGTAACTACCAGGAGCCCCAAGTGACATTACGTTCTTACGCCAAAGCACAGTAAGGCACAGTCCCTGCCCTGTGATGTTTGCCATCTAAACGGAAAGGCAGAAAAGCTGCCTCCATTTCACAAGCCATAGGAAGACATGATTTGAACAAGGTCACACAGGAGCGCTGTGACCAAGTCAGGACCCGAACCAAGATCTGATACATTATTAGGTGTAAAAATCTCAACCAAAGACCAACATTCACACATCTCATCACAGGAAGTTTAGAGCAAACCAGACTTTGCGTGACTGTCTGCCCACAGATATGTTGTGTTTTAAAACCCAGACCACAAGAAGCAAATCAAGCTCAAAAGGCACCATACACTAAATCTTCAAATTGGTATCTTGACTACAGTGCCTTTACTGGGATTAGATTACACTATCATCACTAGATACACTATTACACTACACTATTCAGACTTATTTCTAGGACAAATTTCATCATTTTATACAGTGTTTGCAAGCTACACAGAACTTCATTATACTGTGATTGTTTCTGTCTGACCTCTGTAACGAGCTGCTGTAACATTGCTGCTGATTTATGTTCAGACAGAGCAACAACATAGCGACTAGCCAACAGAAAAGAATCTCCTTCTACAAACTCATAAGGACACAGCTTCCTTTCTTGACCTGTGTTTTGTCTCCAGGAGCCTGAAAGTCTCATTAAAATAGGCAAGGAATGACAAGGCTTTGCCTTTTAATAAAGCTCCTTGCTGACAAGCCACAGTTTTCTTAGCAGGCAAGAGATTATCTCAAGGACAAAAAAAATAATTTAAAAAAGTACTCTCAACTGTTGAAAGATCTGATTGCAATATCAAAAACACAACTAAACTAGATTAGCAACAAAACCCATATTAAGGAGGACACCTATTTTAGATAAACCCTACAGTTTAAGAAATAACTTTTAAAAAGTCCTCTACAAACTTTCCCATAAAATCACCTTCAATTTCCAGAGAAAGAGAAATCATCTTCTCCCAGATCTTGGGTAGTCATTTACTGTGGTCCCCCTATAATTTTTAACAGGTGACCTCTCCTTTCTTGGCCATAATTATAAGGCTCTACAAAGTTAAAACAGCTTTCTGTCATTATTTAATCACTCCAGTGATTGAAACCAAACACAGCTGAAATGAAGGTAGTGGATTTAGCAGCGTAAGAAACAGTCCCATTTCCTCCCCTAACTTTTTCAAAGGTATTGGACTACTGTGTTACCTGCCTCTGTAGTTCCCCACGTCTGGACGCCTCTTGCCTCTGCTTACACGAAATACCATTCAGCTCTTTGCTTGGCCTTCATAAGCTCCACTGTGCCTGAGAAAGCAAAGGGCAAAACTGAAACAGCTAACAAACTTTGACCCCCATAAAACATTCTCATCCTCCAGCAAAGAGCTGAAAATGCATTAACACCACGTTCGACTGGCAAGATTAGAGATGCACCAAGGGTGAACCATGGTGCATCAGAGAATGTCAAGGGCCAGGCATTTGCTTGTCAAGACTTACGATTAAATCTTGCAAGTGTGTGCTGTTTTATGCCAATTTGTTTTTGCAATCTGTCTGTCAGAGGCCACTCCCCATTTTACATATGGAGAAACTAAGGCAGAGCAGAAGTAACACGCAAAGCATCACTGCAGCGTGATGGCAGTCAGGGTTGGATCCCAAAATCTGTCACTGTCTAGACATACATTATCTACACCTCACTCAGACCACAGGAGTCAGTTCTCCAAGGGCCCAGGCCAGATCCTGCCTGGACAGCATCTCCATCAGACACGTGGAGCAAAGAGCAACCACAAAAATGCTGCCAGAGGAACCAGACACCACCTCCTGCCTCCCACAGGGACACAGAGTGATAGGCTGCTGCAATCCCAGGGACCATCGATGGCGAGGGTAGGGGACACCAGGCCTGCTGCGCTGTGTCGGGGCACGCGTCAGTGCCATGGCAGGGAAGGGACGCAAGTCCAGGATGTCAGGCTGCATCTGGGTCTGCCTGTGGCTGCTGCTAGATCACCCTGAGCGTTTATGTTCTGTTTGCTTCAGACATGCCCATCCTTCTGACAATCTCCTCTTCGTTTTCTCTTTTATGACTAAACTTGTTCAAAATAAGTACGTAAGTTTGCGTTGCCAGGAACTGGCAACACCATCACCTCAAAACCAGGCCTCTCCGTCCTGGCCTGGCCACACGCAGGGCAGCCCAAGCACTCGCAGCCATGCACTGAGGCACAAATCCCACCAATATCCGCTTGCACCCCAAACTCACCAAAACCCCCAGCCTGGCCTGCTCCCCTGAGATGAAAGCCTCTCCGAGCCCCACATTGGGCTGACAGGGCTGCATGGGCCTGGATACCCCAACTGGGACCAGATACCCCGAGTGGGCCTGGATACGGGGACAGGGCCTGGCTTACAGACTCTGGATACCGGGACTGGGCTTGGATACTGGGACAGGACCTGGCCTACAGAGTCTGGACACCGGGACAGGGCCTGGTTTACAGGGCCTGGATACCGGAACAGGACCCGGATACCAGGAGAGGGCCCGACCTCCCCCGCCGACCCCGTGAGCCAGGCCGAGGCCGTGCCACAGCCGCCCCTCCGCGTACATTCCACGTTCTCCGCCGTTAAGGCTGAAGCACCCACCGGGGCCTGTCCCTGCCCCCGCCCCCGCCCCGCCGCTCCTCACCTGCCGCTGGCCCGCCCGCCGTCCGCCCGCGACGTCAGCGCCCACGTGGGCCGCCGCGGCCACCCGCTGCTGACGTCGCGGCGGACGTCACGGGGGGGAGCGCGGAGCGGGAGCGGGAGCGGCTGCCCGGTGCCCGCCGGCCCCGGTCAGAGGGCTCGGGCAGCGGGCTCCGCAGTCCCCGGCCGCAGCTCGGCCGGCGCCGGGAGTCGCTCGTGGTTCGGAGCCGGCCGAGGCCGGGGGGTAGCGGGGGTGAAGGAGCCGGGGCGCGGGGGGTGTCGCAGCAGCTCCCCCCGCAGCGAACCGCCGGCGTTTGGTATCCCGCAGCGCTGCTCCCGGTGCTGAGCGCGGCTGCGGGAAGGTGCCGGCGTCCTCTTGCTCTGCTGAGGGCGTCTCGGCAGAACAGGCGCCATCTGCTTCTCAAGATAAAACACCGCCAGTTTTCCGCTTGGAGGGGAGGAGGGCCGGGTAGAACTTCTGGAGGGTCTGTGTGCAACTGCGGTGAAGCCTGGCCGTTTGCCATGTGTGCTCCCTCCCGAAAGTACCTTCAGCCCCTCTCCTCAGCCCCTGGCGGCGCTTTGCAGGTGGGCTTTAAGTCAACCCTGTTGACAAAAACGTGAGGCTGCCACATAACGGCAAAAACGAGACGATCACCACCAAGAGAGGCTACAACAAAAGCAAAACAAAAGCTGCTTTGTGACTGCCTCCAGGCCGGAGGGGTGTGCTTGGGACCCCAGGGACCCTCCGGCAAGGCTGCAGCCACCCCTCCTCCGTGGGGTTCCTCACTGCACCCAGTGTCACCGTGACTCTGCAGAGGATGAATAGAGGAGGAAAAAGTGGTGCTCAGTGGGACCCACCGTAGTTCAGGGCCTCCCCACACATCCTGGGGACCCAGGCGAGGTGGGGGTTGGTCTCTTCTCCCAAGTAACAGGCAATAGGACAAGAGGAAACGGCCTCAAGTTGCGCCAGGGGAGGTTTAGATTAGACGGTAGGAAAAATTTTTACACTGAAAGGGTTATGAAGCATTGGAACAGGCTGCCCAGCGAAGTGGTGGAATCGCCATCCCTGGAGTTATTTAAAAGATGGGTAGATGTAGTGGTGAGGCACATTGTTTACAAGTATCTAAAGGGTAGGTTTAAGGAGGACGGAGCCAGGCTGCTTTCAATGGTTCCCAGCGACAGGACAAGGGGCAATCGGCACAAGCTAGAACATAGGAAGTTCCGTTCAAATACACGGAAAAACTTCTTTACAGTGAGGGTGACAGAGCACTGGAACAGGCTGCCCAGGGAGGTTGTGGAGTCCCCTTCTCTGGAGATTTTCAAGACCCGCCTGGATGCAGCCCTGAGGGATGTGGTTTAGGCAATCCTGCTCTAGCAGGGGAGTTGGACTAGATGATCTCTAGAGGTCCCTTCCAACTCTGAAGATTCCGTGATTCCGTGATTGTTTAGTGGTGGTTTCTGTCAGTGTTAGGTCGATGATTGGACTTGATGATCTGAAAGGTCCCTTCCAACCTAGACAATTCTATGATTCTATGACTTGTTAGGAGAAGAGATGCTTGGCTGGCTGCATGGTGCTCGGGACCAGGCCCATAAAGATGCACAGGCTGGGCGCTGGACCTGGCATCCTGCTGGTAAAGCAGCCTCTGGGGGTACGTGGCCAGCTCATGTCCCTGGGTCCCTGGTCCCTCAGTCTGCATGCATTTTTACAGAAGAGAAAAAGTACAGCCAGCAGCTACTCTGCCCTTCCTCCTTCCACTCCCTCGGTCCACATCAATGCTGTAGCCTGCAGAGCTTTACCCACAAACTGCCAAATGTTTGCTGCTGCATCTACCCTGCCAACACAAGCCAGGCTTTTACCACACCACCTGGGCCTCCCTGACTATTCATTTATTTCCAGGGGAAGCATGAAGCAAAAACAGGATGAGAGAAATGTAGAATAATTCAGGGGAGAAGAGGCTTTTGGAGGTCTCTCATCTAAGCCCCTGCTAAAAGCAGGGCCAGCTTCAAAGCTAGAGCAGGTTGCTTAGGGACTGTCCTGATGGGTTTTGAGTACCTCCAAAAGAGGAGAAGAACAGGCTCCTTGGGCAGCTTGTGCTAGTGCTGACCACCCTGAAGCAAAAAGGTTTATTATTCCCTGTATCCAAGCAGAATTTCCTCATTGCAGCTTGCCCCTTGCCCTTCTGCTGTGCACATCTGGAAAAGGTCTGGCTCCCTCTTCTCTCTGACCGTTCTTCAAGCTCAGCAATTCCAGCTTCTCCACCATCCCCAAATTCTGCAGCCAGCCCTGGCCAGCAACTGCCACCTTCTGTGGCTGTCCACATTGTGAAGGTCTATCTCATACATTTCTGGAGTAAAATCTAGGGCATAACACAGCACAGCAAAGCTGGCAATCCAACAGAAAAGAATAAAAGGTCTGTCCTGCAACCAGCATCCCGGCATTGGGAAGGGTCCTTGGATGGTGATGGGGCTGCAGGCTGTCCCTGAGGAGGGATGGGAGAGAGAGGAGGGGGAGGCTGGTAACCACAACCATTATAACAGGAAGACTTTTCTTTCCTCATTAATCTCCTTGGGTGAAGCTGATTCCTGTTTCCCAAATATTGTCACCCCATCTTCCAGCCCTGCCCACAAGGGACCTATAGAATCCCATCAGTCTGGGCTGGAAAAGCATCATCACATCACTGTCCCCCTCAGGCTAAACTACAGCCGTGTTTTGCATTTGTGTTACAGACCACACTATGCTCACCCTGCAGAATATTTGCTGAGAAGATTCATTTCTTGGAAACCAGCCAGAATCCAGCGATGCTCATACTGAAGCACATGTCAGGATATTTTAAAAGCACTGCAACATTGGCACAATGATTACGGAGATCATTTGCCAATGGTGAACTCTGCATCTGAATCCAATCACGGTTGTGAAATGGTCCTTTCAGCCTCCTCTGACTCATAATAATAATTCGGGGTTAGATTCTGCATTTGGCTGCGGCTCTTAATAAAGGGTTGTGGAGAGCTGCACCTGCTGGAGCTCTGTGGTGGCCCGGGGAAAGGGGATGGATTGATCTGAAACATTTCAAATGTTCGTCACGTGCCTTTCCAGCTCACCGAGCAGTGCTGCACTGCAGGGATGCCTTTTCCTCCCCTGTGCTTCCCAGCTTGTGCACGTGGTACCCAAGGGAACAGAAGACTCACACCCCGCCTTGGCTTGGTCCACATGCTCCACACTGTCTTCCCAGGGTGGCGCTAAGGGTGTCCGTCCTTGTCCCTTCCTGCTCTGCAGAGCTTTCCGTTTGGCTGAATTTAGCACAGGGGCTAAACGCGAAGATAATGTTAATGCCTGTGCTAGTGAAATTGTTTGTTTGATTATTTTTTGCCAGTGAATCATTATTAAATCAGTTTGGGTTAGCTAACGGACCGTGGGAGCAGTGGCCATCAAATACAGGGAGGAAAGAAAATACATCTCCTGTGTGGGAGTATGACTTGGGGAGTGTCCACAGCGTGAAATTACCAGGCTGCTCACAGAGCCCAGCATACCAGGGGAAGGACAGGGCAGGGGAAAGCTCAGCATCTCCATCAAACTTGCCTCATTAATTGCTCCAGGTCTGGAGATGCCATCCTGCCTGTCAGGAGCCGGTCCAGGGAGACCATCTACAGCGTGAGAACAGATCTGTCCTACCTCCTCTTGTTACCCTACAGCCCCAGAGCAAGAGGGGAGCAAACCAGGAGGATTGAATTTGATTAACTTTCTCTAATTCAGTCCCAGCTCAGAGCAGAAATAACAAGCGCTGCTCCGGACAGACTATCAATGTGATATTGACGTCTCTCTGTACTTTAAAATGAAATAAATTAAGACACCACTGAAAACACCATACTACTATTTTGGTGACCAAAATGTGTCCCCATTCTGTCTTCCCAATCAAGATCAAGATCAGGAAGACAGATTAAAGGTTAAAAAAAAAAGTCTGCATTCCCATCTCCCAAAAATGTGCTAAAGGAGGCAGAAAATAGAAGGGTAAATATTGATGTTTGCAAGATCTTAGTTGCTATTGAGTGCCTGGTATTTCAGAGCCATGTTGTGAGGGCTTCTGTACCCAGAGGTGACTTCTAACTGGTTTTGACTCATTCAGCACTAAAATTTAGACTAATTTCCTTTCCTTCCTGGTAAAATTAGTAACAACAAACTGATGGGTATTCTGCATAGGAACCTCATTCCAGAAGAGGAATGGTCTTGTAAGAAAAGGTGTATTTGGGCCAGAAAGTATTTTGCACACATCTCCTGGTTATGCTCGTGACAAGTCCTCTGCAGTAAACAGCCACCTTACAGGTAGAGGTGTGACAGTGCCATATGGGCTGGTGTCCCGTCTGTCTGCAGAGACCTAGATCTAAACACTGCGAGCATCCCAGTACCACCAGTGGCCTGACCCAGCAGGACCGTGTCAAGCCCATGGATGAGCCCTGGAGGGGTCTGGGTTGCATGGGGGACTGGTGCTGAGACGTGGTCCATGTGGAGGCTGGTGGATGCCCAGGCTGAACAAGCCAGCAGAGGATTGCTGCTATAGGCTTTGCCCGGATGAGCACGGGAGGCAGCACTATTTATTTCGTTTGAATAATACATGACTAATAAGTTAAATAAGAGAAAGTGGAATGAGCTTTCCGGTTAAGCCAAAATGTTTGATGCATGTTTCCTGGGTATTTTGGGTCTCTGAGAAGCTTTGAAGTGGCCCTAATGAACTTGCCAATGTAGATAATGTAAAATACTTTAATAATTAATTTAGCAGGCAGTGCTGTCTATGATATATAATCTGAAATGCTTAAAGAGATGAAACTGTCCTTTCTAAGCACCTTTTGATCTCAACTAAAATGGTGCAAGTTCTGTTGCAAAGACGTTTTATGAAAGCACTTCAATATACCTTGCTTTTAATTAAATTGTCCTAATTGGGCTATCTTTTATGTTCTTATAGTGCTGTATTTGCATCAGATTACAAAAGAGAGGGGAGACAAGTAGCAACCAAAATTGCCTGAGACCATCCTCACCAAGTGACAGAGCCATTAACTTCGTCGTAATCTTGATCCGTATCAAGCGATCAAGGCCAGGAAATAAGCCATAAAAGAACACCTGTTATCTTATCAGCCTCCCTCTACCCATGATACCTTTATTGCAGTTGTAACTTGCATTTTGTTCACCTTCTCTTGTTGGGCACCTGTGAAATTTAGACTCCTGTTTTGCAATCTAATCTCCCGAGATGCCCCCTGCCCGCAGGGCAAGCCCACAGCCTTTTCATGGCAGGAGCTGTTCGGTGCCTCGGTGAGAACACGGCGTTGGAGGCCAACCCAGGGAGCAATCTGCAACCGGGACACATCTTTCTTCCCCCCAGAGCATTGTTCACGGTGCAGGGTGCTGTGAGAGACAGCAATAGGAAACAGGGATTTGTAGCAGGGGGCTGAGCCTCTGCACAGCTCTCACCGAGGACACGGGATGCTGTGGCTCAACTTTTGGACCACAGCATCCTGCCAGTGGCTTGGGACATCTTCTGGACACCGGACAGGTGAAAGGATGCTCTCAGCCCCACTTTCCCACCACAGGGACTGGGGATGCCAGCACTGTTGGGCTCTCCCATTGCCATGGTCTCACAGCAGCCCCAGCACTGCTTACAAGCCAGGGAACACCTTTAGGAGACCCATGGGGTGTTAGAGTCAGGGAGGGGGATCACTTTCCCTGGAGCAGAGGGAAAACACGCTTTTACAAGGTTGCACACCTGGCCAAACTGCCCTGTCCATCCATGTGACAGTGCCGGGATCACCCAGACAACCACTTGTATTTGTGTTTGGCACGGGCTGTCCTGCAACTTGTCACGTTCACGTTATTTTACTCACAAAAGCCCGGCAGTGAGTTTGGTGGCGGTCATGCCTCTGCGCTGGCTCGTCAAGGTCACATCCTCCCAGCCCGGAGGCACGCCTGTGTCCACGTGGGAGAGAGCAAGTCTTTTAACTACGGTTTTCTTCCTATTTCCACCTTAGAAAATTACCTAACAACTAATGCCAGCATTTTGGTAGTATATAACAGCAGCACTGTAACTTGCCAAGGCAAGGAAAGGGTCTGAGAACAGTTCAGCAGAAAATTGCTTTTATTTTAAGCTCTCAGCTCCGAGTTAAATGGAGGTTTCAAACACGTGGCACAAGTCCTTTTGGATCACATTTTAAATAAATTTTGTGTGTTTGGAAACACTGAAACTAGAAACTGCAACAACAAATGGTGTGTTTGGGGGAAAAGATAGCAGGGAAAGAAGGAACAAGCATATCTTGAGATCTTATCTTAGTTTTTCTTGGGAGGACAATTTATCCAGCCAGCACTGGAAGTTGATCATGGTTGGGTGGTTCCCAGCAGCTGCATTTGGAAAGGAAAGGGAGGCAGCAGCAGGCCAGGTAGATATCGGAGTACTTCCACGTCTGCTCTTTTCAGTTAAATACCAGATGTTAGGACTTTGCTTGTAAACCTTTAATGACAAGGATGAAAATGAAATGTTTGCTGAGTTCCCTGCCTGGCTCTGTTTCACACTAAACAATGCACACACATCCCTGCTCACCTGTACTTGCCTGTTTGCAAGTGAAACGTGAGCCTTGCGGCGGTTTCCAAGACTTCTTAGCTTTCCCTTGTCTGCTCTAGCAGGAAAAAATATGGGAAAAGCCAGCTCTCATGGATGGAAAAGAGACCACAGTTGTCACTGGTGCCCTGTTAGGTGCTTTAGGAGATCATTTGTTCAGCTTGCATAAAAATTCGTGCTGCTAAGGAAGTATAACCTGATGAATTGGATATATTTATGGCTATTTAAATATGAAAATCATGCTTCTTGCACAACACAGGCTTTTATTCAGTTCATATGATGCCATTCTTCCTCAAAGTCTTCACTAGCACAAACGTTAACAGCGTGCAGTGGCCTGTTAACCTGTGCTTTGGCCTGACACCTGGGAAGCATTTCTATTACACAAGGTTTCCTTATCTGCTCCGGCAATAAAACTAATGGAGCCAGGTGTCTTCACACACATGGCCTGGATCCAGGGTCTCCGCTTTCCAACTCGCTGCTGGGTCCCACTGCTCTCCCCGTCCCCTTGGGGGGCAAGCGGGAGCCCTGCGAGCTCCTGCCAGGGCTTGGGTTAGTAGCACGTCTCCTCTGGGAAACGCTGACCCGAGTCTCTCTCCATTGTCGGTCCTGCTGCCAGGCTTGGCTGGGGCTGTTTCAGGGGGTCAGGAGTCTCTGTGGAAGTGGTGATGGACAAATGGATATGGGTAACGCGCACAACCTCATTTCCTTAGGAAGCCCGTTACCACCCAGCCATATAGTTAATTTTGCATCGCCACACCTTTGAGATGCATCTGGCATTGCCAGTGAGGGACCAGATGTGGATTTTTTTTCTAATTAACATTTGCAGTATAGCAGAGATTTATTTGTAAATACATATATATACATATATATATAAAGGCCACACTTTACAAGCCCCAACTCCCACCCGAAGTCACCGCCCCTGTAAGCGAGGCCCGCTCACCTGCCCAAAAATCCCTTGGGCCTGAACGTGTTGAAACAATTTGACGTCCCATGCTGCGCAATATAATAAACGAATCACAGTACAAGAAACAGATGTTTATTCCAGTGGGTACAGGAGTCCAGACACAAAGTATTGGGTTACTGTCTGTCTCAGATAACGGGACAAAGCGGAAAAGTTGGGATTAAACACTCTACATATGTCCCACGTAGAAACTGTAAACCTTAAAAATGTAGCCCAGATCCTGCACTGGCCTTATGGGAGCGAACCCCACAGTCTCCGCGTGGCTGTCCCAGGCTGCAGCATGCCTGGCATGTTACACTGAAATCTCAGGCTGTTTGAGTGCTTCAGTTCGGTGCCTGGCCACATTTTTTAACTCCCATTCCCAAGGGAAGGTGGTCTGTAGCCCATGTCCATGAGAGGTTTGAGGCCATCTGAGACCCCATTTATGATATTTCAGGTCTATAGGCGCTGCCACCCCAAGATCTAACTGCAGAACTGAGCCCTGGGCTTTTCAAATGAGCTGTTTTCCTTAAAACAAAGGCTCGTTATGTTTGATTGGTTGTTTTTATATGTGAAACCAGAATTCTAGATTAGGAGTCAGAAAAAACAGGCTGAATTTTTTTCCAAATGAAACATGAAATGTGAGGAGCTTCAGAGAAGTTTGTGGGCTGGGGCATCCCTGTCAGGTCAGCTCCTTGGCTCATAGCAACTCAGTTCGGGTAAAGTTTACTCAAAACTCAGTGCAGGAGAAAGCATGAGCCTGAAAAAGCAAATGAAGCAATGCAAAGGGTTCCTGTAGAAAGATGGTGCATATCCAGGGATGCCCCTTCCCTGCAACTTTTCTGCCATGCACTAATTCTGTTACCATCAGCTGGAAATCATTACCCATAAGGGTCCTGTTTCGTCATCTCTAAATGACCTGGGGGTCTGGGCAGTGCTCTGTGCTCATGGTCCTTGGGGGATCGCAGCCCCTGGCCCCCAGCGTGGCAGGTCACTGGGAAGCAGAGTGAGACCAGACCTCCAGCTAAATACCCCTGGTTTAGACCCACTGTTCCTGCCACCTGCAACCACTGTCCTTCAGCTGGCAGCAATGGTGAGAAATGAAAAGGACCATTTTTACATTTTAAAATGTGTCTAAACAAACAGCCCTTTGCTCAGGCAGAGCTCTGCCTCCTCTTGCATCTCCCCAAGTGCAGTATCACCGCAAGTGCTTCCTGGCTGCCGGAGCTGAGCTTCACTCATAAAGGAGGAAAGATCTGCTGCTTCTTTCCTGTTCCTGTTTGCATCCCTCACCGCGCTTGAAATGTGCTGTATCCTGAGTTATTCTTAAACAAGCCTTCCTATTGTTCGACTCGCTGGTTACGAATTCTGTCCCTTTGAAGAAATACGACCCGTGCTATGGAAAAGTGAGAATGATGTTAAGTCTGCACGAGATACTCATGGCCGTGACATACAGGAAAAGGATGAGTGCTTTGCACTGTCCACATGAATGAAGGCACAGGAAGGAGGTGTGACAGGGCAGGGGCAAGCTGCTGGGAAACTTCCACGGTTCCTGGTGCTGCACTGGCTTGATTTACATCATCACCCCCCTGCATTTCCATTGACTGAAAATGTTCCTCATTAATTAAAGGGCTCCTCCTTGTCTCTGCTAAGAGATTTATTTTTTTTAATACCTAACACCAGTAATTCAGACATGTTTGTGACATTTGTGTCGTGACGTCCTGTTCTGAGCAGGGCTGGATGACATGGGGACAGTCATTGGTCCCTTGCACGTCTCTCCACGCTAGCACTGCTACTTTATTCTCGTCAGTAATGCCAGCTGACTATTAGCAGGAGTGGGACAAAACACTTGAGCTGAGAGAGACCTAAAGTGCCTCTCTGGTGGCTGCAGCCTCCTCCCCAGGATGCTGTTAACCAGCCGTGCAGGGTGTATTTTGCTGTAGCAGGGGAAAAATCAAAATGCCGCAGCTGAAAGCCTGGTGTGGATGGGCGCTGCACATCGCCAGGCGCAGCCTGCAGTCCAGAGCGTGTGGGGTTTGCTGCTGGGGCTCTGTGCCCCGCATTGTCCCTGCGGTCACTCAGCCTTTTGTTCACGCAGTCCCGCTCTCGGCACCGGCAGCGCCCACGCTCGCTCATGGCCGAGCTCCTTCCCGCGCCTCGGCGCCTGGCTCCCGGAGGCTGCCGTCGTGCAAAAAGGAAGAAGAAGACAAAACAAGCACAGCCAGGATTCACATAATGTTGCCGCAGCTCTGCCAGGAAACAGACTGTAAAAGTTCCTGCATTTAAAGCTGGGAGATGAGTTTTATTGTTAGTAGTTGTTATAGCAACCTGAGGTGCCGGAGAGTAATACATGCTCAGCGCGTTGCAACAGACTCTGACAAGTTCAAGGCTGTTGCCTTGCTGCTAAATCTTGTTGCCAAGGCAATGCAACATAAGGCAAGAGCCTAGAGAAATGAACACTGCTGACAGCTCGTGCCAGCAGGCTCGGTCTGATTAAAACGGAACTTTTGAAAGTCATGTTAACTTAAACAGCGCAGCAGCAGCAGAAGTGAAAGGGGAGCACGGCGATGGAGGAGAGGATCCGGAGGAGGAGCAGTGGGTTAATGTCAAGCAACAGGTAAAGGAAAGTGTTTGATTAGAAAGCAATGTGGCTGAATAGGATGTCTTAGCCTGTAATGCAAGAAAGACACCACATTTTTGGAGGGAGTTAAAAAAAAAAGTAAATCACAAAATTCTAATTTTTTACATTTGTTTAACTTGGGTAGTACCGGTGTAACTTGACTGGGAACTTTGGCTTTTTCCCAATAGTGTTGACAGCAAAAATTGTTTTCTCAGTACATTTGTTCTGCAAGGCAGGTATTATTGCTGCTAGAGTAAAAACCATAAAGTAGCTCAGTTAATTTTCAATTTTGTGTTCATTTCCAGCCTTTTTAAACATGGCAAAATGTTAGCTGGAAAAGAGATGAGGCTGCAAGTTGATTATTCTCTCCTGACTATGATTCACTGTTAATGATGACAGCATGGTCTGAGTTGAAGGAAGAGTACTACCCCAAGGACCACAGAGTCAAAACAGATGATCAATGCTGAAGAAATCAGGTAATCAAGTTAATTTCAACTACCAATACAATATTTTGACATGTGCTATGGGATACTAGGGTACTAAAATGGAAGTACTACTGAAGTGCCTCAAAAAGATACACAACGATCTCAGATGAACTTGTTGACTTGTCTATTGATTCACCAGTGAAAGCATAATATTTCTTAAATAATTACTATAGCAGTATTCTGATCCACTCCTACATGCGTCCCATCCATTTTACATTTTCACGGGCTATCGATAGCTAAAAATGACCTCACGTTTTCCTGTTTAAGGACTATTTCAGCAGGTGCATCTTGCAGTACAGCAGCAGCATACAGAGCTGAGCATACCTGAGACCACCAAATGGCCCATGGTGGAGTTTGTTCCTCTGGCACCTGCTGTGGGTGGTGGAAAAGTTGTCAGCTCTGCGAGTACTTTGTACTATTTAAAAATGGGAAGCTAAATCATGGGAAGTGATTTGCCGACTGTGCTTGAGATTTTTTTTGTGTGCAATCACGGGCAGAGACATCTCTATTGACCTTTGTAAAAGTAAGGCTTTTTATTAACTGTGAAATATTTTTGTACTAATTTGAAGTTCTTAAGCCACAGGCTGGGAAGCAGGCACGTGACTGGTCATATGCTTATAACCATAATTTGTTTTTCAGCAGCTAAATTGTATTCAAAGAAACTAGCAATGTGTTACTTGCAACCTTACAGCTGTTAACTGGCATTTTTTCACAGTCGCTATAGCTAGCTGTAAAAGAGATATTATATGATCAGAAAGAAGAGAAAACCTGGTTCAGGCAGTTGTGAAGGGAACATGACATTGCCCCAGAGGATGCTTTTATTTGAAGACTGTCCATTAGATAAAGAAACATGAGAATCCTAGAACTGGGCATTAGCATTTTTTTGAATATGAAAGCAAAAGGAAACTCTATTTTCAGTCTCAGTTGAATTTCTCTGCTGGTAATTCCACACATGGTGTTACTTCTTAATATATCCAGAAGGAGATTTCAAAGCCATCCAGAATATCCTTCCTTTTTCTGAAGAGATGCACACACAGAAGTCTGGCCAGTAAAAAGGCAGAACCATATGGGCAGGTCACGCAGCAACATCGACACTTACTTGATCTGCAGGATCCTAAAGCATTTCCAAGACCTGGCTCTCCTATCTGCAGGTCCCATCTGCCCTTGACGCCTGTGACGGTAGGACCCTTCTTGGAAGGTTTCTAGACCATCTTTACCACCCCTAGCGTGTTGTGTGATGTCTCCTCCAGGACAGATGGGACGCAGAGGGGAAGCTCAGACCCCCCCAGAGGAAACCGCTGCTGAATCACGCTGCAGCTAAGTGCACCTTGGCACACACTCCATAACACGGGGGCACAACCCAAGGGCATCCCCCTCTGCTTTGTTCTGCCTCCTACCCCTCTCCCCGGCTGTGCACCTATTTAGTCACTCGAGAGCCACCCCCAGAGAGCAGGGAAGCAATGTGGAGCCGGGACAGTGTGTCATCAAGATAGCTACTGATAGCAGAGTAGACAGAGCTATTTCCAGAATGATTAATGCTATTAGCACATGCTGAAGCTTAAGGCTGAACATAAGCTTTAGAGGAATGGATTTTGATGTAAAAAGTGAATAAATGAGACAACTGTCAGAACAATGAGTGGTGAACCAAGTAAAGATCCTTAGCGTAGGAGAAGCAAAGCACTGCCTGCTGGCCTGTTTTTGCTGAAGCTGCTGGTAAAATTCCTGTTGCCCTTCAGGCTGGAGAAATAGCCCAGCAATGGCGTGTGGCACAGAGGCAACCAAACTAGCAGGCAGCAAGGCTACTTCCACAACTAATTAGCTGCACAGCATTTTAGCAGGAGGATAGGTATGGTAACACCAGGGAGCCAAGGAACTGCTCCCCCCAAGTCCCGCATCACCACTCCTGGAGCCTGTTCGGGGGATCTTTGTACTGCCCTTTACTACACATACCCTGAGTGCTTGCAAGAGTCCCAGTCTGAGGGCTCGGCCTGTTGCTGAATAAAAAGCACGTGTTAAAAGGGCCGTCTGATTTATACTATCTGCTCATAATCCCCACTCCAGAGGTCCCAAATGCCATAATTGAAAACCCGCTGTTCATCTTCTGAAAGTCAGGTTTAACCTCCTGTAGGCAGCTCCCAGAAGGACAGTATTTTGCATAATCAGTTACTTTGCAGGGAATACATTTAGCTTTTCTCTGTTTTTCTTTTCCTGACGCTTCTCTCACAGGAGAGCAGGCAAACAAAATACAGTCACAGCTGTGGAATATCCTCTTCCCCAATTCCTTTTTTTTTTAACCCCAACCACCAGGGCTACTTGTTTTCTGAAGAATATTGCACAGTATGGGCAGTTTTTAATTTCCTTCTTGAAATTTCCTCCTTCTTACGTGAGACATCTTGACAATAGATGTCTTGAATGGATTCACCAAAATCTGGTGGGTTTCATTACCTTAGATCTGTGTCTGCAAATAAGTCACGTGCTCAGGGTGTTTCTCTGAAGAAGCTAATTCAGCTTGGACCGAGCCACATGATCCCCTTCTCCAGCCTTGCCTTATGGCCTCTGAGGAATGTTGCATTGGCTGCGAGGGAATTACTAGGTCTTGGCAAGACATGTTAATATCCTCGCAAAGACTTGTTAGGGACCAAGACTTCAGCCTCCAACTATTTCCTCTGATAAAGCAGAGTATTCACAGCAGTTTGTCAGTCTTGAGTCACCAGTTTTATTTTGTTTGAGAGAAATGAAAGTTCACCACAAACCAGGACTCTGCAAGTAAAGCTGGCTTCGAAACAGAAGCACAAAGTATCAGAGGAAAAAAAAAATTGGAGAAATTGGAGACATCAGTGGGTCAAAACACTTCAGTCAAGGGCTGGGAAAATAAACACCCGAGTGGATGAGCGGTTATGAATTATGGCAACACCTGCTGCACTGTGATTTGAAAGACAATATATTAAGTCCATCAGGACATCTGAAAACTTGGACTCTCAAATATGCAGATGCAAATTTGATGTTTTCGCCCAAAGACCTGCCATGTTCATACACAAAGTTTGTAGCAGCAACAGAACTACAGTCCCATTTTATTACATCTGTTGTTTTGGGTTTTTTTTTAACACTCAGTGTTATCTTTCCTTTATCGTCCAAAATTACACTGATAATCCTTGAAAGCACCAGAGCGTGAGTATCATATCTGCAGCTGGATCTCTCCGCTAGGAAGCTAGTTACACAGCATGGAAAGTATTTTTGCTATCTCATTTTGAATCATTGATAACAACATCACAAGTGAAGGGATCGTATTGTTCCTTCATGAGATAGGGAGGAACCACTCCCGCAGCTCCAGCACGTTGCTGTCCCAAGCGCCTGCTTGCAGGGCAGAGAGGGAAGGTCCAAGTTACACGTTTGTCGTGGTTTGTAAACCAGGAGCAGTTTTCTCAAAATGTGGGGAGCACAGCACCGGCATGAGTGACAGAATGCGGGTCCCTCCACGATGGCTGTCCAAAGCACCCATGTCACTGAGCTGAGCTTCAGAGGAAACCATTAACTGAGCCATTTCCCTGAGAGCTGACCCCCATCAGCAGCAGCCAGTCCCAGCCCCGGTTCGATCCAAGTAAGGGTATCAGTCAGATGCTACGAAACTCCCAGCTGACTCATGTCCCCATTCCTTGGCTGCGTGCTGGCCTCTTTACACCTCTGCTGTTGGAAAAGGAAGTGAAACAGCCGGTTCTCATGTATACGTTCAACAGCTTTGAAAAGCCCCCCGATTGTAGAAAAACAGAGCAGAGCTGCGAGGTCTGGAGCTGGTTTCCTACCCAAAAGGCAGGCAGGATGCTGGATCTGTAGCTGCAGTTTGGCTTGACTCCAACACCGCCATTCTCATTCTGCTTTAATGTTGGCTGTAACGTTCATGTGCCATTTTCCCACCCAGCACCATCCAAGCCTATACCAAAGACTGAAGTCCCCCCAGCTTTCTGTGAAGCGGTGCCACAAATTGCAGTCTTGTTCAGTGCCATTTGCTGTCACCCAGTTCACATATTTGACACTGGGATACAAATCAGGACCCCGGTTCAGCAGCTACACAAGGACATGTCTCATCCCAGCCTCCCTTGGGGTCTGTGCATATCCTCAGGCACATGTTTAAATAACCCACTACAGCCATGCTTAAGCCTTGAGAAAAAGTATCCCAGCAGAAGGACAGAGGACCGGCTCATTCAACCATATGCAACGAGATGTGTTCAAGCCAGCTAATGGGTAATCCTGTGTGTACGTACCACAAATCCACAACATAACTCACTGTCCTGCTTGGCAAAAGAGTGTTATTGCCTCTTGGGAAACAAGCATTCCTGATCAAAGACTATCCTTGCAGAACAAATAATCAAACCAAACTAATGCGTGTGTATGTGTATACATATAGTTCACATGGATTTATATGACATGTTGCATATACTAATGTCAGTTCATCTGAGGGGGTAGAAACTGGTGGGGAAGCTGTAGCTACATGGAAAGAACGGGAATTTTCCGGTGAACCTCATCATGGCAGAGAGACTGTTCTCAGAGGTCGTAAAAGACTTCTGCAGCCTGCTAATTATACACTACCCAAATCTTATTACAAACAAGTAATAAGTATAGGCACGTTTGTTAGTTTTGCTAATGACATTAATGTCTTTTTGATGATTTGCAGAGCTACAGGGGGCCAGAGACTCAATTTGTACTGATGTATTTCCCACTCTGAAGCCTAGGGAACCCTGTTATGTTTGATATCTTTTCACCATCTATCTTTAGACAATTCAAGGTCTGTTCTCTGCACAGTAGTTTGAGCTGCTGCTTCTGCTGTGTAACACGCACATTCAAAACTCTACTTAGATAGTGGATTTATGTATTATTTTCCGGTATATAAGTGATGGTACGTAGAATTACACATTACAGTTGTTAAAGGAATTTGTGCTTTTACTCCTCCACAGTTTTCTTATCTCCCTTAGCAAAATGTCTGTGGCACTGAAGTCTGCTGTGTATATTCATTTATCGTTCCCCCACGGAGTCCCAGAGAGTTCAGATACCCCGGTTAAAACCACTGACTTTGCAATTTATGGTAAGTCATCAGCAGGGAAAGAGACAGACTTGGAGCTGGCTGAAACATATTATGAAGAATCACCAGGATTTGCCAGGCAAAGACAAGCAAAGGTTTTTCTCTCACACACTATCCACGAACCTTTGCGACTGATTTGTTTTGAGTTTCCAATGTCTGTTTGCACAGACCCGATCATTGCTCCCGCTGCCCTTCTCCGCTTCCTGTTGGAGAACAAACCGAGACAGTCAGCAGAAGCAATCTCACGTCCTTTAGTATGAAAACCACTGAACACCGTTTGTCCCGCCAGAGAAATCAGTGCTTTAAGTATGTGAGCAATCCACTGACTTCATAGGAATACCTCTGGATGGCTTTCTTAAGCGTTCTCTCGATGGCTGCAGCGACCGAAGGACACTGCTCTGAGCACTTGCTTGCAGGCTGCAGGGAGCTCCACGTAGCTGCTGCCGGCCCTGGCAGCTCTTTGGGGAGCCCTGCCGTGCTGGGGCAACGAGCTCCTGCCCCCCGCTTTCGATCCGGCCGTTCCTAGCATTACGCATCCCTGGGAATACACTCAGAAACTACAGATGAAGTCATTCCCAAGGGTCTGCTTAGGTATTTGGGGCCCTGGACACTGAGAGGAGCTAAAATCTTATGCTCTATGAATGGTTTTTAAAGGGAAAGTGGAACTCTTTTTATAGTACCTTAGCCGTTTGTTAATCTTGAATTGGTAAATGATTGACTCCTCTACAATTTGTTTATCCTTATCGTTAGAGATTGCGCTAACATATGTTCTTCAATCTTATTTGCTTCAAAAGAGGCTTTGGGAGTAACAATTACCTATGCAGAATCCAAAATCAAACATTATTCGCGAATTAATATAGTTTATGCATATTAACAAATTTGAGGCTGATTTCATCTCTGTGCTGTCCTTTCAAGTGATCCATCAAATCGTAAAGGCAAGAGTTTGCCCAAAAGGCCCTGAATTTGACTCGATGCTCTAAACTTCAAAACTTCTGCCCAGGAAATTACGCCACATGCTCCTCTGCAGGTCCAGAGTTAGAACAACAAGCACAGCGTGCAAAGATACATCACCACTGAGGGCAGGGGGTGACTCTAGCTTTGTGCTATGTCCAATTTGTCTTGGGATAATGAAGAAGAGAGTGGCAGCTTACCCCAGAGCCCAGGACAGGTACAGAAAGCTACTGAATCAACACTCACATCCCCCAGACCATGACCTTATGCTCCTGTACTTCCATGCTCCTCTCCCCCAGGCAGTTGTACTGGGCTCCCCACCAGGTGTGGGTCAGGTGACAGAGGTGGCAGTTCAGCTTCAAGTCACAGTTAATGTGCTGACAAAGAATTCACAACTTGTTGTTCAACCAACATAAACCTTTTGCCCAAGTGTAGTTAGGGCTGAGCCAACAAACGTGGGTTTCTTGATGCAAAAGGTTGTGCTGTGCTCCAAACGCATCATCAGAATCACAGATTAGAGATGTCTTTTTAAAAATGTGCTCTGAACACGAGTTTTTGCTTCCAAAAATAACTTGTATTTTGCTCATATTAGAAGAGCAGGATGTTCTTTCCTGTCCTGAAGGGATAAGGAGGAAATGAGAACTATGGGTTTTTTATATGATATGAGCTACTATTCTTCTGGACTAGTGCTGTGAATCTGCATTTTTTTTCCCCCCAGCCTTAGCATTTTATTCCCCATGGACCTCATTTTGCTTCCATTCATGCTGATGTTACCCCAGCGAAGCTCTCTCTGATTTCAAAGGAATTCCTCCATATTTACAACCTCTCCCATCCTGAGGCAGTAGGCATTAGAAGGGAGGCAAACTACTGAAGACAGCAAATGCTGAATGTCTCAAATCCCTTTTCAAATGAGATAAAGTCAGTTGGGAGACACGAGTGGGGGCATAAAGCATCCTTTCCTGTCCTCTGCGTTTGAAGGAAAGAGACGGCTGTTTGGAGGAAATGTGAACGTAATGGACTGTACATTCGTGTCCCATTGTACTGAGATCTGACAGGAAACACTTGGGGTTTGATTCAGGAAAAAGTAAATAGTATTCCTTTATAATACTCCCATAACCTCAGTTATCCTGCAGTATTTGACTACACCCCTGTCTTTAATGTATATATTCTCACAGCTCTCTCCAAAAGACCAGAAGGAAATCTGGCCACTGGGGAGCAGGGGAGGCATGGGAAGAGATCGTGCAGCATTTTCCAGCCGATGGCTCTCCTAAGTGACAGCAAAACTCCGGTGGCTCTCTCCCTTTTAAACCAAAGGGACACCGGAGCAGCTGCCATTACTGACTGCCACCATGGCGGTTCCTTATGGGAGGAGAGCTGCAAATACTGAACTTTGGGTAATTTCTGAACAGACTCCGCCAAGCCCATCTCCATCGGCTCTCACCGTAACGTATAGGTGGCTGTGGCGAGGTCTCCCCCCACATGCGCAGGGCTGCAGACTCCTCAGCAGGCACTGGGGAATCCTTTGGCTGGAGGTTCACCCTGCAGCAGCATGGAAAAGGCTCCAGCCCTCAGCATTTAGCAACTTTGTTCCTCATACAGCCAGCTGAAGCTGAAGTGGTCTGCAGGATCGGTGCTGGCCCCTGGAAATGCCTTTCATGGCTCCTGAGGGAGCCTGCCCCCCAGCATGACGGGAGTCGGGGAGCTGTTACGGTCCTTTGTCCGCGGGGAACATGCAGTACCACCAGTGTTTGGCGTTTTGCTGTGTGGCTCTCGAAGCTGCAAAGATTGCAAAAGAAACCAAAAACCCCCACACATAACCCAGAAAAGACGGATTGAGGACACAATGCCCTTGATTGAAAAAGGAGGCACCCAGGAAACATTGTGGTATATATATTTTTTTTAACTAGAGCTAAAGTAATTTGGCATGCACGTCCCCTGAGCTGCTTCCTAAACCACAGCTGCACAAGGAATTATCTAGCTTTTAGCTGAAGTAACTCCTTAAAAAAACCCCCAACATGTAGGTCATTAAAGTGCTAATAAAAAATGTTGATGAATCTCTGAGCAGTGCTGTGATTATCTCTCTGTGGGGAATGAAGAACTCATTAACATGAGCTCCATGCCACTCCCTCCTCCTTTCTCAGAGTTTGGCATAAAGCAAGGAAACAAATGTTTGTGGTTTGGCCAAGTTTCTAATGAGTAGCTCAGCTAGGTCCACTGATTAGACACATGGCTTTATGGAGGGTGAAAAGGCTGCAGTGCTGTGTAAAGCTGCAAAGTATTTCTGCCAGACTGGGTCCTCAAAAACAAAACGCTTTACCTGTTGTGTGGATTTTTTGCAATGTATCTAGCAGGAAATGTACAGAGAGGGGGTTTCATTGACATGGCAGACAGGGAGCAATGCTGTGAGGTCCAGAGAGAGTAACAGCTGGATGTTATGTCTGAGGATCCACACTCCAAAAATGCGATGCTGTGATAGCTTGCTAGGGGGTTGGTTTCACTTTTTAAGTGTTCGTTTTTTTTTAAATACTATGCTACAGTCTGACCCCAAAAGAACAGTCCTGGCTATTATCTGTCCTCCCTGCTCTAGATGTTACCTCTGCTGTTCCACAGAAGGAGGTCTATGCAGCAGCCCCCAGGCACAGCAGGAGCCCGCAGGCAGGCAGCACAGGCAGAGATCTCCATTTGCTGCTTCATCTGCAGGAGCTGCAGCATGGAGACCTGCCTAACTAGAACAGGCCGAGGCCAGCAACTCTCCAGCAGCACCTGGCAGTCCCTTCGAAGGAGGAACAAAACCTCCAGAACTAATAGGAGAAGCATCTCCCATGCAGGAAAGTTTCTTCCTGATCCTGCTTGTAATCCACACATGGCCTGAATCATGAGACTTGTCATCTCCATAATCTTTCCAGGAGTAAAGTAAAACTCATCCACATGCCCAGGAGAAGAAAACTCACCCTACAATAAACACGAAAGGCATCTTCGCATGCCTGAAAGCATTCTGCTGGGACAAACAACAGCTGCCTCTGAAATTCAGATCTCAAGGTGTGTGATCAATGTCATGCAGCAACTTGGTGCTCAAGTCGAGCTCCTGAGACATCCAGTCTGTCCCCTCCCGTTGCAGACAATGCATCGTATAATGACTTTAATAAACTTCATCTCAAAAGCAGTGAGATTTTTCCACTCCCAACACTCCCCCTGGAAAAGGTGGAATTTGATTGCTCTCATCATTAACAACCCTCCTCTAATTTCCAGCTTAAATTTGTGTGTGGCCAGTTCATACCCAATTACTCTTGTGCCAACACCATCTCCAGCTAAGCAGTTGTCTGGGCCAGAGCGCAGAAGTCCCAACCCACTAATTTCATTGCAGCATCACACTCACTTTCAAAACCACACCTGAAGTTTGTAATTTCTTTGCCTTTTCAGGTTAAAAGTTTATTAAAACATGATACAGCTGTAATTTTTTCTAAAAGGAAATAGAAGGGATGAACATGCAAGGAACAGCCCTACCAATTCCATGAGTTTTATACTGACTAAATATGCAAATTGGAGAAAGCCAATTGCTTCAACCTTCATAGCGCACTCTGCATGTAGGTATATATTCTTCCTGGGCCCAAGGTAAATTTTAATTTCCTGCAACCACCATATAGTTAGAGGTCTTGTATTATAACATCTAAATAACAGATGCTGTACCATCTCATCCCATTATTACTGGCCGGTGTCTACAGGTTTCCACAGCGCTGGTCCAGTCAGGTGGAGCCATCTCAGCGCTGGGTATAAATTTGCAAAGTTAGAACATGTTCTGCATCCTCTCCCTATCCAAATCAAACAACCCGTGGCCGGATAGTTTGGTTCCTCAACCAGATTTTTCTCCTAAGACCTCTCTTGCTCCCAAGGGGCCTTGCTTGCCTTTCTGTGTGGTGGACGTGCAGCTCCTATACTGGTGTGGTGGCACCAGCCAGCAGAGCTGGAGCCTCTTTGGTGGTTCCATCAGAAGAGGGCCCCGGGCAGGCGGTGTCTTCACCCTACCCTTGCTCCAGCCCAGCTCATTTCCCCGTGATCACAGTCCCCAAGGGGATCTTTAAAAGACAGCAGTACGCAGAATAAAAACGTTTTGTCCCCGAACCTTTGCGCAAGTGAAGCTAGTTGCGCAAGTAATTTTACACCTGTAAGCAGTATTGCTGATGTCAAAGGGAACTTTTAAGACTTCCGAGCATATTTTAGACGACTTCTGAGTTTTAGAAATAATTAAAAATGTAATTAAAATATAGACTTTTTTGCATATAAAGGACAGCTATCACCCAGGGCTTCTGTAACTTTGGATGGCTGGTCAGAACGGCTCAGAGGTGAGCAGACCAGCCCCGAAACCGAGAAACCAGTAACTTTGGGTGGGGAACCAAGACGGAGATGACTTCAGCTGCAAAGCAGAACAATTACAGAAAGCCAAAAAAAAAAAAAAAAAAAAAAAGGACAGTTTTTTTTTTTTAGCCAGGGCTGCTTTTCTCCCTGCAGATGGGGCGAGAGCCTTCTCCTCAGCAGCCCCAAGCCATCTGGAGAAGCCTTCTGCCGCCTTTCAGCCCCAAAGGATGTTTAAATCTCTCAAAAATTCACCTCAAAGCTGGGTTGGTTTTTTTTTTTTTTGGGGGGGGGGAGGTGTTTAGTCACTATTCCCACATGCACCTCATTTTATCCCCCTCTCCCTCCTCAGCTGTGCCCTGGGCATTGCAGGCTCCATCTCCTCAACAATGGAGGGCGGCCGGGAGGAGGACACTGGCGCTGCCGTCGCCGCCCCTCGGCCAAGTTGGAAGCCGGGGCGAGGGTGAGGGGGGGCGGCGGCCGCCGCCCCCCCTCACCCTCGCCCCGGCTTCCAACTTGGCCGAGGGGCGACCGCAGAAGGCGGGCGGGCGAGTCCCCCTCGCTCAGCTGCTAGATAGTGAGCCACAGCGGGCGGGCGGGCGCGGGAGGAGGAGCCCAGGTGTCCCTTCCTGCCACATAGTGCGCCGCCCCCTTTCCCCCCCCCCCGCCGCCCTCCCTCCGCGGTGGTGCTGGGGCTCCCGCCGCCGGCCAGGAGGGATGGACTGAAGCACAAAGGCGCCGGCCCGCTGAGGTAACGCTCCCGCCGTGTGGGGAGAGGAAGAAGGAGAAGGGGGATCCTCTCCTTTCCCCCCTGAAGGCGGTTATGGCCGAGCCGTTGGGGAAAGGAGGGGTGGCTGGAGGCCTGGCGCGCTTCGTCCCCCCCCCCGCCTCCCCCGTCCCCTCAGCCGCCTTACGGCCCTGAGGCGAGCGCGGGCTGAGGCGGTGTGTGGGGCGAGCGAGGGGGGGGACGACGCTGCGGTCGCCATGGGGCTGAGGCGATGTGTGGGGCGAGTGTGTGTGTGTGTGTGGGGCACTGCGGTCGCCGTGGGGCTGAGGAGGGGAACTTCTCCGTGGGTTGTACGCCAGCTCCGGGGTGGGGGGGGGGGGAGATGCTGCAGTGCTGCCTTTCTGCCTCGGAAAAGGAGCAGGGCTTTAAATAATGCGCCCGCTGCTCGGTAACTCTGCTAATCAAATAAAACCTTGGGAGTAATTATTATCATTACGGACTGCCCTTGCTCCATCGCGAGGCTCCGGAGTCCCTGTGAGTCTCGGGGAACTTCTTAAAATCCGTGTTCTTGAGGATTTCTGGGGGTTTTTTTCCTGCGTTGAATCGCGCAGGGCTCCACCTTCGCCGCGGGTAGCGGTGCGGGGAGCCCCGGAATGCTGTTTCCCGGGAATGCGGTTTCCCGGTGGAGGCGCGGGAATGCTGGTCACGGCGGGGCCAACCTGGCCGGCGTCTGCCCCGCTCCTGCGGCGTTCGCTCCCGCTCCGGGGTTATTTTCATTGCGCCTTTATATTAGCCAGGACGAAATTCAACCATTGCTGCCCCTGAACTTCAGGCTCCAGAAATGAGGGTTACGACAGGCCTTTTGGGAGTTTGCGCCTCCGTTCTGGTCTCAACCCAAGGCAGTTTTCATCTCGCGTTAAAAAGCTTATTTAGGAATTCGTAGCGGATTTATCCGTCGGTGTTCGTCCCGTACTTCAGGGCAGGTGGGCAGGGTCTGCGAGGCTGAACGACATGAATTTAGCAGGGAAGCCTTGGACTGGCTCTGTAAGGAGTGCAGAGCATGCCTCAAAAGCAGCAACTGCCGGTCACGGAGGTGGGTTGCTTCTGTTTCTGCCTTCTCAGCATTGTTATGTTACAGGTGGGTTGAGGCTGTGTCTGCTGGTTTTCATCCATTGGTCCTGGATTCGTGGCTGGAGGGTAGTGATGTGATACCAAGCAGAGGAAAAATGTGTAGGATTATGCCTCATCTGTGTGGTGCCACTATGTGGAGGAGTTACGTTTTAAATAGATAATAGATAAAATCAATGGCAGTGAATATCTGGGCAAAAAATAATTGGCCAAGGGTTATAAAAACATGACTGCATGAAATTGCTGAATTACTAGTTGTGCGGGAGAAGTTGTTGCTTAAATCGGCTTTGGTACCACAGGGAATGAAGCTGATAAATGTGACCTTAGCCTTTAAAAAAGGGCTTTGGTGTGCCTGGGGCAGCTTCAGGCTGTCTCACCTGCCTCCTGGTCTAGTTGCTGGTGACTAGAGTAAAGCAGAGGTGTGGTGGGCGTATGGCTGTGTGTGATCTGCTGGGAAGGAGCAGTGGTGGCTTTGGGGGGAGCAGCGGGAGCCGGGGCAGTCCTGCACGTGGCTGCTTTGGCAGCAGATCCGCTGTGAAAGGCTCGTTTTTGCCTCCCTGCCAGGCTTTGCCAGCATGTCTCACATACCAGGGAGTTCTTTGGTCTGCACACCCTGTCACGTAAGTGGCCTGGCTGAAGACAGCATGTGAACTCCTCATTGGAGCTTCCTTGGTGGTATCCAGTACTTGCAGGGAAGGAAGGTGTGAACTCTGGGAATGCTGTGGACTCTTGGGCCGTTATTGGAGGAGCTCCTCAATGCTACTTTGAGTAAGGAGTGCACGTGCTCCTCAGTGAAACAAAATGATAGTGGTGTGATTAATAGCATAGACCAGTTTTAACTTTAGAAATTTTCACGTTAACACTTCTAATGATACTCACATTATTTTTCAGAAGACATTACTTGCTTTGAGTTTTCACTGGGAGAATGTGAAGCCCTAAGCAGGGAGGAAGGGGTGGGCTTTTCAGGGCCTGAGTGTTTAATGATCAAGGTTAGTGCACGATGATGATGATGAAGCATGTCCTTAATTCTTGACCAATAGATGGAGTGCTGCTACGCTTTAGGATATCTGGGGGTTTAATGGTCTCTTGGTTAAATCAGTCATTATCTTTGAATCTTGCCTGAGGATTGAGGCAGATGACATTTTTATTTAAGGAAGTGATGATTTTAGGGTGGTGCAGTCCAGCTGTTGTGTGTGCTGTGATCATCTAACCCTAAGAGGAGGTCCAGGTGGTGCCTCTCACATCAGAGACTTTGTATTGCTTGTAGAGTGGGTGGACGTGAGTGATCTGGGTGAATGGGGATGTTGCAGGTGTACTGCAGCTCTTCTGTCGAACCTTTGCTGGTTATGAAATGAGCATCAGTCATTCGACAGGGCTGGATGAACCGAGCTGGGTTCAGTGTAACTGTGCTGGAACTGCCCCTGTTGCATGTGATGTTAGAGGTGACATTGCATGCAGGGCTGCCTGCTTTTGTTCAGCTCAACTGGTTAGAGGCCAAATGACCTGGCATAAGACAATATTTGCTGTGAAAATCATCAGAAATTAACACCTGTTAAGAGACAAAAAATGAAAAATATTTTAAGACAGGCCAATGTTAGTTTGTTTCCTTTTGTAAGTGGAATGTTTTACAGATCAAAACTTGAAATGAACGAAGGCAGAAGGCTGTTAGTTTTTTCTCTTGTTAAAATCATTGCTGCTGGTTAAAACTGCAACAAATGTCCTTGCCGCACTGTGGATGGTGTTGGAATGGTAATGCTTTAAAAAAAAAAAAAAAATTAATATAGGAGAATAACTTGTGTGACTTTCAGCTGGTGCATAAAATCACCTTTGCTAGCTTTTGTTAAACTGGATAAAAATTATTGTTTCTTTAAAAATGTTCTATAACTTCAGCAGCCATAGCAACCTCTAGCTATTATTTCCCTTGTAAATCAATTTTGCATTTTCATAGTGCTGCTGTTTGAAAAACTGAGTCGGTCATTGTTTTGGTATTGACTTAGAAGAATGCAATCTGTATTATTTAATAACATTGCTTCCCATTACATCACAGGCTTTTCTTCAAGCTATGTTTTGAAATGCTGGTTGCCATATGAGGGATGGTGGCATGGCTTCTAGTAGGGTTCTTGGGGGGTGGTTGTCTTTTTTGTAGCATTTCTTGGCAGATTAAGATGAATAAAAGCTAGTTGAGTTGACCCTTAGGGAATAAGCAGTAACTTAGTCATTGTGTGTTAATGTTAGATCTGTTTGCCACAGAGTCTATTCTGCTTCCTATATTAACTTTGAGTCACTTGGCATATGGGGGAACACTTTTGTTTCTTTTCTGTATTCAAGATAACCCAAGTTGTACGTCACTGCAGATGACATTTTGAGGTGTTTCTTTTAAAGATATCCTAGCAAGGATGTGGCGATTTTGTGGATAACTTGTGGTCTGGATTATATAGTTAAGACAAACCAATTTTTATTAAAAGTGGTTGGATAAGAAAGTATCTTTACTTATGGCATGCTGTTCGTCTAGGCTATGGGAGGGGCGTATCACTTCAAAATCATCAGTGAACTGGAAAATGTTTACTACTAAAAAATTGAGGTTTCCTTTGGATTAATTGAAGTTAGACAGTGAAAGAAGGCTTCAGAGCTTCAAACCTCAGTGTGAGTTGGTTGGGTTTTTCACCCTGGATCTTCACAGTTTGGCAAATGTGATGTAGGTATCTATTTAGTTAGGACTCTGGGTGCATATTAAATGTCGTATGTGTCTTATGGTAGTAATATCAATTCTGCTTGACAAGGAAGCAATCAGCTGTTACAAAGTGCTAATTAGGGAAATAAATAATAAATAGCCTCATTCATTGTTCCAGTCTCTTAAACTGTTCTGGTCTTAGCTGGGCAAAGAAACTCTCTTCTCGCCTTGTATTGTTTAACGTGTTAAAACCCTAGTGATGTCAAATCAGCAGGTAGTTTTCATGTGAGTTAGCAGGTTGAGGTGAAGATCAGTAAACTGCAGCTTGCTTTGTAGCTTTTCATGTTGTGTTGTCTTGACCCACAGCAGCTAACAGCTGGTAAATCCCTTTTCCCTTGTGCAGTCCATACCTCCTGAAGTTATTTCTCCAGCTGAAGTACGTGGCAGTCTTGAATACCATAGAGTTGATGGCAGCTTGCTGCTGCTCTTATTGTCACTGTGCTGCCCTGAATTAGTGGGTAACCTAGCACAGTGTTGGTGTTAATAGTAGCTGGCATTTCAGCCAAGAGCTAAACTGTCTGCTGCGTTGACCAAAGTAAGAGGATTCTGTTGAATTGCTTTGAAAATCTGTTCTTGCTGTCTTCATCTATACCTGTCATAACTGGTCTCAAGATAGTATTTTTTTTATTGTTGCATGTATTCAATTATTACATGATATGGGTTGTGGTTTGTTTTTTTGTTTGGGGTTTTTTTTTTGTAGAAAACAAGCATTCCTATGCATATTGTCCATAGCTATTACATTAAAGATGACATAGTTTAGAGGCCAGTTGAATCTGCATCTTGTGTTTGCTGATGCACAGTAAATGTTAGTTCTGGAAATAGGGTGTTTACCACCCAACCAAGCATTGGTAAATAGAATGCAAAATAGGGTAGTTTACTTATTGGCTAAAGTTGCTTTACTTGTTCTAATACAGTAAAAACAAGAAAGGAAAAATATAACTTGAAATATCCACCACTCCACACCCCCCAAATGGGGACTGTCTTTCATTAAAGAAATGCTTTTTTTAACAGCTCTAGAAGTCGTGACAGAATGCAGTGGAAGCGATTTGGTACTGAAGTTGTCTGTGTGATTCAAATAAATCATTTCTAGATCAATGAAAATTATAAGTTGGCTGGGTTCAGAGAGATTGCTGATATAACATAAATTGTTTCATATAATCTAGTATGCTGGTACTTTCTTAGCAACCCATATGACATTTTAGTCTTTATGGATTTATATACAAAAACCTCTGTATTTATAAAGAGCATCAGTAAGGCCACAAAGTCAAGTATTTGAAAGCTGAGTAGTGCTTTCCAAAGAAGATATTCTGGATTTAAAAATGAAAATTAAACTATAGCCTTGGAAAGCATACTTATTAGCCTTTTTGTCAGGAAGAGTAGAAGTGTTTTGTCTCAAGTGCTTCAGATCTAGCAGACACTTGGTAGAGGCAACCTTCAGCCTAATAAATGAAAAATTAGGTGAAATTGAAAATAGGATTTTGGGATGGAAACAGCAGACAATACTGGGCAGTGCATCCAGCTCTGTCTAGAACTGAATACAATGACACAAAAGTAGTGACCTCGCAAGTACCTTTGTGTTTTCCTCACTCAGATACACAACCATTTTTAGGAGTGCTAATGAATTGCTTAACACTTTCTCCAGGCTCCTGGTCAGTGCTAAAACAGGAGTAAAGCACAATTCAAGCCAGCTCTCTTTTAATATATCAGTTATTGCTACACACCAGCCAGCCTACCATATCTGCTGGGCATCCTAAACCACCAAAACTAAACTAAAAGACTTAATTCTTAGAACATACAAATTCTATTTGGACATTGCATGATATAGTAGCCTATACAGTGGAAGTTAAGATCGAGTATTCTCTTGTGACTGTTTTCACAAGTATTATCTGCAATTTCTATGATGGTACTGAAATTCAGGGTGCAAGAAGCTGTATATGAAATTAATACCTGGCACTCCCATGTTAACTGAATACAATATTAGCCCTACTGATGTAGTATTACTGCCATAATAAATGAATAACTAGTCAATAGATATTTTTGTTATCATGATTAAATTGTGATGGTGCCCACAACAAGCCCATCGTCCTGTTTCAGATCTTGATTGCATATGAAACATTGTACTAAATGCCCAGTTAAGGAGTAATTTTTTTTTGTAATTTCACAGTTAATCTGTACAACTTTTGGATTTCAATGGCAGCTGGCTTTAAATGCCTGTTTGTCTAGAAGTATATGCAAAGGCAAAACTCTTCTGGTGACTCAAATTTTTTTTGACCCAGCTGTCAGGGTAGAGAGCAGAAGATGTTCATGGTGTTTAATTCATTTACGAAACAAAAGCTGTTGTGTCTTAGGGCAAACTGTGTATTCTTACGCCAAAGGTTGTGTAATTTTCTAATTCCTAAAGTTGAGGTTGTAAAAGAATCTGTAGGTATGTGTTGACTTTATTTTTTCTTTTTCCATTCCCATCGATGGGCACAATACTGAATACAAATTAGATTTCTTATTGACGTGCTGATTGTTATGGATTGACTATCCAGAGCTATTTGTCTTTGATGCGTAGCTGACTTGGCACTCAAAGGACGCGTGCATGTTCTGTGTTAAATGGCTTAAGGACTGGAGTGACACAATCAGAGAGCTTGGCAGATAACTCTGCATGCACATGATTTGGAACAAAAAAACTCCCATCTTATAAGACTAAGTGTCCAAAGTAGATCACTCACTCAAATTTTCATAAATATTTTTATTGCAAAGATTTAATCCTGAGCAGCTGAGGAAGAAAAATGAAGTTGTGATACATGCTTTAATAATGGCTAGTGCAATGTTTTGTAAAGCAAAGCATGCCTGTAACCAGCAAAGCCCTCTTTATATGCCTTGTTTCTTATCAACCTGACCAAAATCAGAGTTCTGGTATCAAGCAAAAAAATAAGAAATATGCAGAAGAAGTTGCAAATACATTGAGATTTGTTTGGTTGGGTTTTTTTTAAATAAAACAAAAAAAACCCCAACAACCAAACCCAAACCAGAAACCAAACCCAGGGGTCTGGCAGTCAGGTTCTCTCCTCCTTTTTTTTTTACTCTGTTTTGAACTTAGTTTAAATAGTTTTGCAGCATGCAAAGAGATTGAATACATCTGTGTAGTGCTAGCATGAGTGAGTCTGTACTCAAAAACAGGTTAGTTCAAAAAAAAAAAAAGATAACTCTTGAAATGAATCCAGGTAGCTTCCTAGTTAAAACATATCAAATAACATAAAGCATGTGAACTCCAGACAACTCAGTTTAACTATATAAAACGTTTAAGCTGTAAAACATCAGGAGGTTTTTTTTTTTATAGGTGCCTGGATAATTTGCCTGTAGGTGGCACAGGGGCAGTGTGGGTTCCCTTTTTACATCAGATGTTTTCCTGTGAGCCAAGCACTTGGGGAAAAACTGAAATACTGCTTCCTCTTTAAGTGGTTGTTGCATACATGTTAAGCTCTTTGTATGTGTTCACTTAAGCTTAGGTGTTTTTAAACAGCAGTGTCCCTAATTTTACATGCTCTAAGACAACTCCTGGTTAAAGGCTAGATTTCAAAGGCTGCTTAGTTCTTCTCAAACACTGCACCATTCAAAATGGAAATTTTTGCTGTCTGGTCAGCAGAAAATGTTCTTTTTCTTGCCAATCCTAATGTGAGTGTTTTATTGCATGTCAGTGCTTCTAATCAAATCAAGTGACTTGTAATGTATTGCCAGGTAAGATCCCATGGCCTTCAAAATATCTTAAATCTGAAAGTGTCCAGTTGCCTGGATCAAGACACCGTCTCTTCAGCGATGGACACAAAGTGTCCAATGGAGACTTAAGTGTGGTGGGATGTCTTCTACACCAGAGAAGTGCCATCCAGCAACGGCAGTCAACATTTCAGTCCTATGCTTCGTGAAATCTTTGCTTAGATGTGAAGATTGGCAGTCTCTCCTCAGATGGCAAACACATACAACATAACTTGGAGTGAAAAGGAGAGAGAAGTCCGAGTGGAGACACAGGAGGTAGGAGCGCTCTGCTCCATAGACAAGGTGAGCAGAAGCTCAAGCTCACCCAGTGGTTCCAGTGCCAGGAGCTTCGGCTGCCTGGTCTTTTCTTTTAGCTGGAAAAATAGACTGCATAGCCCATATGTATCTACAGAGCAATATCAAGCAATATTAATATGGGGAACATTTTCCAAGAACCTTACTTGCTATACGGCACTTCTCACAGACCCAAGCTTTAGAAACCTGTTTCACAGGAGCCCACAAGACACAACAAAGTACAGTAGTCTTATTGACCGAATACTTGTGTTAGGAGAACCTATCTTTCTGTTGGAAAAATTCTGTTTCCTTGTTGAAAAAGGTTCATTGAAATCCTCTCCTTTAGGGAGAAAATAATAAAAACTTTTAAAAATCAGGTGTATTTCTCCCTTTCCTATTAATATTGTTGCATAAGGCTCTGCTGTATGTGCAATATTGAATAAAAAGAATTAGCTAATGGTGGGAGTAAGAATAACAATGTCATATTTATAACCTGGGCTAGCCTTTAACAAGAAAAAATAGCTCGAGGTATACCATGTAACACCAGTGTCTGGCTACTATCAAACATGCTGCAAACGTATAGTAACAGGTATTGTGTGCAGTAAATCTATCTTTGTAGTAGAAACTTGATGTTGTTGCTATTCCCAGGGGGTAAGTTGAATTACATTATTACTGAGGCTGAGCTAACAGAGCTTTGCTTATAGTATATATAGAGACAAGATGGTTCTTCACAGAGAGGTGACCTTTGCTGTATTTTGGTTTCAGATTTCACAGGGACCTATTTCAAAGTTTTTAGCTTCAGTCCACACCCTGCTGGTAGTTAGCTATAAAAATCTCTTTGAAGAAAGTTTAAAAAAAAAAAAGGAAAGTCTACACTTTATTACTTTGTTAAAGTTAGATAAAGGTCATTTGTTTGTTCCTTTTGTAATATACACTGCTGCTGCTGTTACTTGTCAATATAACTGATAGTTCAAGGATTAAATTAAAGCTACAGAATTACTGGTTACAATGTGCAAATGCATAGTGTAAGTAATTCTTTTTTATGACTCTTCTGTTTATTAGTTAACTCGAAGAATGTGTACTAGCATATATTTGTCCTGGGGAAGCTATTATGGTTTACATGGTATAATGTAGTGTACTCCTTCCAAGGTTATTCCATCCTCTCTCTAAACTTTTTTTGGGTTCTCTAAAACTAATTTAAAGAAATAAATTAAAGCCCTGTAATCCTATTTAAGAACTCGGGCAAATAAGAAGTCTGTGTGTTCCAATAAATATAATCACCTCTTTAATACAGTCACTCCTCTCTAGAACTCTGATTTCCATCAGATTAAAATATTTGGTTTGTACATTACAACTAAGCTAAAGGGGATATCCTGCTTTTCGCTCCTGGCCCTGTTGTCCTGCCCCATCCTCTCTTGTGTAAGCCCTGCTGCTCGCTGAACTTCTGCAATTCACTATAAATTGCAGCAAAATACTTCCTCTCCCCTCCACTTCTGCATTAACTCTCTTTAATAAGTTGAATTAGCTCAAGAGATGGTTGAGCGAGCACTGGAGTGGGTGCAAGGTGTCGAAGGCAACAGTAAGAAGCTGCGGGGAAAGGGAGGAATAGGGAGATGGGGGACTGTCAGTGCCGAGCTCCAGGTTGACTCTAGCCCTTAATCCTTCGGTGGTGACAGTCTGCAGGGTCGTGCCTGCAGTACTGCGAGGCAATGCGAAAATGTAACTGGAAGGTGTTTGTGAGTTGAGCCTTCTGCAAGGGGACTTGTTTGTAGGAAAGTAAGAATGAAAAAGCTGTTTCTCTAAGCTTGGAGATATGAGGGAGCAGCCACTAAGTTACAAGGTTCCCCTCTACCCTCCCAGTACTCTCAAAATCTGAGGGGGAATGGTCTTAATTAAGGGGAGGCTTTTCGAGTTAAACACAATGTTTTGGAGAAACTATGTAGACCTTTAAATTATTTTAACTGAAATAATTTCAGCATGCTGGGCTGAGCTGCTCTTTGGCTCACGTGTCATGCACCCATATTCCAGCTCTGTGAAGCTGCCAGTGAGTGACAGTCCTGACTGGTGTGGAGGTGTTGGGTGCTTGGGGTTGCCTTCTGTAACAGCATTCCCTTGTCTCCAGCGCCTGTGGTATACGTGCACAGCACAAGACGCACCCCTAAATTTTCTGTTGTAAAATAAAAAGGTTTTCATTGCTGAACAGCACGTGCCACTGCTGCTCTAACTTTTTGGTTCTATTTCATAGTTATGTATAAGAAATTGAGGTTAAATATTGCCATAGGAAAACTTCATTGTGTCAGGTAGACCACAGTGTCTATATGTTTAGGAACATATAGAACAAATAGAACAAATTATTTCTCTGGTGAGAGAAAAGGATGGGGTTGCACATTACTGGACGTAATGAACTTATGCATATGTTTACAAGACAACTTCATATACATAAAGAAGTAAGAATTACATTGAGGAAAATGCATACAAATAAGTTGTTTAGTGTAGCTCAGCCTGCCTCCCAAAACATTAACTATGACTTGCAGTCTCTTACATCCCTTTGAAAATGGTATTGGCTCTCTTCTCTTTCCATCCAGATTTTCATCAGTTAAATGATGTGTAAGAAAACCTAGTGTTGCTACCAAAAATTTGGCAGAAGAATTGTTTTAGAAATGTAATGCTGAGTTTCCAACAGCAGAAAGCTGTTTGCTGTTTAAGTTGACTGAAATCGTTCCAGTTAGTTTTTGTGCAGGTGGGGAATGATACAAATTCACAGTGTGAATAGTGGTCCTGCAGATGCACTTCATGGTCTTCGGTGCTGGGTCCTCCTAGCTTTTTCCTGCACCTCTCCTTTTTCTTTTTTCTCTTTTCCTAGCTGCAGTGAAGCATCCATTGTCTTCAAAAGTTTGTATTTTGTTTGATGTGATGTGCAGGCTTCAGTGCAGATACTTAAGGAGTCTTACCAAAGTAATACTGGCTCAGTCAGAGTAAAGATGCTTTAGTTAAATAGACTATGGCTATGTTTAAAAATAACAGCTCTGTCTGTGTCAGCGTGTTGGACGACCTGATAGTGACTTTCAACAGAAAGAGCTTCTGAAAATTACTTTGCCCCCAATTACGGATTGCCCCCAGTGTGATCTTGTTTTCTTTTGGTAACATTTTGGTGTTAGATGAACCAAAACAGCCCCTGAATTCTAAATGTGATTCTCCAAACAGCTTCAAAGAGAGCTTGTTGTACTGGACACCTTTTATATGCACAAACAGTAATAGCAGCACTTCTGCTCTTCTTCAGGTTGTCAAAACAGTGGTGTCTGGGGTTGGGTGCACACACTATCCTCATCTAAGCTTAGTAGTTTTGGGTTCTCAGCCATTTGATTTCTGTAGGAAAAAAAGTGGTGCGTGTACTCTACCAGCCCGGGCTCTGTCTGTGTGTGACTGCCATGCTTGTATACGTGTAGGCTGTTGCTTTCTCGTAATAGTAAAGTGCATGGAGGAGCTCATTAGTAATTCCCATGTAATTGTCTTGTCTCACCCCAACCTTGGTTCGTCTCTGATTTCTGCTGCCTTTCTGAAGACTCATTTCAAGCACTGGTATTCTTAAAAGTCTTGGTTAATGAGATATAGGCCATATGCAAAAAAAAAAAGTAAAACATTTTCAAAATACTATGTGTATCTGACGTTTATTCAGTTTCCTGTGGTTCTTGTTCTGTGTGGGTTTTCTGTCCTTTTTTGTTTCTTGGCAAGGAAAGCAATATTACATTCTTGTACCAAGAGGAAGGGTATTAAGCTTACTCATAAAAAGAAGATTTATTATCAAATGTAGTTTTTCATTTTGTCCATTGGAATTTTTTTTTAAACTCTAACCATACCCAGATTACTGGCTTCATTCATAAGGTTGTTGTATCAAGTTTGGATGCTGTCTTTGTTAAATTGTGGCTCCTGAGGGTTTTCTGTTACAGAGGTTTCTTCAGTCAGGGGAAATGAGGGTATAATAAAGAGGATCTAAGGACCGGACATAATGATTCTATATAATTGAATCAAACAATGCCATATTTGGCTGATGTTGGATTTTCCGTCATTTTTTTTTTATTGGCATTTGTTCATTTTGCTTTAAGCAGAGTTTAAAACTGAGGCAGCTTGAGTGCCTGAAGTAACTGAAAGACCAATAGCAGGCTATTTGGGCAGTACTTTTAATCACTGTATCCTAACTTCATGCATTTAGCCAGAATTCTGGCTTACTCAGGAAGTCTTCTTGATTCAAATGCCACTAGAGCAGTAAATTCAATGGGAGACATCCAGATTCACAGAAAGGACTATAGCTGAAGCCAGTATAATAGACCTGGCTGTGCCTGAGGTTCCAGAAGTCTTGTTCCAAGTGCTCAGTGAGAAGCAGTGCTGCTTTCTGGCACAGTGAGTACCTGACCTTCGTTGCTGCTGCCTCTGACTTGCTGCAACTGTCTGCTAGCTGTTAATGGTAGCTTTGGCTTTCTACTACAGTTAAAAAATATTATTAATTGTAATATGCTAAAATAGGGACAGAATCATCAAAACATACTTCAGGATGCAAGCAAATTTGCTGAGAGATTCTATAAATAAATGTCTGTGCCTCTTAGCCAGAAATATGGTGTGAAGCAAGAAGGCAGACCATGCTGGTGGCTTTCGCTCTTTCTGATGCTGAATCTGTTTCTCACTGCCTGTGCTATGTCAGAACATTGGTCTTTCAGGGCAGAGAGCATGCAGTACTGCAATTTTCTGCAGATACTTCTCAAGGGGAGAGAAGGAAAAAACATAGTATTAGCTTTGACATTTACAAACCAATAGATACCACAGTAAAGCTGCTGAAGTCAAAACTGTAGCCAACTTTTTAATGTCCTTTTCTTTTAGAATATTTTGGGGGTGTGTTTTCTCCCCTTTTTATTCTCAATAACTTGTGTCTTTGAGCAGTGATGAAATTGGGTGCAACAACTAAATCATACCCAATACACAAAACTGTTTCCTCTCCCCATCTATTTCTGCACACGCTTTTCAACATACCTTATCCAGTTCTTTATTCATAGAAATCTAGGAGACTTTCTTAATGCTTTTTCTCTTACTCAGGCTCAACTGCATAAGTTTAACTCCTTTTGTATTCTAATTTACTACCCATGTTAGAAGCCACTCTCTGTCTGGTAAAAATGAAAGCCCTTACAGTGGCTAATTATGTAGCACTTTGGAAGATGAAAACTGGATTCTTCATGGAGCAAAAAGCTGTGGATGATTTGAGATTAGCACTTGCAGTGCATTAGCACTGTGCATTGTGGTCAAATCTAACAAACATAGCTTTTTAGTCTTTTTTTGTACCATAAATATGCATGTAGTACAATAAATAGGATTCTTCTTGATGAAAAAAGAAAACTGACAGAAGGGGTAAAACTATTTATTGCCCCGAGGATAAAATTTGGGAAATATTTCTGTGGATTATGCAATGGCCATTACGTAAGAAAGGAAAAAAGTTTGCCCTGAAGTGCCTAAATTATTAAAGCATTTGTAAAAGTAGGATTTGTCTGTCCAGAAATTTATTGCAATATCCACTTCTGACCAGAGGCGAGATGAGTATAGATGCATTGTAAAATCCATCATCTACAGGAGCCTGTGGATTTTGAGGGTTGCAGGGTTGTGTAACTTGCTGTGGAAAAACATAAAAGGTTACAGCTGCCTTCTTCAAATTATTTATTTGTCTTGCAGTTGTGTGAAATTAAGTTTCCTGAGAGGCTTGAGTGACAGTATTTAGAATCATAGAATACTAGGTTGGAAAGACCTCAAGGATCATCTGGTCCAACCTTTCTTGGCGAAAAAGAAAAATTTAGTCTATGAGGATCTGATTTTCTTGTTGTTTGTTCTTTGCAGTAGATTGAGCTAGCACACACTTGACTGATAGTGTGCAGTTGTGCAGATTTCTTATTGATTAGAATGCTCTTTTTAGTGTATTTGATAGATCGGAGGGATCATAAAAGTATAACTATCTCGGTTGTGAGATGCAGGGATTTTCTTGTAGCATCTCATGGTGAGGTTGGGGGGGGAGTTTGCACTGGGCTTGGATCCACAGCTTCAGAGACTTTGTCTTGAGCTGTAGTGTCTTTGGCTCAGTCCATAAGGGAGAGGAAAGGCAGGAGGTATTCACACCACTCAGCTCAGCCAGCTGAGGCTCTCCCCTTAATCACATTGCTGTTTTGAATTGCTTTTTGGAGAACTGTCTATGGATGCCGGAAGCCTTAAAACAAGGCAAACCCAGCTCAGGCTTGGCTGGCTAATTAAGGTGCCCTGGTAGAGTAGTGTGAATTAGCACACTTAGGTTGTTAGGCCTGCATACCAATTCTTTCTACAGTGGGGCCTGGATCTGTGGGTCCTCTCGGCACCATGCAGATAACACCCAGATAGTAATTCTCTGTTTAGTTCTCAGTTCATTATTCTGATTGCTGTCATATGTAAATATCCCATCTGCATATTGGCTTAACCTCGGAAAAAACTTGGCCTGTGAGATTTATTTTTTTTTTAAACCTTTTAATACAAGCTATGCAAATGCTGCAGTATGTTATCTTTGTCATTTTAAGCTGTTACAACAGCTACTGGTGTTCACCATTTCTGGGGACAGTGAAACCCTTCATGTGAAATAGTTGGCACGTAGGAAATGAATGAAGGTTTTGCTATTGCCACATTATTAATATGTCCAGAATCTACCTGTATGTTTTGGTTTCTCAAGTAGTTCAACTTATTTGTCTTCCTTCTTAAGGAAATAAACAAATGCACAGCCATCTTAATTTGTTTCTCCTACCCACCCCCACTCCCCATCCATAGGTAGGCTTCATAATCAGTCAAATCAAAATATTCTTAAATTGGCATTTCTTTTATGTTTGAAGAAAAAGCTTTGCTAGCAGGTTTTCTGTTAAAAATAGTAGGTAAGTGCGTGTACCCAGCAGGTCTCCTATGTTTTAAGTGAGGCTGTAGCAGTTGAAGTTTGGAAGTAATTTTTAGACACTGCATAGATAGGCTGCATGTGGGCAGAGCTGCTCACCTGTATCATCCCCCCTAACCAAAGTTGCTGGAAAAGCATGGGTGAGAGCGTAGCTCAGCCTTGGCTCTTGGACACTCCAGCAGCCTCTCTCAATGAAATAACCTTTTCCTCGTGGAGCAGAAACAAGTGTTTTGCTCACCTCTGGGCTCAGATTGCCTTGTTTATCCACCCTCGCCAAAGTTTCCTTTCTGAACAAGCCATTAGGTCTAACCGCATTTTAAATCAATCTGATTCCACCACTAAAGAGACTGTTTATACAACTATATATATATACTTTAATCCTGTTGAAAATTATGCTCAATTCAAATGTAATGGATGCTTAAAGTTCTTGTTAAAGGTCATTTGGGACATTTTAAATAGTTGTGAAATAATCCAGTTATCCTATCTTGCTGCCTCCAGAAGCAAATAGAGTTACATACCTGTTGATAAGAAATTGGCTAGTCATGAGAGGATTTTATAATTGAAGCTCCATTCACATCATCTAACATTGTATTTCTTAGGTGAAAACAGGACTTTTCCCTGCTTTGATTTTATTCTTCAACTTTTTCATCATTTCATACGACCTTTTTAATACCTTGCTTGGGAAAAATAATCTAGATTAATTAAGTATCTGAGCTTTATCAATAAATGTAGGCGCTCATAAGTGTCAATGTCCTCTGAAAGAGGTGTTTAGCTTTATTTTTCAAAGGTCCAAACAAAAGATAATATGGGGAAGGAAGTTGTTTTCTTTTCAGCTGTTGACTTTAAGTGATGTCACTGGTAGTTAACTAACCTAGCTTCAAGTACTTTAATTCCTTCGATAAATACACTGCCAAGGCAATAACCTCAGTAACCGTGAACCATTTGGAGATTTTACTAGATTAATTTTATATGACCATGAATGTGAGTGAGAGTAAAATTATTATATAGAGAGGGAATTTTTCTTAAACATTGGATTCTCTATTCATATCAATATGAACTTGTCTGATCTGGTTCAGGAGTGTGCTTGTTAAGAGAAGTGTTCTTAAATACTTCAATACTAGAATATCAAATATGGTGAAAATCTCCTGGGTTTAGATGTGGAATGATGCAGTCAGTCTTTCTGTGCTGCTTCTATCCTGTTTTGAAAAGAGCTTGAGTTTTGCTCAAACTTTCTTAAGGTAAGTTGATAGTATTTTATAAATCAGCAAGGATGAAAGAACCAAATTCTTATTTAGACCTTACTAATTTTTACTTTAAAACTTACTTGTTATTTCTATTAATTTTGTTGATTGATTGGGGTTTCATCAAAATTAAACTACCTTTTATGCTCTAAGCAATACTGAGCACACAAATTAAATCTTTATGATATATTTGAGTTACTTTACTGAGAGCTCTATAAATTGGTAAGAGATTTTAGGGATGTCATTAGTGATCAAAAACTTGGGTATGTATCAGTCGATTTATTTATTTTTAACTTGGAACACTAAAAATAATTGATTAAAGTGTCTTAAGTTTCTCCACTCCTGTGGGTAGAGTTGTAGTCACTATTTTTGTACTTTGAAAATCAAAGTAGAAGTTAGGTGCAGTCCTAGATAAACATTGTTTGTAATAAAGAAACTCAGTCTAGACTTATTTTTAACCTGCGACGTTGTCTTCTCAGAGCTGGTATAGCGATGAGCTGCTGCAGAGCAGTGTTTTCCTCAGTAACATGTTCAGCTTTGCTTTGATAAGGGTATGCTTGAATTATTTGTGTTGAAAGTGTGAAAGGGGAGGGTGTGTAACTTTTTTAGTTCTAGGAAATATTTTTTGTGAGTTAAGAGATTTAGAGAAAACATAGAAGATGAGTGAAATGATTATACATAGAGAGAATTTTTCCTTAAACATTTGGTTCAAGATGTAGGCCACATCTGTAATCATGTTTTTAGAAATGAGTCCATATTAAATCAATTCTCTGCCAACAGCATCTGGTTGCACTTTATGTACGTGTTTTCTTTCATAGAGAAAGCAAACCATATGACATAACCCCAGTCAGATAAAAATGATTGTTTATAATACTTTGTTTATTTATGTAGCACCACGAGCTGAAATACGCCTTCATCTGAAAAACCTTACAGCAGATTACAAAGGTGAGCAGATGACATCTGCATTTCCAGATGGCTGGTCTGGGGTACTGTGTAGTGTGATTAATAAGCCCTGCTTAAAGGGATATAAAAATTAGTAGCTGAATTCCTAATTGAATGGGGGCTAATAATTCTAGGTGCCTTCTTCATGGGTAGTGTCCCGCATCCTGTAGTGGCCCTGCACTGCTGGTAGCACTGCTGAAGCATTGCATGGGGTCAGAAACAGCAATACTGTGGAGTGACAAATCTCAATGGATGTGGTGCCTTTTAGGACTGGTAGCAAACCTCTGGTACGGCTCACTGCCATGAGTAAAACTTGGGAGCAATGACTTGCTTTTAATAAAATAGACTGCACAGCAATCACTTGCATGAATTGTTCAGACTAATTTCAGCAGGTTGATCTTAATTATGCTCTTAAAAGTGGCCTCTTCGCTTACAAAATGAGGTCCCTCTGTGGCACTTGCAGAGAGGTCCAGCTTGAACTTGCCCTTTGGGTTCAACTTAGGAAACAGACAAAAGATAAGATTTGGAAATACCTTGCAAACATCAGTGGCACAATTTCCTGTAATAAAAAGAGTATTGGGCTGTGATGGCCAGAGAGCAGGGGGAGCTACGCAGTGGCTGCTGTAATCCTAAACAACAGATCTCTTCAGCACATGCCCACCAAGGTATTTAATGGTGTCTTTCCCACATGAAAGTTGGGCCACCTGCAGCTGCGGAAAGCACTGTAGATAAAGCAGTGTTTAGCTGAGCATGTATGGTACTGTACTTCCGATTTTAAAATATTTGGAAGGAGCAATTTCCATATAGGCCAGCATATAGTACTTTCAGAAATAGCTTTTGTGTCAAAAACTTAATGGGGGCTTTTATACCCTGCAAGACCTTGTGTGTCAGTGAGAGACATACTGGGGAGGTAGGCGAATGTCATCTACTCTAGCGTTTCTTTCTTCCCTTAACAATCTCCAATCAAAACCTGCTCAAGTGAAGGACCTTGTTGGTACCTAGATAAAATATCCTTGTGTGGTTAACAGTCTCATCTGAGATCCAGGGTGTTTTTAATTTTGTATTTTTTAATTGATTATTCATACATTAAAGTTGCTTAGAATATGCAGTATTCAACAAGTAATACTTTCTTTGACTCTCTCTATTTCAACTAATTAGTTTATCTGTTAACAGCATAACTATTTTTTGACTCAGTAATGAGAATGGTAGTGGTTTTGAATAGATTTTTTTTTTTCTGTTGCAATACCAGAACAAAACAGGAATTTAAATACTGCAGCTATTAGACCTTTTAAAATTAGGCATCCTAATTAACAGTGCTAAACATCTTAATTAGTTAATGTAATTAACAGAATACCTATTACCTTTTTAGTTGCTAGGCTAAAAGGTTTTTAGCCGAGTACAAGCTTTTGCTGTGCATGATGACCCTTTAAAGGCTTTTGGGACTCCATCCAGCTGGCAGCTTGGCATTGCTGAACAGATGTGGCTGGTCTCTGGAGAGCTGATCTGTACTGCTAGCTTTATTAATTCCTGATGTGTGTATTGATTTGTGGGTCCAAATAAGAATAAAGAGTCTCACATGGAAGTGGCATAATGTGTAAGTTCCTGTTGGTCTTTTCCTGATATGTTCAGGATATGTTTCCATAGGTGTAGTATTAGCCTTAGCGGCTCTTATTTGTTGTTTGTACATGTGCATGTTTTACTGTTTCTTGGCTTCGTGTTCTGTTCCTGGTGATTCATAGAGCATCAAAATGCACAGAAATTATGTTCTCAGCACTTTGGAAGACCTCTCCAGATAATTCTGAACGCTGCTTGCTCACGGGAAGCAAGTGGGCGTGCTGGAGGAGCATTCAAGTTTCCTGAAAGTGCTCATGATTACTGAGGAACTGCTTTGCAACTCTCTTCTGAGAAGAGAGTTCTTCACTTCTTCCAAATATTATTTAATAATTAAAATCTTGACATTGGGAGGAAGTACATTTTCCTGTAGTAAGGACAGATGGTGTTGAAAAAGCAATTGAAAATTTGTGGTGATGTACTAGAGTTTGATTTCTCCTGGAATCTAATTTATATCCACAAAAGGCAAGCCATAGTAAATTGGGATTAGTATGACAGTAAACTCAAATCACAAGTGACAGATTTTTCCCTTTTCTCTGGGGAGAGTTAGTCAGATGTTCTGTGTATGGGAAGTCTTTGTGGGCCACCCGTTAATGTATTATTATCAAAGTACTAAACTGAAGATTATTTTTTTTTTAAATCCTTATCAAAGTTAAGAGGAAACTGGAAATGGTTTAGGAGTTTATGAATAAGAACAGTATGACCAGAAGTTGGCATGTCGGAGGCGCTGATCATAGGCAGTTGCAGACAGTATTTTGAAGGTTATCAGTGGAGTATGTCTTCAACCACACTTTGGCACAAATCAGCATGCTAATTACTGCAACAAAGGTGCTGCATTAATGCACGTTACTGACCTCATCCCAAGAAACTTACAGCACTAGCCAATTTCTGATATTATTTGGGAAAAATATTGAAATACTTACTGAAAACAGATGTTTGGGAGGTTTTTGGGATTGGGTATGTTAAAGTCTTTAAAAAAAAAATAAATTAAAAAGATCCTGAACTGTAATTATAATGGCTGAATGTCTATACCTTTCCAATCCTTGGTCTCTGAGGCTGTGTTTTGGTAATTTCTCCAAGGGAAGCACTTGATGGTCAGAAAGTGGATTCAGATTGAGACCACCCAATAGGCGCTGAACAGCAGTCATGGCAATATGTATGTTTTCATTTAGTATAAACATTTTGAACTTAATGACTTCCTGTTTCTAAGAATGAGAATGATCTTGCTTAAAAAAAAAGGAGGAGGGGGACTATTAAAACAGGAAATTTGAGTACGTGTCTGTACTTTGCTAGTAAACCTATAGGTTGAGGCAAACTCGGGAGAAAGTTCATGAGATGTTATGGTATTATAACTTGCAATTCCTGAGGTTTTTGTCAAGCAGATATGTTTGTTTTCATACAAAGACCCGAACTTGTGCATTTTGCTGAACAGAAATGGAACAAGCAACAAGAGCTAATTGAATGGAACAGCAGATGAGGAAGGAGTGGATGGCTGGGAAGACAGTAAGGGGAGAATACGGATGGTATGTTAAGTAACATCTTGACTTAATAGCATGTTACACTGGATAGAATTTCTGTTCAACTAGGTAACAAGCCTCTGTTTACATTTCCAAACCCAATCTGAATAGGCAAATATTGCTATAGAAGAGTAAAAAGAAAAGCTTAGATAAAACCTCAAGATTAGACTTGAATCATTAAAACATTCAACAGTTAGACTCAAGTTGAAGATGTCAATTAATTCTGTCCTAGTTTTGCTCTCTTTTGTAACTGAATTTGATGTCTCAATGTGGCAGATTTTTAGAAGCAGCCTGTAAAAGTGACTATTTTGTTTCTTGAGTTTAGCAGTGGAAGCAAATGAGTTGCAAAGATCAATAAGGGCTTGTGTAAACTGACTGAGATGCAGATACTCAGGAAATATTACGCTTCTGTAGTACTGCTTTATTTTAGACCCGGACTTGGATTAATTCTGGTAGCCTTCAACATATATCTCATGCAGTCTTGTATCACCACTTTATGTGGCACTCTCTTTGATCAGCACATTTTTTCTTCCCTTTTTTAAGTAATTTTTGTTGAAGGGGTCAAAGTGTACAATAAATGCCCTTTGCCAAAACTGAGAATCTCTTTAGAAAAGTGGCTACTGAGAGGTGAGGAGGCGGGTGGCATGATTTGAATTAACTTCGCAAGAATGGGAGTGCGGAATCAAAACCAAATTGAGGTCTCATCCTTCCTTCCTTGAGGAAGGAACATATAAAACTAGCATCCATTTTGCGTAGCAAAAATTTACATTTGTACTGTTCTAACTGTGTGCTTGAGTATCACTTCAACTTATGGTTTTGAAGGAGTTAAAACAGTTCCCTCCCAAAAAGGCTTTGCTAGGTGTGTGCTGGAGAGGAGCCTGTGGAAGTGAGTCAGTTTGACTACGTTACAAATAATGTTCTATCTCAACTGGAAAAAAAAAAAAAGGGAAAAACTTGATTTCTGAAGAGGAAAGAAAGGTTAACTGGTCATGTTCTTATACCCCAATAACTTCTGTTTTCAAGAATGCTTGATCTGTGTTAAATTGCAATGTTCATACTAAATTGGAGTTGGGATTATGGGACTTTGGACAATAGTATGTGTATTGTGAAATGAAAGCTCTTCCCAAGTCAAAATGTAAAAATTTCCTTTTGCTTTTGATGGTGAAATAAGTTAAACTAATTAGGCAATCTTCTGAAGCTTTGCACTGTCCAGGCGTTCATCAAAGTAGGGATTTGTCTTCTGAATGTAAGTAAATTTGGGTATTGTTCTTCATTACATCTTCTGTAAACTGACTGTAAAACTTATGTATAGTTTTAATGGTCCTGTTTTGTTTTTTTTTAATTTTCCCCTTTGGAAAACTGGAATCCCTATGGTAAATGAGAAGCAAGGATTGCATCAGTAAACTTTGTTATTGCAGCAATATCTGACAGGATCTGTCTTTTGTCTTAACATGGTGATCCAACCAGGCCAAACTGTGCAGCAGCAGTGTTTTCATTGGACTGACCTCTAAATCTAGTCCAGTGATCTGTCATTTAACAAGTTTTGCATTTATTTTCCTGTATTGTTATTTTTATAGAAGTTCTTCATACCCTAAAACTAGTCTAATCTCAACATGGAAATTAGTATCTTGTGTATTACCTATAAGTGGTAAGTAAGCCAGGGGGAGGGAAGTGAAGACTGCTGTGCCATACAGTAGATCAACTTCTGTGTTGCATTTATACCTGAAGTATGTGCTGTCATCATGTCGCCACTGAAATTCTTTATTTGTTCTTTTCCAGCTGATAGCCTAAATTTATTGAGTTATGGAACTGTCTTATTAAAAGCCTAGTCTCCCCTTAATAACATTGTCTTGAAATTTATTTTTAACACATGTTGAAATTTGGCTTTATAGCATGGACAGTGGTATAAGGAGTTTCTCTAGTACGAAGCACAAAGAGGATGGCTGTGGTTCCTGCTGCCTCCCTGGCATGTCTGACCTGGACATTCTCATCTACTTCTACTTGTTCAGTTTTAGCCCTTCCTTTCACATGTCTCTAGATTTCTGCATGGTTTGTTTGCTGTGTAAAACATAGTCTGAAATGAAAATCCTATTTGCTAAACACGCCTAGAGTGCATGTTGGGGACTCATTTCCACGACAGGTGTTAGGAGGTTAGTTATGTGGATATGCCTTCCTTTCTCTCTCCGAAGTGGTAAGTGCCCCTCAGCACAAGAATTTTTGAGTGCGGCCTTCCTTTATGGACATTTTGAATACAACAGCAATCACGCTTTGCTTGAATGACAATAATGCAATAAACAGAGTATTGTTGCTTCTAGTGTTTTTTAGCAGGGCAATAAGCAGCAGTGTTGTTCTGTTTAGGGAAATACTATTATTCATCCCTATTGGAAAGTCTTGTAGGCTATGTTTTGTAAGGAAAGGCTTTGAAACTCAACAGGAAAAAATTGCTAAATATATATATCCCATTGAATACAGAATGGTATCTTAAAGAAACCTTTTATTGCCAAAGACGAGATCAAAGTTATTTTACATTTCCACATTGTGTTTACAGCTAAAACCATCATTCTGATTTGCATTCAGTGATGCATGTGACAGGCCATTATCTGGATTATTCAGTGTGTATAATTAGGCATTTACTTTCTTTCCTCTTCAGAGTACCTGTGCAGGGGTTTAAAAATTGGAAGTAATAATGATCTATGCACTTTCATACAGTATTTACACAATTAATTTGGGAGGTTGGTCAGAAGAATTTATTTTGAAGCTTCTGTGCCTAAAACAGGTTCCATTGATTTAATAGATAGAGATGGGTATTGACATGTGGTGGAATAGCATGGTGAAATAATACCCTGGCCTGGGGTTACATATTGGGGATTTCAGGCCTGGGCTGTTACCTCTGGGGTGCTGGCCTTCATGCAAACGCTTTTGGAAGTAGGTTCTTAACATTGATGTTATGATGGTTCATAACACAATGATGGAAAATGCATTGGCATTTTCCTTTTCAAAAGTGGAGAGCTGTGCAAGAAATGTCCCTTCCCAAACCAAGGTAGCAAGTATGCAAACCACAGAGCGTTCTCTCTGGAGCTGAAATTAGCCTTACTTGAACACCTGTATTGATGCTGGTTTAGAAAGATTTTATTTTCAGTTTATGGTCCGGTTTTTATTGAATGTAAAGGAGACCTGGATTTATTTGGACATGTGAATTTAAGATAACTTTTTCTTTAAAATGCTGTGTATACTGAGACAAAAACTGTCTTGCTGTGTTGTGAGAATGATGGATAACAAGGCTTATTTTGCCTTTTGCAGATACATACACATGTGCAACTTGTATTGCTAAGCAGTGGGTTATGTGGCAGGTTGGTAGAAGGAATGTTTCATTTCAAAGTTTCGGAAGTGCACCACGTACTTCTGAAGTTTGAAATTCTCCAAAGAATTCTGATTATTTTGGCCTGGAGGAACCAATCTTGTGGAGATCCCTTGCGTAGCTGCCCTTTGGGTCTGTCTGCATCCTAAGTGTGATTCCTTGCATGTGGGGCACAGCACTGCCTGGGGAGAGCATCCGAAGCAGCCCTGTGCCATCAGCTCTGCTGGCTGGGAGGCTTGGGGGGACCCTCTCTGAAGTCCAGCAGTCATCATGGCAGGGAAGCTCGCTTGGGGTTCATGGTGTGGAAACCCCTCCTGAAAATCAGCACCTGGCCCCCTTTGAGTTCTTGGAAAGAAGGAAATGTTTGCTGCCTCGCTGGTTAAAAACTTGTTTTCTCTCTCCGAAAGAGGAACCATGAGATGTGAGCAGTCAGATTTTTTTAAAAAGTCATAGAAGAACTGCGGCATGCATGAATGAGCAGGCTATAGTAAGTGCCAACTGGTTATTTTTAGTGTCTCTTCCTGCAGTGTTGTGGAGAGGAGTGGGCTGGTACTGATGGTGAGCAGGTGTGCATCCTGCTTACACATCTGTGCTTTCCCTCCTCGAATGGATGGGTGTGCCTCACCAGCGAGGTTGCTAGTTAAATTGCTAGTTCAGGATGCTCAAGATTCAATTCCTGAATCAGTTGAGATGGATTTTGCTTCCTGTGCCTTCTGCAGCTGATGCTGTGTTTGCTACAGAAGCATCACAAACCCAGATATTTTGTTCCCTCAGATTCTGCCCTGTTTCCTTAGAAACTAATTTCGTGTCATAGCTGTGGACTGAGAATCAAGTCACTTCACGTTCTCTCTGTTAGAAACATGTAAAATCAAATTGATGCACGCGAAGTGCAAACACATTGGTCCTCACTTCTTTGCAGATTCTTCTCTTCTCTGTGGTGTGTCTTCTCTTACTGATCACTTTCTAACTCGGATGCTCTAGAGAACAGAGCCCATTAGGCTGTGATTGCTATTCCTTTGACTAAGCTGCAAGGAGTTGTCATTGCTGGAAGTAAAACTTATTTTTGTAGCTTACATGAAACGTGCAGCTTGTGTCTCAAGAAAAGGAAGTTCAGTTGCCTAATTGATTATTGTCCATATCTTCAGAAAAAAATATTACAAATTCCGGGGAAAATTTGAACAGCTTGAAATCACATAAAGGAGGGAAAAAAAGTCCTTGTTAGTGGACGTATTGCCCAACTGGTAGTAGATCTCCTGGGGTTTTGTTTCTGATAAATAATTTGGCAGTGCTTCCCTAAAGCAGAGATGTGTTGCATCTTCACTGTGCTTCAGCTAATTTTAATGACAAACAGTGTTTATTCATACTGATGGTCCTTTGTGGGTTTTGGAGATGAGGAGGAAGAAACTGGGAAGGAAGGGATAATGTTGAGTAAGCCTAGAAACTGGCAACTACGAATGCAAGGAAGCAGAATGTGTAGTTTTAACTTTTCATGAAGTCCTCATTTCATACATGTGGAAGAGGTAAAAGGTTGTCAAGGGAAGTGTTTCTGCCCTGACTTTGTAACCTTAATTATGCTGGTCCAAGCATTTGTGTGGCCACAGAGCTTAATGCAAAATTTTAGCAATCTATTTTGCATTGTTTCATATGTGGTGATGTTTTGGTGAGTTACTTCAGTAGTTATTTTTCACATGGGCATGTTCAATTACGTTTTTAATTCATTGTTACCTCTATACTGTGTATTTCCTGCTCTAATGAATTTACTGTGGTGGTGGTATGCAGCCTCCCACACATCTGTAACTGAAATTCTACTCCTTGGTATTCCAGAAGAGCTGACGAAGAGACAAGAAGATACTTGACGTGATCATTAAAAATCATTATGCCTTTGAAGGGTCACTTTTTGAACTAAATTCAGAGGTTCAGCTTGAAAATGAACAACAACAGGTAGTTCTTTTTAAGCAATCATCCCTCTAGAAAGGTATTTTTCTTCTAGTTACATGTTTTCTAATTTATGTTACAGTATAGTTCTACATTGACATTTTTCTCCTTAGCACATGTATTAAATTAGCTCATTAAAGTGAATTGATTTTTGAAATTAATCAAATGTTTGGGGTAAGCATCACAAAGCATTGGGAACCTCCAATTCCTAATTCAAAAGTTAGCTGCATGTCATGCATTGCTCATGGCTTTCATTAATTTTTTCTGTAACAAAGAGGCCAATCTGGATCTCATTTGAACTTGATGCAGATTTCTGGAGCATGTCAAGTGGAGCAGAGTAAAGCTGCAAAATAGCTTTTAATGATGAGCTACAGTTCACTACCTTTTATTGAAAGAGATAGTGTGCCTTGAAAAACAGCGTTATAAAATGCACTAAAAGGGAGGCATACAGCAACTCAGATAAAACCAGATAAAGTAGGTGGGTTTTAAGAACGTGGTTGAAAGTAAGAAACAGTTTGAGGTGGTTGCTTGTCTTCTGCAATTTGCACTTTTTCTGCAAGTCTTTCTTGGCACATTTGTATCTACAGTGTTGTGAGGGGCGGGGGGGGAAGTCACAGCACGGGTATTTTGACAAAAAGTGGAGGAACAGAGATGCAGCAATCCTGCTCTAGCAGTGGGCTACCAGGGGGAGGGATACCATCAAAATGGATGTGATTTCAAAGATAATTGTTTGTCTATGTTCCTTTAAAAAATTTGTCTCTGATTTTAATTTGGGAATAGTTCATTTCATTTGCAAAACCGTCACTTTTACTGCCTAAATAAACACTTTGGTACAATTGCTAGTATTCTAATCCATCACACATGAACTTTCTTGCTCTTTGTTAGGACTTTTGGGAAGAGAAGGTGAAATTTGCGGGGTGGGGGGGAATAGTAATTTCTCTCTACATAGAGAAATAGTAATTTCTCTTTCTCTCTCCCCCCCCCCCCCCCCCCCCAAAAAAAAAAAAAAGGCAGCACTAGAAAATGGTAAATGAAGAAGTTGTGTGACTTCAGTAGATCTCACAAGAAAGATTCTGTGAGCTCCCGAGAGGGCATGATAATTTTTTTGAGAAAATAAGAACTTAGAAAATAACTGTGCATTCAGGACAGGAAGATAGTAAGGGGATTTTCTTTGTTCATGAACAAATTTAACTTTCTTCTTAGTAAAGTAAATACAGTCCAGATGGCTGGAAAGTACAAGATGCTCCCAGGGGTTAGGGTGGAGGTTGGATGAATTAAGCTTTGTAGAAGTCAAAAACTGAACAAGTGAGATACAGAGTTGAAAAAAAATAATGTAGTTGATCTCTATTCTTTTTCAGGTTTCAGGGCTGGATCGGGCTTTTCATGATAGTGATTAAATTGAAGAATATGAAGAGGCAAGGTTTCTGTTTATAATATCAGAATAAAGTAGGAAGAATACTGATAAAAATCTGTTTTTTTTCTGTCACCAGTGGAGTTGATCAGTTTGTAAACAACTCATAATCTTAGCTTCTAAATACAGCTTGTTGCAATATATACGGGTTTCGGTACTTTGTAGCTGAGGAAAAATACTTAAAGATCTGTATGTGCACTGGTCATTATTAGTTTTGCAGCAGTAGTGTCATCATGAAACCAGATATGGCTTTATTCATAAATTAAATTAATACTGGAGAAAACAGTACCATACATTTGAAGTTTATGTTGTGAAACATCTGATCATCTGTTGTCAGGTGCGGAGATTCCTCATGGGAAGTTGTGCTGTGCCTTGATGCGACCAGGCCAATTTCCTCAATTGCTATTGGGAGTGTGGGAAAAATCTGCTCGAGCCTCTCCAAACTTCAGTTGCAGGGCTGCCTTTTTATTTCCATTCTTCTCTTCCCTTTTTTGGGCACAGTATGAGACAAGTTTGGAAAGTCTCAGAAAGAGATGCAGAATGCCGGTAACCTTGATGGAAATGCTTGGAAGTAATGATCCTGAAGTAGAATCGGAGTAATGCTTCAGCTTTGTAGCTGAAAGAGAAAACTGTGCTAGAGCAAGTGTAGAGGTGCTGTAGATTTGATGGCTAAGAAATAAAACCAGCATAATATTAAAGGAAAATATGAGATTAGAAAAGAATCAGTAGTTGCTCAGGTGGTTGAAGCATCAAGTTAGCAAGCATCACTCCTTAGTAAAAGCACCCTGAATGGTTATGTTTTTAGGAGTAAAGTGACAGTTTGTTAAAAACCATGCTCTGAAATGAAGAGTAGTGGGAGGATGTGCTAGATCTTATTGTTACTTTAAATGAGAAAAGTATGAAAAGATTCCCTATGAAACTTCCCTTGCTTTTTATCCTCAGGCAGACCACTATCGCTATACTAGTATTATACCTGTTAAAGTATACTTTTTATGTGCAAGTCTAATGAGAATGGTGTATCAAATGCACATACCTGAGTTGTTCAGGAAGTTGGTCATGTTACATCATGTGAGAGAGAGAGCCCAAGGGAGCAGAAATCTTACTCCCTGAAGTGCCCATTCCATTCTTGAAGTTTTGATGCTGTAGTGGGTTTCTTGGGCAGAGTAGGAGATAGGTGGTCTTCATACAGCACCAAGAAGTTGCTTCCAATTGTGAATTTGAGGTGCTTAAAAACACAAAAATGTTCTCTTGTGGATGTCAGATTGAGAATAAAAAGGGCTAGGTAGGTGCTGGGCTGTTTACTAGTGGTAAACCAGTATATTTCTGACTTGTAGGCGGTTAGCCAAAGCAATGTTTAAGGGCAGCTCTCATACCCAGAGCACACGTGGCAATGGAAGAGGAAGAGAGGGCCAAAGATGAAGTTACGAGTGCTGGGGGATGGCGCTGAAAACTGAATGCAGGAGTGAAGCATGAAAGGAGGGAGCTGCAATGAGCAGGGGGAGGGATTTCTTACAGCCATTAGCAGTCCTGGCATTTTCAAACAGTTGCTGAGGGTGGGATCCTGCAAACTACTTGGTAGGAGTGGTTGGAGTGGATGGTTTCTGGTGAGAAGCTGAGAGCGACTTTTAAAATGTGGAGTGAGTATGACATATCAGTAGGTGAAATCTGATGACAGTAATGAGATTGTAGCAAAAGCTAATGAGTTGGAGTTGACATTGAAATGCTGGTAGAAAATGAGAAAGAAGTTTAGTTTTTGGGACAAGAAGAAAGCAGGAAACCTGTGCTAACAAAAGGTGAGAAACGAGTCATGCTGGGCTGCCACATTTAATTTTCTTTTTAAATAGGAATGTAAGTCTGTTTGTTTGGTTGGTTTTTTTTTTCTAGTAGAAATTTAAAATCTGAAGAGTCTGAATACCAGAATATATGTAGCATGGGGCAAAAAAAGTAGAGGGCGGGGGGAAAGATTAGGATGCAATTTCAGGGGCATTAAATAGCATCTGGAAAGCGCTAGGTGTTTTCTTGTTCACAATTACTCAAACTTTGTGCATAGCTTGAAAATTATTTTGCTTAAATGTACTGTGTGTAGCTCTTTCTTTTTTCATAATGAAGGCTAAAGGAGCACTATCTATCTCCACTTGTCAGGCTTTTTGAAGCCACAGTTAGCACTTGTATTTTGTCTGGCTTGAAGTACCTGTCACTGAAAGAGATGCAATATGTTAACAAATATGAATGAGTACAGCTTGACTAACGCTGATCTCAGTAGGGACTTCACCTCATTTTGAGGGGGTGAGGGGAGCAGAAGTATGTAATGCTGAAATTATTTTCCTGAGGCCAGTTAGGATGCCTGTTGCAGAACTGTACCTGGAGTCCAGATCCTTAAGGCCATTCAGATGATTTCTGAAACTGACATTTCTCACTGCTTGGACTGTATTTATGTGGAAATGTAATAGTGCAGTACTTAAAATGCCCAGCCTGAAAATATTTTTACATTTATGCTGAGAAACAGTTAGTAATTACAGTAGATACCAGAGAGCAGCTATATGCCTTACAACACTGAATTGTTGAGCATTGAGCCTTTAGTAGTGTGATTTATCGGATGACAAAGATAAAATGGAATAACAAGCGTTATTATGAACTATAAACCATACGGTAAGTGTGAATTAGCATCTTCATTTACATATATACTTAGTTCAGCCAGAAGTCATAATTAAAGCTTTTCAGATATTCTTCAATAGCTTTGATTTGTAACATTGGCTAAAATCAAAGCTTCTGCTGATAGTAGTGCCAGTTCAGCTTCAGGATGAATATTACATAGACTCTGCCCTGTAGTTTCTTGCCATTCTGAACATGCATCTTGGTGCAGCGAGTGTAGAAAAAAATAAAAATGAACTGTGCATTTTTAATGAAAACCAGCAAATCACTTCTTGCGTAGCTTGATATTACTATGTTGTAATTGTGGAAATATGTGGTGTGTTCTAACTACTGCCTTGCCTTACAGTCTGCAGAGTTTGAGTAGTTCTCTATAGCATCACCAGTAAGCTTAAATTGAAAAGCTTTTGGTGCATGTTTTTCTCTAGGATGCTGACAGTAATAAAAATAAAAAATAGGTTTTGGGTAGTCCTCTAAAGCTCAGCACAGATTTAGGCCTATCAGCTCATGCGGTTTATTTGGTTATCTAGTTAAGATAATAACTGGAAAAATAGTTTTTGCTGTATTACTTGTAATTAAACCAAGCTGCTTCTTTGTATAATTTATGTTTAGGTCTTCAGCATCATCTAAAAAGGAAGGAAGGGAGGGTTCACATGTTTGTAACTTTAGAAAGTCTGAATTCTGCAAGAGTGTGCTGTGAGAAAAGGTCAGCGCTTAAGAGAGTTTAGTTATATACTTAGTTATATGCATCTCTGAAAGAAAAGATCAAGAGATGTGACAGCTCAAATAAAACCTAGCTTGAAGTTTTTAGCTGGCTGTTCAGTAACTCCTGGTGAATGGTTTTCTATGTGAAAATATTATGGGACACTTGCATTGGCTATTTTATCATTTATAATATCAGAAGATTAAAGTACAGTATAGACACTTTTCATTTTTGATGGTGACGTCTTCCTGCATGGTGCCATTGGAACAAGTTTGTTGTCAAAGCCTTGTGGCCCTGTTTTTCCACACATGGGACACCAGAGACATGTCCCATTCTACTTTCTGAAGAGCATGGAGGATTTTTCCATGTTCTCTCCTAGATGGGGAATTCCGAAATTTGAAGTCTTGTAATTGTAAGAGTGGTTTCCTTGACTACCGGGGTAATAATCCCTCTGCCATAGATTGTAAACACCCTCCCACACAAGCAAAGTCTTTTAACAAAAAAAAAAAGTCTCTATCTGAAGTTAAGACATTTGTCTGTCTTCTCTACCATCCAAAATCCTTGACTTGTTTGGCACACTAACTCTATAAAGCTTTGTCTTTCATGGGTTTTGTTTGTTTTGGTTTTTCCTTCTGAAAGCAATTTGGTCTTTTTGTAGCACATTTCAGTTTTGTTCTGTTTTTATGACTTCTTCCCCTTGCTTTCCTTCATCTGCAATTGAGAGAATTAAGTACAGTTGTAGCCCTGATTAAAATCTTGGCTTAATTGAGCTGCAAATTTGCAATGACAGATATTTGTCAGGGTGCCGATGATTAGTACCTTTTAGCATTCCTGGTGCCTTCCTGAATTCTGATGATACTCTCTGTTTTTACCGTTGCATGTGTTCATTTCTTCTCTTTTTCTCTCTTCGCAGCATGAAGCTGGGGACAGGGTGTAAATTGCTTTCTCCATGAAAGTGACTTGTTAATTAGCTGTCAAGAAAATTAAGTCCCTTTGTAGGGCTTGTCTTGCCTTCCACTTGGGGTATCTCTGATACTTGGTCTCCTCTTGCAGCGTCTGAAGGCTGTGAGACCTTGAGTACTAAGAGTCCCATTACCTGTACCGATAACACCAACATTTCCAGCTTCCTTTGGGGGAATTCATAATATCAGTTGACATTACTCAAATGATAATCTGAAACGGAGAAGTTCTGGAGGAAATCTACTCATTAGAGTAACATGGGGCATATTGTATAAGGTACAAGGAGTATACTACCAGTAGTACTGCTTTTTCTTCCTCTTTGAAAGTTGAGTGACAACCCCTGTTTTCGTGCCAGTGCTTCTTGCTAGTGTCACCTGTCTTACTGTCAGGGAATGCTTGCAGGACTGAATCTTGTTACTGATACAATGAGTTGTGATTGGGGCTGGAGGTCTATTTCTGGTTGATAGGGATGCTTAACAGTATTTTGGGAAAATCCAACAAATAAGTAGAAAGTGCAGTAGAAAAATAAATTTTGATTAGGCAAAGATACTCAATAATTAAACATAAGTTCTCTCTCTAACCCTCAGGAAATATATTCTTGTAAAGACTCTTAGGTGCTGAGTTTTAGTAAAGATACCTTATGGTTCTGGTATGACACTTCTGTATCCTATTATATCATCTATTTTGTATGCTGAGCACTGAGAGTGGAAAAGATGGAAACATGGTTAGATTGTCAGTTGTTTCCAATGAAGGAATCTCTGTTTGGTGGAACTGTTTGCATTCCTGTGGTCAGTGGTATAAGGAAATACCATGTTATGAAAAATTCCCAATTGTTTCCTTAAGGGCTCTTAGAGTTGCACAATCTTTTGATGGTTTTGTTTGTTAAAAAAAGAAATTAGTTACGAGCTCTTCAGTTTGGAACTCAAAATTCTCTTAAATATTTACTAGGGCTTTGCTTTTTCTACTCAAGTTTTGGATTCACACCAGAACTGTATTTTTCTAATATATGCTGATCAGCCATTACAATAGGAGTAGTTGAAGAAGATTATATTTTCATTTCAGGAGGTGTTTTTTGGGGATACCCATCAGTTTCTTGACTATCCGTCATTCTGATTACTCATAGTTTCTGGATGCAGCTCTAAAATGTTGCTTCTCTGAGCAGGGGAGAGCTAGATCTCAAATAACCAAGTGGCTTTTACACTTTAATTCTCAAGAAGGGAAATGGCAGCTCTGACACACAAATCCTTTTGTCGTACAGGTTGAAGCCCGCATTTAACATTTGATTTGTACTTGTATTTTCAATATCCTATTAGGACTTGTGTAATATGTCTGATTTCTGACATAGGCATTAATTCAGATGTGTTCCCAATTTTTTTGAAGCTGCTCGTATTCAATATTTTTCTTACTGCTGTCATATCTTGAGTTAAAAAACATCTCTTTTCCTAATTTATTCATCCACAAATGTCTTTCAGTTATTATTTTCTCTGATCTGAAAGCTGGCTTTGAATTCGTTCTTTACTGTGTGACAGTCCTTTTCAGATTTTCTTTTTCTCTTTCTTGAGACGATCTGCATCCGTTGTTACTGAATGTGTATTTTTATTTTGACCATAGAGGCATTTAATTAATGAATAAGGGCTAAAATATGGCCTAAACAGCGCTAAGTGCAGTGAAGACAACTGCTGGCCAGTGCCTGCCTCGAAGAGTTTCTTGCCCATGCTCAAGGGCTGGGTAGAGTGGGATGAAAAGACCCTGATGAATTAAGCAGAGTGAGTTAGGTCATGGCACCAAAAGTCATAGACAATTTTACAATTGTCGAGGATTTTTTGTTGTTGGTGGTGGTTTGGTTTTTTTTTTATTAATGAGAATTTTAAATTGGGGAGGGAGGAAGAACTTGTGAAAGTGCATTGAGGTATTCTGTGATACTAGGAAGAAGGGATGTGAAGAAGAAGAAAGGGATTGTAGCAAAGAACTTGTGACAAAGGGCAGAAAAAATCTGCTCAAAAGCATATGATGTTTGGCATATCATGATTCCTGGCTTCAGCTGTATCCCCTGCTGCCTCCTTCTGCTGAGAGCTGTACGGTCTCCAATTTCTCCAGTGCCCAGAGGTGAGGACACAGCCGAGCAAGCCAGCCATTGCTTAGCGGGGCTACGGACCCCCTTGGGAGTGAAGGGGTGCTGTGCAACTCCAGAGGGGGCTGAAGTAGTGATAGTGTTAAACACCATCATAAATAGGCACCACTGTGTCCTGCCAACCAGTGCTATTGGACCCGGAGCTGACAAAATTGGGGAGAATATTAAATTTTCATGTCTTAGAGTGATCTACCAATGTCCTCTAGAAACAGTAGCTGCTAGCCTGCAGGATGGGATCTCTTCTTGAGAGTGATGGCTACGCTTAAAATAACGTATCAGGAACTTGCATAGAAATAGCATTCTCTTATCTCTAGCAGTGTGAAGTAGATGAAAAATAAACTGTACTCATGCCAAGAATAAACAGTCACGTTAAAGTGTTTAAATTCCTGATGCTGTGGAGGGCTCCTGCTCTAACACGACATTTTGGTGCCAATACACTTCCTCCTCTTTCCCCAGTCACTGCCATCGCTTTGTGTACTCTGCCAGGGAGCAGTTGGCAGGACAGCAAAATAAGCAAATATGCCTAAGCCCCACACAGAGCACCTGGCTAGAGCCAATTCTGTTCCCTAAATCTGTATTCCTGTCAGGTCTAAAAGTAAATGAAATAGTTTTGTGGGTGTTTACCTGTATTAATACTGAGTATAAGTACATTGTTCATTCCTAAATACGAACTTGCCGAAAATAACGCCATATTTATGGAAACACTTATTTTTCAAGTGAGCAAGAAACTGACTTTCTGTAGCAAAGTAATTCAGGGAAAATAGACAATTTGAGCACACATGCAATAACATCTTATTTTAACCATGGTTCTCTTGGATTTTTTGGTTTTTGCTCAGAGTATTTTGTGACAATGACTTATGTTAATTTTGTATAATTCTGTTTGCCTTCTTTTCGTGCTTGATGCTTCTTTGGAAGTCAGTTTTTACAGCTGAAATTCATAGAGAATGTTGAATAATCTATTCTTTAGTGATGATGGGGAATGGGATAGCCAGCCTGCTGAAATGTTGACACTGCTAAAGTATTTGAATTACAATTTACTGAGAAGACCTAAAGAGTAATGCTTGAAGGTACTGTATTAAAGTCATGGAGGAGTGAAAAGGAAAAGCTGGTGATGATTGAAAGAGGCTGTTACAATCTGGTGAATAAAAATGGATTAACAGGTTGGTGAGAAGTACTGCCTGTGCCTGATGGTAGGCTGAGCTCAGTGTTTTCACAATGCATAAAACGTCTAATTTGCAACGTATGGATCTTAAAAAAGAAAATGTAGCATATGTTTTGTATGCATGTATGAAATCAAGGATTCTGGCCCTTGTTCCCCAGGAAATCACTGTTTTTCCTTGGAGGACTGGTTGAGGGGAAAAAGGAAGATGATGGGAATAAATTTGTCAGGTTTGTTTGAAGATGACTTGTGCTCAAAGACTGAGAAGACAAAAGATGATAGTAGCAAACAACTGCTATTTAATTTACTCATTTTACTTTCATGTTTGAAGATGAAGGCAAGACTAAAACCTATAGCTGCTTAGTGGTGGGAAAGGGTCAGAGCAAGGCAGTTGTTTCCTTACGAACTTTGCACATCAGTAGTTGTTAGCCTTCAAAGAGTGACATTGTGTTCCTTCCCCTGGCTCCCCACCTGACCAGAGCCTGCCCGCTCTGCAGTGTAGCCGGTGCTCGAGAGTTCCACTTTTGCTCGGCTAGAAGAGGAATTGCAGATTCTGGCTGTTATGCTGTATTTTTAAAGTGCAGCAGGTAGGCTGGATTTTACTTTCTGGTTTGTAACCCAGTGTGCGTGAGGCAAAATGGCAAGATTCCCAACTAGGCACTCCTAAATGAGACTTTCCTTTGAGATTTTTTTTTTATATGAAAAATGCGTTATATGATAACAAAGTAAAATGTAATTCAATGAAATATTTTGAAAAAGAGTTTGAGAAATTAAGTGTTGTGATAACGCTTTCTTAAGTTTTAAGTGTACAGTATATTCCAGTAATATTGAAAACCCTACCAGGAGTCAGTAATCTCTTTCTTCTGTTTTACAGGTCAACTACGTTACTAGAGCAAGGAGAGCTGTGGAAAAAATCAAGGTACCTAAAACATTTTACTGTCTGAGTTCTTGGCAGTGTTCTTGCTTGTCATTTAGTGTAATGATTTTAAGAGGGAGGAGGGGAATTGGATCAGCAAACTTTAAAGTGGTTTTATTAAAAAGCACAGACAAACCCCACTGTAACTTTAATCTCAATAATGTTGTGCAAAGTACTTTTGTGGGGTGAAATTTTACCTTGGCTTTGGTGTGTGTGCAAGAGTCTGTACAATACTGCATAACACTTGCTCTAAAGATGTTATGGAACCTATTATGTGTAAGAATATCAAGGTGTCCTCCAGGTTTCAGCCACAGTGAGGTGGATGTTACCTATTTGTACAACTGGGTACACTGACCAGCTGGTGATAAGTATCATCAAAGATAAGTGAATGTGTTGCTTGCAGCTTTCGCATTCATCACGGTAACTAGCAGACTTCAGCACATTATTTAACCATTACGTGTACAGTTCCTAAAGCTGCAAAAGGAGGAGTATGAAGACAGCAAAAGCTGAGTAGTAGCCTGTATTTTACAAGTGAGGGACTGGGTTTTTTTCATACCTTTCAAGACACTTCTGACTATTATGTCTTACAAGTGTTACTGTAGTATAGTGAGCATATATTGTGTTGTGATCTTCATTTTGATAATACTATGCAGCATTCTTGCAGTGCAATCTTTCAGAGAGTTTAGTGCCTCATCTTTTATCTGTAGTATTTTTTTTTTTGTACCAGTGCTTTCTGCAGCTCCCCAGTCCTTGATTAAAATAAGACAGTGTTACAACTTATGTTTTCATGCCTGCTATGTAATTTAAAAGACCATATTAAATTAATCCTGTTGCTAACACCCGGCTGAGATTCCTTTTGGAGAATTCTTTTTTGAGTTGGAGAAAGTTTTTTCTCCTGTATTTCCTGTGAAATATTACCTGTGAAATGCTACTCATACCTTGCAATTGCAACACTATGAGACAGAAGCAAGGAAGGAGTCAAAACGTTACCACTTTATCAAAACGTAAAGCCAATGGCTTTTATTAATAAAAGCTTACTGCATACTTCTGTGCACTTCAAATTGGATAGTGCTGAGCTGCCTTCCTCCACTAAGAGTGCATGAAATTGTTACTTGTAAGTGATGATATGAACTCCAGAGCTTTCTGCCCTGATGAGAAGTTAATGCTAAGTTTGCATATTTTTAGCTGTGCAGGTTGCTCATGCAACATATGCAAAAACAGTTTGCTATAGATAAGAGTACAATTTATATAGAAATAATCTCTCAGAGTTCTCCTTTTAATATGGCTTTTAGAGACTGGTTTTGTCAAGCTTTTGTTTTATCTTTGTGATTGAGGAAAAAATAATGGATGTTTTCTTTTTGATTGCTGTCTTCAAAAGTGTGGAAATTTAAAAGAAATGGCAGAGTAACTTAAAGTGCTGGTAAAAATGAAACATATCTAGTTCTTGACCTACTGGTGGATAATTATGCTTACATTGCAGGCAGTGCAGAACTTCTCAGGTTAGTTATTTGCACAGTTTGCACAGAACTGAAAATACAGGAGTGAAACAGCAATATTGGCAGTGACACATTCATTGATAATGCCTTTCATTTCAAGAAACTGAGTGATTTTTTTTTTTTTTTTTAGTCTTTTGACTTTAAAATTGCTCAGGTGATCACTTCTACCTTTAAATGGAGGTCTTCTGTGATGCTTGGGGTGTTTAAAATGCAAGTTGTTTTCCTGGAAACTTGGGAGACTGTCTGCTGTACATGGAGCTCCAGCGTGGCTATGTTCCCTTCAGTGTTGGACTGGCCTCTCCTGCAGGCTCCTGGTAAGATGAGGAGCTGGCAAAAAGCTTAAAAAGGAATTCATGTGTGACTGGAAAAAAGATACTAGGGAGTCTCAGACTTTTTATCTGGCGTCTCCAGTGCTGAAGGAGAGGTTTCTATCTCTTTGCCCAATTTAGACAAGAGATTTTACTCCAGACATCTTTTGCCCCTTACTGTGAAAAACCTGTCAGATCCTTTTCCTGACACTTTCTCCCCCGTCAGTCCCTCAGAAAGACTTCAAAAGAGATTTTTCCCTATTGCAAAAGGAACCAGACGTGGCCTTTCTTACTCACCCTGCATTTGAAGCATTGATAAGTAACATGTGGCTGTCTCCAAACTGCAGACTTTCCCAGCCATTTGAGAAAACGCTGTTAATCATTAAGTTTTTAAAAACTATAGGATTGTTCGTCCTTCTTTGCAGTTGCTCTTTTGTGTAATATATCCCAAGAGTTTTGATTCTCTTCTGTCTGAAGCAGTCAGAATTCACTACTGTCTTTCTGATTAACACATATTGAAAAGAAATGTCAAATTTTTAAAACTTTTCCATATGGAAAAGGTTTCTTTATTCATAATATGTGTCACACTATTTAAGCTGTAACTTTTTTTTTTAATGCCTTTGGATCATCACTGTTTGGAACATTTATTTCAGGAGTGCTCTAGCAGAAAGAAAAATATTATTTTTAAAACTTGAGACTGAGTAAGAGGAGCCTGGAATTGAAATCCACTGTCTTGCGTAATTGTTAAAACCTGCTATGCAGTTTGGCGAAGGTACGAACTGAGAAGTCTTTTCCATAAAAAGTAGCTGGGGCTTCATCTTCAAAGACAGGGTATGCCCGAGGACGGTTTCTGATCCTTTTAATAAGAGTAGAGCTCACTTAAAAGTCAAGGCTGCAGATGAAGAAGAATGTAACCTGGGGGTTTATGGGCTCATTCAATAACTCCAGTCTGGTGCTTCGCATTATAACGATGGGAGAACATGGTAAAATGTCTGCCTTTTTATTTCCTGCTCTGTCTAAGGAGCAGTCTAAAAGCAAATGGTATAAAAGTACAGTAAGATGGAAGATTAATCTAAATCTGCGTTCATATTTATCACCTGAATTGATTTTTCTTTAAAATAATACTGAAAACCCCAAGCTTTCCCTGAAATACAGAGAAACTGGCAGCGTTGCCCACAACCATTTAACCTGGTTAAATAAAATTTGGTATTGGCTCTTTGCTGTTGGGCAAACTACGCTCCCTTCAGCTTCTGTTCTCCCACATGGTTCGTGTGAGGAGGGCTCAAAACTTGAACTGTTACAAGATTCAAGGGACCTGTTGGGGCCATCTTCTGAAACCATCTCACAAAACTCTCAAATTCAGCAAGTTTGTCAAGTTGATTTTTTTTTAATGCTTTTTGAAAGCAGTGGCCTTTCTTTGGTATGAAGCACACTTCTACGCCTCAGTTAGCATTACTCATTTTGTTAAAAATTAGACTTTTAAAATCCCCTTACACGTAGCACTGAGGAAGAGGTCAAGGTAGGGCAGAGTAAGACAGTTACCACAGTTGTGTTGCATATTACCAGTGTGGAGTTAACCAAAGTTTTTGTCTCTACCCTACTTAGAGCGTCATTCCTTAGTGTCCCATGTGCCGCCATGCACCCACACACCCACATGGTACAGGGGCACCTCTGTTTTGCAGGGTGACTGTGGCAGTGCTGGTGAAAGTCATGCTTCTAACCAGGCTGAGGTAGTTTTGGTGCTTTTGGGCCCCTGGGCTTTCTAAGCTTAGAGAGAGGCTAGATGATGTTTGTGGGACTATTTTAAGCATGCTCTTTATGCTTCTGCCTCTGCCAATGCGTCTTTCAACACATCTATCTTACCATCACCAAGTATGTATCTCTGTTTTCCTACCAGCCCTCACCCTTCCAGTCCAGCAAGGAGGAACTGGGATGAACGCTGGCTCAAAATCCATTTAGGTACACCCCTTCCTAGGCTTGAGCAAAGGAAACCGTTTGGTAAGCGTTTACTTCTGGATATATGGCATTTCATGCAAATGTGGAAAGTTTATATTGTCTGTCTTCTCTCAGTTACGAGCCCTGACAGAACCATACTTTAGCATCCTAGAGGCCTGGGATCCTGCTGCTAAATCTGCCTTTATTGTGCCCTCTGAGTTTTGGGTGGGGAGTCAGGCTGAACTTTCTTATTTTGGTCAGTTTTTTAATTGGGGACGTTTAAGTCACCCAGGTGAGGCTTTTCAGATGTCCATGTCATGTCATGTTCATTATTCTAGATAATCCTGTCTGTGTGAATGGTGAAGCAGAATATGTGATACAAGTGTATTTCTGCCTTAAATGCCTGTCTCCATAAATACTCATAAAAAGAAGTTGGTCTTGCAGTCTGTTAACAAAAACCAAACTAAACATACGGCTGGGCTCATGCACATTTCATTAAACCATGTAATCTGATACCTTGTTCTCTACAGCAATCAGTTTCAAGCATTTTTGTGTTCCTAGCATGAGAAGTTTAAGTGCAGAGTCTGAGTCTTTGACTTAATCTTCTCACTAAATATTTGTAGCTGCAGACGATAATATTTGTTCATACTGTATCTGCACTCTGCGTTTTTCTCATACAGCTTGGAAAAAGATAACTACATTCATCGTGAAGACAACTGTTTTTCTGTAGGCTTTCATTTGTTGTACTTTTTCCTTCCTGTTGAGGTGAAGAAACTTTCTGGAACTCAGTTCCTATTTGCTTGGCTGGTCTCAACCCTGTCCTGTACTGGACGTGACAACGGTGCTGTATCTCCTTCACCTCTCCAGCTTTGCCTGCTGGTGGTAGTGCTTATGCTGAACTGAGCTGTTCACTGTGACCAGTTGCATCAAAGCACTGGAGCTCTGCCCAGATACTCATAAACAAATGAAATACAATGTTGGGTGTATATTGTGCAAGCTAAAGTAATCAAAGAGAATATCAAAAGAAAGAAAAAAAAGACAAAAGGGGATCCAGTTCAGTGTTTCTACAGTTGTTGCCTTTCTTCTGAAAAAGCACTTGCTCTGTGCGTAGCTCTTGTTTCTTTATTACACATGTTGGAAGGGTTGTGTGGTTGTTGATTGTGTTTTGGCTTTAATTATTTTTAAAACACCATAATTTTCAACATAGACTGTCATTACAAGTTAGAACCTGGTTCTCTGTATCTTCAGCACCAAGCTGATGATTGTCTTGTCTCAAAAGAGCCAAACCCAAAGTTTCTCTGGCATGATCAGCTTGAGCGCTTGCACTGCTTCTCTCACTGTGATGGAAAGCTGGAGGAGAGCTTTTAAAGTAAACCAGGAAAACATCACCCTAGGATACTTTCAGAATTACTGTTACTTCTATGATCTATAGTAGTAAGGAAGATTTATCCAAATTCATGCAGCCTTTAAAACATGAATAAGGTGCTTGAAGTGAAGATCCTGCTTCTTCAGGCATGCTGCTGATCCTTGGGTTTGCGCAGAGTTTCTGAAGATACTACTTCTGTTGTGGATTTAGGAAGAAGACATCCAGGCTTTCCCAGCTAGCTTATCTTTTGAAGACATTATTTTCATTACGCTAAAATCCTGAATTGTTGGTGCTGCCTTTTTTTTTTTTTTCCCACAAGTGTCTGGAACGTGTTGAAGAGTGTTGGATTGCCCTTCACCATTTTCCCTTTCCCTTTCTGATGCCCTATCATGGAAGCAGTTTGCTGGCAGCAGATAAGGGTTTGTATCTTGTTCCGTGTCTATTTCCTTGGTCTGTGTGATAAAGCAGCTTCATGCGAGGCAGGAGGAGGAAGAGGAGAGCATTCATGTGAAGTCTCTGCACCGGGGGTCAGAGGAGCTTGACGAGTATTTCCAAAAGGAATGATAGGGAGTGGATGCTGCCAAACATGGGAGAGTAGCACTGGAGCTGTGGAGTTCACCACACAAAAAACTTGGCCTTTTTCAGTTGACATGAGCAGGCTGTTAGAAGTTAGTAGTACAGATTGTGTTATCAAATCCTGTTAATTATGAATTAATGAAGAGCATCTCTGGAAAAAAGAGTTGATATAATTATTCAGTAGCTTGTGACATGATGATCAGATTTTCAGCTCTTTCAATGCGATGCTGGAATTTAAGCTGAAAATGCTGATTCAAAATGGCAGACTCATATTTTAAATCAATAAGCTTATAATTACAAGAGAACAGATCAAGCTTATCATTAAATACTGTTTCCAAAAGGCAAAATCATTTTATTTTGCTAGCATTGTAACTATTAACAAAATGCGTTTAAATGTGGCAGCCTATCTCTAGCACGTTGTACTTAAATTTTTTAATTGCTCCTCAGCTTAGGAGTAAGTCAATGCTTAAAGGCTTAAAAATGCTGAATTTAGTGAGCATAAAAGAATGTAGCTAGGTGTGTATCAGCTCGTCACTGTGACTTTACAGTGGAGGTTCTTGGGTTTTTATCCAACCTAGTCTGGTTTGGCTTTATTCGTAAGATGAGTGGAGCGAATGAAGAGTAAGTGTTTGAAAATAGAACTTTTCCCAAAGTAGTTATAAGCCTTAAATTCGCTTCCACTCAATACTGATTTAATAATTTCAACAACAGCCCGTGTTTTTAGGAATTTTTTTTTTCCCCTTCACTCATTGAACTGTATTCAGTAATGATGACCTCCTTAGCAAATGTTGATATTTAGAAAGTCAGTTTAATAAACATACAGCTTTTTCTTTCCCCTCTGCTGAAGCTGGATTTACTTTTTAACAGTTCAGTTGTAATAACATGGGGGTTTTCTCTGCTAATGGCCAGTGACTCTTCATAGAAAAAAATGTGTTGAATGTGGAACTAGTTTTAAGATTGGCTTAGTTGTGTACCTTGGCATGTCAGGTTAAAACAATGTCAGTTGAGTTATTTGCAGCTGACGCTCTCTTAATTCTGTCCCTTCACAAGGGCTTATGCTGTTAGCTGAGCCTTTCCAACACTACAATCTCTGCTGGTTATCAGCATGGAGCACGAGGAAAAGTGATCTGTGTTGTGTCATCTTTAGGCTGAGGACAGTCTTGGTTGAAGGGGGGTGGGGGTGGAAAAAAAAATCTCTAATGTAGCATAAGTGCAAGTCTGACTTCTTTATGCTGCATCTGCATTCAGGAACTATTTTCAGTGGTGAACAGTTATCGTTATTGCCTGGTGTCTACATCTCAACTTAGAGAAAGATACATAGGGTTTCACATCAAACACAGTTTGAAGTTTGGCTATACAGGTAATTGGAGTAACCTAGAATTAGTTCTCTTAATTTTAGGTTCAAGTTATCTATGTTTCTGGATTAATGTTAGCAGAGCTACACAAATCAGTGGCTGATCATCACTGAATCAAATCAGTTTATTTTTGGCTAACCTTCTTTAATTGTAGGGATGGCATTAGACCATTTATACTTGACATAGGCTTGACATATTCTTAACATTAATTCTTCTAATAAGCTAAAGCAGTCAAACCCCAAATATTACAACCTAACAACAATAAAACAAACTTTGTTTGCATTCTGTTTGCTGTATTTGAATGTGTTCCCAAAAAAAAAAAAAAAAGACAAAACCAAAAAAACCCCCAAAATACCACACATACTGGTTATAATGTAATACAAATCATCTTGATGTTTGGAGCAGTACCCTGCTACCGTGAAGGTACAGAAGGAGGTAACTTTGAGTGTTTTCAGAGGAGGTGGCCTGTTGATACCAGTTCCAAGCTTGTACAAGGCAGTAACTTCAGAAAGCATCAGTGTCATTTTCTGTATGTTGGTATATGGGGTTTGGGATAGCAAAGCTGGTTTTTATCTGGCTCCCAGTAAGGAGGAGTTTGAGCTATGGTTATGTTTGTATGGTTGGACTGAAAGTCCACTGGTAACATCTGAGCTGGGGAAGTGAGCATTGCAGTTCCCATGCCAACCTTCTGCCTTCGCTAGTCATAAAAGCGAGAATGTTTTTTATAAGGAAGCTGAAGCTTGCAGGTAGTAAAGCAGCTCTTCATAGTTGTTAAGTTAGATAAAGTATTTACTATATATCAAAGACTTGCAACTTTTTTTGTTGTTGCTACTTTTTATTTTTAAGCGGTAAGGAGAGTTTTATAGCAGAGTTAAGGGATCTCTTAGGAAAAACAAGTAATCTTTGGAAAGTTGAAGTTTTCTCCAAAGAAAATAGAAAGGGGAGAAAAAAAACCCTAACCCCCCTCGCAAATTAAATTTTAAAGTATAAGAAGTCTGGCCAAAAGATATTCTGAGAAACAATTTGCTAAAGGTGTAAGAGCCTACAATAAATCATTTACTTTGAATCATTTCGAGTCCATCAGAGATGGACGTCCTGCCAGACAGACTGGAGAGCTGATAGATGATTGAACTGTAAAAGAAGTACTCGGTGAAGATAAGGCACAGAATGAAAGTTAAATCATCTGTATCCAGGTTGACTTTCCTGAGAGATTTTAATGTGGGAACTTCGCTCTGTAGGTGATGTTTTGAGAATTGGTCTCAAATTGAAATGTTGGTAGAGAAGACTTTCTATAATGTTAAAAAAAAAAAAAAAAAGAAAAGAAAAAGTAGCAAACTGCCAGGAGAGATAACATTTGCCTATCAGATCTTAAGGTAACTGCATGTGACAATGCTGATCTGGCAACTGTGATCTCTTACTGAAAACTGCTGCAGGATCAGAGGCAGGAAAATAGGCAAACACAATTTCAATATATTAAAAGCATTCCAGGAATAGTCAGGGTACCACAGACCAGCAGGTCTGGACAGGCAAGTTGGTATGTTTCATTAGGAACAAAGACCACAGAATTGGTAAACATGTGGGCGTATATCATTTATCTCATGATTTGAGAAAAGTGCACATGTATATTTCAAATAGATGGTCTTTAGCCTTATGGTGAGACATGCAGTTAATTGGGTCTCTTCTTTTTCCTCCCCTTCAGCTTGCAGAATTGAAACTGCCAGTGATGTCAAGTGCAAAAAGCTAGTCGTTTATTCTGTAACTGTATAACTTTGTGAAAAATATACCTAATTAATAACCAGAAACAGTATACTATACCGCAATATAACTTTTTGTTAGCTTGGATGGATTTCAATAAATAATTAGATCATAAGAAAGAGTGGACTGAAATGAACAGTATTGCATCAAGCGCACTAAATGACCTCTACATAGTCAAAATGTGTGACTACCGATGTACATTAATTTAGATGTGAATGTTTGTTCAGTTTTGGTCAAGTTCTGACCATAAGATGTAGGTGAAGCTTAGTTTGTGGTGAATGTGGCATGGTCAGTAGGTAGACTCCTATGAAATCGGCCAAGTCTGAATTTTCTCTTGTCTTCATAAGTGATTGTAACATGTCAGTCTGGATGCGTGTGACTTCTTTTTACATTGCTGATAACACACACCTCTTGGTAAGAGGATACAAAATGAATAAGGTATAGTGTCATCCTGGCTTCAGCTACAAGGGTACAGGAAAAAAGATTCTTTGGACTAATAGTGGCTTCATGCAAGTTAGTCCATGGGTACAGCCTCTCTTAAGGGGTCTAACTTCGCATGTGGACCGAGTACGTTTTAAGTTTCTTCAGTGTTAAAAAGCCTGCATTGGAATTAAGCATCATTTTTTTTTCTGCTAGTTCATCATAAGTGTATAAGTGCATGAGCTGAAAGAGAAAATGGGCATTTTACAAACTGCACTTTTTCTGCAAAAGAGAAAAATACCCGATTAAGAGCTGTTCGATACACTTGTTTCGATGATGTCTCCCTTGAAACAGTAAACAGTTGCACAAAGCAATAAGGCTGTGTGCTGTGAGAATTTTTTTCTAGCTACTTGCGATCCTAGGCAGGAAGAACTTGCATTTCACCAATTGTGTATAAAGTTGATGATAACCTGTAGATATTTGAAAAGATAGTTACCTATGGGAAAAAAAAAAAAACAAACCACAAAAACCCTCAATACTGATTGTGTAAAAAATTTTAATACCTTAATGATGGTGAAATAGTTCAAAGTGAAACAAATTTACTAGACCAGCCAAAAAGCCTCTTGCTGCATCTGTCAGCTATTTATCAATTTTGTACCAAGGAATCCTAAAATGAGGAAAGGTTACCAAAGAGGTCAGGTTACTTCCACTGAAACATTTTCTTTGACCAGATCTGTCCTTCTGACTTTGGGGCTATAGATAAATTCATGCTTTTCTCTTTAAAGCAAAAAACACCAGGTTTGCGTCATTGCTTTTTTACACACGTTGTGTCATATGGAAGAAAACGTATGCTCATAGGTGGGGGTACTGATAAGGTTGTGTGATTTAGAAAAGTATTAAAAAATCCTTTCCTCTTCACCGTAACTTATGATGTTGCATGCTTGCCCTGAATCCTGCCAATTCAACCCCAGATCATCTAGCTGTCATATAAGGAGGTGAACTAAAATTAGCTTTCACCAAATACATTTCAGTGAAATACATTCAGTACATTTCACTGCAATAAACTCTGTATTGCAGTGAGTATAGCAAGGTGCTTGTAGTGGGCTGATGTATGCGAGGGGTTTGTTGTTACTTTACCTCAACTTTCAACATAGACTATTAAAGGATTTCTAGTGTAAAGGAGTACTTTGCTCATTTACATGCTATGTTAACGCTGAGAAGTAAAGACTTTAGTACCACGTTGATGTCCAGAAGTCTGAGTTGTGTAATATGTTTCCTAACTTTTTGGCTCATTTTTCTTTCTTGACAGCAATAACAAAATACAGAAGACCGTCTATGAGATGTACATTAGCTTCAAGCATTTACTGGGAGTGGGTGGGAAAGCATTATTGTTGCTTTAACGGTCTTTTATGGGAATTGTTAAACATCGTTTTCTCTTAAACTTGTTTGCTTTATAATGTTCTCCATGGACATACATTTTCCTAATCAAGTAAATTTGCATTTTGATCACAAACCCATTAAAATTAAATCTACGATATTTCCCCCCTTCCTCCTCTCCTCACTTTTCCTCCTGCTCTGTCCCTGCATGTTGACCTTTTTTTTTTTTATTTATGTTTTTTAAGGATTCAGACATGTATTTTCACTTAATGTTTGTTATGTTAACAGCTCCTGCACTTGGTATTCTGAAAGCTTGTTTGTGCCTGGTGACGTTTTCTCACAGCATATTTTAGTCTACGCTCACACTACTGTTGCCAGATCTTCGTATTTGCTGGTACCACTACATACTCATTTTATACACTGTTGTATTGCAATGTGCAAAATTTGTATGTAATATGACTTAACTGGAGCAATGTAGAAGACCCCTTTGCCTCTGAGGCTAGTGAGATGCATAGAAAAAGCACATGCCAAAATGTACTACCAGTTGTGCTGTGTGAATTGCAAGAATATAACAAGCAGACTTCTGGTGTTCCACCATTTGCCATTTTTTTTCCCCATTGGTATTTAAAATAGCTAAGTGATCTCTTATGTGTTCCATCGGTCTTGCATGTAGCTTGCTAGTGTTTTAGAGCAGCATGTGTCTTGCATAATTTGAGATGTCTGCAATATGGATGTCTACTTGTGAATTATGTGCCTCTGTTGCAATCACTGTAAGTCTACAGTGCAGCCAATGAAGTCTAGAAAATGACTCACTTCATCCTAGGGAGAGACTTTAATTAGACAATGAATTCACACGTAATGTAAATATCTAAAGTCAGGCACAAAGAATCACACTAATGACCTAAAGAATTCGTGAACACAAATGTTGAACACGAAGATGTTAAGTTTCAGTAGTTCATACATAATGTGATTGACAAATGAAAACTATTACTTTAGGACTTAGGTATTTTCTTTTCAGACTGGGAACTTTTAGACATTGGGCAACTTTGTTCCTGATTCAAATTCAAGAGAAAAACTTAAATCATCCCAAGTGACTCAAAAATTATTTAACGATAAGGTATGAAATGTGGTAATTCACACACTGAACTCCTTTTGCAGGTTCAGATGGGTGCTATTTATCCTTAACCATTATGTAATGTAGGTATTTCTAGGCACTATCAAGCACTTTCCATATTTCAGTAACTATTCTGATGCATGTGATACGTGTTGGCTATTCATTCCTGTGGGCACTTTCTCAACATGAGTAAATGCAACTTCCTTGTTCTACGGCTGAATGTGAAAACTAGGGATTTTCTAAACACCTTTTGCAACCTTCTAGTGTGGAAGTCTTTGCTGTGTAGCAAATCTGAGAGCTATGCACCACTTGGAACCTCGCTGCTACTTACCTGTAAGTCTGTTTTGGAATGTAAGTGGTACGCAGGTTTGGAGCCCTCTCTGCATCTGAATTTTAGCCTTAGTCATTTAAATTTATCTCCAGCTTGAAGCATCATGCCTGAATTTAAATGCTAAATCCTTAAAAGCAGAAGAATTGTGGTATTTATTTCTGGGACACATCTTCCATGCTTTTAAGTGATGCATAGGATAGGTTTGTGATCTGGATAGGTTTGCTGCACGAGAAAGAATTTTGCTTTGGAGAAGAAAAAGGAGAAAGAGAAGAGACTGGTCTGTGAACAGTTATGTTTGGTTGGCCAGTTAGCATACGTGCACCTGCAAGATTCACTTGAATGATTTCTGTTTGTAGTGCTCAGCTGAGTTTTACTGACGCAGTGAAATTTACTCTGTTGTCACTTTTAACATCTATCAATATTTTCACAGCCTTCTATCAAAATATTACTGAAAACTCAGCCTGAGAAACAATTTTGAAATTGTTAGATATTGATTTAATACACATTCTGATAACTGTGGGTGGAGCGAAAGTCACTTCTAAGCTGTGTAATTTCTTGAGAGGCAGCTTGCAGCATTGTCACCATCCCTTATTTTGCTGAAATATCTTAGGCTTTGAGGTGGGTCTTAGTAAAGCCATTAATCCCTCTGGGATCTTTAGATTAAAAACGTCACATTGTTTGCTGTTTAAATAATGTTGCCTTGTATTGCCCAATATTTAGTATAAATAATATATTGAGTAATGTATAAGTAAGATATATTGTTGTTATTTGTATTGCAGTACTTCATGTGAAAAGAACTAACAGCCTCGGAGAGCTGGCCTAGGTGCCTTGGAGGTCACGGGGTTGCTCAGTGCAACTGCTGCTGTGTGCCCTTGCTTCTGCCTCCTTCCTGCTGTGCTGCCTTCCCCAATGTAAAACGGGACTGATCGCATACAGAAATTTTCTGTGTATGTTTCTAATGTATGAGAAGGTCAGGTTTTGCTGTGGCAGACAGTAAGTAATGTAAAAAATTATCCTCCAGTGGATTTGCCCAATGTTGAGCAGCTAAAAGTGAAATTACGGAAAGAATGATGAGTGCTGTTCTTGCTTTCAAGCAGCAGTGGAACTAGTCCTGTGACAATGTAGTGAGATTACTTGCAGACTAAAGTGTCCTATACTTCTGATTTAAAAAAATTGTGCTGCTTCTGTTTACCCATTACTGAGTCATTGGTTCCAAGGGAGTAAAAAAAGAAGGTATTTTAAGCCATTTGTACAAATTCATCCTTTCCAGTTAACTATAGGATTTAGATTTACTTTCCTTGCGAAACTGTAAATTACTGGGAGTCCTCTACTTTTGTATTTTCCCAGTGATAATACTGCAGGCTTGTGTAGGTGTTTCAGAGATGATACCAAACTTCCTGAAGCATAGATCTAAAATTTAGAGATCCATATTTAAAAAGGTAATGTTTAAATATTTCATCAATCTTGTTTGGTAAAAGAATGTTGTTCTCATATTTGTTTCATTACTGTATGAACACAACATCACAATCTTATTTCTGCAGAGTGGTTTTTTTTCCACACACTGGTACACAAGCCTGTTGTTTTAGTCAACAAAATATGCAAGGTGGTTCTTCAGTGTGTCTTTTTGTAAAGGGAATAGCTCTTAGATAGTTAACTTCTTACCTTAGGTACTGGTCTTGGAAATTGTCAGGTGCAAATATTTTCTTATTAGTGTTGTTCTTCTGAATACCTGTGCAGTTTGAGAGGTTGTTCCTGGCTGAGTGATTCAGCAAATGAAAAGGTGACCTGCTGTTACTACAGATCAAAGGAGCTCTTTCTAACTGGTGGTGTTGGAGCTGAAGAAAAAATACCAGTAATACATATTAGAAGAGTCTCGCTGTGTGTGGCTTTACCTAGCAAAAAGGAACGTATGTGGATAATTTGGAATTCTTAAATGGAGGCTGGCTTGGGTTAAGGGAGGGGAAAAATACATGTTGTTTTTGTTTTTTGAATATATTAGAGGGAAAAAATGAGCTGTGCATGTAGCCTGGTGAGTTTATTCCAGAGTGGGATGAAATTTCTAGGCACTCAGTGGGGCAGAGTTTGCAGACGTTACCCATAGCATCCTCCTTTTTTATACTCTGTGCCTTTCCTGAAATCCTGAGGGTGGCATGAGGGAATTATATTCATAGGAAAGACTCTAAAGGGCTGAATCCTGCCTTAAGTTATGGAGCTTTAGGGCTGCAAGCGTTGGGAAGATTACTTACCAATAAGTAATAATTGCCATTTCGTAGTAATTACTTACCAATAAATTTAGCTCTAGTATAGGTGGAGGCAAGTCTCCAGCAACTTCATTGTAAAAGCGCTGATCCCAAGTAAAAGTAACAGCTTTTGTGAAGTGCCCCCAGATCTACCTGTTTGGTATCAGCCAATGTGAAAATATCTTGGCAGAGCTGATATAGACACGCGGGTTTCTGAGACCATCCCACCTTGTCTCTGCCAGTAAGTGACAGCCACGTCCGTCCTGCACACTGAGCCTGGCTTTGCTGGCAGCTCCCCATCCCCGTTCCTGCGTCCCGCCGCCCTCTTCCCCAGACATCCTTATAACACAGATATGCAGCGCGCTGGTCTGGATTTCATTTCTTCTTATTCAGCTCTGTGCGATCTCACGCGCATTCCTAATGCGTTACCAACAGCCCCTGTCTCTGGAAGGGCTGTATCAGCTTTCAGTGGCAAAAGCTCGGAGAGGAAACAGGCCGGTTCCTCCGTGCGCAAACAGCTGGGCAGTTGTGGATGGAATTAATTGCTGATATACATTGGCTGTGTTTTTCTTCTCTTGTCATTTCCTTTGCAGCTGTGAAAGGCAAGTTTTTTAGGCTTTGAAAACAGCGCAGACCTCAGCAGTAGTGATGCAAAAGTACTGAAATATGTATGCTTATTAGGATTTACATACAACACAAAACCTCTTCTAAGCTGTAACAACCAGCACTGCTGATGTCAGTATTCAAATTCAAACTGCGCCTTCCAAACTCGAACTGCACTTTTGGATTTCCATCTTGAAAAAATCTTTTAGGGAAGGTTTGGCTTCCTGAAAGCAACAGTCAGTATTTTGTGGAAACAGAGAGTCTGAAGTTGAGTGTTGAAAGTAATATGTTCTGAAAATGGTTGTCTTCCATCCATAGTCTTGGAGCTATTATATCAGATGGACTGATGCTGCTTTAGCCAAATGCAGAACAGTCAAGTTGCTGAAAGTTGTATTCCAGGCCAGCAGTTATGGGAAATTTATCACGGGGTTGGAAAATACGCATGTTATCAACAGGGCTGCATGTCTGCCTCGAGGCTTCACCCAGCCCATAACAATGCAAAAACAAACCACCCATCACAAATGAAAAAATGCTGTCAAAAGTAGATTCTGAGCACTAATGGTGTCAGAACTTTCAGCGTGCTGGTTTTAGTTGTAAAATCAGTGGAAAAATGTGTACTATCTGTTGTTGAAGATAATATTTTGCTAGCTTCCACCCTGTAAATCCCACAGATATTTTCCTCTTGTTTATTAAATTCTTCTAAATGCACTTCTTTTTACAAAAATCGTTATGTTTCCCTTACTACAGGCTTATGCTGCCATGCAATTTACTCAAGGGGACATCTATAAGCTCTTTTGCCAAAATAACTACAACTCTCCTAGGGATCTTACTGATACACAGTAATTGTGTATTGTATATTTATAAGTAGTCTGATACGTAGAATGGATTGTTTATTTAAATAAGTGTTAGAGAAAGTTTTTGTTGTTTTAAGACCTGGTTCTAATAACTAAATAAATGTAGTTGTACAAATATGCTGAAAATGTCCCCACCAGCTTGTGTTGTGCAATTACTTCTACCACAAGATGAGTATTTCAAAGGTCCCACTGAAACCAGGGCCATTATTTGTGGTAAGAAATACTGTGCAGGGTGAGGAAGGGTTGACAGACCATGATCTTACAAAAAAAAAAAAAAAAAGAAAAAAAATTTACACAACTCTTGAAAGGGGCCAGGCTTTCAGTCACAGCACCCGCATCAGCCAGGCTCTTGCAGAGATCTGTGTGACTCTACTTGCAGCAAATACAAAGGAGTGAATCCAAGTTTAGCCCTTCATGCAAGGGATTTCCGCTGCGAACTTGCATCTGTCATGGCTAATAGTGCGCAAGGAGACACCGAACCAAGCCTGGCTCACGCAGGGCGCAGGAAGTTCAGCTGTAGTAACTTGATTGTAAATCTGAGCCAGAGAGTCAGCGTGCTTGAACCGGGGCTGTTACTTCAAAGAATAAAGGCTGCCTCTTTGAAAGGCTTCTAGTTTTTATAGCTATACAAAAGTTAAGTGTTACATAAGTTGTATGTTATATGTATGTGTGTGTATATGCATGTTCATACCTTATTTTAAAAATACATGTATCATAGGGACACTGTCCGGTGTATGTCATGCTAAGTACTTTTTTGGCAGGTAATAGAAGTTATGGAAACAATTAAAATTCCTGTGCAACATCGGATTACTTATTTGTTTGGAAGAGTGGGTGGTGTTTGGTGGAGGGGGAAAAAAAGGCAGATCTGTACTTTAAAACCAAAGCTTAAAAAGCATTCTGGAGTGTTTTTACCAGAAGGTCTTTTTGTCAATTTATGTTTTGACAGGAAGGTCTGAATATCTGGAATACAGTTCTGCGTTTTGTACTCTGGTGTATCTTACTAGTAAATATTTAAGAAATGTTAGAACTGCAGTTGTTTTTATGGCCAGTAACCAACTGTGTCAATTTCAAGCAACTAAACAATGTATGAGAACAGTGCTCTTAACTGCACCGTAATGCAAGAAGTTGTTAAAGTTTAGAAACTGTTTGCTTTCTGCTCTGGCTTCATATTATTTCCTAATTCACTTTAATCAACTGTCTGTCTGACTGAGAGATTAAAAGTGTCAAAAAACCCCAACCAGTTTTTAAGAACTCATACAGTAACTGGGCAATTTAATTTCAGAGAATAGCGAATAACTTGACCCAGAGACTCTGCAGCTGCATTTTCCTATGGGTTACGTGACAGGCTGGTGGCATGATTTGCTTTGCAAACCTGTAAATGAGTTTGTGTTTATGAATCTTGTAGCTGTGGTTTCTTTCTCCACCCTTTTCTCATGAATAAACTTGAAAAATATTTAGGACGAGATTTCTCTGGACTCACCACATCTGATGATATCTTTTTCAACTATGGTCTTTGTATATATGTACTTCTAAAACAATTGGGAGGTGTGGTGCAGTGTGCTTCCTTGGAGGGAGGAACACTGTTAGTAAAGATTACTATTTCTGTGAGAAGAGTCAACCACACAAAATGCTAATACTGTAGCTGGGAGGAGTCTGTGGCTTTGGTTCTTAACTCCCTTTGGGGTTTTGCCAGTGATTTGGAACAGAGAAGCGTTTGGTCAGTTATGGTGAAACACCGAAAAGGTTTCAATCTTCCTGACAACTGTGTATCTCAGTATACGAATAAATTCAGTGTCTTAATCAACCACCTGACTTGGTACATGAAGTAATTACATGCAATTAATAAATAGTTCAGATTGTTCTGCATGTGACTTACAAGCCTTCATTGACTAATCAAATACATGATCTGGCAGTACTAAAACTCGAGACATCGTTGTGTGAACTTTGTGTAAGAGTGGGTTCATTCAATAAAAAATAAAAAGAGCATTTAAAGAGCCTTTTATTCCTGTCATAAAGATGCTTTGTGCTATTGCTGTTGTGTATTTGACAGAATGGCTGGGGCTAGATGCTGCAGAAAGTTGTCTTGTATTTTGATTTTCTCCTATTTGAGACTTGGGTGATTTTTATCTTCAATGTCGTGACATGACTGGTGAGTTAAAATTTCTGTGTTTGAGTGGGGTTTTCCGGAGTAGTTAGTATTTGTGTAATCCGTAAATCAGTTACTCTTTTGCCTCAGTTGTTCTGCATATTATGGTGGGTTTGGTTTTTTTCAGGAGATGTGATCTGGTTTTGCTTCCACCGAAGTCAAGGAGAACGCTAGCCTGGGTAGGACTGGGCTCAGAGTTTTGAGTATATGCTGGCGGCTGAAGTGGGCGCAACCACATTGGGCACGGGGCTGATTCTGCTGCGGTGTGGTACCATGATTTCCTGTACTGGCCTTTGGGCTTTTAATTTTAATGCTATGAAATAAAATAAATCAAATATGTTAGGTTTTGGTTTGTGGTTGGGTTTGGTTTTGGTTTGTATATACAGCTGAGCAGGAATAGGTAGGTAGTCTTGATTTAATTTGGAAGATACCTTTTAACACGTGGCTCTAAAACGCAGCACAGCACCAGTCACACAGTTACAGCAATTGTTGCACTGCAGTTCCCTATCTCAGTTTATTGTATCAAAGTAGTTCAACTTCTGTGAGTGTGTGTGGTAATGGACTTGTATCCTGTGTGTGAGTAGTAGCAGACGAGATACTCTCCTTTATTAGTCATTGCAGTGGGAGGTAATAGAGAAGCGCGTTCTCATTTAAAGCTGTAGCAAAATGCATGAAGCAGCCTTCATCAATCTATACTATAATAGCAGTGAAAGTCTTAGATTACGTCAGATTTCTTATGATAAACACATGACCAACTATTTTTAAATGGCCTATGAAGTTCAATTTTCTGGTGTCCAAAAAAAACCCAACAAACCCCCCCAAAAAAGGTAAAGCATCCACATATTTTAACATGTATAAACTTGAACTGGGGAGAAAAGATGAAGAAAAAGCTTCTAACTTTTAATTAATCATGCTTTCGCATCTGGAATTAAGGTTTTTCTTAAACACAGTTTTGAGATATGCAGTATTAATCCCAAAGTGTTGTGAGGGCAGGCAGAGCTCAGCCTGGGAGTCAGATACTCGGTTCTGGCATTAGCTTTTTGCATTGTTTCCACATTCTGGCACTCCATTCCATTTCCTCGCCTCGCTGAGCACTGAAAGGGACATAAATTGACATAACTAGATTTTTCTGACTGGTGCAAGGGAAGCAGCCTGAAAGATAAACTTTAACCTATCATCCTGTCAACAAATTTGCATTGTTACAGAAGTAAAAAATTATATACCGTGAAGTCAAGAATAGTGTGCAGGGACAATGCGTTAAGATAAAGGAAGTGCATATCTGAAGTTATTTTTTCTCAGCCTAAAAATAGGAGCTAAGCATCCCACTATCTGATTTGCATTTCCATAACTTTGGCATAAGAAAAGTTCTGAGTATTTTTGCTGGCCTTAAAGTGGAAAAGTCCTAACTACGATAAAAGTTGAACAGATTTATGGGAAAACTATGAAAGATTTGGGCTGTCACTGTAGTTTTGGGATGGCTAACTTCTCTTAGCAGCCTACACTGTCTCTTTGGTTCAGTTATGCAACCTTGGGAAGTTTCTCTCCCACTGAATGTGCTCTTCCTTTATTAAGGCTAATGGGAGTCATGTGTTTGTGTCAGTGGGAAAGCAGACCCTTACAAATCTTTCTGGTAGATTTGGTGGAAACAGAGCTCACGTTCATTATTGCTGTGTTCTGGGCAGTTGGGTGTCTCATTAGCGGGACAGTAATGATGTTCAGTGCACTTCTTTATTGGACCAGAGGATGTGGTGAAAATATAAAATGAGTGACTTCTCAATCTTATCATTTTCTGTATGCTTGGGTTGATTTCTGTCTGTTGTGTCCTTTCTCCCATCCCAGTACTCAAATATTATTACCTGTGACCTGGTGGATGTGACACGGGGGATGCTCCAGCCCTGGTGTCGGGCTGCTCTGCCCTGAGCTCACACCGTTGCTCCCCTCTCCCCGGAAACTTGCTGCACCTCAGTAGCAACCGTGACATTTTCAATCCTTCTACAATTTAAGGATCATAAACGTTGATCAGTTAGGAGCCAAATTTTAGCCGTGGGACTGTCAGTGTAGTATCTTTGTAGTGATAGTCGCCTGCGGAGGGAGTAAACATGGTTTTGCACACATCCGCAGGGAAGGACCTGTGGGCGGTGATGGGCAAGAGCCACACCACCGCTTCACTGGGCAGGTGTTCCTGCAAACCGCCTGCGAACAAAAACAAACCCTCCATCTCCCCGCCGAGTCGAGTGGCAGGGTTGGGCTGGCCCCCCGTGAAGCCAAGCCCTTGGCCAATGTACTGCAACGCACGGTGGGAATTCGCTTCCCCTCAGGAAACGCCGGCTTTTGGTGTTTTATCTCGCCCCGAGGCAACAGCAAGAGAACAATAGGCTATTAGAGCATTAGAACAACGTGGGCTGCGACTGAGCCCCTCATTACTTCGTTGTGCTGGGGAGGCTAAAAGGAGAAGTTGGCTGCCCTCAGAGCTAATTTGGAGGCCTGGGCTGGTGGTAGGTATGAGGTGAGGGTGGCGGTGTGGGAGCATGGAGGGCTTCCCCTGGGGGCTGCTCTCTGTGAAGGGGAAGGAAATAAACATAGAAACAGAGTGTTGTCAAAGTAAAAGTGTTTTGTTTGTTTGCTTTTTCTTCCTGTTACAAAATCTGTGTTCCTTTATTTGTCAGCTTTTAAGGCAAAACTATTACATCATTGACTTTTGTCACTGTGACTGTAAGAGTGGCTGGAAATGGCTGAATTGCAGGTGAAGTATCCAGTTATAATCAAAAAGGTACCAGCCTCTCCAGTTCCATGTGGGATGGGACAGGCAGGCTTTCAACTCCCATGCAGAGTTTGCAGACCTGATTTTTACCTTGGATGAAGCCTTTGGAGCCATCATCCTTCCTGAGGCTGTGCACATATGTAAGCAATTAGATAAATTATGCCATTGATATCTCAGAAATTAGAGTCAAACTTGCTGTACTAGGAATTTGTTGTTTCAGAGGAATACGGATGTAGGGGAATGCTTTAGTCTACAAACAAGGTGCGCTCCAGCTGTGTGTGCCATTAGTCTTGAAGGTGTACTTTTCATTTGAAGCACTGTTATTTCAATGCTGGTGAAATATGGAGAGCTGAAGAGTGGACATGCATTTTGAGGAAAGTCAGATGGCACACAACATTCAGATATTTGCCAGCAGCTCCTCCTCTGTAAAACAGAAACAAGTTTGCATGCATACCCCTAAAAACAGAAAAAGAAACCAGCCCTCCTGATGACATTTCAGACTGTGTTGGTGGAGTTTTCCTGCCTCCGTGGCTGGAGGAGGAGCCCATCCAGTATGTGAGATATTTGTAGATCAGTTGGTCTTTTCCATGATAAGAAACAACAAGGTGATCAAACTAGTTTTCTCTTCTGGACTAGTGTACCTGTTGTATCCTGAGAATTTTATGTGGATTTTCTTAAAGTGTTTTTCTCAAAATATGTAATAATGAAGAATTGTGTCATTCCCTTTCTGGATATTTGTCTACTCATTATGTAAATGTATTCCCCAGCACCCTGACTGGAAGCCTGCTGGAAGCCTCCCAGTCAGTGCCTTCACTCTGCGGCTCTTGGTTTGCATCCGAAGGTCCAGTACTGGAGACCTTGCCATCAGTTTGACAGGGGGCAAAACAGGCTTTCCATGTGGGAAGAAATACTTAAAAGTTAGGATGTGCACCTCTTTTTTTTTTTTTTTTTTTTTTTTAATTAGTAGTAGTATATCTTTTTTTTTTTTTTTCATTTGAGGAAAAACAAGCGATGGCAGCAGCTGTGCCATGTGAGCAAGTGTGTCATGAGCCTGCTGGGCAAGGCATAGTGAAGGGCATTATTCCGCTGGGAGGTTGGCACTGGCCATGGCCCTCCAGAGTTGCCACAAAGGATTTTCTGTTCGACATCTAATGCAACAAGAACATTCATATGTTTGCAGAGGGTTTCCATAGAAACCGTGTAAACTGTGATGCTAGCAGACAGAGGCAAAGGTTATACTATTGCAGAGGCCCTTTTGTATTCTCTTTAAACGTTTCAGAGCAGTTATATTTCTTAACTGATACTCTGAGCCTATGTAACTATTCGTTCAGATATTTGTTTTGGTTTGAGCTTTTTTTTGAGTTTCTTTTTTTCTTGACCGAGTATTTGTCACGGTTGTACTGAGGAGGTCAGATGAGCTGCAAGAATAGCAATGAAAATCTGATTTACAATTTATTTTTTTTTTTTACATAGAATCACTTGAATGTCATGATTTGAATTGATTTATCTTTTTGTTAGTGATAATAATGTGATGGGAAATAGAACAACAAGGAATGAAAGAAAAAATTTCAAGCTATTTTACCCCTACTAGTACAATTCCTGATTCTGTTGAACGCTTTTATTGCTCAGGTAGAACTGAGGTCATGGTTCACTGCCACTTGTTGGAGAATTTTGAATGCTTGTCTCCTCTCAGAAGTATGAGCCTATGCTGTTTATATATACCAGCTTTAACACTGGCTAGCCCTTAGTGTGCTTTGAGAGTTCATGCTGTTTTTAAATTTATACTACAAATTTAAATTTCCAAAACTATCTGTTGTTTTGTTTGTTCATGTTTCAGGAAGTACTACCACCACGGGCACAAATGCTAGGTATTATTAAAAGAAGTATTAGCTCTTTTATATGATTGTCTGAGTTCCCATTTGACTGTCCTTGTTTGCAAAATAGTGCTTGTTCATAGGTTCCACTTAATTATTGTAGTAGCATTTTTTTAAATGACTGAACTCAGTTCTGCACTCATGTCTGGGCTGATGCTGCATGTCAGTGAGAGGTCCAGGTACCTGCTTGGTGTTCATCTACTGCTCCATGAAAGCGAGATCTTAACCTGGATCACACTGTGCACATGTTCACTCCTGCCACTTAACTTTTGAACCTATTGGTTACTTTAAGCCAAACTTGGTACAAAGGTAAAAAATAATTCTCTTGTGCATTACAAGAGTTGGTGTCTGATTAGAAGAGATAGATGTAGGATTTTGAAGCTGAGGTTGAAGAGAGGCACAAGTTGCACATTCCATCTGTTCATAGGGTAATCACTAAAAAAAATGTCCAGTTTAACTTTACATAATTAATTGAACTTGTGATCAAGTTTGCAGAATGAAGAGGTGATTTAAATTCTCAATGTTAAAGTGTGTTATACTTTGCTGCAAAAAGTACAAGATGTATATAATATAGACAAGTAACCTAGAGGCATTGTGTTTCCAAACAATGTATTTTTGAAAGCATTCACAGCTGTGCTGTCACAATCCACGAAGCAGCACTTAGAAATTACTTTTTGTGTATGTCCCATACAAGGATGAAACAGCTGATTTGGAGTACTTACTGTTGTGGGCAATAGTTTCTAATACAGAATGAAAAGGTGAAATGCACCGTTAACTCAGGATAGCTGTTGACTTACTTTTGGGCAGCCAGGCATGCCCATAACCTTCTGCACCATGCCAGGAGGGACCAGGAAGGGACGGGTTTGTTTACTTGTTTATCTTTCTCTCTCTCATGTTTTTGTTATTTAGATTTTAGATGTATAATTACTAAAAGCTTTGTACCCAGTGCCTCATTAATGTGACAGTTAAAAATAACTTATAAATAAACCAGTTGGAATAGCTCTGTCCATTTTAGTCTTCTAGAAACCACTAGTCTTCTAGTCCAATATCACCTGATTACGAACAACACTTTGAATATAACATGAAAATGAACACAGGATAGACATAACAAAAACCTATCTTCAAGTTTTGTAATTGCACTCTGAAAGACAGGGGTTGTGCACCAGGTAGGAGTGTTTTTCATAATGGTTTCTAGCTTTCTGAGTTTGAAGCCAGAGGTTTCAGAAAAAAGTCTGTTCATATAGCATATGCAAAACTTTGCATGCTTTTCATCAGTTCTTCCTGACTGCTTTGCAGTACAAACTCTGATTAGTTTTGATAATTTATCACAGAGGGAGAACATAATAGTGATGAGGCAGGCAGAAATCAAAATCCCGTAGCAATTTGCTAGAGAATTAAAAAGAACAAAACAAAAAACCCACAGCAACCCATAAATGGCATCTTAAATGATTGTTCCAATACATACCGTGGAAGCATCACTCAATAATTAAGATAAAAAAAATAGAAATCCAGCCATCTCCCTGCCCAAAATAATGCAATAAATTAGCAAGCTAGAATAATGCATCTTAAAGAAAAAAAAATCTGAATACTGCCCAACTTTAAAAGCAGTATCCACTGCTACTCCTCCAGAAACCTTTGAGACCAGACTCCTGAGACCAGATTCATCCTGCAGATTCTTTTTTTCCCTTTTGAATTAGAGAATGAATTCAAAAAAGATGCAATGCATCCATGTCCCTACTGTGGCTAATGCAGAGCTCTGGCCGCCCTGGGTCGGTCGGTGTCCTCCACAGCATTCCAGCGTGTCTGTGGAAGCTGTTGTGAATGAGCCTTTGGCAGGCATCTAATCACCTATTATTCGTCACTTTGATTAATCAAGTTTTGTGGAATTTTTTGGCATGTTCTTACATTAATACAGAGATCCTTAATTCCTTGAACAGTGTTAGGTTTTTATGGGCATTTAAAAAACATACCCCAACACATAAGTGAACAAGGTAACTAAAAGCCATAGAAAAGATTTTGTTTACTTTCACTCATCAAGCAGATGTAATCTCTGTATCTTCAGACATTTTTTTGTTTCGTCCACAACTTTCTTATGGTATAAACTGAAATACCATCTTTACCTAGGATCATTTCTGTGAGTTATTAAAATATTCAAAAATAAGCATCACCAAAGCTGAGAACACAATGTCACTTTTACAGCAATTGTAAATTAGTTGCTTTTGATTCATAATGATATAATTGAGAGAAAAATTTGCCCCTACATTTCTATCTACTCAGACTCTGAACTTTAGCCCATGGGGAATATCCCTCAACAGGTGTTGTGTCTGACACTTGCAGTCAATATAAACATAATGAGGTTTAACTGCCAACAGGGAAATGCCATTTTCAGGCCACATTTACAAACGAGCTTTGGAAATTCGGCTAAACCAACTTTTATGTTATTTTATGAATTTTTGTAATAATATGATACATTGAAATAGTTTTATCTAAGAGATAGATCCATCTAATGTATTTGTTGGCATCGGAATATTACTGAAATTACAGACAAAAAAACAGTAGAAGTCAAAAATAGAAGAATTTTTTGGGGAAGGACTCAAGGGAGAGTCTTTCATGCCACGTGCGTGACTCATCAAAGGGTGCACGTGCCTTCAAAATTGTAACCTAGGTCTTCAGAACTGGACTTCTGAGTCGCTGGTGGTGTAACTTATTCAAGTGCCCAGTTTGTTGCTCATCTAAGAGAAACCAAGCTTTTCTTCACTGCAAGACAATGCTTTAGTAGCAAGTAAGCATCTCCTGCAGCTGTCTGTGGTGGATGGTGTTTGTGCTGCTTTGGCTGCTAGGAAATTCTGTCCCTAGTATGTTGAACTGGCTCCTCTTTAAACATGAAAATCTGCCAGTTTATTCACGCTTCATGCAACTGCTTAGGACAAAAGGGAGGACGTTTTAAATCTCGAGGAGAAGTGTTTAGTGTCAGGCTGGTTTTGCATTCTAGAAACAACCATCACAGGTGTTCACAAGTCCCAAAGATTTTGTGCAGCGTGCCAGGGAGCATCCATGCTGGATGATACTGGAGTAGTCTGTTGTGAAGTGTCTTTTATTTTATCCACACTGTCAGTGCTTACGAGTGATCGAGGAAGGAGAATTATGGGATAAAAGTAGATAATTGCTTGCTTGCACAGAAAAATAATAGTAACCTAATTATGAAATACTTATATATTCTGCTTTTGGCTTTTAAAAAACTAATCTTTCTACTGTGCTTAATGCTGACTCACCATATCCTTCACTGTGTGTCCTACCAAAGCTTTTGCTAGTAAATTTTCATCACTTGTTCAGGGAAAAGCTGGCTGCTGCTCTGGGCATATCTCCTTCTCTGTTCAGTGCTGTGGCACTGAACAACAGTCTAGAATGACCCACTGGCTTCAGACTGGCTTACTTGAAATTCAGTGGAGTAATTTTCCATTCCTGAAGGTGTAAAAGACCTTTGGCTCTCTAAATTCAATTTGCTTTTCTAGTACCATGAGCAAAGGATGGCAGAGACAAGAAGCAGGTCAAATGCAAATTAAGCCAATTGAGATTAATGTACATGTTTATGTAGGTTAAACAATGATTGCAAATGAAACTTTTTGTTAAGTAGTTGGTTGAGTTTTTTCATTATTTTGAAGCGAGCTGAAGACAATATTAGCAATGTAGGTAAACACGGAAAAAGTGTTGCTGCACCACCATAAGTCCTAGGGATTTCCTTGGGAAGGATAATTAAAGCAGCATGCTTTGAACGCAGCTAATTAAGTAGCTGCCTTTTAAACTTTCAAGAAGGAGGGCCTGGCTGCGCCCTGAACTTCCGCGTGGCCCTTCTCTGCTCCATACTTTCCCTTGCCCTCCTCCCACAAATTAGTTTTAACCCTGATCAATTTGTGTATCCAATTTAGACCCCAGCTGCATGGAGAGGTGCACTGGCACAGCTGGGGATGGCATTTTGAGCCGTGGGGAGCTGAAACAACTGAGTTGGGAGGGGCAGGATTGCCTCAAGCCAGCCAGAAAAACATGAAAAACTGTAGCATAAGGTGTGCTTAAGTCTTCTAAAGATGGTAATTTTGTATGTATTAGGCATGCGACCATAACCTTGATCAAATTCTGCATGTTTTTTAACTTTTTTAATGTTATTTTTTAATATATGTTAACATTTATGTTTGCGAATGGACCAAGGAGGGGAAAAGTTGTCCCATATGTTAAAGCAAAGCTAATTCTGCTAATGCAGAAAAAAGCAAGATCCTTTAGAGACTGCATGAGGTGAGAAAAGACACTGTCAGCATAATTTGGGAATAGTGATTTACAGGTTTTTGTCCTCTGTGCCATCCCCTAAATGATATAAGCTGCTAAAAGTCCTACCAACAGAGCTTTTCCTCTACACCTCAATTTGTATCTTGCTTGTTTGGAGCATTTACTAGAGTAAATGTGTAGCTTCTTTCTCAAGATACCTTGGTATTTTCCAGGCTTCTCATGGCCAATCAGTGGCAATATGCCTGCTGCACAGTCAGGCCTGAGCTTGGCTGACATTGTTTGTCTCATACCTTCATTGATCCCTAAAATTACAATTAAAAGCCTTAAGACAAACATAATGTTCCTACTATGCTTGTTCTTCATATGTGAAATTGGTATATGCAATTTTGCTATTGTATCTAAAACAGTCTTAGTTTTTGACGATAACTATCATAAATCAGCTTTTTTGGAATGCTCTTGTTTTCTGTTTAATGGGAGAATGTATGTATAGGTCAGTAAAATGTTAAAATTCCTTTTTGAGAAGCTAGCCAATTTATTTTGACATGGTCAAGCTGATACTGGTGTCTTAACGTGATTTATGTTATTGCTCCTTATTAAAAATTTATAGTAGAGTGATTCAGAGATCCCAAGATGAACTGAGGGGAATTGTGCAGGGTGTGGTGTATAGCATAAATAAAGATACAATTTGTCCTGAAGACTTTATGATCGAAGGCCTGGCACAATTTCATCTTTTCTTCAGGTCTCCAATTACAAATGTCCACAGTCTGAGATTAGCTGTTGGCTGGGATTCCCATTCCTCGCTTACAAGTTACAAAGGGCGTTGAGCTGCAATTCTGTATGGTCAATGCATGGTGGTGGTCTTAAACGGGGTCTGCACGGAGTTGTCGGTGGTGGTAAAGGTCAGGATTTGATGTGAAGAGGAAGAACTTGATGGGTTTGGGCTATAAAAAGGTTTCGCTGCATGCTGCCATACACGAGATCGGTTGTTCGTGTAAACATTTGTAAAATCCAGCAGTTGCCTCCTGTCGATCATCTGGGTTGCCCACCATCGCAGCCTCTGACCCTCCAGCAAAACCCAGGAGGCAGCTGCTTTGGCCATGAGATTTCTCAGCATAATCAAACTGCCATAAATCAATAAAGCTTTTGATGTGCCCTGGGATCAATAAGAGTTTTCCCTGCTATCTAATGTCACACGTTGTACCAGTGACCGAGGAGGGCTCTTGCAGGTTGTCAGAAGTAGCCCTCGTTACTTCAACTGGTGCTTTCCAGGTTGGTGTAAATCAGTGGGATTTTAAGAAAAATTATTTACATTACAAACTTGGTTCTTCTACTCCATAACTCTATGTAGGTCTGCAGAAAGAGTGAAATTCTTTTCCCCCCTGCATCTGTGCAGTTCAGAAGAAGCCCAAGAAAAAAGTCACCAGAGGAAGTTGGAGGCTTCACATTGCAAGAAGGAGAGAAATAGTGTTGCAAAATGTGAAAGATTTTGACTGCAATCAGCTTTTCCAGTTACATGTTTTTTCTCACAGTTGAGTTCTTAGTTTATGTTGTAGAGGAACCCAGGTTTCATCTTTTTCGAAGGATTTAAGGAGATTTTTCAGCCATTGCTTGTGTATGTGGGGGGGTTTTGCGTTTGTGTACTTCCATGGCTTAATACGGATAAGTACTAAGAGAACGTAATCTCTTAATTTAGCGCTCAGTTGTCTAATGACTCGTGAAATATTTTTAGGTAACTTAGCCACAAGTGAATATATAGACAAGTCTTTTTTAAATAAAAAAAAAAAAATGCTTTTTTTTGTCTTGAAGTTGAAATATTTTGAAAAATACTATCTTACTTTTTCATTACCAAAATCCCAGATATCTCTGACACTAGATGAATTCAAAATACTGTCCTGTCCCATAACCCCATCCCTCTTGTGTTCTACTCTTCTCTCTTTGTACCATGAATAAGAGCTGGATCGTGAAAACCAAAAGCTGAAGCTGCTTTGGTGCTGTAGCATTTGCATTTCATCAGAATCCTTAAAACCAAAAAAGACAAGTGGTTATTCCTATCGAAAGCTGATATTTATGTCTTATGTCTTCATTTGTGGTTTTAAAGTAAAATCTAAATATATATTTGGGGCTTAAATTCCCTGAAATTATTTTGAGGGGTTCTCTGATTTAAGTAAGGTCGAACACAAATAACCTGAGTTTTGTTCTGCAAGTATAGTTTACTTGTATCCAGTTTTGATACTAACTCTGCAGGGTATCGGTTAGTGTCGGGAATGGATAAAGACGGGATATTAATACCCAGTAAGTGCTGAGATCACTGATGCATTCTTTGAAATATATAAATATTTGCTAATAATATTTGACTTTTGTTCCAAGCATCCAAATGGGTTTAACATGGGTGGGTAAACGCTGTCGTCTGTAAAAGGGGTAAGAAAACAGGGTCGGTGAGAACCAAAGTGCACTGCTGGTCCGGGAGAGCCCATCAGGGCTGCACTGGCCCAGGAGCCGGCCTGGTGAAGCGGGCTATGCTGCTGGGAGCTGCTCCGGAGTGCCTGAACCTTCCCATGGTCCCATGGTCTGCTGGCACGCCGGAGTTACGCACATGTTTGTGTGCTTTCAGCATCCAGAACTGCTGTTTAGAGATTATTTTAATAGGTATGTTCTTAATATACCTTTACAAGTGATTAAATTTGGATGCATAGTTTATTCTCTCTAATATCTAAGCTTCAAGGTGGCATCGGGAAAGAGCCGGTGCTTTTATCTTCATTTCAATTTGCCAAAAGAAGCAACTTCCAGAGAAGATTGAATTCTTGCAGGTGGAGCGCTCCTGCTGCTGCCTGTGAGTTGGTTGAAGGTGCATGAGCAAAGGGGCACTACGGCCATCGCTGTGCTGGCCGACTCTTCTGTGTTCAGATCCCTCTTCTTTGTAGAAGTCCTAAACGCTGTAAGGGAATACAGCTTCAGAAAGCTTTGCAACTTGAAAATCTGCAGCAATTCATGCTGCTCTGGACCTTACCAAATCCTCTGGAGCAGTGGAGGTGGGAGGGGGTTTTCTGAAAGCAGCGGGTGAATTTTTACTCTGGAGCAAAGGGGGAATGAGCGGAAAAGCGCTGAAGGGGGGGAAGTAATTTCATTTCCATTGTTGTCATTCAGTGCATCTGTTCTTGGTGGGAGAGCAGCTTTTCACATACGCCATAGAGAGAGATTTTCTTGTCCCTGGCAGCACCTCTACATCTCCTTAGCTTTTTGCTGCGGTGAGGACACTCTTCCTGGACAGCAGTCTTGCCTTTGGATAGAAGCAGGTTATTTAAGCTCGGTGTTCATATATTTTTGAGTGATCTCATATCCTGGTGTGAAATTTTAATTTAATGCTACTATAGAAAAACAGCTTAAACCAAGAGAAACTTACATTCTCATCATAGAGTTCATTTTTACTGTGCTTTTTCACGAACTTCAGTATAACATAGAAGATGAAAGAAAAACAAAGGAAAGGTGGGTGTGAGGTAGGACTGACATGCTTTTCAAGTCTAGTAAGTACAGAAGCTATTTACAGTTTAGCAAATAATATGTTAGCTGTTCTGGTGTTTTTACTCTATTTAAGGAGGTGCTTTTTTTTAAATTGCCTTGGAAGTAGTCCCCATCCACAAATTTCATGCCATTTCATAGCACCACTCACCCCGTGTACCCGAGCAGAGGTGACGACTATTGGCACTCTAAAGTGCAGCTTAATATCATTTCAAAATATATGCATACACTTACATATGTAAATAAAACTATCTGAGCAAAATATAACTCAGCTTTAAAACTGTTTCTGGTAAATTGCAGTGAATCAGGTACTTGTTAAAAATAACAAATAAATAAAAGGAGGAAATAAAACTACCACAAAGAAAAATTTCTTGCAAAGGAACAAATTTAGGGAAAGGGAAAAAACAAACCAGTGTGATATCTGTGGGTGACTGACCTCCTCTTAAAGCGAGGTTTTAGTGTCAAAATCTATTGTGTCTCTTTGAAGTTAGAAATTAATAGTTCGTATTTGCTTCTGTCATACTGTTAGAGATAACTGGTATAGCAAACTGTGTCCAGCAGTAAAAGAGAATTTATAGTGGATAATCAACATGTGACATGAATCCCCCTTTTCCGCTCTGACGTCTCAGTGCTTTCCTGTGTTTTTTGTGGTGCAGCCACCCCCTTCCTGGTGCAATGCAGGAGTACCTGTGTGCATCATTTCACCAACAAACTCTGAATTCCTCGTCTATTAACTTCTCTGTAAGCAGTTTGCTTGTGTGACTGGGTTTGTTCTGACTTGAATGTTTGTGTAAAGAGCAGTATAATCTCAAAATGTTCTTATTGTCTGCACAACCATAACAATATGCTGGTGAAACCAGAAAACATTGTTTTATGGAGCAAAGCAAAGAAGCGCCTACATTGCTGACTGCTTAAGGGTCATGGAATATAGCGATGGAAACAGCCCAGTTACATACAGCCTTTCCTCAGCACAGGAGGTTCGATACTGGGCAAGATGGACCTTGGATGTGAACTAGAGGTTGTGCTTTTGCGACTGGTTTTGTCTTCTATCAGCTTGTCACTGCATGATAGTAACTGGATAAGTCGCTCATCGAGAGTTCTCTCCGTCATTAAAAACAGTCACACAACAGTGAAGGAATACCAAAATGGGAATGATTAAAGTGTTTTGGTTTACAGGGTTAAGCATACAAGTTCATTTATGAGACTTAACACATGCAAATAGCATTTAAGGCCATGTGGTAGAGCATATTGGATACATCAAACCATCATTCTAGGCTTGGGGGTTTTTTTTCCCCCCACTGCTTGTGCTGCAAAGTGTTGGCAGGCTGGCCTGCAAATGTGGAGGTGCAGACTGCACCTGCTACAGGCTGGGTGCATGATAAGGAGCCTTCCTTAACAGAGAAGAAATGTCACGTCTTCAGTTAGAGGTAAAGGCATAGCCCTCACCTTTTGGGTGGTTGTCAGCAAGCCACTACGTTATCTCAGCATTTTGACAGTAGAAAGTAGCTGGCTCAGTTCTAGTCTACACTGAGTAAAGTGTGAGTTGCACAGCTTGAATATTTATGTTGACTTTAATATCACACTATATATTCGGGCAAAAGTAATGCTTTAGATTTAACACAGAAACACAAAACCAAGGTTCAAATACACTCAAGTTCTTATTTCTTAGGAAAAATATATACTGCAGCCACAGTCTCTTTAATGTGGTGTCTGAAAGGAGATGATGATTACTTCATTAGCTTACTCGGTTTAAAGCAGAAGGACTTAAATTAAATTTGTAGTGCTGGATTAGAATATTTGATTTGTAACCAGTTTGGGCTGTAGTATGACAAATTGTTTATGCCTGCATTGCTACTGGAAGAAGCGCTATTAGACACCCCCGTATTATCACCGTCTTTGTTTCAGAACAAACATTTGTGTAGATATGCAGCTAATTGGCTGGGGGAACTGATACAGCTGAAAACATATTAATTTTAAAAACCACAAAATTAAAACAAAAACTTCAACTCGGCCAACGAGTAGTTTGTCCTACCCATTCCACCATCAAACATCTGCTGGCATGCATCTGAAGAGGTGATACAAGGAGATAGATTGAATGGCTGGGAAGGCTGGGAGAAGGTGTGACTGCTTTATTTTTTAATGCAAATACTACTTTGTGTCAACTTAAGGGTATAGTTTGACAGTTTGACTTGAGTGCTAGTGTACATTACTGTATATTAGTAAAATCAATTAATATATTTTTGAACAAATGCTACCTATCTAGTGTAGCAGAAGTATTTTCAGCTCCACAAATTGTATGATTACTCAATTATATGTCATTACTAAAATTCATAGGAGGGAAGATAGACAGTCGACTTTCTAATGCCAGAAGACAGCAATGGTGACCCTCATCTCAGTCCATATTCTCCTGCATATTTTGCTGCCCCTCTTAACCATTCCCTCATATTCCTTAAGCGTGTTTCTTTCTGCCAGCTGATGGTGTCGGCTAAAGCCAAGGCTTTGATTCAGACTGGAACCTGCCTGTTTCATAGGGAGGCTGGAACTGAGATCAAGAGACACCCAGTTTGCTTCCAACAAGTCTCCTGGCAGACAGGATACCGGATGGGGGAAGGAGGAGCAGACTGTTCTTTAAAAAACAAGCAGGCGAGAAATCGCAAGAGCAGAATAACACAACATGCTCCTTAAAAAAAAAAAGAGAAAAGCTCAGATGCAGTACAGTCTAGCTCAAGTGCTCAGGCGTGAAATCAGTCGTACCAGTTAATGATGCGGTGCACACGCTGCTGGTTTGCAGTGCTGGAAGCTCTCAAACAGATGGATTGTACTGCATAGAGAAAATGGGGATGTCTGAAACCAGCCATAAAAAATCAGCATAAAAGGTAGGTTAATGATTCATTGCTAGGTGATCTAATGATTTGATCTCTTTTCTGATGCTCTGTCTTTCTCTCGTGGTGGTATTTTTATATACATTCTATTTATTATGAAAGATATAAATATGTCAAGTCGGTGCTTTCTGGGGTGTTCTTTGGCAGGATAAATTTTCCTTGCATTTGGTCTCTTGCTCTTTTTTATTTCCTTCAGTACTCCTAGCTTCTCTGACCTCATTATTATTTTTGAGCTGCTTTTGTGGTTTGACATTGAAAACAGTTATTCCAGCAAAAGCAGCACAGCATGTTACTTAGACTTTACAAAGTGTCAGATGGGGATGCTCAGGACTCAGTGTTGCAGCCTAAAGTCAACAGTTCCAAGTTCCTGGAATAAATTGGAAGATTTTGATAAATAGAACTTACTTCTAAGTAAAGAGATGCGTAGTCTCCTGACAGAGGTAGAATGTTCTACTTTCTCTGTGTAGCCCAGTTACGGGTATAAGATACAGAACAGAATATGGAGGCCAAACCCATGAGCTATATTAGGCATCAAAGGACAGGAGGACATGACCTGTTTTCTTTTGTAGCAGTATCAGAGGTCAGTTCAGCATGAACCAGGAGAGCATCACTAGACAGGGGAAGCAGAGTTAGATTAACAAGTTACCCTGTAGCAAGAGCTTTGGAGCCTCCTTGTTTTACAGATCACTAGAAGTATTTTTAGCAGAGATGGGGATTCTGTGTAACAAAAATGTATACATGCTGACTTGCTCTTCTTAGTTTCTTTTGCCCCCCATTGGAGTAGTTGAACCATAGGTGGGGAAACTGCTCTCCTGTAGACTCTGAATCTCTTTCTGGTGTGACAGCATATGCATGTTAGGCCAAAATACGGGCTAAAGTATGTGTCTCAGCTAAGAAAGAGTGATGGCTTTCACCAGGAAAAAAATCATATCCTACTTTAGGTTTGATTTCTCTGCGTGTGTTTGTTCTTTCTCACCAGTCTAGATATAGTGTCTTGTTGCTATAGGGGCATATGGTCTCTCATTTCCACCTGTGTCTCTGGGACCACTTATACTTACGCAGTATAACGTGCATAAGAAACATCAGCTAGTACTGCTCAGGAAGGTGATCTCTCCCTTTCTTGTAATTCATGGACATCATTGAAAGGGGTGGAAGCCAAAGGTAGCCTTGCAGTAAAGCTGATTTTTCTTTTAAGTGAAGGGGAGAGAATCCTTAATCACAATTCATAGCTTTTGAGATCTGTTTTTTCTGCAAATACTTACTTCTATGTCATTGCCAGTCCTGTGCTGAGAAGGAGGTACAGATTTCTAGATCCCAAAAAGCTGAGCGCTTTTTTAGCAAGTGTCCCTTTAAAAAACAAAAAAAAAAAATCAGTGTAAGATGCAAATAAATAATAAAAAGAATGGCTGATTTGTTTGAAAATGTTCCAGCCGAACAGTAGGGGTTACATGAGAGTCAGCCTGGGCCCAACAGAGCAGGCATTGAACCAGACCTAATAAGAACAACTGGACCCAATACCCATATTATGTTCAGTAATGGAGGTTTTTTTGTAGTACAAGGACTTTAATGTTGTAATCTTAATGGCTAGAGGTAACTAACCAGTCTGAAAGGAAAGAGGAAAAAATGAAGTCCAAAGCAATTAGAAAAATCTCTTGCAGATTTTAGGTATTGCCAGCCCCATTTGTGCCTTTTACAGATGAATGGGCTTTTCTGTCACTGTAAGAATGAATTGTAAAGTAACAGACTTGAACTAATTATGTCCTGTAAACCTATAATAATAACAGTAAAGGTTTTTTGAAGTTCAGACATGCGTGTAGTTGCTCCAGCCAACCAAGTGGATCAGCACTTGCCACTTGGGGTTAACGGGATTCAGGATCATTTTAGGAAAAACAGCTGGATAAGGCAACTCCTGGGAAAAAGTAACTGAAGAGCAGGAGTCACAACTGGTTGCCAATGCAAGTAATTTTCTTGCCATCTGCATTTCTAGACTGCTCTTAGTTACCAGCAGGTGCTGGGAGGTGTCTGTTCTGACTCAGATGGAGGTATTTACCCCAATGCGGATGGAGAACAGTGTAGGCTGAGAGGTCTGGTCTTAGGCTCTATGTACCTTGTCGCATTTGGAGAGTGGGCTTATGGTCTTGCATCTTCTCATGATGTTTTTTTTCTTTTGCTTCTTAAACCCCGCCGTTTTTTGGAGAGAGGGAGGGGAGACATAATATGTGGTTACATTTATAAAGGTATCTCTTCTAACCTGAACAGAGGGAAGCTGAACTATGATCATATCCTCAAATGCTGTCCCAAGAGGTTTATCCTTCTGCTTGAATCCTCCCAGCTGGAAAAGACAATAGTTCATTCTTTAGAAAAGCTTCAGCTCCTTTTATACTTCTAGACTTTTTGCAAACTCCCACTTCCTTGATGCAAGCCCCTTGCCTTCTCCCCAGCATCCCCACATTGACTGCATGTAGCAGGCTTCCCAGTGGTCAGTCAGCAAAAGCTGAATGAACTTGGACTGTGCACAAGCAGCAAATGCAAAACTCACAGGTATGCTTCCACATCCTCCGTAACGCAGCCATCAGAGTTCACAGAGCTTGCCTCCAGGATGCAAATTTTATGTCCCGGAATGTGGTATGTTCATCCAGCATGCCAGGTACCTCCTGGAAGCTCTGTGCCTGCAGCTGGATAATGTTGCATCCCAGAACGTGTTTTCTCCCTCAAAAAAATAAAAAAAGAGGGTGTAAATAACAAAAGCAATTACAACTTGTAGTGATTGTTTTTAAGAAGACTGTTAGTTGTATTTCATCTCAATCCCAAATTTTATCTTAATCTGTAATGTACAAGAAAATCATAGGCGCTTATCTGCTTATGCTTTCCTGCCTCTGTAGGTAATATCTGTCTTGTTTTCTGTCTGCAGTTTCGTACTTGGTAGCAGGGCTGCAGTGCCCCAGGATTTCATCCTTGCGCTCTCCCTTGCAGTGTGCCAGCAAAGCTCTTTGGGCGTCAGTGTGGGAAACTGGATGAAAACCAATTTACATCCTCTTGCCAGCCTGGTTGGTGGCATGGTTGCAGCAAAGGATGCAGTGCAAGGACTGAAAGGGCTTGTCGCAGGCAGGAGGAGAGTGTGAGTTGCTGAAGCTGGTCTTAACAGGGCTTCCAGATGTTTCATCTGGAAAATACATGAGGTTATAGTTGGAAGAGTTCAGATGCTCCACGACAGTTCACTGTTCACAGAATACCTCAAACAGTAGTTGCGCTGACCCAAAAGAGGGATTGGTGAACTATGCAAGGACTGGAGCAAGGACACTTTAAACCACTGAATGTCAAACTACACTGTTCAGTACTGCTCGACAACTCTCATTCCTTCATGTTTGGCTTTTTTTTCTCTGAAGATGTCAATTATTTACATACCAGATACATTTGCATGCAAATATTTTTATATTAAATATATTATTGAACGTAGATATTTGCATGTTAAAATGTATTTTCATAATACGCTATCTCTTCCTTCAAACCTGCCTCCTCTTTGTTCCTCAAACCTGAGAAAACGTCCCTCTTCAGTACCCATTTGAGGAACACTGTTCCCGAGTGTGTTTCTTAGCCTGATTCTTTATATGAAAATTCAGGTGTCTGCTTTTTTGCTTTTGATCCAGCTCTGTTTGTGTTTACAACTGCTTATCAGGTTTTTTAATCAGGTTTTAAGCGTAGCTTTCTAGACATGAAAGGGTTTGGGTTTTTTCCTAGTGTAATGAGCTTCAGTGAGAATCTTTGCATACAATTGCACACAAGAGGAGAAAAGCTAAAACTCAGCTATTTGCAGTGGATGCAACCTCAATCCTGCACACCCCAGCATACAACGTTCTCTGCAGTTCCCTCTGTGTCTCCGACTGTCTCCTGAAAGTACATGCACCAGCCTGTACTCTGTGGAGATCCCCTGGCAGTCTTTGAGCAGCCTGGCATCTCGGCTTCAAGCTGGGGTTATGAGATGCTTCGGAAATGCTGTAATTGAGGAATGTCTTCATTCAAGTTGGAGATGAGCTCTGAGCGGATGTTAAACAGAGGCCCCGTCTTCTGGGTGTGTTTGGTTGAACATGTCAGGAAGGAGAGCTCTATAAAAACCTTGGGGGGAGGGTGATGAGTGTGATGTAAAATGATACAGGAAAGTTTGTCTTAAAATATATTATGGTCATTTCGAATGCCATAATTTTCAATTGTGTGCCGTTGGTTTTTTATTTGAACTTGGATAGAGATGGTTGTGCACTACCAGCAAACTCATTAATGGTTTCTAAACACTTTTGTAGAATTTTTCCTTGGTTTTCTGATTATTATAATTATTCCCTTGTTCTCCTTTCATTTTAGATGTTGTTCTGCAGAGATTACTTGTGCTCAGACTTGAAGTTATATTCAATGCCTTCCTTTTAATGGTTAATCATTCTTCCCTCTTTTTCATTTGTTTCAGGTGAAGCCTACCATTGTCAGTGTTGAAGCATGAGTACTGATGCCAGTCAGGTGGTGATCACCTCTCCTCCCCCAGCCACAATGCCTCACAAAGAGCGGTACTTCGATCGCATCAATGAGAATGACCCGGAGTATATTCGGGAGAGAAACATGTCTCCTGACCTAAGACAGGACTTCAATATGATGGAGCAAAGGAAGAGGGTCACTCAGATACTGCAGAGCCCTGTGAGTAGGATTAAGGGGGGATGGTAGTCAAAGAGTGTTATTTTCTGAGATTCCTGATTAACTTTTTGAGACTTAAAAAAGGAAATCCACGTCACAGCTTGCTGGAATAACTCTGGGCCGTCTTCTAAGAAGAGTCACCGAACAGATTATCCAGCATTTTGTTTGCAGTTTTTTTATCTGTGAACAAGCAGCCTTTATTGTGTTGGTTTTGCTCCTGATGCTTTTATATTCTTATGCTTCATTGCACTATTACAAAAAGATCTGGCTGGCTGCAGGGTACTTAATTAAAACTTAGGGGCTGGGAAGAAAGTGAAGGAGTCACCGGTCAAATGGGAAGAAATTAGGGCACTATGTGGTGTTCTGCTTTCTGGGTTTGAATATTAACCTATCATTTGCATCAGGAATGCTTTAATTAACATTTTAAATTGGGTTAAGTTTGTTTAAAAGCCAGACTATATGTTCTTTTCATGTCCGTGGGGGTAATCATACCCATACTTGGCCATATTAGCACTCATCTACTGGTTGTGTAAGTTCAGTACTTGTGTAGGCTACGTATAAAACTATTAAATCTATTGAACCACTCTCGTATTAGTTTGAATTTATATTTTAAACATGCATTCTTTGAGTTTAATCTGATGAATACATTGGAGAATAATACTGTTGCCTTGAGTATTTTGAAGCCACAGGGAGTGAGTAAGGCCTGTGTGAGGGTGAGCCATTGTGGGTGTTGGGTTGTAATGCGAGTAATGAGGATAATGGGACTGGGAAGGGGTTAAGCACCTTTACAGATCCTTCTCTCTTCCTCTGTAAGTTGGGGTGCTTCTTCTGTAATTTTTTTTGAAGCTTTTCCATATGTAATGAGATTGCAAACAGCTGTTAGTAATCACCCTATTATAGTCATCCATGAATAACAGGATTGTTTGGTAAAGTGTTGTCGTGGAGTGCCTCTTGGATCTGTGTGTTGCTCTGAGTATAATGTGAACCTGTTGACTAAGGAATTTATTACTTTCAAGTCAATTTGTGCAAGCTCAGTTTTGCAGCCAAGCTCTTTTATGAAGAAAATACTCTAAGGAGGTATTGCATAATGCTTTAATCATGATAATTTTATGTTAAACACTCAATTGTAAAATGTGATCGGAGTCTGCTCCTTCCTGTTAAAATATTCACATTATGAGTAGCCAGGACTCACAGCAAAGACTAGAAATTTAGCCTAACAGATAAAAATAAGTTAGACACCTTGTTTGGGTTTGTATGTGTGTTATTTTCTAGTCCTTTCAATGGCCGTGTCGAATCTGATGAGTGTAACTATTTCCTTAACATTTTGGGGGGACCTTTTGCCAAATCTGCCAAACGTAACAAATGTCCCTGCAGTGTCAGCATGCAGATTTTAGGAAGGGGGATGAAGAGGGGCAACCCCTGTGTCTAGGTAACCATTTTAACAGAAGGTTGGAGGACAAAGAGCCTCTGGGCTGGGCTGCTTTAGTGTCCTGCCATAAGAGAAGTTGAGCCCAGCACTCTTTCGAAAGTGACTGTTCGGAGCTGCCAGTAAGTTGCAAGTTTTTGTTGTGTAAGGGAACAGTTGTCCAAATACATGGCCTGCTCAGCTCTTGGCACCTACCAGGGAGAAATGTGGATGTGGGAGCTGGGTGAATGATCAGGCATGAAGAGGAGGTGTCTGAGCTACCAGTTCCCGTCACTTAAGTATCTCCTTTTATTGTCTCTTTTCTTGAAGTAGAGAATTTAGGGGAACCCTGTTCTGAATTCTTGTGTGAGGAAATAAAAGCATTTTTAATACAATATCTGTGACTGAATGTCCATCAAGCAAATTTCATAACTGATTTGGGGATAGAAACTGCATTATTACTTCCAGGTTCCAGCTGTGATGTGCCACAGTGTTCCTGAGAGTCAGGGCTGAAAAAGATTACCTTGTCTCCTGCTGAATGTAGTATTTGTTACAAAAGGGCCAGAAAGCATTTTCCTGTCACCAGTCTGTGTAACACAGGCTCAGGATTGAATTAGTAAGTATTATGCATAATGTTTGTGTTGTATAGCTGCAGAATTAACATTGCATAGAGCTTTGTTGCCTCTCTGGTTTATTCCAGTCGACAAGGAAGAAGTAGGTTGAAGGTGTTTGGAAGAAGAGGAAGAGAGATTATCAGACACATTTTAAAGAAGAGCTTGCTGGCTGATAAATCTTCACCCAGTCTCAGATATATGTATTCATATCTTCACCCAGTCTTTCTGTATGCATTCAGATCAGAGAAATAGTCATTGACTCATCTTCTGGCAGGTATTAGTAAATATGAAGTATATGTAGCAAGGATAATACCTTTCTTAAAAATAGATGGGCATGTATGGACTTGGTGAGCTTGTTTGAACATGTGCTTTTTCTGAGCAGAGGATTATGATGTGAAACTAAAGGGTTAATCGCTGTCATATACTAGGAAGTTTAGGTACTGATTTAATCTGTTTTATTAACAAGCTTTTTTCTTTCTTTCAAGTAGGAAAATCTAAATCATTTAGCAAGAAAATAAATTAGAGAATATATTTCAGGTATATATTGTGCAATGCATGTTACTGAAAGGGGCTACAGCCCTGACCAGACATCTTCAGACATCAAACTGCTGCATCTCTCTGATGTGCTGTTTGATGCACGTATTGATGTACAATCTGACTACTCCTCTCTGATGTGCAATTTCCCTTTCCTAAATTAAATAATTTAAAAGCTACTGAAAAGCCATTCCCATTGCCTCTGATGCTTGCTAATGTCTTAGAGTCTGTTCATAATAAGTCTTAAAAAAATTATAGGAGTTTTATGACCGCTGCCCATGAAGAATATCCTGACATTATAAGTGAATTCTCAGACATGTTTGCTTAATGCTGCCTGTAACCCATGAGCATCTGACAGCCTGGAGAATCTGATAGGACCTGCATGTTTGTTGTTCTGTGTCTGTTAGAAAGGTGGAAAGTAATTAAGATCAGCTGGGCCAGAGCAGCCTGATAGCATCCAGAGGTACTGCTGGCCGATCTTTAAGATAAAGCTTTTTAAGTTTATTTCAGTAAAGTCTACAAGTTCAGAAGGTTCAGGTACTGTGTCATTATTTTTAAAGGAAAGGTACTACATTTATGCAGTGGACCAATTTTATTGCTTTACATTGGATCTGAGATAACTGTAGTATATATCCAAAATTTGAAAAGATGGGGGAATTTTTCAGATTTTGCAACTTAACTCTAAATTAAAAACAGTTTTGTCTTTTTATATGCTAAACAAACATATATTGCTTGTTACACGGAGTAACTATGTCTTTCAAAGAGTAAACATTTATTTGCTGTATCATCAAACCCCTTATTTCAGTTAAGGTATGCAAGTCTTCCTGGCCTTCATTTCCTTCTGGCATTTCTCTGGTGCCTTCACCATGGCAACCAGAAGCTTCAAAAACACTTAAAAAAAAAAAGAAAAAGCAATGGCTGCACAGTTGTCATGTGGAGACTGAACAGTCAGTTCAGCCTTGAGGAGCTGCATGAATGTGCAGCAGGGAGAAACTCCCTCCAGCCTCCTGGAGCAGCCAGGGAAGGTGTCGGGTGTTTCTGCGGGCAGGCAGCAGTGCCAGGCTGCTTCCAGTGACATGAGACCATGTGAAACAATTGTCTAACCAGCAGGACAGCTAACTACAGGCTTTAGCTAACAGCACTCCCCGGTTCAAGAAGGACAGGGAACTGCTGGAGAGGGTACAGCAAAGGGCTACAAAGATGATTAGGGGATTGGAACACCTCTCTTACGAAGAAAGGCTGAGGGATTTGGGTTCTTCAGTCTGGAAAAAAGACAACTGAGGAGGGGACCTTATCAACACGTATAAATACTTAAAGGGTGGGTGTCAGGAGGATGGGGCCAGGATCTTTTCAGTGGTGCCCAGCGACAGGACAAGAGGTAACAGGCACAAACTGGAACATAGGAAGTTCCACCTAAACACGAGGAACTTCTTTACTCTGAGGGTGGCAGAGCACTGGAACAGGCTGCCCAGAGAGGTGGTGGAGTCTCCGTCTCTGGAGACATTCAAAACCCGCCTGGACGCATTCCTGTGCAACCTGCTCTGGCAGGGGGGTTGGACTAGATGATCTCCAGAGGTCCCTTCCAACCCTACCATTCTGTGATTCTGTGACTGTGTGTGTAACTTGACAGGAAATTAGGACCGCTGCTTAAACTGCATCGAGGGGAGTGCCTTACATCCACTTTGTATCACTGTATTTGAATAAAAGCTACCAGTCAGAGTGGAAATGGGGAGAGGATGCATTCACTTATTTACTTAAGACATACTGTTACATGAAATATATTTCATTATTTTTACTGATGTAAGAAAAAGTTGGAGTAGTCAAATTTGTGTATAAAGTGATGAGTTGAACAGATGAAATATGTAAACATAAAAATGCCCGCATATTGGAATTTAAATGCCTGGTTTATGTTTTGAATTTACCAGGGAAAGTTTTGTGCAGCTTGTCGAGACCTATTGAGTGTGTACTTGCCAATTTTGCATACAAAACACCCAGTTATTTGCAGCTTGCTTGATTTTAAGTTGAGTGCTCTGCTGACAGGATCTCATCATGCTTTGCTTTAATTTCACGTTGGATGTAGAGAGCGCACGCACGATCCATGTGGCTCTGCAGGGCGTTCGGGGCGATTCTGGCTCAGCGGTGCCATTACATGAGGGCACTAGTTCAGGTCTAGCCATCTGGATTGCAAAGTCAGGGGGTTTTTTATGCTGAGGTTAAAAATGTACTTCTCTCCCGTGCCTCTCTTCCTTCCTGCCTTTTACATGCACACACGCCTCTGCCTCCCACGCCGGCGGCTGGTCTTGCCCAAAAAAGTGGGGAGATAACAGTCCTGCTTAGCAACTCCTCTATTCAGAGGTCTGCCTTAGCATGCAGGCAGATTTTTCTTCTCAAAAACAAGCAAACCCACCCACACTTGAATTTTTTTTTCTGGCTACGTTATTTTCAAACCACCAGGACAGAGATGAAGGATGGTTTGATTTATTTTTTTCCCCAGCTTTTGCAATTGTCTAGCTTACTTTATTTTGTATTGAGTGAACATGCAGTATTTTCCCTTTTGGGGCAGTTTATTTTCTTAAAATATCAAAGTCCTTTCAGTTCCTCGCATGTTTCAGCTTCCACTGCTCTTTCCCCACAAGTTCAAAAGCCTTTCAGATCCTTCAGGAGCATCACCCTTTGGCCAGGAAGGGCTTGCAACCTCATATATCCCCTGGGGACCTCCTCACTGGGCAGGCCTCTCGCATTGCAGCTCCCTCCTCTGGCTTCCGTCTTCTCTGACATCTTCATGACTTCTTCAAGGGAGTCATGACCCTCCTCTCATCACAAAGGCTTTTTTCATGGCATGCTTTCGTCATACGACCTGTGAACATTTCATTCACAGGGGAGATGAGCTCAACTTGGCACATCATTTAAGACACTTTGGAAAAGGTCTCTTAAAAATCCCTTCAAGATCCCCTCTGAGCCATGACAATATCCCACTGAGCCTGGGGCAGGCCGGGCAAGTTCAGTGTTTTAAGTGAGGGGGGATGTGTGCTCAGGGTAGTGCTGTGTTAATTCAAGGCCAGCCACTAGATCTCTATGAGAAAAACCAAGTAATCCCATTGCCGTAATTCCATTTCTGTAGCTGCGATGGTGCAGGGTCAGTTCATATCCGTGTTCTGATGCATACCAGCACAGCAAGAGCGCTTGAGGGTTTTGTGCTGTTCCCTGCTTTTTTATGTTAAAAATGAAAGTTACCATTAACTCCTTTCTTATTTCCATATTGCTGCTTTCCATTGAGTTTGAACTGTTGTTTTCATTAGATATTAATGCCAACAGTTTCCAAATTTAATTATTTTTTGTTGTTGTTCCCCCATACGTATTTCTAATCTTCCTGCTGGTTGTTGAACTGTTTGGGTTTGGGTTTTTGTCATTTCGGAGACTGTCTGCAGATCCTGTTGTGCTTTTGGCACCAGGTTCTTTAAATTATTCAAATCATTCAACAATCGGATCCATTCTCCTTTGCCTGATAACTTTCCTATGGTCCTTTATGTATTTGAAGTTATTCATTGCAAATAATTCTCTGAATTAATTCTGTAGGAAAGTGATAGGGAGATAGAAAATAAAATGCATTGTAAAGAAATCCACCATTTTTCTTTCATTCACTAGCCTTGTAAATTCTGTCCGATGAAGGCATCAAGAGTTGGTCTGGTGAGAGCAGCAAGAGGGGTTTCCATTGCAGTACAAGTAATGAATAACAATTAAAAGGACTTACTTAGCTGTATTCTTTTTTAAGTCTTGGTTTTTGTTTTTTTTTTGCTGTTAAATAATCTTTTAGTTTAGTACAAGCTCTTAACAGTGCCTGGAAAGTCATGCCTGATGACTTTCCTCCCTGGCTGCAGGAGCACATGCATCCAGAATGCCCTGCAAGAGCTCTGCCCGTAGTCTGTCCTGGGGGCTCCCACCCTCCCTACTTCTGCGCTTACTGAAAAAACAGTTAATTATGCTCAGAAATACGTAAGACCCCTGACAAACTGAAATACGACTTCTTCTACCATTTGAAATTTCAGTGGTTATATTCCGTCTAGCAAGATGCATAGCATGGCTTTACTCCACAAGAAAACATGAAGGAGGGACGCAGACCCCACATTCCCAGCAGCAGTTGTGTGAGCGTGGGGATTGCTGGTGCTGGGACTTCGGGAGCTGGTTGTGCTGAAGCTGGGCTTTGCAAAGGAGTTCAGTGCTTCAGGTTTTGCTTTAATCATAGGGTATCTTGAGGCTGCTTATCGCAGGAGGAAACACAGCTTCAGCTCACGGAGAGGAAGGCTGGTGTGTACCAGGTTAGAGGAGCTGGAAAAACTGGCACAGGCTGAGCCCTGTATGGGACCAGCTTGCTGTCAATCGAGTCACTGAATCCAGCCCAGATACCCACACGCTTCACTGCAAGTGAAGAGCTTATTATAACTTTACCTAATTCCCCATATTTAATACAGTGTCTATTTCTTTCTGTCTTAATGCAGAAGCTCCCTGTTTTTTTTTCTTTCACGGTGTTAACAAACACTTTCTGTGACTTATCTTCTCCCCGCCAGCCTTAACTCACTGGCGGTTTTTTTTGTGGCCAGCTCCACCCTTTTCCACTTAGGGCACCCGTTGTTTGTATCTAAACCAGCCTGTTACGAAGCCACATTGGCTGTTTCAGTGAAGGTCTTCCTCTCCGTAGGCAGCTGCGTTTACAGCACAGGACTTAAAATTAACGTCTCTTCGCTCTCAAGGACAAAATATCAGTTAAGTTTTTGAAACTTTTCTTCAGTGGTGGTGATTTGGCTTAGAGACTTTTTGTGGGCACATTTATATGTAGACGAGTTGAATTAGACCCTTTTTAAAAATGGATTTAAGGTATATAAACTGATCAAAAAAGGGCAAAAGTGAAAATGGGTAAAGGGGTTTCTTGTGTTGTTCTGCAGCTCTTAGGCTAACAGCAGTGCTGCTATTAAACATAGAGACCTCATGTTTTCTGTCTACTTTCCTGTGGATTGACAAACTGTTTGGACCTTACTGTAATTAGTCCTGATGTGAGCTCATGCTTTCTCCTCTTAAAGGTTTGCAATGGTGTGGAGTATTTGTAGGTGACCTGTATACCATTGTTTTCTCTATTTACAGTGAAAATTTTTTTCTTGTTATTTTATTTCTAATTCTTTTGAGTGGATAAGGAGTACGTGGAGAAATCAGTGGTCAACAAACAAGAAACAGCATAGAAAGATAGTCAAAATACTTATGAGCCTGCATACTTCTTAACATCCTCAAAGAGCTGCCTACCAAGATGAAGAGATTAATACCATCATTTTCTAGCAACCCTGATATTCTGTGCTACATATAGAGGTGTATTCATGTAAAATAGGTTATTCTAATAAGTTAGTTATTCTAGTTTTGCTGCTTGTGTGGACTGAAAAATACCAGTTGTCAACTGGTACATGCAAATGTTGCTTTGATTCTTAAAAGCCCCAATTTATGCTGTCAGCTCACACTTAGACTTCCTTCTGAATGAAAATGGAAGTAAATGAGTCAGAACTGAGGCTTGTAACTTCACTCTTGAGTTTCAGAGAGCCCTTGCAGCTCTACGTTTAGAGATTTTTGCATGTAAACTGCTTGAGTTTGTGATGAGCATTTGAAAGATGATTGCAAATATTTCTGGAGAAGTAATTTTGTAATATTAGAAAGACGTTGACCTAATCATGCAGCTAATGACTCTATCAAGTTCTGTTCTGCAGGCTGCAGTACAATGTAAGGCTGGCTAAGCTGGTGTAAAAGAGCTGGCTGGAGGTTTAGAAATAGTTAGAAAGCTTAGAAACAGTGAAGTTCTAGAAACAGTTTTAGGGACAGGCTGAGCTGCCCTGTATGTTTTTACTGGTGAGTTGTGGGGAAATTCATGTCTCAGTGCAGGTAATGGAGTGGCCATTCAGAATGTGGATGAGATGGAGGTGGAGCGGCCAGGTACCACCAGCTCAGGGCAGTCAGGTCAGCAGCTGGCGGGCTTGGCCGTGCAGGGGATGCTTTGGTTCATGATGTAAATGCAAAACTGTGTTTTCTTCTGGCCTAACTTAGTGTACTTCAGCTCACTGCAGTTTTGAAGAGAACAAGCTCAGTCCAAAGTAGTCAAAGGGGAGTTTGCAGCCTGCTGCATACTGAGGTCAGGATATTCGCTTAGGTGTCTGTCTGCTGCCAGGTGAATAAAAGTTCTACTCAGCATCCTTCTAGTTGTGCATCTTGTCTGACATGTTTCTCTACCTCCTTACCAATAGCTGCCATGGGCCCAGTTTTCATACCACGGGCTGTTTTCTATGCAAACTTTCAGCAGGATGCTTGAAGTGCTGTTCCGGCACAAACAATGGGGGACACTGGTGCTTGGCCGGGGAGGTGAACTCTCTGAAGGCAGAAGGATGCTTGTGCAAACAGGAAACAATTCTCAGCTACGGTGGCGTCGGTTATCCAGGCAGCAGCTTTGCTGTAGCACTGGTGCAGGCACAGGCAGGGTGGCCGGGTCCAGAAGTGGTGCAGCTGTGTTGATGGGGCAACTGTGTTGATGGGTAGCAGCCATGAGGTGCTCTGCTTCTCGCTTTGGGACTCGGTACCCCACTGTAAAAAGTCTCTGTTCTTACTGTATCATCGTATGTCTAAAGTTTGTGTTTTAAAAGAATATGAAAAACCAAAAACACATGTACCCAAAGAGCTGTTTAAATCCCAGAGCTGAAACTTTATTGAGCAATGCTGAGCATACAGCTGAATAACATAATTTTTCATTCATCTGACAGTACGGCTTTTTTTTTTGTCAGCATTTTCTTGTCAAATACTACATCTGAAATTACTAGTGACCTTTCTGCTTGAAAAATATCTGCTTTGTGCCAGAGCAGAGTCTTTGTCATCTTTTTGAAAACATCTCTCTCAAGCGTGACTTTTACTTGGTCACTTATGGGCAGTTGCAGTGTAATGCTATGTATATACTGCAGTCTTGTGAATTAACGCAAAACCAAACTGCTTGGTTTCCAGGCTGCAGTTAGGTTTTTCAGAAGCAGATTCCTGCTGCTGAATGGGTCAGATCCCATCCCAAAATCGGAACCCTGCATGGTAGTGGTTTTACAAAAAACAATGCTGTACAGTGAAAGCTCCTATACAAATAATTCATGTAATGGCTAATATTTAAGGTAAATTGTTGTCCAGAAGTAGGTGATGCCCTTCACGTGAGCCCATCAGGAATGGAGGAAGGTTGTATTAGCACATGTGGGATGGTTATCTAAGGACATACAGGTCTGAGTTTTAAAGGTCTGTAGCAGTGAAGAAAAAGTATTGAAATATTCATAAATATGTATGGAGGAATGCGCGTGAGTCATGTGCATGACACACTGAAGGCTGCAGTCTGCTAGAAAACATTGTTGCGCACTGGCACGTGGATAAATTGCGTATTTTATGCACTTCATCCATATCCTCACCTCTGTTTTACAGCTCATCCCAAACTGCCATATTTGCTGCTTGCCCTGGCTCTTTCCTATCTTTTGTTATTTCTGAAGTAATTTTTAAGGAAAGCTTGTTGTTTGGTTTAAGAAAATTGTTGGTACAACACTAAATCTGCATTTGTAGTAGCCTTAGCAAGTATATAATAAACTACTGTTAGCATCAGAGAGCAAAACTAAGCTCAGAACAATAAAAACAGCATGATCAGAAAGCAGAAGAATTAAAAATACAATAAGAAATAAACCAAAAACTCTTTCTGTCAAAAATTGCCTAAAATGTATTACACTACCTTTTTTCACCTGTACAAGTAACATTACTCGTACAGGTTTAAAAAAAAAAAGTCTGAATATGACTAATAAGAGATTATTGTGAATGTTTTTGCAGATCCTTTTTATAGTCCTTGTTGAATTGAAGTGAGAGTGATTTAATGTTGTAGAGATAACCGTTTTTCTCCATCTCCTCCCAAGGAAATACTTCCATAAATTTCATGAATTCTGTCTTCCACATGGCCCCCAGGAGACTACAAATGTGCTGTTTCCTTATATACAGATTGTAAACAAGAGTGGAAGAGCAGTTCAGCCTTGCAGAGTGTGAAATGGCAGAGCTTTCTTGCAGGGGGCCTCTTTCAGGAATATTTGAGAAGTAATTTAATATCTTGGAATGACAGAATTTGGAAGTAAGTGTTAGTAGAGTTTGTTGATGAACTATATTGGCCAGTCGTTGTCTCTGCAATTTTAATAGATCATGGTAACAGAAGGAGAAAGTGCTGTAAAACCATAGCCTCATGGTGAACCATTAGCGGAAAACTGAGCTGGTGCTGGGATGGCTGGTGCTTGAACGTCTGTTTCATGTGTTTGAGGGGTTTTTAGGGCGGGGGGGAAGCATTCTGTAATGTGAGGGATATGATGTGCAAAGGGCCAAGGATGTACCTCTGTTGTTATCTTACATCTCCCAGACTTTCAAACAGGTTGGTAGAACATAAGGTTTGGAACTTGGCTCATTTTTCTATGCACTTGTGAACTGTTTGACCACCAAAATGCTTTCTTCTAGTTACGTGAAAAATCCTTATGTCTTCTACAGGGGATTGTATAAATCATGTGCATCTGAACTTCATTCAGAACCACTTTGGTTGTAGTGAGAGATGCCCAGATTTAGGTACTAACCAACCTCAAGCATTTAATCTGGGCTCTCAGTGATGATGAATCATCAATTTCCTGGATTTTCAGATTGTGATTTTTCTGTGTATCTCTCATTAAACACCCTGTGCTGCACTTGAATAGTCACTGGGCATTGTGCTTGGAGTATGTAAGAAGCTACTTACTGCCCCAGTACTCTGCAAAGGGGGCTCTGGGCCTCTCAAAATGAATGTCCCAAATGGGTGGAAACATCTGAACTCAACCTCCACATTGCTGTTCTGTGGAAACGATGACAGGGCCCTGATGCACCTTAAAGACATGTTTTGGGCATTAGTAAGTTAATGCTTGTGAAGTATTTGGATTTACAGTAATTATCTGCCCAGAGAAAATTTTGTCAGATAAATAATAATTGTCATCTGAACAGAGTATGAGTAGCGTGCACAAAGGGCACAGGGCCACATGCTGAGCCGTGAGAAGTGGAAAAAGTACTGAATTTCTTTTCTAGTGAGAACTAGCCACTGTATGCCAAATGAGGCACGGGGACAAGACGACTGTGGTATGCTTAAAGATTATTATCTGTGTGCAAGAGGGGCAAAGAAACAACATTTGTGTGTCTGACTTCCAGCAGTCCGGGCTTGCAGCCATGTTTGGGTTCCAGACTGGGGACAGTGCTCGTTATTTTGCCAGTAAGGGTGGTGCCCACATTGCCGTTGGAACACACGGAGTCATGATGATGATGGCCATCCTCAGAGCTGAATCACATTGAGAGGGAGTGGGTTTCACAGTCATCTACAGATGGACAAAGGAAGAGAGTCGGGGTATTTTCTCCCACCACTTGCGGTTTTCCACAAATCCTTGTTTGCCTTTCTGGCAATTGCCTCCCATCAGTTTCCCTTATGGACTCCCAGTGCTGATCCACTTCACATACCTCCACTTCTTTTCTCCCAGACAGGTTCCTTTCCTCACTCCGTTCCTTGTTTCTTCCTTCCTTTTTCCACATCTGCTCCCTTCCCCTGCTGCACAGATCTTCCCTACAGCAGCCACTAAAGAGAAAAAACTGACTTTGCCTGTGTATCTTCAGGCTGGCAGGAGGTTGTTCAGCTGTCTGGGGGATGCTGCATGCATAGTCTGGTCTGCACCAAGAGATCCACGTAACAGATCTCTGCGTAGTCAGTCCACGTGAATTCTTAGAGGCTTTACTTACGGAAATCTGGCAACTCGCAGGTACACATGATCCTGACAAAATTACTTTAAGGAAGAGCACGGGTGTCTGAAAACTTGGAAATAAAGGTGTAGTTATGGATGTTTAGCTGCCCAACTCAGAGGCCATATCAAGTAGAGTCTCAAGGATGTTTTTGTGGGGTCTGGTAGTCTCTTTTAGAGTCAAAACTGTTGGTGAACAGACTGTGTCATGAGATCAGTGGATTTTACCCAACAAAGTGGGTGTTTTGGAGGACTGAATTAAAATTCAGTGAAGAAATTACATTTGTCATACAGAACTATTTCATTTTTTAATTGGGAGCAAGTACTCTACTAAGGAAGGCAAACTGAAAGGAGCAGTTACATACAGGGAATAGCCTGGAGTTATAATAGGAGTCAGCTGTGTGGTAAAGGCACCAAATGTCTTTCTGGAATGAACCAGCAAGAGCATTCGCAATACACCTCAGCTCGTGTTGTGTGCAGCTTTGCGTACTGCTGGTTCAGTCAAAAGCTGGAAGATGCTGCCAAGAAATAATGAGAGGCTTAGAAAATATAACCTATAAGGGAAGTTTGAAGGAACAGGATTTACTTAGTCTAGAAATGTCAAGACTGAGGTAGTCCTAGGACAGATGTTTGTGGTGGGTAGTGGTTAATCTGTCATCTGGAAGGGACAAGTTTTGTCCACAGTGCATAGTATATTATATTTGACACTGTGAAAACCTATTTCATTATATGTTCTGCAAGAGTTTATCTCTTGGCGTTGCAGACATTTTATACAGGAGAAGAGGGAAGGTTTTTTCCCTTTGAGAGAAGGAAAGACATAGAGAGGAGATGACATCGTGGCGTTTCTCTAGTTTTTGCATGTCTGTGATACTACTTAGGGATGGATGAGCTCCAGTTTTCCAGTTGTTTATAACTTAATCAAATTTGGATGGATTTTCAGAGTGATTACAGAATTAAAAAATATCCAGCACTAAAAGCAACACATCCTGATTGAATTTCAACTACCTCTTCCAAAATATGGAGAACTCTTTAATTATTGATTAAAATGGTTTTTTGTTAGCATTTACAAAAATACATTTTATCTTGTTTTGTTCTGGGAAATAGTTAATACTCTATGACCAAACTCCTTCCTCCTGCCCCCAAAATTGCCAATACTTACCATACAAAGTTTAGGTCAAATGGTTGAAGTCTGACAAAGTCATAAGCAGCTAAAAACAAGGTCTAAGGGGAAGTGTCGTGTAGCATTAATAATAGGCAAAGCTACCAGCCCCACCTATAATAATCTCATTTCTATCAAAGCCAGGTTTCCTTGATGATTCTCAAATGTTTCTACAGGCTTTTAGAGAAGATCTGGAATGCCTAATTCAAGAACAGATGAAGAAGGGCAATAACCCCACTGGACTGCTTGCATTACAGCAGATTGCTGAATACATTACAGCAAGCTCTTTTGCAGGTTTTTCCTCATCTTCACTAAGTAAGTGAATTACGCATATAATTACATTTTTTCTCTCTCTTTTTTTAATTTTTTTTATTTTTTTTATTTTCACCAGGGCTTAGCGATGCTGGGATTTCCTCTTTCTTTGAATAAAAGTTGTGTCAGAGCTTGCTTTGCTTGTGAAGTAGTACAGATGGTGGCCTTAACTTTCCTTTTTAAGGGTCTTTCTCTCAAACTCTTTGATTTATATAATGATATCCAAAATGTTTGGAATCCTTGCATTCAGTTATTCTATAATCTTCTAATAAAAGTTTAACTGAGATGGGGAACAAAATGCTGCACCCTGTTACTATTAGCAGTCTAACATGAGCATAAACTGAGATGTGAAATACATAACAATTTAGATTGTTTCTTTTTCTACTCTTGCATATAAATTATTATTTTTAAAAAACGAGGCGGGGGATATAGCCTGGCAAACTGAATTGTTACACAAACAGCTCCCACAGTTAAAACCAGCTTGTAGTATGCACTCTAGTTACAAAGATGTCATTAGGATCTTTTAGTTAACACCTAAGTTTTTCTTTCCAAGTCGTAAAGCACTGAAACGTTAAAGTCAGTTTAAGTTCTGTGGGTGGACATCATATGGGAGCTTACAAGCCTGAAGTACAGTGGCAGCTGTCAGCATTCAGCGTCTTTTGAGAACTGGTATCAAACTGGCTCTTCAGAGCTCATTTAACAAAACAAGTGGAAGAAGAGAACAACAGAGAGCCCAAATAATCTTATCTCCGGGTCTCTGGCTGGGCAGGGAGACTGTGGGTCCAACTGTTGTCTCTACTGCGTTTGCCAAGGGACTCTGACAGGATGACTAATCTCAAAGTGCATACTTTTTTTGTTGAAAACCAAAATGACTTTTACCTCTTTTGGTCTTAACTCTCCCTATAAGCAAAGGCTGTAGCTCTCAAGAGGATATCATGCATTCGAGAGGGGGAGAAGCATACGTTTGTGTAGTCACAAGTCAAAGAGCGAAATTGATCTTTGTGCTTTCTCTGTTAAGAGGTGATCTCTTCTCTCCCGCAGTTTGAGAACTCTTGCACTAATCCTAATTTCTTCATTACAACTAAATTAAAGTGCTCAGATTGAGACTTCAGATTACTTACACTGGTGTCATCCCAACAGTCCAGAGGAATGTGTTTTCCTGTAATTTTCAAACATGTAAAAATACTTCATTAGTGGCAAATATCTTAAAGCGCAGTTCCAGTCCTATATAGCATCTTGAATCAGGAGGGAGCTCACAGTTCAAGTGGTACGTCAAAGGAAACTTGTATTTTCCTTCTCTCATGTTTTGAAAGAGAGATGAAGACTTAAATTTGGGGTATGGTTCCTGCTGTCCTAAACAGCAGTTTCAGTAAAGACCTTGGAAATCCTAGCAGTGCAGTTCCAGTCTCATAATTGCTGGTACTGCTATGCTAACAATCTAAATACACTGCTTATGGAAGATCATAGCATACCTAGAAGTTATTTAATTGTCTGACTGGCCATCATCTTTTTTTATCTGTTTTTCAGGCCATGGAATGATTACACCCATCAATGATCTCCCTGGGATAGATACCTCCTCATTTGTTAAGGGAGAAAAACTTACTCGTTGCAAGTTAGCCAGTTTATATAGATTAGCTGACTTGTTCGGGTGGGCACATTTGCCAAATGCCTATATCACAGTAAGTATTTTAGAGAATAAAAATTTTTATTTGGAGTCTTACCTAGTCATTCAAATTAATTTTCCCTCTGAATAATATAAATTCAAAAATAGATCAGTAATCCATTTTCTTCCTCCTTTGCAGGTAAGAGTAAGCAAAGAACATGACCATATTCTAATCATTCCAAGAGGTCTGTCCTTTTCTGAAGCCTCAGCTTCTAATTTGGTACGTGATTCACCTGCTGCAATAACCACCAAGGCTCAACCTGTTTTCTGAAAGACTTTTGTGGCTGTTAAAATGGACTTCTGAACTATAATCATGCTGTTATTTGTTTTTTAATGTTTACCCAGCAGATTAAATGCTCATTAACTATTTCGATACTAGCATCCTTTGTCCTCAGCATTTCTTTTGGGGTTCAGTTTTGCTTTCTGTTGCTTTGTCTTCAGCTTCAATGTGGAGCAGCAAAGTTTTGTTTTCCTGTCTGCTGCAGCTCATCAAATAGCCACAGTGTAACAGCAACCTTTTATAACCTGACAGTATGCTAATACATATGAAATGACTCTGTAGGAGTCGTGTTAGCAGAATCAGCTCTTATCTTTACAAGTGGGGAAATAAACTTGAATAATCTTCCCCAGGCCTAACAAAAGAGCTGGGTGAAGTTACAGATTGGCACTTAGGCAATAGGAGCTGCTAAATCATGCATCTTTTGGTGCAGAACCTGCCATATGTTCTTCATGTCAGTACGTATCTGTAAAGAAACTACATCCAGCTGGAAGGGGTAGCAAATTGAGAGTGATCGCATTACACCAGTGAACACGGAACCAAAATACAAACATGAGAATAAGGCCTCATGTGACCTTGCTGTTGTTTTTTGTTGATCCTGGAATTATTATTTTAATGTTCCCATGAAAGTGAAAATTCCCTATGCATTTAATTTTCTTATTGGAAATTTCTCAGAGACTGAATTTTCTTCTTATTTAAAATGTAGGAAATGTTAACAAAGTTCATTTTTGTAAGTCAGCAACAAGGAAAGGTCAGCTAGACCAAAGAGGAATATATGTTGTATTAGGGACTTATTTTTACTTATTCCATGGCTGGACTTCCAATAAATATGAAGGGCTAGAACAGCAGGATGGTTTATTGAGACGCAGATTCATGGCTGCTCTCCTACTTTTTTTTCATGCTCTGAGCCCTAAACATGTTGGGGGAAACTTGGCACCAAGGGAGGGTAGTTTGCAGATAATGGCAGTTGTCACAAACTTTTTGAATATTGTTCCTTTGTTTGACTTTTTCAGGTTAAGGTAAACATCCTAGGAGATGTAGTTGACCAGGGAAGTACGACTCTAAGTATTGACAATGCAGGATTCAGTCCACACGTGGCCATCTACTCCACGCGCCCTGACGTCAGATGTGTGATACACATACATACCCCGGCAACAGCAGCTGTAAGTCTTCTTCTGTCTAGCATAGAGAGTAAAAGAAAACAGGTTTGCCTTATGAACTTAGATCATCTCTCTGAATCTGAATCCTTGCTCACAGCAGGTTGGTTGGTTGGTTGTTTTTTTAACATTGACTCTATACTAGTAAAAAAAGGTGTGACGTTGTCAAATAAGCAGAGTAGGAGGCTGGGCCACCACAGTGAAATGGATAGGAACAAACTGATGCTCAGATACAGTTGTACTCAGGTTGAGGCAGCTGTAGAGTATATAGTTTACACAGGCTTAATTTATAGCATCTTAGGCCATACAATGTGCTGTATACATCATCATTTGCATTATGCAGCTCCATTTTTAAGTGGCTTAATTAGTAGTTATATGTTCAGTTTGGATTTACCTCACTATTAAAAAGTCATAGTTAACATACAAGTTTAAAATGGTCTATATAACAATGATAAAACTGTAAGGAGACTTGAAAGAATTGGTTTGAGATAAATAGATAAAATCTTATTATTTTACATTAAATGCATATATGTGCATTCCTTGACTACAGACAAAAAAAGGAATGGCTTTTATATTAGCTTTTTGAAGTTATAAATGTGGGAAAGAAGGCAAAATCATTAAGTAGGCTTATACTGAGAATTAAACACGGATAAAATTCACAAAAATTAACTTAGTTGGGATAATTTATGTGTTCTTATAATGAATCTGTCCCTAGGTTGGGTGGCAGCAGCTCTGTCACCCTATTGCAAATTAGACTCGGGAAAAAAATATATTGTTTCTTAGCTTTCACTAGTGAGAGTTTGTCTCTCTCCTGGCAAAGATACAACGTACAGCCTGCTAAGGCTTGGGTGGTTGAGAATGTCATTCTTTTCTAATTATCAGTACTTCATTTTCTTGAAACAGGTTTCATCTATGAAGTGTGGCATCCTTCCCATATCACAAGAAGCTCTGATTCTGGGAGATGTTGCTTATTACAACTACCAGGGATCTCTTGATGAGCAAGAAGAGAGAATTCAGCTTCAGAAAGTTCTTGGACCGAGTTGCAAGGTATTCAGCCCCACTCACGCTCTTCATAAACAATTTTCATGTACTGCGCCAGTTTCTACCATTTAACATTAGTGTCTTCATTTACTAGGTATTAGTCTTGAGAAACCATGGTGTGGTAGCACTAGGAGAGACACTGGAAGAAGCATTCCACTATATTTTCAATGTGCAACTGGCCTGTGAAACACAGGTGAGAGAGAATTTATCTGTATTTAATTTCAAATGCTTGTGTTGCTAAGTTATAGATTATATCCCAGATGGAAGATCTCTAATATTACAAAATATTTGGGATTGTGGAATCCAGTAATAATATACCAGATCAAAGTCAGGGAAATTGGAGTAATCGAGAAAACATAGAAGGAACAGCACAAATACTGTATCATTCTTCCTAGAGTGAGTACCGGTGGTGTTACACTCTGAAGGGTACAGGTTTTGTAGAGTGCTGTGAAGAGTGAGCTTCAGGCAGGGGATCTGTTAGATGATAAGATTCGGTGGTACTCACTGCATCTGGAAGTGTGACTTAAGATCTCTCGACATCCAGCTCATGTATCAAAGCTGAATGTTGTGACAAGGAAAGAAACTTCTCCCTGTGATCGCAAAGATCTGTAAAATTAGATAAACAAAAGGCCTTTGGAGCAATGGTAGAGGGTAGCATATTTAAAAATGACTTGAGTCCCAAAATGGGTTGTTTCTGTTTTGGCTAACTTTAGCTACCTACTCTAGGTATCTAGGTATTATCTGTATATAACCTGTGGGGAGGGACCGCCGAAAGCGTCCTTGCCCTTCATAACTCCTAAACCCATCCCCAGAAATTTCATCACTTTGCTCTTACTAGTACCCCTGTGATCCTGTCCTCCCAAGTAGGTGTTTGGAGGTGCAAATGGCAGTCTCCCACTCCTTTCCTCTCCTCCCTCACCTGCCATTCATTTTGAGTTCAATCACTCATTCATTTTGAAATGTATATAAAAATGAAAAATTTTTTGTCTGGTGATGTAGAAAGACGTTTTTAAGGTACTCTTGAAAGCTAGTGTTTGAGTCTATCCCTTTAAAGTGCAATTATTAGCAGATATTATCATTCTTTCCATAAGAATCACTTGCTATATATTTAATACATTTTAACACAGGAAAAAAACAGCATGAGAAATAACTGCAGCATGTGTTTAAGTGTTTCTCCTGTGAATTCAGAAATAAAGAGAATCCAAAAGCTTTTCCACAAATGGAATGCACTCCTTGATGTCTCTAGGTTCATGCATTAGCTGGAGCAGGTGGGATAGACAATCTCCTACTACTGGATCTGCAGAAGTTCAAGCCTTCCACACATGCTGTGGCAGCAACCGGAGGAGGTGGAGTTAATATGGCTTCGCAACAAAAATGGAAAGTTGGGGAGCAAGAATTTGAAGCGCTCATGCGGATGCTGGACAACCTGGTGAGAGCACATGGGTGGCATTGTCCATACAGTCCTTGTAAGCTGCTGAATGCAGGATTAGCCTCTGTGAAGCAAATGATTTTTTTTTTTTTTAGTTTATTTTTCTTGTTTCTTTGTGAGGTTGAAAATCAAGATGGAGTAGCTTTTAGTGTATACAAAATCCCTTCTGCTCAGTTTAGTTTTTGTTACGTCAGTGTATCTGACAGTAGTATTCTGTCTTAATAAGAATTTATAATGTTTTGAACTTAAATTTTGTTCAACCCATCTCACAAATGTATTTGCTCTTTATAGTGGCCTCATAGTAATAATAAATTTTAATCACACCCTGGCAAGTAGGCGTGGAAGATTACCTCTATATTTTGTTAACAACTCTACTATTAAGAAAGATGATGATAATTTATTATTTGTTTGAAGTGTCTGTTTCACCGCAGTACGAACAGCCTTTAGTACAAATAGAGTGAGGAAGGGGAGAGTGTCATGAACTAGGATGTGCTGCTGTTCGAGTCAGATAAATGTCCTCACCAATGCTACCTGGGTCACAACCTGAGCAGGTCATTTGGTCAGACATTCACGAATACGGGAGGAAGGTGCAGTGTGAGTGAGGTCCTGTTCAACTGCTACTGTACAGGGTATTTTAAACAGGGTTCCTGAATATTAATAGTATGAATGATGAACGACACCACTGGCCCATTCTCTGTAGAGCTCAGTGGACCTGTTTAATGCACATAGAGCAGCGCAAAACTTCCATGGCTCTCTCTGGATACATTTTTCTGATTGCTTTATTTCTTTTAATTTTTTTGAAATCATTTTTCCATTGTTTTTCCTCCTCTGTAGGGATACAGAACTGGCTATGCCTATAGGCAACCATTAGTCAGGGAAAAGCCCAGACATAAAAGTGATGTTGAGATCCCAGCCACTGTGACTGCCTTTTCCTTTGAAGATGACACAGTCCCGCTTTCCCCCCTGAAATTCCTGGCGCAGAGGCAACAGAGGGAAAAGACAAGATGGCTGAACTCTCCAAACACATACTTGAAAGTCAACGTGCCTGAGGAGTCCTGGAACGGGGAAACCAGTCCCAGGACTAAGATCACGGTAGGTAGATACTTTAGGCAGTTGCTTGGTTTTTACACTTGAGAGAAAGTAAATTATGCACAGGAAATCTTTAACAGGATTAGCAAATAATTTTACCAAGAAAATCAAAACAGGCTTTTGGGAGATTTAATGACATAAGTACTAAGGGTCCCCTCTGTTTGGGGCAGCAGGGGGTTCAGTTTGGAATAGTAACAGTTCATGCTAAAATTTAGCAATGATTTCCTTGTTGTTACTAGCTCTTCTGATTACTGAAGTAGAAAACATTTTTTCTACCATATCTTTTTGTACTATTAATTATCCACCAAATATAGGAAGGTTTTAAATAACCCATGGGTTGTTCTCTACACAAGGGAGACGCAAGCTCTAATTAGTCTCTACCTGTCCCTGTTTGTGAGCCTGCTGAAAAAAGATTTCGAATAGTCTGTTCATTCTACTACTTCTAATGATGATCAAGATTTTTCCTCCTCCTTCGTCTCACTAAGGTGCTTCCACTGTGTTTCCAGCCTGGAGAGAGGTGGCTCTCATGGGACTATGGAACATGTTATTTGCCACGGGGCTACTCCCAGTTGCATAGTACAACTGTAAATGCATCAGCTCCTCCTGCTGGCAGGCTATGGAGTTTCTAAAACTTTGGAGAAACACCCTCAGCAACTGATGTAAAACCTTACTTACAAAGGAAAAAAAACTCCAGACAAAGTGTGTGGTTAGCAGCGGTTGAAGTTCATGGCATGAACAAGGGCTCTGGAGCTGGTGGATCTCTATGCCAGTTACTAGGAAGCACCATCCTTTCTAAATATGACTTCATTAGTACACAGTTAGTTAGTGCTGCATTTTTCAGGAATATATTTTGGTGTTTACAAAAAGTATTCTTGATGATACCTGTTCAAGGCAACTTAAATCCTCTTGGGAAAACATAAAAACTTGTAAGGAGTCGGGATTATATTGTGGGTGTCATGTGGAATTGAGAATAAAGTCAGAAAGTCCTTTCTTTATATCTCCTTTTTAACAGTAATAACAGTAAGACAACACTGAGAATTTTTTTTTTTCCTTAAAGTGGATGAAAGCTGATGACTCCTCCAAGACTAGTGGAGGAACGCCAATCAAAATTGAAGATCCAAACCAATTTGTTCCTCTAAACACAAACCCAAGTGAAGTGTTGGAAAAGAGAAATAAGGTAAAAGAAGTGTTATGAAATGAAAATTGTGACATTTCCAAATAAAATTATGTGTTCAAGTAATTATTTAACACGGCAGTAAAATTTCATTTTCTAATGTTCAGATTTTACTAAGGAGTTTCTTACGATGTATGTGATTTTTGGCACAAAAAAGCATGTATTTAAATGTATGATATACATGGAGTCTGTAGATACATACGCACTATATATGTGTGTATATATATAAATTTTGAATGCAATGGTTTGATGAAGGATGAGTATTAACTCTGGAAATGATAGTTCAGAAATGGTAGTCCCTGCTATTTAGCATTATACTTAGTGGATAATTAGGTGTTGACTTGAACCGAATTGCCGTGCGTCATCTACAGCATGATTCAATCTCGGACTGTAATCTCACTCTGTTCTCTATTAATTCTCCTAGCACTTATTAAGCGGGAGTTTCTGTGGTCCACTCTGCTTCCTAATGGCAGTAAAAAAAAGAAAATGGGAGGTTATTGTTGGACCTCTCTCTAAACACAAATATCTCACTGCTTTTCCCTTCCAGCACATAAGACTCTAACTGTCAGACTGACAAAATAACTCCACCCTAGGCATAACTATATTAACAGATATTCAGGGCGCTTTCCATTTGATTACTTGTTGTTTTTTTTTTCTTTCTTGGAGAGCATCATATCAGTGTCCATGGGGACTGAACTGGAGTCAGAAGGAGCAACTCCCTTCCTTAGAACTGGAAAGGCACCCTCTAATCATCTAGAGATTAATAACACTAGTCCCAAACAATGATTTTTAAATTCGTGCACGTAACTGTATCAGTAGGTAGTTTATTCTTATTTTGCTGCAGTAGATTTTTTTTTTAATCTGATCTGTATTTGCTGTATTTGTATTTATATCTGATCTGTCAGTCTCTTAAGCACTGACAACGTGAAGCTAGAGGCTGTTGGCTGGGGAAAAATAATGAGGTATTCACAGAAGGAAAAACTTCACCAACATTTGTGATCACACTTATTTTGGGGGGATGGAGAGGACAGGTTGAGACACATACTATTCCTTGGTGCTTATTTTTAAATAGTGGCTTGCATGAAGTGCAAGAGCTGGGACTAGGGCGGATATTCGGGAGTACTCAAAGGGCTAAACAACGTATGCAGTGTATTCAGAGCTGAAAGGAGAGTTCTTAATTTTTAGGTTCAGTAGCATAAGCTTGATCCTCCAGCCATTCACTGCTGCCTGTGTTACTGGCTTTGCAAAGCTGATGGGTATAGGATTTATTAAAGAGAAATATCTGTTTCTAACCTGGTTTATTTTTTTCTATATAGATAAGGGAGCAAAACCGATACGACCTAAAGACAGCAGGACCACAGTCTCAGCTGCTCGCTGGGATTGTTGTGGATAAAAAGCCGAGTCCAGTGAGTAGGACACAATTAATTGATTTACAAATCTTTGGGTTATTTGGCTGCCTGTCTTTCAAACACCAGTTTGGGTCACTTTCTTTCTAAATGCTTTGTTAGAAGTGATTATTTTAATTCCAAATTTTGGATGCGTGATACATTCTAGTCGTGTTTCATTTCAGAGGTTTAAAATGTTAGTTTCAAATGGAGATATGCATGGTAAGTTTGCCTGCTGTTAATATTAATGGAGTAAAACCTCTGTCTGTTCACTACTGTGTGAATGCCTATTAAATAGGGTCATTTTCAGTCTGGATGCATCTGTGTTTTTCTTCTGTATTCCCAGCCAATCTGGTGTCACCAAACTTTGGGCAAAAAAAAGCGACATTAATTGTGTATATCTTGCTTGCCTGCTTCAGTTTTTTTTAACTGTTAAATTTTGTGGTTTTCTCTTTTCCAGCCAATGCAATTTGAAGATGATGAGCACGCACCACCGGCACCACCCAACCCGTTCAGCCATCTCACAGAAAAGGAACTGGAAGAGTACAAGAAAACAATTGAGCGCAAGCAGCAAGGGTTGGAAGGTCGGTGGTGTGTTTTTAAATGTTGGGGTTTACATTTTAATGATGAGTTCATTATTAGTTTGAAAAGATCTACTGTAAAAATGCATACACGTTAATTATTAGCATATACTATAGGCAACTACTTTAGAAATAATCATTCCTTGAGATGGTAGAATTTTTTGTTAAATGTTTTGGGTTTTTTTACTTTGGTTAGTGCTAGAATTAAAGCAATGAAAGGTTCGCACTGAAACGGGGTTGACAAAAGCACACTTCAACATGATGACTGGTTTTGTCAGAATCATAGAATAACTTAGGTTGGAAGAGCCCACGAAGGTCATCTTAGTCCTACCTCCTCCGCAAAGTTGATATCAAAGTTAGATCAAGTTGCTCAGGTCTGTGCCCAGCTGAGCAAAAGTTTACTGAGATGCTTGGTCTTGGCTTCTTTAATTTTTCTTCTGTTCTCACAGTGTGCAAGACTCACCTACTTTCACTTTTTACATCTTCTTCCAATTCTACTATTCCATAGGGAATTACTAATTCAGGGTCAATGAGTATTTTTTTTAGCAATAACACTTAACTATGCGTTCTTCTTCACTAATATTGTGTAATAAAACAATATTGCTATATGCCACATTCAGGGCATGATAGCTTACGATAACAGCAAACTGTGTGACTTAGGGCTAGATAAAACCACGGGGCATGCTACCCGGAATGCAACTCTGCCGCCCTTTTTAATGCTTTCTGTTAAAGAACTAATATATATAGTGATTGTTAGCAGATAAAATGTGTGAATACATAATTCTATAGAGTTTAAACTGCGTATTCTAACTTCTTGATGTTGTCAGCATGAGCAATGTAATGCTAACAGAGCTGTAAGTCTTGTAGCACTAGCACTGACACTCTTGCTTGATTTTTTTGCCTTTTGCGTGGCTACTAATTCCAATCTTGTCCTGCAGATGCTGAACAGGAATTGTTCTCAGATGACGGTTCATCTGTGTCACAAATTCAGTCACAAACTCAATCCCCGCAAAATGTCCCAGAAAAATTAGAAGGTATTCCATGCAATTTCTGTACCATGCCAATGGCCCTGAAAACCTGAGTCATCCACTCTTCTGTTGCAGTCTTACACTTGCATGAAGTCGACTAAGCCAAAAAGAGCCCTCCTTTACCAAGTCTGGCTGGGGACTGTCTGGAAAACTATTTTTCCCAATTTTTTCTAATACATAATTCTCACAAACAGAAAATGACACAGGCATACTGAAACTTAATATGGTGGAGGAAATAGATATATATTTTTATTTTACTGAAAGTGTTAAGATTAGGGTTTTTGCCTAAGACTTTTGCAGCAGAGTTTAAGAAGGCATTTTGAAAGGCTACTTCTCCACAGATTTCTGTATGGAATGGCTGTGTTTTCATAAATTAGTCTCTTGCAGTAAAGCATAATTCTGAGTGTGCTTGAGACTGTAGATGTATGTGCTGTGTACACTGTCTTTACATATACTGTATACAGCTTGAGCTGTATATGTACCTGGCAGAGATAAGGTTAGCTTTTTCAGCCTGTTTTCCTTTAATGACGCTTTCACAGTATTGTCTGCTTACAAGCAAGAGTGCAAATAAAGCGGGGAAAAAAGCCCCATATCTAAGCACTTTGGGCTTCATTCTTTGGATCACAGTCCAGACTTTGTTTCAATACTGGGTTTTTTTGCATGATAGTGTACATAAATAATTGCAAAATTGTCTGTTCTTTCAGAAAATCATGAAGATCTCTATACCCAGAATGCTAACCTAATATCTGTGGAGTTGCCAGTTGTGGTGGTGAACGGCAAGGAAGATGCTCATGACGTGGAAGAAGATCTCACCAAGAGGGTCAGTCAGTTAACCACTAGTACTGTGGAGAGCGTAGAGATTACGATTAAAAGCTCTGAAAAGATAGAAGAGGCCCTGTCCCCTGAAGGGTCACCTTCCAAATCCCCATCAAAGAAGAAGAAGAAATTCCGCACCCCATCTTTCCTGAAAAAGAGTAAAAAGAAGGAGAAAGTGGAAGCGTAAGTGCAGTTCTGTTGTGAGGAGACATTGCACATTTTAAGTGTTTAAGTTGACCATTAACAGCGTAGCGTTAGGGGTGTGCAGTAACTGGACTTTTAACCTAAACAAAAAGGAACTGGAAGAGGTTTTGCTTTAAAAAAAAGAACCAAACAAAAAAACCTTTCATGTTAATTGAAAATTAATTCATCTCTCACTTAACTGTGTCCAAAATTGCTATGAGGGTTTGAAACATTCATTAGTTTCATGTAGAACTACACTGGCAGGTGCTCAATTACCGTCATAGCAAGATGGAATACCATCACAGTATGCAGCAGCAAGTTCTGCTTGGAGTATTTTGCAGACCTTAAACTTTTCAGTACATTTAAAGTCTTTGTTAAAGTTACTGATGAGTGATCATATGACTTTTAAAACTGCTGTCTCATTTGGTAACCAGATCATACATTTTTGTATTGTGATTCTGACCATATATTTTATGTTTCTGTACCCCTGTTTGAGTGGGTGCATATGAACAGCACACCTTTAAATCTTTTTAAGATTAGATCATATAGAAATATTATACACTGGCACATAATATTAGGGGAAAAACTGTGTAAGAGAAAGTTTATTTGGAATTATACAAAATGTCGAAAGAATTCCATTCCTCAATAACTTTTTTGCCAAATATTTCATTTTAGTGAAATATAATTTTTGAAGACTTCTTTTTTATTCTATCAGTTGGGGGGGGGGGAACCCTTATTTTTCAAGAAAGGGGATTTTATACACTTAACATTGATAATTTAGTTTAACTGGCAAAACAAAAAGAAGATTTTATATGTTCAAATGTTTGTATACCATTCAGTATAAAGGTATTATAAGCATGTGAACCAAGCATTTAATAGTAGAGTGTATTTAAGAATGCTTGGTTTTGAGTATACTTAAATATAATTCAGGAATCCAGGGACTTAGAAATCAAAAGATAAAAGCATATAAAATTGAACTGGATTCATGTTTAAAAATTACTTGTGGGGTTTTTTTTTCCTCTCGTGGTATTGCTAATGAATGAAGAAAAATAATCTCTTAACATAACCAAATGAAGGAAACAAAACTGTTAAAAGGGAAAGTGAAATAGTAAGAAAATAGGAGGAGACAAAGAAAGTAAAAGTCTGGTGATTATTTTTTTTAAATATATGATATGGATTGTGGGATATTTTTATTAAATCAGCAAAGTGACATTTCCATATTAGATGTTTTAAATAATTTGTATGGATTCATACAGAGTGCAACACTTCCTTTTTTTTTTTTTTTTTTCTTCACTTTCATTTGAATTGTAAAAGGGTCTCATGAATCTGTGTTGTCCTTTGGATGAACCCAGAGCAAATCAGAGCCTAGTGCCATGGGTAAGGGTGGTACTGCCACTTACTCATTTTTACTGATATTGTCATTTTAGTACTTTTACTGTATTGTAAATACAAACTAAACATAGAAATAAACATAGAAATTAACATAGGGTTCTCTTCGCTGTGTCAAATTGTCTGTAAATCAGTCATCGCAATAGAACGTACATTTTAAAGATCCATGTGATTCCCAAATTGCCGGTTGAAATATTATACAATATATAATTGTTAAATATGGCTGGAGAGTGGTTTGGCATGCAAAAATGTTGATTATAGCATGTTCGGGGGCTGGTAAGCTTTGACCGTGTTAAGTGTGATAATGCAATGTTGGAATGGATCCTGGAAACAATTTTCTAGCTATCACTAAATACTGGAATCAGTGTTTTTAATCATAGTGGAAACTTTCAGTTGCTTACTTTGTTTTTTATGTTCTACATTATTTGTGTTGTATTACAACATATGTAGAAACAGTAACCTGTGAACTACGCTTTTCATAACTTTTTAAAAAATATATCTAAATGAATGCAATGTGCATAAATATTTTTTAAAACGCAACCGTGAACTATTTGCACCTTTTGCTAATGCCTCTATTTACTTGCTTTGGCATAAAGAATGAGCCAGCCAACTCTTGTGTCCTGTGGAAAATATATAAATGTTATCTGAAATTGCTCATAGATGTAATGCTAATTAATGTTAAATCACAAATAAACAGTATTTTAAATAGATGGATTTTGTAGAGCAGCCTCTTGTTTATACGGTGCTCTTGCATCTCTCGCTTGTAGAAAAGATGCCTTGATTATGCACATTAGTTCTCAAGAATTTATTCTGAAGATGGCTTCTTGCTTGCGCTTATTCTGAACGCAATGCAAGGAAATTGTCTGATCTTATTAGAGAACAGTTGTTTTCTCTGTCGCGGATCCTGGAGATGAAAGAGGACAGGCCCATGGTAAAATATGCCGTGTTGTCAGGCCATTGTTTTGAACCCTGGTTGAGTTTGTGCTGCAGGCTGCCCTCTCCCCGGGCGTGATTCCCAGCTTCTTGGTCTGTCTTCTGCTCTGCACCATGGATTTACGTATGCTGGCCCGAGACATGGGACTCGGGTGGTTTGAGTGCTGTGTAAGTACAGAGCAGGGAAATAGCTTGGGGAAATAACTATTTTTTTCATTTTGTTAATGAAAACAAAGGGGTTTTGTAGGGATAGCTTTTAATGCAAAGTTATTTGAAGACGTCTGTGTCATGCCCTGCCAACTTATGGTGTGCCTCGGAGTCTGAGGCTGCGGAAGTTGCAGTGTTATGTTTTTATAGCTATATCAGCTCTGTGAAATGTCTTTAAGGACTTTGACAAATGTTTATTTTCATTGTCCTTCCACAAATCAGCCTTTTGTTTCTGTTTACAAGAAAGGCAAAGTCCAGCCCTCCCAGACTGGTGACAGTTTCATGAACTCAGTCCCTGTGTGGGAGGATGATTTTGGTTGGTTCGGCATTTTAAATAAATCTTAACCAAGATTGAAGTGATTTTCTTACTATTGTTTGTCACCAGGAGCATCTGCGGTCTGTTTAGTGCTGCACTAACACAAAAGTAGACACTGTATCAACACGGAGGAGCTTACGCTGTAAGGCTAAGCGCGTCTATAGTTTTCTTCTTTGAACTCTCTTTATTCCCAAGAGTCTACAAACCAGAGCAGACCCTTTATTTTCACTTAGATATTACTCTTTCACGGTGTTACAAGAAGGATCTGAGATTCTGCAAGCCAAAGTGTGAGAATAAAGTAGGTGTTTGTGGCAGGCATAACATATATTAAGGCTTAAATCTTGGAAGCAGGAGCCCTTGGAAATACAAGCTTCAAAATGGATCACTGACACAATAGGAAATAATTATTACCATTAGGACACTTAACCCAAAAAAGAGCAATGCAGAGAAGCAGCAGTGGATGCTATGTGGAATTACGTGCAAGCCACCACCTAAGAACCTTGTAAAGGAAAACAAAGGATTTATAAAGTTGCGCATCTTTCTACCCCACTTTTGTCTCTGTGTGTCCATAATAAAATCTGTATCATGATCAGGGTGATCACCTGCCAACTTCTTTTACAGGCTCTCACCTGTTCTGGAGATGAGTGTTACATAGCAAACCAGATTTTGCTTGATTTGCAAAAATTGCGGAACGAGGTGTACTTTAGATCAGGCTTTAGATGCTGCAAGGAGACAGGGTATCATCATGGTGAAGGCTGTAATAGGCCACTGTGACCAGTAATTTCTTGCTTTGCCGGTTGAGTTATTGTACGCAGTTTACTCTGGTGCTCAGTAGTTGAAGATTTTCTAATTTCTGTAAGTCCAGTTTGCAAAACTGTTGAGTTTTCACTGTCTCAGCCTGTGGAAACTTCTCAAAAACAATGTACTGCTAAGTCGCCAAGGACAGGGAGAAAGGGCCATTGTGTCCCGGGCCGGGCACGTGGGTCTGATGGAAACTTCTGACGTGAGCGCTGATGTTCCTCCTCTCCCTGCCTGGGAATGGGCGGAGAATTGCATGCCCTGGCCCATGGCTCGTTGCGCGGGTTGGTGTTTGCTCTTTCAGAGATCCAGTATGTTAAATGAGGTGGAGGACTCATTGAAAAGCACTAATTAGAAGCTGCCTGGCGATGTGCGTGCAGGCAGCTAGAGCGCAGTCAGCCTGTCCCTGGGCACTGCCATGTGTGCGGTTCAAAGGCCGGGCGGGCGTTCGGTGGAGATGGGCGCTTCTGGCATTTTAACTGTCTCGGAGCCTGTATAGACTCTTCTTTTTACAGACCTGCAGATAGACCAAACTTGCACGGACTCTTGGAGGAATAGTAGAAAGCACAGCCCTAAGACAATGGTTGCTCAGCCCTTTGCCACAGTTTCTGATCTCAGTTGCAAAGCCAGCAGCAATTAAGGTTTCTAAGGTAAAAGATTGCCAGCATGTGACGTTGAGGAACTTCTACAGCCTTGTTCTTTGGAAGTGTTTGATTACATCAGCTTTACATTTTACACGTGACAGCAGTACATGAGCAACACACATGAGCAGTTTTCACTTGGACCAGCACACGGCATGGAAGGTTTCAGTCAAGTTTGATCAACTTGTAAGCAAACAGAACAAAGCCTGATGATGAGAACTGGAGGGCAAACCTGGTGGCACCTTATGCCTCCAGCCCTCTTCATGCAGCCCAGCTCTGGTAATACTCTGGTATTATTTAATCCTTTAAACACACTACTCCCTCAACAGTGGTGGGAGATACGCAGGGCAAATACGCAGAGCCGGGGGGAGAAAATACTTCCTTGGGTGCATTCTCAAAGTGCCTTTACAACTGGTTGCACCTTTCTTCTTTCTGTGTCTGCAGGGAGCAATGTAAATTCAGGAGTTCACGCTGAAGTTGTGGTTGAGTCTCCCAAAGTCAAAGGCAGCCTTTGAAAGGCGGCAATTCAGGCGGCCGTTAGATGGCATCAGACTTTCAGGTTTACTGCCTTCCTTCCCTGCAGCCGGAAAGCCGTTAACAAAGAGCTTTCAAAGAAAGTATTTTGGTGGAGATTTTGTGGGCTTTATTCCAGTTCCAGCGCAGTGAGATGAAAGCAGACATCTGGCTGTCGGACTCATTTTCTTTATTGATTCATTTCAAAATCCAGCAATGGAGCGGGCTTTGTCTGGGAGGCAAGAATCCGCCGCCGCCCGCGATCCTCTCACGCTTTCACAACTAACTAAGAATATTTATGGGGTTTTGCATTGTAAACTCACTCCACTGAGCAGAAGAATATCCTTAAGTTCATTGTTTTCTCTTTAGCAACCTTACCCACAGGCCGGAGGGCTCTCAGCACTTCTGGATGATTGGGGCAGCAGTGACCGGCGTCCCTGGTGGAAGGTGTGCCGGGGTGATAGGGCTGAGGAGCCACAGAGCTTCAGATGGCTTTGGGATCAGGGCAGAGCCTTGCTGATCTCCTGTCCTTACCCTGCCTCTTTCCTGAGTGGGACGTGACATCTTCCGCGCGGGTGACCTGCAGGAGTGTGAAGGGAGAACCAGAAGTCACAGCAGCTCTGTCTCTGGGGAGATCTACAGGGAAGAAAGGTATTTTAAAGTGTTAGAGAAACCTGCTGCTTTGGAAGTTCAGCCGTGCCAGTTTGGAGGGTTGTACTAAATTTTCACAACTCTTTAAAAGGGAATGGCGTGCTTTGCTACTGCCAACCTGTTCCTACCTACTTGCTCTTCAGCAGATAAAGTCTGCCAAAGGCACGCTTGGCATCTCCGTCTCTGAGCTGCACATTGTTGGAGGCTGAGGGCAAGGTCTCGGGAGGCATGGCTGTGTGCTCACCCTGGTTTCATGCTTTTCTCCAAGTGTCCTCCCTCCGTCTTTGTGGGGAACAGGATACTGGGCAAGTTGGACCTTCCTTCTGATTTGCGACAGTTGTTTTTCTGCATTAGTCAAACTTGAGAAGGAAGAGACTTAGCTGTTTGTGCTGTTCACTGTTGCGCATGGAAAATCAGAGAAAGGAGGGAGAAGATAGAGATAGATAAATTCTTACATATTTTAAAATATATATTATAGATACATAATATAGATATATAACAGATAAAATATAATAGTATATATGGTGGTCAAAGGAACAGATGCTCTGAATTGTCTCCAAGAGAGAAAAAGGCACGTTTGACTTTAAAAAAGTGGAAAGCGTTGTCCGTGTGTTTCTTACTTGGGATCTACCTGTAAATGAAGCACATAAAGGAAAAGTGTTGTCCAGAAGCATTTGCAGCATGTGTTTAGCAGAACTTCCTTTTCGGTGTGTCTTGCCTGGCTTTTCCAGTTTCTCCTTCCTATCCCTGGTCAACATCTGTACTGGATCAAACAAAGAGAAAATCAAAAGCTTGAGTGAGACGGATGCAGGTGTTTTCCCCTCTAGGATCTGATGCTTAGCTGTGACATTAGTGCATCTGTATCGTGCAGATCCTCAGCTTTAAGCTTTAAGCATCCCTGTCATTCAGAGCAATGGAAATTTGGGCCAAATCCTGCTGCCCAGGCCGGGGGGACACCCCTCTGGCCACAGGCCCCCCCCAGCGCTGATGCTGCTGGGCTGCCCACTGCTGTCTGATTTTTTTTTAATATTTTTTTTTTCTCTCCTGTCTTCTCCAACCAAAGAAATTAAGTGAAAAATGCCTTGTTCTTTACAGCTGTGTGAGAATGGCTGCTCATCAACAATGCTAAACCGGGGAAAAAAATCAATTAGGGGCTGAACTGGCTGCTGGAGTGGACACGAAAGCTTCCCACCCCAGTTGTAGAGGGCCAGCGGCGTGGTGCTTCCTCTGCAAGTGTCTCTTCAGGCCAGCTCCACTTCATTTTTTCCATCTTGAGGATGCTGATGAAGTTTCTGAGGGGGCTTTTGTGATTCAAAGACAGGTGCTGCAGTCGAGGGCTGGCACTCAGGGCCGGATCCTGAACATCCTCCGCCAGTCCAGCGGAGCCTGGGTGAGCCCGGGCTTCACCCCGACTCTTCAGTCTCATTTTTTTAGGACCTCCACCCTACTCTTGCACTTAAATTTCACCGTGGAAATGGCCTAAGCGATGTTTTGCCGAACTCCTGGGGGGAGCTTTTGTTTTGGAGGGCTTTGGGACCGGGCAAAGCAGATGTGTCGGCTTCGGCTGGGATGAGTGCCTCGCCTGGAAATATTTGCTGTAACTGACACACGGCTGCCGCGTGGGGAAGGGGACGTCCCCTCACGGCTTCGTGTTCTTGTCTCCCCGCAGTTGGAGGGAATGCTTCGTGTCAGTCCTAGGCGGGATGCCGGAGGGGTGCAGGATGCTGGAGGGATGCAGGGAATGACAGATTTGAGAGTATTCATCCCACCTGTGCCGGAGCTGCCTGGCCAGAGGAGTCAGGGGCTGCTGAAGGCCCTTCCCAGGCTCCCCGTCTCTCCAGGGGAAGACATCCGGTATCCACTGGTGCCAAAGGATCCTGCGCCTTTCTGTCTTGCCTGCTTCAGTGTCATAATTTCCAGGGGCCTTTTGTTTTGCATTTACAGCGGTAGCTTGGTACGACTCCATGGCTCTGGACGCTGATGTGGCTTTTGCAAATTGTTAATTTGCAAATGTTATTTGCAAAAACAAAATTTAGGCTCCAGGATATCAGGACGATGAGTAGCTAAACTCTGCAAGGAAAAACTGAAACGTTCTGGCGCGGTGGTGTTGTCCTGGGCACAGCTCTGGGCAGGACCATTCTGCTCCCCGGCAGAGGCTGCCGGCCGGTGCTGGTTCTGACCTTCGGCACGTCAGCTGCTGGCTGCTCCCTGCCCTCCTCGCCAGGCACAGCGCTTGTCCCTCTCCTCCCAAAGGTACGGGAAGTTCAAACGTTGCCTAAAATGAGGTGCTTGAATTCACGGCCTGATTTTTCTCCAAGGGCTGAGCGCGCTCGCCGATGCCGGGAGAGCCACAGAAGAGCAAGTTGCTTGTTCAGCCCTCAGCTTGATGCATCCAGAGCCAAAGAACCCCTGAGCTGCAGGGGACCTGTCGCACTTGAGGACCTCACAGGGATCGAGTTTTCCCCGTGTGAACATCCCAACAGCCAAGCCCCTTCCCTCTCCTCTGTGGGGGTTGCTGTGGATGGCTGGTTTTCTGTCCCCGGGGTGTTGAGAGCAACTAATTGACCATTAATGAACGTGCCATTGTGTTAAGGCTCTCTGAGTGTTAATGGTAGTGCGGGGACCTGCCCCCAGTGTGTCTCACAAGCCGGTGCTCAGCTGAGGCTTGGGGACACTTCAAGTCCCTGTGCCAATGGCCGCACAGTGCCATAAAGCAGCTGATGGGACATCACCTCCTTCCTTTTCCCTCTGTTGTAACAGCTGAATAACAGAGGTTCTGCAAACTTTCAAAACTTCATAAAACTCATATCAACCCCGTCCCAAGCTGTGCCTGCCTGTGAATGTCACTTGCTTTTAAATATAGAGAACTCTCGCTCTGACCTGAGGCAGTGGGATGGACTTGCCTGGCCACTGCGCCGTTGGCTGCATGTCAGAGGCTGTCACCGTCCCCCTCCACGTGCTGAGGTGTCATCTGCCTGCAGGGTCCTTGGGCATGAAACCCCGTTCCCTTGGACACCGAAGTCCAAACAAGAGAAAACTGGAAAATAAATCCATTTAATACGTGCAGTTGCAGATGCATCAGCCACACAAGCAATTGCATGGAATCTCCCCCTCAGCAAGACCAGGCGCAAGAACTAATTCTTGCCTTTCCCGCACTAACAACCTCCAGCCTGAAGCCCAGATGGGTCATGAAATGACTCCTGTCTGAGGAGACCTGATAGCAGGCTGCCAGTACCTAAAGGGGGCCTACAGGAAGGATGGGGAGGGACTCTTTATCAGGGAGTGTAATGACAGGACACAGGGTAGCGGCTTCAAACTGGAAGAGGGGAGATTTAGATTGGATATCAGGAAGAAATTCTTTACTCTGAGGGTGGCGAGGCACTGGAACAGGTTGCCCAGGGAAGTTGTGGCTGCCCCGTCCCTGGAAGTGTTCAAGGCCAGGCTGGATGGGGCTTTGAGCAGCCGGGTCTGGTGGGAGGTGTCCCTGCCCATGGCAGGGGGGTTGGAACTAGATGATCTTTAAGGTCCCTTCCAACCCGAACCATTCTGTGAAATGGAGGACGTTTACCTCGCCGCCCCTTGTGCCTCACCTGCCAGGTGTTTGGGATGGAGAAGGGAAGGCAGCAGGGGCAGGTAAGCCTTCCTCAGACTTGGCTATCTAACAGCATCTCCAGGCTCTGCAGTACAAGCGACCCGTGCAGAGGGATCTGTGGGCCAAGCAGGAGCCCGGCAGAGTGGGGAGGATAAACGCAGCCCGGACTCTGCCGTATCACTGGGGTGGGGGATGCGGACGTGTTCCCAGGTGGGTGCTGCGCTGGGGCCTCAGCGATGCTCCAGAGGACCAAAGCCTCATCGCTTCCTGAGTTACATCTTCACTGGATGCCAAAAACGACCTACAGAAGATGGTGTGAACCCTCTGCAGCAGCTGCGGTTCAAACACGGTGCTTTGCCCTTGGATGTCGGACACTTCCAGCCCCAATTCTTCTTTAGGTGGGTGGACAAGACAGAGAAGTTGACTGCCAAATCCTCTCAGCAGAAGGGGAATGTGGGGCAATAACTCCCTTCCCCAAATATCAACTACCAATTTCTTATTTCATTGACTTTAAATATCCTTCGCTCTCTAGAGGGTAGTAGCAAAATGTCGTCAGGACTTATTCTTTCCATCTGGCTACACAACTCTCTCAAACATCAATACCTATAATTACACATATTATGTATATTTGTATATACATATTACACACGCTAATTCTATCTACAGAGGCATTAAATCATTTACCTTGCCTGGCTTCAGCTCTTATTTTAAAGTTGGTAAGAGTCAACATTCAAGCAGCATTAGGAATACGCTGTATAAATAATTAGAGTTTATTTAGACTTATTCAACAGTGTTTACACCTAATAAGTAATCGCATCCATTTAAGCATTGATCTGGCTGGCATGTCACCTGAATGAGACCCTTCACCTGGAACAGCTGCTCCTGCCTGGAATTATTTAATGGGACCAACTTCACAGATGACCTGGAAGAGGCATATCGGGCAGACTTTGCTCTGCCATGGTTTGTGTAATGGGAGAATATTTGGTTATCGGAGTGATTTTTCTTTTATAACCAGATGTTTTGGGCTGACTTACTCCATTTGGCTTGACTTCTGCCTCTCTGGTTGCTTTACGGTACAAGAGATGCCCTGAATTCCTTCTTCGGATGAAGATGAGGGCACTGTGTCAGCGTTAGCTGGACTGCCCTCCCAGCACCCCTGCCCAGGATGCCGCTGGCACCAGCCGTTCGCTGGGGGCTGCCGAGCCTTTCACCGATACTTTAAGAGATACCAGTGTCCCATCCCCTCATTTACAATGAGCTTTGTGCGAACAGGGGGGACAAGGGGAAATATTCTTGATGATTTTCGTATTTCTTTTCTCTTTAGGCATAAAAGCAAGGTACACACGTGAAAGCCTTGGCTTTTCCGTTCAGCCTCTTCCTCCGATTTAACCCGGCTGGGCGCAGGTGCCAACGCCACGAGGTGCTCACTGTCGTGTGCTGCACGGGGTAGGAACAGGCATCAGATGTGGCTGGAGAGGTGGGTGTGTGTTACACGGGGGATGAGCGCCTTTATCTACGTGGAAATAATCTCATCTGAACCTCGGACCCGCGGAGGGTCCGTGCAAGCAGCTCAGAGGCTTTCCTGGAGGGGGCCAAGCTCCAGCCGGCACCTCCAGCCTCCCTGAGCCCACACCAGCATGGCACAGCTTGCTGAGACCCGCCACGCACCACCACTGTCTTTTTGGGTGGATTTTGGCAAGAGATCAGGATTTGGCCTATAATCCCAGTGCACCCATGGGTGCTGCCCAGAGCAGGGTCACCCCAAAATACGGTCCCTGCGCATTTAGAGCTAATAAAGGCTGCCAGTACTGCCCATTTACTGGACGCTCAGAAAAAAACATTTACTCAGAGAAATCCACATTACAAGAGGGAAGCAGCGGCGCCTGGGTGAGCGGAAGCGCGGTGCTGCGCTCCCTCGGCAGCCACGGAAATGCTGCCCGCGCCCCGGGCAGGGGGGCTCCTGCCCCGGCAGAGCCCCGGGCACCCAGCGGAGGGTGTGAGAGAAAGGCAGGGTCCGTGTGCACGCACAAGCGCGCCAAGGAGGACACGGGCTCACAGAGGCTCCTCTCCAGGGGTCCATAAATCAGGTGATTCTTTGCAGTGTTCTTTTCTGTTATGTTTTAAGATGAATCTGTGATCCTGAGCATCTTCAGTGCTTTGACTTTCGGTCCTAGTGCAGTGAGGGGATGCCGTGCGGGACTGCTCCGAGCCCTCCTCCCACTTGGCCGGGCAGGGAACGATGCTGCTCACCGGGAGCCCCCGCTGTGCCCACGGAGATGCTTGAAGGAGAGGCTCCAAATTGTCCCTGCACCACGGTCCCGGCTCCGGCAATCTTTGAGAGAGGAGAAGTGGTTCTTACCGTAATTAAATAACTTTGAACAGAAGTCTGAGACCTGCGATAGAGCCGTCGGGGACGACTGAGCCTCATACGCCCCACGATTGCTGCCTGGGCAGGGCGTGAGCGCGGTGCGGTCCCGGGCGCCCCGGGACAGCCGGAGAAGAGTCAGAGCAGGAGCTGCTGTGCCCAGGTCGTCACCGTCATCTCTTGGCTGGTACCGCCTCCAAAGCCAAGGCTCAGCCGCTGCAGGAGCAGCACTGGACACGCTGCTGGCCCTTCCGAGCTGCTCCGGACACGGGCAGGCAAAGGCAGCCACAACTAACCCTTTGTCAGATGGGTTTTGAAAGGGCAAATTCTTCGGATCCGTGGGTCAGCAACAAGGTTTTCCCCCTCCAGACAAACCATAAGGGCCACTCTGCCTGCCCCAACACCCAAGTTTCTGTATCCCACAAACAGCTTAATATCTGGAAAATTTAGATTAAATGGGGCATATTCCCATAAGGAGAAAGAAGGTCTGGTATGAGCGGAGCATTCCCCCGTGTCAGCCTGTGCCCAGCACATGGATTAAATAGCTTTTGCTGCGTGAAGCCAGCCGGGCTCTTTGAGGAACGCACACACGTATGTGCCGTTTCTGACAGCTGCCTCTAATTTGACGGACATGATTACGAATTGGTTTTAGGACGACAGCACCTCTTACCTCCCCTGTTACCCAAAGTGCTGCTGGGGCTGTAGCCGGGGGCTGGGATGGCCATTCCTGCGCTCCAGCTCCTGTGGCTGGGAAGGATGCTCCTCCCAACATCCGGCTGCCTCGCTGGAGAGCCAGGGTCCAAAGCTGGGGTTTGGCGATGCCCAGTGCTGCGCTGGCCGGACAGCGGGGATAACGCCAAGTTCCTGATGGCTCCTTTCATCCCATTGCTCTTCCGTTGGCGCGGTGTCTCTCCTCTCCCTCTGTGAGTCACCTGGCCGGTCTCGTTAACACTGCAGGCACCATTTCATGCGGATAGGGAAAATGGGAGTGTGGGGTTATGGGGGTGGGTGTATACATGTATAGATGGATACCTGTATGTATGCATTGAAGCGTCCAAAGTTGTCAGCAAAAGCATCTTTATCATTTCCATTTTTCATTTCATCTTTTCCAGGATTGCTGTCTTCCTCAGCCATCTCTGCTGGGGAAAAAAAAAAAATGTGCAAATATCATTTAAAAAAAAAAAACAAACCTCAAACATTTTTAAAGCAAGGAGAATCTGTAGAAGAATTTCGCTGTTACATAGATTCAACTTTTATATGTGTGTAAAACTGCCCTGGGCAGCAGGGAGCTGCAGGCACAAACTTTCTGTAAGTTACAACCAGCTCCCGGGCACCGGATGAGCCGGGGCGAGGTTTGCTGTTGCTTCTCCCGCTCTGACACGGGCTCAGGGCGGCTGCAGCACGGGAACGGGGGCACCTACCCCCCAGCCTGCCCGCCGATGGGCGCTGCCCTCCAGCCCAGGGAGGAAACACACACCCTGGGTGCTGTGCAGCTCTTTGCCATCACCCAACGCAGAGCTTTTGGCGCGGTGGAGCTTTGGAGGAAGCCGGCGAGCATCCCATGCCCGCCCACCAAGGGTACGGCTCTGGACAGGCAGCGGAGCTGCATCCCAGAGACCCCCCGCATCCCGCAGGATGAGCACTCAGCCGGGGCTCCCCCGCATCCCCGGATGCTGAGCGGTCCAGGGATGGTATGCGGGAGCCCGGTGCCATTCCAAACAAGTCTTCCCTCTGCAGGGTGAGGCGGAGCAGTCGGGCTCCTGCCACGGCACACGGACCCAGACTCCTTTTCCATTTCTGGGTGGGATAAAAAATGCCCACCCCATTGTTGGCGGCCGTCCTCTAGAAGTTTATAAATAAACCCCGTTTCCCTGCTGGCTTTGTGCTGTTCCATTTTGACGCACCCTTGATTTCCTCTTGTTCCAGAGAGCTTCAAACAAACGGCCTCTTTTTTTTTGCCGGTTGTTTGTTTGTTCCCTCCCAGCCCCTGTCCGACCAGGCGTCGGCGGCGTCCCCTGTGCCCTGGCGCACCCCGGGTGCCGGGTACCAGGTGCCAGGATGCCGGGCGCCGGGACGGGGTTATCTGACAGTCTCCCATCAATTACCCCACGTTGTAGGTGCGGACGTTAATGTGCAACTCGGTGACGAAGCAGCCGGTTTCATCGCGTGCGTGTGGCGTGTTAGCGGCGGGAGGAGGAGGATGCTGAGCGGTGCGGGGGCAGGATGCGGGAGCCGGGTGCCATCCCAAACAAGTCTTCCCTCGGCAGGGTGAGGGAGAGCAGCCGGGGTCCGGCAGACCCACACGCGCCGTGGGTGACCCACGGGAGTCACTGCTGCGCAGGCCGGAGCGTGCACCCCCACCTCCTAAAAATACTCGGGGTGTCCAAAACCAGGTGATTTCCCCCAGTTCATTTTAATGGCGATATTTCATTTCTGAGCATTTTAAAGCTTACTGCGTGCTGGAAATCTGCAGACCTTTAGAAGTGACTCCGACTAACAGCACAGTTTGTGTAAATATTTAAGGAACACAAATCCACCCGTGACCTCTGTGACTGCCCTCCTCTCTCTGCATCAATATTGGAGATTGCCCATTTCTATCTTTTTTAATAATACGTGGCTGTATTATGTTTATTGGTCATAAACGCAGGTCTCTGCCCTGGGCCCGTACAAGGAAGGGTGCGTTTTGCTTTTTCAGCACTCGCATTGCAAGGGCAGGCTAATTTTTAACTCTCTCCTTCTCCTTTACTTATAGCATCTGGGTGAAATCTCTCTCCCCTGGGGTGCGAGGGGAGCTGGGGGGGGACAGAGATGCTCTGAGCATCACCGTGCTGCAGAGCCGGGGTGAGAAGCTGTGCCTGCGGGATGCAGCTTTCCCTTTTTTGTTCTTTTTCTATCTGCTTCTGCTGAAGCCAAGGTCCTGAGAAACACGGAGGGCCCACGCTGGTGTTACAGCAGCCCTTTTGCCTCCTAAATTAAACCTGTTGGGTTTTTCATCTCCAGTTGGGTGATCCCCAAGGGAGAGCGAAGTTGCCATCTCCCATTTATGTCCTCACACCGCTAAGGTTAAAAAAAATAGCAGAGAAATCTTAAAATAACTTTACACCTGAAATTCAGGAAAAAGAAAAAAAAAAAGTCGGAGGAAAGGGATGCGCTGAGCTGTGACAACACGTGGCCAGCCCCCGAGCTGGCAGATGGCAGCCCAGCCCCGCTGATGTTGGGAGCACGTAGGGCTTCACCCCGGCTCGCCGCAGCCCAGGCGGGTGTCTCCTGCTATTTGACATTTTCCTTCCTCCTCCCGAAGGCCAAGCCGTCCGTGGCTTCGCATCCCGCCCACGTCTGGAGCCACCAGCTCCGAATTAGACGGCGAAGTTTCCCCGCTCCGCTGCCTTTGTGTGCAAACCGGGTTTATCTGTATTGTTTGGCCAGCGCTGCCAAATTACACCCTGCCTAATGCGTCGTTAAGGGAGAGGCAATTAAATACCGACCCAACGAGTATTGCAGCCAACGTGACTGGGGAGAAACAGCTGCAATCTGCACGGCAGCTGGGAGAGACGGGTGGAAAATATTAACCTTTTTATTTATGTCTTTGCTCTAACCTCCGCCGCGTCTGCTCGGCTGGGTGAAACCTGCACAGGGCAGGGTTTGGCCGGGAGCAGGCAAGGATGATGCCTGGATCCAGTGAGTTTCCACCGCTTTGGCTTCAGCCCGATGATGCCTGTCCTGCGCAGCGCCGGCTCGGCTCACCGGTGGCCACAGGACTCTCTGCTTTTGCCTTGACGCCCCTATCTCTGCCTTTCTCCGGCTGTCCAAGCCCTGTGGGCTGCTCCAGCTGGCAGCGGGGCTGGTGGCCGCATCCTGTAGCCCCTACAATTCGGTGCTTCGGCTCGGTTGCCCATCTAATCAGCCCTGGTTTTCCAGGGCATCTTCTTCAGCGCCCATGTACCCCAGCTCCTCGCACCGAGTTTGTGCCAGTGCTGACCCACCGCCAGCCTCCCACGCTGTCCCCAGGCAGGATTTGCCATTCCCAGGCAGGATTTGCCATTCCCAGGTGGGATTTTCTGTCCCCATCCTCCTTCATCCACCACGACCCGCAGCACCTTCACGTCTCCCTCCCTCAGCCTCCAACACTGAATCACCCCAAGTGTTTCAAAGACAACAAATCCTGTTGCTAACCCCAGACACCCCCAAAATTCCCTTTTTCTCCATTCCCTGGAAGCCGTGAGTGCTCTGAGGGATGGGGCCATCTCGCTGTGGGCTGCAGTGTTTTCTCAGTGTTAAAGAAATAAATGTGAGTAAGTTTGAACCAGGATCTCTGGGATCAGCTTCCTGCAGGTGCCAGGAGCATTTCTGGGTGGATTTAGAGGGGTACCTTTGCAAACAGCATCTTTAAGCACTGCCAAAGTGATGCTCAAGGCGAAGCGGTCTGGTAGCTGGAGCAGCCGATGGGAAAATTGGTGTCAGAGTCTCATCACAGCCACGGATTTAAACGGGCTGGTGTGGACCAAGACACCTGCCAGCGATTTCAGCAGTCTGACAACCAGAGCGGATAATTTGTATTCCTCTCTGTCTCTGGCTTTCTAAGAGCCGACACCAGCAGGTTGGCGGGGTGTTTTGCGACCCCTGAACGAGGGGTGGCTGCGGGAGTGCCCGGGAGGGGAAATACCCAGCGCAGGGCAGCGAGTCACGGACTCGGAGCAAAGACGTTCCTGCTGAAGGTGCTGCCCGGCCGGCCCCACCGGGGACCCGCGCTCGCTCCCCCCTGTCCTGCGTGTCGGGCTGGGGGTGGCTGGGGCATTGCATGGCATTTTACTTGGTTTTACTGAGCAAGCAGTTTGCTCTGTGGGGGATCCTGCAGCAGCTGAGGTCCCGGGAGGAACAACAGTCAGGGGCCTGGAGAGGACGGGGAAAGGGTTAAAAGTGCAATGAACAGGTCACACTGATTTTTTTTTCCTTTAAGCCAGTGATTTTTCTAGGCCAAGCAACGCAACAGATCAAATCTCTTCTTCAGACATGTATCTGACAGCGTCATGCGAGAAGTTGTTAGTGGAACCGGAGCAGGTGAGGATTAATAAATGGGCTGCTAAGTGGGTAACGCGCTGGCCAAGGGGAGCGGAGGGGCTGGGGATGTCACCCCCCCACCACGGAGCCGGGACCGGCACAAAAAGGGATTCGGGACCGGCAGCGGTGGGTTCTGCTGCGATATGGTGGGTGTAAGACACGGGGATCTCAGTCGATTGGAAAGAAATCAGAAACCATCAGCGTGGCGGGGCTGTGGGTGCCAAACCGGGAGCCGAGATGCCGTGACTTGCCAGCGGGGCGATGGTCAGTCATGTCCGGGGCGAAGGCAGGGATGCCGGGCGGGATCAACCCGGTGGGATGCAAAATCCTTCTCCTGAGTCATAGTGAGAGAGGGAAGCCCCAGGGAAATACTGGGGAGAGAGAATAGCTTTTAAACCGCAGATAACATTGGCACACGAACAAATGGGTATTAACTGACTGGTGGGGGCTGCCGGGAGGCTGGGAAATTTGTGATGGGGATTATTATATGACGTGGCTGCTCAGAATAGCAGGAGTTGGACTAAATGACCCAGCAGATCCCCTCTGGTTTCACCCTCCCCTTACAACACGAGATGCTCCAAGGAGCAGCAGGGTCGGTCTATTTGTATTTGAATATTGCGATGTCAAGCAAGTAAAGATGAGCAGAACTGCACCCAAACGCTGCTGTGCTTTTTCTGTTCTTGGGATGTGCCAGGAGCCCCTCCTGCACCAGGTCCTGGGGTCAAACCCTGCCTGTCAGTGCCCCGCAGAGGCTCAGCGAGCCGTGCCGCGGGCCACGGAGGTGCTGGAGGGAGGTGCTGGTGAGAAATGAAGGAAATCATTAGGCGATTTAATTACACCATGAGACTCACGAGTCGTCTCTCGATGTGTCGCTCCCACACTAACCCAGCAGAGCTGGTGGCTGGTGGCACCGGCTGCTCCTGAGGTTCCTCCCGAAACCGAGCTCCTCCCAAAAGTGCCGTCACCTCTGAGCCACATGCTCCCTTCCCCACCCGGTCTCCATCACTGCTGGTACCGCAGCCGGGGGCTGCTTTCCCCTGCCCACCACAGCCTGGCAGTAGTGGTCCTCATGTCCCCGTGGTCCCCAAAACCACCCCAGCAGCCTGTGCTCCTCCAGTCTTTCCCTGGGCGCTGACCCCTTCTCCTGGCTGCAGGTGAGCAATAACACCAGGTCTGGGCATAACCCCTTTAGCACATGACATTTTTGTGTAAAACTTTTCAGATTAAATCTTTATCCATCCTTGTATTCAGAATAACCAGGGAGCCCCTTTGAGACCCTTTGAGCCTCTAGGTGACCCAGCTCTGGCAGGGGGGTTGGACTAGATGATCTCCAGAGGTCCCTTCCAACACTACCATTCGGTGATTCTGTGAAGGGCAGTCGGACATTTTTCACTACTATTCTGTTGCTGCTGTTACCGGAGTCAAGTCTCGGCTGTGCCCTGATGGATTTCCCCACCTTAATGCCAGCCCCAGCTAGTGCAAAACCCAATTCAGCAGCAAAATCCAAGGAAACTAAGCTGTCTGTGCATATGCTGGGATCTCCTCTTCGTACAGACCGTGTGGTGAGACTGAGCTCTGAAAACCTTGGAAAAGCAGAAATAAGGTACTGCTGAAGGGACAGCCCTCGGGAGGGCGAAACAGGGCCCCCAGCCCTGCTGAATGCTTGGAAACTTCCCAGGACATTTCTCCTCATAAAGCTTCTGCCTTTCTCCTCCTATAGACTGTTTTCTGCATCCAGCTCACTGAGATATGAGATCCGGGGGGGTAAAAGGGAAAAATGAGGCACCCGAGCAGCTAAAATCTGTGCGTGGTCCCAGGGACGCATGGCTTCGTAGCCATCAGCACCTCAGGGGGCCCGTCCTGAGTTAACGTGTCAACACACGGGGGACGGGGAACTTATTTGCTATGAAATCAGTTAAGGCCAGCTGGGGTGAGGGAGACAAGATATTCCAGAGTGAGCAGAGGCTCAAACTACCTTTAATCAGGAGTGTGGGTCCCTCTTTCCATGCTCTTCCCCCCATGCATCCTGCAGGGCTTGTCCAAGCGGCCCCTCAGCCCCAGCCCAGAAAGCACAAATCTCAGTGATGTGTTGGATGTCACAGGTATCGAGTTTAACATAAAAAACCAAAGCCAGAGCATGCAAAATTGCACACTGCAAATAATACAAGTTCTTCCTGCCTGGAGCAATGTCAAACGACCTTCTCTTTATCCACCAGCCACGACTCGAGGATCAATCAGTGTATTCCTAGGAGTGGTGTAAAGTTTTCGGTTCAGCAGCCAGAGAACTAGATCCTCCTCTTGGCCCATTTGGCCAGGGACACGCTCTCGGGCTTTTCACCATGTACATAGAATGGCAGAATCACAGAACGGTTTAGGTTGGAAGGGACCTTAAAGCTCATCCAGTTCCAACCCCCTGCCCTGGGCAGGGACACCTCCCACCAGACCAGGTTGCTCAAAGCCCCGTCCAGCCTGGCCTTGAACACATCCGGGGATGGGGCAGCCACAGCTTCTCTGGGCAACCCGGGCCAGTGTCTCACCACCCTCATAGTGAAAAATTTCTTCCTGGTATCTAATCTAAATCTACCCTCTTCCAGTTTGAAGCCATTACCTCTCATCCTATCCTCACCCATCCTCCCACCCGCCTCGGCAGATCCCACCCGCCCCTTACGGAGCAACCCAGACCCGCCGGGAATACTCAGCAGCGAATCCACCCACCAAGAGATGTGCTTTTCTCTGCTGGCACAACGCAATTTTAGACCATATGTGTGCTTTCCCTTAAGGGTGGGCAAGAAAAAAAATCTTTATTATTTTTATATCAGCATTGCGTAGCAACTACTGTGAAAGGCCAAGCACAAACGGCAAAGAACTGGTAAAAGCCAAGAAGAGCTTGTGCCAGCTCCCAGCCTCCGAGACAGAAAACCTACAAGTGCAAAGAGGGAGAGCGGGGAAGGCAATTAGGAGGTGGGGGGGCGGGGGGGAGGGATAAAAAAATGCTTATTGTAAAAGAAAAGGAGAGATCATAGCTCAGTTTTGCTTAATGAATGCTGGAGGAGAGCGGGAAGCACCACACAGGTGGCTTGTGAGGAGGGATTTCAGAGGAAATGAAGTAGAAGCTTTAGAGGTGCTAGAAGGCTGAAACTGTAAATAACGGCAGCACAAATGGATCTGAGATGAACAGCGTGGCCGGGCAGCAGAGGAGCAGGCAAGAGGGAGCATCAACACCATTTCTAGCTCAGTTATTTCTAGCACACGAGAAAACAGAGCATCAAACGCCGGATCGCAGAGGCGAGGCACCCTCCCCGCTGCCTGCCGTGCCCGCCACAGCGCCGGGCAGCGTGAGATCCACCCACAGACACCGCGGCGCTGCCCAAGGCCACAGGGATATCCCAAAAGGATAGGGTGGATATTTTTCCCACTGCCACAACTGTGAATTCAGCAGCAGCACGGCAGGCACCCGACCTCTGCACCCCCGGGCCACGTTCCCCTTGCCGTGCCGTACAGAGGGCAGCGTGCAGCCACAGGCTGCTGATGAAAGGTCCAGGGATGTCCCACATGGTGAGCAACGCTTTGGTGACGTGTCTGGGTGGCAGCAGCCGTGCCGACAGCATGGGCAGCAGGGTTGTGCCGGCAGCTCGCCCCAGCTCACCCCATCTCCCGTTCCTGTGGTCCATGGGGCTGCTCTTGGTCCCTCCACTTTTGTCTGAGAAGTAGCTCCCCCATCGCCTTGCAGAGAAAAAATTGACAGTAAGACTTCAGGGTGAGCTCAAAGGTTAAAGAAAGTAAAAGTGGAGGCAAATAAAAAGAGCACTCCCTTAACTGGCTGTTTGTAGCCGGCTGCCGTGGATGAGGGTGCTGCACCACGGCTGCTGGATGCACGCAGGTGGTGACACTGCAAAACTTCACTTGTCACTTCTGTGTTGCCTCTCCCATCTGTCCGTGTGCTTTCCCCTGCCCAGCCCTTTTTTTGCAATGTACCCCTCAGCCCGTATTCCCGAGAAACCGCATTTCTCCTGACCCAGTACCGTTGCAAATCCTGCCCTTGGACCATGCCCTTGGAAATGCTGGTATCTCCCTAACAAAAGCCATCACCCTCCATTGTCCCAGGAGCCCCCATGACAGGCAAGTGTTCTTCACCTTCTGGCATCAAGTGAGAGCCTGAGCTGCGCCTTGCCCTGGGCTGTCTCGGAGTACAAACTTCATGGGGACAAGGACCGTCCCCATGGGAGGTGTCCAGACGCAGCCTCCAGCACTTCTCCAAGGACCCAGCCATGCACGGGCTGCCAGGATTCAGATGGGAGCCATGGTTTGGGGCTGCTACAGAAAGGTATGAGGACCACCAGGCCAGTTCAGTGGCCTGCCACTGGTGGACAAGCATGGACGCCCAGAGAAAAGATGTTAGAAGAAATAGAGCATCAAAGGGTTTGGGGGCACAGTCCTCTTCCAGACAGGAGCTCTGGGACTGGTAGCTGGGGCCCAAAGCTGGGCCAGACCCACCATGGTTCTCGAGGACGTCTGGGACATCCTGCAGCCTGGCCAGCCGTGGCAGAGCTGCTCGAACCCTTTCAGGGCAAGCTGTTTGGGGAGACTTATAATTCAGATCACTTTTCTCTGTGGAAGTAACTTTAAAGAAAAAAAAATCTCAGAATTAAGCTAGAAGGGAAGGGAATCAAAATTATGATTATTCTGGCTTGGAACCCAGGGGATGTCACACTGGGAAAAGCAGTACCTGCTACCGATGGCTGAATTGGCACCAATTCATACAAAGCATTCAAAACATCCCAGAAGGCACGTTGAGGAGGATCAAGAAATGCAGCAGGTGACAGAGGATGCTGCCATTATGCATGGGCCCTACAGTGTGGACTCCAGATGACCACATGCATCCTCCTCTTCTTCTGGGAGAGGGGCTGGGATTTTTAAATCATGGGATTTGTACGCAATCTGATGCTGGCTGCCTCTCCTGCCTTTGGTGGACTTCTCGTACTCTAAGCTAAGGTCACAGAAAGCCTTCTCCCCACTGCTGAGCAGGCACGACGATCCCCCCAGCACTATGCCAAGCTGGGCAGCCACTCGTGCCCGGGTTTCCAGTGGATGCAGCCTGGTGAGAGCTGCACCGCATCCCCAGCTCCGTCCCTGCACAATTGGAAAGCCAGAGACTTTCTGCCTGATGTTTTAATGGGAGTGTTTGCCAGTGCACACTCGTAAAGTGGGAACAGTGTCTCATCTCAGCTCGTTAGTGGAGTTAATAAAAGCCAAGAACATTTTGAGTCCTTCGCTTGCCTGGATGTACTTTATGTCTCAGCCCTGGCTCCCCCGTGCCCCCCTGCCCTGCTCAGCCCCTGCTCTTCCAGCCCAAATCCTGCTGTCCTGCTTTGAGTGACACAGGACTAATTTCTGTTCTAATGATAGGGAAAACTGCACTTTCAGAAGTCTCTAGTGTCTGAATTTGTGAAAATGTTTACTTTATAGATGGCTATGGGTGTGCGGGTTTCAAGTTTTCGCTGTTTTTGGGCTTGCTGGGTGCAGGGATGAGGAGGAGCGAGACCCGGGCACGCACTTGACCCAGGCTGGCCAGCGGGGTTATTTCATACCACGAACAACACATTCAATATAAATTAGAAAGTTTGCTGCGAAGTTTTCTCTCCCTTGGTGGCGGTGGCCCAGAGAACTCTTTGCCCCAGCGCCGAAGCCCTGAGCGCTTCCCTTCATCCCGAAGCCACAGCACTCGCAGTGTCCCACATTTGCTGTCCCCCGCTGGGAGTGCACGGCTTCCTGCTGATGGAATGGGCTGAGTAGAACCCTTGTGTATTTTATATTGGTATTGGGATCAATACTGGTCCTTTAGTGTTATTAGTGTTAATTATCTAGTCTTATTCTATTAAATCTGTTTATATCTTAACCCTCGGGTATCCTTGTTTTTTCCCCAATTTCCCTTCCCAGGTGGGGAGGGGTCATCAGGTGACAGAATAATTGTCTAAACAATAATAAATTGTTGCGGGTTTCTCAAACCATAACACCTGCTCTTGGCGATGGCCAGGTGTCTGCGGGTGCTGAGCTCGCCCCAGCCCGGCAGTGACGTGCCATCCCGCTCCGCTCCCGGCACACTGGGCTCTCCCCTCTGCCTTCCCTGCTCTTCTCCAGGCCACGTCTAAATCCAGCTGGTGCTTCGTGCCCTCCTGCTTCCTTATTTTCCAGGGACTTCCCATCTCTGGGCACTGCTGGTCCATCCTATGCCATCCACCAGCCCATTTCAGGTGGCAGCAGGGGCACTTGGCCAAACACGGGGATGGCACATCTTTGATGGGGCAGCAGCCAGCGTGCCACGTGGCCACGGACAAGGCTGGGCTGAGCTGGCTGGAGAGCCGGCCTGGCTCCAGCACGTGCCCTGGGAAGTGCGTATGACCAATGAAATTCTGCAGGCATGCTTCCCAAAAATAGCCTGGTGGCCCCCAGCAATTGGGAGCCGGAGGGACTTCGTTGCACATGCTGCCGTCTGGGGCATCATCCCCTCTCGGATGATTCAGGTCTGCGTGATGCTGCTGGCTCCAGGTACCAATTAACACTTACTAATACAGCATCTTTTAAACACCACTGTGACTTCTCTTCTCTCCTTACCTCTGGCCAGTGGTGGCCCCTGCAAGGCCGGTGAGCCTGGTGAGGCTCACGGAGCACCACGGCAGCTGGGCATCAGCAGGTCCCGGTGCCCCAGCACATCTCTGGGGCAATGCTTCACCCCAGCTGCTCCCACGGGGCTCCTTGGCAGATCCAGACCGACCTGACTGGCCGGGCAGGAGCGTGGATTCACGCTCGGGCGTTGCCACTGAGGGTGGAAGCGGAGCTGGGAAGGTGTTGGAGGAGCCCGGTGCCAGCGGGGGTCCCTTCCTGCTGCCCCCTCAAAGCTGATGGATCTTAGATGACAGATGGCTTGCGGAAGTGTGAAGACTCACGCTCCTCTTCCTCCTCCTCAGCCCAGCTCAGGTCCTGCACTCTGTCCCCCGGGGCGGGGGGGGGGGGCACAGTTGTTTTTTTTTCTCCCCCCGCCTGCCTACAAAACAAGTGGAAAATAGGGATACACCCCAACCGCGCTGTGTCTGCAGGGACGGCGACTGGTTTTGGGGTGGGGGGAGGGGGGGGGGAGGGAGAGGAGGGGAAACCGGTGCACCCCCCGCCCGCTCTCCAGCAGCTCTGATTTTCTTTGGGAAATAAAAAAAATAGTCATTTATTTACTGATTGCTTTCGGAGTGTGAACCCAGAGACGGCTTTCGGGGTGTGTGGGGATGCTGATAAAAGGAGGAGGAATTTGATAATAAACCGGCCGGCGCTTACACTCCGCAGGCGCGGCCGGGGCCGCCGCCGCCGTCCCGCCCCCCCCCCGCGCCCCGTCGGGGCGCGGGGGGGGGCGGGACGGCGACGGCGGCCCGCGGGGCGACAGAGCGGCGGCGCTAGGACCGCGGCGGCCGCCGGTCTCGCCGGCAGACGGACAGACGGACGGCCGCGCTCCGCAGCGGCGCAGAGGGAGGCGTGCGCGGAGGAGAAGAGGCGGGGGGGGTGGGGGGGTGGGTTTGTTGTATGTGTTATGGGGAAGCGCGGACGGCCGCGGAGGGAACCGCGGGACGCGGGGGCGTCCGGTGAGAGCCGGTGCCCCCTCGGGGATATCTGCAATAGGAGCCCGGGTATGGACACCTTCCTCTACAACGTGCAGGTGCTGCTGGAGGCCGCCAGCTACCTGGAGCGGATCGAGAAGGAGAATAAAAGTAAGTGTGGGAGCGCGGCCACGCGTGTGCGTGACCGGCGTTGTGGTGGGGGGGGTGGGGGGGGTGGCGTGCGAAAAAAAATAATAACCCAAACTTTTGGCTGGCTGCAGGGACCGCGGGGCGCAGTGACAAAGGACGCCGGGGCCGGCCTCCCCCCCCCCCCCCCCCGCCGCCTCCCCGCGGCGGAGACACGCGTGGGATTCCCCCCCCCGCGCCTCCCCTCCCCGGGAGGTCGGGCCCGGGGGGAAAGTTTGGGATGGAGAGCGGAGCGGGCCGGCGCGGAGGGGGTGCGCATCTCCGGCTATCGGCGGGCGCGGAGAGGGGCCGGGGGGGGCCGGCGCGGAGCCGGAGCGGCGGGGGAGGAGGCGGTGACACGTCCCCGCTCCCCCCGCCGGGGCATGGGCAGAGTCACGTAGGCAAGCGGCAGCGCTCGCCAGGTAGCCGGCGGGGAGGGAGGGCAGGGCAGGGCAGGGCAGGGCGAGCGCCCGGTGCGGGGAGGCGACCAGCCGCGCCGCCGGCCTCCTGCTCCGCGGGCGCGGAGGGTGCGCGTAACCCGCGCCTTTCCCCTGCCGAGCGGGTCTGCCGAGCGGGGCGGGAGCCGCGGGTGGACGGCGGCAGGGTGGGGGACAGGGGAACGCGTTGGGAACAAAGGACGGGGCCGCCGTGCGCTCCGCTGCGCTGCGCGCCCGCGGAGCCCCATGCGCGGAGCGGACACCCGCGGCCGCCGGAACCCCGCCCCCCGCGGCCACATGGTTCGCACATGGAGGCAGCCCGGGGTCCTCATTGGCGGAGACCCCCTCGGGGGGCGGGGCCGCGTGGACGGCTCCGCCAATGGGGGGCGGCGGGGTCCCCCGTGTGACGTCACGCGTTGCCGAGCGGGGCCGGGGGCGCCGGTACCGCTGTCCCCGGGGAGCCACCGGGAGCCCCGGGCGCGCTCCCCCCGCTGCCCTGCCCTGCCCTCTCCCGGGTCGCGCCGCTCCTCTCTCTTTTAGTCTTTATTTTTGTCAAACCAGGACACTCTTGATTTATTTTCTATTTATTTTTTTAAATTAATTTTTTTGTTATTATGGTGTTATTATGTTGTTATTATTTCTTTCTCATTTATTTTTCCTCTTTCCTCCCCAATTTCCCTTTTCCCCTCTCCTCTTCTTCACGGAGCGGGTGCTGCGTTTTCTCTTTCTTTTCACTCTACAAAGGGATCGGCGGGTTCCCCCCACCTCCGCGCCGCTCCATCACACCCCCCCTCCGGCTCCAACCCCCCCCTCCCCCCATGGCAGCTATAGGTGACGCTATAGGGTGCCCTTTTTCCACGCACACGCAGGGAAAGGGGTCCCACGGCGGGGAGCCCCCTCTGCTGCTAAAGCCTTGGTGGCCATGGGCCCAGAGCCCTTGTTCTCCGCTGGCCCAGAACAAATCCCGGCTGCTCTTCTGTTTCCGAAAGTGGAATTAATATTGGGGGTGGGTTTTTTGTTTGGTTGGTTTTGGGGTTTTTTGTTGTTTGTTTTTTTTCCTCACGCGCTAATTGTTGTTTTGTAATGAATCTGCAAAGCTGAGGGTCCGAGGAGCAAAGCTGCACCGCGGCCGGTGGCTGCGAGCTGGAAAATGACAGGAGCTACCAGGAAAAATCGGGTTTGCGTGTGAAAGCGGCAGCACCGCTGCTTTGGAAATCGAGTGTGAGACTGCTGGGTTGGTTTCGTGTTTGTTTTTTTCTCTAAAAGTGCTCTTGGCTTGAAGGGAAACAGTCAGAATTGTGCGTTTTTTTCAGGGGGGGGATAGAATTTTTCTTGCCGTTGAGGTGGATAGTATCTGATCTTTTCTACGCTCCATTTAAAAATACATCATTTTATGCAGTTCCTCATTTGGAAGGAGCTGGAAAAGGAGCAGGACAGCAGGATGCAGGATTTTTTATTGCTAGATTTTGAAAAGAGGTGTTTGCATCCAAACAACTCTGTTTCCGAGCACTTGTTTTCACTGAAGTTTTCGCTAACAATTGTCATGGCCACAGTACTGAAAAACCCTCACTTTTATTAGGCAATTCTGCAAAACCTTTTTACAACATTTTAATTTGCAATCGGGATGTTTTATTTTGAGAAGTCCCATTTAACCAAAGGCTCAACTATTGAACGTGCGATTCAGAACGTGACCATCGCAAACCAGGCCAGCTTTTACGTGATGCTCCCAAACAAAGAAAAATGCTGCTGGGATTGGAAAACAGCCTCTGAGCGTTACGGGCCCTGTCTAAATGAAGGAATAGCTGCAGAATTGGGAAGATTAGATCCTAATGTGTATATATATGTATAGTCTTGCATGTGCAGCTGAGGTTCTTGTACCATGAGGATACTGTGCCCTTTCGTCTGCCAGCGCACCCCGTGCTGGCAGCCTGGCAGCCACGTTGATAGTGGCTGGTCACTCCTCGTTACAGTCTCTGACCTGGCAATTAGCGATAACAGAGGAGACCACGGCAAAAAAATAAAAAAGGTTGGGTGATGTAGGCTGCGGACAAACTCGGTGCTCGCCTGCTTCCTGCAGAATGCCCAGGTGGTTTGACGGCGACGTTACGCAGGGCTGGAACGAGCTATTTTGGTGTTACTCCCGTCAGGAAGGTGGCTGAGTCACAGCCCGGTTGTGCGGGGTGCGGTGCACGTAGGGGAACGACGGTGCCCTGCCCCAAGGAAACGCAGTCTTGAAAAAATAAGAGGTGACAGGGAGATGTTTGTTTCCTCCTGGCCAGGCCAGGGGACGGGTTCGGGGCGGGGGGAAGCGCCAGGGTGCTGGCTGGGATCGGCACCGCAGCTATGTGGAAGCTGAAGGGCTTCGGGAGCCAAAGGCAGGGATTTAAGGAAGGGCTGTTATGGCTGGGGGAGCTCAAGTGGTTTTCCTGGTAGTTTTACACAGTTTCTGATAAGTCCCGCTCAGCATCAGCATTTGTTCTTCCAAGCCCTTGGAGGCCATACCAGGTTATTCACCTTTTTAAGACACTGTCCCAAGCAGGAGTGGATGCTATTTGGAGGAGGAGGCCACTAAGAGGTGGAGGCAACTCTGTCTCGTGTGGGTCCAAACTCTTGGATATCGCAGATGTCACATATTCTGGTGGCAGAGGAGCAGCTACGAGGCCCTTTTCAGCCCCCAAAACACACCAGTTTCCCCCCTCTGCCTCCAGGACAGTGGTGTGAGGTGGGTGGTGGAGCCGTCCGCATCAAGGGCAGGACTTCCAGCTAAGGCAGGAGTTTCCTACCTGCTTGGTTCCCAGGGAGAAATAAGGAGATGATTTTTTTTATGTGTAGAGGTCCCACATCGCATCGTCGTGGTTGTGAATAACAGCAGAGGGACCATGGGTTGGCTGGGTGGTGTGGAAACAGAACCACAGGGCGGAGAGCCACGGAGCAGAGTGGGATGTACCGTCGGGGTGACGGCAGTGGGAGACACCACTTCAGCGGTGCCCTTTCAGCTCCTCTGCCCAACTCTGAAACCACCCTTTTAATATTCACTCACCTTTAAAAAAAATAAGAATAAAAATTGTCTGTATTACAGTACGTGACTGGGGAGGCTAGTGTCCTGTTATCAGACTGCTTGGGTAAACTGGAGTATTTTAGCTGCTGAAATAGAACTGAATTATTTTTCCAGTTGCGCCTCTGGAAATGAGTAACAGTGCTGCCTGCCTGCCTGCTGGCTGCAGTGCTCATGGCGAGACCACAAAACCCAATCCCAACACACCTTGCTGACCGACATGTACAGGTTTCCAAATGACCTGTTTCTAGAAATTTAAGCTTGGTATCTAAGGAATGGAAACGTCACATGAAAAATATCACAGTGGCTGTTTTCAGAAATGGAAGTTGTGCTGAGGGCAGCTCTGTTGATGTATCTGTAACCCCTGCAAATGCCACTTCATGAATAAGCACGGCTGGAAATCTGTAGCGTCTGAAATGCTGGAGTTCGGAAAAGGTTGTTAGAGGGACCTGGAGTAAACTCAGCTGAGGTTTAGGAAGCATCCCCTTTGTGTGTGTGCACTCACGCTTTGTCAGCAGGAGTTGCGTAAACACGTGATGAATTCCTCGGATATGATGACTTATCTGTAATAGACAGGGTATGTAATATATCCTGATCTCACTACAGATACAGATGTATGTCACCATATCCTCTTCTAAAAGCATGAGGGCAAGCAAGCCACTGTAACAGCCATGTCCTTATTCACAAGTCCAGTAGAGTTGTGCATGCATGGGACTTTGGCCCCTCACAGAAGATAGCTAGATCTTCTTCAAGTGTTGCCTATGTCTATTGACCTTCTGGCTGGGCATAGCATATGGGTGACCTTAGATTTGTCCTTTGCTCCTGGATAATCCTCTCTGAAGGAGAGGAAAACTGAGCCTTGAAGGTGAGTCAACAGTATCTTCATCCTGTGGCTCCTTCCATTGTTTATGCACTGTTTGGGGTCGCTTTTTTGACAAGCCAAAGTAAAGATGTATCAGAAACCTATAATTAGCGGAGGGCAGAAGGAGACAAGACTGCCTTCCGTCTGTGCGCAGAGCTCCCATTGAACCAATGACACGCGGTGCAAGGTCAGTATAGATGGTCTTGAATCTTACGGCGACGTGATATATGGAGCAGTACAGGGCTCCTTTATTTATATATTTTTCATTCAGCTCACAATAAACCCTTTTCATTCCTCCTGGTTCGTGACCTGGCCACAGTGATTCATGTGTTAGCCACTTCCAGGTTGGGTTAGTTTGACTCACGCTGTTTGGACCTCAGCATAAAATTCAGAAGGAAGCCACAGCGAGAGAAATGATAGGGCAGAGGTAAAACTGTAGGACTGTGCCAGAAGCACTGCTGAGAACTGATCGCATCCCTTGTCAGCAGAGCATCCTGAGAGCTAGCAGAGAAGGACCTTCTGCTGCTGGCTGGAGAATCCTACCTTCTTCTTATTTAGCTGAGGGACCCCATCCTGCATATGATGTATTTTTTTCTCATGGGAGGTCCTCTTAATTTTGCAGCTGGGTCAGTCAAGTGTCTTGACCAAAATCACAGAAGTCACTGACTCAGAATAAACTGGGGCACAGCACAGGTCTGAAAACAGAGCAACACGTCTCCCAGAGGAGAGAAGCATGAAGCCCCAAGAGCTGGTGCACCTGTGGCTTTTGCCTTATTGATTGGCAGAGCTCGGCCTTTGAATCAGAGTGAGGTATACAGCATGCGCTTTATTCCTGGTCAAACTCTTGGATATCCAGGTGGTTCGTCTCTGAGAAATGTCTTGTCCTCACCAGTGGATGGGTTCCAGGCACCAGTGGGAGTGCTGAATGAGATTATCTGATGCCTTGCGAAAGAATGAGGCTCCCGGATGAGAAATGAGGCCACGTCCTGTAGGCAGTATAGGTCTCTCACTGGAGGTATTGCAAGCATTGGAAGGGTGTTGAGTAGGTGGGACTTGGGATGTTCTCCAGCCTGCTGCTGCAAGTCCTCTGATGCTGAACTGTTACAGTCAGGAGTACAAGAATGTAGACCTGGTTGTTACAGCATGTGCTGGTAGGTGGGATGTTCAGGTATGCCAGAGATGTTGTTCCCCTGGCAAGAAAAGCTGGAGTTTTTTGGATCTGATGTCCCCAGAAATTTGGAGAATCGGTGAATCTCTTCACTGCTTTGACAGCAGCAGAGAATGGTTCCTACTAGGGATCTCTGTTCATGCCTCAGTTGCAGGAGTGTTAGGTTTCAAGGCTTTGAAAGCAATATTTAGAATTTGCAGGGTTTGTGTGAACATGGGCAAAGGAAGCTCTTGCAACTGTTCCTCCCAGAGGCTGCAAAGAGTTGGGCATAGGAAGATTTTAGAAAAAGCCAAAGAAGGGGTGGGAAACTAGGCACTTTAACCAAAGGGATCGCCCTTATTGAAAATAACTTCCACATTGCAAAGCATTGTGTTATTTCTAAGCCTTGTGTTCAAAGCAGAGGGTTGGGCATCTTGATTCGTGAGCTGTGTTCCTGTTCCACCTCTAGCTGAGGGTGTGTCTTCATGCGAGCAATTATGCTGCTTACACCTCAGTTTCCCTTCCTACAGAGTAGAAAGAAAAGAGTTGAAGTCATTGCAGGTTTGAGAAGCTTAAAACATTGCTTTCTGGAAAGCTCTTAGAAGATTTCCCTGTTGGAAGATGCTAGTTTAATGCAAGTGATGGCGGTGTTTGTAAAAAAACAGACTACATCTGTTCTACTTGATTAAAATAGTACAGCAGCGTTTCAGATGTAAATATTAATTGATTTCTGCACTGCAGATTTCTTCTTGGATATTTAAATTGTTGCTAAGGAGGAGGGAAAGGCTATCAGGGAGATTAACAAATCCATTATTAAGGCTGGAAATGGAGGGCTGCCGAAGTGCCATTTAATAAAATGTAAAAAGCCCTTTTCTAAAGGGCGAAGCAGCAGAACACACAATGAAAGTGAATCACAGCTGCCAGAAGGGATGCCAAGCAGCAAGCACTTATAATCAGAAAACTGTACTTACAGATCATTCGGAGCCACTAAATTAAATGATCTCATTCTCCCCTAAAATACTCTTCCCTTAGCCCCTCCCCAGTGTTGCTCAACCATATTTTAAATGTGACTTTGGGGGGTTTCTGGTCAGCAGTTGAATAGCATCAGACCTCTTCGTGCCGTTCACTTTCCACCCACTTTTGTTTCTGTCACATACAACTCGAGTGCTTTGCAGGCCGACCTACCCACACGAGCACTCGGGATGGCAACCGGCAGATTTTGCTGTGGCTCCGCGGGTGGCTCGCCCCTGCCTCTTCAGGGCTCCTTCTTTGGGAAGATGTCCCACAGCTCACTCTCAAATTTGTCTTTGTTTCCCACAGAATTTTTTTTTTTTCTAATTGTGCATTGTTTACTTCAGAAACAAAGACTTGGAAGCTGAGCTGATGTGCAAATGGAAGAGCGGATCCTACATCATTTCACGCAGAACTGATCCTGTTGTTAACTTCATTCCAGTGCTGATTTAATTCACTGTGTGCATCAGTGTCCCCCTCCTTCATACTCTCTTATTTTGTATCTTGAACTTTAGCTTCAGGAGGCTGGCACTTTGATATGCTCCTAAACTACCCCTTCATTTTCCAGCTGTGGCTTTCCCTATTTAATCCCCAGAGTGGCACCACATCTCTCTGAATGTGCCATCAGTAAAGATAGTGGCAGTGGGTGTTGCCAAGAACCCCTCTTGCAGTGATTTTGGGGCTTCATCATGGGTTTTTTGGAGGGGTTGGGTTGGGGTTGTTTTTAATGTTTATTATTGCTAATCCTGAGAGGCAAATGGCTCCCTGGCTTTGGAAGCAGGTTAGAGGAAGCAGAGTTAGAGCCCAGAAACATTCTCGGGTTAACCCCGCTGTTGTGGAGAGGTGTGTGCACCTGTGTCCTTTTCCCCTTGTGAGCAATCCAAGATCATATAAGTAGTCCCGGAGACTGCTCAGATTTGAAACTTTCCATGTGCTTTTAACAATCATCTGCTCTATCGGCAGTTTCCAGTGTAGAAAAAAGAGGTGGGGAGAGAGAGAATACTTCCTTCCCTGAGTTGTCCCCCGGACAAAAGCCAATCTTTACACACGCTGTGCTTGGGCTCAGTGTAGGTACGTGAATGGAGGCCGTCCTGGCTGAGCGAGGGCTGGGGCTTGCTTTTCCTCAGCGCAGAAGGAAGGAGGTACGTCCCTGGAGGTGTCCCAGCTTCCTTTATTCTTCCACTGTCCCATCTTAAGAGAAACAAAACAAATCAACCCTTTGAGATTCGGAGGTGAAGAGGGCCGTGTAAGAACTGAACAGTGGTATTATTTTTACCTCCATCAGCTTGCAAGCCTGCAGTTTTCTGAGGAAAGCTCAGAAATGGTGAATCAGTGAAATGCATTTAAAGAAAAGTTAGCTACCCTGAATCCACTTTTTTTCAGGCCTTCTCAAGTTGAGTGCTGCCAACTCTTGCAACTTCATCATGAGTCTCCTGATACTTCGTGCTCTGCTTAAAGCTCATGCTACCAGACACAAGCCGTTAATTGAGAATCTCAGCTTTTTTGATTATTTTTTTTTCAAGGTACTTTTCCAGTTCCCATTCTGAGGGAGAAATGCTTGCAAACGTAAGCAGTCACAGCCTAAAGGTTCAGACCCATGAAACATAACCCCAATTACAACTACAAAACAATCCTTGGAGGGTTTCTAAGTTGGTATGAGTTTGAGATTCAGATTTTTACTGTGAATGTTCTGATTCTGATTTTGAATATTCTGATTGTGCCCTTTTTGAGAGTAGATAGACTATTTCAGAGACTGGTATCATACAATTAATGGTAACAGGTTTTTAAGCTCCATTCCGGCTTGAAGTTGGTAAAATTCAGAGTCAGAGAAGTGCCTGTATGAAAATCAGGATGTAAATGCATTATTAAGATGTTGAGAAGAGTGATCAGACTGCAGGGTATAGGTGTGACAGTATTTATTAAGATGTTGAGGTGGTCACTGTCGTTACTTGTTTATGCGCTGCTTCAAGTAGAGCGAGATTGCTGTCTGTGACATCCTCTGACTATGATCTCAAAGGGCTGTGTTCACATTACAAAATGGGTCTTGCACCTCTGTTTCCCATCAGAAACACTGTATCAGTCACTCTAGGTGTGACTTCCCAGAGCCTGGCACCTTGTCTTTAATTACATCTCCACAGGTGAGATGTGGAAAGCTCCCACCGTGTGGCTGCAGCTTTTTCTTTTGTAGCCTCTCTCTGCTTTATTCTTGCCATAGTCCTGGCACTTCCGTGTGCAGAAAGCCCTGGTGTTTGCAAGGAGAGGGATGAAGCGGCTGCGGGTCCCTCCTGCCTCCTAGGTGATGTCCATCTTGTCCCTAACTTATGAGTGGAGCGCGGAGCTCTGGCCTGCAGGCTGCTGCAGCAGCAAGGGAGGAGGGACAGGGCAAAGCACCATCACCTCAGGGCCTGGGTGGGCACACAGCCATCTCCTCAGGGCTTGGCCACCATGACCTCAGGGCCTGTGTGGGTGCATGGCCATATCCTTAGGGCCTGGCCACCATCTCTTCAGGGTCTGGGTGGGCGCACAGCCATTGCCTCAGGGCTTGGCCACCATCACCTCAGGGCCTGTGTGGGTGCATGGCCATCTCCTTAGGGCCTGGCCACCGTCACCTCAGGGCCTGAGCAGGCACACAGCCATCACTTTAGGGCCTGGCCACTGTCTCCTTAGGGCCTGGCCACTATCAGCTCAGGGTCTGGGTGGGCACGGGGCCATCACCTCAGGCACGAGGGCACAGACTCTTGCCCGGGGGGGGTGCTTTGGGCCCCCATGCGTGGGTTCCCCTGCCCCGCTTGCTCCCCAACGGCTGCCGTCGCAGGGTGCTCGGCGGCAGCCGGGGAACTACATTTCCCAGGCAGCCCCGCGGCGGCGCCCGCCCCCCCCCATGAGCAGCGGGCAGAGGTAAACAAAGTGCTGCGAGGCGGCGGGCGCGCGGGGCGGGGCGGCCTGAGGGGCCGGTCCCGGTCCCGGGCCGAGGGGGTTGGATCCCGTCAGGGCCCGAAGTGAAGTGGGGGTAAATCGGGACCGGGGGTTGCGGGTGGGGGCAGCGCTGGGGCGGGATGGGTCTGGGTCGGGGATAGCTCTCGCCTGGCTGCCTCCCCCGGGGGGAGGATCCCGGTGCCGGTCCGTCCTCCGGCATTTCCTCGCGTGTTTCCCCTTGCCACCCCTTGCCCTCCCAGGAGAGCCACCCCCGCCCATCCCCCCAGCCCCCGGGACGGGAGGGCTGTCGGTGTGAGGAGGCCCAGGGGCTGGGGAGAGACGGCCATCCCTCGCTCCTCCCCCCGCAGCCGCCCCCGTTGCCAGCGGGGGAGCCGGGAGCCTGGGGGCGAAGGGGGGGCCCGGGGCTGCGGTGTCCCCCGGCTGCCGGCCCGGGGGCCATGGAGCAGGTCCAGATGATCAACATCCAGCGGCTGCTGGAGGCGGCCGAGTATCTGGAGCGAAGGGAGAGAGGTAATGGGGGGAGGCGAGGTGCTGGGGTAACTGCCCTTCCCGGGGGGAGTGGGGCTGGGGTCAGAGATCCCCGCGGAGGGGCCAGAGCGGCCCGGGCCAAGGGGATCATTGTGGTGGGCTGGCACTAAATCACCGAAAAGCGGAGGGGTTTGGTGAAGGACAGGGCTGACAGGTCCTCCCGGAGGCTATGGCTGAGGTGGAAGGTTCTTGCAGAGAGGGGGAGGTTGAGGTGAATGCGTTTTCTGTAAGGAAAAGTGGGGATTGGCGTGAAAGTTTCCCACTGCGCAGGAAGGATGGTGGTGGGTGGCTCTGTCTTTGCAGAGACCTCGATGGCACAGTGAGGTTCACCTGGTTTGCCTGGTTCAAATAGCTTGGGCAGGAGGAGAGAGAAGAGGCACTCTCTGGGCTGTCATGCTTTCTTTTGATGTTTTCAGGTGTTTGAGTGGTGTTATCCTTCTTCCAAGGTTGGCGGAGCCTTTACACTCCCCTTCCTCTCTTTTCTCCACCTCCCAGTCCACTTCCCTCTGAACACATCATCACTCATTTCCCTAGGCTGATGGGTTAGTGGTGAGGCCTGCCTGCTGACTTTTTTTTTTTCTTTTTTCTTTTTTTTTTTTTAATGACCCTTTTTTTTAATGCCCTGCCTGTTGATTCTCATGCAGAGTGCGAACATGGCTATGCCTCGACCTTCCCCTCAGTTCCAAGTCCTGGACTACAAGACCCAAAGCCCACACGGAGGCTGAGTCGGGCAAGGAAACACAGCGGCAGTGGCAGCAATGCAAGTATTGCCAACAGGTACGATGTGGGCAGAAAAGAGTGGGGTGCAGGGCTGGCTGGGAGGATGAAGCTGAAGATGAAAGCTGGAGGCAGAGGAGAGAAACTTAGCCTGTGGGGAAAATGGGAAGAGCCTGAACACAGCGGGGTTTGGAGCTGGGACATGTGAGTACAGCATCCCTTCTGGATCCATAGCACTGAGAGCAGAGGGGACACAGGGGAGCTGTATCTGAAGTGGCACTGCCAGCTGACTCTGTGCCAAGGCTCAGATGCTGCAGAGGGAAGGGGAATAGGGAGATCTGTTCCTAGGGTTCAGGGAGGAGGTAGGCAATAGCTATTCCCATTATATACCACTGATGTCTTTCCAACCCAGAAGTCACCGCTTTTAAGGGATAGTGTGCGTGCAGCCTGAGTGCTTTGGGACTGTAATGACAGGCATGATTTGAAGCAAGGAAATTATGTTTTGAAATGGATCCCCTACAACAAATGGGAGAGAGGGAGATGACTGGCTGCTACGTACAATGTGTTAAAAATGCAGTTCAGGAAAACAAAGCTGTCTTTCACTTTGCCGTTCAGGGCAGTGGGATTTCCCAGCTTTCTGATTGCTTGGTAATTGTAGAGCTCCACATTTTTGACACTTCTCTTATTATACAATGACATATTTCTTAGTGTCTTAAATCTAGAAGAGACAACAGGATTAAGCCTACCACTTGGTGCTGTGGCAGGATCTGCCTCTCTCCTCTCATCCCTGTTCTTTTTGTTTACTCTTGCTCCCTTCTACAGAATTGTTCAGACCTTGTTGAGACCTTCTGGGATAGAGAAACTTTAGAAGCATGAAGTATAATTTTGAAAAGGCAATTGCAAGCTTGCTTTTGCTGCAGCAAGGCCTGTGCAATCCATAAAATGGTGGCAGGTGGCTCAGGTGATTAAAGCATTCTTAAGGCCATTGGGAAGGACCTGTAAAAGGCCTAGGGGAAAGGTGCCTTTGCTTGCAGTGATTCTGCTTCGGCAGCATTTGATAATAAAGGTTGTTTGAAGTGATGTTAGGACACCTTGCTGTGGGCAAGTTTTCTTCATCAGGATCAGCATATCCTGAGCTCTTTATATGCTGCGTGTTTGTATTTGCTTCCCTCCTTTATCCAGCCTCTCTTAATTTCAGGGCAGTTGTAGCCCTTTACTGTTTCCCATGAACCAAAGTCCCAAATCCCAGTCACTTTTTGTTGGGAAATAATGGCAAATGCTGAATTGAGATCTGTATTTTTCCCCCTTGGGTTTCTCACACACTATTTTTCCATCCCACACCTCTTTCTCTCAAAGGCCTTTGTCATGGCAACCTGCCCTTCTCCAGGGGAGGGCTGGGAGCACTTTCCCCTCAGGAGCTCCTTAGCACCGAATCCAGCAGCCTGTAGGCTGGAAAGGGATGCTCAGCGTGCCCTGCCGGCACAGAGCCCCCAGGCATAGCTCTCACGGGCACCTTTCTGTGCTGAGACCAGTCCGCTGGGTCATTTAGTGTGACAGGCTGAATATATTGATGTGGGGGTAAAGGGAACACAGAAGCAGAAAAGATACTTTCTAGTCTTGTTTCAAACCTTCATTATACAGAGAATACCGAGGCCAAATTGAGTCCTTAGAGTGAGAGTGTTACCCAGTGTGTTGCTTCCCATGCTTTGGCCTCAGGGTGACCAGCATTGGGCCTGCTCTAGGCAGAGACCAGAGCAGGTCTTTTGGGGAGCTTACACCTTACACACACAGTTGGAAATGGGAGTTTCTTTTAGCACAAGTCGTAGCAGCTTGCGCTTGCTGTAGGAGATGGCAGGCCTTCCAGATGGCTGCAGTGCCGGGAAGTGACAACTGTGAAGTTCAGGGTGCCTCCAAATTCACTGCAGTGTGTTTTGTGTGATGCTGAGTATAGCATCAGCCTTGTTTAAGGAAGGCTCTGTATCATCCCTTCCTGTTAGATCTTACTGAATTGTCCCTTTGATTTTTATCTAGTGGAATTTGAATGGACTTTGAATTAGATATCAAGCCCCTGATGAGGGGCAAAACTTAAATTTCATGTGAGATTTTCTCAGATTGCTTTTGTCTCAAAAATGTTTAGTTAGTGTAGAGAAATTATGCATTTAGATCTTGTGTAGACCTTGTAATGTAAAAGCCTCCTGTAAAGATGTCTCTCAAGCACCCTTGGCAAAGCACAGTTGTTTTCTTGATTTTTTTCTTTATTTATACACTTCTAGAAATTGACACACATGCATTGTTGCTGGTCTTTGTTGAACCAAATAATCCATGATTATGTGGCACAGGGTATTTACAGAGCCTAGATGCTCTTTAATTCATAGTTTAAATCCAAGTATTTCACTTCAGCATTTGCAGCCCAGACATGACAGCTTTTTCTTCCCAACGGGCTCTGTGCTGTCATGGCACAAACACCCAGAAAGTTCTGCGGAACAGGCAGCCCAGTTCTGGATGGCAATGGTGCAGCAAACCTTACTCTTACAGAACTATGTTGGTCTCCCAGTCACAGCAAAATAATTTTTTCTACCCCAAACAGGGGTGTGCAGATAAGAGGGAGAACATTGCTTTGTTATTTCTAATTTACATGATGCATTTTTAAAGAAGGATGTTTTGGCTCGGTTCTTTCTTCCTTCGTTTGTCTCAGTTGTGCAACTGGCAGCGTGCAGATTGCTGCAGAGGGGTTTCCCTCTGCAATCCTCAGGACATTATCTATATGTACGTGTAGTGTTTTGCACGAGTATTTTAAAGACCTAGTGTTGCATGCTGTGAGTTAAAATCTGAATATATTTAAAAATATGCAGTCCTGCTTTAGTCAGGGATATTTAGGTACTGAAAATCACCACCTGCAAAAATATGTTGGGAATCACAGTCATTGTGACCTGGAGTTCATAATAAACAAGGGAAACTTTATTTTTTTTTTAAAGCCCATTAAACACATAGCTAAAAGCAAAAAGCCAAGCAAATCAATTAGCCAATCCATATAAAATTAGAATTTAGTGTTGCCTCTTTTTTTAATTTGCACTTAATAAAAGTATCTTATGGTTTTTTGGACTGGGATGAAAAATTAGCAGAGATTTATTGTAACATACAGTATCACTTATTTAATGCTCATTCCTTCTGAAGACATTTCTGGGACAGAAGCTGAGTTCTGAAAACTTGCTAGAGAAGTGGAGTCGTCCGTGCTGGAAGTACAGTTCTGTGGATACATTAACTTGCATTCGATGTCACTGGAAACTGCTCTTACGGACCCTATATATGCAGTTCTAAATAGACCAGTTATTCATTATAGTTAGTTAGCGTTAGACTGGTTTGATATTTATACATTTTGGAAAATAATTGAGAAGACTTTTTAATCAATTTAAATTGTTGTGTCAGCAGGAAATAAAATAAACAGCAGGGATGCTAAATGATTTTTTCCCCCTATAATACAATCAGTTTAATGAAGTTAAGATTTATAAAGGAATCTGAAATTACGTTACAATATTAGATTGTCATTTGTGTTTTGTTTTTGTTTTTTTTTTTTTAGACACTCAGGCATGTGGAAAAGCCTGTTATTTTTTGGTCTGATACTGGGGAAATGCCAGGCACCCTCCCAGCAGTGCTAGGAGCCCTCAGCTCTCCCGGGAGGCCTGTGTTGTTAAGGGCACTCAAAGAACCTATTACTCAGTTCCATGGGGGAGGGTTTGATCTCTGTCCAGTTTTTTTCCTTTCGTTTTCCTCTCTTCCCATTATCCTCCCTTGTGTCTGAGGCTGCTTCCCAAGGGCCTTTCAGACATCTACAGCCCGGGTGCAGGTTGCCTGCAGAGCTTGGAATCAGCAGCTGTAATGGGTATGGTAAGGCATTTTGGACATAGTGTCTTGAAAACCTGGATGTCTGGGTTTCTTTGCACTTCTGGCTGTTCTAGTGATGTACCTCCTTGTTTTCTTTGTTCTTGCGCTCTCCTCTGCCTCATTTGAAACTTTTTTTCCACACTTCTAAATCCCATTGCTTGGTTTTCTGCTGAATCTTCTCTGTAGTCCTCTATTCTCATAACCTTTAAAGGTGTTTTTTTGGAGGGTAGGGATGGGGGCTGTATTACTGGAACCCTCAGGTACTCTTGGCTTTAAGCTTAATTTGCTCACAGTGTTCCTGAGCAAGGATTGGCAGAGGGGGCAGGTAGGTGTGCATTAGGTACCTCAGGTGATGGCTTCACGTGCCACAGGTTCACAAACATGGGTGCAGAAGCTAAAAGGATGTGGCATGTGTAGCTGCAAGTCAACCTTGGCTGTCTGGTGTGCAAGAAAGCCTGATTTACGAGAACAGCAGTGCTGTGCAACTGTACCTCGCTGTGCAGGGAAGGAGTAGGGGGGTTGGTAACCACTTGCTTAAGCACAGTTTTAAATATATCTTTTCTGTCAGAGGAGGTTTGCTGTCCCCCCCCCATTGCACTGACGACTGAGTACCTGGCAATTTTCAGCCTGTGGAGTTAGGACAGTGCTGTAATTCTGTTTTTACTGGAGGAGAGCAGGCGCAGGGGTCTGAGGGGTTTGCCTATCTTGTGTAAGAAATTCCTGGAAGAGCAGGTTGCTGTGTCAGCCCTTGTTGTTCTACTTTTCTGCACAAAGCCCCTACCCCTTCTTCACGTCCCAGAGAGCTGGTCTCTGAGGCTTTTTGTTGACAGTTTTGCTGCTTCCTAGCCTTTATCAGTTGTTATTTGTTTCTGGATGTTACTTTGTTTATTTATTTGGGGGCTTTTTTTTTTTTTTTTTTTTTTTTTCAAGCTGCTTGCACTGGATCACACTTTACTCCACAGCTAGTGGGAGCTGAGTTTTGACTCGTTGTGTGTAGGTGGGTTAGAATCTGGCCCTGGTGTAATAGGCTGGGGATAGAGACTGTGCTTTCTGTCTCAAGCCTTGTAGTGCCAGGGAGCTCTGTTCATGGCTCAGGACTTGGCTTTGCTTTCTATAGTACAAATTCACATGTGTAAAACAGAGAATGGACGAGATTTGCTCTGCCATGTTTTCGTAACATACCAACAGTGTGTTCACTACCTGGAGTCTTCATGCTGTTGTTGAAATTTTGTCTAGAAATAGTTGGAGATGGGATCTTGCCTTCCAGTAGAGAATATATATGAATATGTTAGTTAATTATTCAAGAAAGGAAAAATGGACAAGGCCAAGCTGTTGAGGATTGCTTCTCTGGTAGAGGTGTTGAGAGGGACTAGCCAGCAATATTGACTATAGTTAGGTGTGAGCATGACTTCTTTTTGAGAAAGCATAATGACAGTTTGAGTATTAAACTGGGAAAATGGATTGCTGGTCCATGCACGAGAGGCAGAATCCCCCCCTTGTTAAAATTCCACTATCTTCTGTAGGTTTGTGCTGGAATACGGTTGATCAGAGCAGGCTGGCAGGTAGAGCTGGGCTCAAATAGCTCAGTTCAGCCTCAGCACATCCCATGTGCCCATTTGATGTAATTTGCCCCAGTGCAGTCTGCAAGTGTAGGCAAGCAAGTCGCAGCGATGCTGGAGTTTCTGAACCTGCTGGCACTAAGTTGTGCTTTTCCTTGTCTCTGCTGATCTACATCAGAAGCTGAGATCCTGCCAATGATTTGGAGTGGGGGGGAATACCCGGTGTAGGTGAGGTTTTCTGTGCTGTGTCTTTTCAGTGATGCTTGGCTTTGCAGTACTACAACTGGCAGGTTACCAGGCAAAATACAGAAAGTGAGGGTGAACACAGTAACTGGCATGAGAAGCATAAACCCCACTCCCTAATGAGGAATGAGGCCTCCAAAAGTGCTAGGACTGATGTAGCAACTTGCATGGGGGAACCCACTGTGTTCCCCTTTGTCACCCTGTTTATTTTATAGCCCTCCAACTGGGAAGATCCTGCAGAGCTGCACTTCGCGCTTTCCTATTTGTATTAGTAATATAGCCATACATAGGGAGATCTGTGTAGCAGGGAGTCAATGCAGAAACTCATGATTCTGGGCAGAATTTACACTTTGATACCTTCAGTAGGTGTATAAAATTTAATTTGTAGTCTCTGTCTGAGTTGTGCAAAGAGGCTTGTGTGTAAACTAGAAGCAGGCTCAGTTGTTGATGTTATCTGCAACTTACCTAAAATTCACTGCTGCAGCATCTGTCTGCCGTGAATTGTCGCGCTTTGTGGCTGAAGGCTCTTGATTCCTTTGTCCTCCCAGATTTGGGGTAGGCCTCTAAAGGAATGTGCTGTTTTGCAGCAGTGGGAGTTAGTCAGGGCTCACGTTCATGTTGCAGCACTCTACCTGGGTAGAGCTGTGCTGCAACTGCTGTGGGCTAATTTGCATCACTGATAGCAGTGCTGGCGCAGGGACAAGAAACTTCACATTTCGGTTCTTAGGGCCTTTTGAAACTTGAAAGGTTGTTAGCCCCAGCTCCTAGAGTGATTTGGTGCCCTGGGATGGTGGGGAGGATATTTGGGCCAAACCTGGTCAACTGTTCCTGGAATTTCCTCATTTTCTCTTCCCATATATTCAGTTAAGTGTAAGTTTTAAGTACTATACCTTGTTTGTCAGGTGTTTGGCTTTTTTTTTTTTTTTCCCCCTCCTGACACATTTGTACCCTCATTGTATCTTCTCTGTGTAATGCCTCCTCCACAACACATGCAGGGATTTATCCTTCATGCTTTTGTTTAACCTGACCTGATCCTGTGCTTGACAGTGAATGGGTTGTCACCTGTAGTGTTGTTTCCATCTCCTCCCCTGTTTGTAGGTGAAACTGACTTTTTCCTTTCTTATTCCTGGTTGACCTTTCAATTCCATTTCTCTTTCTGACCCAAACAGACCAGTCTATGTCATGCTGCCGAGTTAATTGTCTCGCTTGTTGGAGTTTCTGCTGTTGATCATCTCCTGATCCCTCCTGACAAACTTCTGCCCAAATTCAAAGACTAGCTTCTGTTTGCTCTCCTCTTGAGAGTGTTGGCTCCTACTCCCTACCCTCTTTGAACCAACAAAGATAGGATTTATTTTTGTTGACTATTTTGGGCACTCTTGATCAGAGGCTGGGGGTCTCTGGGGCTGTGCACTTGGCTGACCTTTGCCTGGATCTCTTTTCTATGAGACACTGCCTTGTTGATCAGCTCAGAGGGAACAGGCCTGTTTTTTCCATCCTGCTGGATATATTCCCATCTCTCATTTCTGTGCTCCCTACTGTACTTCCATTCTCTGATATGAAAGTGACTTCACTTCAGTTCTGTTGCTTTATGAATCCAGTTTGAAGTAGCCTAGATGATTTCCAGCATTATCTTAATTACTTGTTTGTACTTTGCTGCTTGCTCTGTGACAAGCAGGCATGTGGACTGAGAGCAATTCTTTTGCGTCAGTTTTGATTAAAGTTCTTCTGCATAAATAAGTCAATTATTTTCTGAAGACTTCTCGTTTATCTCCTTCCATCTGTTACACCATCAAGAAAGGAGAAGTTACGGGAAGGGACGAATGACTTTGGGATTGCCATTGAGGCTGTAACTTCAGTCATCATTGCCCAGGTGCTTGGGCAGCCATAAAGCAATGTATGGGTATGGTAAGGTAACATTGCATCAGTTCTGGTTTGCCTTTAACAGCTAGGCTACAAACTGCAGCAGTTCATGAACTGTTTCATAAGTAGCTTGGCCATCTGGGAGCAGTGGGAGGTAGCCACCTTGCTGCCTTCATGTTAGTTGCTGCTGCTTGTGAGCCAGAAATCAGAAGCTCTTCTGTTTTTTCTCAACCTTCCTTTTTCCTGGATCTGCCAGATGCTAGATCAGTATGTCCCTGTTTGACAGAATATAACCCCAGACATCGGGACATCTGGGTTCTCTTCCTGATAATGTTACAGCCTGTGTAAGTCTTTATGCCTTGGTTTCCCTAATGCAGCGATGTTAATACATTTTTGAGTATATTTTCAAGTATATTTCCCCTCCCTTCATCTCCAGGCACAGTATTGCAGCAATATAGTTGTAACATGAGAGAGAAATAACAAGTTTAAATAGAAGTGAAAAAAGTCTGGTCTGGCCCACAGCCATACAAATGCCATCAGTTTCTTTTCAAACAAAGTACATTTCAGTCAGGTGACGTTTACTCAAAAAGCCTCATTTTCCCCAGTGCATCTGAAGGCAGCTTCTTTAGCTCAGAAAATGTGTGTTGCAGAGAAGTACATGTTCCCCAAACAGACTGTTTCTCTGCAGATGACATTGCTAAGGCTATTTCTGGATATGACCATCTTCCTCGAAAGGGTAACGTTGCGTGTGGGAAGAAGCATGGTATAGGGCAAAGGGCTGCCATGCTGGGCCCTTGGATCGTTTCCTGAGTCTGCTGCGGAAAGGCTGCAAGATCTGGGCACGTCAGATGACCTACATGGGTCCTACCATCTGTACATTATATGGTTCCCCCCATCTGTACATTTGGGTAATGTGCATGCCTTTCTAATCCTATTTTCAGGAAGCAGAATCGATGTTTTAGAGCTTGTGGCTGTTTGAAAGAAGATGAGACTTAGGATCCTGAGTTTTCTAGGTAGATTTGAAAATTGCTTCCTGTGCCTTTATTGTCTTTCTGTGAATCACTGCAACGTATCTGCTGTGCAAGTACCAGCAACTATACTGGTTTTGATGTGGCCTTGGAAGAGACTGAGTCCCTGACCGTACGGTGAGGGTCACAGAGTCTGCTGGAATTCATCAGGGCAGGGACTGTGTGGAGCTTTCTGCAGTGTCAGGCCTTACCCTGCCCTGTGATACACTTCAATAGTCGACAGAGGAAATTTCATTAACAGAGATATTAAAGTGTTAAAGGGGATGGTTGAAGCCTGTACCTCATTCTACTTAAATAATTCATTTTGCTTCAAATGATCTGTTTATGATGATCATGTAGGGAGGGTGTCCTTCCCAGGTAGCAATTGGGAGAGACCTGGGGGACAGGGGACACCTGACAGTAGTGTGAGGAAGAGTGGGTATTTTGCTGTTCTCGTTCTGTGCCGTGCTCTTCTTTGTTCATGGGGGCGCTTGGAGGTGCCATGGTGAAGCTGCCTGACATTTTTCCTCACCAGGTCCTGAAAAATGCAGTTTTATCTAGGTATTAAAAAAAAAAAAAGTTAAGAATCTGTCTACAAGAGCTCTAACTCCCTTGCATCGTGGATCGTAGACGGTAATCTTGCCTTGGTGAAGGCATATAGTATACTTTTTCCTAACCTGTGAGAATCTACCTGAATTTGGCCAAGTTCTAAATCATTGTAGCAAACATTGGCTGCTGCATGTCCAACAGAGGTGGGCTGGGATTTTCCTACTGAAATGGCTAAGATCCCTCCCAAAATGAACATACAGCAGCCTTTGTGTCCAGTCTGTGTGCATGAGCCCCTTCTGATGTGGTTAACTGTGGGCTGGGAAGGGAAGGAGGTGGTTTCTGTAGGACCTTTACTCACTTGTCACAGAAGTTGGAAGGCAGAAAAATGGAGTAGTGAACAGCACGTTGGAGAACTCGCTCCGCTTCTGGCTCCAGTCAGCAGCCCTGTGTACATTCAGCAAGTCCCTTTCACCCTGGCTTGTTATCAGAGACCCCCAAATAGTCTATTCCTCATATTGTGATTTTAATTTTTTTCCAACGTATGAGCCTGGGATCTGAGCTGCAGAAGTGCTGATGATGCACAGCTGCAAGGGGCACCAGCAGCAGTTGTGGTTTGAATATGGAAAGTGGCCCAGAAAACTGGGCTCCTGGGGGTCTTCATAGAGGCACCTGGGGGGATGAGAAGCTGCAACTCCAATTTCCCCGTTTCTTAGCTTCCAATTTGGAAAGTGAGGATGCTTGACAATAAACATGCTTGTGAACTGCCTAGCTGTTGCTCTCGGTGAGCCTGTCGAAAAGCCTGTAAGGAACCCACCGGTTCTGTATTCAGAGCAGGGCTTGGCTTGAGGCCACGCCTTGAACAATGAGGACAAAACAAAATATTGAATAGCTGCTTGTTCAGCAAACCCAGTTCCTCTTGGCTGTGCAGGGCCCTGCATGAGGGAGTACATGAGATGGGGCAGTTTTCTCTTAGCACTTGGGGCTAGGACTAGCCTCTGCACGTGGGGTCTCAGGTGGTACAGGAGAAGGCTCCTACCAGCACACTTGCTCCCAGCCTGTACAGTGGGGAGGGAAGCCAACTGGGGGCTTCTTTGCTGGCCCTGGATTGCAGCAGTGAATACAAAACAACATTCTTGCTGTTCTGTGGCCCGGCTTGGAAAACCCTTCCCTTGCAGAGTGCCACCTTGTGCTGCTTCTCGGGGTGTTGCTCTGGTTTTGGGGAGATCAGCTCTAGGACTGGAAGAGGCGCATGGTGCTCAGCAGGGAAGAGCTGTCCTGCTCTTTCCTCCCTTGTGCTGAAAAAGCGGAACATGCACCAACAGAACAGCATGCTTTGTTTGGGACTGGGGCTGCAGTTCCTTCCCCACGTGAGGGTTATGCCCGGTGTGTCTACTGGATGAGTTTTCTTAGTAAAATAATATTACTTTGCTTCTAGTTCCCAGCTTAGATTCTTCTCTGACACCTTGTACAGTGAGAGTAGAGTTGGCTCACTTGGCAGACAGTGGGTAAGACATGAGGACTGGGTTAGGTTTGGGCTGGTTTGTTGGTTTTGTGGTTTAGGGTGCTTTTTTTCCTCCCTTTTCCCACTTGCAGCTTACAATGATTATGTAAGATTTATTTTTTTTTTGTCTTTGATGCAAGAATCAGGTGGCACAAATGTCCATGTTAGATGTCTCTCTGGGGTGCCTGAGAACAGCAACCCACTGATGCATGCCTTACGCTGGGGTTCAGGGAACCCAAGTTGGGTACCCTGCTCTGTCACAGGCTTCTTGTGTGACCTTGGGAAAATAATTTAGAATTTCTGTGTGTTGGTGGTGTTTCCCCCTGCATAAAAAGTGTTAGGGAAGAGTTAATTTCTGAAATGTTGAAAACAGAAATAATGATTATGAGGAGCAGGTTCCAAACCAGGGGGGCCTGTAAGAATACTGTAGGTGCCTTTGAAGACATTTACTTCTTCAGAGGATGTGTGCAGTGTACCTTTTAAAGTTGTTTCTGAGTGAGTGTTGCAGGAGGCTTTCAGGATACGTTGTAGAAACCCAGGGGTAGGTGGCTTTCTGCAGTTGTGAACTGCACCAAGGAGCTCTTTTCCCCTTGTTGAGCTGAAAGACTGTGGGGCCATTTCTCCTATTCCAAAAATGAATAAACACGAACAGATGCCAGTATGGCTGCGTCCCCTTCTCTGTTGGAGACGGAGAATGTGAACTTTGGAAAGGGTCTGGCTTGATCCTGGGAAAACAGCTTTGATCAGAGCCTTGGGAGGAATCTGATACCACGTCCATCTAAGAGCGACAGAAAAACTAGCCAGAGTTTGGGGCCAGGTTAATCTGGTGCATCTCCATTGACGTCAGTGAGAAGGTGAAACAGTCTGTTCTGTCTCCTCACTTCAGCTCCTCATGGAGAAGCATTTATTCTGGACCTCAAGGCCAGGCAGTGTTAGGGGGATCATGGGATAGTAATGGCTAAGATAGCTTTTGTCTCTAGTGTTGCTTGGAAGGAAATGTTTTGTTAGATTTGCTGATATGTATGGCTGAGCTGAGGCTCTTGTTGGACTTGAGGCTGGTACTTGCAAAGGGCATAAGGATGGCAGCAGAAGGACTTCTGTTACAGCTATGCCATCTCCTGTTCAGCTGCATCCTGCTCCTCTTCAGGGAGCTCTTGGCAGTGTTGACTGCTGTAAGCTGTTGTGTTCCTGAGGATCCTGTGCAGCTCTCCCAAGATCCAGGCTCCTGGGCCTCCCAGAGGTGAGGTGGGTTCACAGCTCCCTTAGAAACTTAACCCTTGAGCATCTTCATCTGGACAGGAAGATTCCACTCTTGTGCAGCTACCATTAGTTTTGCCGTTGGGCTAGTAGCCTCACCCTGCTGCTACTGGAGGAGCTTCTCCATAGGCTTCCCAGACTATGGCTTGTGGAGTTGGTTTCATAGACTACTTACAGTGTTGATCCACTGCTACTTGAAACCCTGGCAAAACACTGGGGTTCTTCAGCCATTAAGTTTTGTTTGGTGGACACAGGTGGATTTAAAATTGAACAAAGTTGTCGATCACCCTTCCTTTTAATTTGATTTGTTTGGTCATTTGGCTGTTTCCAATAGGAGTAATTTCTGAGAAAGAGCTTGCATAAAAGAGAAAGCAGTGATGTAGCTCACTGGTTCCCTGTGGGTAGTTATCTTGGCTTGGGGAGTGGAAGAAGGCATTTCCTGCAGGGGAATTTGGTGGCCAAATGAATGGGTGTCAACAGAGCCGGGAGGTGGGAAAGGTCTGTAAAATGAAGAAGAACGAGATTGTACGTGGTGTGATGATGCTTAAGCAGCAGAGGTGGCTGAATCTGAGTGAAGTAAGACAGAAAGTGGTTGGCCTGGTCTGTGGATGGATGTTCTTGCTGTTTTACTAAACGTGATTTGGGTAACTGTGCCTTAGTTTGCACAAGCTGATGGAATATTGCTTTCCTGATTAATCTCTTGCTAAAGCAGAGTGTGGTAAGTGAATTTGGAGGATAAACACTGGCCCTGTGTGGGCATTAAGGACAGGTATTGGAAGAGGTGATTTTTATTCTACCCGCCCCCTTTACCTGGCAGTAGTTATGGCCAGCAGCATCTCCTGGGCCGCTGGTATCTCTGTTGTGATGCTCATGAAGCTCTTGGAGTCCTGGGCTCCTCTGCAGCCCAGACCTGGTGTGAGATACAGGAGAATGACCAGTTACAAGGAGATGACAGGATCATTGGGTCCACATGCTACCTGTGTATCACATAGGACAAGGACTCTCGAGTGCTGTGTCTTCCCACTAGGAAATAGTTACCTCACTAAGAAGTCAAACCAAAATGCAGATATGCTGCAAATGCATTTGTTGGGTTATTTATCAATATTAAATGTGTAAACCAGAAAGGTCAGCTGTGTTTAATGTCATGTGGCAGCTTTGTGGTTTTAATTACAGTAAAAAACCCAATGACAAATGAATTCAGTGCTCTTTAGAGCTTGTTCCTCCTTGACACAGTTTGTTTTGTTGGCTTACCTGTGCTCAGGGCGGGTTTGGCTGCCTCTGCCGTGGTAGGAGGGGTTTTATTTAAATAAAGAAAATGGGATAAAGTGATAAATTATTTACAACGTCTCCTTCACTGGGGGAATTCAGTGTAGCTGAATGTTTCAGCAACACATTGTTACCGTGTTGGATAGAAAGGTTGCAAGCAGAATCATAGTAACTGGTGCAAAAAGGTTGTTGCATCTGACCTTAAATTAGAGTGACTGACAATTGCTGCTTCCCAGTTTCAGGTATCTGGGGTAAAGAGGGATAAACTTCAGTTTCTCCTCTTCCAGCTTTTTGTTGTTCAAAATCATAATGGGGACTGCTCTGCTGTTTTTTGTTGTTGTTTGCTTGGGTCCTTTATGTTAAGCTTCTAAAACTTTCTTGATGTTTTCCCAAGCTGTTTTCAAAGTGTAGTCAGCAGGATCCTCCTTCTTATATAGCATTCCTTCAGTTTTTAGGGGTAGTTACCAGTTTGGATGTTTTAAATGTACTGTTAAAGAACTGACTGCTATAGAAACCTGACTTTTAAATAAGAAACCTGCAGATGCTTTGTGCTTGAGCTACTCTTAAATTGCAGCTGAGGTTTTGAGCAGTGCTGGTACGTGTGCTTGGGCTTTTGTTTTCCTCTCTCAACATGTCTGTACCTGCTTGGCTGTGGTTTCAGCTTTGTAGTTAGGGGCAAGGTCCTGCCTGCCCTGTCCGTCTGACAATGGGGATGTGAGCTTCTCTGGTTTGTGGTCCATGCCCAACACAGTGGCGTTATTTCAGTGGGTGACACAGGCTGTGACTGGCTATCGACAGCAGTGAAGCAACATCACGTTGAAGGCACCAGTTCCTTGCTGTTGTAAATGCAGAGTGCTATAAGTAACCGTGAAACGTTCCCTGAATGCTGCAACAGTTTACAGCTGTGGTGTTCATACTGTACCTATCAAAAAGCTGGTGATGGCATACAAGGATGGAGTTTTGATTTCCGTCTGATGATACTCAGTTCTCAGTTGATGATGAGACTAGCTTGGTTAAAGAGGTCCAGTTACATTTGTTTCTCTACCTATTTTTTTTCTGACTGTAGTATCAATAGAGGTTGCTGTACTTTTTTCCACTTCACTGATAGCACTGCCCTTGTTTAACTCCAAATAAATCTTAGTAACATGTGCAGTCCAAAGACGAGGAGAGAAAATTAATCTCTAGATCAGGAGCTACAGAAAATGAAATGAATTATGAACAGAAGAGAGAGCGAGTTTTTTCTGTGTCTGTTATCCAAGCAAAAGGAAACTGGTACAGAAAATAAGAGTTAGTGAACGGTGGTAGTGGGGAGTGGTACTGGTTTTTTTTCCCCTAAATTTAGATGAAAGGAAAAATTAAAACTTTTCCAAATGTCCCCAGTACGACTAAGCAAAGCATAGGAAGGTAAGAGAAGTAATATCCCCATACAATTCATTCAGCATTGCTGAGATTTTTTTCTTTTGCATTCAAATTCAGTGGGAAAGTGTTAGGGGGTGGGGGAGGCTTGGGTTTGTTTTTTTGCCTTGCCACCGATGTGGTTAAAAGTCACAGCATAAATTTCCTGACTTGGTGAAAAGCCTGTGACCCCTCTCAGTTGTCTTCTTCATGAGAAGGCAGATAGGTAATAAAGAGTCTCCTGTGTGAGAGGAGTAGGGAGAACCTGCTGTTTTAATTTTGTTCACAGCAGTGGGCCAAACTTTGTTCTTTCAGTGCTGGCCTTGATAATTGGCTCAATATAATATAAGAATTCAAGCCATTGCATATCTCTGGCTTTATAACTGCTAATGTCATAGCCAAGAAGAGTGCAAGTCTCCTGCAGGAATGTACAGTAAATAAGAACAATAAGCATGTTCCAAAGAACATATGGGCAGTGGTTTTAAAGGGCCTCAGCTCAGCCCTGGTGGGTTAATTTGCATCCACGTTGCCTGGACAAATGGATTTTGCTGGTTTAGACTCCATGGAGGATGTGGGTTTGATATGGGAGATTTTCTGAACTAAATATTATGTTTATGTGTCTGATTCCTGGGAACCAGATTTAAGGGATCCCCTCTCTTTGGGAGGGAAGGATTTGCTTTGGGAGTTTCCTCCACTTTAATAGTTTGGCCATAGTGTGCTTTAGGATATCCCAAAACCTGCTGTGCCGGGTACCTTGCACAGACATACGGTAAAGTTTTGTTTTTCCTCTGGCCACCCGCAGCTCTCAGACGTGGCTAGCTAAGACTCATTTACCTTGTTTTTCACAGACATCCACCGTTTATCTGTCATCTTCAATGAGGTTCTAACACCTGTTAAGCACTCCTCCTCCCTTTTTTTGGAGAAGCATTTAATTATGACAGGGTTTCCCTTGGAGCACATCCTCCATTCAGTTCCCTAATTGTAGAATTCTCTGTGGGATTCTCCAGATGGGGGATAGAGGATAATCTTCTCAGAGCTCCGGAAGAAATGTGATGCCAAATTACAGAAAATAGATCCTTTTTATTAAGCTCTGGGCTCCTTTTTACTCTTATTTTAAGGTGACCTTCTATTAAAGAGAAATGTTGGATAAATGGCTATCCTTTTTAAATAATCCTCAACACCCTTACCTGGGTTACTAATAACATCGTTAGATTAGAAATCCTGAAAGGATTTAAGCTTTTTTTGCCACTCATGCTGTCATCACAGAGACCAGGAGAATGAACTTGCCTGCTTCCCTTTTGTTTCTACTTGGTCTCATTTTCAAGCTGCGAGCTCTAAGTTAGAGCTTGGCAGCGTGCTTGGCGTGGCAGGCAGGTATAAAGAAAAAAGCCCCCTCCTTTGTCAAGTGGTCACAGTGCTGCTTTATGAGTGACTTGGTTCGCTGCAGTCTAGTGCGGTGGCAGTGCTGTTTCAATCCCTGGGGGGTTTCCAGGCATCCTAAAAGTGCTGCTTAGTGCCGCTGATGTTTGCAAACATGGCAGTACTGGCCATCCCATTTTGTGCCCAAGTGTTTGCCATAGCTGGAGTTCTACTAAGTTTGCTAAATCTAGCATGTGACCACTGAGGGGCTCCAGGGGTTGTCCTTACAGAGCCAATTCTGCTGGAAGGTTTCCATGTATTTGATATGCATGAATTAATACTCCATGAGCTCCTCTGTTAGCAGATGATAGCAATATTTTTACAAGGTGGATGGAGAAACTAAAACACAAAGAAACGTAACTGCAGTCCTGTACTGAGTTGGTGGCAGAGCCAAAAGCAGTCTGGAAATAGCTGACTCTGGTCCCCCATTCTAATCGTTGCCTCTCTGAGATTTTGTGTGCATTTAAGTCTCCAAGGAACATTTTCTGTAGCACCAGTAAGAGTAGTGGCTTTGCACGTATTGGTTAAATACAGACTTAAGAGGGGAGGAATCTCTTGTCGGCAGGGAGGCTGAAGTTACAGCTATAGATTTTAATGTATGTAGTTGGTTGGCTTTATACAGCAGTATGCCGCTGGGGATGTGTACAGCTTGCAGTGATTGAACTTTGGTGCTGAGAGGTCAAAGGTGGCTAATCCAAATTTTTGTTTGTCTTCCAGGTCTACGCACAACGAACTAGAAAAGAACCGGTAAGTAGCTAATGAGCTGAATTCTAAGAAATGCAAGCCTAGTGAGTGTAATGTGCTTTAACCTTACATGTGCAGATGCCGTTTGATCAGCTTAGACAGCTGCGAATGACCACACTGCATCACATAATTTTAAAAGTCAGGGGGGAAGACACAAAAAAATCTGAAAAAGCAGCCTCAGTTTTGGTTGTGTTTTTTTTCTCTCTGAAAAGCAAGAAGTGACCCAGTTTTGTGACTAATCTGTATGCAGAGTAAATACTGTTCTTCTCCTGACACAGTGAAATCTGATTGGGGCACTTTCCATACATGAGGTTGCTACGGGATCAGGTTTCTTGGGCCCTGGGTAATACGTGTTACCATGAACCGAAGGGCAGAGCCCTGTGCTCTACACCCTCTCCCTCCCACTCCTCTGCTGGGCTGTGATAATCTCTGCCGCGCAGAAGAAAATACCATTGTCAAGAGGCTCCGAGATCTGGCTACCCATGTTCCTGTGGAGACTCTCTCTTCTAACCTGTTTTAGGATTGCACCTGTTTATCCTTGAATCTGAAATTTTAGCAAGCCTTGCAAGTTTTGTTACTTGGCTAGCTCTGCTATATGACTCAACCCTTTTGTAACAGGAGTTAAAGTAACATAAATACCAGTGAGACAAGGGGAGCTGGTTCACACACAGATCAGATTATCGCCTTCCATTCAGGATGCTATAGTTAAGGTTGTGTCAGGGTTCTCTTTATAAACTTATCTTGGCTCTTCTGTGGGATTTTAGGAGGGCTGGGGCCAGGGGTGGGGGTGTCTGTGTTTTTTGTGGCTGCTGGAACAAAGGCAGCACTCTGGCCAGCTGCTTCTATGAACAAACCCCCAGGGTGGGAAAGCTGAGTCTAAATAGGTTGATTGCCTCCTCTTCCCTCTTAGCAGCCATCATTTAACAAGGGATGGGGGGACTATAAGGATGGCCAAAGATACACAGAGGCTTTGAGCCAAGTGTGTATTTCCATTCAGACAAGGTCTTCCCATGTCAGCTTCAAGGGAATCGGAGCTGAGTACTTCATGCATCACGTTGCCCTCGGTTTCCCCCACATCTGCCTCCCCTGTTAGCAGCAGTGCTGGGAAGCAGCTTGGCCTTTGCGTGGGGTGGGTGACTTCTTACAGGCTGTGCTTCTACCTCCTGGTAGCTTTGAGGGTCTACAGAGCTGTCACGGTTCTGCCTTTATGGGGTGAAGCAGGGAGGTTTTTTATTTGGGTTACATTGCTCCCCAAATCTCAACCTTTCCACTCCCAAGTTGAGCTGTGTTGAGAAGTGTTGACTTCTGGGTTTTCCAGTGTTCTCTACAGTTTTATTTACCAATGAGGGAAAGAAAATGCAGTGTCAGGGTCTGACCCAGATTGAAGGGTGCTTTTTTCTCCATGACAACAGTAAACCATCACTAATTTTGGTGTGGTTATTTGCATATCTAATTGTTACTGCAAATGCTGCTTGCCCTCAGTACAGCATTAGAGCAGAGTTATCTCCATCTCTCCCTATACCAACCTGCTCCTCTCAACGTTGGCCAAGTTTGTGTGGATACGTGACCATCTTTTTCTGCCCTCAGGCTTGTGGGTCAGGCAGTGAAGCTTCAGACTCTCTGTGGGTGAGATCTCAGCAGCTAGAGTTACATACTGTCCAGCTAAGGAGTGGCGAGTAATGATGGGTTTAGGATATGCCTGATACCAGGTATCTGTATGAGTTGAGGAAGTTTCTGCCTTGATTCCCTGTCTTTAACTGGAGACAGTAATACTACCTGGAGTGGGGATATCATGAGGATTGACTACTGTCCAGCACTTTATGTATGTTACTAGTGAGAGGAGTACTATCACCTGTGCTTCCCCTTATGTCACCTTTTTCCAAACATTGACAAGCTGTTTGATTGCTACAGAATTTGTCTTCTCATTCCCAGTTGGTGTGATATCTCTCTCTTCCTTTCCTTCCGTCTCAGTTACGCTCCCTAGTCCCCACCTGCTCCAGGTTGAAGACTCCTAACCATCAGCCTCCTCAGCAAGGTCTTTCCTCCAGGGCTTCCCAGTCTTGAGGCACTGTATTCCAGGTCTGTCTCTCAGACATGGTTTCACAAGCCCTTGGTTTTCATCCTTCTGGGAAGGGCAGACATTTGATCGCATTGGGTGGTCTGTACAGGCAAACTCCTGTATCTGGGATCTTTGGTCAGGAGCCCGTTGCTTCTGGTTTGGGACTGTCTGTCCCTTAATGCAGATGCGATGGCCTGGCCGGCTACGCACATCTGCCGGGTTTGCAGTGTTTGTTACCAGCGATTTGGACAGTGAGTTTCATACTGGAAGCATTTATTTTCAAACACCAGCAGTGTTTTCTGAGTGAAGGGGATAGCTTCCTGGTTAGATTTTCACCGTGTTTTATTTGCTGTGTCATTAAGTTTGTCAGTGTCTACAGACTTAACTGTTGCAAAGATAAAAGCCCTGATGCTAATGGCTTTGTGGCTGGCAGGTGCTCATTTTCCCTATTATTTGAGATTATTCCTTTTGAATCTCACTGTTATCTCCATTATTGACACACACTATAATTTTCAAAATTGTCCACTATTAGGTCTCTGACTCTGTTTTTTTCCCCCTCTCATCTGTGAACAGCAGCCTTCTTATGTTCACTTAAATTTTGTTTTAACCCATTCAACAATTACACAGTTTCTTTCAAGCAGTAGCAAGAGAACAGTAGAAAAACAAAATGCTCTCCTCCTCCTTTTTGAATGTGTGATTTACCTTGGTAAGAATCTTGTACCCCCTTTGATGTTGAAAAGTAACTGAAAATATATTTAAAAATTAAAGCAATGTTTTAAACTCCATTCCTCTTCTTAGTCTTCAAATATTTCATGAACAATCCTATGGTTCTGCTAAGGAGCCGTTTGATCTGGTACCAAATATTACAGTTAATATTTAAGTGACTTCTCTTTCTGCTTTGATTTGGGTTTTGGTTTTTCTTTTTTTTTTTTTTTTATCTGAAGAGATTGCAGTGACATTTATATAAGGGGCTTTGTTTGATTTATAAAAGATTAAAGTTAATTTATAGTTATTATCTGTCATTAATCCTCATGTTGGAAAATTGTTTGTGTTTTTTTTATTTAATGGGTATGCGTTTCAGTTTATCTCTGCCCAGGATGAGTCATAGCTTGCATTTAAACAAGAAACCGTATTCTGCTTCTCATCTGCTGCAAGGCGTAACTAAAACAATACTTTTTCGTCCTTTAACACGCCTACCAAAAAACTGATTCGTAAGCAACACCCCATCATTTTCTAAAAGAAAACACAATAAGTGACTGAAAGATGAACTTTGCTGGTGTAATATTTTCTCAAAAAAGGATAATAAATACAATTCAGGCTTAATTTAAATGGTGTGTGTTATATAGGTAGCAGAATCAACTGTTGTCTGTGAACATTTTACACACACACCAGTTTTGGAAGGATGTGGTCAGTGTGGTGTTAAGAGAAGGGACACAGCACTGAGACGACTTCCCTGCTGCTCTGTGAAGTGGCAGTTCTGGTAGACCAACATGGTGGTGGCGTGTGTCAGAAAAATTACATCCCCTGGTAGAACAAGAAAGATGTTTGTAAAGCTGTTGATCAGATTTTAAAAAAAAAAAAAAAATATGTTTTTCTGTATATTCTAGATTCGTCTAATTGATTTTTGGTGATGATTGTATTGTAATACAGCAAAAGGAAGGAAAACAAACCTAAGTAATTGGGTAAAGAATGAGTTATTAGGTCAGATTTTTCTTATGGTAACAATAATTTAGTTCAAACAAAAGATAGATCTGAGGAGGGAAAGAGACCTTGGGAGAATCACTGAAACTAGAATTTTATGAAGTTCTCACAGAATTTGTGGCTCTGCAAAAATGCTTCATTTAAAATGAAAAAGGACAAAGTCTAAAGGAGACAAAACTGCTTCTAAACCAAGTTGCTAAAGAGTTGTGTTTAGTGTAAAAGCACAAAATGAAGTGATGTAAGATCCTTTCTCTCTGATTATCTTTAGAGATGATCAGAAACAAAGTGAAGACAAACACATAGCAATGATTGAGTACTGTGTTTTTTAGCCTTTCTCACTCTTACCGGGATGCCGCATCTATCTTCTGTGATTCCCCACCCATTCTCTCTTTAAAGTGAGAGACTTTATTGCAGAGTGTTTCTCCAAAAATGGTTTCTCACGCAGAGCTGCCTGTTATGCTAGATTAAGTACTTGAAGTAGTAGATGAGATGAAGGAAAAACCCTACTGAATGTTTAGGAGAAAACCATGACCTGGGTCAGCTTGCACTGAAACGTGGGGCCTTCTGAGGCTCTGCAGCAATTGCACAGTTCAGTTCCGTTTCTCTAGAACAGGGGCTGGAGTGTGTCTACCAGCAAAATGCAAGGGAAGGAGGAGGGGAAAGCATTTAACATGGGGCGTTTAAATAGTGCAGACATGCTGTCTAGGCTGGGCAAGATAGAGGCAAGGGAAATGAAAGTATCCTTGCTACTTCGGATAGACATGATGATTGTGCTTTTGTAGTGCTATATATACTTGCCAAGGCAATCGGATCAGTGTTTGTCTTGAACCAACTAATCAATGTGGTGTTGAGTTCAGTGCTATTTATCAAGAGAGCTGGAACAAGAAACTAATCCAGTAAATTTCATTTGTTCTCTGGAGCGGCCTTTGTTTTCATGTTAACTTCATGTAGCAAAAGTTGACAGCACATATTGTTTTCCTCATTAATAAAACTTGGAACCTGTGATGTTCCCCACAGCAGTCAAACCATGTCCAATGCAGCTGAGCATGCGTCTTTCTTTGATGCATCCAAAGGTCAGAGCATGCACTGATCCAACTTGCTCCTTGTGCGGACTGTAGCTAAACCCTCCTGTCTCTGTGGCCAGTATGGAACAAGAGCTGGAGGTAGCCAGCTGTCTTCAACTCTGTCACTTGGATGACAGATACCTCCATTTTCAGCTGGAACTAACAATTTTCAGCAGAGCTGAAGCATGTTCCTCTAGTTTAGGAGATCTGGATAACTTATTATACTGCGGTGCCTGTTTTTGCTCAACCTGGAGAGAGTGAGGTCTGTATTTTTGGAGTAAGGCTATTGGAGAGATGTTCTTTCTGGATACATTTAGGCTCTGCCATTGTTGTCTAGTGTCGGTCTGCCTTTTGCTATATTGCAGTTATTTCTTTGCGCTGCTCCGGGAACTCACCAGTCAGATGCTGTAAAACTGGGATTGGTCTCTTTGGTTGGCGACTACGCTTGTTCATGCGAAGGGCCTCCTTGTGTAGAAGCAGCATTTTGATTCACTCACAATCAAAAGTCACAAAGGCTTTGTTTCACATTGGCTGGGCAGTAGAACATTTTGAACTCTGAGCAAAGCTGCTGAAAAGGGACAGTTAGTCTCCACGCCAAAATTCGAAGGAAACAAAATGATCCTCACTTTGTTGGAAGTCCTTTAGTACTGCTCATATTGGAATTTCTGGTTTCAATATGATTTTTTTTTTATTCAGAGTGATGCAGTGAAGAATGAATGCATGCCTGCCTTTCTTTCTGCTCCCAGATCTCTACACCTCCCTTATGAATCCAATAGCAGTTGGAAAAAGAAGAGGAAAAAGAACAATACTACCATTTTGGATAAACCGTCCCAAAGCAAAGTGTTTTTGTTTCAGCAGTGTTGCACAATAAAATCACTGTTATAAGCCAGTTTTCAGAAACAGATGTTTATCAAAGTCCTTCTAAGTAAGATGTGTTTTAGGGACACTTTGTGATGTGTTTTCCTCTCATAGTGTGGAAAGAACTGTCAGCGTGGTCTGCTTGGCCTTACCGTGATGGTCTGATGCTGAGAATCCTTTCATCATCTCACCTCCCAGAAGGGAGACTTTAGAGGAAAGTCCCATTTAGAAAGAAACGTGCTCTGCACTCAGGTCTCCCCACTTACTGGTTGAGTTCTTGCATTCAGCATCCTGTGCTTAAGGTTTCCAGAGTACTGAATAGAAGAGGTATCAAATAGTATATTACTGGTTATTTACTGCTTTCAGGGAGCCAGGAGGGGGTCTGGTAGCTGCTGTGGATGTGTAATGAAAGCAGTCCTATGTATTTAGATGGTATCTGATTTGGAATGCATCATCGCCAGCTTTGGTTCTTGAATCTCTTCCCAAACTTGCATCCTCAAATTTCTACTTGGGTGGGTTGCCGCAGTTTTCTTTCAGGCTGAACCTTTTCCAGTTCTGCGTGTTTATGGCTGTCCTGAGAAAAATAACGACTGGGCAAATCCCCTTTGTAATCAGTGAGCTTGGACCAGGGAAGAATCTGGCCCCAGGTAGGAAGTCAAGCGTTCAGCTTCCCTGGCTCAGTTTTCAGTTGTGTCAGGGCTCTGAACTTGCCATATCTCTCCCAAATGCATCTCTGGAGTCTTTGCAGGCGCTTTTTTTTTGTCTCTCTCTCTCTCTTTTTTTTTTTTTTTTTTTTTTTCCTGGGGTGCTGTTTGAAGTACTGAGAGCCAGAAATTCTGATGCAACAACTTTTCTTGTTCAAGTGATTAACATTGCTCATGGGCCTGAAAGCACTACTGGCTAAAGGCCACTCAGGGAGTTTCTGCCTTAGAGAAGATGAGGTAATAGGAATGTCATTTTTGAGGCAGATTACCTGTTAACTACAAGTTTCAGGAATTCGTACTCTTGGGGCAGAAGCTGGAGTTGTGTCTGCTGATCTATATCTGTATCTGGCACGTGTGTTGAGGGTACTATAGCAACATAGGCCATGCAGACTTGTGATAATCAAAGGAAACTCAGCGTGGGATAGGAAGTGTAGGCAAGAAACTTTCTCATTCTTCTTTCTGTATGTGGCCCATTTTTACCAAAGTATCACAACTTGGAGAACCTGTAACCTTATCATATGCCAATGGGGGGTGGGAAGAATCAGGCACCCCTACTTAACAGGTGAGGAGCAGAAACTTGTGGATACAGTGCCTGGAGTAATGAGCGTGTGGGAACAAGCTTGCATCGACCCACTCCTTTGCTTCATCGATCCGCATCTCCAGTCAGTTGCTTGCTTTTCCTCTCCTTCACAAAAGTTCACCCGTCCCACCTCTACTTCCTTCAAAACTTCATCCTCATTCCTTGTGTCCCCCTCAGAGTCTTCCCTGTCAGTGTTGCCCAGGGCCAGGAGGTGCTGCATGACATTGTCTCGCTGCCCTCACACCTTCTCCCATCTGAAGAGTGAAGAGGGGCACAAAGTGAAGGTACCTTTGCTGCTGTGGGTGGCTGGCAGGGCTTGGCGCACTATTGTCTTAGAACCCCTTAGTTTTGGGTGCTGTGGTGGGTAGTGCAAGTGTGTAACAGGCATTCATAGTCTTGTCTGGGAAATGAAAGCAAAGGGCTTCATCTCGCAGTCGCTGCACTTGTTGCCTGGCTGCAAATGGCGCTGGTCACCCCGAGCAGTTTGCATAGCTGTGGGCAAACAGACCAGGCAGGTTTCCTCCCAAACAGTGCATGTGACAACCATAAAACAATTAGATGGGCAGCGTGCAACCAAGGGTCAGGAATTCTCCTCCCATGAAACCATCGGGTAATGTGGACAAGGATAAGTCAGGGCCATGGCAGAACATAGCTGTAGATGGTGTCATCTACCTGCCTCCCTTTCTGTGTGTCTTGAGAGCTTGAATTTGTGTAGAAATAGAGAGAATCTCTGCCTAACACTCTTTGTGTTTGCCTTTGCAAAATTAGAGTATACCCTTATTCAAAGGTGGTACTTGAGTCTGTCAGAATGCAGGCTGAACCTCATAGAAAGGTTTTGGATTTGTCTGAGTCTGGAGGAGCACTGAGGAATCCCTGGATCCCAGGGCAATGGGATGAGTCAGGTCTTCTGCCCGATGTTCCATTAAAAAAATTAAGGGCTGTCTTTTGAAGGTATCCTTTATGCATAATACTGCTGCCTGAGCATCACTTCCCATTAGCTGTGTAATAAGATTTTCTGTCCTTCTTGCCTGTTAATTATTTACCTTTGAGAGTGCATTCATAAAGCAACATAACTTATTTAGGGAAAAATGAAAAGCTGCTGCAAAGGATGGATGCTTTTTGCTCCTTTTTTTTTCTTTCTTTTTTTTTTGGCCAAGGAGTTTAGGTAGAGTACCTTAGGACTCATGGTGAAGAAGAGGTTGTCCTGAATGGGAGATTCCACAAATGAGCTTGTTCAGCTCCTAGAAGGTGAGGCAGGAAAGGAGATGTAGCGGTTGTACAGGCAGTCAGTTACAAGATCGCTATACAAGGGCTTCTGCTCAGGAGGGGCTGAAGGAGGCATAAGAGAAATTGACACAAAAAAAGCCTACGCACTGAAACCTCCAGTGGAAACAGGACATGAGCTTGAAATGCAGCGTTGCTTTCATAGAAATAGACTCTGTGAATCGCATTAGTGGGTTCACGCATGGTCCAGGCTGATAACGGTTTGTATGATAAGGGTGTGGTTTTTATCATGGTAGGTAGTAAACAGCTGCACAAAACTTAGTCATGCTTATAAAGTCAAGTGCAGGCTGCTATCTCTGAGGTGACTGGTTGCTGAGCTAGGGTGGAATACCTAAAAGCATCGGAATCATTTAGAAGCACAGCTCTTAATGACTCTCAAATGAACACTTGCACCTTCACTTGGGCAGTTGTTGCTCCCCCTCTTGTTTCTGCAGCACTGTAGTTGTGCCTGGTCATTTGGAGAGCAGTGCCAAGGGTTCCTGTACCAAACGGCTTACTGTCCAGGACAGTGAATAATGCAACAACGAAAGGAGGGAATTTGATAAACGCTGCTCTTCATATGAATAAGTGAATGTATTTGTAGAGAAAGGGCAAGGAGCCTTCTACAAGGGTGAAGTCTGGCAAAGCCACACACCCATCAGAGGAGATATGTGGAAAGGAAGTTGATGCCAGACTCGATTTTGCTGCTTATTTGTGTATGGGTATATCTCCCTGTGGGCAGCCCAGGAGAAAAAAGGAACAGAACAGAAGGGTTCAGAGGTGATATCAACCCTGAGCAGCTCACTGTGGCTGTCCCTAACCTTTAAGAAAAGCCTGGTCAGACAAGAGTGTTCTCAGGACCTGAGAACAGGCAACTGCCAGCATTTCCATCTCCTACTGTACTGTGTTCCTCTGCTCTTTCCACTCAGAGATGGATTGTGCAGGAGGGATTGCTCGGTCTCTCCCAGGAAGTTCTGGATGATGTGTCGTGCACGTTTTCCTCCCAGGAGGGACTTTCCAATGCTACGTAAAAACACAACCTGTTGAATGCTTGGGGTAATTCCACATGGCCAAAGTCCAGCCCTTAGGTGAGAAGTGTTCTGCTCCTTCTGAAAACTCAGTGAAATTCTTCAAATTAGTTATTCTGAAAGGAGGAGCAGCGTAGCAGGTTTATTGTGTAAATCAGAGGTTAAAAAGAAGTTGCTTTGTATCTCCCATGTCTTTCATTCCTGCCTTTTTGGCCTCGATCCACGGGGTGGGTTGAGTTGTGAGTTGCCCAGTCAGATTTTGCCCAGCTGCATGGGAATCTTCCATGCAGCTCGGAAAATACCAGTCGTTAGCTACACTTTGGAAATGTCAAGAGGCCGAATGTGGGGTGTGTACTCACATTTGCACAGATGCACACAGTTACGTGCAAGCACACACAAAGAGCTTGCAGTTAAAAACCTACGTGCCTGTCTCTTTTTAACAGGGGAAGACAGCCCCAGCTGTGTATACAGCTTGGTGTTTCCCTTTGATCTGTGTTTGTTTCCAGTGTTTCTCATAGACTGGATCCTGGCGCTCCTCAGAGCTGGCTGCTCTTTTCCGTGTTTGCAGCTGCGTAACTGCATACAGAGAAGCTTGCTGGGATGACTGAGGTGTAACTGGTTTCAGCGGCTTGGGGTTTAGGTTCCTCTTCCCTGCAGTCCCTCCTGTTGTTAGGTTTGTTCCCGTCCTTTCCTCGCCAACCTGCTGGGCAGGGGATTGTCACATTCTGGTAATGGAAACTATGCCTTGCAGGTGCCGCTGGATCCTCCCTTTTACTTTGCCTACCTGCTCCCACATGTGGCATTACTGCTCTTTTCCAGCTGCCTCTCTGGAGCAAATCTTTTGCTCTGTCACCAGGGTCATAACTCAGAGAGTCAAAATTCCCCTTCGTTTTCCAGAGACTCAGCACACTGTTCCTGCGGCTGGCTCGGCCCCTGTGCCTAAAGGAGGGCAAAAAACTGCACTCTTTAGACTTAAGTGGTGTTCTGTGAAGCTGTCAAAGATGGGGCTGAGAGGGGGCCCATTTGGTCTGTCCCTTCACCCCAAGGCAGGATAAACTCTATCTAAACCTTTCCTGACAGGTGCTGATCCACCATGGCCTTAAAAACCTTTGACAGCAGGATTGCCCAGGGAGGCAGTGCAGCCTATTGCCCTCATTGACTCTTGTTACCACTAGAAAGTTTTTCCTAACGTCTAACTAATAAGAAAATTATTTCAGCATTGTTCTAGGGAAGCAAAAAAGCCATCCAAAGTTGAATGTTTCTTGTTTGTGTAGAGAGTCCCAAACACTGAATAATAGTAATCAGCTGTCATAGCAAGAATCAATCTGTTAGACCGTAGAAGTATGCCGAGGAATTCTGGTTGAGATAAGGGAATAGGGGGGAAAAAAATATTCAATACTAATCTTCCCTTTTCCCAATACATGCGTTTGCCATTTCATCTACCCAGAAAAGCAACTTTGATGCCAAAAGAAGTGGGAAACCGGATGGGAACACTTTGTCTCCGGTGGATATTCTACGTAATATGACCCTCTTAGGAAATGCGCAGAGCCTGTTCTCTGTGGTGTGACCTCTTTTAAACTTTTCTTGGCTTGGAAAAGCAGCTTGCAGGCTTGGTGTTCACTGGAGAAAGCACATATGGAGATGTGTTTCAGTGAAGGGATTTCAAAGGAGGAGGAGAGGGGAAGTCTTCTCTGTGGTGTCATATACTTCAGGAAAGCATGCAGTGGCCCTCTGGAGTCATGAGTGTCTCTTGGAGTTTCTTTCAGTTGTGTTTTTTTTCCTTAGTGATCTCAGAGAAAAATCCACGTGGTTGGGAAGGAGCAGAGTGGGAAAGGGGTTGTACCCTGGGTTGGACACATTGTAAATGGCTGGCAGAGGTTGGAGTGGAAGGCTGTTGTACAGAAGTAGGGGACTCCCATATGCCCTCCAAGCTGCTTCTCAGGTCGGTGCAGACACTGCTGCCTTGCACTTCCTCTCAGCCATCCAGAGAAAGCAAATTGCACGAGTTTCTTAAAGGCTTGCTTTTTTGCCTTTTTTTTTTTTTTTTTTTTTCCTTTTTAAAAGAGCATCTGTTAAAACTCTTCTGTTATTTAAAGTGAAAGAGATGATTAATCTTGTCAGTTCTTGTAATCTCCACTGCAATTCTGGTCATATTCTGTGACTCTCAAATCCCAGCACCTGCAGTTAAGTGTTTTCTACCAGTGTATAAATTGGTGTAACCTATGTATTTAAGAAACAGAAAGGAGAGGAAGAATCCTAGGTAGGTGCTTATGTTTGTTTTTTTAAATCATGTGATGTCTGAGCTACTCTGTTTTGGGGTTTTTTGTGGGGTCATAATCTTTTGGATGTGTTAGATTAACAGTAGGACATCAGAAACTAAATGTTTTAGAGAAATAAAAAGTTTTATGACTGCTTGATTGCAAAGTCAACGATACTGCCTTCATCTTGTCCTGATTCTGACTAAAGTCTTTTGAACTTTGCTGAAATTCCATCTTAGGAATTTCTTAGGAATTTCTTGGGACAGAGGTGAGAGGAGACATCAGATAGTTTTTGCTGCATATATGGGGGGGAGCAGTGGGGGGTTATTGATCCATTTTGAGAAATGTGTCCGTCTTGTACTCTGGCCATTGGTAACTAGCAGAGAAAGCTGAATGAATTAGCTTCCCAAAGTGTCCTGCTCTCTAGGCACTTCACATGCCGGTTTCATTGCTGAGCTGCATGAGCACCTGGAAACCAAGAGTGGATTTAGCTGTGCAGTACTCTGTGAAGGAATTAGGATTAGCTCCATTTTGTGGATGAGCAGTGCGCGCTTCAGTTCCTCAAGGGATTTACCTGAGGTCATGCCAGCTGTCTGCAGACGGGTCTCCTGACTCTCACTTAAAGGTCTTTGCCTGCTGCATAACCCTTTCCTGCTTGTGGAGAGAGTTGAAATGTCAGCTCCTTTGGTTGCCGCTTTGCCCTTCCTGAAGGTGCATGTGAACTCTGCAAGCTCCTGGCTAGCACAGTACTAGGGCAGTCAAGAAATCTGTGCTTCTGGTCTGCCATTTGGCTCTCCTGATGAGGAAGCCCACCGCTGCCTCTCCCCAGGTGAATGGTTTGCAGTGAAATATCTCTTTTGTTGTTTTTCTTAGTTTTTAATTATTATTATTTTTAACACCAGTGGTTTTTGAAACCAACAAGGAGCAATCCCAGGATGGGATGCTGTGTAGAAAATATCTGACCATGAAGCAGTAATTTATCTTGCCTAAATTCATGAGGCCCTCTGAGGGACACAAGCACTACAGAATAATGGGGAGGGAGGGGTGTGATGGTGATTATAATGCAGTGCCACTGCAGGCATTTCTGTAACCTCATGTGGTTTTTCAGTATTGTTCTGATAGTTGAGCAAATGGAAACCAGTTTCCACCAAACTAGAAGACTAGGTGTTCCAGCTCCTCTCTCTTTTTCTTTTTTCTTTTTTTTTTTTTTTAAATTATTTTTCTTTCCAAAACAAGCCATGAACCTTTCAGTGTTTGGTTTGTTCCCAGGTGGGATCCTAACCCTTTTCCTGCTGAGAGAATACAGAGCGAGTGAGTGTAAGGTAGCTAATCCTCCCACAAATGTTAGTTTACTCAACTACAGCTGTTCTTGGTTTGGAGGAATTAGAATTGTATCCCTTCGTGGCATTGCTGACCCTGGCAGGGGTCATAATGACCTTCCCCAGCTGATAGAGTTCACTAGGTAGAATGTCCTGTGCTTAATATAATGACTTTTTGAGCCTTTTTGGAAGCACTGGGAGTTTTGTAGTTGAGCTGAAAAAAGTCAAGCAATTTTCATGTCTTACGGATATGTTTTGTTGTGCTTCCTGCCCAAGGAAAAGGTTTCCAAGTAGCCAGCTTTGTGCTTTTTCCCTGTTTTGAGGTTTGCGCATTCTTCCATCTCTTGGCCTTCACACATGCCCAGAGGAGAGAAAGAAAATGCAAGGAAGGTGTCAAGGGTAGTTATAGGAAAAGGGCAAGACAAGGGGGTTTGTTTTTTTTTTTCCCCCCTGAAGTTTACATTGTTCTAATTTTCTAGGTGATAAACTGTACTCCCCTTTGGAAGAACTATATTGACAATGGGTTTCTATTAGCACATCACACCAGTTAAGCAGAAGCAAGGTGTGTTTTCACACTCTCTGGTACCTCCTTTCAAAAACTGTTCTTTCCTGGTACCTCTGTATGTACAAGATCAGGATGTGACGCATCTGCTGTCATGGTCCTGGGGGATGTGCTTCTCTGTTCAGGTTCCCCTGCTGAGTAACATACATACTTAACTTCCATTAAAACTGTTTGTCACTTAGCTTAGTTAAGTCCTAGACTTTTGAAATACACTATTACTGTTCTTTGTGTGCAAAAATCCATATACAATAGGAAAAATAGTGCTAGGATCTCTTAAGTTCTCCCTCCTAGTGCTTTTTTCCAAACATACATCCGATAGTGACCTTGGCTGGTAATTCTTTTTTCCTGGGATGTCTGAGGTTAAATTTTAAATAATTTTACAAGGTGAAATTACATGCACTGCTTCCTCTGTTCCAGATGCATGCCCTCTATACCTGAAAGATACAGTAGATACTTGATGACTCCTTAAATATTTCTGACAGTGTGAAGAGGGATTAGATGAAGAGCACATGCTTTCCTTCTGGCATAAAAGATTTTGTGTAAACAAGTACTCCAAATGGTCACATTCTTAGAATATCTTTTCATTAGGAATTATGGTTTTCTTCCATGAGGTGAGGAAACTGGAATATAGCTTCAGAAAAGAAATGTGTGAGGTGGAAAAACTCTGTCCTATCTTAATGAACAGTAAAAATATCTTTTAGTATCAATATCTTATCTGTGTAATTTAAAAAAATTATGTTAATGACAAAAATATCTTCTAGTACCAGATCAGAATATATTCTTGGTATCGGCACATTCCCCACTCATTATTTTGAAAACAGGAAATACGTTTTCCAAAATAACATGTTGGTAGCATCCTTTCACTGATGGACCAATATCTGTCTTACAAAGCAACTGCTTGCTTCTTTCAGCTGGTTAGTGGGGTTACTAGTTTAAAACCTGACTGTATTTAGTAGGCACCAAAGTCCAAGGTCTCTTTCAGTAGTATTACAAAGAAACAGAGGCTCTGATTTGAGGTGCTGCCTATGCCTTTACTGCTATGACACCCTGTGGACCCTGAGTAGCTTTTCCAGTATAGCCAGGAGAGCAGTCCAGGGGCTCTCTACAGCTGCCTGGTGGGAAGCTGCCTAATATCTCAGGTTCTTGCTGTCTTAGTACAGACAGGTGACCTTCAAGGGTCTCTGCAGATCCCTCCCAATTTATCTGTTTTCTGGTGTGCACCATCTTTGATTTCTCCTTGAAAGGCTGCAAGGACTTGGTGGTAGTAGATGCGATCTGGAGAGCTCTTCCTGTTGCCTGGCAGCTTTAGAGGCAGTCAAGGATTATGGAGTGAGAACGTTTCTGCACTCGGACACCAAGAAGCAGGAACCTTGCAGGAGCCTGAAATACCTCCGCATTTCTTTTCAAAGGCATGGTGCTTAGCCAGGAAACCTCTGAACAGAATAATCAAGAATAGCTGGCGAATTTGGAAAATCTTGGCTATCTTTGCTAGTGACCTAATTCTAGCAGTAAAGCTGAAAATCCGTAGGTCGCAGCAAAGCAGGTTACTGCCTCCTCTTCAGTGAGGCGGGTTTCTGATGAATGGCACAGCTGCTTTGCAGGCGCGTTGGTGGCATGGAGGAGGACACTGCGCTGGTTGGAGCAGCGTTGCCAGACTTTGCGGCTGTAAGCACACTGCGTATCCCTAGAAAGATAATTACAGTGGTATTAGTGAGAATGAGGGCACAGGACACCGTTGGCTATTTAAAGAGCAGGTCTATTTTTAACCACCTTTTAACAAAGATGGAGTTTTTATTAGTCTGGGCTAGTCGGGGCTTTATAATTAACCGGCCTGGGTTGCACGTTGGTGTTTACAGCTTGCTTTGCATGTTCCCTGATAGCCAAATGCAGGATGGTAACCATATCTTGCTGTCAGGGTAGCAAAACTGCAATACCTGCGTGGTCAGCAGTGAGCATGATTGAAAAGTTGGTGCTGAATATCTTGGGCAAAAGGTACCTAGATGTGACCACACCGGCAGGAACTAGGCTGTGGTTTTAGGTCACAAGGAGAATGTCTTGTAGAGCATTTATGGCCTGTGATCGCTATAGGGTTTAGCGTACTGTTGTAAGTGCAGCTTAGCCTAAAAGGGGTTTAGCTGGTAACATCGTATATTGTGCTGCAGTAAAGTTCAGTTAATTGTAGTCACCAGGGATTAAAATACTTTATGGCTAATGGCTAAGATCAATAATAGTAGATCCTCAATATATAATTTTAGGGAGGATTAACTTTGATAAATAATAATAGACTCCACTCCAGAGCATCTGTTGCTATTTGACATCTCTTAACAACTGTCCAGATTGTTTTCAAAGAAAGGCAGAAAGCCACAGAGGAGCTGAGAGGAGCAAAGAAAAACTGATGAATGGGCACTGAGAACTTGGTGCTAGATCTGGATGAAAATGAAGGGGTGAGAGAAAATGCCAGGCATTGACTGACTCCATTCCTCTGCTGGGCAGATGGCCACCTATGCTGCTCTCATCACCTTTTCATTGTGAAGCACAGGCTGTTATATTTGATCTTTTTCTGCTGAGTTGAAGTAGTGTGTCTCATTGGTGCCTCTGAAGATCAAAGGAGTTAGGAAAGGATAAGCAGTCATGTTACTGAACAGCTGTGAATTCATTCTGGAGGTGGCACCTTCCAAAATGGTATCATTTTTATTACTGTGAGCATCCGTATTCAATTTTTTTTGCCATTCCTTTAAGCATCCCTGTTTTGGAAGTTGTGGCATTACAGATGGTCTCTTTTTTTTATTATTATTATTTTATTCATTTAAATGAAGCTTCTATATTCTAGCCCTCTAGTTCAAAGCGAAAAACTTCAAGACATGCAACAAATAGGACCCAAAGGCCCAGAAGTTATTGTGTGAATAAAAATAGCCCCAGATATATCACTTCAGCTTCAGAATCATAATGTTGCTTTAGTCTTATTGTTTGGGATCTGCTTGATTTAGGATTTCGAAGTGCAGTCCCAAGATGATGTTTAGACGTCCGTGCATTTGGCAACTGTATTCTTGTTCCAAAGAGTTTCCAATCCAGTAGATTGTTGGAGAAGAGGACAGAAACAAAAACCTGGGCAGGCTGAAGGGTGATGGCTAGCGATAGCAGAGTGGAGCAAACAGTCCAGCCTTTGCAGTGCTGGCCAGATGACACAGGGAAAAGGTAGATGACAGAGACTCGGTGTGAGATGAGAGCAGTCCTGCTCCCTGAAGTACCCTCTGAGATGAGAGTAGGACCCTGAGACTTTCAAAAGTGTAATTTTCACAGCTGTGTCTGCAGTGCTGTGGCCTTGAATCCTGGAAGTGGAAGCTCTCTCATGTGTCCGCAAAACTTGAGGTGTTTTAGGCCGATCCCTATACCCACTGAATAACATGATTTACGCTTAATGTCTGCACAGTGTGGACAGACTGATCAGCCTTTGGGAGGTATAGCTGAAAGTGTCTATCATCCCTTCATATTGCATCCCAGGAGGCACATGTCCTGCAGGAAAGCCAGATTTTTAATTTTTTTATAAAGATCTCCCATATTTCACCAAGGGGTTGCAGACTGACTGATTTCCCCTCCCTCTGTCCCTCTCTTCCCACTTCTTGATTTTGGAAAGCCTTGAAGGAATTGATTTGCCTTCAAAAGAGTAGAACCCTCTCAATAGTATTCAGTTTTATACCTAGAAGGACCTCAGGAAGGGGTGAGACCTGTCAAGGTCGTTGTGTGACGTGGAGAGAGGTGAGGAGAGCACGTCTCCCTCCAGACTGCAGTAGGAGGCTAGAAAGACCCATGCAGGAACGGAACAGTGGTGGCAACAGACCGCTTGGCACAAGGTTTGTTGGTCTTACAGCCTCTGTTTGCCAAGAGCCTGAAATTCTTCTAAAGTTGAAATCAGTGATGAGTCTTCCTATCTAGAAGAGTTGAGAAGTAGTAATTTCTGTGTGCACTTGGCCATATGCTAGCTCTGAGGCGCAACGCCATGCGGGGCTTAGGGGGATAGTCAGGGCAGGGTTTGTAGAACAGCCTCTTTAGAGGCTTACAATGTGTATTTTAAGTTAAAATCCTTGCTTTATGCTTACCTTAAGTTTTGTAGGTTCTGTTCCAGATGCGGGGAAGGGTTTACATGCTACAAAACCGGCTAGGTTTTTTTCCAAGTATTTCAGTTCTTTGGTAAGAAGCTTCCTTTCCCTGATGCACCTTATCTTGGTTTTGTGACTGAGGTGGCCTTTGGACAAAATGCTGCTGTTGCAGAGTGCGTCGATACATTGCTGTTTGTATTTTGTTTCTGCTTATGGGCTTGAATCAGGATGCTGCTTTCTTGAGCAGTGTACCACCAGTTATCTTCCTGTTATGCAGCTTGTCACCAGTCAGAGGTGCATTGATTTGTATGACTTTGAAAAGCTGCATTGCCTTGGTTTTTTGTTTTTATTACTATTATTGTTCTTACAATTGTTTAATCATGGGTTTCTTCATTTGTGGTTTGTTTTTCATCTGCCCTTGATTTGAGAATGCAGTTGGGTACATGTTCATCTTTTAACTTTTGCAGACAGATCTGGTATAGTTAAGATCAGGCTGAAAATGTTGCCCATAGAACTTTTTTGTTCCTTTTAATTCCTATTTATAATATGTTGTCAAGTCTTTTTATTCTCTGTCCTAAATTTTCATTTCTTTGTTTCTCTTAAATGATAGAAAAGCTTAAAAAAACTTGAAGATCTAGAGGCTTTTTTTCCAATTACTTTTTCGTGGTACACTTTATTAGCATTCGCAGTACAAATACTCCTACATGCCAGGGAGCCATTGTTAGAAATTGACTGGAAACAAAAGAGGCAAATGAGCAAGTATCTCCTTCAACTGGGAGCAAATGCAGGAAAATAAATAATGATGAGAAGAGACCTGATTTAAAATTGGAAAGCCAAGGCTTGCTTTGAATGATTTCACAGCTCAGGTGGAGATTGTTAACTTTTTAACTGTGTATTTCTGAGCCAGATTTCCTTCTAAAACACATGTCTCATTTCTGGTCTCCTGTGGAATTGGGGTGAGCGGGTGTGAGCGTGTTTATGGCAGGCTGGCTGGGTGCCACCGCAGCGTTCCTGCGCGTGGCTGGAGGGTTCGGAGCAATTGCATAATGCTCTGCAGCAGAGGAAGCACGGGCTTGGCCCCCTGTGCCCGCCTGAACCGCCGTTCCCCATCCAGGTGCTTGACAAAACCTCCTCTTCCTCTGCTGAAGTCAAGCATTCAGTAAAGCAGGGAGTATATATTGTTGCAGAGAGGGATGGACTGGGGGTTAGAGACCAGAGTAAGGAAAAAACACCGTCATATGATGGCTGTTAGAGATAAGCACGCCTCTGACCTGTGAATTGCTTTTAGAAGGAAACCATATTTTTCCCTATTTTCCCTGCCCTGTGGTTTTTGCATGTGTTTCTCATTACTTTTATCTCAAAATCATTCTCATCCAATGAATTATTGATGTGGGGTCACTTGGCGTTTCTCTAGGAATTGGTTTCTTTAACCAGTGATCCCTCCTGAATTTTTTAAGCAATCTATTAGCTCTGAAATCCAAACAAAGTTTCTAATTTCAGGGTTAAATTAGACTTGACTTTGAAAAGGTGTAGAGGGAAGAGAAGGGCAGAGGGGAAGGATGATAATGTCCTTTTCCATGTTAGGATCTTCCTTCTTCTGGTTCTTTCAGTGGTTCTTGTTTGGTTCTGTTTTTTTAACATCTCTTGGAGACAAAGTGTCTGATTTAGCCTCAATGGGACTTGAGCATATTCCTAATGTTAAGCACATGCTTAACAATCCACTGTTGAATTCAAGCCCTATAGACCTGCAGGCATAGTAGAAAAATATCTGGGAAATGCTTTTCTTTTCCCTCAGATGCTCCCTTCTTTCAACATACAAGAATCAGAATTCAGCATTTTGAAATGCTGCTGGAGGCGCGTTGGTCATTTCCTGCTGGGAGGGAGGCTTGATCTTTTAAAGATGGGAAGACTATATATATTTGTGTGTGTGTGTGTTTTGCAGATGTTCAGGCCTTGATTCAGCAAAGTCTATCAGCAGTGTCCAACTAGAAGATAGTGCTGAATCCAGTAAACCTACCACTTCAGAGCGGAGCATGCACGTGTGTTTGACTGGCTCCTCAGCAGAGAAAGTTTCTTGTCTCAGTTTCCATCACTACTGCCCATGGTGGAAGCTGCAAAAAAAAAAAATCCACAAACCCAAAACTTGTCCTAGCAAAGCAGCTGTAGTCTCTCCAGGGATGTTTACATGCAGGGATGGCTCCCTGGCAGTTGTGCCTGCAGCAATTGCTCCAACAATGGCCTCCCAGCCCTGGACTGGCCCATGCAGGGGTCTCCTCGGGCCTTGAAGGTACGTAGGTAGCCCCTTTGTGACCCACAGACACAGGGCTTGGAGCTGCCACAACAGGTCCCTCAGCTCTCTGGGGACCTCACAGGCAGGGAAAAGGCTGGTGGCTTTGTGGCCAGCTTGCTGCAGTACAGAGTGGTGGGGTAGGCTGATTCCTACCCAAACCCCTCAAAAACGTCCTCAGAGGAGTGAGGGAAGGGAAATGAGAAATTTTTTTTTTGCACCTGCACCTTTTACTGCACTGCAGTTTTGATCCAGGCGAAAGGGATCCTGGTTCCTGCAGTGGGATTTGGGTGCGTGTTGTAGAGTGAGACAGCTGAAGCTGTGAGCAAAAAGCACGCATAAATAAAGGCTTCCTCCTCATGCTTTATATAATCAGAACAGATGATGTCATTGGGAGCCAGAGAGGAGATGAGAGGAGAGGAGGAGGCTGTGAAATTACAGCCCTCTGCAGCCAGGCAGAGCCGTGCGCAAGGAGGGACTGCAGGGAGCAAGGGCCAGGCTCCTCTCCGACAGAGGCTGGGGACAGAGGGCCTGGGGGCTTGGGCTTGGAGGGGAGCTGGGGGGATTGAAGTAGATAATCCAAATGCAGTCAGAAACTGTCACACAGGCACAAAGTGAAAGGGGGGAGAACAGCACGTGCCCAGTGGGGCTGCCATTTCAGGGACCAGCACCCTATTCTTCCACATGCAGCCACCTATAGCTTGTTGCGGATCAGCTGGAGGAGGGCTGCGGGGCTGCTGGGCTTGTTCATCCCTCTTCTGCTTCGGTCTCCTGTTTAGGGGCCGACATACCTTTTCCCACAGCAGCTCCTGGCAGAGAAGAGAGGGCATCCTTGCTCTGCTTGCCCTCCAAATCCCAGAGAAACTTACTTCTAGACTCCTCCTGGCACTGCAGAGGGACACTGTGCCAGCCAGAATTGCCAGGTGGAAAAAGGTAAAAGGTTGTCCTCAGCTCTTTGGGACAGAGGCATGTGTTAGGTTTTGGTTTTCTGAAGCCTCTCGGCTACTTTGTGCCTTTTCTGTCCATCCTGATGCCCCACATGGGAATCTGAAATAGGAATCTTCCCCCACATCAGGCTGAGCAGGAGGGTGACACCGCGCTGATCTCTTGGCAAAGAGGAGAGCCCCCTCCTTTCATATCCTCCATGGATTCCTTCTTCAGCACCTCCAGCGCCTACCATGTGCTCAGGATGCTGCTGTGAGAGCCTGATTTTTTTCCAAGGCCACTTAAGCAGGAGAAAGGGCTCCAGCTTCTCCCGACTTCCCTGCAGCTAATGTGCAAAGGCTTTGGCCTCAGCAGAAACTGGAGTTCTCTTTCTGTCATCCTCTGTCTTCCCTGGGATCAAGGCAGCAAGAGGCAGCAGCCCCTTCGCACCAAGCCCGAGTTGTTTCTCTGTTATATAACAATATGGGCATTTAGACTTGTTTTTCCAGATATTGGCAGATGCGTCAAATATTGGCATAATCCAGTGGTTTACATGGAAAGCCGTCTGGCTCTGTCTGGAGCCTGCACAATGCTGGTATTTTCTTTGAATACAAGAGCCTACAGCGTTGTCAAAGCCACGTTGCAACAGAGTCCAGGTAAACAAAGGGAAAAGACATTCATGTCATGGCCTGACCTGTGGGATTACAGCTGTCCAGGTACAGCTCCAGGACTTGATAAGAAAGATTAATAGGTTTGTGATTGCTTTCTCTGTGAAATGGTCTTTTAGCTAAGTTTGCTGTGATGCTTTTGAGCTCTGGAGTTTTATTTCTGGGTTTTACTGAAGCCACCCATCAGTGCATCAGACCTGCCTGTCTGCTCTGGGCCTTACAAGCCCATCACGGTCCACTTGGGCTGTTGGAAGTTGAGAGAGGTCAGGGACTATGACTGGGTTAGACTTTAAAAATAAAAAGGCAAGGTATTGAACACTGCAGAGGGGAGAGAACTGGGGAAGCTGTTTGATTTGATCTCTCTGAAGGAAAGCAACAAGCTCATGTGCCAAGACGGTTTGTGGGCTTGGTGGCTCTTTGCTTTCCCAGCTACACTGGCCCAGGGACCTCCCAAGCGGCTCCACCAGCGTCGTCCCCAGCAGCAGGAGGTGACTGCTGGGACTGTCCCTGATCTAGCTGCTGCTAGCCTGCGAACTGAGACTGGCCCACTGCTGTGTGCTGATGGAAAGCCCTGTGCATTTCCCTCGGTTAGGCTGTGGTTGGAGATACAAGTGCACTTACGTTTGCAGTGGCGTCAAAACTCAGTGTGGCTCAGCTCTGGGTGCAAAATAAGGGGAAAATCCAGCAGCAGTCCAGAAATGATTGCTTTGGTCAAACATCTTCCAAACCTGCCTTGGCTCAGCCACACCACCTGCCCCTGTAGTGTGCTCCTTGCCCGAGCTGTGCTACGTGCCATCATCAGCTTATCAGCTCGCACTCACACCCTCTGTCACAGGCAGGTGTCCCCTCCTGATGCTTGGTGTGCCAGCAGAGGCCATCACCCCTGCTGCAGGTCACAGCCTTTGGTGACCGGCCAGCAGAGCCTCTGGCAGCAGTGGCTTCTCTGAAAACCACCTGCCTGAGCCTGGGCCAGTCTTCTGGGCTTTGAGAGCCAATGTGGGGATACAGAACTGGGGGAATGTCCCCTTTGGGGCCACGCATGCTGGGGAGGTAATTCTGCCAGCTTCTCCAGTGTCCTTATGAGGACAAACCCTCTGACTGCTTTGTCCTTTCCCTGCCCTTGTCAGGGCCTGCAGAGCGCAGTAACCTTCTTTGATCCACTGTGGTCCTGGGCCACAACAGGGAGTGTTTCAGTGTCCTCTGGCTGGATCTTTGCACATAGCTTTCAGGTGCTTAACACGGTTGATCTCATTGAGTCTGCACGTAACCTTGCTTTTGACGTGGCAGATCAGTGCCATCCTTTTCACCGCTGTCTCAGCAACCCAGCCAGTGCTCCCTCCTGCCCGAAGCTGATGGCTGGTTCCACGAATTGCCTTTCCTGGTGCAGCGCCTTCCCCGGTTCCTGGTAAAACCTCCAGTGCTGAGACTCAGCCCAAAGCTCAGGCTGTAGATACGTTGTCCATTTCTCTCTGCATTCAGGAGTGGACTGTGATATGTTTGACACTGGTTAGGTGTTGACTCCCGAAACTTTTTGTTTTCTGTTGCACAAATAGTTCGGTTTTTACCATGGGCTGGGAGCTACTCTTGCCCAGCAGGGAGGGGTACCTGTGGTCCCTACCTGTAGGAGGTGCTCTGTAGGAAGTCCCCTGTTAGGTGGAACTGGCCCTGCTCCTCAGCCCCCAGGCCTGTGCACACATCTTTAGTTCTACTCACACTGCATTTTTAACTTGGGCTGATCCCATAAATTGGCTGGTGCTTGGACTCATGCTGTGAAGAGGCACGTGCTGCTCTGCTGCAGCTTGATGGCTGTGCTCTGACGGCTCTGACTCGATGACTTGCCGTTGTGGCCATTCAGGAAATCTGTGGCGTAACCAAAAGTGGGTTCAACACCCAGAATGTCTTAACCCACAAGATCCTCCTCTTCCTCAGCCTTTCTCTAGCTGCAAGAAGTCAGTGTCCAGTCTCCCATGGGATGACATGAACTATAGTGCCAGTGTGAACCAGCAGTGCGTTTTCATTGCTGATCCTACAGGTCATCGTGAGACATTGGGCAAACACCTGTAGTGGGTGCATGCAACTCCTGTTGATGTTGGAAAATGGGCTTCCAGGTAGTAAAAGTCCCCCCATGTCAGCCATATGAGTTTAATGTCAGTGGGGTTTGCCCTGGAGCAAGCTGAGAATTAAAATATGAGATTGATGTGATTACTGTTTTTTCAGTTTGATTTTTGGATTATGATCTCCCTTTCCCCACCCCTCCGATTGTAATATTTAATGAAAAACACGTGTTCTTCGAGGCCCTTACTGGTCATATGCAGCCCTGTGGCTGTTCTTGAGACAGAATGATGGACCCTTTGTAAAGTGATTTATAATAGAAACAGTGAGGAGCTCACAGCTACAGCACCGCTCGTGAACAGTCCCCTGTGCTGACAGTTCATCAGCAAAACCCCTGACCCTTCCACCCTTAATCATCCTTGCTTGTCACTGACATAATTGCCTGATTACAGACTCCTCTCCCTCACCCCTTTCAAACTGGATGCAATAGTGAATTTGAAAAACAAATGGAAATGAACTGTCCGTGCTCTTTTTTCTTTTTTTCTTCCCCTGCATTGAGATGGATCAGGCTAAGATTCAGTTTCTTTGTGCGTGAGCAGGGGCAGGGATAGGCTTTCAGGACTGTTTTGCACCGGTGTTTCTTGCATGTGAATGGTGGAGCTGATGTCATTGTGTTATTGATTGGGATGACAAGTTTGGACATAAATCATTAATGTCTGGGAAAGAGAGAGGGAGGGGAAAAAGACAACCCGCACTTGATAGTTTTCCATAAATCTTCTGTTCATTCCTGCATACGTGATACAGAAGAGACAGCAGGAACAGTTTTCCTGTGCAGCCCGAGGATGATGTGCTCTGCCACTGCTGCCTGAACCATTTTCCCCAGAACATGTTTCCATATTCTGCAGAAAATGGCTTATATCATCATCAACAGTGTTGTGCTTGAGCCTGTCTTTGTAGACGTGAGCCAAGGTCAGAAGACTGCCCGGGGGGAAGGTCTTTGGTACTCTCGTTCCCACAGACCTTGCACCCCCAGCAGCATTTCAGACCTGGGCCCAGGAAGGAGTAGGAATGCAGTGCTTGGGAACTACCCCATCCCTCTAGCTCCTTTAACTGCCAGCGGGGATTGTTTGGGTGTTTCAGGCTGGCCATTTTTCTCATTAATCTTCTTAATTTTGTGCAAAAAGACGGTGCTTAGATCGGTTCATAGCAAGTGTCCCCAAGCCAGCCACGCACAAGTGTGCAGGGGGTAGCGGTCATTTGAAACTGCTTTCACAAAAGGTCTTCTCAGCAAAACAGACAGCAAATAGGTGAGAAAGGAAACCCATGAGATACTTGTGCCATTTGCCTGTGTGCCTTGCCCCTGCACAAAGTTCATCCAGATGAGTCAGATTATTACTTCAGACAGCAAGAAGATAAACAGTGTCTGTCAGAGGTTAGCAATAATGCAAGTATTGGTGAGCAGCTGATGTTTGCAGTGTAAATAGTTTCGTGGCAGTCTGTCCTGGTACCCGTGGGGAATCTTGTGATGTGTGGAAAGAGGGAAACGTGAAAACTGCCTCGTAGGAGGGAAGCAGAGAAGGAAGTGATATTCCCTTTCTGAAAGCATAGCTCTGATCCTCCTCTTTTTTCCCCTTGCAGCCGAGCTCACCTCCGCCTGTGTCTAGAACGCTTAAAAGTTCTGATACCGCTAGGACCAGACTGCACCAGGCACACAACGCTTGGGCTGCTCAACAAAGCCAAAGCACATATCAAGGTAAGAGCTGCTTTTCCTAGCTGCTTTCAGCCTGGGCTGTTGAGAAGTGCAATTCCATCGCTCACTCTTGCTGCCTAGAGGTAACTCTGTTGAAGGAGACGTACACCTTTTTAAAAAAAAAAAAAAAAAAAAAAAAAAAAACAAACCAAACCAACAAAAATAAACCCAACAAGCAAGCCTTGCTCCCTTGGTTAATCATTTATCATTGCTACAAGCCACATTGTTAGAAGAGTCCATAATGAACTCCGTTAACTACAGAAATGATTGATTTGGAGAGCAGGGGTCTTGTTCTATATTGTGATCGTTCCTTGACAGCTGCATCTCTTTAAAGAAAAACATACCTACTGTTGAATGACTGCATTTTGATGGGAAACGCAGCTTTTTTTTCTGATGTGCTAGCGAGTTTCCACTGCCGAAGCATTAGCACAAACCACAAGAGTGTGAGACAGGGTTGGCTTGCTGGGGTTTCGTGTGTGAACCTGCCAGCTAGCCCAGTGCTCTTTTAGCTTTACTTTTGGCAAAGCGAAGCATGAAAAGAAAATGCAGCATTGTTAGTATCTGGAAGAGGCTGAAATGCTTTGTCGCAGGTCAGGGTAGCGGGCGGGAGGATGGGTGATGAAGGAGAAAAAGCACTGCCGAAGGGACAGAGTTAGCCTGAAATGACTCCTCCTTATGCAATGTGCTTGTCCTGGGAAACAAAGAACAGTGCCCTGGTAGATTTCCCAGCTGTGATCAAAGAAATCTGTAGTAGGTTATGTAAATCGCTTACTGAATACAAAACTGTTTCTGAGAAATCCTACTAAACCATGCAGCAAGGAACGCAGAACTCCCAGGGCACGTTTTTATGTTACAGTGGATCATAACAAACCCGGAATTGGTTTGGTTAAGGGAATTGAGGCCCCTTCGTGGACGGATTTGGTAATGCAAGTGGCTGAACCCATGCGGAATGACCCACAAACTGCTACAAGGCAAATCGTTTCCCCTGGAGAGGCCCTGTCCTCAGAGACTTTTTATACTAATGTGTATGATTTGTCAGCACTTGAGAGGTGGAAAAAAGATGTGAGGAGATGGCATTGTTCTTGGAGACTGCAGGGCAGCTTGGTTCAGGGCTCTTTTGCAGCTTAAATCCTTCTGGGACCTGGGAATGTCTAAGCAAAGCAGGTGGCTGGGCAGTGGAGGTGGGAGGGAAGGAGAAAAGGATTAAGCTAATTATTGAGTCATATTTGATCATCCCAGAAACTTGAAGAGGCTGACAGGAGAAGCCAACACCAGCTTGAGAACCTGGAACGAGAACACAGATTCCTAAAGAGAAGACTGGAACAACTACAGGGTCCTCAGGAGATAGAGCGAATACGAATGGACAGCATTGGATCTACCATTTCCTCGGATCGCTCAGACTCGGAGCGAGGTGGGTGTTACTGAAGTAGAACTCAATCCTCGGGACTCTGCAAAACAAGGCCATGAGATTCATCCATTTCTTGTCTCTCAGCTAACCCCTTCTTACAGCCTTTGGTATTTAGGCTACTGATTTTGCTCACACACATGCACATACACATACATATATGAGGAGTTTAGTATTTTGCAGGAATTCTAAATAAGTCCGGAAGAGGTGTTGTTATTGTGAACTTGAGCTGATTTCTGTAGCAATTAAAGTAACCTGTTTATCTGAAAAGCACTTTAAAATGCCGAAGCATTAGTTAGGAAAAATAAAGTGATCATGAGATGGTAGCTAAATACCTGATGGTAAAGTTGAGCTATCCATTGTGCTTTTTGGTCTCTGAATCTCTCAACACAAAGAGGAAAATCTGAGAAGATATTAGTGGGACTGGAACAGCTGTTGCAAAGCAGCATCCAGCTTCTCATTCTGTATTCAGGCCGCGGTATAACCAAGGTACCGTGGTACGACCAAGCAAACAGAACCAGGCAAATTGCCTCTTCAAATTCGTGCAGTAATTCTACACTACTCCCCACCCCCGGCTTTTTTTTTTTTCCAAGCTTCTCATAGAGCTCATCTCCTTAGTTAAAACTGGATAGAGATGATCTGAATAGCTAACTGAATTCAGATAACTTTCTTTTTTTTAAGTATCTCGGCTGTGGAGAGATATTTAGGCACAATAGATGGTTTGATATTTATTAACAGACCCAAAGATGCTGTATAGTTTGGGTGTGAGTCTGTAGTTTAAAAAAAAAATCCTTTTGGAAAATTCCTAAATGGTATGGGAACCAAGGTGTCTGGTTAACTAGATCTCTGCTTTCTAAGTTCTTAAAAGTAAGATTTATGTTCTAAAATCCACAGAGCATCTCTGAGAGTAACCCAGATCCCCATGGTAATGCATTGTAATGCCTTATATGAGTGCTACCAGCTTTGGCAACATGGCATCAAGCAAGTAGCACATTTCAGGGTAACTTCATGCTCCATTTTCTCTGTTGCTTTCTGGTTTATCTGTTTCTTTTTGTTTCTAACACTGGGGTAGTAGAGCTCCAAAGAAAGAGGTAGCAGAACAAGTTAAGTGTGTGGGGTAGCCCACCTATGCTGGTGTGTGGCCTGTATGCTGGAGGAGTCAAGTCCCAAGGAAAAACTCCAAGCTGCTATCTGGTCTCTTTATAAATCATGTCCTCCACAGCCCATCCCGTTCCAAGGGAGAACACGGAAACTCTTCCTGCCGGATGGCTGCTTCATCCCTGGCTGGGGGAGTACCAGCAGCTCGCTGGCCTGAAGGGAGCAACTGTGTCTGTGGTGCTAACCTGTGTGCATTTCTCTCTCTCTCTCTTTTTTTTTTTTTTTTTTTTTTCCTTTTTAGAAGAGATTGAAGTGGATGTTGAAAGCACAGAGTTCTCCCATGGAGAAGTGGACAATATCAGCACAACCAGCATCAGTGACATTGATGATCACAGCAGCTTGCAGAGTATTGGGAGTGACGAGGGTTACTCCAGTGCCAGTGTCAAGCTCTCGTTTGCTTCCTAGAACCAAGTGAGACAACAGTGCAGGGTGAATGATTTCACTGAGGTTAATAAACTGGGTCCTAGATGCCAGTATCCTCTTTCAGAAATGATGTATTGACAGCTAGTCCTGGAGAGACCTGTATATAAAGCTTTTCGGATAAAGGAAGCCTCCACAGAAACCCACATGTGTTCACTTGGTCATGTTACCAATCTCAATTCCTGCTGGCAAAAAGTTAGGCCAAACACTAGTCCCTTTGAAGTCAGTGAAATCCATTTGTTTCTGTGGGACCTGGATCTAGACCTTAGTGATGAAACACTTTGTTTTGAATTTCTTTGTTTGAAAGAGGATACTAGGGACTCATCCCTCTCTTTCTGTCATGAGATCTGAGAAATGTCAGAATTTCTTACATTGCATTCAGGATGAACAACCTAGTTTAGGCCCTTCTGAAGAGCTTTTCTGGTCCTAAAAGGACCGTATCCTACAGTTTATCACAATCCAATGCTGGCGTAATGTACTAGGAAATCTAAGAAGGCTTACATAGCCTAGGAATAACAATGACAATAATGATTAAGGTCTCATTCTGTGCCCAGAGAGAGTGGGGCAGCAAAGAGAGAGATGTTCAGGAGAGAACGCCATTCAGCTCAGCTTTCTTTTGGACATCATTTAAAAAGCAAGTACCTCTGATGCGTGGCTAAAGCAAGAGGTACCCAATTGTAACCTACCAGCACATCGTGAGCTGTGTCATGCCTCAGGCTGCGACACCGACAGCAGATCTCCTGGTAGATGCGTGCTCATACGCAGGCACACAACCAGCTGAGGACAGAAAGAAACCAGCACATACGAGAGGTGATATGCCAGAAAGTCATGCCCAGATACTGAGCCACTATGACCTTTTTATTTGAAGAGATTTTTTGATAAACATTTGTAAATGTGTTGGGAGGGAAAACACCCCAAGTCTGATGTGTCTTTTTAGAGCTTGTCCATATGAAATCTTAGACGTCTTTTATATGAATTTATGCCATGAAAAGATCTCTGTTTTGATGAAGCACTTGACCCAATGAAATGCAAAGATGCTTTTTGCCATGCACACAACGGATGAAGGCTGTGCTAGCTGGAAGAGGCCAGGTTTGGTGGGGGTTTCTTCGATTTTCTTTTTAGAATCATTCCCTTTGCTGACTTTTGAAGTTCCAGTCCAGTAGTTAACCTAGTTAAGCTCAGCACGTCTCTCATGTTAATGTAACGTTTTGACTGCACGTTCTGTTCCCAAGGGCCTTGCCATCTTATCTGTGCAGGTACAGTTAAGAGCTATTATAGCGAATGTTTTCTAATTTTCTCAGAGACGAGCATTCTAACCTGCACTTTGAAGGCTTTGCTTTTTTTTTTTTATTTTTGTCTTTTTAATGGCCAGGATTGTTTTGTTTTCCAAGTTTTAAAAACCTTAATAGAGTCCTCACCTATGGCATTGTTTGAAACTTTGTGTATCCTATCCTTAAGTAATTTAACTACCCCTCATTACTAAGAAAAAAAAAAGATGAAAAAATGCTTTATAAAATTCATAACTTATTGCTGATTTGAATGGGTTGTTAATTTCAGTCCTTTAGATTTTATTTTATTGTTTTAGGTAGGGTTGGGCAAAAAGAGGTAAAATAAAAAAATAAAGACAACCATGTTTAGCAGTGCAGTGGAATTGTGTTTAAATGTTAGCATATGGTCCCCATTAAAGTAGCACTTTAACGCCATTAAACATTTCTGTATCTGAAATGAGTTGTGTTCTTCCATCTTGGTCATTCATCACTTTAGCTGACTCTGTTGTTCTTGTGCCCTTCGATCCTGCAATGAGAAGATCCTGAGTGAGTCTGCTGTAGACTTCTGCGTTATGATAGCTTGCCTGTGTTTAAATATTCTGATGTTTCCCTGACTCTCCTCCAAAGTGTTTCATCCCCTGTAAGAGTCACAACACACAATAATCTTTCCATGGCTGTAATGAACGATTTCTGTTTGTTTGGGGTTTTTTAAATTAATTTGCTTACTAAGTCTGGATCAGATTGCTGTTGTTAAATCTGTTTTCACTTGTGTGTATGTAATCCAGTGGCTCGGTACATCTGTTCTTCCTTCTGGGAGGTGGCCTGGCAGGAGCAGGAGTCTGCCACAGACTGAATTGAGCTCTAGGTTAACAAATGGAGCCTGAGGGTTTTCAAAGAACTGCTGCTTGGATTTATGTTTGCGGTCCATATAATCTCTGGATGACGCAAAGTTTGAGAAAGTCTCCCGAGTGGTGAAAAGTGGGAAACTTTAGCTCTAGCAAGGCCCAATTTATTTATTCATCATTATTATTATTCTCCGTGAAAGTGGTGACCACTGGCAGCCCTGGTGCTGAGCAGTTGAATACCAGTGGAATTTATTTATTTATGACCCTTTTTCTGTAGCTGTCCCAGCATCTCCTCCTTCCTGTTATTCCTGTTTGTTTTAAATGGCCACTTGGGAAAGAAATACCACGGTTGGGAAATACTGAAGTTCAAGGGGTGGGGAATGGCTTTGCTCTCCTAGTTGGTATAAAACAGTGATGTGTCTATGTTTGGAATAAACGTATCCGAAATGTTTGCTTGTATGCTCCAGGGCCAGTTTAGCATCTCGTACCTTTTCTAGCATTGTGGACTCAAAGGGGTCTTGATATCAAGTGCAAATACAATGGGAAAAATGTAGCAGAAGATGAGCTTCCCTCACGAGCCACCTGCCTGACCGTTCAGCTAGCAGCAGTGGTCCAGTCAGGAAGAGAACCAGGGATAAAACAAAATTTTATGTGTATATATATCTATATCTATTTAATATAGGTGTCTGCCCCCCACCTTAACTGCAGTTTCATCCGGAATAATGCTTTTTCTTGCTACATGGTAATCTGGGTATGGAATCATGCTTTCTTTTCATCTTTGCAAAATTGTGTGAGGGTTTTTTTTATGGTTTGCTTTATGGGTGCTGTTGGCTTTCCTGCTTTATTTTTGTGTTTGTAGAGTAACAGAAGCCCTAAATCGGTTCTCTGCTGAATTTTACAAGAATAAGATGACTTTTCCTGTGGAAACAGAATTGGATGTACCTTCCTTAGGCAGCTTGCCGGCGCAGTAGACACAATGCGCACGCACAGCTCCCTCGTAAGCTCATTCTGTCGAGTCCTCCCCCTATAAATTAGATCCCCAGTAGGTCCTTTTTGCTACGGACAAACCCATTAAAACGACCATCCAGCATTTTCCTTCTTTTGACACCAGCGTATTACAGTATGTCATCTCGCATCTGCAGACAAGGTGGAGATGACTATCTGGCTGCGTTTGTCATGGTTATCCTGTGGCGAGTTGTCACCTGAAGGTCATTCTAATGTCCATTCCATTAGAGGCACGTCAGTGACGAAGGCGGTCTCAAATCTGTCTGTCTCAAGAAATCTGCAGGTCAGTAGAAATGGGGTTAACTGTACAGACCTATCAGTCTCCAGGTTTTGTGGTTGTGTTTTCCTTTTGTTGGTGTGTTTGCTACCATCTGATTCTGGAGGCTGGAGCGCCAGCCTCCTGCTTTTCTGCTTTTTGTTCCCTTTTACTTGCTGCTCCCTGTTTTTAGCCTGTGTTTCTGTGTTGCCCTGTTGAAATGGATGAAACATTTGGCTTCAGTGGAAGTGGCATCAGTCGCCTGCACTAAATGGAGATAATATTTTTTTCTTTTTTTTTCACCCCTAGGATAAGCTTTTGTTGTTGTGTATTTTCTGGCACCAGCCATACGTCACTGGAAAGAGAAACCGGGGTCACTTCCTGGCAGATAATGATAAAACCCAGGACTTCGTTCTGAGGTTAGGCAGGTGATAATATTCATAATGAAAAAGAAATAACACAAATAACAGAATAAAGCCTGCTGGTTTTTTTCCTGGGGCTTTGTCCCGTGGACAGATTTTCTGGTGAGTGGTAAATTCTGTCACCTGATAGTGACTGAAACTCCTCTGCATCAGCGATACAGTCTCCAAGTTGTCCTGTGGGACCCTCAGGGAAGAGGAGTGCATCCTACTTCCTGGAAAATACCCCTGTGCTGTCAAATTTGTTTGGAACAGGCCGACAGATCTGGGTGATGTTTGGGAGGATGAACACGGAAGAGGAGAGTGGTTGTCTACATACACAGTGTTTTCCTTTGGAGCGAGCTGTTACAGAAAAGCAGGTTGTTTAACTGGGGGTAATACCTCAGCTCTGAGCCCTGCTTCTCGCTCGTTTCTTTCTAAAAGGAAGGAAATTTCCTTCAATTATTAGGCAGAAGCAGAAATAAGGAGACTATGAGTATTGGTCCTGTGGCTGTGTACTAAATCTGTCATATTTAGGGTTTCTGTTTGGGGTGTTGTTGTGTTTGATTAAAAGTAAAGCATTGTCTCACCAGGAGGGACGCTCATGTTGAGGTCCCTTCAAAAACACCGAGGATCGGGAATCGCTGAGCAGGCTCTGGGAAGGGTGGATGATTCCTGGGAGGTTTACGCTCCTGCGGAGCTGAACCATTGAGTCACACTGTGCCACTGGCCTGACCCAGTGCAGGTCAAAGGTGTGAAGTGTCATTTGCTTTCAGAAAGATCTTCAGTGTTAACCATACTGTAAGGGCTATGGGTAATATTTAAATTTGTTTTTAGCACACTGGAAAAAACCAGCCCCTTAGTTTGTATTACCCCCACGAGGCCCAGAGCAAACCAGTTGGGCGAGCTGGTTCTTGTGGCCTTTAGCAAGTCATTCAATGTCATGGTGTGGAGTCTGGGTGCTGCAGGCATGCGCTGAAGCTACATTTTAAGACGGTGTTTACTCAGAGGGAACAAAGTGCTGCAGAGGATTGATGTTGGTCAGGGTGGCCCTGGCCAGTGCTTTTAAGGCCGTGAAAGATTTTCATGTACTGGAAATGTGGTGGTTCGGAGAAGCTGGGCAGAGAGGGATGTTGAGAAAGTGGCTCTGGGCAGACGCAATAATGCTCATCTCACCTTGGGGGACGCTCCCAGGTTGGGTTTTTTTTTGCAGTAAGGTCCTCTGGGGTGTTTTGTCTTACAGACCTGACTGTAGCGTGCATGGGGCTGGAGGACACCGGCATTTCTTGTTGCCTTCCCGCAAGCAGCAGCTCTAGTGTGCCTCCTCCACGAGGTGATAGCTACGGGGGTAGTGTGAGAGGAGACAGGTTGAGCGTTCGTCTGTTCCCTACCCCATCATGATTCCCACTGAGAGAAGCGCTGGCGAGCTGGAAAGCCATGCGCATCACTCTGTGCGTGTGCACTCAGCTTGGGGTCAAGTTCACCCCTTCTGTAAGGTCTCATCACCATCATGAACGTTGCAGTAGGGCTTGTGTTTCAGCAAGGATTAATTTTGAACTTGAGGGACATAGCAGCAAAACAGGGTAAACCATCACAGGAATGTAAAGCATTTTATGGTAGTTGTAACATTGCGGTTGCTCGTCAGAATGTACACAGACCTAGTTCGTAACTTGACTTGGGCTACTGGAGCTCTAGCTAGTGCTGAGTTTAGCCAAGGCTAGGAAATTCTTTCCGTTTAACCCCTTTTCAAAAATACTTGTCTCAAAACAATGAGTTGTTTGGGATCTCTTCCTGGAAGGCTTGATTGGGCAATACAAAAAGCTCTTTCCTCTCCTGGAGTGATGGACAACTGTACAAAATAGTATTCGTTGCCCTAGGGAATACCTGTTCAGCCGGTCTGCTAAAAATGTAAAGTTTAAAACTTAGCATCACTTGTATTCCTCACAGAGAACTTCTCTTTGGGAAGTAACATCACCTTTGAGTCCAGGTAAGAGTGAGATGTTTTCTGTCAGCATCTATCATGGGAAAATTTTGCACTTCCGTACAGACCAAGGAATCCTTGCGAGGTGAGTTCAGCACAGAAAGGTAATGGCTTTACAAAAGGAAATAATGGGTTTCTGTGCCGCAGAGCCATCTGCTCAAGGCCAGAATTTTGATGTGTGAGTGAAGTTGCTTCATTAGGCTGTACGTTAACAGGTCGCTTGGGTATGTGGCACGGATGTTTAACATAGTCCTGGTGCAAACATCCCTCCTTATTTCACAGTCTAAAAGTGAAGCTTTTCAGAGCGCAGATAACGATTGGGCAAACTGCCGTGCAAAGAGCAGCACCAGCTGCAAGGCAGCAAGTGGTACTTCTCCTGGGTCTGGCCCAGGAACATTTTCCATGATCCCAGGCTGAGTGTAACTGTTGTGAGACGTGAAAGCGGTGATGGTTTCACAAAATATTGCCTCAGTGCTGGTTCCGGTGAGTGGGATGTCAATGGGAAGTATGGAAGTTTGCTATCTTTTTGAGGTTTTCTGTAAATATCTCCAGTGTGGAACTGCAGTCTCCTAAGTCGAAGTCCCTTATTGTACTTAGAAACGTCTGAGATCAAGCATCTACAGAAATAAGTGACACGACGCTCTCACTCTGGCGTACGGGAAAGCAAAAGAGGAATGGATTCCCATGACCATGGAAACTTAAAAGTTGCTACTCTTAAGACACTTCTAAATATTTAAACTGACTGGAGCAGTCCCAGATCTGTGAGTCAGATTTGTGCTGTTTTAACTTCCCCACTAGATTACAATTTATACAAGATTGAGGCTGTAATAGATAAACCGTTTCCTGTAGTAACTTACATTTAAGAGGAAACATACGTCCCGTGCTGCTCGTCTTGCACAGTATCCTGAGATACAAGGAACAAATCTGTGTTCTACAACAAATATCTTTTCCATGATGTCTCTAGCTTAGTGGGTTTGCACACTTTACTTCTACGCTTTTAACTTTTCCTCTGTCATTTCAGTATTTCTAAGTACTGTCTGCTTTATAGTAGCATTTGCTAGCACTGGGGTAGGTACTTACTCTGCCCGGAAGTCAACGCAGACCATGAGTTCTGAAAAATCAGGTTTCTTACTGTTTAGAGCAGCTAATAAAACTGGGAAATAAATTATATTTTTTTTAAAAAAAAAAAAGCAAACAAATACCAAAACACTTTCAGCCACGCATTTTGGGACACTTCAGCGTTTGTAAAATAAGGCACTTGTTTGTTTTGGCAACTACCAGCATTGCTTAACTCATGATTTATTTTTTCTACGTGATTTTTCTCAAGACACTTTACCAAGGCAGTGTTCCAAAGCCAGGCTACACATGAACCAGCCCCATCCTGCAGCGGAGGAAATAGCATTAAAAAAAAAAAAATAAAAATCAAGTGCCAGAAGGAAGGGCTGGATGGCCAACATGGCAGTTTTGGTGGTCTCTTAAATTTAAACAAGTTGTCTTCAACCTGTTCCCTCTCCTGTGGATCAGCCCACCCCAGTGCTATCCCTGTGTCACCAACTAGTCCAGGTAAGGCATTTTTAGTGTACCAAAGGTTCCTTTCAGCAGCATTTCTTTGCAGCACTCAGCAGAAGCTTAGCAGGCAGACGGATTTTAAGAGGCAACTAACAACTTACTCAAAGGAAATGCTGCTTTTCCTACATAAAGGCAGTACAACCATGTACTAGTTCTACTACTTAATTTTTTAAAGGCTCAACATGAGACCAGCTAGTTGTAACTTGGGCTGGACTGTCCATTCCTCACCCATTGAGTGCTGATGATTCAAGTATTAAGTTCTCTGCAGGATGAGTGAATAAACAGTCCTGTGATAGACTATTTATTGTATTTATTACACCAAGAGTTGAGCCAGTAAAAGTGCGTGTCAGGTATGGTTTAAGTCTCTTTCTCCCAAGCCTTTTAAAAGCTTCATCAGGTGGAGTTAAGAAAAGTCTTGCATGGCTTCCTGAAGACTCCAGTTCTGCCTAGTTCAGTGCATTCCTGTTCTAATGTTTCTGCTGCTCTTGGGTAGTGAAAGGGATACAGTATCTCAGTGACCTTCCTCAACAGCTGGCTGGCAGTGTCACAAACTATCACCTATTTGATGGCTGTAGGGTGCAGGCTGTAGTATAGGCTCCCTTTTTAAAAAGCAGTGAGGTCTTCTGTCAGATTATTTTATGGTAAAATAGAGTTTTCCTATGCAAAAGAAAATTTACTCTGCCTGCCACCAGTGAAGATAAGGAAATAGTGACATGTGCTTCATCTTGCAGTGAGTGTGAAATATGTTTGATTCACTTTTGATTATTATATTCTGTACTTCCCCCTTTCCTGATCATTTACTATCCCCCCCACCATGTACACTTCACATGGTCAAATATATCCAGCAGATTTTAAACACTTTATTTAATAAAAGTTAAACATACAAAACTGAAATTAACACACTTTGTATTCATAAAAATCACCTTCTCCCATTATAGGGAGAACCTCTTTCTATGTATGGATTCTAAACTACCAGTTGTAGAGTTTAGCTTGAGTTGTGACTCAGGTAACTGATGGACATTTCCACCAATCAGTGCATCAACAATTGCTGACGTGACCTGATCTAATTAACAAATTACAAAATGAGCTACATTAACATAATATACAGGGAAATAATGGTCAGGGTTAATGGACAAGAAACACCCTTTAATTATTTAATGGGGGAAACAGCTGATGTACTCTTGTCCACTAACTCAGCCCTAGATTTTACAAAAATAATATCTACATTGTATACAGGGCTACCCATTAACATCTTTAAACACATTACGGGTTCAGAGATGGCACCACTACCGTAAGTGAGAGACAAGTAACAGAGGAAAGCAAATCACACAGAAAACACAAGAAAGCGAGAGCTTTTACACGTGGTTTCCTGAATGAAATTGAAGGGGCTCAGCAGCACTGTACTACAGCTGAAGTTACACTGAACACAAGGGCCAGTCAGTTATTTAAGGACAGACACTTCAGGCTAGCCTTTACTCACAACTGCCTAAGCGGGGTCTGGGCATTCGTATCCGCTGTGCTGCAGTTTGACCAGAGTGGATGGAGCAGGCCCAGGCACAAGCCTTTGCTGCCTGTGACCATACCAGCAAACCTACAAGATCTGCCCCAGGGGAGATGACGGCTCCTCTCCGAAGCACAGCCCCACACGTTCTCCAGCTCTCTGATGCTTGGGGAGCGGGGGGGTGGGTGTTTTTAAGTACAGTTCTCTACTTTGAAACTGGAGTTTAAATACCTCGTCCTATGGTTTTCTGGTTACATTTCAATAACCTTTCAATAACCTCCTATTAAAATTTGATGAGTATTTAAAAAGAAAAAAACAGTATCTCCTCTGCTTAACTTTAGTGCAGGAAGTTCAGGCTGGAATTAAAGTCAGATTTATTGTTTCTAGCACATGAATCATCATTAGTAATAAAGATCCTATCGGCCCTGTTCTGCCCTCATTTACAGCTGTACAGATCGATCTTCAGTGGATTTGTGAAGGAGTAATTTACAACTTCCTTAGCAATTCCATGTGACATATAAGCTACAATGGAGTCGAGTTCTCTCTCCCAGAGCTGCAGCGGCTCTGTAATGCTGAGCTTGTCACTGAGACAGCACAGCACTGTGACGACAGAAATGAGGGAGGCTGTTAAGGTGCCATTTTTATACCACCACTTTTCTTAAGGGGGAAAAAAACCCCAAACTTCACTACTAGTATGAATAGAAGATTCCAGAGATCAAAGCTGCAGATAGCTACTGCTTCCAGAGTAACAGGTAACAGCAGTTCATGAAAGCATTTATCTGCAGAATGTATTTTAATGCAACTACAAAAAGTTTATGATTAGGGGGGTCAAATCAATGGCTGGATATTTAAGGCTCGTATCAGCTGAAGCCAAAGTAACAGTGACAAAATGGACTATTCTCTATGTGCCAACAAATAATTTACTTTTAGAAAAATATAATGATAAAAAGATAAGTGTAAAGCCCTGCAGAGATGAAGTTCCACCTTTTTCCTCTGTTACTGAGGCATCAAATGCCTGACATTATATTTAGAGGTATCTTGATATTGTGTCATAGGTTTGTCTGCAATTCCACATGTTCCAACTCCAACCTTGCCAGTTACGCTCTCAGGGGAAGCAAAAATACTCCTCTTTACCTGCAAATTAAACAGAAAACACCATTTCTGAATAATTACTATCTGGCTCTTAAAAAAACCCACAAGCAATCATTACCTTTTGAAGTGTTTCAGTATTCTCAACTTCTTACTTTATAGACAGGCATGCTTTCTAAAGGCTAGCTCATCTGTGACATGTTATCAGCAGGTGAGATAACAGAGCTGGGAACCTCCTGGCACCTCAGTACTGGATGTGATCATGGTACTCAGGACCTTGGTTCAGGCCAGTAATGATTAAAATTCACCTCTCATAAGATGATCGCTCTTAAGACTGAAGTTTTACCACTTGGTCAAGCCATGATAAAAATTAAGTAAGGTTTTAAAATGTCCTTACTACCTTTTTTGCAGTATGCTTGTTATTCCAGGGCAATTACTTAGCACTGTCTGCCAGGTCATAAACACAGCCAGAAGTCAGGCTTGGAGGTTTAGACAGCCCTCAGGTTCCAAGCTCCAAACAAACACAACCTGGCAACTGACAGTGAGCCTGGATCTCCCAGCTAAGCTCTTAAGAGCGCTCCTCCAAAATCATCTGGTATAAAACCAGGCCTTTTAACTGTACAAAATACCAGTGGGGCACTTCAGAATCCCAAAGATGAACCCCTTTTAAATCCCTTTAAAAACCACTTCCTCCTCTCTCCCAAAGTACCACACAGAAGTCTATGCTCTGTTGTTATTCACATACTGACAAAAGCAAACAAACCTGGCCTTTTTTGTTTTTAGAATAGGCTCTGTTGTTAAACTGTTGCCACTTGACTTTCTGGTCCTCTCGTTCTTGTTCAAGTTCTTTAATTCTCTGAGCTTTTTTCAAAGCTTTCTTCTTTTTATACTCTCGTTGCTGAGCTATCATCTCTTTTCTGGAAAGAAGGAAAAAAGACATTTTATGTTTGTGCCTTTTCATGTAAGAAACTAAAACCCCTGTAAGACAGACACGCACAATAGTTTTCTATAAGTGAATGACAGAAAACAAAACTTGTAAGTATTCTCCACTTCTAGGAAGAAAAAAAACCCAAGTCTTTCCATGCTTATTTTGTATATTTGGGCATAACAACCACCAGCACCACCTGATTAAGACCATGCCAAATGCAACGACCCACAGGATTGCATGTAATTAATTTATGAAACTGAAAATGCACTTATCAGTGTTTCTGTATTTCAGAAACATCTAGGTTTTGGAAAATTTAAATAGCCCATTTGAGTGAAAAACTCAAACTTTTCTGGAGGTCTGCAGGACTCTCATGCTACCAAGACAGGGATGGAAGAAAAAGAATGAAGACAAGTTACTTCACTACAGATTCAGAAGTTGAAGGAGTCAATCTATGCCACGGTGCAGCACCCCTCAGAACAATCTCTTGGGGAAGGGATCATTGCCTATAGCAAACTATGAAATTGTACTGCCTTTTTTCCCCCAAAAAAAATGTTTAATGTTAAAAATACCTTTCTATGTTAGACACAGCAGGATACTGAGTAAAGCACATCTCCCCAGCAATGGGGTCAACACAGCTATCCTAACACAAGGATGGGGCCGAGGCAGAAGTCCTTCGTACTGGTAAGTACACTCCATTGTGAGCCAGACCACAGATCTGAGTAGAGCCCGCACTAGATCTGGGCTGAAACTTGTAGGCTCTCTGCTTTCAAAGAGTACTAACCTTTTTTTTTTTTTTTTTTTTAAAATCTACTGCTTACATACTCGATACCTTGAGATAGTATAATCAGAGTAAAACCAAGTCTATTGTGTTATCTTGCCAGGATATGTAACACACATCATACCAGTCACAATAATCTACCAAACATTATATGCTAGCCTGATTTAAGATCCTTTTTCAAGCAAATGTGAAGATATTAAAGATATGTAAAGTTTCAAAAAAAAAAAAAAAAAAAAAGAAGAGATACTATTTGATTAACCAATTTTTATAGCTGCGGGAAAAAAAATAACAACAAAGCAGCTTTCAGACTTCTGCCTGTGTATTACTTACTTGGACATGGGTTTGTTGCCACTGTCCTCTTTTGCTTTTCTTCCCTCTTCCACAGGCTTGAGGTTGAACAGAGGTGTAACTTCAGCATTGCCATATCCAGCAAATGTGACCGCAGCTGTTCCATTCTCCTCATCTATTTCTTCAATCTCAGCTTCATAACACCTGTAAAGATATCATGGCTGTAAGCATGTGAGTAAAGCTTTAATACTCAGCCCTTCAACACCTACACTGTCAGCCAGCTAATGGCATTAAGTAAAAAAATGGCCAATACTGGCCTTCATTTTCAGGGACAATAGACAAATCAAACCAAGAGATTATTTCCTTAAGGTCAAAGGGACACAAGTACAAAGACTAGAATCTGCTGCATCTGACCTTTAGCATAAAAAAGCAGTGGCCTCACAGTTATCAAGACTAATGATTAATGCTGGGGCCAATCTAATCAGAAATCCTGATCTTGTTTCTATTTCTGGCAGGTCATGGGACTGAAAAAAAAAAAAAAAAAGACCCAGGAAAATACTGCATTCACAGAACACAGCTTTCACTGAATTCACTGAGGAGTTTTGGAAAATGTCAGCTCACAGAGCAAAGCTTTGGTCCCATTTTTCACCATATGAAAAAGAATTAAGAAAACCTGAAGCTTTCAAAATATTCACCCTTCAACACTTACAAAGTTAAAAGTTTTCTTATTTATTTAAAATAGCAATTTTGAAGTTTTAGGAGAAATCAGTCCATTTCATACTTATGTGTATGAAACATTTTGGTCAACCAAACTGACCTCATAATGGGAAAGAGAAAAAAAAAAAAAGACAACTGATATCATTGCCAAAAGTATTTAAAATAATTGAGTCTAAATTCAGAGCACAAGGATACATCTAAAGCAAAAAGGGGAAGAAAATGAGATGTTTCACAGACAGTATTCCACTTAGCATTTACCAAATTAATCTCTTGTGCAATTTTAGCAGGCCAACAACATCTTCAGTTGAGCTAAATGAAAATACACAGAAACCCAAACTGCATGAGGTAAAAAATATTAATCTCTGGCTAGCTCTTCATGAAACACTGATCACAGGTTGATTAATTCTATAGTTACATTAGACAGCTAGTTATTTCATAGACAAAACCCAGCATTTCCAATTAAAAATTAATTTCCAATTAGTGGCATAAACTGAGATACAGCAAGGATTTTTCTTGATAGTAATCAATTACATACATAATGCAATGACAAATTATGAATTATACATCCTAAAACCTTTATGAAAGACTGCTCCGACAGATCAATTCATTAAAGTCTGCCATTTATTACATCAGCAAATGGTAATTTACCAAAGGTACCCTACTTTTATAAGGTTAGTGACAAACAGGGCATTTCTAGAAAATGACCCCACGTCTCTTTGCTTTCTATCTAAAATATTGACCTTTATTAAAGGGAGTACAGTAATAGCTAATATCATATTTATTTCCTGATTTGTTTGTGCTTTGAGTCACCACAGGGGCAGTTCAAACTGAATGAAAGTCTCTTACCATTGAACTATTTCATGTAACTGTTAGAGAAGTTTTCTACACTTACTGTCCGTCCTCACTCCATATTGCCATACACCTATCCCCAACCTTCCAGGAGTGACTGGGCAGAGCAGAAGCAGAACTGTCAGAACTTGCAAGAGTTTCCGAAGGTTGTGTTGAAAGGAGATCTTTGGTTAATTCTATGACTTCCTACAAAAGACAAAAAACCCACAAGGAATAATTTTTCAATCTCCATTACCATGCATATTTTAACCCCAAGCTTACTGATTTGGTTTTTTTGAAGTTACTGTGTTAAATTCATAGCTGATGTAAAGTGGACTAAGTTTGGTTTGTTTTTTTTAATCATTTAACTAAACTCACTCATTGCCAACGTAGATAAAAAGATGTACGGTCCTCACTGTATTGCAGTAAAGTTGCCCATGCCCTCCTCAAAATGTCAAAAAGTAGACCATTATTTTTATAGCATTTCTTTCTAGATGAATTGTTTATCCATAGGCACAATAACACAGCTAGACAGTCTCAAGAAAAAACAAAAAATCAACAGTGTGACTCTACACCTGGTTGCACATGATGTTGGTTATTGACAAAAAAAAACCAAACCAAACCACACACCATGTGGCAGAGCAAGTATTCAGCAGAACAGTGCTCTAAAGACATAACGTGAAGGGATATAATGCTTCTGTTCTCTCTCTAGCTGGCAGTTTCTTCCATCGCTTCCCGTTTGAGGCTGGCTGGCTATATTATATATAGTAATCTCTAAAACACACAACTACAAGTATAATTGCAGCATTTCTAAGTCATGAAATATTTTTTCAGTTTACTCAAATACGTGGATTAGCTAAACTGAAGCACCCTGGGTGGAAGAATGCCTTCCAAGACTGCCATTCTGTAAAGTCCTCTCATTTATAGAAAAGTCCTATAGAAAGCACTCAGGTGCATAATGAAGAAATTTATTACCTTAAGTCATTTTAATGCAAGTTTCTGGTTTTTTTCTCTAAATTCTCTGACCCCAGGTCAGGCCTTCCCTTGCTTATCCAACAAGACGAATAACAAAATAACAATTTTTTCCAGTTCCTTTAAATATTATTTGTTCACAGACAGAAGCATGCAAAAGCCCCTCCCCAGTTTCCTGTTAATGTTGTATTCTTATTCTGTGCAATCAAGACCACTGGTTTTCACTACTGTTAAAAAGGAGCCAGAACCTAAAAGGCCATTTACTTTCTGTATACAGCAAAGCAACTCTGCAGCCCTTAAAGGAGAGAAATTCTTCAGTTCTTTTGAGTATCTCAGCACGAACCATTGTCACTCTCCTAACTAACAGTAAATATTTAAATTAGGGGAGAGTTACAGGTAAACTGAGGCTCAGTGGAGCCTGAACTCTCCTCATGGTCTCACATCCTAGTTCAGCTGTGGGCGTACAAAGACTAACTCAGGAAAAAGCAGTAAAAGCTGTTCTTCATTCCTTAAGAACCTAAAGGATCATAAGCAGTTCCCAAATAAGTTAAAATAATATAAATTTACATGCTTTTTTATCTTATGAACTATGCAACAGGCATAAATGGCCTAACAGTTTGTTTCTATTGCAGCTGTTAATGTCTGAATTTCCAACACGTTCCTAACAAAAGTTCTGCTCTTTGTTTTAGAGGAGCTGCTAGTTAGTAAGTGCAACAGTAAGCACAATCAGTAGCAACTGTAAGCACAGAAACATGCTTACAATTACTTCTACCTACTTTGCTCTGCATTTTCCATAACACTACAGATGAACCACAACAGATTTTGATTATCTAAATACCTAATTTGAGAGCACGCCGCAGAACATACAGCATTAACCTAATTTTCCCTCCCAGATACAAAATCCTCAACATATAGATAGCTATATTCTGCAAATCCAAGACGCATCATGGTTTGAAGTAGGTATCTTATCTCAGCAGGTCAAATACAATACATCAGGCATAAGCTACCTGAATATGAGCGTTTCAGCTATTTAAGCTACCAGTAATACCAAACTGGTGACTTACTCTTGCCACATTCATAGATGGCTTATTGTAGAACTCAAATGTGCGTAGTTTCAGACAAGTCTACCAAGGATTCTTTGAATTTTATAAAGTCACTTACATACCAGACTATAAATAGCAAACTTTTGGTAAAAATCTTCATCTGATATCCACACGTGTGCTAAGCACACAAGACAAAAATGTTAATTTTATTGCAACCCATGAGATAGTTCCAAAGAAGGCTTAAGCAGAACAGCTCATTCAAAGAAAATTTCTGAGCACGAGTGAGACTCCCACAGCAGCTCAGTACAGCCAAATGGGCTGAACAGCATGGCTTGCTGCCACGTCCCCATGACACGAAGGTGTGACCCGCAGAGAATACTAGTTAAGAGTTTGCCAAGACTCTTCCTGACCAACTGGTCTTTACAAAGACAGACAGAGCTCTACACTCCAGAACACGAGGCTCACAGATATCATCTCCAATTACAGAAGATGACGGCTGCCATCAATTCTACTCGATACAAAAGGTAAGTCTGGTCCTTGGGTGCACAGACACTGTCCTAGAAGCTCTTCAGTGAAACAAAAAGTTAAAAGCTAAATATTTATAAGATTTTTTCTAATGTTTATTTTAACCTTGTTACTCAGGAATAAGCCAAGTACACCAAATGCACTAGTGCACCACTATTCACGATAGAAAAAAAATGTTTCAATTACATAGTAGCAATCTTTTTGAACATTTAGTTGGGACACTGAGGCATCGAACCCATTTTTTCAGTTGTTAGGTTGGCAATATATTAAGTCTGCAAAACATTATGTCATTTTCAAGGCGGAACATATGGATAGCAAACCTTTTGGGGACGAAAGTGTAAAGATCTTCCCCATTCTGTGCAGAAAGCTTTTATAAAAAAGTTTGCAAGTTGTCCTTTCACATCAATGATCTCTGCATATCAAAGCCGAGGTCGTGTTGGTATCGGAAATATCATCCCATATGGGTTTTGCTGTGCATTTTAAAAATATAAAAATATACACATGCTTTTAACAGTGTACAACGAAGGACATTAAGATGATCTACAAAGTGCCTTGTGGGCACAAAGCCTCTGTAATTTAAAAGGAATTCTAAAGATCACTGATTTGAGGCACTAATCATACTGTGGTTGAAGCATCATTTTCATTGCTGTTATTTCCATACAGAACAGTGGTTACTGAATCTTGTACTGGGTAGTTTGATATATTTTTAGATCTGATAGCAATCCACAACAGAAATGAAGCAGCATCTTGCACTCTCATGATAAAATTTAACAGCCCTGCTTTTTTTTATATGCACAAGAATCTGAAAGACCACTTAACTTAAAATTAGGCTGGTGGTCAAAAATGTCCTCAGGACCAAAAATGTTTTTTAGCTCTTAAGGACACAGTATGCTCTCAAATGTTTAAGAAAATGCACGTGGCAAATGAAGACAACGACTCTTTTCCTTTCTTATAGGAAAACCTTAACACAATCAAGGCTTAGATGTACAAGGAATACTGAACTGCACTCTAAAGCTTTTATCATTGCAAATGCATGCAAAGAATAAACAGATTCTGGATCAAATTATTTTGACAACTCAAAAATAAGCAGAAAGGCATAATGTTAAGACTAGTCCTCACACTTCAGCATAGTAAAAGCAACAAAAAAATTGTTTTCTGAGAAACCTTTTTAAAGAAAAAGGGATAGTAAAGACAGCACTGACATATCTTTCATCACTCTGGCTAAAGTTGTTAACAGAAAAGTTTGCTATATACATTAGTTTATTTTTGTTACCAATCTACAAAACAGGTTTAAAATAAGACACACTGGGTTTTTTCAAACCAACCCTACCATTACTTTCTTTTCACATAATTTGATACAATTATAAACCCACCAAGTATATATATTTGTTGCAATGCAAATATTTATGAGATTAAACACTTGCTAAAGACCCTAAAGTTTCAGCTACTTATATCCTCAAGTTCTCACCTGTAAGTCTTTCTTCAGTTTTAATAAATCTTCATTTTCTGCATTCCCAGATAAGGCTGCCTCAACTTGCTGAAGCTGAGCTTTGTAGCTAGCCAACTGCTTAGCAAGGTCTTCTGACATCTGCAAGAAACACACGCCCACACAAACACATCAAAACAACAGGGTTGCTGCTTTTTAATCACATCTTGTGGTGCAAGTGAAGTGATGCTGGTAAATAACTAACATGAAAAGCTATTACTAAATTATTAAAAACACATCTCAGGTTCAGTGATGCACTATTTGACAATAAATACCCAACTCACCTTAATTTTTGTACTGTTCAACTATACCCAAGCAATTTCTAAAAAAGAAAGCTTAAACACGTGCCCATGTGCGTGCACTGGGAAAACACGTAACTTACAGTATGCAAAGAGCAAAGTCTTTAGGCAACCTCGAAATTACCCACATCTTTAGAAAACTGCCACACACTACAGTTTTCTCCCTCTGGTCGCCACAAGCCACAGCCTGTGCTTGTTTACAGCAGCCAAATCCCCCGCGGCACCGGGGACCCGGCCCCTCCCGAGGTGCTCCGGGAAGCCACCCCCCGGTCCAGGGGCTGCCGCCGGTGAGCCCGGCCCAGGGCCACCCGCTCCTTGTCGGATCCAGCCGGGAGATTCCGGGAACGGCGAGGAAGAGGGGGCCGGGGCCGAGCCCGAGCCCGTGAGGAAGGGCCCGCGCCGGCGGACAGGCCCGGGCCCAGGCCCAGGCCTAGGCCTAAGCCAAGGCCTAGCCCAGGCTCCCTCGAAGCGGGAAGGAGGAAGCCACCGGGCGGCAGAAGGGAGGCGCGGGGGAGGCGGTCAGCCGCCGGTTCTCACCTTGGCGGGCGTGCGGGGCGGGGGGCGAGCGGGTGTCACCGCTCCGGGTCCCGTCAGGCCGCGGCCGCTCCCGTCTGCTTCGCCTCAGGCCGGGGGAAGGGGCGGGGCACGGGCCCAGCGCGCGCCGGCGCTCGCGAGAGCTCCCCGACGGTCACATGGTACCGGCGCCTCAGCCGCCTCGGGTCACGTGCGATCCGCTTCCCGCCTCGCGAGACCACGAGCGGTGGGGCTGAGGGGGTGGGCCGGGCCGCGGGGATGACAGTCCCGGCGGTCCCCTCGTCCCCCGGCGAGTCAGGAGAGCTCGGCAGCACCGCAGGGAAACGACCGGGGCCCTCCCTGCTGCGGCTCCGCGGGGCGGGCGGGGCGGGGTGGGGAGGAGCGGGGCCGGAGCTGGCCTGTCGCGCTGCTGCCGCTGCCCTGAGGGGGTTGACATCAGCAGAATAGAAATGTTCCACTTCTGGGCTCTTTGTTCACAAGAGGAGTGATGTCAAAGCTCGATATCTGACCGCTGGCTGCTACAGGGGACCACAGGGTACCTGAGACCGCGTGTGCCCTCGCTTGCATCTTTGTTATTGACAATATCACAGAACCATAGAATGGTTCGGGTTGGAAGGGACCTTAAAGGCCATCTAGTTCCAACCCCCCTGCCATGTGCAGGGACACCTCCCACTAGCCCAGGCTGCTCAAAGCCCCATCTAGCCTGGCCTTGAACACTTCCACGGATGAGGCATCCACAAGTTCCCTGGGCAGCCTGTTCCAGTGTCTCACCACCCTCACAGTAAAGAATTTCTTCCTAATATCTAATCTAAATCTCCCCTTTTTCAGTTTAAAAGTGTTATCCCTCGTCCTATTGCTCCACTCCCTGATGAAGAGTGCCTCAAACACAACACCTTCTGGCTGCTGAGTGATAATTAGAACGACACAGAACTCTGTACCAATTTAGAAAGAGTAAGTTTCGATATTTGGTCCTACAATGGGAGAGGAAAGGGGGAGGAAAGGCTCAGCGGCCCCTTCAAGCCTGTCACAGGAAGAAAAAAAATATTTCCTGGTGGAAATCCAGTAATCAATTTGGCCTTGAACCCATGAGCCAGTCAAATAAAGCAGGCGCCCAAAAAGTATTACAAAGAGGACCAGTGTCTCTTCCAAGCATCCTGTCCCTCGTGGTCATCAGCATGCAGGGCTTCGCAGGAAGATGACTTCACTTGGACTCTGGGTTTGTTTACATAGTAAGGGGGAAATACATCCACCGTGTTCTGCAACGCTTAGTTTATGCCCTCAGAGGATATCCTGACCGAGGACGAAAGAGACTTCTGTATATTGGTGTACGATTTGATAATTAAAATACAGAAATTATTAGAGGCTGTTCACAGACTGATTGATGGGACCAAGTGTAACAATGAAGATAACAACAGTAGCATCTTTTTAGTACTTTCAGTCATAATCTAGAAATATAGAAAACTTTTTCTCATAAGACTTTGTGGACAGATCAGCAACTGTTGAAAAGATGTACGAATTTATTGATACAGAGCAATCCTAATGACTTTGTGAGCACAACTATGAGTTAAAATGCACATTAGTACAATCAGTTTCAGCTTCATGTCTCAGAACAAGAAATCTAGGACAAATCCGCAGAATTGAAGTGACAGAGAGGAACTGAGGAGGCATGCAGTGTCCAGGTATTTCCAAAGGCAACAACAGCAAAAAGGAGAACATTTCTGTGGTTGCATCAGCAGGAGCAAGCATAAGGAGGTATTTTACTTCTATAAAAGTTTTGGTGAGAGTTAATACTGAAACAGTATATATGGTTCTAGACTCTGGAGTTTTATGGGGTCTGCAGACTTCTAAAAAGAGCCACCAACATTATTCGATGGCTGGAGAAATCTGTTTAGCTCATAAAGGCAGACTGGGAGGTGACTTGATTGCAACATGTAACTGATTTGGAAGGAAAATAGTATGAAATACTCCAAACATAAAAACATCACAACACCCAGCTGACTAAAAGCTAAAGGTACAATTATCTCTGAAAGTTTTTTGCGTTTGTTTTCTCTTGTTTTCTTCAGCTCAGAATAATGCCTTTTTAGACAGTATTTCAACACATGCTATCATTCAAGCGCATGCTGCAACGTATACTAAGGCAAGCCAGATCTTGACACCACTGATCTTTAACTCTTATAAATTGGAAATTCTCATTAATTGCATCCTTAAACATAGTACAAGCAGGACTTCTTCCTGCTATCTTACAGATTGCAATTTTTAAACAATATGTTTTACCATTCATGAAATGGTTGGTGCTTGGAGGGATATCTGCATAATAGAATGTTAGCGCTGTTTAAAACAATGTACATCCAGTTGTCAAGAGTTTGTTCTTTCTGTATTTGTTAGGAAATCAAAGTAAGTTCAGGTACATTTGTGCTGTATCTGAATGTTTCTAACTGCATCCAGTACTTTTATCCATGGGCAGCAGATTAAGTACCAGAACTGTGTCTCTTCATAAATCCTTATTTTTTCATGAGGTGTTTATACATTGTAGTGCAGTATTACAGTGTATTCATAGAATTGAGCCATATTATTTACAGGCCATAAAGTTATACCACAGTGATACCATTATTACAAAGTAATTGACACTGTGTTACTGGAATTTATCACATTTTATCATACATGATACATAGAATTTTAGTGTAGTTTATTGCCAAGTGAAGGAATGTAAATTTAAGACAATACTTCATCACAGATGCTGTAGAATTTGTTTCCCTAACTTAATAACAGGGAGAAAAGGCAACTTGGTCAGCTTTTATCTCTGTTGCCATTAGCATTGAGGCTTTCTGCTGTGATTGCTAATGGGAAGCCGTCTGATGGACGTGACTGGAGAAGAGGAGCCTGAGGGGAGACCTTATCACCCTCTACAACTACCTGAAAGGAGGTTGTAGAGAGATGGGGGCTGACCTCTTCTCCCTGGTGACAAGTGATAGGACGAGAGGAAACGGGTTCAAGTGATGTCAGGGGAGGTTTAGGTAGGATATTAGGAAACATTTTTTGACTGAAAGGGTTATTAAACATTGGAATAGCCTGCCCAGGGAGGTGGTGGATTCACCATCCCTGGAGGTGTTTAAAAAAAGGGTAGATGGGGCACTTAGGGACATGGTTTAGAAGTGGCTTTTGTCAGGGTAGGTTAAAGGTTGGACTCAGTGATCTTAAAGGTCCCTTCCAACCTCAGCAATTTTGTGATTCTATGACTGTACTTGGGAACAACCGGGGAAAACTGGTGTAACTGGAGACTTTCCCACCATGCTGGTGCTGTGGGGCAGCAGTCGGTGTAGCGGCAGCAGAGGTACTCTGTAGTGAATGGCACAGCTTATTGGGAAGGTTTCTAGTCGCCAGTATAGCTGGGCATGCCTTGGGGCTCACAAAGGGGCTGCCTCAAGGCAAACTTATTTACAGTTGGAAGAGACACTGGCGGTTCCTGCAGCCATGCTTGGCTTGTCCAGGAGGTGGTAGTGGTGCTGCACAAGTCTCTGTCACCAGCCGTGTTTAACTACCAATGCAGGACAGTTATTCTGTTGTAGGCCTGCAATTATGTCTCTTTTTTACAGTCTGCTGCGTTATTTTTATAGTTAGAGCTAATGGGAGCATATATCTGAAGTTATTTTTGAAGACAGCTGGGACTATACAGTCTTTTGAAATGTGTACGGGTTAAATAAGTACGCTTAAATCAGCAATATTCTGCATTCCTTAATGTTAAATCCTGAAGTAACTAAGGGTCAGAGATGGTAGTGCTCAGCAACAACTAATGCCCTAAAGGCAATTTTATCCAAATGGTTTAATGTCCTTGTTTTTCAGCTTTGTATGGATAGGTTGTTGTGCTCAGCACAGGGACCTAGTCACTAGCAAAAAATTGGCTTCTGCAAACAAAACAGTCTGTCCTCATGACAGAAATTGCAATCAAAGTCTAGGTCAAAATGGAGACACTGGATTTTTTTAGTCTTTTCTGGTAGGCTGCCTGCCTGGCAGGCATTGTCCTGTTAGTAGAGCAGTGTGTCAGGCTTGAAGGTCATTGGTATATTCATTTGGATCAAACCATCAGGAAAATATTGTATAAATACTTCAATTTTGAGGGTTGTTTTCCTGAAGATGTGGGGTGTTTTTTTCTTTCAGTTGACCTGTACCTCTAAGCAAAATTGGCTGCTTTTTTTTGTTTGTTTTTACCATTTGTCATCATGGGCAGAGCTGTCAACTTCGTCCATAGATGCAGTTATGTGATATTTCCAATTACAAGGCATTTTTTTTGTTGTTGCTCCTGCAAAATTTGTTTCAATAGGCTGAAGGTTTTTTTTCCTGCACTGGCTGTTCAGCTCTCCTGAACTTTGGAAAGCTTCAGCAGTTTGACACTTACAAAATCAAGGTATAGAAAGAAATGCCGATTGGCCAGGCACATGATTAAAATATACAGCTATTCTGTTGAGAGGTTCAAGTGCCTCTTCATTTTAAAGCATAGGCTTGAAACTTCTTCGGGAAATTGTACATGTTTTGAGGCTTCACTTTTTGCTGCTCCACTCTCATGAAACATGACCTAATTGTAAGGTTTTGAAATACCTGTTTACACGGAAGTTTGTGTGTAAATGAAGTCAGTTAGGTAAGTGTGTACACATTTCCAAACATAATTTAACTGTTTACAGTCCTGGTAGCCAACATGGATTGTGGTACTAAGCAAAGAAACTGAGAGCTCAGACCTGTTGTGTGCTCTGAACGATTGCAGTAATTACACCCCATCAGTGAAAGAGGCATGGTGAGTAAAACTGTGGAGGAAAAGTGAATCAGAACTGGATGAGAAATAAGAGACAGGGTGGGTCAGCATGGAGAGAAGTAGAAAATGTCAGAATTAGAAAGAATGGACTGAAAACTTGCACCCATTAGGACGTCATCCACTTCAGAGGGGTCTGAGACTCTTGGATTTCCATTCCCCTGCAACTGACAGCTTGTGAGAGCTGACAAAATGATGGCTTACGTGGGAAATGACAACCTGCCAGTGTGATCATTTACTTTACAGCAGGTCCGTTTGATGGGTCTTAACCAGGCCTACACAACCTGCAGATTGTCAGATGGTATTTTCAGTTCAATGTGCGTCGTCAGTTGGGAGCAATGTGCCAAGTCAAGGTGTGACTTCTTTCTCTGAGGCATTCTGCCGTCTGTGTTAAGGAGCATGTCAGTGCTGGAGGCCTGGGGGCTTCAGAAGGTGGCAGCTGGAGATGCTGGTTCTTCTTGGGGTGCTGGGAAGTCTGTTGCTGAGACTCCTTACATCCAGAAGGGCTTTGAATGTCAGGAAAGTTGAGAAGATGAGGGAAGTTTGGAAAGCATGGAGCAAGGGCTGTTGCAGTGGACAGAGGAGCCTGGGAGGATTAGAAGAGGAACTTGATGCAGCGAGCCAGCAGCGTGGGAGGTTTGGGAAGCAGGAATTCGAGGTTAATATGGAAACAGCGTGGGGGTATTTTGTGTTTGTGTGTGAGGAGGGACCTGGGAAGTAAGGAAGAAGGAGGACTGCTGTGTTGGATTGTGGGGTTGCTATGGGGGAGAGGAGACCTAAGTCCTGAGGCAGTGAGAGTAGAGAGAGGGAAGGGTATTGTGTGCGTAGGGAGAGGGAAACTTGTAATGAGTATGTGAAAGGAGAGGGAAGGGGATGTTAGGTGCAGCTGACAGCAGTGATCACTGTGTGCGTTTTCCCCAGTACAGGGTTTGTGGCAGCCGGTTAGCAGTGACCCACAAAGAGCTGAGTGGCTGCTCTGCACTGGTGAGACGCTCTGCTATGTCCCACAGCTGCAGCTCAGTGCCAGCAGTCAGTCTTTGGTGGTTCACCCACATGAGAGCTGCACGCTTCTGTTCTGCACACACTGTTCAGAACACAGGAGTTAGAATAACCAAAGATATGTAGTTAAAAATAAGCTTTTGTTTGTAGGTCCTGTACCTTTGTTTGCTGAATTTTGAAGGACCTGAAAAAAGAGGAAGAGAGCTTTGCAAGAGGGCTACTGAATACCACTATAAAGATCTGGATTTACTCTCCTGTGTAGGAGTTTCTACATGGTATGAGTGAGGTAGACTTGTGCATGGAAAAAAAGAAAGCTCAGAGTGTAAACCTAGAGCTAATCGCCCCATGGGACTTGTCATTGAAAACTGACGAAAGAAGCTCTGATTCAGCTGGAGGCAATTTTGCTGCCACTGGGGCATGTTTAAATTGCTTTTAGGAGCTGTCATACATTCCTAGGTTTTGAAAAATCATAGCATCTTGGCTTGGGACAGCTACCACTCCTGATCGGTGTTACTTAGGCCATATGAGTAATTTTGGGGGTGGTAATTTTGAGGTCAAAAGTAGAAAGAAGCAATTTGAGACAGTGAAACTTATTTATAAAGAGGGTTCTAATTATTTGCTGCCTCTTCTGAAGTTAATGACATCATAACTTTAATTAGTCACCTGGACACCTTTGGACCTCTGTATCTCTTTTTCTTTGCCCTCCCATAGAACAAGGGATAATATTGCTACCTTATGTTGTAGAAATGAATACTTAAAAAATGCAACATAGAACTGATAAATATCAAATGAAAGCCAATAAGAAAATGAAGAATTCTCTCGTTAAAATAGAATTTGAGGACTCCATGGTGAGTTCTGCTGATGCAGAACCAGATTGTGAATGTCTGGCATCAGAGCAGTATCAAGGACTATTGAAATCTGACTTTGTCATGCCATGTTCCACTTCCACCCTATGAACATAGAAGTTGCCCACAGTTAGCATTTTTAATGCTGAACTATGATAAGGTTATTTTTGCTAACTACACCGTACGTGAACCTTTAAAAACATTAATTATGCTATAGTAGCTGCAGAATTCACATGCACCAATGTGCTTTCTTTACCAATATAAACAACACGTACAATTTGCATAAAATGCAAAATATGCGCATCGCTGTTCCAGACTTTTCCATCCTTAATTTTACTGACAGACTTTCAGACACATTTTCTGAAGTGAGAGAATTTCTGGAGTATGCACGTAGCGGTGAGAGATGGCAACCACCCATCCTGTTGCATGAACAAACTTGTTAAATGTTCCCTTCTACATCATGTTAGTCACTACTTGAGCAGTGGGACTGCCTTCATGTGGTTTAGCATCCTGTTCCTCGTAATCAAAGTGTTGTCTCACGTCCTACAGCTGATCCAATGCTTAGAGAAACTGAAAGTCCTTCTGCAGATGTTTCCTCTGAAAATGAAACTGAAATGTCTCTTACAGTAATTGTCTTGCATGTCATTGCAGCTGTCTTCAAATGAAGTCAGTTTGGATCCTTGGCCAGCAAATGGTGCTTTGCAGAGGCTACTAATAAAAGAAGGGTGTGTCAGATGGGCACTTAGAACTCTGACAATGTTTCTATTTATATGTCACTTGAAGGAAAAAAATGTGGAGCTACTGGTTGATATTTCTTTAAAAGCTAAATTTCATACAAAAAATATTATGGCATTCATCTTAATGTGACGGGGAAATGAAGATGACAGGTTACCAAGAGTATTCTAAGATATAGGAGATTTGGAAGCCTAACTACAGGATTCTTGTTTACACAGAGGTATCAACACCATGTTTGGGCTCTGGGATAATTTTTACTCATGGTGTATTGGCTAAAAATCTATGGGAGGTTTTTGGTTGGTTGGGTTTTTTTAATTTTCTTTCAAGTTTTTTAGTAATTTCATCTTACTCTTTTTAAGTGCAGTGCTATCTACATCCTTTACTTACTAAGGAGAAAAGGTATAATTGATATGTTGTGCTGTTTCATATGCTGGATTTTTTTCCATGAGGATTTTTGTTCCCTGTGCTGTGCTTCCTTTGTGAGAAGGTCTGAGTTCTTCAGTGTATTTATAGATCCAAAGTCTTTCCTGAGCTTTAGAGCTGCAGGAGCAGTTAGAACTTCGCTTGGTATTTTGTTGACTCAAGGATAGGTACTGTTTTCTGAGTAGGTCCCCTGGAATTATGGCGATGTTTGTCCTCATCTTGGTCAAGCCTATTCATGTAATTTGGTGAGAGCGTAAAATATGCTGTCCAATGGTATTTGACCCAGTACTGTTACCAGCAGAGAGCGCTTAAAATGAAAAACCACCAATGTCAGTGGGATCGAGATGATGATTATTGTCAGATAATAACCATTATAACGAGTATTATTTGATACTATTGCATTGTCTTTTGAATTAAATAACTGAGCATATAACCACACTGGTTATTGAGATGCAGCCTGCTTTTCTCTGAGTTTTTAGTTTTGTGCCAGGTCAGTAATGTACTGAACTTTTCCAGGACAGGTGCAGGCAAGAGCATCTGTAGACAAACATCTGTTCTTCCTGTGTTACGCAGGAGGATTTGATGTGTATTTTTTAATTGACTATGGGAAGGCACAGTGTTTTACAGCATAAGTAAGGATGGACAGATAATCAGCTAAAGTGCAGCTATGAGCTGAACCTTCTGAGTTTGAAGGCTTGCTGAGTTTTTATGTTTGCTTTTTTTAAGCATCAGTCTCAGAATCCCCTTGGGATTTACCAGTCAAGCAAATAAGCACGAAAAGCCAAATACAGGTGCAAACTGCTGCAAGCAGTGCTGATCTGTAGATTTTATCTAGAGCCACAAAGCAGATGTCTTACGTGTCTACCTTTTTTCCTGTTTCTACCCTCCCTCCCACACCTGATGAAACTATTTAGCTTTGAAATGTTGGAAGGCCACATACCTGAAGCAGCAGTGGGCTTGTTTAAACATAATTTTCTGGTATTAGTTTTATAGATCCAGATATGACTAATAAGGAAGTTTCTTCATTCAGTGTTCATGGATGACCAATTTGTACTAGTGTGAGGAACAAAGCTGGTATGAGGAGGTCATGTTGCCCAGGGAGCGATTCAATCCCCAGAGTGAGTCATGACACTGATATCTTAAGCAAAAGGGATAGAACATAGTAGCAAGACTCAAACATAGGGTTTTTATCTTCTGACTGTTTTTGGAGATATTTCCAAGCAGGCTTCTTTCACTAACACTCGTGTTAATATGTCTAGATTTAGGGCATTCATTTAGGCTCTCCACCTCCCTTTTATTATAATAGAATGAAGATGGTAACTGCCTGGTAAATCCAAATACTGAGCATAGGAAATACCATTTGCATATAGAATCACAGAATCATAGAATAGTTTGGGTTTGAAGGGACCTTTAAAGGTCATCTAGTCCATCCCTCTGCAATGAGCAGGGACATCTTCAACCAGATCAGGTTGCTCAGAGCCCTGTCCAACCTGATGTTGAATATTTCCAGGAATGGGGCATCTACCGCCTCTCTGGGCAACCTCTGCCGGTGTTTCACCACCCTCATTGTAAAAAATTTCTTCCTTCTATCCAGTCTAAATCTAGCCTCTTTTAGCTTAAAACCATTACCCCTCATCCTATTGCAACAGGCCCCGCTAAAATGTTTGTCCCCATCTTTCTTATAAGTCCCCTTTAAGTAGCGGAAGCCCTGAATAAGGTCTCCCTGGAGCTTTCTCTTCTGCAGGCTGAACAGCCCCAAGTCTCTCAGACTCTCTTCACAGGAGAGATCATCTTTGTGGCCCTCCTCTGGACCCACACCAACAGGTCCTTGTCTTTCCTGTGCTGAGAGCTCCAGAGCTGGACACAGTACTCCAGGTGGGGTCTTGGAGTGGAGTAGAGGGGCGGAATCACCTCCATCAACCTGCTGGCCATGCTTCTTTCGATGAAGCCCAGGGTACAGTTGGCCTCCTCAGGCTGCGAGCTCACATTGTCAGCTCATGTCCAGCTTTTCATCCACCAGTACTCCCAAGTCCTTCTCCTCAGGGCTGCTCTCAATCCCTTCATCCCCCAGCTTGTATTGATACCGGGGGTTGCCCCAAGGCAGGTGCAGGACCCTGCACTTGGCCTTGTTGAACCTCATGAGGTTCACACAGGCCCACTTCTTGAGCTTGTCCAGGTCCCTCTGGATGGCATCCTGTCCCTCAGGCATGTCAACTGCACCACTCAGCTTGGTGTCGTCTGCAAACGTGCTGAGGATGCCCTCAATCCCACTGTGTTATTGATGAAGATACTGAACAGTACTGGTCCCAGTACGGACCCTTGCGGGATACCACTTGTCACCAATCTCCATCTGGACACTACCCTCTGGATGCAACCATTCAACTAATTCCTCATCCACTGAACAGTCCACCCATCAAATCCATACCTCTCCAATTTAGAGAGAAGGATGTTATGTCAAAGGCCTCACAGAAGTCCAGATAGATGACACCCGTAGCTCTTCCCTTGTCCACTGATGTAGTCACTCCATCATAGAAGGCCACTAGGTTGGTCAGGCAGGACTTGCCCTTGGTGAAGCCATGCTGGCTGGCTCAAAACACCTCCCTGTCCTCCATGTGCCTTAGCATAGCTTCAAGGAGAAGCCGTTCCATGATCTTCCCAGGCACAGAGGTGAGCCTGGCAGGTTGGTAGATCCTAGGGTCCTCCTTTCTATCCTTTTTAAAAATGCGTGCAATGTTTCCTTTTTCATAGTCACCAGGGACTTCACCCGACTGCCGTGACTTTTCAAATATCATGGAAAGTGGCTTGGCAACTACATCAGCCAGTTCCCTCAGGACTCTGGGATGCATCTCACCAGGTCCCATAGACATCTGTATGTTCATGTTCCTCAGGTGGTCACAAACCTGGTCTTCTCTTACAGTGGGAGGAACTTGGCTCCCCCAGTCCTTGTCTTGCGGTCCATCCACTCAAGAGGTGTGGGGAGAGAGGTTGCCAGTGAAGACTGAGGCAAAAAAAGTTGTACCTCAGCTGCCTTCTCATCTGTTGTTACCAGTTTGCCAGTCTTACTCATCGGGGAGATACACTTTCTTTGACCTTCCTTTTCTGACTGACATACCTGTAGAAGCCCTTATTATTCTTTGTGTACCTTGCCAAGATATCAAGACTCAAGCCAAGATACACAAATATCTCTAGATGAGTTTTCATAGTACATTTCTCCTTTTTTTAGTCACTTTGGGGATTTGAATATACATTGCAGCAGTGGAGAAGGTAGTGAGTTTTTGTGGTGTCGAATTATGTTTTTCTTCCAGAGACGGTGTTTCCTTTGGAGTTGGAGAGCAGGCAGAACATAGCACAATTATCTTATCAAATTATTGCACATCTGAAAATCATATTGATAACTTTAGCGGATCTAAAGGCTTGTGTGCATGAAGAGCAGTTTGCTCCACACTCTCCTCCCAGGATGACTGCTGAAATCAGAAGGGCAGGATATTTACAGTTTACAAATGCTTTTAGTGGCATCTTCAATTAAGTCAGTAGATCTTTCCTAATTGCATTTCCCACTGCACTAAAAACTCCCCACCAGTAGATGATCGTGCTTTTCAAACCATGAAACCATCTTAAAAATTTAATCTGGATAATATGTAAAACCAGTAACAGAATCAAAGTTCAATAAAATATAGACATGATTTCAGACTAATGTAAAACAAGGACAAATTAGGCTGTGATACAATTTTAAGGCTAACCTTGAGGGAGCTGTTGTCAGGAACTATGGTGCAGAGTGGTTGAAATATTAGATCAGCTATGTTAATCCTTTTTTTTTAGTGAAACCTCCTGGGAAATAATATTTCTAGATTTCTTTGGAGCATCTGTATAGATCTGATATGGGAAATAGTATTGTTTTTGGAATACTAAATCACTGGGTAAGTCTCTGTGGACTAGTCCTATCATCTGTTGTATTAATAATATAAGTGATTTTAGTACAGAGTGTTCAGTAGATATTGATTCACTTCTCTTTTGGATCTAGTCAAGCTTTCAGGTAGTATATTTGCATTTACACGGTATTAAAGGATTCCATGTGTCTAATAAGACCAGTTAAGAACCTTCTACAGCAATTTGTTGATTGGAGAAATTGTTGAAAGTGAGGCAGAAAATGTTGTCATAAGTAAATGTCAGTATCCTTAGCACAGAAACAGGAAGAGAGGAAGTAGAATATAGAATAATAGAAGGAAGGAAATTAGGCGTAGTTTAACCTACAGATGAGAGTTAACAATTTGGGTTCTGCTGCAGGAAGAAATGCAAAATTGAGTCAATGTATAGTGCATACCACATGGACACGCTGAACTGAATAAAATGCATATTCACCTCCCAAGAAACAGAATAATCTTGTGTGGGTGTTTGTTTTCATTAGGCAAATTGGCTTCTGTATTTGTCTTCAAAGCTGTAAACAATGTAAGCCAGCACAGAGTATCTAAGTGCCATCATTTAGACTTCACTGTCTACTTTGCCATGATTTGCTTTTGTGTAAAAATCTATTTAACAGAGATTGTAAGTTTATTTAGGGGCTGTTCATGTAATAAAATGCTCTTTAAGTGCAGTTTAAATAATTTTTACTTTACCGTTTTCTGTTTTTGAATGTTTTTCCATTAAGATAGGCTTCCATTTGAGGTAACTTCAAGTGTGTCTATAGTTTACTTGGTTGGGGACAAGTCTCAGAGATGTCCTTGTGCAGAAAGTGAACTGCCCGTTGAGAAAGCAGCATGGTTCACAGGGATGTGGGCACCAGCGGAAGGGCTCTCCATGTCTAAATAGTGCCATGTTTAAGGTATGTGTAAAAGCTGGATGTGAGGTGCAGAAAAGCTGGGTGTCTTAAGTTCTCAAATGCTAGCTATGCATTTAAACCATTTGGGAATCCTGTGTTTCTGGTTTCGTGCTGTTGCTCGCGTGGTCAGGTTTGATCTTCCTTTTACTTTATGCGAGCCTCTCAAAACAGAGGATGCACAGCTAACTCATGCATGCGTCCGTGTGCAGACTTTGCTCAAGCTTGCGAGGAAAAGTAACTGAGATGAGGTGCCTGGTCTTCATTTGGTGATCCGATGTGGGCAATTATTGACACCTCTCATGGAAGAACCAGGCTTTGCTAGATCTGATCTTCCCGGCAGACTATTTTGAGAGATTACATGGAGAGGGTGACTTAAAACCTGGAGGCCGGAGGTATTGATAGCGGTTTTATTGTGCTAGGGTTTTGCAGTTTAACCCTGGGCAGTTACTTAGCTTTTGCCCTGCAGAGTGGGAGTACTGCAGGGTAGAGTAGAAGCTAACATGCACAGAAGTTCCGACAGACACTCAGACTTCGCCGCTGGAGCGTGTAATGAAAGGAGGGTACTTGGTCGCTCATCTCAGTCATTTAGTTTACCCATTGCTGCTTAAAATAGCAGCAAGTCAGCATGACGCATGCTCTGCTCTGCTGTGGCCCACATAACATATGTTGATGTACAAGCTGTGAGCCCTCCATCCCTCTTCCCTAACATGGTCGGCAGAAATCACCTTCCCTCTTGCGTGCTATCGCAATCTGACCCTCATGTTTGAACAGTGCAGGTGGAGTGTGTGGTGACGTGGAGGAGATGACGGAGACAGGAGCTTCTGAAGCACACAATTTCAGAGAGTTTCAACTTACAGAAGAAAATAATATACATCAGGTAAATCCATGCTGTAAATGAAACTTTGGGACACTTCTACAGCCATGACTAATCCTGCGCATGCTATGACTCAGCTAGTGAAGCATTTATCAGGAAAGGTCCCAGAGCACTCAGTTATAAACCAGTAAATAAAAACATCTTGTTTTCTGTAACAAACAGAAACTAATTTTGTTGCCTGTTCCTTACCCCTTCAAAAATAAGCCACCCAAATGTTTATAGCCGTGCAAGCAAGGGAACATCATTTGTAGTAAACATGCCCTTTGCTTTAAATTCACGTGTTTGCTTTTTCACAGCTCTTAAGCCACTAAAATGTGGGATTGTCACCTGACATGTCAACTGATACTGCCAAACTGGTTTTGTGTATTATTTTGTATCCTTCTTGAGTCCAGCACCTTTTCTTCATTCTTTCATGACATACTTTTCTTCTTTAAATACAATCAACGTGTTCAGAAATTGAGTATGTCCAACATTTTAGCCAATACATTTTGCTTTCTGTCCTGTCACTGGCTTTGAGAAGTCTGTTTAAGAGAACTTTTAAACCAAATATGGCCTAAATATCCCATTTTCTCACTGTTTTAAATCAGGAATAGACAAACGTCACCTGAGTCTGAAGGTTGTGTTTGGCCTTTGATGGCTGCTCTAAAAACAATATTTCACACGTTCTGTATTGTTCATGGTTCTTTAGTTATGGGTAGTGTGAATGGATAGAAACAACTTCATTTTATAGAGTGATAAAATTGGTTACTGTGAAAATGTAGTTACTTGAAGATGTCTCAGTTGTGCTTCTCACTTTTGTTGGAGACACAGAATTAAGCTATCAGGAGGAACGTTATTAGTTAATCCTGAAAAACAAAACGCCTCAGGGTGTCTGATCATTATTTAGAATATTTATCCTTAGGTCATCTGGATAATTCCATCTGGAATACGAAGTAGGTAAAATTTTACAGTGAGAGCCTTTCGCTAAACCTGAAACAGGCAGGCAAATCCCAGCCTGCATCTTAGTGGACAGGAATGTGTGTATACAAACTTCATCAGTTTTGATGGACCACCTTATGGGCAACAATAGTTTAGGGGCCAAAGCATTGGCAGATTGAGTTACACCAAGGCTGTTGCTATGTAACACATGGGTATAATACACTTCTCTGTGTTTCTGTATAACACGCAGCCTGAAATCAGCCTAGTTCTATCTAGCAAAACTGCTCAAGCTCTTAGCTGAGATGATGCAGACTTGTTCTTGGTGTAACTGTTGTCAGTTAAGTGCCCGCATGCTTGGTGTGAGAATGCCCTGGCAAATTAGAAATACACCTGCAAATACATTTTAAAGATGATGAAACATCTCACTGCATAAAGTTGACACATGTTCAGTCAATTTAGCATGTTCCAAAGCCAACAAAATGTAATTGCAGGTTCTTTCTTCTTTTTGAGGTGTTTCTGTCAAGAAACCCAGCTGGGTGGGTTTTGGAAGACAGCACTCTGACACCTCAGGGTCCTGTCTAGAGTCTGACAGTCACGCAGACACCTTGCTTGTCGGTTCTTCTCCCCTCAACAGCAGTTGCTATATTCACAGTTACCTGCTTTCCAGCTATGGTTTGTTACAAGACAGGTAAGCTGGCAGATTTGGCTTAAAGTAAAATTCCTTTGGATAGTGAAGAGATTAGCAGATACTTGAAAATTAACTGTTTTATTAGCATGAGAGGAAGAAAATGCCCTGTTTTTTGATTTAGAACGTCATGTCATTCTTGCTGCTTGCTTTTTGAATAGCGTGTCATATGCAAATGGCATCTGCCAAATACCAAGCAGGCATTTGAGCTATTTGTGTCGTCATTCTCTATGGAAAAAATGGAAGGGGCTTGAGTGAGAGCATACAAGGCAGTCTTCATACAGCAGCCTGTCACTTTGCACAGCAGCTGTGAATTTAATGGGAGTATAAATGAAAAGCGGCTGATAATTAGGCTGCTGGGTGTTTTAGCATTATTATTGTTAATTTCTAAAAATCAATTAGGTAATCAAGGGAGTGCTACTGAGAAGCATATATTTTTGTTTTTTAATATCCTAAGCAGGTTTCCAGCTGGGTGACACGATAACTTACAGCTCCTGGTGGGAATTTGGTCTCAGAAGGGGCTCAAGGGTCCCACTGACCTCAAAGGAAGGGGACTGTGATGGGCAAGATGGTATAGTGAAGCATGATGTTTATTTATAATAAAAGGACTATGAAGCTTAGTTAAGACTTTTTTTAACTGTAACAAAATAGTTTAAGAGGAGCTTCTCTACCAACTGGCAGATTTCTGCCATCTACAGATCATATAGTGGTTTATGCTATCTTAGATTTAGGAAAAAACCTCAGTCCTTATTGAGAAGTCTCATCTTAGCTAAACAGAAGAGTGCTAGAGTTAGTAATCAAAGCGGGCTCCTTTAGCTCTAAAGCCACCCCTTTTATAGTGGGCATGAGAGAAGATATGAAGCTTGATTTCCGTGGCAATGCAGTCTTGCAGACTGGCTGTTGCGTAGTGCCAGTTTCACTCAGTCTTCTCCATTTATCCAGGCAGCCTACAGTCTTTCCCCAACTGCTCTCTGGACTGCAGAACAGCATTCCAGGTCATGTTCTCCTTCCCATAACCTCCTTCCAAATCCCTTAGCCTTTTCTACAGTGCTCGCAATTAAATGCTAACAATGAGTTGCATGGGAAAATAGTTGTGCATTACAGCTGAATGTTGTGTACCAGGTCAGCAAGTTTGTGCGCGGCTGCCTGCATATCCTTCCTGTGCCAACGCAGCAGTCATTCTCTCTTTTCTAGACCATGAAATACAGAGGTGGCTAAGTGCACTTACCACTGTGGGGTTTTGACTAGGGGAGGGAGATAGCAGTTTGCTGCTGCAAAATTGAAATTAAGGGGAACAGGAGCCTTAATGGTAAGAATCTCCTACCTCTCACATTGTGCTTGGGAGGAACAAGCCCTTGTTATCTTCAGTGCTTGTTTTGCTCTTTGGGATGCAGCAATAGCATCTTGAAGTGCCAGATCAGGGACACTGCTTCTACAGCATTGCCTGAGATGAAAGAGTGTGTGTAAAAATGGAGATTAAATCTTCGACTTTGCCCTGCTTCAGCTGTGAATATAGCCCATGCATACTGGCATCTCTCTAATGATAGATCCGACTTGGCAAGTGAATGTGGCAGTGAGTGACAGCTCTGTACTGAACACTGTCCAGATGGCGAGCTCTTGTAAAGCTTTGCTCTTGTTCCTCTCAAACCTAGTTATTAGGATCTTTTGTATCCTCACGTGATCAGGCATGAGAACAAGTGCTGAATGACAGCAAGGTGAGGGGCAGAAGAAGGGGGAGGCTCCACAAGTGCAGGAAAAAGAGGTTGATTCTTACTCTCTTTCTCAGGTATCTGCCAATAATCACTGTCAAAAGCAGGATCCTGGTGTAGCTGGTCTTGGTCTGTTGTGGCTGAAGCAGAGATGTTGGCATGAAGGGAGACATCACACCATAAGTGGGAGTGATGATGCGGCAGAGTGCAAAGGATGGGCAAAATGTAGATTGTGGTGAGAAGCAGGAAGAAAGAGAAGCTGGGAGAGGCATTAATAGAGTAATACAGAGGTTATGAGAAGAATAAAGGGACAATGAGGCCAAGGAAGTGACAAATCTATCTAAAGCTAGTTCTGTCAGCAGCCTGTTGTGTCCGGGTAACAGCAGCACATCCATTTGGAGCTGAATATTACCTCAGTCATTCTTTTCATAATCCTCTTTCTATTCTAATACTGCAAATTATGCAAATATGCCAGGTGCATGCTGGGTGCAGGATGCTATGCAGAATCTCTTATGAGCATGCAAGGCTAATAGGCAGCTTTCGTCTGAAGCACAGCTCTTCATTGTGACTCAGGGTACTGGCTGCCATTGTAAAACCTGGTAGAGTCTAGGACCTGCCAGACTATTTTGTTTCTCTGATACTTACCTAATAGCTAAAGTAATCTAGTAAGTTCTTTGCACTCTAGAACTGATATGGAAATGTGGCCAGCTGAAGAGCCAGGACCTTATTTTCCCTTAATCATCTTCTAGATCTCATGCTGCCAGGCTTGATGTGGCAGGGAAGAGTGCTAGTGCTGGTGCAAGGATGCAATCCAGGAGGGTAACACCTTAGCTCTGCCATGGATTCTCTTTGGCAAGTCATGACAACTTGTTCAACTAGTTGTACAGTGGGATCAGCCTTTACTGTAGTGGTTTCCTTTCCATCAATGGTTAATTATTATCCCTAAGAGCATAACAAAACCATAACAGCTCAGATGTTACTTGCTGGTAGCATGACAGATGCTGTTACTGTTGTGGTAATCGACATGACATGTAGGGGTGGTGCTAGCTCACTAAAATTAGAAAGAACTGAAGGATCAGCTGAAAGTACAAACGTTGCTATTATGTGACTTGCTTGGTTTTGGTTTTTGGCTAACAATTGTCCCATCAGAGTAAGGATAATGCACAGCAGATAAAGAGCAGTGATTTTAGTGAACTCTCCACGCAGGTGACTCATGTGTTGTTCTATTTGGTTTTTTTCTGTTTAATTTATTGTAAAAGACCAGCTGCTATCCCGAAACGTATGCCAGGGAAAGAAACATGAAAGTGCAACTGTACAAAAATCTTCTTTTTGGATTGTTTCAAAATGTTCACTCACAGACAGGTATTCCTGCTGCTTTGGTTTAAAGAGTTGACCTTTCCTCTACCTCCAAACTGATTCACTCTCACCTATGATGAGAAGCATTCAGCTCCTCCATTTTTCTGCTTCTCTGTTCTCAGTGAGTAACTAACTCCAGTGTTTCTTTGGTTAATTAAAGTTTACTGCAGGAGGAGCAGGAGTGGGTTGAGAGCACTGATGAAGAGATGACTAACAAAGTAATTGGCATGTGATTAAAGTGTGGGCTGCCAGGCACAGATTAGCCCTCCCTGGACTCAGCTTTTATCTTAGCTCCATGTTTTGAAATAATTCTATGTAATAATATATAGAATTTCTATCCCATCTAGCTTATCACATTAGAGCAAACTAGACAAAATGACTCAATTTCAAAACGCTCTGATTCAGCTCAGGCTGCAGCCACTTATTGCAAATGTGAAGTTAGGTGACTGATTCCTCTTTTGTTTCTTTCAAATTTTTGCCCTGTGGGAAATTTAAGGGGGAGAGAGTTGGTCAGAGTGGAAAATGAAGGTGTCATTATAAAACCTCATGAGATGCATCAGTGATGATCACATCACAAACTCCATGTGAACTGGCAGCCGCTGAAGGGTGAGGAGGACGTGAAGGTTTGAGTAGTGGATAAATCATGAAGAGAAGAATAACAACTTTTCCCAGAGGGAGAGCTGCCACATACACTTGTGCAGAAAGTTGTTTATTTGCTCCCTGCAGTGTTTTTTAGAGTTTTTTTACCAAAAAAATGGGGTTTGCAGTTTTTTGCTTTTTAAATGAGAAATCTTGTTGGGTTACTTTCACCTACCTGATGCAAGAGGACAGAAAGAGCTGCTTTAAACATGCCATATTAACACTTCCTCTTGCTACTCATATCCTTTTCCCTCTATATAATTCTAATGTCCTGTGAGTCTCATACTGAGGCATTAGCTTAGCTGCTGCAAAATAGTGATTTGAGGGAAGCACTGACATGCAGAGAGAATAGTGAGATGTCCGCTCCCCTCCCAGATTCTTCCATCTGCTGTTACGGCCACAGTGAGGACAGTGGCTGGGAACTAGAAGAGTGAGCATATGAGCTGAAGGTAATTGAGGATACAGCAGGGAAGGGAATGAGAAATCCTATGAAGAGGTGATGTCTATGGCACATCAGCGACACAGAGGCTTCTTCAGTGGTGACTGCCATAAAGTGCAATGCTGAGGTACTCATCCCATCAGAACGCAAACAGCATCATTTAAGTTGCCTGAGGAGCTGTTGCTGACATCACTCTTCATGAAACATAGAAGTAGTGATCAAGAAAGGGAACTCAAATCACTGAATAAGTTATTAATGTATTATTTGTGGAATCCTAGAATAAGGAAACAGAAAGAAGGAAAAGAAAAAAAAAAATGAAACCCCAGGTTCCTGGAGATTTCAGTAAAGTTTTAGTATGTTGTTTTTCTCTGTGCGTAGCTCATAGTGCCCCAGTACTGCCCACTCTCAGGAGCTTTCTGTCAGAAGGTGCAAAGTTGCCACAGGTGCTGGGGACGTTGGGGAACCATCAGGAGTCGGTGCAGTGCTGTTGTACTCGACGGTAGTCACATAACTTGAATAACTCTTATCAAGGGATGGATAGTACTCCTGAATAACTCATTTGTAATCTCTGCTTAAGACAGCTATGACAATCTGCATTTCTTTGTTGGGTGAATGTATATCAAACTAGTCTTAATGAATCAGTATTTTTTTCTTTTTGCAGGGTAGAATTGGTTTACCTTTTTGATTTTAGAATGTTCTTTTAAAGGAGTTCATTTTTCATCTACTTAAAGCTGTCAATTGAATGTTTGTTTTTGAAGAACTTACAAATTAAAATAGTGTCTTAATCAGGTTTCTTGGCACAGCACTTAATGATGCTCTCTTTAAAGGCAAAACAAAAAAACCCCATGGGTGCATTCTTTGTAACGTAAAGTGAAGAAGAGATTAGATGCTTCATGCCGTAATGAAGCATGGGTAAACTTGCATGTTACCTGAACGGTATCTACAATTGCTAAGTTAGTTGTAGTCTCTATACAGAAAAACGAAGTTAGTCCCAAAAATACAAGGTCTGCAGAAGTCATTCTTGAGATAGCAATGATCCTTCAGGTGCACCAGGCAGCTAACAACAATTTTAGGAGTGTCATGTTCAATTCAGTGTCAAGCTCTTGAAACTGGTGCAACTGCAATCCAGGCCTCCCCCTTCTCCTGTTTCAATTCTTGTTTATTTAAATAAGGGACTCCAGGGAAATGACTAGAAGAACTAGGTGTTAAGCACTGTGAAGCTCTTCTCTTAGAATAATAGAATAGTTTGGGTTGGAAGGGACCTTTAAAGGTCATTTAGTTCAGCCCCCATTTCTTCTTTATTTTGATAGAAATTGAAGCTTGAATGTGAATAACAGAGTAGAGTGGGAGGGTGTTTGGACTAGCTCCATCCCCCCTTGTTCTTGACCAGGGGTGGGGAGGGAGCAGCCTTAGGTTTTAGAGATTTAGAGGTAACTGGAGGGACAATGGCATGTTGTGGGCTGTTGTTTGTAAGTGTGAACTCAGCAGTAAAAAAGTCTTTCTAAATGCCTGTGAAATCAGTTAGACTGCCTGAATTGGTTTGTTCGTGGGTTGTTTTTTTTCCCCTAAGCTGATTTCAAGACCATTAGTGGCACTTTCATTTTGATCTGGAAGCCAGATGAATGTTAAAAAAAACAACGATGGTGAAGGGAGGAGATAGATAGTGCTTAACGCGGAGTTTGAATTGCAGTTTTAACTATTTTGAAAATGAATTTAAAAAAAAAAAAACAAAAAAAACAACCAAAAAAAACCAAACCCCAAATCAAGCAACTTCCTTGCTAAAGCAGATCATTTGGCTGTGGTTTTGCTTTTTACAGCAATGTGATTGAAGTTATGTTGACCATCTTTCATGCCAGTTTCCCATTATGCTAGCATAGCAAAAACTACCCTTTTTTTGCATCTGGATCAGTTATCCGATTTTGTTGCCAGTGTGGGCATCCAAACAGCCGTGCCAGCTCTGGTGGGAATGATGTGGGATGTGGACTGCTACCAAGGGAATTCTTGGGAAACCACATTCACAGTAACTTTTGAACCAGGAACTCACTACTATAACGGTCCTGGGTCTGGCCATCCTGGTGAGCAGCCTCCTTGGAACGAGGAAGAGAAGCCATTCCTGGTGTGTGGTTATCAACTGGCAGCTTGAGATAGGTGTCGTGAGTTCCTTCTTTGTCTAGGTTTTTGTATGGCATCAGAGCACCAAGCCACCAAGTAAAACTTGTGTGACAGGCACTGACCTGCAAATGAAACTGCCCTCCTTTGTATCTAAGCCGCCAGAAGGTTCCTGTGGTCTCTGGAAATTGCAAGATGACTGGGGGCTTAGCAGGTAGCTAGATTCAGTTTTATTTGTTAGTGTCCCAACTTAATGCTCTGTTGCAATATTTTTTATTTCTTCAGTCCTGGCTCTAAAATGAATGCTGCTTTGCTTAATGGCAATGAACATGAAACCATCTATTTGTCTATGCAACTGTCTTCAAAGGTGTCAATTTTTGTTGTCATTTTGAATATTTGTGTATACGCAGCTTGAAAACCTGTTGGTCTCTGTGTGTTACATTACACTGTAGTAAAATCTCCTTGAAAGAGAACTGGAAATATCACCAATGATATCACCAAGGGAGACAACGAAACCGCTCATAAGGACAAATTAAGAGAGCTGAAAGTTGTTTTCAAGCTTCCCCTTTACTTGTCCTGAGTGAGGGGAGGGGGGGAGGAAGGACCTGCTTTTTGCAGATGGTAGAATGATTCACCAGTTAATGGGATCTTAATGCCTGGCAAGAAAAGATGTCATTAGCTGTGCTGAATCTCTGTGTGATATGCACATTTGGTCCAGCATATAGCACGCTTCTGTGCGCTTGTTCAGCCTGCTGTTCACTCGCTGAGTTCCTCTCTTACTCCCCTGCAAGCACGTCAAATGTTGCTTTTGATAAACTCTGATTTATGGACAAGTGACTTTTTAATGGAAAAGTGCTCTCAACTGCTAGAATGACAAAGAGCTACTCTTTGCTTATTAATAGTGGCTTAAAAGAAAAACTGCAGGTTAATCAGTGGTGAGATACACAATTGGGTTGCATTTTTTCATCTAAATTCTCTTCATTTGAAATACACGATAACACGAGACATCATTATGGCAACTACTGTGCTCAGAACTTCATGAACTGAGTCACAAAATACCATTTTTCTTAATACCTTCAATATTCATTAGCCTTTCACAGCTAACTAACTTTCAGGCTTCAAGAGTTCCAGGAATACTTGTGCAATGGGGATTATTTCTTAATCTGTCACAGTAAAACTGATGTGCAGGGGTTGGGCATCATAGTACTTCAGCAGCGGCTTTTCCCATGACCGTAGTTCATGGGATAGACATCTACTTTAGTTGTGGGAAGTTGCACAAAGGGGTAAAAAGGGCTTTAAACGAACCAGACTGTTACAGAAGGTAACATTTGTCTTCAGGTTGCAGGTTGGTTATTGTCCAAGAAGAGAATTTAGTTTCTATGTTACAACACTTAGACTACACTATTTGAATGCTGTTGATATTCCTAAGAGGAGCAATATCTGAAAAAGCAAAACAAGGAAACGAGAAGGAGAGAGAAGGAGAGAGAAGGAGAGAGAAGGAGAGAGAAGGAGAGAGAGACGCGGTTTCTGTTTTTAATAGGAAAAGGCTTAAGATCTTCAGCTGGAGAACTCAGTGTGTCTGCGTCAGTCAGCTGAGTGACTCAGTGTTGTGATGCTAATGTAAGTTTGACTCTGGATTGGAAGCCTAAATTTATATAACAGAGAAAAACTCAGCATAGTTTAGGTTGAGAGAAGTGAGTAATTTTTGTTTTCTTATGCGTAGCCCAATTTAAAAGCTATTCTCCTTCTCCATTATGTTTCCCTCTTCTTCTCCTGCTCTTGCATATTTGTTCTGACATGGTACCTCAGAAACAACTGTTTCTCTCTTTTTCATAGTAAAGAGTTGTGGTTTTTGTGAAAATCTGAGGATTTGTCTGCACAGTATTCCATGATAATTTAATGGTTTAGTATTTAATAATCATTTAATATTTCAGAGAAATGGTACCTCCTTCAGTTTAACTTTTTGCTTGGAAGGCAAATCTTTGAAGAAGGTAAATCACAGCAGTCCTGCCACTATTCTGGGTTAAGTTTGAACACCAAATTGTTCAAAGATTACTGTAGTCTTTAAATTTCATCTATCTTAATCTAAATAAACTTTCAGTGCTAGGTAGGTCCTTCCTTTCTTCTGCATTGTTTTAAATGATAAGAGCAAGGATGTGACTAATTACCTTCATTATAGAATTATACAGAGCTAAGATTTGCTTTCTTTGGCCACCTACCTAACCTGCTTGGTGTGTGTATCAGGGAAACCAGTGTGTTTCATAACAGGGAAGAAAATAAAGTTGTAGAAATGATAACAGGTGTTGAACAATACCCATTTGGAAAGTGCCACTGTCGTATCTCAAAGGGTTTTATAGCTGCTGTTTGACTACCAGCTGTCTACTACTAGTGATAATGTATTTGAAGACCATATTATGTATCCCATAGGGGAAATTTGCTGACAAGGTTTCCCTGTAGTGAATGCTGAGATCTGGATATGCCGATGTAATTTATTTGCTCTTATGCAGTTTGCGTACAGCAGGCAACATTATGCTGGCAAGGGACACGCTTTTTTACAAGAGAGATATTCTGTACTAAAAAAAACCAACCCTGTTACATTGCAGGCACTCAAGCTGCAGCATACTGCCAGTAACAGCCCCTGAAAACGTCTCTACCCGGATGCCACAGACATCCACAGTTGCCAGCTGTCTAGCACAGATAAAGCTAGAAAGAGATTTCACTATTACTGTCATTCAATTGTCTGGGATAAATACTTCTTTAATTCTCTTCTGGAGAATGTGTACTCAAAAATGGAAGGAAGGGAAACCTTTGGGTTAAACAAAAATAGGTCTAGGAAATTATCTTCCAGGAAAACACCCCTACACCACCTAGGCTATGAGGCTGTCAGTGATAACATGGCATAACTGATAACATGGCATAATTGACCTACTGTGCTTAATAGGGGAGTGCCTTATTAGGGAATGATGTTAAAATACTTCCCTTGTATTTCTTTTCCTGGATTGTACTAACAAGATCACAAAAAGAATTTGTCAGCAAGTAAGTTACTTTGCACAACACTACTCTTTAGTCCTTTATAACAAAAAAGCTTTTTACAAACACTGTTAAATTCTTGCAAGACTATAGAGATACAACATCACTTTACACACAGTTTAATGGACCTAAGCAGGGAGTAATGGGTTTGAGGTAGCTGCAAGAGGAAAGGGGGGCTCTAGGTCTTGGCTGCCTTTTGGAACAAGCTGCCTCTACCAGCAGTATGCATGCAACATGCCTGCAACGGCCCTGGCTTGCTGGCACAGGCTTTCTCTTGACTCACTTTATCCTCTGGTAACAAGTGAAAGGGACCAGAAATATAAATGCTGGTTTAGCAAAATGGGGAGAAGTTAGTATGTGGCCAGACAAGCCATCAGCCCAGGATATCAGCTTGGAAGCCCTGGCCAGAGGTGTCAGAAATGTCAGCCTGGAGTCAGACTTCAGTTCTTTTAATGTCCTAGTGCTGGCTGAGAAAACTGGTCACCAGTCTGGTATCTTCTGAGACCAGCTGTGCAAAGCTGAGCACAAGCTGCATCCAGATCTTTCTGCAACACTACCTCATCTGATTTCTTTGTTCCTGGCATTCTCAGTTACCTTTCTAAATTGTGTGATTTGAGGGGAGGTGGAAGAAAAAAATGTGGGTTTGCTACAGTGTAATACACATGTTGTTATATGCAACACAAAAAACAGAGAAAAAAAGAAAATCAACTCACCCAACATTAGAATGTGAGCAATTCTCTCCTATTACCAAGAAGCAGTTACCTCAGGAGCTTGTTATGTGTAATGCACCAGTCATAAAGCAGTAGGAGGATGTTAAAAATCAAGGAATGGAGTGGAAGGGGGGGCTGGGAGGTAGTCTTGAAAATGAGTAGTCCTCTCCCACTCAGCAAGCCAGCTCCATTATCTGAATTAGTATAAAAATACCCACCCACCCCAAGGAATGCACTAAGTCGCTCCCTCCATGCCAGATATCTCTGATTGAGAGTAATTGCTTGCTTTTGACAGAGCCGAGTGGATCTCTATGGAGTGCTTGAGTAGGAGGTGAAAAATCAGTAGCTAATGTGATGGCTTCTGTTTTTGTTTTATTTATTCTAAAACTGTTTTTCAAGCCCAAACAGCAGCCTGCCAGGGAAGGTGTCTCTGCTTGGGATTCATTATAGTTATTAGCAGTAGCAACGTGCCTCTGGCTAATTACACTTGGTTTGTGAGTGACAGCCTTTGATTGGACGGTATCGCTCCCCCCTCCTGGGGAAGGGGATACTTTTCAGGTCACACGTTAAGTGATTGCTAGATAATAATTTCATGGTATGTTATGGCAGCACATGCTTGGACTAAAGACTGCCACCACTTAACTCTCTCTCTCAAGCTAGCTTTTTCACACATCTGCTGGAAATAGGAGGCAGGGCTTAGATCTTGCATCTGAATATCTGCCTTTATAGCAGCATGAAAAGCTAAATTTGCCGCTTCAAGCTCATCTTTAATAGGAGCTGGGTATAGAGTGCAGTGACTTGATGTAATGATGTTCAAGTTGTCCAACTGGATGCAGTGATGGCAGATGTATGGTTGAGAGCTTCATGAAGCATTTCAAAGAGTAACTTCTCTGGATAATCTGTGGGCTTTGGGTACAATTTCAAGAAATTTAGGAGCTCTTACAAAAAGTGGCTGTTGTAAATGGTAATTGAAGCATTCCCCTTTGTCATTCAGTCTGCTGGACAATGTTTCTGACAACTATTGCTGCAGACCCTATACCACCTTTGATATTGAGTGTGGAGTATCATTCAAAGACCCATCTCGTCATTCATGAGTAGCTTTTGGTCCCCTGGTCTTAGCTGAGGCCGGTGCTTTGGAAATGACTTGAGGAATGTGCAATGACTGTAGAGTTTTGTGTTTGCTGTTTGAACTGAGCTGCTTAAGGAATGTACACATCATTTTGCTGATGGGTTTTAACTACCGTCTTCAACCCTTAATGAACACAATGTTCCTTTGCTTGCCCTGGCATTTTTCCTAGCTCTCATTTTGCACTATTGCTAATGTGGAACAATGATGCGGATAGCCTGCCATCGGTATTACTCTATTAACTCCGAAAGTCTTTCTCAGCTGTGCAGAATGGTGGTCCTCTCCACACTCAATGCAACACTTGACGTGAAAGCATTTTTTATGAATCGGTTTGAAATGCATCAGCTCTTGTTCTGATCTGAAATTCTTTCTTCCCTTTGCTTAGGGGAAACCTAACACCACTTAAATAACTAAGCAAATGACACATCTCTAAAGAAGTAAGAAAATACTGCTTTTTAGAAACTCTAAAATTTCTACCTAAAATCATAGCCCCTTATGTGTAAGGGTCACAGCAGTTGCAGTGGTGTAATGGTCAAAACAGCACCAGCTGGGTTGTCCCTGCATTCCTTAAATGGAACAGAGAGTAGGATTTGAGCAATGATGAGAAGTATTAGCAATATATATCTCTCAAAACAGAGATTTCCCTGAGCTGCTGTGGGGAAATGCCTCAACTTTGGCATTTGGAAAGGGTTGGGTTTCTCCAATAGAGGGGAGGAGATGCCCTGAGGTCAGCTGGATCTTTTCAGCAGCTCAATCGCTCCTAAACTTCCTCTTCTGGGTATCTCGTTCATTAGAGACAGACCAGCTGTTCTGAAAAGTCAAAGGAGAGTCAAATCTTTCTTCCTGGAGGGTATATGAGTTAGGGGGAGGCAAGAGAGGAAGGAAGGCAGGGGAAACAACTGGTCTCTTCATTGCTTTTCTTTATTTCTGTTTTCAATAGGGCTATAAATGTCACTTCCCTCCTAAAGTATCTGGAGGTTGAAGCACTCTTGTTACTGAAAAGGTTCATATGGCTTTAGCAGCAATGTAAGTTTTTTTTGTGCTATTCTCCATCTCCCTTCTTGAAGGAAGCATCTAAGGGCAGGATAGGTAGGTGTGTGTATCCTTTCCCTACTAGAAAGCCTGCTTTGAATGCCTCCTGGTTTTGTTTTTTTGTTTTGTTTTTTTAAAGATCATCTGAAATAGATTAGTGGCCTTCATTGATTCCCTTGTAACAGGCTGCCTCACACAGAGTTTTTATTTTCCTGCCCCTTCCCAGCTATATCTCCTTAGCTGGTAGTCTTAGGACAGAAAATGAATGAATGGATACAGTCTTTCCTGCCTTTCCTAGAAGGTTCCTCAGGTTGAAGTATATTGTGTGGGAGGAAAACTGGCTTTGTGTTTGCCCTTGGACTGCTTTGTAAGTAAACCAGGGAATTCAGCTCATAGACATGTCAGTCAGTTTGGTTCCTTTTGCTTGCACAGAATTCACTTAACTTTCTTTACAGAAATATTTATGAAGCTTTAATTAATTTTTTCTTGTGTAGCTTGAAGTACTCTAGTGAGCAGAGCTCTGAATGCAAGGGTTTAAACAGCTGAGGCAAATGATACTACACATGCTTAGCAAAGCATTTGCAAAACACTTTGTGAAACTATGAACTCTGCTTCCCACGCATGCCTACGTCTGATGCATTATGCAGTGTCTTCCTAATGAACTCTGCGGTGGACTGGAGCAGAGCTGTCTCTTTAAAGGTATGCTACAGAGGCAGAGAAAGGGGAGTTTTCTGTCTCTCAGATGCTGGCTTATTTTAAGGATTGGTCTACCTCAATTTATTTGCTGTAGGAGAATCTCTGATTTTCTTTCAACTTAGCATGACGGATAGCAGAGCTTGCCACTAGCTCGCATACTCTTGTAGGCACAGTATAAATAGGTCAGAGAGGGGAAACTGAAATGCCTGTAGGCAATACAGGTAAACATACAGCTGGAGCAATCTATGCTTCACAGCCTCTTGCTTCCCATGTTTGTAATGGGCATTGTTGGCTATAGACAGTGATGCCTTGTCTGCCAGCCTCGAATCTCCATTCAACACTTTTTTTCTTGAGTGAGTTTTTTCTTCTTTTTTTTTAAAGTAAGATCCTGTACGAGGGCCAAGTCAAAACTTTGGGACTAATTGTGGCAAAACAGTACAATCCACATCATTGTATCCCGTTATGCACATTGACCCTGTCTTTGCAAGAGCATACTTGAGTATGAGGAGTGTCTGAGATCTGGCATAAATTCTACGGGGTGAACCCAAATGCAGTGGTAGTTGTACCATGCAGAGGTTTCGCACATACAGGCTTTGTCATGTGCTAATGTGCCAGTATATGAGCATGCTCATACACGCTAATGAATGAAATTCCTCTGCAGCCTCTCTTTTATCAGAGGAATGATTTATAATTTTTTAGGCACCCACAATCACAGAGGAAGCCAGGAACAGAATCTGACTCTCAGTTGGCTTAACCACTGAACCATCCTCCCTCCCGTGTGCTGACGGGGTTCGGATAAGTGCGGGGGGTTTACTTGGCCGTTTCTCCTGAAGATCAGTATTTAGTTTCTGACCCGAAGGACAGAGATGGGGAAAAGAAGCTGAAAAATATAACTGAAATCTACCAATCTGAAAACTGTAAAGTCAGTTTTACAAAGCTGCTTTACTCTTTTGCTGACCTGAATTTCCCCTGGGTCAATTCAGGTGGGGACAATTATAAATGGGACAATTCCAGGCTTTTGATATAAACTTTCTGTTTATACATCATCTGCATATAACCTGTTGTTGCTGGAAGAGTAAGAGATGTGAAGCCTAATCTTTGATACAGGTGTGAGAACTTAGTATCTTTCTTCCAGAACTGTCTTCTGCCTAGAAGATGCTGCTTTTCTGTCTTGTCAGGTTACTGTTTCTTTTATATAGAAACTTTTTGCAGTTCATTATAGCTGCATCCCTGCAAAAATACTAATTTATATGTACATTTAGTCTCTTAAATTAATCAATAGTTAGATACATGGAAGCCGCTTGTGTTCAATGTCAACTGTGTTTTCCACCTGTCTCTGCTTGGTCAATAGGTTTGTAAAAATAACTGGGTTACTCTGATGGGATTAAAGTAGTTGAGTAATACTTGCTTATTTTATTAATCTACATAATTTCATCAATGCTTCATAGTCTTCCTCATGTGATGAAAAGAAAGAGTTTTGCTAACAGCAGTAATCTATTAATAGGACTTGGACTATGGATCATTTTTAAGAACTTTAACCAGGCATTTATTGAAATTCAGGGTTTATTTGAGTTCCAGAATGACTTTTAATATTTGCAAGATTTATTGTACTTGGCTGTGATTTCTTGTAGAAAAAATGTTCTTTGTGCAAATAATTGTTTGCTTTAATTTATTTTAAAACTGAGAATGAACTGGTGGATGTTCTGAAAGCATGGGAGAAAACAGAGGAACAGAGATCAGCTGAGCCTGTTGGAAGGTAGCATAGCACTGTGCCTTGTCTTGGCAGACCTGAGTGCTCTCAGGTGTCTTTAGGCAAATTATCTGGTCCCTCAGTAGTTCAGTCTGCTTTGCGATGGGGATAATATGACTGTTTCCTACCTCAGCAGTGCTTGTGGTAATAAATGCCTTTAAAGATATGACGTGATAGAGTTTGGCTTAGTGTTGCACAAATGTTCATACAAGTAGAAATGAGGACACAGTGATAGTATTGAGTTTTCAGCAGCGTGTTTTTTTGGTTTTTTTTTTGACTCTCTCCATTCCACTGCTCCAACTCCAGCTCAAGCGGAGGTGGAAACATTTTTCAGAAGCACCAGCAGCAGAGTGTTAGGAACTGAGCAACAAGTAGGCAGGCTAGTGGGATATCAGTCACATCGCCGAAAGTCTAAGCGATAGCAGTGATTATTACCAAGGGCAGTGTTTCTTTCTTTTATTTTTTTCACCTTCTCTTTTCCCTAAGATGTAGTTTCAGTTTTTAACTGTGACCTTCAGTGCACATTAAAAATGAATTTATGCCTTTTCCCTTTCCTTTTTTTCCACTTGTACAGGAAAAGCCTCAAAATATTGAATTCAATGGAGCTTTTCCCCGCAGTGAATACCTACAGGGAAACCAGAGACCCATTCTGCATTGGTCACTGGTCTCTTAAGTTTCTCTGTCAGTGCCCAGTGTAACAAACAAGCTGTTTCTCCAGGAATCTTTTGATTCCAACCACAGTAGAATACTTCTCTTTGCTGTCCATGCTTCTTTCTGAATCTTTATCAACACCACGTTTTCTGCAAGTTGTGATGACAGGAGACCAGTGAAAAAGGTTCTCATGTTTCTGGCTCTACTTGTAATTTCCTCATTTGAAGTTCCAGGAAGTGAACAGAGGCTCCCTTTTGAGTATAGCTTTTCTTACGTCTATAGCAAAGATTATTACAGTATTCCTGCTTCATCTAATATCTTTGCAAGCTTTCTGATCATCTCACCATCATCTTTCTTGTGTTTTAACTGCATATCAAAATACCCATGTTAGGATTGAAATTGTCACAAAAGCCTCACTGAAATTACTGTAATTTATTACTGTAAACAGATGATCTGTATGTCTTCAATTACATTTCAGGCAAGCAGTCTCTGAAAATGCAAATATGTGGTTTGGTGCGGCATGGGCTGCAAGGAGGAGGAAGAGATGCGTGGGAGGGCCTTTTACTACTGCTTGATTTCATGCTACTGATGGTAATTAGCAGAGGAAAGTATAGTTTATTGAAATGCAGCTTGTAGCAAAAAGTATCAACTAGGGACAGTGGCTGGCTGAAGAGAAGTTTACAAAATGCAAAATCTTTCACTGTGCAGCTCTCGGGTTCAAATCTAGTCCAGGGTGTTTGCGTGATACTGTTGACGATTGGATTTCATGTTGCAGTGGCAATGAGACACCCTGTCCAGGATGAAGACACAAGGTTTGCAATCTTAATACATTATTAAAAAAAAAAAAAACAACCCAAAACCAGATTCAGATATATAAATGCCGGTTTTGGCCTCAGGAAGCTGGCCTCCCTTAGGCTTCCCCTGTATTCTTGATGCTCCTCCATGCAGCTCAGAGGCTGCTTTTTGGGATTCTTGTACTCCCCATGGACAACACTCCTTGCAGCATGCGGGGTCTGCAAAGTAAGCTGCCCTTCTCTCTGGACAGTGGTTCTCATGGCTGGAGACTTGCACCCACCCTCTGACTTTTCCTGCTCTTCCTCAGCAACTCCATTCAGGCATTAGCTGGGCTGACCTGAAAGGTCATGGCTGTTGCTCTTGCCTTAGATCGGGTCCCCAGGCTCCAATGCCAAGCGCTGTGATCAGGTTGGCTGCAGGGCATTTAATTACCTGACAGTCTTGCCTTTGGCAGCTGTGATCAGTGGTCTGGGGTGACAAAAGCCCTGAGCTTTAAAAAGTACATACAGCACAATTTCAGCAGAAGAATAAAACATTTCAAGAGAAAAGCTGTACAAGTGGAAAAACAAGAAAGTGGTTTCAGCTTCTGTGTCTCTGGGACCTCCGGTTCTTCTGTTCCCTGTATGTTTCTCTCCCATCAGCATCTACACTTTCATCCGTTACAAGTTTTTGTTCCAGATTATTTTCTGCTCAGGATCTTCTCAGAGTGCAGAAGGTGGGAGCTGTTGTCCTTCATTTCTTATTATACTGGTAAATGTAAGAACTATCTTTAGATTGTTCCCCCCGCCTTTACCCTACTAGTTCAGCAAATCCCTAAAACAGGGAAGCAGTCCAATAATAATGGGACAAACAGATGGAGAAACAGCATCCATGATATCTACAGTAGTATAGTATTTCTTGCCTCTTCCTCTTGTCTGGAATCTACCGTGTCTGGTAGATGCTGTTAAAGACCGGGTGCTAAAGTCAATGAATTTCAGGTCTAATTCAAAATACAGGAGTTTCGCTGTGCATTTCTTTTGTTGTTTCTAGGTTTTGCTTCTTTGTTTTATGGGTTTGCTTCACCCATCATACATGAAAAGAACATACAATTCAAGGCAGGTTCAGTAATGAAAATACGTCAATATCAAATCCAAACAATATTGTAAAGCTCAAACTGAGGCTTCTCCATATGGCGTGTTGATATTGCCAGCCAAAAACACAACATGCAACTTCCAGAGCTAGGTTCGGTGAACTTTAAAATCTGTACAAAAATAACTGCCAACAGCTTTCCTCAATGCAAAATCCTTTCAACTCTCTCCCAGAAAGAGCTGTTCCCCTGCCGCTTTTCAGCACCTCCTCCTCCCCGTCTGCTTGTTCCTTCCTCCCTCTGTTCTGCTTTTTCCCACGTTTGTATGAATATCCTCCATCCCCAGTTCTTGTGAGAGAGAGAGAGGATGCATCAGAGCTCTCTGCCTATCTTGCTTTCCAGAGACGTTACATCACCTGCTGCTGAGCAAAGCTGATTCCCTGCAGCTTTCCCTTTCCCAAACATGGTCTGTCTTGGATCAGTCCAGTTGTCTGAGTGTATGAATCAATCTTGCTGACCGGTCTCCAAAGGCTGCTGGTTCCCTTGCCCTCAAACTTCCAAAACAGCAAGCAGCTTGCCAGACCTGGAGCAGAACACAAATGTGTGGCTGAAACCTCGATTCAGCTAGAGCTGAGGAGAAAGCGGGCTGTGTGGTAGTGCTCACTGACCACCGGGGGTCAGAAACTCCCCCCATCACAAACTTGCTCTCGTGGAGGTCTGCAGCCCACATGACAATGGACTGGATGTTGCCAGTCTTCCTCTCTGCTGTTGTCCCTAGCTTTGGGAGGCTGCCACGGCTGTGGTTCACAGGAAGAGCCAAACATGATGTTAGTGTGCAATAATTTACCTTCCCAGTGTTGTAGGCCGGTGAGAAGTGGGGGTGATGCCTTCAGGCTTGCTTTGTAGGTCACCATGATTTTACTTGATTTTTATCAGGAATTCTTCCAATGTTGTATCTATGGGTATGCTATCCAGGATATCTTTGACAGATATGATATCCATAGAATTGCCTAGGTTGGAAGGGGCCTTTCAGATCATCTAGTCCATCAGCCTAACTCTGATGAAAACCATCATTAAACCATATCTCCAAGCACTATATCTACCCGTCTTTTAAATATCTCCAGGGATGGCGACTCAACCACTTCCCTGGGCAGGCTGTTCCAATGCTAAATAACTCTTTCAGTGTAAAAATTTTCCCTAATATCCAATCTAAACCTCCCCTGGCGCAATTTGAAGCCATTTCCTCTTGTCCTATCACCCGTCACTTGGGAGGAGAGACCATCTCCCACCTCTCTACAACCTCCTTTCAGGAGAACTGTGAAAGACTTCTCCATCAGAAGTGTTGGTGGGACCAATGGACCTCCTTGCTGAGTTATGATCAGAGCATGAAGTACTTGTTGCACTGGAGTGTGAAATTAGGGAGCAGAGTGCTGAGCTAGCAACAGTGCTAAAGCTGCACAGGTCACTGCTGGTGGCAGTGAGATGAGACCATAAGGCAACTGCAGGACAACAGTAGGTGTGACAACTTAAAACGTTGTTTTCCTGTTGTTATTTCCTGGGCAGGATATTTGTACTTAGATTGCTGTTGTCAATGATTTGATGTGTCTCTCTTCTGTTTCCCTAAATAATGCCTTTTTTATCGCATCCTACTCTCTTGCTACTCATTTCAGGTCTGTTAAGTGCCACTCTGTTATCCACTCATCTATCTCATGTAAAGAAACTCCTTGTGTTAGCGCATTAAGGCAGAACCTATTGGGCTAATCTGGCTTCTGGTAACAGCCACACAAGCATGGGTATTCACATCATTTCTGCCAAAACCCATGAAACCACCAAGGACAATGACTGGCACAGGTAGGTTTGGTCAAACATTTCAGTGTAGCTATTTATCGTGTTCTTCGATTAGGTTAATTACCCCTAAAGCCTCCAGCTTTGAGGGGTAAAAGCCACCCTCAGCAACACTGTCGCAGGAGGGCTCAAGGGACAGAAATCGTGTGTACCATGTGTTTGTTCCCAATCTACATGCAGCATCTGTGCCACTGTGGCTAGACCACAGTGAGCATATCTGCATGGTATGACCCTTCTGGTAACGGTGCAGTTAAATGAGAATAGAGGTCCTTACATCAGTAAGACACATTCCTGACATGTATGCACCTTTTTAAAGTTTATGTTTTATAGATATTTCATGAAGAAATGGCTCAATTTTAACTGCTAAAGTTAAACAAGTACAAAAATATGCATAGAACAGCACTGAGTGGGAATGTAGCAAATTAACAAATGGTGATTAAGGACCTCCAGCTAAAGAAAGGCTGATATTTTGGAGGAACAAAGGTCTCCTCTGGTTTTGGTGGGGGTTCTGATGAAAAATGTGTCATTGTGGAGTTACCCAGCTGACATGAGATCAGTAGGAAAGCCCTTTATTTTCTATCACTTCTCTCTTTTGAACCATATCTGTCCACCAGTGTGGAAGGGAAAACACATCATAACGCTGTAAGGCATGAATTAGAAAAGACAGAACAGATAATAGTGGACGTCACAAAGATGAGTCAACACTGAAAGAAGTAGATGAACAATATGAATACCAGAAGATGATATGAATGGCTAGCGTCAAAAAAGATGTATTTTCACACTATGGAAAGTGTCTGAAGCATCAGGAGTGGGAAAGGAGGTTGAAATGCAACCTCAAAAAAGACATGTAAAGTCCAGAGTAAGTCAGGAAGTTAAAGGCACATGTGAGAACTTTAATCAAACTAAAAAGCAAGAAGTAGAAAGATAGTAAGTTAGCTTGAGTTAGAAAAACACTTCATAAAGAGAGAAAAATTAGAAGGTTTGCTTGTTGTAAAATCTGATATTTTCTGTGTCCCAACAGTCATTGTAGACTCCATTTCTATGAAAGCAAAAAAGTGTCAGTCTCACACTTGTGTTAATTATTTCAAATTTTATGGACATTTCATAAGAGTACTTCTGTGGAAAGCAAACAATTTTAAACAGATGTCTGTTTCTTTACTAAGATATCAATATAATGGAGCTGCAGTCTGTGGAATCAGTGAAAACTTGATTGTAACTTTACCCCTTACTGTCATTAATAATGCTACAGAATAGCTCTGTTTTGGTTAATTATAGTTAGGTTTTGGTGTAGGAGTTTGTAACACTTCTGTAGTTTTAAAGTACATCGTGGTGGTAATGCTAAGCAAGTTGTTCGAATTCTTTTTCTTGCTGTCTGTCTTTTTTTTCAGGAAGACAGTACTGTGATGACACAAAAGTTGAAGGAATTAGCAGTTCCTCAACAAAAGGCTTACTAAGCAAACTGGAATAGCTTAAAACAGAAATATATCATAACCAGTGTCCTTTGGTTGCATCACAGGATATAAAGCATGCAGGGATGCCAAGGAGCCAAGAAAGAAATGGGGAGTCATGGCACTGGATAACCTGAATTAGAGGAAAGGGTTGAAAGCGGTGGATAGCAGCATAATTTTCTTTCTGATGCCCTGAAATGTGGATGACTTTATGAGTACAAATGAAGAGAACTTTTTAGGCCATCATACTTTAACAGCAGTATTTAAAATAGGTATCAGAGGAGGAAATGAAAGGAAGGGAAGGATCCAGCTCTGACCTTGTTCTGCGGAGGGAGCAGATTCAGGTTTAGCATAAAGGGAAGAAAATTAAGGTTGTAAATAATTCGTGTTGTCTAGCTCCTTGAGTCATCTGCGGGGATTCTCCACTGAACAGTGGCAGTGCCTACACTGTCAGCGTGGGAAAGGCCCTGGTTGGGACTGAGGTCCTCTCTTCCCCTCTCTCAGCTTACTAGTGCTGCTGGAAGCTTTCCAAAATAAAGGCCAGCTTTCAAGTTACTGGACTGAGGGATTTGCTTTTAAGGCCCTTTCTAGTTTTGAATACCACTCTTCTCAAGAAAAAAGAGGAGGGAGAGAAAGCAGTTAGTGCTACAAACTTCATTGCATTGTATTTGGTGTAGTATTTCTCAAGCTCTTCAATCATGTTACCTTGCTTCATGCTATGTTAGTCTCTGTCATGTTAGTCAGTGGTGTGACAAAAAAGAACTGTGAAAGGACACTAAGCAGAGCTGACATGATGGAAATGTGAATCCATTGCTGCATACCCACTACTCCCTAGCATTATGGCAGAGACTGAAAATACATCCCGTCTACAGAGTTTTATGTGGCCATTTTTTAGAACTGAGCCTTAATTATCTTCCTGGGACACAAAGGTTCAGGGACAGTTAGACTCCAAGACCAGCATCCCAACATAGCGTGTACAAGCCCCCAGCCACATCTCCATGGAGGCATTCTTGCCCAGAAAATTTTGATAGCGGATGTAGATCACAAGCTGAATTAATTTAATCCACTTGTTGCTTTCACAATTTTCATATTCATATCATCAGTAAGAAGGCTTCCCCTGACTGACTGTTGCCCATCCAGAAAGTCTTACGTTTTATCCAAGGTGGGTCTGTTATAGCCATAGAGTTTAAAGCAATCATCTTGCGTATACTGGCCATTCAGAGAACAGGGCTATCTCTGCCAGTAGGTAGGAAAGCATAAATAAGACAAAGTACCCAATGAATTTCTCTACTTACAGTCTACACTGTTGGGTTTTTTACTACCCTATTGTGTCTTTATTCATGTATTTTATTTTTTTATAGGATGCTCTGGGTCTTTTTCTTGTTCACAAGGTCATCTGCAGAAAATATCCTCTTCGTTGGCACATGCTGTGATCCCCTCATAAAAAAAATAAGTGATAAGTCAATGGTGAAATTGGCCATGAAAACTGGAACTCTGCTTTTAGTGTGGAAGCAGTGTTTCTAGGTCAGATATATAAGCACAGCAGCAGAAGAAGCTATTGTTTGAATCTTTTTCTGATAAATGCATCTAGGAAGTCTTACTCAGTGGTGTAGTTTGTTAAGGATTTAGGCATGTAATTATTGCCTGTTGTAGATGCAAATCCTGTACGACTCACTAAGAAAACAGAGTTTGGTCTGTCACATGCAACTTCCACTTTGTCATCTAGGAATGTCTACAGGGAACATCTTTCCTGTGCAATGCACTGGCCCCTGAGCAGTGTGCTGGGCTCTTCTGGTGCCGAGCTGGAAATTTAAAATGTTGTTCTTCTGTCCCAAGCTAAAAAGATTAACAAAATACTTAAAAGCTAATCATGGCAAGATAGGAGAGGTTTTGTGACAACCAATGTTGACAAAAAAAAATATGCAAATTTTTTTAGGAGGATTAAAAACCTAGGCAGAAATCAAAATTGAAGTTTGGCTCAGGCTGACTTCTAGATCTGGGAAGAAAATAATCTAAAACTCACGTTGTGTAAAAGAGAAATCTAGGAAATGGTAATTGCTAAAGAAAGCCAGAAGGGACAGGGAGATCAAGCTGGCAGTGGTAAGCAAAAGCAGAAAGATAATGTCAAATTGGAAAGTGTTTGGAAGAGTGATAGGTCTGGGTCTTGATGGGGAGTAACAGTTGAGTCCAGGCCTGGCTAACACATGGTCGCTACCTTCCTTAGCCAGCACCTGAGGCAATCCAGAGGGATTTACGTGGGCCAAGATTAACAGCAGGTTAATACAAAACACTACACTGCTTTAATTATCAGCAGTAAACTGAGTCTTAGTAGAGTAAACCAGTCTGTAGAGTTTCCTGGTGTGTAGGGAGATTATTACCTGTGCCCAGACTACGTCCTTTATAGCTAGCTAAAGAAAATAAAAGAAATAAGCATGAAGAGTTTGTTGTGCTTTCTTTAAGACTTTCTTATTTACCCAAGGTGATGGGAACGTATCTTAACGTCATCTGTAGTTATTTTTGAATAGACGGAGTAGTCGTTTTTGGTTTTATCAAAGGCTAGGTTGTTAGTTCTCTTGACTTTTCTTTGGGTTCTTTAGGTTTGGGGGTTTTTGAGGGGAGGAATGCCGGTCTTCATATTTCCTTCCCCTTTCCAATCCGTCAGTGACATTATGGGCCTGTGTGTGGGAAGCTGTTTCCAATTTTGTTCCTGCAATCAGCTGTGGTTGCAATGAATGCCTTCTGGAGATCTGGCTACCTGATGCTCTCTGCACATTAGGCAGATAACAATTATCATTTGTGACTTTAGTTATTTATATATGCAAAAGAACATAGCTGCAGTGAGGATTTCTGGGCCCCTTGTAAAAATGCGACCCTAAAATTGTCAGCATTTATATTTCTTGTTCATCAAGTGTATTTGAAGTGAATCTGAAGTCAGGAATGAAGATCTAAAATTATCTCGTTGGGTCAATTAAACTTGTTGGTCCCTTGCAGGATGATTAAACGTACTCTCCAGGAGGACAGAGGAAATTGCATCTTTCTGAGGCCAAGAAGTAAGTGGCCCTGAAGCCTTTTTTGAGAGGCTCAATCAAGAACACAGCTTCAGTGAAGGGTAATGAATGAAAAGCACTTTGCACAATTACGGCTGCCCCTGTCTCATGCTGGGGACATTGTGATCACTGTGATGGCATCCTTTTGTTCAGGAGAGGCTCCTTCCACCGCTGTGCACAGCCCCAGTCACCTTCTGATGCCTTGATTTCAGCTGGGTGGATTTCCTGCACTGCAGCGCCCACGCAGATGAGTGGCATGTGGAGTCATTCCACCTCAAGCTGTGTGGTGAAAAAAGCCTCCTCTTGCGTGTGTGCATGTCTCTCCTGTGGTTGGTGCTGTGTTGTACATTTATCCTGGAAATTTACCTTCGTTCCCAATCCAGTGACGATTTAGACAAGGAACCCTTATGCCAGTGAGCACACGCTTTTAGCGTGTGTTTTCTTGTCCATCTGGTGAGGCAGATTAAGCCCAGGTTGCCTTTGAAGCTGAGCTCTAACCTGCCCGCTTTGCAGTAAGGATGTAGATAAAGTCAGGGGAAGGGAGCTCAGCTGTGGTAATGTGCCAGCCCGGTCCTACCAGTTATTGGGCATGGGTTTTCCTGAGGCAGCTCTTTTCTGAGCATTTTATCCAGGAGAATTTTGAGAACTTTGGATATTTGTTTGGGACTTTGGGGTATCCCACAGACCAGCTGCAACTGTGGAGCATCAGAGAGTCCTGGGCTCTGGGTGAACCATAGCTATTGTGTATGTAAAATAGAGTTGACACCATTGTGGACATATCAGACTATCCCCTCCTTTTGTGTTATCCATTACATGCACATCTATTTGTCTCTGAGATGCTCTGTGCAGACGTGGAAGTTCTCAGGCCTAAAAGCAGCTTTTTCAGTGTGCCTCAGAGCCGGACCCTTCACTGGATCCTGGCCTAAGTTCTTCAGGAAAGAGCATGGGTGCCTCAAATCTGTGTTTGTATGGTTGTGAAGCTGGAGACACCAGGACTGCCTGGACAACCTATGTCCAGACAGACGCTCTCCCAAGTGAAAAGCTTCTATGGCAAAGCCTCCCATATTTCTGTAGCTGCTTCAGCACCTTTCAGGACAACCAGGAGCTTTCACAGAAGCATTAGGCCTCACACAACTGATGGCACACCCAGAACTGCCTGCGCATGTCCAGGTCTCCTTCCCTGGTAAAGTAACTCTCCAAGCTCCTGCTCATTCCTCCAAAAATTTTGTGACAGCACCGTACCCAGTCTCACAGGACAGATGTTCTGGGAACAACTGCAGCAAAAAGGCTGGGAAACAAAGAAAGAGGCTCTTGGAATGTTCTCCAAAGAATGTGAAGAAAATCTTTATCTTTAACAATTTGCATTCCTGCTTTTTCCTCATTCTTTGTTTGACAAATTGTTTTCTATTTACAGCCAGCACTTTTTAATGCCTTCTCCCTCCCCCAGCCCACTGGGTTCCTATTTTCTCCTCCTGACAATGTTACCATATGGTTCTATTATTCAGAGATTCCTAAACATGTATTGCAACAGTCCTGAAAAAAAAATTAGGTGCTGCTGTGGTGTAAAAGCACTCTGTGATCAATGACTCCCTCTAGAAATTATGGGATAAAATGTCCCAAGACATTTTTTTTCTTTCTACTTTCTCCCTGCCCTTTTCTGTCCCTCCCCACACTCCAAAAAGTATTATAATTGTCCTGGTTTGAGGACAATTCCCTTTATAATAAAGGGAAGAAAGTCTGTGTGAACAGTTATTTTCATTTGCTTTCTTAAAAGCAATGCACAGCGTGACTGGTGGTTTTTTTTGAGCTGCGACTAGGGAAAGAGATCTCTGGGGAGAAAAAGGTATATATTTAGACTCTGTACATTTAGAATAGAACTTAATTCTATGGTGATAACCAATGATTTACACCCTCTAATCCAAAAGTCCTCCTGTGCCCTGTGGAGAATACAACATATGTCCAGCAAATTGGTAACCATATGCTTTGGTGAACATGCGGTCCCTCAGCCCTTTCCCTGCACCATTACCATTGATAGTTCCCTGCTAAAATGGTCTGGTCTCACTATTTACTCTGCTTTCATTGAAGGCTTTGTCAAGGGAAGGGTTATTTTCGGATTCCTTTTAATATTGCGCGTCCTGTGTTTTTGAAAGGTTTCAGGCAGTTGTTTTTGCTGCAGAATTTCACAAGTGAATTGATGAGTAAAAGTTTTCTCAGCTCCTGGTGGAAGAGGCAGGCATATCTCCCACACAACTTTTTCTCCCAAGTGTGTATTGGGAAAATAAATGAAAACCAGGGTTATCAAAACGACATTTCACAGAGGCTTTTCAAAACTGATTTGCTCCTAAACCCTCTGTTTCACCCTATCATGATATCAGCCCTCTGGTACTGCTGCTGAAACTGCACAGATGTAGTATTTGTAATGAAATAACCCTTCCTTGGCGCACCATGAAATAGGGAAAAAAAGGACGCTGATATGCATTTTTGCCATTTTGTGGCCACCTTTAAACAGAAATGCTGTAATAGAGCAGGAGCGCGGGCTAGAAGATAAAACTAGTTCATGCAAAGGGGGTACCAAGCACGTTAGCCTGCCGTTGCCCTCCTCCATGAGGAAAGATTATCCCAGATAAGCAGCAGCAGGGTAATGTTCAACAAATTAGCTTGACTGATGAATCCTGAACTCTTGTCAGTATTAATGCCTGCTAAGTTAAGCAGGCCCAGGCTTTATTATGAGGACTTATCCTCAGAGCCAATGCAACATAACCTATTTTTTCTTACAGATGCCATGTAGAAGGGGCTCTGGGTCTTGTCCAAAGATCCCAACAGGCTTTTACAGGTAGGTTTTTTTTTTTTTTCCTAACCTGGACAAGCCAATGTACTGACAGCGACTGGAGGTGAGTGGCTTTGGTGATGCCATGGGGTTGGGGTATCCTCTGCTAAGTGCTTTGTGTAAAGACGGGTTTTGTTCTGTGTTTGCACCATGTTGAGGAGCACGGGTCAGCTCAGCCTGGGACGAGTGTTTCTAGGCACTGCTACAGCGGGGCTAATCCAGGCAAGCCCTGGATGGTCTTGATTACTTACCTGACAGCGTGGTGTCTAACAGTTCATGTGCCTTTTCCACATTTAGATACTTTTTTCCTCCCACTGCATAGCCTCAGTCCCTCCCAAATTCAGACTTGAAAAACTGGTATGCTGTCAGTCCTCTGTCAAAGGGCAAGCACGGTATTATTAAGATTCACCAGCCCACTCTTCCTCTCAGCAGCCATGTGCAACTTGGTCATTTCATGGAGGTTTTCCCAGAGGGAGGTGAAAAAAAAAATCTTCCAGACTCTTCCATGGCAGAGGCAGCCCAGTTCAAGGGCCCCAGTGCAAAGTAGGATTCGTGGACTGTAGTCGATGGCTGGGTTATCACAGAAGCGCAAAGCCAGGTGTGCTGTGGGGTTTGAAACCTGTGCCTTCCTGGGTTTGAAAGGTGGGAAGCCCCTCTTCTGATCATCCGACCTTTCTCATTAATGCAGCCTCCTTTTTAGCACCAGCCTGTGTGACAGTGGGGTACATTGGCTGTGGTGTGAGCAGCAGTGAAGGGACGGTGGCCCAGAGAGTCAGTGCAGTGCCACCAGCCAGAGACAATGGGAGAGCCTAGGGCGATGGGTGCCAGCTGCTGGGGTTGGCAGGCTGGGAGACCTGAGGGGACAGCGCTGGGCAGCTAAAGTCTGGAATTGAGCTTTACTTTAGTGCATTTTAATGTGCTGAAGAATCGTTTCACAGTTAAAGTCTTGAAGTGATTTAGGAAGTGACATGTGGGAGCAAATCGTACACTCCTCTGACTCCTCTGTTGATTTCCTTTCTTATCCATTCATTAATGGCCATTTCTTTAAGCTGTAGAGAAAAGTGGTTGCTAAAAAGGAAAAACACACCTTAAATATTTGCTGATACGTATTTGAAAACCATCTGGAGCGCGTGGAGTAATTGGTGTCAGATGTGAACTCTTCTGGGATGTCAGTGAAGGGATGGGAAATGCCAGTGCTCTGGTTTTACGGCTTGTCTGTGGGCTCCCAGCGCTTCCAAGGTACAAAATCAGCCTTTTCTTTGAGCTCCAGCATCTGCTGGAAGGGGCCTTAGAGATACAGTTCCCATGAGGAAGAGAATATTTGTCCTGTCACAATGTCAAATTCTCTTCCCCTCCTATTCCCAGTTTGGTGTGGTGCTTGCATATCTCCTTCCCCAGGGTACTTGCTTGGTCTCAGTTGCCTAAAGGGCAGATTGGGAGACAAGATTTTTATTCTTGTCTCTGACAGAATATTCTTGTGACCTCGGGCAAACAGATTTGTGTGCAAGACTGAAATAATCTTTTGTATAATGCAGGCAGTCATTCCCTATTTCAGAGCAGTATGGGGAAGTTTGTTTGGTTCAGATTTATAAGATTCAGGCCTGAGCTGAATTTGCTTAGACTGGTTAGGGGAATCTGAGGTTGAGACTTGAGTTCAGTCTGTTCAGTTCGTTTTTGAGATTCTTCTGGGAAGGCTGTTCAGACTGAATAGTTTTCCCAGCAGATAGGCTAAAATATAACATATCTGTGTTTATTCTGGAAGAGTAACACCAATAATGTATATATATATATATATTTTCATTCTCCAGAAATGTGTTCACTTCCGTGGAAAAGCTATTTTTGTTACAGAAAAAGCTCAAAAAGAAAATATCCCTGGAAAGTGCTGCTCTGTGTTCATTGAATATTGTTGTGTGTCTTTGCTTCTCATCTGCTAGCTGGAAAGGAGTGCCAAACAAAAGCCTTTTTGTCATGAAAATCACCAACCAACCTCTGCCAACTGTCAGTCAGAGAAACAATAAGTTTGAGAGCCAGATGTGCCACCCACCAAAATGTGTATGTGAGCTTGGGTTAAAGGACGGAGAAAGAAATTTGCTCTCATAATAGTCCAGTACAACAGTGCAAAAGCAGCTCTGCCAGCACCGCTCCTCTCTCCCATCAAGGGAGCTGATGGGACCATCTGGCTTTCTCTGGGTTCAAGTTTTCATGGGCACAGTTCCCATCAACACCACAAAACGGAAATAATTTGTTCCCAGACCTGATTGCAACACAAGTTGTAATTGAGTCCTTGACTGTTACAGTCTAGATTGGGCCATAGGCTAATTTAGGATGAATCAAGAATATAGATGGGAACAAATATGACAGAGGAGTGTCATAGGTTGAAACTAAATTTGGCCACAGCTCATAAATGAAAAATTGAAATCGCAAATCCCCAGGCAGGCATAAAGGCTTTTATGAGGCTGTTCTTGTTCACATGATGCAATCTCAAGGTTTAATGCCACCAGGAGTAATGACTTTTCACCATTTCCTTTCTCCTTCCTGATGTCGGCTGGTACTTTTGGGACCTGAGGAGTCTGTGATGACACTGCACCCTACGCACACGTCAGCACACCAGCTTCAAATATGGGAGCTGAAATGATGGCAAGTATGCTGATTGAGTTGAAGGTGCAGTTGAAAGGGACAATCCGAGGAAGCAGATGGTTGCTTTAGGTGTATATCCTGGAATCATAGGAATAGTCTAATTTGATACTGATGCTGCAGTTATTAGAGACAGACTTCAGGCTATTCAAATCGGTCATCTGCTCAGCAAGCCCAAAATTACAGTACCACGTGCATAGTTTGCTTGAATGGACAAGCAAAAGGAGTAACCACCTTTAGACACAGCCTCAGTTACCGCACCAGAGCAGGTTTAACAAAGTAGAGCATTAACAGGGACATCTCCAGTGGCTTTTCAGCATTTACTGGAACAGTGGTAATTTTGAAGCAGGAAAAATATTTCACAGTAGAAGTAATTCCCTTTTACCCCGAGGTAAATATGTGCACCACAAATAATATTATAGGTATTATGTAATGCTGGGGTATTTTTGTCTTGGTGGCTGGCATACATTGAGCTCAGGATTCCTGCTATCCAATAATTTCCAAATACTTTGTTTGGCACGTCAAATCACAGGCCTCCCTGTAAGGTGCTCATCTGACCCATCCTGCTGTCCTGTTGTAGGTGCCAGGGGGATGTGGGTCTAGTAACTAGTAACTACGCTGATTAGGTGTGTGGGCTGCTTCTGTTTTGTTTTTAACCAGGAGGGTTGTAGAACTTCTTGCAACTATGCTGCTGTTCTAGAAAGAGGAATTTTTACATAACACATTGCTTATTCCCTTCCTCCTCTGCAAACTGTCCCTCTGTGCTGGATGCAGGTGGGACTCCCCCAGTAGTACTGGGTGGCCGGTTAATGCAAGGTATTATCTCCCCATGTAGGGTTGCCCTGGGTACTTTTTAGGATTCTTAGCCATCCCAGCATTCAGTTGTACTTTTGCCATACATAGTCAGGGAAGAGTTGCTCATAAAATTCCTTTCTCGAGGATTGCGTTTAGAAGCCCTGTATGTGGGCTGCAGCTTTAAATGCATAATCTTTGTCTTTCATTCCACTACCCGTAGATATCAGATATATTCAAATCCTCTCCTACTTTTGAAAAACGTTGATCAAAACAGTTCTGTGAGGCTGAGCTGGTCACTGCCAAAAAATATTATATGAGCTCTACAGCTACTGACAAAAGCAGCAGAGCATCTTCATCAAGCCCATAACAAGCTACAGACTTATATTTCCTCCCTCTCTCCCTGCACAACTCCTCTCTGCCTCAAAAGAAATTTCTCAATTTTTCCTGATGATGGAGCAATAATATACTACTCTTTACAAAGCCAAAAAACTGCACAAAAAGCTTCAAACCAGGCTTTCAAAAGATAACAATGCTTTAGAGCAGCTACATACACGACAAAAATTGTTTGAGGGAAGCAAGATGCCAGAATTAGAAATTCAGTGCCGGAAAACAGCATGCATTTCTTGTCACTGTGATGTTATTATATAGAAAAGGCTGCTGCCGGGCCAACACTTCTGTATCTCTCTTTGCTAAATAGAGGGAATATACCCAAATATCAGCCCTTCTCTACATCAGCTCAGTGCACTTCTTAGTAACTTTCTAATAACTGGCCCTAACAGACTTGCTGTGACGTGGCCTACTTGTAAATAAGTGCCTCCTAAACAAACCACCTGATTCATGGTGTGACGCCAAATCACTCCTTCGTTTGCCATGTTGCTACCTCAAGTGATGATTTGGGGAGGTTGGTAACTAAATGGGTGACTAGGAGAGATTTCCTGGCTCTCGTGGTGTTGCAAACCAGATTGACTCAATATTCATGGCAAAATCGGGGGTACAGCATTTCCCCTTCTCCAATGGCACAAACTTGGATCACTTCTCAGAAGCAACCCAATTTGTGTTCCCATTATCCTGGTTTCTAACACAGAAATGATCCACTCCTGTTCAGACTTGAAACATGCTTTTAGAGAGAATTTCATCTTGTTTATCCTCGCGCTGAGCTCAATAACTTCTGGCTTTTTTTTTTTTTTTAAAGCACATCCCTCAGAGATACATTCTTGTTCTCATTTAGAAAATTCAGAGATGAAGGGTCCAGCCCTACCATGGTTAATGCAGGCAAAGGTGATGCAGGAGTGATACAGAAAGATCTGCAGTTCAGCTGTCACCTTCTTTGTGCCTATTAAAGCAGCTGTATTAAAGTTCGTGTAACACTGGGGAGGGGGGAAGGTTTGTTGTCAGCATTTAGATCTGAAAAACTGGAAATACTGGGTCCTGTAGGTGGTTTCCTCACCAAATTCTGGCCTGGAGATAGGCCTGGGCTAAAGCTTTGAGCGTTTTGCTTTTCCAGTGTTTGGGAAAGGACAGATTCCAAATTGCACTAAAATCCTTTCAAATGAAAATAAAAAATATTTACAAATCAAAAGGCCAAATTCTTAAATCTATGATGGGTTATAGCCCAAGTAAGTAATATCACACCATTGCTTTCTACCAGTCCAGTGAGTCTTCTGGACGTGGTGAGTTGGACAATGGGTGAAAGTTGGCCTGTTACCTTGTCTCTCTGGAGAGAGGTTTGGCAAAAGCAGTCTCGTCCACATCCTGCAGTGAAGAAATTGTGGCCCTCGGGACAAGCGAAGCTGGCCATTTCAAGTCACTCTCCCATGACTTGGCAGTTGAGAGCTGCATTTCCACACTGCCAGAAACCGCCTGTGCCCTTTGCACTGACAGGCATCTGTGCTAGAGGCTTGGGGGGAAATGTCTGAATGGCTCCTGCCTAAGCTAAGCCTCTGCTGGGAGAGACCATCCCGTTGAGATATTTGCTAAAAGGACACCCCACATTCAACTGGTGCTTCTGCTGCTGAACAGGGAGCCCTATAGGTAGAGGGCATCAAGCTCAAGCCTCTGAATTGAGCACTTATAGTATTTCTTTATGGTTTCAAAAGGCAGGAGAAAGTAGCTGTTGTGTTTCCCTTGCAGCTTTCCCTTCTAAACAGGATGAACTGCTCATGTGGGAAGCAAATGCATGTCTCATTTCAACATGCAGCTTTAGGCTGCAGTCTTCTGTGGCCGGTTTCTGGTGACCAGTGAACCAAGGTGGACCAACTTGAGGCTGGTGTTTCTTTTCACAATTACAGAACGCTCATAAGATTTTTTGACATTGCTTCGTGAGTGGAATAGGGTACCACTCCCACATTCTCTAAAATTAGGTATTCACAAATCTGTAATCTCAGAAATTCATTACTGGGATTTTCAGTGCTTCACGTCAGCCCAGCTTTACAAAACTACCTGCGCTGACATCCTGCATAGTGTTTGCTACAAAGGAAAAATCTGCTGTCACGAAACTGCTTGCATTAAAATTTATTGGCCTTTAGCCACATAAGGCCAGAAGGAATTATGCAGTGTACTTATTTGCTTATTTTTTATGTATATTTATATATATGTGGGGGTGTGTATATATATAATTAATCCCCAAATAGTATTGGCTCAGTTAATTTTTTAGAAGTAAACCGTTCTACCTTGGATTTTTTTATTTTATTTGTATCATATCAATGCTAGGGATCCTGAATACACACAAAGCATGTTGGTTTGCCATTGATGAAAAAAATATCTATTTTTATTATTCTGTGTGACGGATGCAAAATGAAACTTTCAGTAAAAAAGGTCAGCATTCAGACATGTCACCTTACAGGTGGTACTATTATGTTGCTACTGCAGTTCGGTTTCTGGTTTCCTCTATGTCATCTGCTAATGTTTCACTTGAAAGTTCACCTCTGAGGTAAGTGTACTCAGAGGGGACATTGAGCACGTCTATCTAGAACAACTCTAGTTGTTACAAATTAAATTATTTCTCTAGAGTGCTAGGAGTGTGGATTTATGCTTTAGGTTTGCACTGTGGCCAAAAGAAGCAGTCCTGTCCTCCCCTGAACATCTGTCTACACCTTCCTGCCACCTACCTTCTTGGTGCTGGCATTTGGGATGCGGATACCTGTCTGAAGACTTTTCCTTTTCAGCATTTTGGTTTTCAACTGGATCAGCAGGCCCATCTGGCACTGCACCTAACCCTGTGATGGCCACTACCCACACAAGAGGGTTGATGGCAATGTATGGCAGGGAGGAAGCAGACTCAGATTGGCTCAAACTAATCATGAAAATAAACCCTTTAATGAAAGCTGCTAGTCTGTGTTAGCACTGGTTCTCCTTCCATGCATGTCGCAGCCATCCTACCTCCAAGCTCTGACTGGGTTTCCTGCTTGGAGTTGTTTGCAAATTCTTCCCTCTCACTAAGGTCCAGCTTTGGTGTAGGTCAAGCCACATTAAGGAGCTGAACGGAGGCTCTAGTTTTCATCTAATTAGATCTTTCTGGGGATTTACACTGCACCCTCTCTCTAAGGTTTCACTTCTTGCTTCTCATTCAAAGGAACTACAAAACCTGAAATGAAAGTTAGTTGAAGCCACGATAGCCCCTTTGTTATCTTTTTTCTTTTGGTAGCAAAGGCCTATGAAACTCAATCTCTGGGTAGGACTGAATTTATTGGCCAACTTGCTTCCAGAGGCCTTTAGCAAACTTACCAAGCCAAGGTGTACGTTGAGACCAGAGCTGGCATTGCAACTTTTGGCGCTGGGTTTGGTGGTGAGAGGTTTGTGCATTTAGGGACAACTTCTCCGCTGGGTTTCGTGCTTCAGGTGCTGCTGTGTGCTTCTAAGGCAAGTTGGCTAGATGGCGCTGGAACATACTTCTGTCGTGACAGGAATGGGACTGGTTTAGGATCAAGTCAAAGAATTGTTTTAGGGTGAACTAAGGGGAAAAAAAAAAGCCGACGCTGCTTTTCAGTGCAGCCATGGCTTCACGAATCTCCCATGCAGAGCTGGAGGGGGAATCTCTGCCGTTTGCTGTATCCTCCAAGAACTTAGACTTGGGACAAGGCGCCTGTGGGGCTTGTGATGGCTCAAGGTGTCTGTTGAGCCGGGGTAGGGGTCTGTCAGCCTGTCTGTACAGGATGTCCCTTACAGGGTCACCTGTTGGGAATGGCTCTGCTTCTCTTCTGCGTGAGAAGTTTCAATGACAACAAGCAATATGTCCTTACTGAGACTGCTGGTTTTTTTGAAGAACCAGGAGGCATGATTTAGGGGAGTTACTAGATTTACCTCGCTTCTGACATACAGGGTGTCTCACAAGCAAAGTCTGAGCTCTGTGAGGTTTGCAGACCGGTAGCTGAGATGGGAAATACTCCTTCTGTGGTTGCTTTGATGAGAAGAGCACTTTCAAGGTTTTCTTACCAACTGGAGCTATACAAAGCTGTAATAACTGTGTAGAGAAGACTCTTCACCCCTGTTCTGAGGATGTTAAATGATTATTTTAAAACACATACATGGTTTTTGTGACCTTTTTTAGTCCGATGAGAGTCCCAATGCCATCTGGCAGTTGAGCTCCAGCACAGGTTACCTCAGTGAGGCCCCATGTAGTTTCTGAGTGCTCCAGCTGGTCTCCATCAGACAGCATCGTGAAGACAACATGCTCCATTTGGGATCCTGTGACACCATGAAAAAATGTGAGAGGGCCTCTAAAGAAGGGTCCTTGCAAGGCATATTAGTTTCTTTGCTTGTCACCAGTCATGCCTTCCCAATGTTCTTTCTTTATATGATGCTTGTCCTCAGATGCAGATGTGTTGGTTGCACAGCACTGCATGGTGAAGAAAATTTGTTTCCTCCTTGAGAGGTGGTTGATAGCTGTAGCCTGCTGTGAAGCTCTCTGGTGACTCATTTCTCTCCTGAAGAGTTTCCACTGGTAAATTCACAACATTTTGTTCAAAGTAACTATGACTAGTATTATTTTGTAGGCCTCTCTCACTCGCTGTGTCATGCCCCACTCTGTTTTCCAGCAGCTGTGAGCAGACAGCAGTGCTGCTCCAAACTCCCTTCACCAGCAGCTCTTCCTTATACCTATCTGACATCTCCAAGGTTCCTTTAGGCAGACACATCTCTGAGCACAGATTAAATCAACATCTGAAGAACTTTGAGTCTTGGGTAGCTGTGTCTCTCTGTTAAAAAGTTGACCGAGGGAGGAATTGAAGGCAGTCAATGAGCAGAGCTGACTCTGGTCTGTATCCAGGCCATGATGGCTCTGCTTTGTTTCAAAAGCCCTCTGCTACAAACAAGTAGTGGAGAGTCTCTAGGGCAAAAGACAGCATTTCTTCCATTGCTATAAATAGTTGCATTTGGTGCAACGTGCTTGGGACTCAAAGGCCTGCAGCAATTAACTGTTCATGTCCTGACGCTGGACTGATTCTAAGAGCGCTTTTTGGCACCTGCCTCTCTTAGGAGCTGTGTGTCTTCAAAGGCTGAGTAAGTTGGACCGGAGAATAGCTACTTGGGCATGACTAGAAATAGCATGAAAACCTTAGCAAAAGGAAATGGCATTCCTCATGGGGATATCTATGAGGCAGCATTGTGAAGGAAGTGGTTGAAACCCATGAAATTTTGTCACTGCAGGCTGAGTTGAGCAAAGCGCTGAGGCAGGGAATGGTCATGGACTGCTCACAGATGACCTTCAGGATTACATCATCTAAGCCCAGTAGCTGGGATCTTCCTTTTCAGAAGAAAAATGGGTGGAAAATCCTGAAGCTGAGCAGCCCCATGAAATCCCCACCTTTTCGGTGGCCTGAGCAAGATTGGCAAGCAGGGACATTCTTCAGAGTTTCGTAGAGCTTAAGTCTATCACTAGGTGACCCTTCTGGACCCGTCAGCAGGAATTTCTGCTGCCTCTGCCTCAGTTCAACTCACTCCCAGGCAGAAGGGTTAGGGTCAACCGCTAACCTCTGCTGGCCCGCGCTCCTCCAGAAGGCTGAGAGGCACAGGCTGCTTTGTATATGAAATTCTCAGTCTCTGAGGGAAAGGCACTGCCCAGACCAACCATTGCAGCTCTCCCACCCCCAGTTATCCCACAGCTTCATTCCCACGTTGTAGCAGCAAAGAGGAAACAGTGAGCTAGACCAAAGGCATTGCTGATACTTAGTCACTTCAGCCACCAACCTTCTCCTTCCAGACTTTTGTGGAAAGGTGGATTTTTCTGTAAGTCTCAGCGTTTTGGTTCTAGCCTGGCAGATAGAGAAGCACACACACTGTGGGACCTGTCTTTTGGGTGGGCGTGCTCTTTCTTTCATCTGCTGGTCAGAGATTGCTTCTAAAATCAGTGCATACAATGAGCCAGACAAGTTGGGGTTTTTTTCCTTAGGGTTTGTCTGCACAGGAAAGTTTACCAGAATAATTATACCTTATGTTACACCAGTATTTCCACCCTATATGAAAGTACTTATTTTGAAATAAGTGTGTCCAAACAGAGCTATACTGGTGTTTTTAGCAGTATAATTATGCTAGTAAATTCTGAGTGGAGAGCAGCCTTTAGACACCAGTATTATTTTGTAGGGTGAAAAGCATCTTTACAGACAACCATTATCTTCTGATTGTTAGCAATCCTGTGTTGGCTTAAGCTGTTACTTATTTTCACAATCTCATTTTTTCAAACTCTTTCAGAGTCACCTTTACTTATTTCAGGACCCAGGATGCATTTTTCCTTCCTCTCCCTCACATCTGAAATGCACAGCTTTCTTACAGAGGCTGAATTTGATGACAATCACAAGTGCAATTTGAAAACCTGGCAGTTCTGAAAAGCAAGTGCAGAATTTCATTACACACGAGCCCCTTCAGACAGGGCATGTACAACATGTGGCTCTCCCCACAAGCCCAGCAGCAGTGCACTTAACAATTTAGGCTCAGCATTATTGTCAATATCTTTTGCAGATGGCAACAGCTTGTGCCACATGAGAGGGAAGGGAAATTTCCTAGCAGACTGCCCTCATGTACAAGCTTAATAGAGACACCTTTAGAAGGACTCTGTCGTTAATTAGAATCACAGTTCTCCCCAGGATATTGATGCAGGCTGTGCTTGCAATGTGTGCAAAAACACGACTCTCAGAAATATGTTTGGCAGAGCAAACAAGAGACACGCGGCATCCTGAAATCCTCCACCTGAGGAAAAATCAGTGTTGCTTTCCTTGAAGTGCTTACAAACATCAGCACCCAGCAGCCAGGAAACCTTATGAAAGAGCAATGATTTAACAGATCACTATCTATATTCCATTATGGACATAAGGCCTGTTTATGGGCAGCGTATGTATGAATTAGTACCTAGTGTCCCCAGTCAAGGGTACGTCTGCTCAGTCACGTTCTCTTGCCAAGCCTTAAGTGATACTGAGATGGTCCTTGCTAATGCATCTAAATGGCTTCAGGAACCCAGCAGCCCCCAGCTCTCCGGCGAGGCTGAGCTACCATATGACTGTCTGCATCTGACCACGTAGACGCTTCCTGCGATATGGGATGGGTTGTGCTGGCATCTGTGTGCATGCACAGGCTGTGATGACTGCAGCCAGAAAAGACAAGCAAAGGATCTTTTTTTTTTTTTTGGAGAGAGACGAAGGCTTGCGCATTGTCTCGCAGTTGTCTCATTTCCCATCCATCCCCCTTGGCGAATGCAGAGCCCTGGGCTGGGGGCCTGGGCTGCACATCCAACTGGTTCCCAGTACTGTGCCCATGCAGCCATATCATCCTCGGCATATTTTTAGTGAGAGGAGAGGCAGGTCACAGCAAACCTGTAGGGTCAGTTGTCTGCTGCTAAAAATCTTGTGAAACAGAGATCTAAAAAAAATTTCAGTTACCCAAAGCTTGTCTGGTTATTTTCCAGCTACATTCATTGGCCCCAACAAAAGTTTGTTACTTCTCTCCAAAATCTGACTTCCCAAGGGACAGGGACAGAGCTCCATTCCTCTAAATGGCATCCACCAAAGCCTACATCAAAGAAAGGAGATTTTTAAGGGAGCCAGTAGGATATGCTGAACAGAATTATTTCAATCTTACCCCACTCTGGGGCCCCCATGGCCTGGGAGGGGGCTCTTGGGCTTCATAACGCTTGAAGGTCAGTGCTGGTGCCTTTTCTTTCAAGAGCCGACCAAGAAGCATTTCTTTACAGCAGAAGTCTGGAGAAGTGACTCCAGTATGAAGCTGTTGCACACTGGGGTCTTCTCAAGAGGGGAGATGCCTTTCTAGAGCCCTGTGTCCTCTGTCTGAGGGTTGTCCTGACCACCAGACTAGAGTCTGCTTTGTGGAAGAAGGGGGTGTACAAGACGTTCTCTTGATCTCTTGCCATCTTGTTGGGAGTGTATCACACTGCATAAACTAATTCACTGCTGAGCCAGAGGTATGTTTCTGCAGAGCGGTGGCTCAGAGGGTCCCAAGAGGGACAGAGGTGACAGATTCAGTGACTGCTTCAGGCCCTGAGACAGAGCTGGGAGGAGTGGTGGGGCTGGAAAAAAAATAATCATGTTTTAGCCTAAGTCCATATTGTGTATCCCAGGATTCTTGTATCTGGCACAGTCGTGTCTCGACTAAAGTAGAGATGGGCTCAAAACGAAAGGCAAGAAGAGTTGTGGGGGGAGCTCACCACCTCAGCAAGAGAAATGACAATAAACAATGGTTATTTCTTCCCTGTTACAGGTTTTGCAGGATGTCCTAATTACCTTGACATTATTAGTGCGGAAGTTGTGCTCTATCCACCCACTAAGTACAGGAAACATGCCGAGTGTGTAATTCTATCCTTCACCTCGAATGCCTCTGATGGGCTGGAGTCTGAAAGGAAACTGAATAGCCTAGAAAGGTTCACCAGAAATTAACCCTTTCATTTTCACTCACAGCCCATTATTTTTGGACAGTAGAGTTGGTTGTGGAGCGCAGGGTGGTGCTACAGAGAGGTTGTTTACTTCCAGGCTTAGAGAAGTCTTGGAGTATTAGATCCACCAGTTTCAAGCAATCTCCAGGGATGCTGTTGTGCAGACTGTGTCCTTCAGATATACTTAGTAAGCGTGTGGAAATTTATTGTGGTTTATTTGTTACTGGTTATTTATTATCATGTCACTCAGCCTGAAATCAAGGTTGGAGACTCATCATGTCAAACTACAAAACTGGGAACAGAGACATTGCACAGAGCAAAGAGTTTGCAATCTAACACATGACATGTAACGCATTGAAAAGGAAGAGCTACAAAAGAGGAGCCCATGGTCATACAGCTTCAGGCTTGTCCTTATTTCCTAAATATGCAAATTTTCAAGAAATACTAACAGTCAAAAGAGGCCTTGCCATTGTGGGCTGGTTGTTTGCTCTCCGTGTCCTGGTTGAAGTGGGTGTCCAGCAGAGCAGCAGCTCGTGGAGCAGGGATGCTCTTCTGGTTATACTGAAGGGACAAGTACAAACCCAATTGGGATTCAGTGTGCAAGATGCTCAGAGAAAGGGTGGTGGAGTGTGGGTAGCTGGTAAAAGAGCAGACACAGATGGAGAAGGGAATATGGAGGGGCACAGTACAAGAACAGATGAATTGTGTAGGTGCAAATGTGATGTCTGAGTTTTGGAAAGGGAAGAAATAGGAAGATATCCGTTAAGGCAAGGGAGGCCACTGACACCTCAACAAGCAAGGAAACTGTAAGTTAAACACGAAGGTTGAGTTGGCCTGTGTGCATTTCAAATGCTGCTCTAATTTGTATCTATAGGACAACAAGGATTAAATGGAGATAATCCCTTTACAATGGTTTAATCAGTACAGGTGAGTCAGTCAGCATCGGAATTGTATAAGTATAGGAATAATTGTTTAAGTAAGTCATAGCAGAGGGATGGGAAGAAATTCTGGAGACCGGAGCAAGATATACTCCTAGAAATGTTTATTGTCTACTATAGCCATTTGGTAACATGTAAAGACCAAGTCAGAATAACATTGCACTGTCTTATTTGCACACCAAGTACGTGCACACAAGAGTCTCTGCACAAGAAAAAAATTGGCTTTGTTTATATTAATAGAGTGAAAAGGAGCTTTGCCTTTCACTATTCATCCATCCTATATCATCTGTGAAGGAATAGACAGGTTTCTAAATTTGGAGCACATAGCTATGAAGTGTCTTTTTAAAAGGCATTGCAGTGCTCTGAAGCTTTCCGTCTCTGAGGGGTCTGCAGAGGCAGGGCTGCTTTTCATCTTTCATTCTGAGGACTGCCATAGGAGGGACCTGCTACGCAGGAGGCTTGGCTTTTACTCTCATTTGTTCCGTGTGTTTCCCATTCAGACTTAAAAATCATTCTGCTTGAAATTACCGATCTGGTCTTTGTGATTCAGGATAAAGCCACAAAAAAATCAAGATAGGTTCTCCTCCCCTCCCTATTCAATACCGTGTACTTGAAAATTATAGTCAGCACTGAGAGCAGATTTTTACTCACATTTAAACACTTCCCTGAAATATTTGCTGTAGCAAAGTAGGAAGTGAGGGAGGGGGAAAATGCAAATGCCCCCAAACAGTATGAATCCTGAGAACTTCAGGCCTGAAAATGTTATAATTGAGTTATTTATGGCTTAGAGCTTTTCTCAGGAGCAATTTCACAAAACTAGACAATAGGTTTACATGAAATGCTCACTTTGCAACCACAACTTGGATGGTTTGTGGTGTTATGCTTTGTGGGTGGCTTCTTTGTTTATTTGTTTCTTAAGAAAAAAATAGAAATTTCTCTTCATCCCACTTGAAAAGACTCATGTTGGAAAATTCAGAACTTCATAGAAAAAAGGTAACATTTCTGAGCTTCTTGAATTCCCTCTGTTATGTTTTCTGTACCTCTGCTGATAATGCAAGTAAGTACATTTAAAAAAGGGGAAGAAGGGGACAACTTGGTTGTCTGCCTCTTCTCCAACTTTTAAAAATCTCATCCTTCAGTATTGTTTTGAGAAACCTGCAGACTAAGCACCTCCAGATGATTCAGCTAACGAAATTATTTTTGTTTCCAAACTTGTTACTAAGGAAAGAAAAAATGCAATTTTCTGGTTGCAAACTTTTTTTTACAGACAACTGACTCTTACTCATTTCATAACATTTTTATTTGCATTTAGGATCAATTGCTTCTGTCATGAGGTGACTGGCAGAACTGGAATAACAGGCTTCTTTCTGCCAGTTCCTTTTACTAATTTGACAGAAAGAGCTGCAGCGACTATGTCCTGGAGAAGCACAGGTCACATTTATTTTCCTGCTCCTCCCTTCCAGCAAAATGGGAATCATAGGAACGAGTGCCGAGGAAGTGGTGTGAGGAGGTGACACGGCGGCTTTTTGATGGCATCATACAAGTGCCCTGGGATCATCCTCTAATTGACACCTCTGGGCTGGCAGAGGATGATGTGATGCAGGAAAAGGAGCATGAAGGAGGAATGCAGGAGGTTTTGAAGGCTGATAATGCTTCCATGAAGCCTAGAGAGCAAGCATAATAGGTTTCAACCAGAGAGCAGGGAAATAATATTTTAATGCCAAGCAAACAACCAACCAACCCAGGAAGGATAATTAGAAAAGCTGATCAAGAGCAAGGTGCAGAGGCCTGACTCACACTGTGTTTTGACAGAGACTGTCTTAAATTTCTCATCTTCAGTGTGTGTTTTTATTCTCTGCTCTTGGCCCTGTTTATTGTGCGGTCTGTTTGAGATACCAGATCTGAACACGATTAGTTAGGACATTTTAGCACAGATCAAATGAAATTACCCACTTCCCTCCCATGAGCATCGCTGTGACATTTACAGCATTGAAGTAAATTGTTATTTTGTTTGAGCTTCTTCTGTATTTCTCTGGAATCCAGCAAGGGGTGAGAGCCTCTTCATGCTGGGGGGAAAAAAAGAAAAAATAAGTTAACTTTCCAGTAAAGCCACAGCATGTCAAATCAGTCCAAATTGTTATTAGTCACCTCAGGATCAGATCAGCTGGTGTCCGTTTTGGGAATCCACAAGGGGTTTTTTTCCGACTTGCTCTCCCTGCGGGGGTTAAGTCATGACTTGCTCGTGGCCTGCCTATGGCTGTGCTCAGCCCAGGCTCAGCACTGGCTCCTCAAAGCCTGACACATAAACAAGAACTGCGAGATTTCACGAATTCCTTACCAAAACTAGATCCTCCTCTTCATAGCTGCCAAGTGCTTGAAAAGGTTGGAAAAAAACAAACCAAGCCGTGACATATGTGTTGGTTTATTTACTAGCAATTTACTTCCCAGGAAGAAGCAGTTATGGGTATGCAGAGAGCCTGTGCTACTTCTCCTGGTGGGGTGGGAGGAGGACTCCACATCGCTGGATTTTCTCTCTCTCACTGCAAAGTGCTCCCTTATGTCATGGCCTCACCCTGTGGACCTCTGAAGGATCCAGATCCTGCAAAAGGTGGAGAATCCTGTTAAATCGGCACTTGTGTAAAAGCCTGGCCTTGGTCATCGTGCAGGATGGGGGGCAGAGGGTGGTGTGTGGCGGTGGGAAAGCTGTTTTCTCTCTGCTGGGGGCTGGACCGCAGAGCATCAGGTTGCTCTGCTTTGCAGCCCAGGAGTGGCCGGTTGTGTGGGGCTGTGCTGTTTTGGGCTAGTTTGGGTTAAACTAGGCAGTGTAGAAACAAAAGCCATTGCCTTCCATCAAATTGTGGTCCCTCACCTGACACTCATCACCTCCATGGTGATGAACACCCCATACCTCCTGCATCCAGGCTGTCACCTTGGCCAGCCTGCCCACTTATGTCCTTCACCTGCATGTGGACAGCTGACAGCGGAGCTAACTACGTGCTCCTAATTTTCTCATATTAATCAATTCCTGCCTCTTCCCCCATCAGCTTTTCCTTCGTCATCATCGCTTTCCCCACTCACTGTCCATCCTAGTCCCATCCCTCCATTTATCAATATTCTGCTATTATTAGGTGGCTCAGAAGTGCATGTGTGTTATAGCACTGGTACCATGAGAGCTGCAGCTGCAGGGTGCATTTTTCTGTATTATTGACATCCTTCCCCTCTCTGCTGTGAAAACATACCAAGCCATCATCTTCCCCTTCTCTGGCACTTTCAATCTGTAATGTTGGCAGGGCAGAAAGATCCTTTTTCACCCTGCTTTTGACTGGTGCCTTTTCTCTGCTGTCAGGATAGATGGTGCTGGCTTAACAGCCAGGTGGTGGAAGCAGAAGTGGATTCTCACTCCTGCTTTAGTGTCTGAGGCAGATCAGACTCGTAGCAGGCTAAGCTGGCTACTGAGTATACTGGCCTTCAAGCAGGCAACTAGAAATAATTGTGTTTGTGTTCACATGGCATGTTACACTGGCTGCCCTAAAGGTGGTTGAATCCCATAGGGCTCATGAGTGTGGAGGTGAATTGAGAAGCCTTGATTAAATTGTCACTGAGGTGGAAGTATTTTTAGTAGCAGTAGTATTCCTTTTTTATATATAACAAAAATATAATAACGTAACCAGTTTCCTTACTAGTGGTATTAAGGACAGCTGAGATCAGAGTAATTATTTTTAAGTAGAACATATGGTCATCTTTATGTCTGAGTGTGGTTCCATCGCCACTTCTGTTTCACCCACTCTGCTGGATTTTGCTCTCGACTTCTCCCACAGTTTGGGCTAGCAGTGCTGGGGCTGTTGTTTAGGCATCTTCATTGTCAAAAACTCCCCTTCCAGCTATATCTTGCTGGGAGGGTTACTCTCATGCATGAGCTTGGCCACTGGAAGTGGGACTGGAGGCTGAGGCTTTGCTGCCTATGCAGGTATCAGCAACCTGATCACCAACCTGGTGTTTTGAACTTTTCTTGGGGCTTTTCCCAGTTAGGGGTGTTTCAGAGAGCTGATCATACCTCTTCTACAATTAAAATTACAAAAATTGCTTTTTAGTTGAAAAGTCCATGGACTTAACTCCAAAAAGAGGCTTCACAAATCTTCACACGCTTTATAAAATGTTTCTCAGTAAGGTGTAAATCTTTATTCCTCGTTGCTGTTAGAATCCTGCCATAACCACATGGTCACTTGGATCCAGCGTGAATCTGTTCTCCCCTGTGCCAGCACTAGTCCCAGTGCAGCCATGTGGCCGTGGGCGCACAGGGTACCGCTGCACGTAAGGCTGAAGGAGGGAGCCAGGGAGAGAGCAAGCGCTGCCTGTCTTGCTTCAGCTTGAATATCTGCAGTTTCAAGTGGCTGTTCCCTCCACACAGCCTAAAGGTGTTGCCCTTGCCATGGTGCAAGGCCTTTTAGCAGCTACTCATCACCAGGACAGAAAATCTTTTTTCCCCCCACAATCTTGTTTCTTGTAACCTTCTCCCATCATTTACAACAGCTCTGGTGCTCCTCGAACCCTTTGGATGAGCTGGTTAAATTTGCTATGCTAGAAAATGTCTGCTTATCCCTTCTACTTTATATTTTTCTGTATTGTTTATTTACATTTTTCTGAGCTGGGTGTCTTGCAGGGCTAGCAAGCTGGTTCAGCTGAAGCCTATGGCTGGGCACCGAGGCTGCAGGAGGTGGCAGAGAGGAGCAGCATCCTTTCTGCTTGGGCTCACCCCACATTTTGGGGCCCCATGCGATGCTCGTCCCTGTGCCTCTCCCCAGCTGGCTGGGCGGCAGGCTCTGTGCTGCTGCGGCTGAGAGGCTGCGGGTCCCTGCGTGAGCCAGGCAAAGACTGAATGCTGGCTCACCAGGGTTTGGTTATGCTTTGCAGATCCTCTCTCTAACGGCGTGGAGCAAGTGTATAGTGTGTGCTGGCACCTGCTCCACCAAGTCTGTGGCCGCGTGAGAGCTCATGGACAGATCCTGGCCAGCGCTCTGCTCCCTGTAGGCCTGTTGACACTGCCTTTGGTCATGGTGAATAAGCACTGGCTGTGACACTGTCACCCTTCCTATAGACCTCTAAGACTCATAGTGACCAAAATTAATATCACTTTTCCCAGATGCATATGTCGCACTCATTTCATCTTCCCTCTTACGTCCATCCCTGCAGCCCTCCGAGCACGTGTGGCTTCTGCAGTCCTCTCGCCTCTTTCTCTTGTCCTGGTATGAGCTCCAGCCAGGGAGGTGAGCATGCAGTGCAGGTCTGCCTTCGTGCAGAATCCTCCAAATCATGCACGACAGGAATGGAAAACTGTCACTTGCTCACCAGTTTGAGGAACATGTCTTACTGAGCCAGCTGACTGTGCAGCTGGAAGAGGTTAAAAATTAACCCTGCAATAATATATGTGGGTAATTGACTTTCTGTTGGTTTTGTAAGTGGTGCCAGTGTCATTCGAAGTGACCTGAAGCAGGGCAGGGCAGGGGGAGAGGGAGGAATGGGGTGGGGATGGGCAGGAACTGGAAATATTTGTGCTTTGTGATACAAAACAAAGAAAGTCTTTTTGTAAAGGGGGAGATGCATTGCCATGTTCCTCTGTATAGCTCTGTTGAGACGGATTTATATACGTTTTCCTCCATTACACCAAAGATATACTTATCTGCTTCATTTGCACTGCCAAGAATGTCAAGCCTTCTCTTTGCCATTCATGCACTGGTCTACCTCGAAGGAGATAGACATGAAGAGAGGACTCCTTTGAACATCCCTGTGTGTATCTGGCCAGAAAGCCAGACTTTTCTGGTGCTCAAAGGCTGTAGGATTCTTTTGCAGCCACTTGGCTGCCACAGGGGAGCTAGGGAAGGTGCACTGGAATTCAAGTGTTTTTCATTTAATTTTCCTGTCTGCAGTCACAGTGCTAAGTAGGTAGGGTTCAGTCCCAGGTTCTGCCCTCTACAGACAACCAGGTAAGCTGGTCTGGACTGAGAGCACACCCTGGCCAGGTCAGAGGTTGCTCCTCTCTGTACGACAAGAACCACTGATTTTAATTTGAGTCAAAACATGAGTTAACGTGCACTGGAGAAATATCCCCAGAGTGGCTTCTCAGGATGTCATCATAAGTCTTCAGCTGTGGAAAAACAGAGTGATGAGGCCTGAATTTCTACTGTTAAAACTGGGGAGGAAAGGTACTGCAGGGTGGGTTTTTTTTCATTCATCAAAAAGAAGTGACCTTTGAAGGTCACCTTTTAAGAATTCCTTGTCTGCTCCCTGGCTTGACAGTATGTGAGAAGCAATACTGTTTTCTGTGAAAACAGCTCTGTAGAAAGGGAGCATTTTGTTTTCACATTGAAAAGAAAAATAATAAAAAAATCTACAAGTCTCTGTCCTGAAAGGTCTGATTATGCCGTACCAAGCACAAAATCTATTACAGAGGTATTAGTTGCCTGCACTGTTTATGCAGTCACACATTACACCTGCTATTTCCCGTAGGAGTCTAACACTGGTAGTGTTTTCCATCCCAAACTGGATATGATGCTGAAACACCACACAGAAAAGGAATTTGCCAGGAACAGGCCTGAGCTGTGTTAAACCAATGACTTAACATGACTTAAAAAGAAAAAAGCCACCAAGGAAAACCAGATGATGAAATTTGCCACCATTCAATTAAGAAGTCATGCTTTCCTGTTGTTCAGTGAGCGCTGGGCTTTGCAAGTTCACCAGCCTTTCCTGGGATGAGTGACTCATGAACCTGATAGGAAAATGCACCTGTTTTTAGCCAGAGGTTAAAGCGGCTCTCCAGTTACCAGAGTAAACAAGGAATTTATTTCTGTCCTTAGCAGTTATCCTGCAAAGTCCAGGAATACAGGATGGCTGGCAGGAGCAATTAGGTTTGAGCCAAGTTTGTGGAAGTCAGTAGAATGTCTGTGAAGTCCATGCTAAAATGCTTGTAGATGCCAGTGGGATTTGGCCTGTGCCTTTTGCTAGAGAGAAAATGGGAAAGAAAAGTTGGTGCAGTGATTGTGCTGGCTGCCAAGGACTCCAAGGAGCTGGAAGTTGTTTGCTGTGGTGTGGGACGTGTATTCTCTTCTCTGGTCCAGAGATTTCCGTCTGTACTCTTGGCAAAAGCAGCTGTCAGTCACAGAGATGTGATGGGAACATATGCATTCAAGACTATGAGACTGATCAGAGACCGCAGTAACGGCAACCATGAAAGCGGCTAAAATATCTGGAAAGGAGAGTGGTGGATGTATTGGTATCATGGAAGTTGAGGGGTTCAATTAGCTGGGAGTCACTTATTAATCCCAGCATGAGAAATGGCATGTGTTTGATCTCCACTGTGGAGTGCTGAAAAGTGCAAACACAACATCAGCTTATTTCAGGTCAGCACTCAAGATGGTATAAAGACAAGAGGGATTTTAGCCTTTATTTAACTGGATTTAATTACATGCATGAGCTTCAAAGTGCCTAAGGCTTAATGGATGGTGACCTAAGGTCTGATTGAAAAAGCAACAACAACCTAAACCTTAAGCTTGCTGGTTAGACCATATGGCATGACCGGACCATGTGATGTTTCAGGAAGGGATGCAAGGAATTAAGCACCCAGTGCATTCAAAGCAAGACTTCCAGCTTCACTCAGAAGAATCTGAACATCGACCTCGCCTGCCCTCCGTACCGGCGTGGCTCAGAAGCTTGACTGGGATTGATAGGAGACAGGGTTTCCAACCACACCACCCTAAGAAGTCTCTAATGCCCTCAGATAGAGCATCCTGAAACTTGGAGGAGAAGAGGAACACTTGAATTTTTGGTTTGGAAGATCCATGTAGCTAGGAAATTGCAAATAACCAAATTTAAGGAAAAGAGGTAATCATCAAAGGCTCATTATCTTAATTTAATTTTGTTTTAATTAGTGTAGCATACCAGATATTATGAGTGTCATCTATTTGTATTTCTGTCTGGGCTTGGTTTCAGAGAATCCTGTTCTGGGGGGGTCTGGATAAAGTGCAAAGTCTCTCTTTCTGTTTTGGATAGCACAACGTGGTTCCAAATAAAGTCTTGGAGAGCTACCATTAAAAAAATAGAAATGAGCATAAAAAAACTGTTTGTGGAACTAAGACCTGCCGAGACATGGGTAAATGTAATTGCTTGTGGCAGATGTTTATGGGAAAACTGAAAGTTTTTTAATTGCATAATTATTGAATAAGCAGAAACGTTGAGAAAGGAAAGGATACAACTTGAGTATGCCACTCCTTTAAATGACTGCAGCATGGTTCTGTCCATTGCAGGAAGTCTGTGCCGTGTTGATTCACAGCCTGATCTAGCATAGATGAAAAACGTTGGTGTAACAAATCACCAGCTGGAATGTTTTGAATTTCCAGTGCCTGTACGGTGCTTGGCATCCACACAGAGCAGCCACCCCAGGTGCTCACACTTTGAAGATGATCAGCTCCAGACCATCACTTTCATCTTGGTCACATATCCAATTGAAAGGACCTTGACGTAACTGTGTCTGTTTCACATTTAAAAGAGAACTGCTTAAAAGCTGTTTAAATAATTTGTGCGTGCATCTAAGAATCTCAAAGCTTTGGCCATATCAATTAATTCTTGAAGCGACCTCATGAGGTGAATGTTATCCTAACGTTGATAGGAGTTCAGTGAGGCACGGAGAGTGAATGTTTTGCTATCTGGAGAAGTTCTGTGTCTGGAAAAGGATGCCAGCCCTTACCAGCTTCCATGAATCACCTCAGTGGGCTGACTAAGATCCACCTGCTTTGTCTCTGAACCATAGAGCTCAAAAGTGTCATATTCACGTCATCAACAGATTACCCCTTCTTGCCCACTGAGTGCTACCCAGACACAGCATGGTGAGGAGACCTGATGAGCTGTGCTGGCTCTGTGCTCACCAGGGTGAGATCTGTTGGCTCCTGTGTGCAGCAGAACCCAGGTATGTTTATGGCATAGTCCTCGGGTTCCTCCAACACATGCCAATTTTCTGGCAAGGAGGAGACCCCAGAACATACTTACATTAACGTCCAAGGTCTCTGCCCCTCACACAGCCCTTTCATAATGTCTTTTTGTTGTTGCATGCTGGCCTGAGCTTCCAGCTGGTGGCTTTTCCCTCCACATCCCCCAGTCTTGGAAGTCCCTCATCAAACTTTTCCCTGGGAAGGTTGGTAGTTCATAACACGGAAGCAGGGATTCCCTGGAGCTACCTGGAATCCCAGGCTGTGTGTAGCATTGCCCATACCCTTGGTGACTCACTTGGGTCTGCCTTCACTGCCCGAGCCATCTCACCATGGGATTAGGCAATGACCAGTGCTGACGCAAGGAATGGGGCAGGAGACCCTGACCAAGGAGAAGGGAGGTCACAGTGGCCTCAGCCTGGTCCTGTTGAAGGTGTCATGGAACTGCCCTCTAAGACTGGTCCTCCTTAAAGGGTAATCCAGCATGGGAGTTCCACTGGGAACACCCACACAACAAATTTGGTTTGGTTTTCTACTATGGCCTGTCCCTCTCCAGTGCTCCTTTTACAGAGATCATCCATCGACCACACGAACTCTCTGGCGGCCTCCTGCTTTTGCTGTGCTTGAAAAAAACTTACCATTCAGCTTTATGCCTTTAGCAAGTTGCTTTTCATTTTCTTGTACTTTATCGTAGTTTCACATCCACTTTGTCAGCCTTTGTGTTCTTTCCCATCTTGCTTAACTCCCTATTTTTTGAAGAATTTTTTTTATACATCTCCAAAGAGTTACAAGGTTTAATCGCATTGGTTTACTTTTTCTTTTCATTTCAATATTTTTTATTTGATGCTAAGCCTGCTGTAGAGTGTCTTTAAACAATTTTATATCATCTCCAAGTGCTTTAGTGTTTTTAGCTGCTGATTTCAACGAATTTCCTCACTATTATGTGGTTCCCCTTTTTAAAGGTAGACGTTTAATTTGGTACATTCAATCTGTGTCGATCTTCTGAGAACTTGAGTCACTTACTTATTTTTCCCTCCCAGGCATGAACTGTTCTGACATTTATACTGTTTAAACTTGGTATAATAGTATTTTACTTGTTAGTTCTTTCTAGAAAGTTTCCCAGATAGGTGTGTTGCCAATATTCTTATTTAAAGCCGGGCATTCTAGTTCATCTTCCTTGATTTTCAGATTGCTGCCATTGGTACAGAAATGGTTTTAAATGTGGTCATGAGCTGGCTACGTTTGTGGGTGGTTTTGGTTTTTTTGGGGGGTGTGGCGGGGAGTGCACACATGCATGCACCTTAGTTGGGGCTTCATTTATAGATTTATAGACACTGGTCTTCTCTGTTTTCCACTTATCTCCATTGCCTTCTGTCCTATCCTTTTTCTTAACAGAAAGATTTGAAAGCTGTGACCAAACTGTGTGTTCTTCCGTATTTCTTCCTCACCCCCAGTTTTTAATTTAAAACTCTCCTGCAACTCTAACTCCATTGACTCCCAGCTCCTTTCTGTCTTGTTTACATAGGTCTCACTTTTTCTAGATAGGCTCCACTTTCCTAATTAGCTTTCCCCTTTTCTAATAAACCCAGCGACATCTGTAACAATAGCCTTGCAAGATTCATACATTTATTTTGCATGCATAGAAATATTTAATATCACTTATCGTTCATCTCCAGGGTTTGAAGTGCTCTCCCTTGCCTGCCCACTTGTGCTCTTCCCTTTGCCACAGCTAATAACACAATCAGTCATGCTGGAAAGTTACACCCAACCAATATTAGGAAATGCACCCTGCTGCCTCGTAAATCCCTGGTGCCACCAGTAACAGTGGAGGCGGAGGAGGAGGAGGCAGCAGAGGAGGCATACCAAGCAGATGGACTCTCAGGCAAGTGAAATGAAGCCGAGTAGGTCACACACGCTGCTTATCACGGTCACATTCACTCACAGTGAAATCTTGCCCACTCAACATCGGCTGGGAAAGTTGCCATTCGCTGTTCCAGTGGGAATTTTATGCGACTTGGAGATTTCAGCCACACGCTGCATTTTGACAGTACCTCTGAAGCAATCGAGCAGCCCCCTCCCTCTGCCCCAGCTGCGCTTTTCTTCCTGTCCCTCCTCAGTGCAGGCACACATACTCGTCCGACTGATGAACAGCAAAGACCGAGGTGTCACATCAGCCTCGCTGTGTTTTCAAACTACACCTCTTCCACGCTGAGTGTGAGACGGGGTCTTCAGTATTCACAAGCTTTGTATTTAAAGTGTTTTCCTATCCTTTAAATAGTTTCCTATTGTAATGCACTGGGGTACACTGTCTCAGTGAGCGAGGAGATGAGTGCGGGCTGAGGAAAAGGAATGTGATATATGCACAAGGAGAATAACTGTGATGTCTGTCCTGTTTCCCTCTCTAGGTGCTCCCCAAAGCTCTGCACTGCATCTCACCGTCATGCTGTGCTCCCTCTGATCCATGACCACAACTCTGTGCGTCAGACATCACTCCAGAAGAGCACAGCCCTTTCCCAGGAGATAAATGAGGGGTTTTTTGCCTACACAACAGCTCTCCTGAGCTTTCCCATGCTGGGAGGGAGGGCGGGAGGGAGGAGATCCAGCTTCCTCCCTGTCCGAGCGCCAGCCCCATGGGCCTGCCATGGCACTGCTGGGAACATCCAGGGGCATTATGCAATTTGCAGAGGCGGTTTTTCACGCAGCCTGGCAAAGCGGTGTCTGATAATGGCTCTCCCTTTGTTTGTAGCACACAATCGAGCTCATGATCTTCTCTCCAGTACAGGCAGCCCACAGTGTTATGTCCTGTACTGCTGTGATGACGAGAGTGGGGCTGTGCACAGGACAGGGAGCCCTGCAGCGCTTTCATCGGTGAATCACCTACCCTGAGTGCTAGTTAGGCACAAATCATTAGTGGTCTAAAGGCGCTGGAATAAGCTAGCTCCGCTCCAGTGGAATCGTGGATTGGGGCTTTTTCAGGAGGCATGGGAAGCCCTTCTTACATCTGTTTTTAAACTTCTTGACTTTGGTGTCTGAGTAATGCCACTGATTTCATTTTCCAAAGGTCACAGGGGAATTCTCTTCTGCCATCTCCAAAGGGCACGATAAATGTTCCTCTAACAAAGTAACGAATTGTTCGACACAATGCACTTAGCAATTACCTTGCCATAAAGGTATTTACAACAGGTACAGTAAGATAAACCAGTTTGTCTCCTATTGTTTTTCAAAGGAGGAAAAAAAAAAAAAGGGAAAGGTTGTAGCCATTTTGTGGTGAGTTTGACAGATAAATATAATTTTATGTCTCCACTGAATGATTTCATGGGTCTTAACAGATATTTTAATAGACTTAAAAGTTTATTTATAGACTATTCTGTTTATAGACTTCCTTTTAGAGATCAGAAAGCATATTCAATTCTGTATTCTGTGTACCTATTTAAATTGCATCCAAAATTAAAGTTGTGTATGACATATTAATTCAGTGCCTTTTCTGGATGCTCTTTCCCATGTAGTCTTTATTTACAGGAAGCTGTGCTATTATTTTCCCCAGTATAATTCTGCCTCCTGCACGATGCTCTTTCTCATTTTGGACCTAAATCCGCTTCTAAAATGGTGGGCAAAGGAGTCAGCCAGGCAAGAAATTAGAAGCAAAGACTCTACAGCATGTTACTGAATGCAAACCTGTTACCAACACAAACCTGGATACGTGTGGCAGGAGGAAAACTCACCCTGCACCAGCAGCAGAGTGCGTGCTGGCCTGTGGGTTAGAAACACGGTGTCACTGCAAATCCGGTTCAACAAGCGTGCGCCTGCCTCCCTCACCTCTTCCACTTGGCAGTCTTGTCTCTGCATTTTTGTCTGAGAGAGAGGCCGATGTGGGAGTGAACCATGGAAACCAAACTGCCCTTCCAGCCCTCAAGCTGGTCCCAGTACATCCTAGTACACGTGCATAGGCCGGACAAGGTGAAGGAGAGATTTCATCGCTCTGGCATGTGGGTAAGTAGAGGCCAGTGCAGTCAGCCCGGTGTTTTTCACCAGCATGAAATAAAAATGAGGAGAATGGAGACACAGACATATTTGATGTAAAGACTGTCTGTGGCCGTGTGATGGACAGGTGACAGTATCCGCTTTTGCTGCAGAAGAGGCGGCAGTGTAACAGCTCTCTGGAGTCAGTACCCCATCTATTTTCTTGGGGCTGGGGGCTCAAACGTAGACCCAAGCCAGAGACAGCATGTCCACGCAGGATTTCCAGCTTCTGTTTGAAAGTCTGGGTGACCTTTAGCGCTCCTGCTATGCTTGTGCAAGCAAAGCTCCCCACTCCGAACTTTCTTTGGGTCACACACCACTAGAAAGAGGGAAGATGTCGTAGGTAAAGCATTGAGAAATGGATGCAAAGGAGAAAAGGTCTGTGGGTCTGCCACCAATCTTGGGCAAATCATTTCCCACATCTGTGCATCCATTTCCAATCTGTGATGTGAAAATAGCAGCATTTCATCTCACCCATGCACTGTTGTCCTAAATTATAAAATCTTCCAAGGAAAAACTGCCTATTCCTAGGTTAATATACAGAGTCTAGTGCCATAGGGCACTTTTTCTCCTACCTGTTGCCACATGTTGTGTCTGGGCTTTGCAATGACTGTCATGTGGGGTGAACCATGACATCTTTGTGTTACGTGCATTTGTGTCCAGCCTCGAAATGTTATTTCATTCCCTGAGGTGTGCGCTGTTATCAGGCGAATGAAACATCCCAGTCCCCTGGTAATTATTCATTAGGTAAGATTTAATGTGTGTGCGTGCAGGGCTGGCAGCTACAAGTGGATCCCACAGGAGAGGTCTGTGAGCCAAGCTTATGTCAGCTGTAGGGTAAGGATGGGTGAGTAACTGGAGTAAAAATAACAAAATGGTAAGATCAGTATCAGTTTACCCAAAACTTAACCCAAAACCTTTTCTTTTCATCACGAGGCCAAACTCACCATTCAGATCAGAAGGCTATTGGAATTGGGGCGGATTTACAGTCAAAATCAAAATTGCAAAGCAATGTTTGGGACCCAACTCCAGCTGCCACCTGTGACTATTCTTTCTCCCCATACATCCCAGAGGTCTGAAAAATGTTTTTTAGCTTCTTGCGTTTCTTACACATTTGTTCCCTGTTTGGTACCAGGATTATTGTTTTCCTGTTCAAAAGACTGCCTCTGCAATATTTTGTGGCTGAGTAAGGAAGGCAGCCTTGGTCACACCAGTTTGGACTGGAGAGCATCTGGAAATCCAGGTGAATATAGGCACAAGCTAAGGAACAGCACACAAACATGTGGTGGAAATTATACAAAAGAAATCAAGCGAGTGGAAAGATATTGTTTGGCTAACAAGAGCAGGGGATTGATAAGACAAACAAATCTTAGACAAAACCCTGTTCCTCTGGGAGTCTAGACCTAGGACTGGGATGGTTGATGTCCAACTGTCCTAAGCTGGTTGATGTGAGAATTTGACACTGATGGGATAGGCTGGACTTTGAGGCTTATTTAAAATCAGTCTGATGCAGTAGAGGTGTGGAAAAGAGCTGCCTGGGAGTTGCGGGGAGCAAAACTTTTCTTGCAGGCTCCAGTGGCGGGGACGTAACGAAGGGGAAGAGTGCTGGTGACATTACAGCTCTTGGGGCTCTGGATATTCTGCCCGTTTGGCCTTTCCTGATTTCCACCATCTTCTGTTCGCTCTGTCTGTTTTTCACCCACGTAATTACATAAGATATCACCAGTTAAAACTGCCTCCTTAATAGATGGCTCATTATCTAGGGAGGGAAACAGAAAGGGCAAAAGCGCTTGTGTGCCAACAGCACTGCTGAGATGTCCGTGTGCATTACAGGAGAAGGAAAGGGTGTAAACCCGTCCGTCCTAATTTATAGCCAGATGGGCTGAAAGACTCAAGGTGTAATGAAGGTCAGCGTGGCTGGCGATGGGCTGGAGGCAGCGCAAGGTTACTGTCTTGACATAAAAGCAATTAGTTCTCCAACAAAGTCCCTCTTTCCTGCAGCAGAACAGAGTGAGGCAGTTCTCTGTGTATTTAAAAGTACTCCAGCTGCTTTGATCTTTTCCTCTTTTCTGGAAATGTAAGCTTGCAAGGAGGGTCTGGCCTCGTTTGGGATGATGTATTGGGCCATGTGGTGTTGGCCTTGCAAGGCGGCATAGGCAAGCCTGCTGTTCTCCGGACTGCGTCATTCTGGAAAAGTCTCCTAATGTTCTGGTTACTGCAATGGCAGCGCACTGCTGCAATGCCGGGTACCCTGCCTGCTCGGAAATACCATGAGATCACTCCTTCTCACGACAATGTTTTTTTTGTCCAGTTTCGGCCACACACAGGATATTTAGTTATGAGTGAAAACGAAAAAGCAAATCAGACAGAACAAGGTCTTCTACCAAAACTCCATCTCCAAGGACCTTGAAATGTGGAACTATGTAACCGTACTAGCTTAAAAGCACCCTTTTAGCCCCGCATACTCTTCAGTGTCAGATACACCCTATTCTGATTAGTATATAGTGGCGACCAGCCGTAGACAGCTTTTTCTTTTATTGATGTTTAAAATAAACACTTGTTTTGAATGCAGGACAGAGCTGTATTGGTGCCAGGTATCAGGCCTGGTTTCAGTAGAGCTTGCGTCAGATATGTACTTATCTAACCATACAGCGGTAGGTTTTGTGCTTCTGCTTATGCTGACAGGAGACCAAAATGTTGCTGTGGGCTCCCCCAGCCATAAAAATCCATGAAGTTTTGCAGCTGTAGTTTCGTTTCATTTCACTGTCTGACTAACCTTCTTCTTACTTGATTTTCTTTTAATTCCTCTATACATTTCCTGCACAGAAAGTCTAAAATTCCAAGTTGCATTTTGAGAAAGTTTTTAAATTAACTTCTCCATTTATGTGAGATGACCCTGGGTTTTGTAATAAAATGTGACGGGGGCAGGGGGAGAGGAAGAGAAAAGACTTCTCAATAGGGGTGAGTGCTGATGACTTTAACAAAGTCACAGTGTAATACGCTGTTCTGCTGACTTCTGCCTTCTTTAATTACCTTTTGAATCCCAAGAAGCTGAACCGTGCCTCACCAGCTCATTATGTCCCCGGGGTTTGCTCTCCCCAACAAATAGGTTCTTTCCCTGCAGTCTCTGGAGGCACTTTGTTGCTGCTCTGATACATCAGATGTGTTTGGTTTGCACATTGATGTTTGTGTTTTCCGCACTGCTTGTGTTTTCCAATTCCTTGGAGCAGTGAGGATGCTGCTGAATTGTCAGAATTGCCGTAGGATGCTGACTTGAGGTTTCTGTCAATGGTCTCATTATGTTAACAACGGATATTTTAAGAAATACAAAAGATGTGGCATTTACTTTCTTGGGCGAGGGAGGGGAGAGAGAGAGAATATGTGTGGATGAATGGACTTATCCTGCAGGTTTTTATTACATCCCCCCCACTGTTCAGTTAGAAATGACTGACTGGTCTCTCCCCATCATTTACTAGCCAGAGCAACGATGGCTTCGGATTTGTATTCCCAGGCTGCCCACAGTGTGCTTGGCAGCAGGTATGCATTGCATGCCATGCATGCAAGGCAATGCAACCCTTCCTCCTGATGAGTTCCTCATCCTGGAGCATCTGGGTACCTGAAATGGGCACAGCCTTTACAGACACAGCAATGGGACATGCAGCATCACAGCATCTTCATGCAGACATAAGTCAGGGCTGCTGTGGTCTTGTTTCCTTCAAGCCAGCACTAGTACTGGTGTGGCTGCAGTGCGAGTCCGTTCGGGAAACTGAGCTAGGAGAGAAGTAATGCTATGAGAAAGAAAAGTAATTAAGTGCCTATACACTTGCCTCCTGGAGGAACAAGGTTAGGTGTGGCCAGGGCTAAGGAGAAGATGGCACCCTAGTCTTCTCTGCTCAGATGGGCTCTCTCCCTCCTGGTATTCTCAAGGGAGAATATCAAAAGGAAGGATATTGCCTGCAAATCTCCTGTCTTAAATTAAATGGAGACCTTTGCACAGCCCATACCTCTGAATCAAAGGAAGCGAGTTCATTCCTTTCCTCCCTGTTGTCAGGCCGTTGGGAGGTAGTTGGCATAGCCCTTATCAAAGGAAATGTGGTCCTTTCCTTAAGCACCTCTGCTCAGTGGTGGTGTGTAAACACACATCAATAAGGTGACACAAATCCTATCCCATTACCAGTATTCAGCAACAAATGAAGCACCCTTAAGCTTAGCATATTATCATTTCATGCATTTACAATTAAAGACTTAGATAAGATTAATTACTTTCAAGGTGACTCTTCACAATTGTCTCCTTATAATGGAGTTTGTAACCAGTCCAGTACTGCTTTGTCACTGGGAGAAATCGCAGACAATTTAACAGTTGGATAGAAAAGATTTATTTAACAGGCCTTGTGCTGCTTCTCTCATATTTCCCCTAAAAGAAAAGTAACTCCCTAGCAAAGAGGACATCCAACACTGATAGGAACTTGATAGAGAACTGTCTACAACTGTTTTTTTTTTCTTTATTTTTGTTGCTCCAAATATAAATATTTTAGGCTCCCTGTTCTTCTGAACACCCTGAGTAGATGAAATGTAGCAATATTACAATAGAAAAGAGCCATACATGCTGGATGGCGTGACCAAATTCCAGTACCTATCTCTGACAGCTTTTTTCCGTACAAAATTCTGAGAGAAGGGAGAGGAAAGAAGACTCAAAATTCTACCACAAATCATCAGCTGCGTATTTATTTATTTGTTACTCTGCCTTATGCCCAGCTGAAAGAGACCAACTGGGTCCAACAAAATTGCTGCCTCTGAGCAGATGGAGGGACTGCAAAGCAAAGCCCAGCCTGCCGCAAGGAACAGGATACAGAGTTGGGTGGGATTTCCCTGGAGAAGACGCCACTGCCTGAGGAAGAGCCCTGTGACTCCTGCTCAGGCAAAGCGCTGACGTTAGTATCAGAAGAAGTGGACAGGCTGCTATCTGCTGTCACCTGTATACCTCAACCTCAGCTTGGCCAGAAGAGCTACGTGAATGTTAGGGTTGTGCCCGGCCTTGCAATATATGGACCAGGAAGCATTATCTGTAGAGGTACGTGCTAGTTTGTCCCACATGGGACCATCATTTCTGTCTTTCTTTCCCCAGGCAGCATGCAGGGAAGTTGATTGGTACTCACGGTAACACTGCTCACTGTGCTTGGGGGTTAAATTACAAACAATAAAAAGCCCTTAGCTACACCCTCCAAAAACAACAACAAAAAGCTGAGATTTCAGGGTGGGTTGGTTTTGATAGATGGCCTGTTTCTAAATTTTGAGGCTCCCTACTGCCCACATTTTTCAGTCCTGTGAACTAGAAAGCTGTGCTTTTACTTTTGGTATTAACTCTTGAGGGTCTTAGATATTGCTCTGACTCCCAAGAAGATGGGCTTCCTGGCAAACGCCTTATATCACAAGATCTGTGGTAGAAGCCTTGCTTAAGCTACTGAATTGTAATGCAAAAAGCCACAGGAGTTAGGTGGGAAATGTGCAACTCCCCCGCAATCCTTTCCCATTTTCTAATGAGCTCTCATTTGCTCCCTAGTTACAAGATCACGAAGCAGTTGTCTTCTCATTTCTGAAATATCAGCAAACCCTCCTCCGCAAAACTGAAAATGTTTTGAATAATAAAATGACGAATGAGATTTTTCAAGCTTGGCTGGGGGAGCAGAACGACTCATCCCCACTACGATTAAAAGGGACATCCACATCTCTACATCTCCTGGGCAGGTCTGCTTGGGGCATTATAGCTGGGACTTTTCAGTCTGTCACATGCCAAGAAGTGACAGCAACAGAGGACCTCTGCTGTGAATTCTGGCCATACACAGATAGAGAAGGATCTATTTTAAAAACAAAGAGCTCCTGAGCTGGTCTTCTGTGGGTGTCTGACTGCAGCTTGTTCACATGTAAGTCAATCACCTCATTTAACAGCTCTACCCAAGAGGCAGCTGTAGGACTGATCCATAATAGGACTTTGTAATGTATTGGCATCACTGTTTTACTGCAGGTTTTATTACACACGGAGTACTCGCATCACATCCACTTCCCATAGTGTGGTGTTTATCTCCTGGGTGAGGCTTAGCACAGCGCTGTACCATGAAGTCGAGTATAGCTGAGTAAGTGGTTTAGTGTAATCCTCCTGAGGACTGCTGTCCTGAAGGGATTCCTGGGAAGGCCCTATGCTTGTACCAGGCTTTTAGATGACTTTCAATCAGGTTTTTGCGGGGGCTTTTTGGAGTTTGTGCAGCTTTTCTGTGATGCAGTCTGTCTCCAAGACATCTGGGCAGTGGTTGGATTAGCAAAGACCATTGCAGAGCTTAAAGACAATCGGTGTTGCTGTATGAAGACCCCACTGAGTCATCAGATGATCAAGGTACGACTCTGACAAGTGAGCAACCCAGTACAGGCTTCAAACAGGGTCCTGCATGGACAGTTGTGTTTGCTGTTGATGTCTAGCATATAAAGATGTTGATCCTCAACATACTCTTGTTGTGCATTAAGGCACCTTCAGAACAGCAAATCATGTTCCGCACCGCTCCAGGCGCGCTCTGCAGCAGCAGAGTAAAAGTGCTGCCGCTGCACTGTCCAGGCACTTGGAAATCTGTTTCCTAGTGTTTAGAATAAAGAGCAAATCAGAACTACTCAAAGTTACAGCAATTTGCAACCTTTATCCTCTCTTCTTATTTTATTATCCACTTGGTGAAATTTTCTGGTCTGGGTTAGGAAATTTGGAATAGGAAATTTGGTCCCAGTTCTCATATCTCAAGGGCAGAAGAGACCTTTGAATTAAAGTTACTAAACAATAGTTTTCCAGCAGGAAAGGAAAGAAAGCAGTGCCACTCTGTCTTAGAGCGACATTTCTAGACTAAGAAGGTCATACAGAGTGACAAAATAGAAGGTCCTACAATAACAAAACAGAAATGATAGTAGCTGCTACAGGAGCCTCAATGGTGAAGGAGATTTTAAGCAGTCCAGATATAAAGCATATCCTTGGGGCCCTGGCAAGGATGCAAACTTCTCTCCCACACAACCTCAGTCACTCTTGAAAAGCCAAGTTTTGGAATTTTAAAAGGCAAAAATATTACTGCAACAGCAACAACAAACATGAAAATCAGATGTTAAGTGATTACTAATGATCTTATCAATGTGTTGTGTAATTGGGAGGGAGAGCAGGGAGAAAGAAGCACTCAACAGTCTTCAGGTTTATTTTTTAAGTATTCAACAATTATTGATGAGACTAAAGCAAGCCAACACCTGGGTTTTGCAAAGAGGTTTCAACTTCATAATGGAGAAGGCATTGTGGTGTTTGGGGGAGGAGGGCAAATGGGCTCGTGCAGTACAAAACAAGCCAAAGTAAGAATCAAATACTAAGATCTGTGGAAAGGTAGGGCTTTTGCCTGGACAGCTAATTTTACTTTTTTTTTTCAGAACTCAAAGGCTTGGAGGCACCTAGAGCAGATTGAAATGTGTATTGGTGGGCATCCCAGCGTGGTACCCATGGGGTGGTCGCACGCCCAGGCTGTCCCACTAGCCATGCTCCGATGCAGATATGTGCCATATGCTCTGCCCGGGCAAGCAGAGATGTGACAACTGCATGAATGTGTTGCAGAGGCTGCGTGTGTTTAACTCTCCAGATCAGAAATAAACCCAGAAAGACAATCAGACAACTGGGAGACATAATTTCTCTGGCAGCCTGGCTGGGCCACGGAGTATTTGTGGCCAACAGAGCTGCAGCAGGGAAATCGGGGCAGTTGGTGCCTCCCGATGTGAAGTGGCCAGGGCACAAATCCCAGCTGTGTGTGTGCTACTGGAGCAAGCTGTGAAAAGCACTGGGCCTGGTCAGTTATTTAACTGTCAGTCAGGAACTCTATCCTTCACCTTTCTGAAAAACTGTATTTTCCTGTTGCATTGGGAACAGTGAAAAATGCAGGTCCCCTTTCCTCACAGCGTTGCAAGTCTCCCTGTGGATCGTCTTGTCAATTTATTTAACCCCACTCCCAAGCATTAAGATCTTCAGGCCTTTTCCCCATTGACTCTGCTTTTTGTCGGTCTTAGAAGTGAAAAAGGGGTCATTATGTGGTGAAAATGCAAAGGTTGGCAAAGGTCCCTGAAGTCAAATAGTGAGAGAATCACTGACTTACTAGGACAGCCACATGTACCACCTAAATGCGCATATTTAAGCAGTAATTTAAGGAGTTTTTTAGAAGTCAGGTTGCTTTGATATGTTGTCTGTGCTCTTCTAGGTCTGGCTGATTTTCTTCTGTTGTTAAGAACAAAACACATCTCATTTGCTGCAGAAAACAAAAGCTTATTTAGGATCATTACAGCTGATGTTGTGCCCAGGCTGCTGTTCGTCACCGTTTCCTTTGGAGAGGAAGCTGGTTTGAGAGGGTCCCTCCACCCCGAGCCCTGCTCTCATCCTGCTTACCCGCTGCTGCGTGGTGTTCCCCCCCCATGCAGGGCAGCTGTGGGTGGCCTGTGCTGTGACTCCAACCACTGAAATCACTGGAGGGGGTTTTTAGGAGGTTACAAAGAGTGGTTTAACCTGGATTCACAGAGCGTCGCAGTGAAAGAAATAACCTAGCAAGTCAAAACAGATAATTTTCTGATGGATTAATGAGCTGAAGCAGGTCTTAGGAGCCCCAAAGCCAAGAAAAGGAGACAATGGGAATTTCTCCCAGGAGCAGGGATGGGGATGGGGACAGGGACAAGCGGGGATGGGGACAGGGACAAGCAAGGATGGGAACATGGACAAGGAGGGATGGGATGAGGAAGAGCATTTCCCATTTTTGGTTACAGTAGCTCTACCATATCCTGCCATTTCACCCTCTGCTGTGCCATTGGGGTTGAAAATAGCCCTGCTAAAAAAAAAAACAGGCTGTGGTTTGGGTTTGGATGGATTTTTGTGGGTGCAAACCTGGATCAGGTCCAGAACACGGTCCCACCATCACTTGCACTGGCCCCAGCAGAGGAAGTGATTTGGGGGTGGGGGAAGCAAAGGGAGAGGAAGGAAGCTGGCAAGGGGGTGCTGAGCCACCGGGAGAGGGAGGGGGATTCCTCAACCCCCCCGATCAGTCAATTGTGACATCAGCCATGTCATACAGACCACTTTCCTGTGAGCAGCCTGCCTCTCCCCACTCTCGCCGGGGCTGTAGGTGGTTTCTCTCCGAAGCCACAGGATCTGACGCCATTGGCACGCTCTCCTGGACCCCTTGTGCTGCTCCGTCCCCGCTGAGGGATTCTGTGATCAGGAGCCCTCTGCGCATGCTTCTGATCTCCCCTGACGTTGCCGTGACAAAGACAACGTAGGCGCTGATGTGAGCCGGGCTGCAAAACCCAGTGTGTGACTTCCTCTGGAAAGTGGAGGCAATCACCTCCTCCTCCTCCTCCACCACTTTCTCCACCACCTCCGGTGACAAGTGTGGGGACATGACCCAGGCCTCCTTCCCACTCGCACGAAGGGGGTCTGACCTTTGGGACTGATGTCAGGGTCTCCTTCTGCCAGGACTTTCTGGGGGTTGTTGTCTAGCCAGTCTCAAACTGTAAGGCCTGAGAGGAAACATGGGGTGACGCATTAAAGCTTACACCTTACAGAAGGTCAGACTAAGTGATCTGCTAGTCCACTGGCCTTCAGCTCTAACGTGAGAGCAAGTTCGATTTTCATTTCACTGCTAGTTGCCATAATGACCTGTCCCCAAAATGTGTCTGTCAGCCCTCATTGCAGTCCAGGCCTTGATACATCTGAACTTTGAAGAGATTTGGCCCTACTTGTACTGTGGCTTATTTTGCTATTAAAAGTAATTTTAATTTCTAATTTGTGATTCTTGTTGCTGCTGCCAGTCCCTGCTTCTTTATACATCAATGCAGTATCTGAACACGTTTAGCTTTGCCTCGTGCCCGTGAGAGAGGGGAGTCCTTTTCCCCCGATTTGATAGCTTGGGAATGGAGGCACAGACAGACCGTTTTAGAAATAAGTTGGGCATTAATTAGAGCCCCAGTTTTAGATCCCTGCTTGAGCACAGACGTGCTTTGTCACTTCACTTACATGTGTGTGTTTGGTTTTTAATCTGGTCTTAAGTGACCACGTATGGTTTAAAGTACCAGACTCTCACTGAGTCAATCTAAGGACCTAGGATCCCAGAATGTTTTCTGTGGTATATGGGCATTTTGGAAAGAGCATCAGATACTATTTTGTGTTCTTAGGGGAAAAAAATTGAGGTCAGAAAACAAACTTTCTCAGGAAATTTGTGGCCCGAGAAGGAGAGAGGACCCAGGTCTCCTGAGCTCCAACCATTTAACCTTTCTTCCCCACCCTCAAGCCTGTCTGAGAGCACATGCTTGAAGGATGCCTGTTTAGATGCAGTGCAGACCTTTATTCTTCTCTCCTCACAAGCGTAAACTTCTAGGAAGTTGTACGTGTTTGGCAGGAAAGTCGCGTCACTTAATATACCCGCTTCGTGTACGTAGACAAAACGTCGGGACTAGGACTGAACGTGTGGGTATGAGGAGATAAATCCCATCTGTGCAGCGGAGCCGGAGCTCCGGTTTGGTTATGATTCCTCCCCACCAGCTGGTCCGGGTAATTACATAATGTGTCAAGCCAAGCAATCCTGCTTTGTGTTGTGTACATTCATTTACAGCCATTTCTTAAGGCAAAGAAGATATACACTGTGTGTCCTCCTTTAACTGTACTTCTTTTAAGAGTGCAATCAGCAAGCTATTAATTAGCTTGACAGTCTTAGAGGAGGCTGTGCCTGTTTTCCTTCTCCCCAGACCATGCATCCCTCTCCAGGGAACTGCTGAGCTCTCGTGTCAGGATGAGACAAGAAGGTACAGTGGAAAAGAAGAAGGTCAGCCAAGCTCCGCTTCCCCACAAACAGACATCTTCAGTCACTGAAGACAAAGCCCCGAAGAAGGGAGGACTCCAGGAGAGAGGGGCAACAGGTGGAGGAACCATGAAACACATCCCAGCAAATCCATTATGAACAAGTATTAGCACTTCATCTGCAGCACATGACATCGTATCACTGTTCCAGCTGCTGAGGCTTTGAACCATCTTGTGAAACTTGTTCGAAACCCTGGAAGAGGATTTAGCTCCTATCTCCAACCTGTTTCAGCAGGGGTTTGTGGGGAGTTAATAATTATTGGCAGGGGAAGGTTGATGACCTAATGGCTGTGCTGGCATGAAGGAGACAGGCTGAGGTTGTGATTTAGGCCTCTTTTTAGGAACTCTTAGTAAGGGGTGCCTGTTTGCCTTTTCCCTGTAAAATACAAAGCAAATGTACGCACACATACACACTTGTGGGTGATTGACTTGTTTGGCTCATGGTGCCTTATCCCAGACACCTGATTGCATATTTGTGACATCCAGAGGGGCCTTTGGGATTTCACATACTGCAAAGACGTGTCGTGTATTGTGTGGAATCCTCGACAATCCCCGTGCAAAGCAGAGCAAATGCAAAGCTAGAGAGCAGGTGGTGCTGGGAATGAAGAGGCGGAAGGGAAGGGAAGGGAAGGGAAGGGAAGGGAAGGGAAGGGAAGGGAAGGGAAGGGAAGGGAAGGGAAGGGAAGGGAAGGGAAGGGAAGGGCAGGGCTTTTGGATGCCATTCAAGTTAAGACAACTGGACATGGGTATTTCAGAAGAGGGAGAGCAGGGCTGGTGAGAGACCAGTAATGCTGTGACAGGAAGCCAGTGCTGTTTGTGAACTTGGGGAAGGAAGTCTAAGGCGTGTGAGTCTTGAACCCAATGCTTTTCCTTTGTGGAAGAGAGTTCCCCGTCCTTACTGGTACAACACCCTCCTTCCCCACTGATCCCCAGACTTTAGGCAATGCCTGTGCAACCAAGTGATCTTCACGGGGAGAATTATGGATGGTCTCATCTGATACACGCAAAGCAAGAGTGAGGCACATCCTAAAGGCAAGGAGCTGGCTGGCCACATTGGGGTTTGACATCTCCTGTGAACCCAGATGCTTCATGTTGAAGTGACATGGGTCTCACCGAAGCTCACAGGTGGGTTGCTGCGAGAGAGGAGAGAGAGGAAGCACCAGCGTCTGCTCGGGGAGGGAAGGGTCTGGATAAGCCCATGAGCGCCAAGCACAGATAGTAGTAGAGAGGTGTGATGCTCCATACCGCCTCCCAGGAAGTCAGAAAACCCTAGAGGATTGCCAGCTGCTGGGAAACACACTGGCAGTGATGCTGGAGTCAGCCAGCCTGTGAATAAAATCTCCAGCTAATCATCCTTCACTGACAGAACTCAGCACGCGTATCTTTGGGAGACTCCTGCTTTCATAGATCATCTCAGTTGCTTAATCACATTTGGTTTCCCGGGCTGAGGTGCAACTTAATTTCCTGGTATATCTGTCCGACTGTATTCTGCAGGTAGCTATTCTTGATGTGCATTGCTCCCTAGATTTCTTCTGATGGGGTGCTTTAGAGTAGGGATAAAGAGAAACTAGATTCCATTCTATTTGACATTTGCTTTTGTGTTAAACAGCAACAAATTTAATTACAATCTAATTTAAATTTGCTTATTATGGAAATTTATTTTTAAAAAGGGAGAATTAAATATTTTGTTTTAGTAACTGGAAACATGAAGAGATCTATCATTCACAGTAAAAATATATCAATGCAGGGCAAAAGTTTTAAAGTTAAGAGAAAATTAATCTAAATGAGATTGTTGATACTTAACACTTAAACTCCACTGATACTGACACAGTATTTTGGGGGGGATTATTTTTTCCCCCACAATAAATAATATGGCAGGTTTCAAAGTAAGTGTTCTCCTTTATTTAAGAAAGTCAGGAAGGGGTGAGAGGGGTTCAGAGACCTTGAGTCAGTGGCAGTTCTTCATTCTGCTTTCACTGTTGGCCCCTGGATCCCTACCCTGGGTTGAACCAAAATCCCAATTATTCGTAGTGGAGATTTATCCTTCCCAGCATGAACCTATTCTAAAATTACACTGAAACCTGAGGAGAGGAAACAATCTCTGATTTCAGCAACGATCTCCCTTTGCAGGGCAGAGAGAAGAGGTAATGAGCAGAGGCACTCAGCCAAGGCTCTGAAACGGGCTGGTGTAGGTGAGAGAAGGGCCCCTTTGTCTCTCAAATGGACTTGAGCTCCTCTGAAAATCTGTTTTGCATCCTCCAGTGGGAGCTGCCAGCTGCTGAAGTCATTGTCGAAAAGCCAAACTGCATTTTGACGTCTGTAATGACTGCTTCTCACATGTGCTGATTTTGCATGATGAACAAAGCCATGGATGGACATCCTCTGGGCTTCTGTAGTGGCGGGGGTTGTCCTTACATCAGCATATTTGTCACAGGACAGAGCAGAGCACGAGCAGTGAAGCTACTCAGGATCTGGGTGAAGAATAGCAGTCAAAGGGTTCGTCGTGCCCTCTCTGACAGCAGTTGCCTTGTCAGGGCCTGTGTGTCTGATGGACACACGGGGTGGCTGGCTAGGCTTGAAGCCCAAGGAGAGACAACAGCCAAAGGGCAGGGGCTGGCTTACACACAAGCCTCCAAATGCCTCCGAAGAGGGAAAGTGTGTACTTTCTCTCTCTCTCTCTCTCTCTCTTTATCCAAGCAGGCTCCTTGCTTTAACAGCCCCATGCAGCAGCAGCTGAGCCACAGCCACTCGCCCTCAGAAAGGGTCCATCCTGGGATGCTCAGGATGCTTCCATATCTGTCCAGACAAGACACTGAGCAGCCTTGGTCCCCTCTGCAAGCTGTGCTCCAGGGGCAAGAGGGGAATTACCTCTTGGGCAGAGAACCAAGCATTACAACCTGTGCCATTAGCTGGATGTCACCACTTGCTGGGGATTCGCAATATGCGAATCCCTGGGGCTGGAGAGCAGCGCAGGTGATGGATCCATGACTCGGTCTCTGTTAGATCTTCTCTGCCTCTTGCACCTTCACTTCTCTCATAAAACGCAACCCTGTACATGTGGGTGCTTTTGTCTACTGCCACAACAGCGGGAGCATGGGGAGCAAGTCAGATCCTTCGTACTAGTACAGGCAGAAGCCCTGTTCTTCTGGGTCTAGGTGATTCAGCTGATGATGTGTCCCTCAGCCAGGCGGAGTGGGAGAGAGAGCATCTAAGTCAATCTCTGGTGAGCTGAGATTGACTTGGCATACTCTGCCTCCTCATAGCAATATTGGAAAGAAAACATTTAATTTAAGAAAATGTCCACCATCTAAATAACAGCTGCTCTGGGCTAGTTTAATTTTTGTTGTAGCTGTGTGCTACAGCATGCACTGCGCATGGGTATTGCCACAGCAACAGCAGTAGCACATGCCACATTTTCTGTCTTTTGAAATGAATGTCCCTCAGAAGCTCAGACATGCCCTGGCTGATGGGAACCGCATCCTTTTGCACGATGATTTAAAAATAACACTTGCACACAGAGCAGGCTCAGCAACAAGACACGCTTTCCCCTGTTTCTGCAGTTTCCTGAGAGCACAACCGGATGTTTTTAGCCCATGTTAGGGATGTCCCAGGGAAAGGAGCCATGGAAGGGCTAGTAGAGGTGGGGCTGATCACAGGAGGTGGAGGGAGAAATGACTAAGCAGCTATCAATCGTAGGAGGCAGCTCCAGTATCAATTTATTATTGCACATTTGCCCGTCTGCTGCAGATTTCAGTGTCATCATTCTGGTGCCGAGTGATTGTATCTTCACTCACTAAAAAAAGACAGAGAGAGGTTATGCCAATTTGAAACCTGACTCAATGTTTTTAAGGCCTGGCCAAAGTCAGAAGAAACAAAAGATGGTTACCTGCGTCTGAATCACGTATTGCCATGGTTACAACAGGTAGGGCTTTTCTCCTGTGTGGGATGCTTGGGGCCATCTATAATTTCAGACATTGGTGACTTGATCTGGCTCTTTCAATCATAATGGCAGAAAATTGGTAGGTCCTTTTAGAGCTTGACCTTCATGAGCGTCACTATAAGAAAACCTCATTTGCAGTCATCATAGACAAACATGCTGAGTATTCAGTGATATATGTGGTAACACAGAATTTTCCGTACACAGCCTTAGCAAGATCTGGTTTGAGAAGCGTTGATCTATAGTGTATTCCCTCCTGCTTTGTGCACCTGGTGCAAGACATTACTGGCCATGGTCCTCCCTTGACTTCCTTGGGGGATCTCTTCCACAGTCTACCAGATTTGAGAACCCAAAAGGACAAAGAAACATTTCTCCTGGTCCGTGTGCTTGCCACTTTCTATATATAAGTCCAGTTTTCTTGTAAGGGGGCTGGTCAGGGCCATCCTGGCTCGTAACGCAACCAAAGGAGCCCTGAGGGGCCACTGTCATCTTGGACCCAAGTCAGTCCTGGAGCCATCTCTCGCTTTGCTGCTGAGATATGCCACACAGCTCTTGACTGTATGAATGTTTTAGTGCGTTACTTGTTGGCTTATAACAGAACCGGCAATGGTAAGGAGAGTGCTCAGAGCAGCTTCTGTACAAAGGGCCAAGTAGGCAAGGTCTGACCAGCTAGGATGGGTCTGACCACCTAGGACCTGTCACATCTGGGGTGGCACAGGGACGGCGATAAGGGAGCAGTTGTTATACTAGGGAGAACGAGATGAAAATAGCAAGTAGCAGTTTTTAGAACAATTGAAGATGATTTTTCACACAACTTGGCTTGCACACAGTAGTGAATGAAAAATCCACTGAGAGATATTACATACGGAGATAGTATCTTTGGTCCAGGAAATCGCTGGTATTTCTGGGGAAGTGTAACTACAGGCTTTCCTGATATTTATATTTTCCCTAGGCATCTATTATGGGCTGCCGTCAGAGACAGGATGCCTGGCCATGACGATCAGACAGGTTGGCTGCCCTAGGAACAGCCTGTCCCTGACGCAGGTACAACACCCCACTTCAAAAATCACCGTCTTCCCATAGCTCGTTTGCAGTTCCCGGCTTGGGTGGAGGTTTTCAGTGCAGAATTTTGCTCAGTGGTGGCAAGGAAGCCCATCCCCCACTGAAATCTTCATGCTGTTTCAGTGGGATGGTTGGGGTTTGGGAAAATCTTGCTGGACCACAGTGTGGACTATTTCTGCATGACCTGGTCCTGAGTAGGGACTAGCCAACTAGCCTGGCCCCTAATGTGTGAATGGAGCAACATTTTGCTAACGTGTCGCTTTTCATATGTTCACATAGCCGTGGAGTCTTCAGACAATGCAAGAAAAAGACCCTGCCTGTTTTGTGAAGAGCTGCAGAAGATTCCCCAGGACAATGTTTAAAAATTTGCTAGATTCATTAGCAAAACATGTAGGTTGCTTAAAATGACAACTTGTCACTTGTGTCATCAGTGCCACGTGTTACCAATACAGATTGGTTTTCAAAATGAGACTGGTGAAGGAATTCATAGAACTTTCAAATAGATCATGTTAGCTGTCCTCCAGCATTTCTGTCCTTACATTAGGGAAAAGAGCGCTCAGGAAGGAGGAGGAGGTGTAAGAGAAAGCAATGTGCGAGGTTTTGATGGTTCTGAATGTCAAACTTGTGTCCAAGATATGATGATACTCCTCAGCTGCTGGTGTCCATATCTGGCACTCCAGAAGTGCTGTTGGATCAAGCTCCAGCCTGTCACCGCCAACCTTCAGAGCCTGCTCTTTGGAAGCTGCAGCCAAAGGGTTTTCTTGTTGGACAAGAAAAGATTTCCTTTTTCATTAAAGGAACGGGTATTTGTATGGTCAGGAGGTTGCGATAGTGCCACAACAGTGGCACTAAGGGAAATCCTTAGAGAGGATTTCTCACAGGGACTTCTGTTCCCTGAGGAATCCTTGAAATTTGTGGTAGTACCAGTGGACTAAGGACCATGAAGTCTCCATGTGCCCTCCTTGGTGTCTCGATGTAGGAGGTGTAACACAGCACAGCTTGTGCAGAGATGCTGTAGAGTTCTCTCACCTGCTCAGGGCTTAGTTTCTCTGCTGTGGCCAAGATCCCAGGCCAATAGCACAAAAAATAACCAACTGCTTTGGAAACGTCTGGGGTGAACTCTAATTCTGGGGGGAAAGTATTATTTCTACTCTCTCCCAACACATGGGCATCAGAGGTGAGTCAACTTCACAGAAGATGAGTTGTGCAGCCATAAAAATGTAAGTGAGTGATATAGTTTTCATTACAGATGAATACTCTTCCCCAGGGAGTGACATTAGTGCTTTAAAGAACTGAGAACTCTTCTGATGATATTTTATTTTGATTTCTGCTCCAGGCTCTCAGAGAGGCTGCTCAGGATTGTTGCTTCCTTCATGAAAATTTGATTTCTGGAGCAGCAACAGGACAATAACTAATTCTGTAGGTAATCTAGAAGCAATTTTCCTTTTACAAGAGGACAAATTGCAACCAGGAAAGACTGAATCACTTGGGAAATTGTGTGCCCTACAGTATAAACCCAAACTCTCCTGTGCCATCGTAGTTTTGGATTCAGAGGGGACAGTTTGGTGCGCACAAATTTGTTGCCAGTACCACATCCCTTCTAACATGATCATTTCTCCTGGACTTCTCTGACATCTCTGTTCTTCACAGGCTCTCAAGATTGAATTGACACCCCCAGTCTGCCTCATTAATCCCCTGCATTTTGTGACGCCTAAAATAGGGGCTTTTGAAGAGGAAACGAGCTGCTCCACTGCCAAAAGCAGCCTCTGGTATGGCCCAAGGAGCAGCAGCAGGGGAAGAGCTATCACCGATGAACCACCACTGCTTTCAGACCAGCATCTACACAGGATCCTGCATACGTTACTCTGCGGTGGTGTCAGTAAAGCAGTGGATGTTTAAGACAGGTGACACGATAATCCGTGAACCAAGGCAATATTCTGCTGACAGCCTTAACTGACAGCCAGGCTGCACCTCAAGTCATTTACTGGCAGGGTGGAAAAGGTAAACTTTGTTTTCTTTACAGTGAAAAGGGCTGTTCTTTAATTATTTTTTTTATTTAATTTGACGAAGGGGAAGTAAGCTCTACATAGCCAGTGGAAAACCTGCTTTAAATGTCAAAGCATCTACAAACATGACAAACACCTGAAAGCCAAAATGTGTGATGACGCTCTTTTTCCAGTACACTTGGCCATCAAGCTGAACAGCATCAATTTGTTGACATTCAGCATTCCCGGATATCTCAAAGCTGTTTATGAGCGCACACAGATGTCCATTTGATTGACTAGTGAACAGCAGCCAAGCCAAAGAAACTGAACTATTCCTATCTCCTGCTCAGGGCTCCTCATAAGAGAATTAGTCTTTAAAATGTTCCCTTTCTAACAACAGAGAGGAGGGAGAGAGGGCTTTGGGGGCAATGAATGAAGAGGAAACCAGTTTCAGTCATTTCTGTACAGCATTGATTTCACTTCTCACCATCATTGGTTGCACAGAGCCATGGAGCAGATTTCTGGGTGAGCTGAGCACAGATGAGCTGATGGATCGTTACTGACGAATGCCCTGTGTAAACGTGATGGCTGATCAGCACAGGGACAAGTGAGCCAAGAAGGGAGCTGAGAGGGGGTTGCTTTGGACAGTCAAGCTCTGCTGCCAGACTCGTCATGCCTGGCCTTCTTCCATCCACGGATGTGCTGTAGCTGGTACACCACAAGTCACAGCCCTGTCCCTTCAAAGGCCAACTGGGTGGCTATGGAGGGTAGAGAGGAGCAGGTCTCCTTCCCTTTCCACCCTATAAGCCAAAGACTTTCCGAATGTGCCACTGCAACAGGAAACTTGGCTTGGTCTTTGCAAATGCTGTTGTGCTAAATGATGCCTCTGAGCCCTCCTGCTCTCTGCTCCCGGTGCCCTGGGTGCTCTGGGGTGGAAATGCAGGAGCAGTTCTAGCTGCAGCCATAAGCACCCTGGTGAGACCTCAGCAAACTCCCCCTAATTATTTACAGAGGAAACAAGAGGCTCCTTAGGCCTCTGTGCGTAAGATGAACTTAAAGTCATGGTGAGGAGCCAAGCTGGCTTCCTGGCAAGGATGGGGAAGGAGAGGAGGACTAGGTGAGGAAGGGATGAAGAAGGGCAGGCTCAGAGTCCTGCCAGCACGGCAGGAGTCAGTCTGGCTGGGACGGGACTTGTGCTCCCTGGGAAGATTTTGGCCTGACAGTGTGATTTGTTGCAGAAATATGATGAATTTTCCTTGCTGAGGAAAGAAACAGGTTTGCTTAGGTCCCTTCTGCCCCTGGCTGTCCCACTGTCAGTGACTCTAGAAAAGAAGAAGTGGTTGGTTACTGAAGAAGCCACCAGGTAATTCCAATCTCTTGGTGGGTTGGCTCTCTCACACTGCATAAGTTCCCTGGGAACAACACACCTCAGAAATATCAGAGGAACAAAATACACAAAGGTGGTTAAAAATGCTGCTGCTGCCTGGGCTGGGGTGAAAGCCCATTGCTGTGGTCACACCAATCTTCTCTGTGCCTCCTTGCCATGCTGCTTTCTTTACCACGTCGAACATAGACTGCTCAGGCTCATGTTTGCGGTGCATCCCCACCCTCCCTCATCTCTCTCCTGCCTGGGATGTCAGCTGCTACCTTCCTTGGCTGACAATCCCATTACTCAGTTGTTAAATCCTTAAACTAGCAGCACATGTCTTCTCTCCCAAGGTACCCCTAATGCTCTGCAACTAGTCTAGTGATTCTTACTGCGTCCTGGTACTTCCTCAGGTGTCTGTCTGTCTGTCTGTATCCACCTGTTGTCTTTTTGTTCTAAATCGTAAGCCTATAGAGACAGAGCTTTCTGTTTCTTCTGCACCTGGAAAGCCTGAGGACAGAGGGTCCCCAGCTGGATCCAGGCCCTATATCTGGTAACAGGTGATTTATATTTCATGGCAGCAGAGTTGGTTGGCTCCTTGGGGAAGTCTCCTCCCTGCACTAAAAGCCAAGTCCTTGTTACCTCAAAGCAAATGATCAGACGAGTAAATGAGCCTGAAACTTCAACTTCTAATCAGGAGATTTCCTGAGGGAGGACAGCCTTCAGGTTTCCCATGGCCAGAGGTTTTCATCTCTCCTTGCTAATAAAGAGACAAAAATGTTGTCTTAAAGGTGGATGAGTGACAAGAAGAAAAAAAAAAAAAAAAAGAAAGAAAGAATATTTCATGCCTTATTTCTACCATGTATATGGAGCAAAAAGGGGAATCCCTTGAAAAAGCTGGTGTGAGGAGTGAGGACAGCAGTCCCCCAGCATTGCTGTCAGAGTTTCAGGGAGTCGCCTGAGCTCAGAGCATGGAGCTCGACTCTGCCGCGGGTCTTTCACTCCCACCAGGTCAGAGCAAGCCCGGCAGCGGGGCCACAGCATCGACCTCCTCTGGTCCCCCTTTTCAGCTGCCCAGGCTGTTCCCTGCTAGCAAGCACCCAAACGAAGGCACAGAACCACAACCTTTCCCTGCTCCCGGCGAGGCACCGTGTCAGCCCTCCTGCACGTCAGGCATGTTGTTGTGCCCAGCTCAGGTGAGTCGCCCCCGTCACGGCTGCCGTCCCAGGGTGCCCGTGGGTCCCGGTGGGGAAAGCAGGCTGCTGTCTGCAGGGGTGACATTGCTAGAAAGGTGCTAACCTGGTTTCAGTGTCCTGGTTTTATTTGTTCGTCCAGTGGTTCCACCCTGCGCCCCACCCCGACAGTGGTTAGCGTGGCGTTAATTACCAGCCGTTCCGTCCCGGTGGCGATTGCGTTAGGCTGAACGACTTACAGATTAGACCAGTGTGGGTCACTCTGCCAGGGCAGGTGAGCCGTGGTTAGTGGGACGCGGTGACACACTGCCCCAAGCAGCGGCTGTCAGGGTTCGGCACGGCTGCGGGTGCCGAGCTGTGCCAGGGCAGCGCTGGCAGAGCCGGGGAGCCCAGCTGAGCACTGGGTATTGTGTGCCCCTCGCTTGGGCTGCAGCAAGCAGGGCCAGCGCAGGCTGCTATAAAATAACTCCCTGGGATGTACTCATCTAAATGAGCCTCAAGGGCACGGCTTTCCTAGAAGCTTCTAAAGAAAACCCATCTCCCCTTGCCAAGACTACGCAGAGGTGATGTTTTTGTGGCTAGAGCCTGGGACAGGGCTTCATGTGATGTAGATGTGGTACCATCTTCTGCACGACCTCAGGCAAACGCCTCTCCATGCCTCACCCTCCCTAGGGGTCTGGTTAGGAGGGGGTAAAGAGCCTGGGTGCCCCGAGGGGAAGGTGCCCCATCTGTTCTCAGAGGGGTAGCTTGTAGGTGGTCCTTATCTGTTTCTTGGCTTAATTTCTTCAAAATACTGGATCTGGGTGCCCGGTCGTTGCAGCTGGATGCAGCACTGTGTGAGCTCTGCATCCCTTTCTCAGGGCTTGCCAGCCCGCAGCCCTTCCCCTGACCGAGAGAGTGACTCTGGCCTCGCAGCCCTGCACAGGGCAACCGCAAGGCTCTTTCTGTTCTTTCAAAACCTAACGTAAAAAATGATAATAAGCTACATCTAGCTCTATGCAGCAATTACGTGGGATTCCAGACCTCGCACCTGTAGCATAATACATAACAGAGCCAGATAAATACCTCGTCTAATGATTGCTCTGAACAGCATACAAATCACATCATGCAGGGTGAGCTGAAAGCCATTTTTCAGTCAAAGCTGATGAGCTTGCAAAGACTTGCTTTGCCCAGCTCTCTCTGACTGCAGGTTTGTCCTCTTCTCCTTGGAATCCTTCCTGTTATTTTTCAGCCTTCCTGTCGCAGGATGCAACATTCATTACAATAACAGATCAAACTTTGAGTGGAAAAACTCTGCTTTACAGTCGTCTTCAAGATTTCCCAGTTTTGTTCCTGTTTACTGATCTCCAGCCCTGACCTCTCGGCTCACCCTGCCAGGTACGGCGTTGTAATAACACGGCAAAAACAAACCCAGCGGGCCTGTGTGCGTACCCATAATTAGCAGGTAGAGTGTTTTCACGGGATAGACCATGTTTCTCTTGGGCAGACCTAGGTGTTTTATGCAGCCTGGGTGGTCAGGCACCGGGACAGGGGCCTGCAGAGGCTGTGTGATTGCCATCGTTATTCAAAACTTACCTGGAGAAGAACCCAAAATGTGAAATTATCCCTGCTTTGAGTGGGGTTTGAGACCTTAAGAGACCTGCTGAGGTGTTCTGAGATGCTGTGTGCTCTGTCAGAGCTCTCGTAGCATCCCCAGCGGCTGTAGCAGGACTCCCTGCGGAATCCCTTCCTGGTGAGGACTTGCCACCCTGACAGTGACCAAGTTGTAGTGAGGAATCTCAGTGCTGCGTGAGGACGCGCACAAGGCATCGAGTGTTTGTGCAGTTTGCTGAAACACACACACAGCTTCTGGGCAGAGCTGGGGAAGGAACATTGCTCTGTGGCTTCACGTCCCTCATTGCAGTCATGGTTAATACAGATTCAGAGGACTATTTCCAAAAGCATCTTAAAACCAAAGTCCTGTTACCTGGAAGCGGATCTGAAGTCTTCAGTACTTAAGTTACATCTAAAACACAAATGTGGGCACCTAGTAATGAAATTCTTCTCACCTCATATTAACCACCCAATTAATGGTGTAAACTAGTTGTATAATTCCTCCTATAGTTAAAGGAGAGAAGCGCCTGTAAAAGTCAGTTCCCCTTATCCTCTTAGCTGCCATCTTAAGACGGGATAAGTCATTCTCTGGAAAAGACCAAACTCCTAAATATCTTTCTGGGAAAGACCAAACTCCTAAATATCAGAGAGGAATAGGCAGAAGAGGAATCCCACCCTAATGACGAAGCTTCTCTGGGAACTCAACCCAAGCCTAAAATTTCTGTATTAATTCCTTAACTTGAAAAAGTCAAGTGCTTTAGAAACCCTGGCTAGAGAGCCTGCTCTGCCTCTCTGTGCCTAAATGCTTTTGAAATCCGGTCAGAGATGGCCCCAACAAGGGCTCCAGATTCTCTAGTGAGATATATGGGAGGAAGTTCTGAAGGAGAAGAGCAGCATCAGTGCAAATTTGCTTGGAGACGTTTTTGTTGACTGGATTTCTGCGGGTTTTTTGCTTGTTTGTTTCCTGTTACTCTTATGTTATCAGCATGGAAATATTAAGTGATGTGACCAATGTAGCCAGTAAGACTAGCCACAACTATTATATAACGTCTGGTTGCAGTAAACATCTCAACGATTATTTCTTTGATTGCAGTGCAAACATATCCTGTGTACAAAATGTGGGTAACCGGGTAGAGTTATGTCATGACTCAGGATGAGCCAATATCATAAGCAACTGTTAATGAAGGGTGGGATTTTCATTAGTTTCTCTGCATTGACCTATTTCAGTTCCTACCGAAGGTAGCGGCTGAAGAGGGAGGCCCTCGGGAAGGGAAATCTTGGGTGATTTACGGTTATTGGGCACTCACTCGTGTCAGAAGGTGAGGGGGGCGTTTATCACAGCAGAGGCTGAGCAGCATCTCGCGGACGGGAGGAGTGGTCCTGCACTCTCCTGCACTCTCACGAAAGCTTCGTCCTCATGCATCTCGCGTCGCACCACCCCAGGGCCTGCAGGGATGTAGGTGCAGGACAAAAATAAAGTCTGTCAAGGGTGGTTAGACACAAGCACGGTGTCTCTGGCTCAGGAAACCCTTTGGCCACAGAAGGCGAGAGCGTTTTGGGGAATCTTTGCCGCCTGTTCAACCTCACGCTTTTCCCTTAGGCATCCGCTGTGGGCAGCCGCTGGAGGCAGGATACTGGGTTAGAGGGATCTTTGGTCTCTCCCAGGGCGGGTGGCTGTTTTCACGTTGCATTCTGTGAGATAATCCGAGGCTCCTTCTGTATTAAAAATAAAAACCTTGAACTCACATATTTCCTTATGGAAAAAAAAAAAAAAAACAGCTATCTTGGGATCCTGCTTATATAACCGGAATAACTTTTTGTTCTCTACCCCACCAAAAGAAAAGCAAAAGGCTTTTATGTCGTATAAGATATTAATGAACAACGTTTCCTCTGAACAGAGAATGTTTGGAGCTCTGCTAAAATCTCTGCTCGGGAGAGGTTTGGTCCCTCGCTCTGGGGACGGGTGATGTTATGCAGCCTTTCTGAGCCATTACCAAACCACATCCCTCTGCTTTTAGTAACAACTTTTACTGACTTATCCTCTCACTGTACCTATTTGATGATATGAAAATAGCACCCAGCCCTAAAAGAAGGAAAATTAAGAGGCTTTATGACATTTTTAAAATGTCATAGGAAGGGATGTTAAATTGCGCTCCTCGTTCCACATTTCATTTGAAGAAGGAAAGCAGCGAAGCGATTTCCAGAAACCACAGCCCAGCCCCATTACGGAGGAGACAGTGTAAGATGATTTAACCCATCTGAAAAGAAAAATTAGGGACACGTGACAGAAACAGAGAGGTAAAAAGTGACTTGCTGACAGGGAGATAAAAATTATACCAAGTCACAAGCAGATTCAGGAACAAAGCACTGGTCTCCTGACAGCCAGTCCACCCTCTGCAAATATTATTCATCAGGTAAAAGAATTACTCTCGTGAATCATTGCCCTGTAAGAAATTTTAGAAAGCTCACAGAAGCGATGGAGTGATTGACTGGATTTTGAGCTTGCCTGCTCAATCCTGGGAAAGCCCCATGTGACAGAAAGAGAGGGAATTGGTACCCGAACACCTGACGTGCCCTGCAAGCAGAGAGTGAGAGGTGGGCAGTACACTGCTTCTGGAGGGTTTTTTATAGTCTGAGAGATTTTCAAGAGTTCCTCTGTAACTGAGAAGTAGAAGTGGTTTGGATTTTCCTATTTGGAAGCCTTCCTGTCTGTAATCTAATTTAGGATGTAATTAAGGGACTTTTAAAAAGAGCACACCAAAAAAGAACCAAACAACGACCAATCTCTGGTGTGTCTCATGCTGGAACAACCCCAGACGATGCCACAGACGAAATAGGAGCTTTCCGTCTGTACAGTCTCAGTGCTGTACGTATTTATTTCTGGTAGGTAGCTGCCTGGTTTACCAGCGTGGTTCACGTACTGCTGGTGTCAACAGGTGCTGGCAGGGGCACTTAGGGCACAGCTTTGTCCATCATCTGCGTCAGCATAGGGGCTAAGAGGAGCTCGATTCACTCTGCTCTGCTGTGCAGGGGACGTCTCCGTTTATTTACTGCACTGGGGCTGGGGGAAAGCAGACAGGTGTTAAATCAGTGCAGCTGCAAATCTGCCCCCTGAGGTGTCCGTCTCCTGCATTGGGAGCCTCCTGGCTGGGAAGGACGGCTCCATGCTGAGCTCAGGGCTGGCTGGGGCGGCGGGAGGGCATGAGCATGTTCTGTGAGAGGCAGATGTTAACGAGAGTTTACTGAAGGGTGAACTAGAGCTATCCTGAACACCCTGGGAATCCTGGAGTGCATAGCCCCAGCTTGGGGAGGGTGCTGGATACATCCTATATAGGCATTACAAACTGCCATTAGCTTTATCACCCCAAAGTTCTTCACCATAGTATGCAAAGTTGACTTGGCAATAGCCCGATATATTTTCCACTTTCATGTGTAACTACTGCAGCTTTGCTTTGGATTCTCCACTGCTGTACATGAGATTCCTGTTAAGCATGTTAGGGTATAAGTGCCTTGAGACAGAAATGGTCTTTTGGGTCTGTATTTACCCAGTATCTGGCCTCCTGCCAGTCTGGCCAGAGGCCGGAGTCCCTTAGTACCTCCGCATCACAGAGAAAGATTAATCATAACAATCCTCAACCTCTTGCATGTCTAGGTGATGAATCCTTCCCACATCTCTGCAGAACCAGTGCACGCAGCAGACCCGTCGGCAGGGTGTGACTTTACCGTGCCCCGGTACAAAAAGTCCACAGACATTTTTCATACACATTAAGCATCGAGTATCATGTGCCACTTTTGAAGTGCAGTAAGCCGATGCCTATGCTGCGCTCAAGCTTTCTATAAGAAGCGCTTTTCCAATGCGGAGTGGTTTGTGCTCTGAGCATCACTGGCCCTTTGTACAACTGGGGAAGCTGAGATGCCGGGTAGGGAGAAGACTATAATAAGCAAGCAAGAGAGGGGAAAAAAATTCACTATTCAGACACTATGCTCTGTTCAGATGGTGCTGGCTGCCCTGCAGCTCCCCATCATGGTGCCCAAAGTCCTGGAAGTCTCCCAAGTACGGTTTTGCAAGCTGCCTCAAGCTGAGTGTAACGTAGCCCTTTGCTGCTGCTGCAGGTGAGCTGAGTACCAGAATGTGTCCTCCTGGAGGTGTCAGGATTTGCCTCCCCTCCAGCTGCATTGCCCCAGCCGATAAGACCCCATTGACCACGCTGACAGCGGAGGTGTCAATGGCGAATTTGAGGACTCAAGGAATGAAAGAGGAGGCCTGCTGTTGGAAAGGCTTTACACATGGACCGACTTTCTTGTAGGAGGGACTCCTTGATGTGGGTGTTGCAGAGGAGCCGGCTCTGTTTTGTATTGCTTGAGTCACGAGGGATCAGTGCTTGCAGGAATAAACGTGCCAGTAGTAGCATGAGTGGGTGGGTGGGAGAGAAAAAATATTTGGGGTTGGTGCCTTCCATCTCCTGCTCTGGCCCGGCCCTGTCGCCTCCCCCCGTTCCTCCCAGCCACAGCAAAGGCTGCTTGGCTGCTGCCAAGGGCGAGCAGTTGGAGTCTTCACCTCAACACATTGCTCATGTGCAAATTAAGAAGCAGCATAAGCAGGGAGGTGGCAGTAAATGTGCTTTATCTTCCGGGACAGAGTCCCACCAAATGGAGTGGGAGCCGGGTGATAAATGTTCGGTCCTCTGGCCATCTGGCAACTCCTGCCAAGGGACTCAGCCTGGAATGTGCAACTTGCCAGTTTGGATTAATAGGGTTGGTGTAATATCGGCCTTAATGCCTGGTTATGGTCCTGCCACTTACTATTTCCTACACCACCTCCTGGGGTGTGTCTGGACCGAGACAAGCAGCGCTGACCACTGTAGGGACTTAGCTGTCTCAAGAGGGATGCTGATGCATGAAGCCTTTGGTCATCTTGCAGGTCCTTAGAGTGTCTCAAAGCATTCCTGGGCCTATAATTTTTTGGTATTTTGCTCTATTTCATCTACATCCACTTCTCTCTTCCAGGGTCCATGGATTTCTGTAGTGTGGGGAGCAGGATCCACCAGGGGAAATCACCAGGCACTGTGTTACGGGATGTGGGTAGGAGCTGTGGCCAAACCAGTGCAGCTGCAGTAGCTCCCTGTCCATCCCGGGAGGAGCGGCTCCTACCTTTATGTAAGGATGTATGGGTGTTCCTGGGAAATCAAAGGTCATCCCCTATTTTAGGAGGTGGAGGCTTGAATGGAGGAAGGAGAAGCTTACAGCCAACACCTGACTCTGCGTTTAATTATCTAATGTGTCAATGCACAAATATCAGCTCTGCCAACCTCAAACATGCAGAAATCTTGAGTCAGACCACTTCCCCTTGTCCCCCAGTGTGGGATTTCCATGCAAAAAGAAGACATTGGGGTTCTTGTTTCCTACTTAAGTCGAAGCCTTCAGGGGACGTGGTTTGCATTTGTCTTTAATCAAAGCAGCTGCCTTCAGGTAACCTGTAGGACCACAGGAGCTGGGCTTGGAGAACACCTCACAAGCTAACCAAAAACCTTGGGTCAGGCCCTGCCAGGTGGATCGCTGGGATTTCGTGGTTAAATACAGGGTCCCAGAACCCCACAGCAACAAGAGGACTGGGTGTAAAGCACTGTGCACAAGTGGAGATATGATGATGAGAGGGTTGGGCAGAGGCATTCAGCGTGGCTCTGGACAACTCACTGGTAAGGCTGCAGCCTCTTCCACTTCATGGTCTGGCCACTGCTTTCCTGAGGAGGATGGATGAGGTAATACCCATGGGTATGATGGCAGGAAGGCATCTGGAATTGGATGTGTCGGGGCTTTTTTCTAAGTAAGGATTCCTAGCACTTAGGAATGGCTGGTCTTGGTCCGAAATTCATCTCAAATGATCTGAGGACCCCTTTGATAAGTGACCAGCAGAAGTTTACGGTAATGTGGAGCAGTTCTCTATAGAGCAATCACCTTCACAGGGAGCACCTTAAATATTTAAATCAGATATCTTGTGCTTTACAGGGACTCCAGACAGACAAGTCTTAGATGAGAGGTTGTAGCATGTGTGATGCCCCATGGCTCAAGTGGCAGAGGGACTTGGGTTTGCCTCGGGGTGTTGTCATGGATGCTGAGGCTCTCCAGCCACACTCCACTGTGGGGATTTCTCTTATGGGGTTTTTGTAGCCATAGCTTTATTTTTGCATATTTTTTTTTGTAGGGTTGGTGAAATTCCATTTTCGCTCACACCAGTATTATCTGATGTGGCTTCCCTGCAGTTAACATTTGCTCTTTGGGACTTTTCAAATAAATACTGCATTACTTTATCCCCCAGCCCCTCAACATAGCCATCTATATTAGCACCTCCAGGCTGGTTCAACAATGTGTTTTATCTGCAAATTCCAGTTCAGTTTGAATTTTGCAGCTGACACTAAGCCATATCGCTGGCGATTTCAGAAAGAGCCTTGAGCAGTTTGACTGAGAGGGAACCTGTCAAGACACAGCCTTTGTGCTCACTGCTCTTGCGGCTCTGCTCTGTGTTAACCTGTCTGCGCTTGGTCTGCGAGCCTCTTTGTCTGCTGCGCCCTTTCATTGCGGGATCACTTGTAATTCTGGCGGATCAATAGGGCTTTTGTACCCTTCCACCTTCCCCAGGTGCTCCCCTTTACTTAATGCCAGCTAAAATGTTTTAAACAAAGCACAGAGACTCAGCCCACTTGTACTGGTTGGGTAGGTGCTATGAGTTAGTTGGCAGGTTTTAATCCAGTAAAGCCTAGTTAACACTGTCCTTGTGCAGTAAGCTGATTAAGATAAATAGGCATGCTGTGTCTTAGCAGATGCCTGAAATCAGATCAACCAAATGCAGTTAGACTGGCCAGGCAACTTTTTTTATTATTTATTTATTTATGTCTATTTTTTTTTCCCCCCCTTTTAACTCCCCCACTGACAACAGTGCCTCGGCTTTGCAGCGAGGTCTGCTTAGGATGCAGTGGTGGCAATTGGCTGCCGTCCACCTGCCAAGGTCACCGAGATTAGAGGAGCTTCTGGAGGAATGCTGTGAGCTCACGTGAACCCTTGGCAGCTGCCGGCCCCCTTGCCCTTCGGCAGCAGGGCCTGTGCGTCCCTGGCTGGGAGGAGGAGGCCGGGGGACAGTGGCATGAGGTGCATGAAACTGGGAGGAGGTAGCTGCAGTGAACCCAGATTCATTCCTGCTGCCACCATCAGCAATATGCCCTCCGCCCCATGCATGAGACAGGGGACAAGTGGGGTGCTTTGCCCTCCGCCTTCCTCATTTGCAGGTGTAGGGAAGCCTCTGGCTTCCTAGAAAGCAGAATGTCCTGGTTCACCAAGAGTCATGCTCTTGGGTTTCACCACTGGCACTGGGGATGTCTGTGTGCTGCTGCCCCAACGCGCAGAGGACGGGTCGGGACACAAAAGCTGCCTCCATGAACAGGGAGCCTCAGCGGGGTTTGGGAGTCCAGGCCTCGAGGGGGACCTCCGAACCCAGCAAGGACCTTTCTGGTTTGGGATGTCTCATCCCCCCTGGCTTTTACAGCTCATTGGTGTGAGAGTATTTTCCACAGTTTCCCAGGGGTGATCCAGGACACCCCAGGTCCATGGGGAAGGTTACAGTCCCCTGAGTGAGTATTTCAGCATTTCATGTCTGAATACCAGCTCTGTTGAGCAGTGTGGCGAATAAAGCTCCCATTTAGGATATTGCTGCTGCCTAAGAGGCTTTAGGGATTGTTAAAACTCTTGTCTCTCAGGAAATAGTCTGGCTTCATCTGTTGCCAATTAGAGCCATGGGGCAGCGCGGAGGCCCGGGGTGAGTGTTTGCAGCTCGCCAACCTCTGCCTGCCTTCAGGGCTGCGTGAGGGGGTAACGCAGGAGCACGGAAAGGGGTGAAGCCCTCACCGCAAGCTGCCAAAGGCCACCAGCGGCCATGGAGTGATCGGGATGTGGAGGAAGGACCGGGCATCATTAGCTCAGCATTGGCCTGAATTAGGGCTTCCTATGCACGCACAGATGGGGCCTGAAACATCATCCCACTTCTTAGATCTGTTTGCCTCAGGGGTATTAAAACAGCCTTGAAATGGAAACTGGACATTGGCTGGCCAGCGGGAGAAAGCAGACCTTGTCCCTCCTGTGGTGCCCGCTCTGCGGGGGCTCTGCCCTGACATGCTCCAACCATCAGTGCCCAGAAGAATGGGACCCTTGGGTAGTTTGGGCATAAATGAGACCAACTCATGTCTGGGTTTTGGGCTGCCGGCAGCTCTGCGGTGAGAGGGTGGCCATAACCTCTCAGCGTGAAAGAGCGCCGAGGACTTGCTGAACAGGAAATGTATAATAAATTCAATCTTCTGCCCGTCTCCAGGGGAAACCTCCTGTGAAGTGGTTGTAATTCTGCCCTGGGTTATTGCACAGCGCGTTGCTGGCTCTGCTCCTGCTGAGGGTGAGGAGAGAACCAGGCAGCCACATGCCGCACAGCTGGACGTCCAACTGCAGGACAGCTCTAGGAGCCAGAGCTGCGTGGAAAGCAGAATATCTTCAGGCGTTGGGCAGGGGTTGGTGCAGAACTGCCCCTCTGTGTCACCTGTCCACCCTGCCCGGGCACCCTGGCATCATGTGTGCATGGAGGGACAGCGTGGGGTGCCCCTCCAAGCCCTGAGCTCAGCAGATCAAGAGCTGCAGCTGTGAGTTCGCTTCCTCCCACCGTAAAACAAATGGTGGGGTTTGGTTTCCGGAGCCTTTTGCTACCCGAACCCTGCAGTGTTTGCACAGCACTGACCTAAATTAGCGTTCAGCTCTCCTGGAGTGCCTCTTAGTGCGTTATGAGTTTTTAGACCCAACTGACTGGAAACCAGGTACCCCCAGGACCTTGTTGACTTTGCTTTGTTGTTCATTTTGGATGCCAAGTTTGAAAGGCAACCAGTGGCTTTGTACTTATTTCCAGCTTCTGTTGACCTACCACGTTCTTCCGGCTCCAAGAGCCTGTGTTTCATTCAGTGTGCCAGTCTCCAGGTGACAGACTTGTCCCCTGGCAGGCTGCCCCTTGCTCTACCAAGGGCAGCCCTTCCTCTGCAGCCGCTCATTTGCCCTGTCATATTTCAGGGTCAAGTCCCCAGTTCACCTCCCCTGGGTCCTGTTCGGCTAGTGAGTGTTGACTCATCTGCGGTTTTGCTCCCCTGATTTCATTCTTTACGAAATCGGGGCACGCAGAAGGCTAGACCACCCAGGAGATGGGCAGGCTGCCCTAGAGAGCTATCAGGGCAATGCAAAGAGGCCCAAAACATCTAATTTCTGCACAGAGCTTTGTGAGAGAGCTTCTTGGAGGGACATGGCTTTTATGGTGTACAGTCTGCCCCATCCTCTGTCCTTTACTGAGGAGGGGGAAAACCAGGGAGAGATTCTACAGGTCAGGGAAGGTCCTGAGGTGTCAGAGAGACAGAAGTGCATTAAACTTTATAGTGCCTGAGCTATGCTGTCAAGTGGCAGCACAGTCTAGATGAATGAGGGAAAGACAACCTTTGCAAGATGCTTCTCAAAGTTCAAACACCCTTGGACAGGCTGGTCATAGGCCAGCAGAAGTGGGGGTCCCTTGGTAGATACATAATGCCAGATGCCAGGGCTTTGCTTTGCCTAAAGCTCAGTGTATAAGGAACGTCCTCTCACACCACGCAGCCAGTGAAGTCCACATGAGGCTTCACAGGGGCTCGAATGCAAGAGGACTCAGAAAGTCCTCACAGATGGTCTTGCCGAAAGCAACGTCACTTCTCGCCCTTGTTTCTGGGTATGTCCATGGAGGAGCAGTGGGCAGGGGAGGGAGCCAGCAGTGGAGAATCATGCACTCAATGGAAAAACACAAATCTCAGCAAAGCCTGATACAGAAATTACTGAAAGGGAATGTAAAGCCTGCTTGGGTTTGGGGTTCTTCGGAGCTGTGTTTCTCCAGCTAATTAATTGCCCTAGTGATGGTGAAGCTCTTATCAGATCCAGGAGGGAGTCCACCTCGGGGACAGTGGGAGAGAAAATGAAGGGTAAATTAACATACAAAGAGTGGTAGTGAGAGGTAAAGTTTGCTGTTGACCACGAGCAAACTCAATCAGACTATGTCCTTTCTTCCTCACTTTGATGTTGAGGGGCAAACCCTGAGAGCTGTTTGCTTGCCACAGAGTCGCTGGGAGCGTTGCTGAAAGCCGGGGAGGGGAGCAGCCTGCGCGGCTCCCTCCCATGGGAACACCGTGTCTGCGCCAGCAATGGGACCGCATCTCTTCTCACTGGAAATGGGAGAGAAATCCTGGGAGCTGAGGGACGGGCAGTCCCTGTTAATAAACAGGTGTGAGGAATGTTTCTAGGCCTGAGCCGCAACAGCAAAACTGGTGATGCACAGGCTCGTCCTCTGCGTGTGCGTGTCCCATATGGGCACACAACCAGAGCCCGACCCCACGGGTCACTCCCCAGCAAGTGTTGTAACTCCCCAGGCAAGGGAGAGAAAGAATCAGTTCTCTGCTTTTGAGATATAAAGCCCAGGTATGAGTGGTGACAGAAGATGCAAGCTCTCTCCTGTTTCTTATATTTTTTTTTTTTTTTTAAAAATGCAATCTGTCTGTCTGACTACAGATCTGCATAGCGCCAAGAGATACAGCCGTGGGTGTCGAATGCTCCCAAACCTGCTGATGTTTGTCGGCGCTGCAGGTGTGCTGCTCCTCAGTGGGTCAGGGGCAGAAGATGTAGGTGGCGAGTGGGTGTATAATGAAACCCCTGTGCCCTCGCGCCGCTGCCGGATTGCATCACGCTTCAAATCAGACAGGCAGATCGACAGGCTGGGGAGCCCAGCCATTCTGCCTGCTGACTAATCTCCCTTCCCCACGCCTCTGGCTGCCGTGGGATTTTGGCACAGAGAGCCCTAGAGCTTAGTTTGGTAGAAGCTCCGAGTGGCTTGAACAGCAGGAGGAAACCCAAAGCTGGGGACCCTTCACCAAAGCTGTACATCCACGGTGTTCCGAGCAGAGTGTAGCAGTAGCGAGCGACTCTCTAGAGCGTGTGATGGTACGGAATAAAAGCGTGGGTGGCAGGGGATGTTAACATGCTGGCAGTAATTCCCAGCTCCGTGACAATGAACCATTGATATCATCACACATGCTGGGCCGGATCCGGCATTCCTCCTCTTGCCTGAGACTTTGATGAAAGCAATGGGAATTACCATCTGAGATAATGACTGCAGGATCAGGCGCGTGATGACACCTTGCTTTTCTTATCTCGTTATCTCTGGCGCTGTCTCTCTCTGTCTCTTTCCACTACTTGTGATGTTTCATTCTGTGCTCACAAAGCGTAAGGAGAGACCACTGGAGAGCTCTAAAATGTAGACCATCCCTGGAAACTCCCTGAGCTTATAGGGAAAAGGCTCTTCCACTTTGTTTTCAGTAATTAAATTGCATCAGAAGATGCCGAAATCCATGTAATGTCTTGTTGCTCTTACCCTGGGCAAGCAATTGCTGGATGTTCTGCAATTAGGAGCAACCAAGGAGGTGGGCTGTGCGGGAGTGTATGTGAAGGGTGTCCAGGGAACCCTCTGCAGGAAGATGTCCTGGAGATCACCTTTGTTTGGAGACCACCTCTGCTAACACTTTTGAGACCACACTCTTGACAAGGCCCGATACAGATTACATGCTGAAGAAACCTTATCAAGCGTATTTAGCCAGTTCAAGTGTTTGGATGATTGCTGCTGCCGTTGCTTTTGTGCCCTGCTAGGGCTTCCCGCAGTGCGAGCCATGACACCCTGGGTCTCTGTAGTTGAGCCACATTAGTTCTTTCCCAGCCGATGGCAGAGTGAATTCACCTCTCCTTCTGCGCACCGGGAAGAAATGCGGAAAGCATGACCTGTGTGCACTGTTCAACTTCCAGCCTTTGAGATAATGCAACATTTCCCTTGCCTGGGAGGGCATCTCTTCCCTGCTGCCAGGTACCCTGAATTAAAGTGGGAAGAGTTGGTGTTTGCAGATAACCCCAGAAATGGCCTAGGAGGCTGATACAGCTCTTCAAGGAACACTAAGCAGTAGATGAACAATTAAATCCTTCTAAATTTGCTTGAGTGAATTCAAAGGTATTTGAAGTATCAGTTGTGGCCTGAATTGGAAGATGTGCTACCAAAGCTGCTGGTGCTGGAGGACACACACACTGCTCCCCTCTGGGCCATGTCCCCCTCATGCTCAGCCTTCAACCAGAGCAAGTCACAAGCTTTGCTACTGACCGGCCAGGCGATGAGGAGCATGGTGGCCCCAGGGTGGGAACCATGGCCTTCCTCCCAGGCAGATTCAGCATGTGCATTGTCTTTCACAGGAGGACAGATCCTGGTGGGGAGGTTGGCCATTGGAGAGGCACGGAGGAGACAGAACCGTGGAGGTGTCCTGCTGCATGGGGGCATAAGCGTGGCAGCCAGCCTGGCGCTGCACCATCCCTCTGATGGGGAGCTCAACGGTGGGCCCATCTGGGGCTCACCATGTCCATCCTGGCAACTACTCAGGGATTTCCAAGGCACGCTGCTGACCTTTGGGTGGGCATTAGACAAAGCAAAGCAAAGTTACCCCTTTATCCTAGCTACCAGCTAAGGCTTGATTGGAAGTGTAAGCATGACCCAGTTGAGTTCTCTGTTCGTCTCCAGTATGGCAGAAGAAGAGTTTCTCCTACCCGTTAGAGGGGAACTTGCTGGATGATTTTACTTTGTGTCAACCTGAATGGTTAGAAATGGAAAATTAATCCAGATTCAGTTAGTAGTTTGTGCACTGGTGATCTCTCTGCCCACGGGCAGGCAGGACACTTGTGTACTCTCACATTTGAACACTCTTCACACCAGATGCAAGAGAAATGAAGAGAAGTTGAAGAGCATGACCTCCCCATAAGGGAAGGTGGTCCCAGTTTGGGTGAAGGCAGAGCTGTACTTCAGAGACGGTTGTAACAGCTGCTAGTCTCGAGTGGGCTGTAGCCACAAGAAATATAAATACTGAACTTTCTTCCCATTTTTCCATGTTGCCCAAGGATCCAGCTCATGCTGCACTCCTCGTGTTCAGGCCCTGGGGGCTGCAGAGCCCCTTCTGTATCCACCAGAGTGGACTGAGCGAGCTGCACCGATGGGGACCCACCAAGGACAAATCCTCCATCGTTCAGGCATGCTGAGGCTGGAAACATTTTTCAAGTCTGTTGGGTCAGCTGTGTGTGAGCCTCCTCCTTTGAGGTTACAGTGGCCATAGTGAGGTGGATCCTAACTGTGTGGTGCCTTCAGGGACCACCGCTCCCACCATGAGTGCTGGGGAGGTCGGCTCCCTCCTAGAAGAGGGCTGGTGGTACCATCCTGCTGTGCTGTTCGGTGCAGACCCTGGCCTGAGGACCAGGAGCTGTAGGATCCCTGCCTGCAGCCCCACACACGATCACTCCAGGCAGCTCTGCTTCCCCTTCTCTCTCTGCAGGACGACGTCTTTTTTCTTTGCTATTTCCCTTCTCTAAGCACTTTGATCTCTGTGTGGATTCAGTGCAAAAGCCGGGTGTTCCCATACACCTTTTTTTTTCACTTGCCGTTGCAAATATCAATTGCTTTGATGACATATTACAAGTTTGTCTTAAAAATATTTATTTAGTTTAAGGCTGGTGCTGCAAGCATGCAGGAAGATGGCATAGAATCACAGAATCTTCAGAGTTGGAAGGGACCTCTAGAGATCATCTAGTCCAACTCCCCCGCTAAAGCAGGATTGCCTAAAGCACATCCCTCAGGGCTGCATCCAGGCGGGTCTTGAAAATCTCCAGAGAAGGGGACTCCACAACCTCCCTGGGCAGCCTGTTCCAGTGCTCTGTCACCCTCACTGTAAAGAAGTTTTTCCGTGTATTTGAACGGAACTTCCTATGTTCTAACTTGTGCCCGTTGCCCCTCGTCCTGTCACTGGGAACCATTGAAAAGAGTCTGGCACCATCCTCCTTCAGCCCACTCTTTAGATACTTGTATGCCATAATAAGGTCTCCCCTCAGACTTCTCTTCTCCAGGCTAAAGAGTCACAGCTCTCTCAGCCTTTCCTCATAAGGGAGATGCTCCAGTCCCTCAGTCATCTTAGTTGCCCTTCACTGGACTCACTCCAGCGGTCCCCTGTCCCTCTTGAACTGAGGAGCCCAAAACTGGATGCAGTATTCCAGTTGTGGCCTCACCAGTGCAGAGTAGAGGGGGAGAATGACCTCCCTCGACCTACTGGCCACACTCTTCCCTATGCAGCCCAGGATTCCATTGGCCTTTTTGGCAACAAGGGCACATTGTTGGCTCATGGATAATTTACTGTCTACCAGGACCCCCAGATCCTTCTCCTCAGAACTACTTCCCAGCAAGTCCACCCCTAACCTATACTGGTGCTTAGCATTCTTCCTCCCCAGGTGGAGGACCTTGCACTTGCTTTCGTTGAACCTCATTAGGTTCTTCTCTGCCCAGCTCTCCAGCCTGTCCAGGTCACGCTGGATGGCAGCACGGCCCTCTGGAGTGTCAGCCACCCCTCCCAGTTTGGTATCATCAGCGAACTTGCTGAGGATACACTCTGTTCCATCATCCAGGTCATTAATGAATATACTGAACAAAATTGGACCGAGTATTGACCCCTGGGGGACACCACTGGTTACAGGCCTCCAACTGGACTCTGTGCCGCTGATCACAACCCTCTGAATTCTGTCACACAGCCAGCTCTCAATCCACCTCACCGTCACCTCATCTAGCCCATACTTCCTCAGCTTCCTAATAAGGATGTTATGGGAGACAGTGTCAAAAGCCTTGCTAAAATCAAGGTAGATGACATCTGCGGCTCTCCCCTCATCCCGCCAACCAGTTATAACATCATAGAAAGCTATCAGATTGGTCAAGCATGATTTACCCTTGGTAAATCCATGTTGACCACTTCCAATAACTTCCTGTTCCTCAACGTGTTTGGAGATGACATCCAGAATGAGTCGCTCCATTACCTTCCCAGGGACAGAGGTGAGACTAACCGGTCTGTAGTTCCCTGGGTCCTCCTTCTTGCCTTTTTTGAAGATTGGAGTGATGTCAGCCTTCCTCCAGTCCTCAGGCACCTCTCCTGTTCCCCATGACTTTTCAAAGACGATGGAGAGTGGTCTAGCAATAACATCTGCCAGCTCTCTCAGCACTCGCGGGTGCATCCTGTCAGGGCCCATGGACTTATGAATGTCCAGCTTGGCCAAGTGATCTCTGACCCGGTCCTCCTCAACTGAGGGAAAATCTTCCTCTCTCCAGACCTTCCCCCTTGCCTCCAGGGTATGGGATTTGTGAGAGACAGCTTTAGCAGTGAAGACTGAAGAAAAGAAGGCATTCAGTAACTCTGCCTTCTCTGTGTCTTCCACCACTAGGGCACCCGTCTCATTCATCAGTGGGCCTACATTTTCCCTGGTCTTCCTTTTTCTGTTGATATACTGAAAGAATCTCTTCTTCTTGTCTTGAACTGCAGTGGCCAAGCTGAGTTCCGATTGAGCTTTGGCCCTTCTAATTTTCCCCCTGCATAGCTTTGTTATATCTTGATAATCCTCATAAGCTGCCAACCCCCTTTTCCAGAGAATGTAAGCTTTCTTTTTTTTCCTGAGGTCCAGCCAAAGCTCTCTATTTAGCCAGGCTGGTCTTCTTCCCCACCGGCTCGTTTTTCAAGACATGGGGATGGCCTTCTCCTGTGCATCTAAGAGCACCTGCTTGAAGTATGACCAGCCTTCCTGGGCACCTTTGCTCTTCAAAACTGCCTCCCAAGGGACACTCTCGACCATGCTCCTAAACAGGCTAAAGTCTGCCCTTCGGAAATCCAAGGTGGCAGTTCTGCTGGCTCCCCACCTTGCTTCACCAAGAATTGAAAATTCTACCATTTCATGGTCACTGCGCCCAAGACAACCTCCAACCTTTACATCCCCCACAAGACCTTCTCTGTCAACAAACAGTAGGTCCAGTAGGGCACTTCCCCTAGTTGGTTCCTTCACCAGCTGTGTTAGGAAGTTGTCTTCCACACACTCCAGGAACCTCTGGGACTGTTACCTCTCTGCTGTGTTATATTTCCAGCAGACATCTGGGAAGTTGAAGTCCCCCACAAGAACAAGGGCAAATGGTCATGAGACCTCTGCCAGCTGCTTATAGAATACTTCATCAGATTCTACATCCTGATTAAGGGGTCTATAACAAACTCCCATCACGATGTCTGCCTTGTTGGCCTCCCCTTAATTCTTATCCATACACACTCAACACTGTCATTCACACTGTTAAGTTCTAGACATTCAAAACTGCCCCTAACATAGAGGGCCACCCCGCCACCTCTCCTTCCTTGCCTATCTCTTCTGAAAAGTTGGTGGCCATCGATTACCACACTCCACTTGTGTATGTCTTCCCACCACGTTTCTGTGATGGCAACTATTATCATAGTTTCCTTGCTGAACAATGGCCTCCAGCTCCTCCTGTTTATTCCCCATGCTGCGTGCATTAGTGTAGATGCACTTCAGCTGGGCTAACTGTTCTGCTACTTCCTTGGGGGGACAAGCCCTAATTCGCACCTGATCATGCTCGGACACTTCTGTAGTTCCCAAATTATCACTACCCCTCACGTCTTTGCTACCACACAAATCACCATCCCCCACCATCACTGAGACAGATTGCAAGACCTTGCTAACACTTTTACCCAGAAGCACTGGTATGCTGCTCCCAGGCACCACTTTTGTAATCCTGGTTTCATCCCCATCCCCCTTCAAACCTAGTTTAAAGCCCTATGAATGAGCCCTGCTAATTCTTGTCCCAGGATCTTTCTTCCCCTTCGGGTTAGGCTTCCCCCACCTGTTGCCAGCATGCCTTGTCAGCTTTTAAACACTTATAGCTGTAAAATAACTGCTGTCCCAGGAGAGCACACCAGCTCGCCCGTTAAAGGATGCGCTCTCCTGCCTACTCATTTCACAGCGATAAAAGGGCCAGTCTGAACTATTACAAACACGGCTTATTTGTAGCTATGATATAGTGAGTTGCTGATAGGTTTCAGCCAGGGTGTCTGAACATGGGACAGCCATGTGATCCCCGCGCCTTCACATCATGTATGCGTTTTCATTGTTTTTAAGGCGTGACAATCTGATCCAGCGATTCCTGAGCCAAACCCCATAACTCCTACTTGACTAGAGCGTTTTTTGATTTGGAGACATCAAGAGAGGGAAACTCCACCACTTCCTTTGGTAGTTTGTTCCAGTGGTTAATCATCCTCGCTACTAAAAATGTGAGTCTCATTTCTCACATGAACTTGGTTGACTTTTGCTTCCCATCGCTGCCTTTTTGTGCTGGTCTCATCCACTGTGTGCAGTGGAAGCAGGCCAGATGACTGAGAGCATTTCAAGTTCAGATTCTAGTAATCCTGCAAAATTTTCTATAGGACTGTAATTTCTTTTCTCCAGGGAAATGACAGACAAAATATTCTGCAGCAGCTAGTGAGGAATAACCCTTCTGACTTGGGAGAATTGACCTCCACACTCTCCTCCCTCTCTGCCTCTGATCCTGTTGCAGTTTTTCTTCTGCAGCTAATTAAGAGGGAATCCCTCGCTGGAGGAAGAAACAGAAATAGAAAAATCCCTTTTCAGGAATAGGCACTATGGAGCTAATCAAGCTGGGATTGCATTGTTAGGAGGAACCTTTCATAAATCAACAGCCCACAGCAACTCACAGCAAGAGCATTTTTTTTTTAGTCCTGCAGAATAAGCTGGCTGACAGCTTGCCATACAGATGCAATCCAGTTCTCTGTGAGAGCAAAAGAAAATGCCTGAATATGAGTTTAATTACAATTGTTTTTATAAATCCTTTGCAATGCACATTTCAGCTAAAACAACCTTGCAATTAATCACATAGGCAGAACCCTGCTGTAACCAAAATCTGACATCAAATCTGTCTCTACTTCCATAGCCTTTCTTCAACTGTGATTTAAAAAGGGAAGAAAAAAGTTTAAGAAGCTGAAAGAGAGAATTCCCGTACATGGATGCTTTTGCAGGGCGGTAGTGTGGCTGAAGTTACAAGCTGGAGCTATTAGCATTTAACTAAGGAAATATCAACACAATTGCTGCTCGCTGATGGGCTTCGTCTCCCACTGACCTGTGCTCACTGGAGAATTAATGGGATGGTATTTGACGTGGGAGCAACGCGCTCGTAATATCTCATAATCCCAAATGTCAGGGCCAAAAATCATATCAATCTTTCCTCTGTTTTGCCTCTAATGTTTCCAGCTGACATGGGTGCCTGAGCTGCCTGCAAGGGAGGGAGAGAATCATTTGCAGCAAAATGTTTAATGAGTGTCCACCACAAGACAGGGTTTATTTCTGGCTGCGTGGCCGCCTCCTTCTGTGCTGAGGTCAGCATGTCGCATCACCTCCTGCCTCCCTGGACCACGTCTGCATGGTGGCCAGCATGACGGACACTCACTGTAGCTTCTCCCAGGGTGTCCAAAATGATCCAATTTAGGCTGACAGCTACAATACACAGCAATAAATATGTAATGATCCTGTCAGTCACGACTGGACTGGAGAAATGACTTCTACCCAGGTACTAAATTTGTAGAAAAGAGTGGAAGCTGCATAAATCGACAAAGTTGTGTGCTGTGAAAAGTGATGGTTTCTAAATCCAGGCCCAAATTAAGGGGTTTGGAGTGGGGGGTTGGGGTAGGAATTTTTTTTGGTTTGGTTATGGGACGTTTTCTGCATGTCTGTGTGCTTGTGTCTGGATACAGCAGCCTGGAGGATGTCGGCATCAACCTGCCCCATTCATTATCTGATAAGCTAGGAAACTGCCCCATTTATGGCTGGAGGAAGGCATTTCTCACAACAGTTTTAAGACTCGCTCCAGGTCAGATGCCTGTGTGGTCCCCATCACTGCCTGCCCTGAGCTCCTCCCTCTCTGAGATGTACTAAGTGATCTGTGGCTCCATGTTCCCACACTCCCTCAGACAATGCCACAGTTTTCCCCTTATCTTCTTTATTTCAAGCCCTTTTCGGTTCTTTAACTCAGAGGTGGTGGAACAAGGGGTTTTTTCCACCCTCCAAATCAAAGAGTCTTGCTGTTATCGTGGACGGGCATGACTTGTCCTGGGGGGTCAATCCTGTGTTTGGGCACAGGTATCTAATGGCTTTGGTCATGGGATCCCTCCTCTCTCTCCGTAGGTCCTACCCTGCGTTCAGAGGGATGTTTGAATGTCCCCTGCAATTCTTGTCTTGGTTAACTTACTGCACAGTGGGAGGCAGGAGTTTCTGGTCTCTTTTGGAGTGCAGAAACCATTTGGAAAGAGCAGCATGCTGTACGTCGTGCTCTGAAACAGGCAGAGCATTGCCAGCGTCAAAGGGCTGGAGGATCACAGGTGGCTTTTCCAAAAATCAGGCCCCGTTGTTCCTCTTGTGCACTGGGGTGGATGTGCAGTGCAGGAGGCTTTAATTTAAATGTCAAGTGAAACACAAAGTGAGTATGTTCACGTCTGGCTGCAGAATATCCGGAGCGCTTCTCTGGTTGATTTACGCCATGGGAAATGGAGAGGATGGGAGCAATAAGGCCCCTGATGCCTCCCACTTCCACGCTGTCCCAGAGCGCTTCCTGCTGAAGGCAGGCAGCCCTGAGCCCCACTCACTCGTGCCCGCAGCTGATCACCCCCTAGCATCAAAATCCAAAGTGTCCCAGCCGGGGAGAGCGGGCTTTGGCTGCCTCCAGCCCCTTCCTGCTTTCCAGCTCTTTCCCAGGGTAAATCGAGCCTTTGTCCTGCACAGCATCATGAGGCCAGGCTTCCCGCCGGCAGGGACAATGCCCTCTTGTTAAGGAATAAGGCTGTAGAGAGGAGGCTGAGCCCCGCAACACCTTCCAGCACTGATGTAAGTAGTGGGAAGGTGAGCGTTACACGAAGGAAGGATGCCTACCTGCTGCTCCTCCAGGGGAACGATTGCACCCTGGTATCTACGCCATCTCCATCTTGCAGGTTAATGTCCCTGCAGCGAGAGCAGCAGACATCTCTACCTCTCACCTGGTATTTTTTTCTACAACCTGGGTATTATCTTAAAATAGAGCCGCCTGTGCCACGCTGGGGTGGATGGCCAGCACAAAGCAGACACACCGTTTCATCTCTCTGGGCTTAAAGCTGCAGCGTGGAAAGGGCAAAGAAGGTCCAAAGTGTGAGCTGGTCAAGCTGAGCCCTCTGGAAATGATAGTTTGTGTCAGTCAGAGTGAAATCCCACAGTGAAATGTCTTTCTCGTCCCAAACTTATTGCAGGTCTGCCCTAGGCAGGGGGGACTCATATCTCTGCTCATGGCCTCTACAAGGAGCTCTGTGCAGCTCCAGGCAACCTTGAGGAGAGGGCTTGGGCAGGCGGTGGGAAAGGGGAGCAGATACTTAACCTGCCTTTGGGAATGACGTTGGGGTATTGCCAAAATAGCTCTCCTGTGATCTCCCTGCTGCAGTGAGGGTGGTTTCTCCCCTCTTTAAACACATCAGTAGAAAATGCACAGGCAGTCTTGTCATGCTGACCTTGTGACAAGGTAGAGTCACCATATGGTGCCACCATATGGGAAATACATGCCGAGCTGTGATTCTCCAGGCCTGTCTCATCCTCCTACTGCATTTCTGTGGCTACGACTTTCCTTTCTCTTTGCCTTGCCACCCCAAGAAGGGAGCGGATGGAGGGAACCCCTGGGAAGCTCCATCCCTTCCACATCCCTGGCCGCCTTCCCTCCCTGCTTCTCGGGGTTTGTGTTCAGAAGCGTCATGCCATGCGTGTGCTTCTTAGCGGGACACCTATATGGTCTGATGGTATTTCTGGCTAGCTAGCAGCGCACGATGCACGGGGCGTGCTGCTGCCGTCCATGTGGTGTAGGTATAGAAAAGAGAGTCCCCATCACCATGCGTTCGTAGCTCATCGCAGTGCCAGGCACGGCCCCAGGAACACGCTAGCACTATCACAAATGTGATTTATTCCCGGAAAAGCTTTAGTTGTTCTTCATGGGTAGTCAGTTCCTGGGGTTGCTAGGATAAGAAAAGGAGTGGCAGCTTCAGCAGCTTGTTGACTGTAGGCTCAAATGGCACGACGGGAATGCCATGGCTGCGCAGTGACCAATTTCTCTAGGACTGACCTCCCTTGGTGGAACAGTTTCTAAGGGCAAAGCTGGTTTATGTATCTCCAAGCCCCATGGGTTCAGGTGCCCAAGACCTTTCCAAATCAGGCTAAATAAATATTTTTCCCCTTCCTGGTAGATAAGAGATATATTGTAAACAACTGAAAACTGTCAGTGATTCAACCAGTGGAATATGTGTCAGATGTCCTGATTCCCAAAGTAGCACTGCTAAGGTCTGGATGGTGGTGTGTCCCAGCGACCAGCTTTCCCAGACGGGAAGCTGCCCCTCGAACCACACTTCCCAGAGCGCTGCCTCTCAGAGGGGGTTCACAAGAGGTCCCAGGGGTGCAGGAGAGGGAATGTGCATGTCTGTACCACGCTCCTGGAAGAGGAGAGTGGTGGGAACGAGAACTGACCATCAGTCATGGAGGGTCACTTCACCTCCCCCTCCCAAACTGGGCTTCCAGTAGCTTTGTGAGCAACACTGGCCAAATGTTCTGGCAAGTGACAAATTGTTTCCCAGCTCAGCCCCATCCCCTTCCCACCCTTCTTCCCTGTCAGTCGACTTCTGCCTACACAGATGCTTCCAGACCAGCCTGAATGCCCACTTCGTTGCATGCTGATGGGATGGTGAGTTTGTACTGACGAACACTCTCTTCTCCTGGATTTCTAGGTTTTCCTGCATGTAGGCAGCGAGCAGGGTGATGCTGTATGACTGAAACCCCTGCTCACAGTTCACGAATAATAAAGACTGCCAAAGCTTGCAGCCCCAAAGCCATGTTTTGTAAGGCCTGCAGCACACATTCACGCAGCAAACATCTGCGGTGGTGTGAAATGTGACGGCCCCGTGCTGATCTTCAGCCAGAGGTTACACTCCCCACCCTGGAGCTGGAGGAGAAGATGGTGCAGGATGGTCCAGCCCCTCCAGTGTGACAACCTCTGGCTCAGCTGGGACCTTTCTGTCGATAACTTAGCAAAGGGAAGTGAAGAAGAACCCTCTGGGTGCAGGAGGGATGGAGCGAGCAGCAGTTTATAGGGTTAGCATTTTCCTCCTGCTCTGTAATACTGGCTACTATTTGCTTTATCAGGACTGTAGGATGGGACTCTCTGGTAGCCCTAGGCTATAAGGTAGCCCTAGAGATCCTTCACCATGAGCAGTCACTGTTGGAAGGGGCATTTCCCAGGAGGAACTTGGTAAGGGATAGGGGAAGGGCTTGGCTTTGAATTTTTTTCTTTTTAATTAAACAAGAGAGCCTTAATAAACCTGGAAATCCCCCTTTTAAATTTGATCCACCGGCCTCTTCCAGGCCGCCAAGCCCTCGGGGAGGAAGTCACAGGAAATGAGATTAAATGCACTTGAAGTTGAGGGACCAGAGAGATGGAGACAGGCGACAGGCCGTTTGTCATATCTACAGAGGAAATCGGCTATGTCACTCCACGGGCTCTTTTCTGCCAGTAGGAAACCGTGGTGAAGACTCGTACTATAAGCAGCAGCATTGTGTCGGGAAGAGTTTCCAATACAAAGCTGACCTAAGAGAGGCCAAGGCGCTGCGCTGGTTCAGCCGTGTGTGTCTGGCCGTACCAGTGTCAGCCATCACTCAGGTCCTGCTGGTCTCAGATCGTGCCCTTCCTACAGGACAAAGGTGAGCAAATGCGTGGCAGGTTATAATCTGATCTTTTTAAATGAATGACATTTTTGTTAGTATTTACTTCCACATTTACTTCAGCGTAATTATAGTTACGTATTTTATAGGGTTAGCGTGTGATACCCTCTTACTTTGCCAAATACAGGGGTGGAACATAGTCCTACTGGCACGAAACAGTTTGGTGCACGGAATGAAAACTGTAACAGGCTGAAAGTGATGGGGAAGTTTTATTTCATAAAGATGCTCCAGTGGGCTATGCCATCAAAGGGATACAAAGTCGAAGCCACATCCTGCCGACTTGGCTAATCCATAAAAGAGCTTTCAGTGTTTTCCCTTGGAGTAACAGCTTTAAATTTTAATAAGCTGTAGTGTACTTTCACCGGATGTCATAAGCTGATACAAAGTTTAAATGGGGTTAAGTAAGTAGGAGCCTAGGAGAAATGAACATAAAAGATGGAAATTATTTCCTCTCTTTTACAAGTTTATTTCACTAGGTTTATTTTGGGAAAAAAAATAATATTTAATTCAAATTATTTTTTTCTCCTCTGGATGATTCAGATGTCAGGGGAGGGAGACAACGGTTGAAGTAACCATAGAGCAACTTCAGCAGAAAGGATGCTCAGTAAAAAAGAAGAAATTAATCAAGTTATTAATTCAGGTTACTTTGTCATTTAATAAACTTTAGGATAGTTACCAAGTCACAGATTTGTGTGCCCGGACGTGATCCACACAAGCCTGTAAAACAAGGAGTTTAAGGAAAGGTCACACAGCCCACCCCTACCACAGGGCAGGATCGACTCCGCGTAAGTCTTTCCGGGCAGACTTTTGTCCAGCCTGTTCCTGGAGCCCTCAGCAGTGCGGAGCCGCAGCCTGACGCAGCCAGCAACCCCAGCGCCGGGGCTCTCTGCCGACGAGAAGCTTTCCCCCGCCTGCAGCAGATGTGCCTGCCTTCGCCTTTAGCCCGTTGCCCCTTGCGTCAGGGCTGGTGAAGGAGGAGGTCTGGGTCGTCTCCCTCTTCGCAGCTCTGTTTGCAGCTTCCCCCAGGCCGCCGGCTCCAGCTGTTTCCTCTTTCCCCACCAGCTGCCTTCTAGATACCCTGCAGCAGACCCCAATACCATCCAGAAATACCACCTAGGCTGATATCCAGAGGGTGGACCAAAACCTAGACCTTCTTTTTGTCTGTTTGCCCTTTGTGAGGGTGGGATAAAGAGCTTTTCAGGCACAGGATGTGCAACGCCGTGCTTGTACTGGAGTAAGAGAGGGAGTTTGTAGTCTGCATCATGCCCCACTGGTGACCCTGCCTGTGCTGTCCCTGGGGACCCCCGAGGACAAGCAGGGGTTGTGGGGTGGGGGTTTTTTCTGCTACTGGCAATGCCATAGAAAAGAGTTGCAATGTTTTTTACTGAATGTGTTTATTTTGTTTGTTTATATCTGTGTAGCCCACTGAAATGTCTCCAAAACATCCTCAGCTAAAAGCAGGAGCTGCTCCATTTTGAGCTTAAAAAGTCATTTCTGTACCTAGGACCTGTGCTCATTCTCAGTGGAGTGGGCACAGTAACACACACTGCGCAGTGGATTATATTTATGTGATTATACCCTCTAGGCAACAACCTGGTGCTTAAGAAATGAGTCAGTCAGAAAGACCAAGGCAGAGGGAATCAATCAGATTCAGCCATGATAAGATTTGCTTCCAAAAGATCTGGACCAAAGTAACCAGCATTTCTCCAAGATATGCTTGTCCTAACAGTCAATTAAGAGGCACGTGTAAGAATATTTTATATCATTTGATGGCTCCCAACAGTCTAAAGAAGCAGTAATCACACCCAAGGACTAGGATTCGCAGCATGAGAGGCCGGTTGGGTACCGATGGGCAGGAATAGCCGGGAGATGCGAGTGAAAACCCAGCCAGGCTGACAATGGCTGTTAGCGGGGGGAGATCTGCCGGTATGGAAGAGGAGCGGGTTCCTGGGAAATACATCCAGGAAAAGGGAAGAGACAGGACAAGAAGGCAAGAAATGCGTGCGGGGAAACGGCAGCAGGAAGAGGAAAGAACAAATGAGAACTGGCAAGTTGATAAAAGAACAAAAGGGCTTTGTCTCACATTAAAGGCAGCTAACTACACAAATCATTTTCCCATGTAAGCAATTACTGCAACTACCCCAGGGACAGTACGTGGTTGCCAGCAGGAAGATGGGTTCTTTACATTCATAACTGGGTCTGGCAAGTGCTCCATCAATGTGGGTCGTGATGCTCTGGGCCATATCAGGCAAGCAGAGAAATTGAAACTTGATTGTGCAGATAGCTGGAATCCCTGTTTTAAAAATTACCTGTCCATCTGTAGAGGGGATTAAGTCATCAGCTGGTGGAACAGAAAGAAGAGTGGCTTCTAAAAGGAGATGGGAGGTTTGGTTTATTCCTCTTTCACTCCTGACAGCAGCTGTTGACAGCAGCTTGCAGCAGTCAGTGGAGTCACGTAGGCGTGAGTCAGGTAAAAATCAGACGTAAGTCTGAGATTCCCTTTCAGCCTGATTTTCTGAAATGCTGAGCGCAGACAACTCCCATTCAAGCCAACGCACCATTTAGCTTAATTCGGTTTTACAGCAGCAGAGCCGGGAATACAAACCAGGTCTGAGAGACGCTGGGGCCACAATAAACCGAAATTCGGTTGGTTCTTCCTAACTGTATAGTTTGTGGCATGCATTTTTTTCTAATTCTTTGGGAATAGTCACTTATGGTTGTGGATTTGTTAGAGAATGTAGATTTAAAGTGAAAAATGTACGAACACTTTTTGATTGAAAATGCTCGAGCAGTTACTAATTCTTTTATTAGTTTTCTGGAGGGGGGGGAGTGGGAAATATTCCAGTTCAACATCAAACCACATCAAATCACATAAAGTGAAGAGGATGGTTGCACTGACACAGAATCTGTGTCTGATAGTACATTTCACCCTCTAGAAACAGCTTTTGAAAACAGGTTGTTCTGTTGAGACAAATTCATAACCAGCTGCTGACCTGTTTTGTTAGACTTTGTCAAGAGCGACCAAGTCATGACACCGGTGAGGTCTCACATTGCCAGTGCCTCACCAATGGTGAGGTCTCACTATTGCCTCTGCCGGGCTGTCCCTGGCCCTGGGTATAAATTCACCTGTCTTCCAGCTCTCCATTTACCGGCACAAACTTATCTCACTGCTTGTGCTGTAAGCGTTTTGACATCAGCCACTCCAAATTTAGAAGCTGATGTTATGGAAAACTTAATAACATTAAAGAAATGCCAGCCCATCTTCTCTGCTGTCTTGTGCTATGCTTTGTACATCTGAGGAATTTCTTGCATTTCACAACCGACCAGAGGATGCGGGTTCAGGATTGTGCCCCAGCAGGGATATGATGCAGCTCAAGCCCCAGACTAGGACGCCACGGCATTTAGGTTCCTCTCTATGCCACCTTCCTGACTCATCTCCTGTGAGACCCTTGATCTGCCTTCCCCTCAGTCTCCTTTCCAGCAGCGAGACCTCACTGGCTTTCTCTCACCGTTGGTCTTGCCGAAGTTCGGGGTTAACTCTTTGGGGTGGCAAGCACACTTGTACCACCCAGCACAGGGTGTCCCTTATCTCAGGCAACTTGAGCCCTAGAAACTCGGCTGATCCAGTCTCTTTTCTTCCCATGAAATGGTGCTCATTTATTCACCTAAGCCCCGTTTTAAAGCTCCTTTTGAGTTTTATTCTCTCCAAAAGGCAGCATTTTGCTCTTGAGCAATGCCTGCCGGATGCTACCCCAATGGACGCTGTGCCCTGAGAGCTTTTACCTGGGGTGGGGGTCCAGCCGTGTCCCCCAGGAGCTGGGGCCACCTCTCCCCAGCTGCAGCGAGGAAGTTTCCTTTTGCAGCAGTGAGAACAGGCAGGAACAAAGAGGCCGGAGGAGGTGGGGAGGGGAGAAGGGAAAAACGAGCTAGGTTAGGGGAAATACAGCCTGGAAGAAAAGGAAAGGACCAGCTGATCTGAAAGCCCCGATAAAAACCCGACACAAAGGACGAAAGAGCCTGGGAGATTATGAAGGGGAAGCGGGAGGAGGAGCAGCAGAAAGATGCGGCAGAACCTAAGTGGGAATGATGTCAAGTGCTGCAGGGAGGAGGGGAGTTTCCTACCTAAAGCGGAGGGTGGTTTAAGCTACTCAACCACCTCCACTTACGGGAATCGAGCCCCTTTCTCCCTTCTGGCTGCGACCAGCTGGCAAACGATGGAGCTGCTCCAACGGGGAGAAGTATCCGTGTCCATCCCACAGCCCTGACAGCATCAGCCCCGATTGCTCATCCGTTTCAAAGTACGACGAGTCATTTCGCTGGTGGGCAGAGAAGTCAGGGACACTCTGTGTCCAGTACCCTGCAGCGGAGGAAGCATTAGTACTGCTGTTGTTAGCCTTGTTATTTTCTTCTAATAAAAAGGTGGTCATGACTCACTCCATTAAGAAACAAAAGCAGAGCTGTAATCTACTGAAAGGCAGTTGTTTGGATGCTCAGCAATAGGTGTGTAAAAGGAGGAAGGTCAGCTGCAGGTCAGGTCTGGAGATACACACCCTGCCACCAGTACAGGCCAAATTTCTGGTATTCCCCAGAGAGTTTATTTTCTGAGCTGGTGTGATTTGCCCCCTCCTTCAGACTAGGAGTGTGGGGGGAGAAGAAGCTCTCTTTCCCACCCCTCCACATTTCACTTGGGTTTCCTGAGAGGAAATGATGCTCTCGTGTGACTGCGCTGGCCCCCTCCTTCCTCCCAGGAGAGAGGAGCACACTAGCATCTGCCCACAGCCTCTCTTCCCCTCCCTGTGCCGTACTGGGACCAGTTTGCCAGCTGGGCTGTTACTGGGGGGCGAGCCCCGAGAGAGCCAGGCTGCTTCTAGGCGAGGAAGAAGCATGTCCTGAAGCTGGAGGCTGGGAGGAGGAAAGGCAGGTTGTGTTCAGGCGGTGCCGGAGGTTTCCTGTGAGGGCACGAGTAAGTCACTGCGCCCGTGCCCGTGCCAGATTCCCCACCTAGTGAAAAATAAAAGGGAGGAATGGGCCTGCCCATGGGACGATGCGAAGGGTTTTGTCACGGCTGTGGCGATGGGGATCATGGTGGGGAGCCGGTGCTGGCAGGGACCACGGCGGCGTGTGGGGACACCTAACGCAGCCACACAGCTCCGGCAGCGCCCAGCTGCCTCCCGGGGTGGATGCAGAAGAAGGGAAGGAGCCAGGCTGCTGTGACGGTGGTGGCCAGATGAAGACAACACCCACACTGAGACGCTCAGTGAATATCTGCCCCTACCCTCGAGCTATTTCTATTTTTGTTCCGTCTCATACCCTGACTGACTCAGAGGAGGGGAGCGAGGGGGGCCAGGTTAGAAGGAGCCACCCGGGGGCTGCAGGGAGTTTGAAAGAGGAAGAGGATGAGGTGCTTCGAAACTAGTAGTTGCTATTCTTTCAAGCGGCTTGAACATTTTCCTTGCACAGTCTCTTTCACGCTTCTCTGTTTCAGCTGCAGGCAGTTGGAGGCAGGGATGGCACTTCCTGCCTGCTGTTGGGGTGAACATACTTTCGGGGCACCATCAGAATAAATGACACCCTGCTCGCGCAGAGCTCCACTGTAATCTGCCCCGGCTGGAATGAGCTTGGCTGGAGCTCATCCTTTTGCCTGACTTCTTCCAGGGATTTCCAGTTGTTTGGGTTTGGGTTTTTTTTTTTTTTTGGTCACTTGGCAAAACTTATCTACAAGGAAAGGGCAAGTGCCAAATTTCCTAATTCCTGTGCGTCTTAGTGTCATGACTTCTGGACACAGGCGCAGACTGAGGTCTGTAGCATCAATTTTGCAGCCTAGAAGTTTGCCACAAGGAAGGAGACACAAGACTCCCCAAACAGCCATGCCAGCAGTTTTTTCTGTTGCAGGTGGCCTTCCCAACCCCAACTCCCACCTCCAGAGCATCATTAATTCTGCAGAAATGGCACATCTTTCTTTGACCCAAGGTATTACTCCTTGTTTCCTCCTTTGCTACCAGGATACAAACCCTGGGTCAGGAAACGACATCCTCCGGGACGTTCCCTAGGGAATCCACGCTTATCCCTCGGTTACCGGTGTTGCCTCGATGGAAGCCGCGGCCCAGGCAGGGAACCCAGCTCTTCCCGGGGGGGTCCAGGAGCGGGCAGCTCCCACCCCCTGAGCAGCAGTGCACTCGCAAGCAGGTCCGCCTGTGCTCGGGCTTTGCTGGGGGTGAGGACAGGCACGGCGAGGGGGGAATAAAGGGAACTGAAACCCCGCCTTTGCAACCTGGTGTGAGAAACCTGCCTAGGGCTGCCCTTCCTCTTCTTCTTCCTCTTCCTGTTCCTCCTCCTCCTCCTCCTTCTCCCCCTCCTCGCCCCCCCCCCCCCCCAGCACAGTTCCCGGCTCTCCCGGCTGACGGGTGAGCGGTGATGCTGGGATGAGCCTCAGGCCGATGACTGGAGGATTTTTGCGGCGTTTTTCAGCTTCCTCTGCCTCCGAGCCTGACTAACGCTGCCTGCGCGCCCACGGCCCCCGCCCGCCGCCGCGGGAGGGAGGGAGGGAGGGAGGGGATCCCCGCCAGGGGGCGGGGCGCCGGGCGGCGCGGGGCGGGGGATGCCCATATTTGGAAGGCAGGCGCGTCACTCCCCTTATATGGGCAGTGTCGTCAGGGCCCGGCCTCCCATTCATATAAATGCCCGGTGGCGGCGGCCGGGATTCCCTGCCCGGGCTCGGCGCGGTGCCGCGGTGCCTCCGTCCCTCCTTCCCCTCCCGTCCCGCTGCCGGCCGGGCTCCCGCGCCAAGCCCCGAGACTCGCCACCGGGCAACCTTCCTACCGCTCTCCCCCGCTCCCGCTTCGGGGGCGCGACCCGCGGCCGGCATGAAAGTCACGTCCCTCGACTGCCGCCAGCTGAGGAAGCTGCTGCGGAAGGAGCCCTCCCGCTGCCTGGTGCTGGACTGCCGGCCCTACCTGTCCTACTCGGCCTCCTGCCTCCGCGGTTCGCTCAACGTCAACCTCAACTCGGTGGTGATGCGGAGGGCCCGCGGCGGTGCCGTCCCGCTCCACTTCGTGGTGCCCGACGCGGCCGCCCGCGCCCGGCTGCTGCTGGGCGGGGAGGGGGCGGCGGGGGGCGCCCGCCTGGCCGCCGTGGTGGTGCTGGACCAAGGCACGGGGCACTGGCAGAAGCTGAAGAAGGACAGCACGGCGCAGATCGTCCTCAACGCCCTACTCTCCAGCCTGCCGGAGGCCGGGGCCAGGGTCTGCTTCCTGAAAGGTGAGAGGACTGGCGGGGAAAGGCGGCGGGGGGGGGCAGGGGCTGGGGGGAGCGGCGGGGGTCGACCCTCAAACACATCCTCCTCTCTGGGTGGCGGCGGCCCCGCGGTGCTGCTGTCCTCTCTCTTCCGCAAGTTAACCTGATTATGGGTGCAGGGCAGGGAGGTAACGCCGGGATTTCGTTTCTTTTCCACCCACTATAACTAAATCCCGGATAGAATCTGCGGGCTGAGCTCAAATGCCTTTCCGCTCACCCCCGCCGCGCTTTTAAGAGGCTGATGGGAAGGAAAGAATATTAGGGGAAGAAGGGCAAAAGTTGGAGATTATTAAAGGGAGAGAGGAGCGAGAGAGATCGGGGCTGCGTGGAAAATAAAATCAGCCCCGCGGGTACGAGGGGAGCCGGGGCCACCGCTGGTCGCTCTCCGCCCGGTGACACGGGGCGGCCCTTGTTGGGTGCCCGAAACCCGGGGATCGGTGCCCGCTCCTCCACCCGCTGCGGAGAGGTTTATCTCCCCATCGGGCGTATCGAGACCGGGCAACCTATAGCCGAAACTCCGGGGCTTTTGTCGGGGGACAGAAAACACCTCCTCCCCCCACGTGCATTAGAGACCTTTGATTGCGGTTCTTTGTTTTCCTTCCGTGTAACTCGGGGACAATAAAACGATAAAAAAGAGGCAGCCCGCCCTTTCTCTGCCCTCCCATCCCTCCCTCCCCTCCGTTTCTCCCGGCAGCGCCTTTGTCCTTTCGCCCTCTCTGTTTCCTCAGCCCCCCTTCCTCCCTCCCCCGTGCCTCCCCTCGGAGGGGGGCACTGCTCGGCCGTAGATTTTCCTAAACAACCCCCCACCCCTTGCCATATCCTGAGGCCATAAATGGAGGAGATAAATCAGCCGATGTTTCTTGAATAAACTCTGCCCCTGTGTCCTCACGGGCCAGGGTTAATTCACTTTTATTAAGCCTTTTATCACACTAGTTTTTGTGCCCGGTTTGCCTCCCATAAATGAACAGCGCCCTGAGGGCATCCCTGTCGGGGTAGAGGCTCCTCCAGCCTGGGTATGGCCCGGTACCAAGGGATAGGGAGACTCCCAGGGCGGTTTGCCACTACCCTGGCTCTGTCCGGGCACCGCCAGCCTGCCCTGGGGTCTGACAGTCGCCCCAAAAGCACCAGTTCTGCTGCTGCAGGGCAGGGATACCTACACTGTGCTGGGACAGTCAAATCCTCAGGGACCTCATTAAACTAGAGATGAAGAAACATCTCCAGGGTCACGCTGGGAAGTCTGTGGCAAAGCAGGGGCCGAATTAAGCTCTGCTGACTCTCAGCCTGCTCGTTTAGCCACAAGATCGTCCTTCCCTCCTCATGTACCGGCCCCACGCTTTGAAGTGGTGGCTGTGGGCAGTTTATCTGGGGTGGGGTTTTGATGTAGGCTCTGCTTTGTACCTTTTGTGTATTGCGAAGTATCTTATCTTGAAAGCCTGTCGACTTGAGGCTAAAAAGATTCCCCCTTAGTGGATGAGTAAGTTTCCTCCCTTTCCTGCTGCTGTTCCCCTTTGCTTTGATGGAAGTGCTCTGGGTCGCAGGATCAGGCCCATGAAGTCCCCAGCTCCGTTTCAGATCCGGTGTGGCCCGAGGAGCCAGTGACTCAGTGGGCTTCGCTGCTGATTCACCGGGGCCACGGACCCCCAGGAAGCTGTTGTGGTCTGGGGGAAGATCTCTGGGACAGCGGGGATATAAATAACCCTGAAGCATTGGGCACTGATCAGAAGAAATGAACTTTTGGGGGTCTGTGGCACCGACTTTGCAAATAATGGTCTGTAAAACCGTCAGGAAAAAAAAAACCCAACCAAACAAAAAACAACACCCCACAACTCCTTGAGGTTCCTGCTTATATTCCTAGGTGTGGGGGAGCTGGGAGGAGGTGTTGGCTACTTAGGGGCTAAGGTGTTCTTGCCTCGGAAGTCGCAGTGATAAGATATGAGCAGGTCACCCCCACCCCACCAGGTCACGGAGCAGCCTGGGGATCTGGCCCCAGGCGGGGCAGCTCGCACAGAGCAATGCACAGAGCACACCAAGTTGCATGCCAGGTCCTGTTCCTTCCCTCGCTTTCTTGGCTTCCAGAGGCTGTGTGTGTTACATCTCTTGTCTGTGTAGGTGCAATTTCATTCTGGGTGAGCTCAGCCCCAGCAGGGTGAGAGCGGTGTGGCAAGGGAAGACCTTGCAGAAAGATAAAATAACGGATCCTCTCTTGGTGCTGACAAGGATTCTATTATTTATTGATTAAAACCGAAGCACAGCCCAGCTCTCCATAATGAGCAATCTAGTATCTGCAGAAATGACCTCAGGGAAGGCAGGTTGAGTGGGGAGGGGGAAGAGAGGAGATTGCTGGAGGACGGGATGAGAAGATGACTCACTGTAAGAATGGCCTGCAAATATCCTGATCCCCAAGGCTTGTAATTAACCATTCACCAGCTGCATGTGTTAGCTGCCCCAGAGACATGAGACTTGCATGTCTGTTCGAACACACACGCTGATTTGGCTCGGGTGGATTTCTGCGCTCATTCAAGAATAAAAACAACAATACGGGGTGTAAATGGGGACAATGGCTATTTATATAAACTATTTTTCTATTGTGATGGCAGTGACTGGAGGACAGGGGGGAGATAAGGTCAGCTATGCAAAACAAGGATTTAAAAGTCCACCCCATGAAAGACAGTTGCAGAGCAGGAGAGCAGAGGATTTTTGGAGAGCTACCTTCTGTTTGTTGTTTTTTTTTTTTCACACTGCCAGTTGTTAGGGATATCATTTTATCAACCCAGTTGTTGTGGATATCATTTTATCAACCCCCCTGTTATGGTCATCATGGTCACTCGGCTGCTCGACCCACTGCCTGGCGCTGTGAGCTCTGGGGCTGGCTCAATGTGGCAGGGGAGTAGGAGGAATGGTGCAGGTGCTGAGTGCCAGTTGACTGCAAAGTCACCTTCCTGCCCTCCGTCATGGAAAATAGACTTTCATCACGTCCAGTGGGCTTTGTTTGGATCGTGCCGACTGCTTGCAACATGAGGACCCCACGACAGGACTGAGTGGGCAACAGTAGCGCGTCATGAATCTGAGCACACATCTGCTCAAACATTGCAAACAAATGAGACACCGGCGTGGCGGGGCTGAAATGTCAGAGGTAGCTGCACTGGGGAGCCCTGGCAGCGAGGGCGGTGGGGGCCCTGCGGCCGCTCAGATCTTCAGCGCTTCCTTTGTGTCGAAACCCTTCCTCGCACTGGGGCACCCACGCCGACACCGCTTATCAGGGCGAAACAGTTGCAGATGAATGAATCGCATCGGAGGGTTTGCTTTCCCAGCCTTGTTTACTCGAGGGCCACACTCAGAAGGATGACTGAACCTAGCTGTTTGAGGGCTTTCGCCATTCATTGCAGCTCTGAAAAAGCACAGGTGACAGACACATGGCACACCGCTGACATTTCCAGGCTGCTTCTGCTACCTGACTTATTCACGTTCATTTTGGAGAGCGGGTGCCTTCCGTGCAACATTTTCCAAGCCTGGAAGCAGGCAGCGATTTAGCTGACGACAAACTTTGAGTAACAGTGTAATAATAGGATTAATTCCTTTTCATTAGCAGTGCGCTGAATGAAACGAATGCGGTACTTAACCATGCAGAATAGCTCATGTGGGGCTATTCAGTTGTCAAATGCTGTCACAGGATTTCATTAAGTTTTATAGCTGTTATTTAATAGACTGGTTTCAGTGGGACTGTCTTCATTACCTCGCTGTCTTGTGCATTGTGGTGATTAATGACACAGTTGCAAGCATCCCCCTCTTGTGCTTACGTCCATTCAAAATTGCAAATAAAACATGTTTTATGTTGTCACAGCATATATAGTAATAACAGATTTAGAGAGGATGACTACTGAGCACAGAAATCTCCATCTCCAATGCTGGGAATAGTGCTCATACACAAAACCTGGGGGAGGGAGTTTAGTCCCCGCTGTACTGGAGTTAATGGTTGCTAGACTCAACAGAATTACATTTGCTAACAGTTTTAATCTGGATCCACCGGCTTTCAGCAAGTTAATAATTGTCAGCAGGTACAAGCCTTTTAAAAAAAAAAAAAACAAAAAAAAACCAAAAAAAAACAACCACACCACATTTCCCCAGGGGAGCGCTATCCCTCATTAACCCCCCAGTGCCCATTGCTGTGTGGCACTATCCCACTGCAGTGCCAGTGCCTGCGCTTCATTTCTCCTCCACTTTAATTAAACCAGTTTTTGGAAGCACAAATGTTCATGTCGTCTTTTTTTTTTTTTTTCTTTTTCCCTTCCCTAGGGGGATATGAAACCTTTAACTCGCAATATCCTGAGTGCTGCGTGGATGGAAAACTCATTTCCCCGGAGAGGACCGAGGCGGAGAGAAACCTTGCCAGCCACTGTGAGAAGCAGAGTGTCAACCACAAACCTGCTTACGACCAGGTGTGTGTCACAGCCGCACCTGGTGACATTCCCCTTCGGTCTTCTCCTTCCCACCACCGGGCTTTGCTGGGGCCTGCCAGGGTGCTGGTGGCCCTCGTGCTGGCGCGGGTTGTCACTAAGTTGTCACAGTCCAAGTTGGCAGCCTGTGTGTCAAATAACATGTCCTGTGTGTGCTGCTGGTAGCATCACCGCCCTCTGGCTTCAAAATTTGGCAGCAGAAGGAGGGAAAAAAAACCCTGTCCAGTCCCAAAACTGTATTTGCGACCCATCTTTATCACACAGCCGGGCAGCATGAGCCGGGAGCAGCTCATGCCTCCCCAGGAGACTTAAAACGGGCAGGGAAGAGGCTGCCAGGAGTGGCATTTTTCCAGCAGACGAAGGAGCACACTTTGCCCATGCCTCCTCTGAGACCCCAGGTGGGGTCTGGAGCTGGCAGAGGGGGACGGGGCTGTGGGACCACCTCTGAGAAGAGGCAGTGGCTCTTGAGAGCTGCCCTTGGCTGGGGAGAGCAGGGTTTCCACGGGGGAAGTTGTCACGCCCCCGCGCTCCCCCGGCCCGGGGAATACGTGTGCTCCGAGATGTCACCCTGCGGTCAGGCCACTTCCGCCGGGGCACACGTCTCCTGGCACTGGGGGAGCCCCCAGGCGATGCCCCTCCACTCCCCCGGGAGCCCCAGACTCCGTCCCGCCACCCTGGGTGGCTCCGGGGTGTCCCCGGTGTGTGGGACCCGCCGGGTAGGCAGCTCAGTGGGGGCGAAAAAGCCGGTGTCTCACAGCTGGCGGCGGCTCTTGTGCATCATGGAAAGTTACCTGCGCTCTCCAAACGCATCTGTCAGGCGGTGGCTTTTTTTTTTTTCTTTCGCGGTCTTGTCACCCAGCTTGTGCTTGCGCAGAGGAAGGAGGAACCGAGATGACATCTCGGGGTGGGTGACGCAGCGGGTGCTGTGCCCCAGGGAGGTGCAGGGGGATGGGGCTGCCCCTCCCTGAGCCCCACCGGACTCCCCCCAGTGCGGACAGGGAGCCTTGCTCTGATTTTTTTTTTTTTTTTGGGGGGGAGGGTTTTTTGCTTCACTTTGCCTTTGGAGGTGCGAGCGGAGGGACTGAGCCCTGGACTGAGCTAGAGCAGCTTCCTCCTCCACCCTCCTCTTCCTCCCTGCTCAGACACAGCTCCCCACCTCGCTCGTGTTTCGGTAAAGCCTCGGAGGGAACGGCCCTCACATATGAAAGTGCTTTGGGTGCGTCCTGTCCCAAGGGGCAGAGCTTTAAAGAAGGCAGGAAACATCCTGCACGCGAGTGGGCTGGATCTGACTTTGTACCTCACAGATGTGGACAAGAAAATGAAAACCTTTTTCCTGCGTGAGCTTTGCCATCACAGTGATTCACTGGCCAGCAGCACTGGGGTCCAAAACCGTCCACAAGTGAGGGAGTGAGCACCCACACAGGCTGCCTTGCCTTACTCTTTCCAGTAGCAAGACTCAAATACCCTTGGAAAAGAATTACATGTTCCTACTCCTTCTCTTCCAGGGCGGTCCAGTCGAAATCCTGCCTTTTCTCTACCTTGGTAGTGCCTATCATGCTTCCAAGTGCGAGTTTCTCGCCAATCTGCACATCACAGCCCTGCTCAATGTCTCCAGGAAAAGCTCGGAGTCCTTTAAAGACCAGTATTGCTACAAGTGGATCCCAGTGGAGGACAGTCACACGGCGGACATCAGCTCACACTTCCAGGAAGCCATCGACTTCATCGGTAGGTCCAAATTAACAAATTTCCAGATCTTCATATATTTTTAAATTCATTTATTTGAAAATACTTATTGATGGGAAGGGCACATTATTTTCTGTATTCTCCCACATGTCACAATAAAAGTTTTAAGCTCCCTCCCTTCCCCAGCAACTGTCCTGGCAGAGGGATTTCGGTGAGGGAGGAAGGCAGAGGGACATTCAGAGCAAGGCCTGCGTCCTTCTCTCTGGCTCTCTAAGCTGGGAGGCTCCGGAAGGAAAATGCCTCCTCTTGATTGCCATGAGGCGAGTGAGCTGGTTAGCTTTATACTCTTTTCAAAGCAAGCGTAGGTGTAACTTCACACTTGACAGGAAGTCAAGAAGTGTGGTTGGACAACACTAAAGTCTATTGATTTTTGTCAAGATATTGGTTCTTTGGACTTGCATGCCAGACCCTGTAAAAGCCAGGTGAAGCAGGGTCAGCTTATTGCCTTGCTGTGCACAGATATCTCAAAGCTAGGTCTCAGAAATCCAGCTTCTCCCCTTATCACAGAGCTGTTTCCATTTCTCCTTTTAATCGTGTTGGTATTTTACCCTTTAATCAAATACCCCAATGCAAAAAAACATAATAACTTTTAAAACAAAATGAGGAGGCCTTCAGAAAACTTTGGGCCGTCCCTTCCCAAACCTTCCTGGGTGGGTGAGCAGCACACCGCCCGTGCCAGGTAGTGCAAAGGAGAGGCTCCTTCCTGAGAGGCACAGGGTGGTTTAGTGGGGTGGAGCAGCCTCAGCCTGGGTGGTGATGGTGTTGAAATCTATGCTGCTGCTCTCCAGGAACATTCGAGAGAGAAACAGAATAAAACCTCAGTTACAGACTTGCTGGACTCATTGAGTCCTTCAACGGTGCAGGCAGAATTACAAAAACCTGATCCGAGGGTGCTCTCTGAGCCCTTCCCCTTCCTGGTAAGGGACTTCTCGCACTTTTCAGGGAAATAGTAATTCATGGCACTCTTCTGTCCCATCTCCAACCCCTTCTGATAGTTGTTGAGTCACTTGGAAGCTTCCCAGATTTTGAGGATGACTTAAGTTTTCACTTTCTTTTAAAATTGGGCGTGTGGTGTGTATGCTGGAGATGACTCAAATCCATGTCTTCCTTATTTTGTGCAGTAGTTAAATATAACCATCCGTGGTGGCAGACAATCGAAGACAGGCAAATGATAACTTGCTCAGCCCTGCGTTGTTTCAGTGCCATGCACTGAGGACTCCACTCAGCGCGGTTCTCTATAAATTGGAGCTTGAACATATTGCTCAAGGCCATAGAGAAGAGAACGTCTATTTTTGAACTGTAGTTTTGTGTGGAAAGGGCTTATTTTAAGCACATTCTCTTTAATCTAATAACAATCCTTGTGTTGTGTGAGTAACCACAGTGGCTCCTGTTGTGTAAAATGGGTGCTTTGCATAAGTCTTTTATATCCTGACTTAAGTCCAAGCATCCTTTAACCAGGCTGTAATTAGCAACTGCCTACCAGTCCTTGTGTGCTTTGTGGTGAGGCCCCAGGGAGTGAGCTCAGCCTCTCCACCCAAGGGTACCCACCAAGGGCTCAGCTCCTGGTACCACTGTTTGCTGCTAACCAGCCAGGCAGGGGGATAGCTTTGGACTCTAAAGAAAAGTCCTGTTTTCCTAGCAAAGCTGATGAGAGGAAGGCAGCCCTGCAGTTCTCACCTTTGAAAGACCTGTTGGTGGGTGGGCTGGCCGGGCTGGGCTTGGGTGGGCCCTTTGAGCCACAGGCAGAGAAATGCAGGTACAGCAAACACAAGCATTGCCCAGATATCTGATCTCTGTCTCTCAACGCTCTGCAAAGTGAGCTGTTCCAAAAGAGAAATAGGCACATGGGAAGGAGATGGGGAAGGACTTTCCTAAAATAAAAAAAAATGCAGAAAGAACCAAATCAGGATCCATAGATCTTGAAACCAAGTGTCATCTGCAGCTAAGCTCCACTGCAGGCTGGTTTTTGTCCCCTTTCTCTTTTAATCTCCATGTTACTCTTAGTACCCAAGAGAAGAGCAAGCCTCTCCTTGCTGGTGGAGTGGCTGTGTGCCATGTTCCACCTCCAGCACTGGCTGCATGTTGCAGCGTCCTCTCCATCCCTGATGACAACTGACATATGTGATGACTTTTTTTCCCCTAGACTATGTCAGACGAAGCGGGGGCAAGATCCTGGTACACTGCGAAGCAGGGATTTCACGCTCTCCCACCATCTGCATGGCGTATCTCATGAAGACGAACAAGCTCCGCTTGGACGAAGCCTTCGATTACATCAAGCAGCGCCGGAGCCTGATCTCACCAAACTTTGGTTTCATGGGTCAGTTGCTGCAATATGAGTCGGAGATCTTGTCTTCCACTCCCAGCCCCCCCGTCACCTCATGCAAAAGAGAAGCCGCATCTTTCTTTGCAGAAGAACTGACCTTAGGCAAAAACTTTGAGGGCTCGTGTTTTGCCTTTCCTACCTCAGTGTTGAGTTCTGTGCCCATCCACTCTCCTGTCCACCAGCTGAAACTCAGCCCGATGACAGCATCTTCGTCCTGCTGAACACCCTGGGGAGACCGGAGCTGGTGTGGTCCTCTGATCCGTACTGTAACCCCAACAAGAACATTTCATGAACGTGCAATAGAGAAACCTCATCGACTTAGTCTGAGACGCAGCGGCTGCCGTGGGTCATACTTCCCGTATGCTGTGACTGTAAGGCACAAGTGCTCTAAGTGTGGCAGGTTTTCTGAACTCTTGTTGTCCTTTTTTTTAAAAAAAAAAAAAGAAAAAGTGCTTTTTTAGGTTTTTATCCACAAAGTGTGCACCCACTACTGTATTTTCAGATTCCTGGGGAGCAATGAGAAATCCATTTAGTATGTTCTCAGTTCCCATGTCCTTCCCTTCTTATTTTTGAAAAGACCCTTATTTAAGGTTTCAAGCAATAAACAGCAGCAGCGGGGAAGAAAGCAAAACGAAAAGCACCACCTTTGTGACGGCAGAGATGGTGGGAGTGAATATTCATTCTGCTTTTTCCCCACCGTCTTTCCTCCTCCCCTCTCTTGTGTCGTGTTTCAGGGAGCAAAGGGCTGGGGCGCTGGAGGGAGCTCCTTTCCCATGACACTGTTGCACAACCAGGTGAAAATCCCCTCTCCTGCTCCAGCCTGTGAAGTGTCAGGTATTGACCACAGTGTAACTGGATACCAAACCAGACCGTGGATCCATTCAGGTGTGGCATTTCCTGTACTCCCGCATTTGCCTTTGTACTGGATGTGCTTTTAACTAAAGCAGGGGACTTAAAGCTATCAGGCTACCCTGCTGAGCTATTATCCTCCCATCTGTTGTTTGAGAACAGCCCTAGAATACTTGAATGTCTCCACAATCCTCATGAGTTACTTCCCATCAGAAGACACCGTAACTGCTGGATTTCACACCAAAAAAAACCAACCCTGACAAGCTCAACTCCAAGCCACCTCTTCCTCCATCTCTCCCAAGTGTTCTCAACATGTATCGTGTGTGGTCAAGTGGTCTTGTTCAGTGTTATGTGGCTTGCTTAGCGTGTGTGGTCACCTTCTAGCCAGCCTTCCTCCATGAAAACTGGTTACATTGGTTTCCGTGTTTGCAGGGAGTTCAGAACGAGTGGCTCTCTTTGTCTGTTGACCTTTTTATTTTTTAATATGTAATATGTACGGGAAATGGCAATAATTTCCAGGAGATCTCGCGAATGTGAAAGAAAACCTGCAACGGTTTTAATGGAGTGTAAAAGAAATAATAAAGGAGGGAAAAAAAAAAAAAGCCAGGGAAAGAAAGCTGTTTGTTGTACTTTGAGTGAGCTGCAAAAGTGCTTTGGCAGAACTCAGTGGCAAGAGAGGTCACCTGAGAAAAACTCCATGGTCCAAAAGTGGGGTAAGGAGGTAGAAGAGAAAGGTAAGCATCACTGGGTTCTTTGCTGAAAGCCTCCAAGGTGCATCTCTATGGAGGGGAGAAGGTGAGGGGGAGGATTGTTTTAAACAGTGACATGAGTCATGGTGGCGTCACTTCCCAGCAGCCGGGCCGGCACTTCTGTTTTGATTCACGCATGTTTTATATAAGATTTGCCATCTTGCTGAAGATGAAAAATCTGAAGTAGGCAAGGCCCCCACTTCCTTCCTGAGCACATGCCACAGGATGCTGCATGCCCATGGGCCACCCACGAGTGTCACACCAGGGACGAGGGCATGTGGGCAATGCTCATCTTTTCACTTTTTTTAATGAATAAAAGAAAAAAAAGAAAAAATTACTTTGAAGTGCCAGCATCTCAGAGCCATTTCATATCCCATTTCAGCTGGGAGTTTTTCGGTTCTTTCTGGCTCATCACTGCACCACATTTATTATTGACATTTCCAAGTTAATCGAGTTGAAAAATTTATGGTAGATGTCTGGGTTACAAAGCCCTGTGAGGTTTGTCTGTTTGTAACTGCTTGCCCCCAGGGAAGCAAATCTTGCAGGTGAGATGCTGTCATTGGTGAAGAGCCTTGGATTTCTTTTCTGTGTCGGCAGGGGGGACACGGCAGCAGCCCTGCCTGGGCTCCGGGAAACCTGAACACAAGAACCAGCAGCCAGGGAGGTGAGGCAGGTGATCTAATAACATCAGATAAACTAATTTTCAAAGAGCTATGATTGGTCTGGAAAGCGCTCCTTGGAAACCCATGGCCAGTTGCAGTGAAAACCCTTCTCAGCCCCCACAAGCCCTTCCAGAGTAGAAAGGCTGGTAGGCTTAATGAGAGGGGCCCCATGGAGACCTACAACATTGACAGAAACAGATCAGCCAACAGCTCTCATTAAAACAGCATAAAAGCCCTTCTGGGGGAATGACCGACTTTGTTCCTCAAGGATGAGGAAGCTTAAACCCTCTGCAGAGCCGACGGTGTTTGCCATGGGAACCTGCAGAGCAGGAGGCAGGGGGCTGAAGGGGTTAATGGAAGGACTGCTGCGGGCCTTGGCAGATTTGACCACAGCAGCTGGAAAAGATCACAGGCCAGGCGGAGGAGACGGTATTTAGCAGAGAGGGAAGGCAGCTGCTCTGGTTCTGGAGAGGGCCTCTGACCCTGGGCTTTGGCATGGTGTGTTGGTGGATAGCGTTGGCAGAGGGAGATGCTGGCTGGGATTCAGCGAGGACGGAGGGCCAGAGCCCTGCGGGAGCCTGAAGAGAGGTGGTTGTCGTGCCTGGGCACAGGAGCCTGAAGTTTGCGCTCCTGCCCATGGCATGGTTCCCCTCTGCTTGGCTAGTCCTACCCCTGCAGGCCCCGGCATCCAGGGCACAGTGGGATGCAAATGCTGCCTCCCGGAGGAATGTGCTCGTGTGCTGGTGCCTGTTTTGCTGTTTCAGTGCTAATGCAAGACCTCAGCCCCCAGCTCAGCTCTTCCCTTGGCCGGCTTGGCAGATCCTACCTCTCTGAAGGGCCATCACAGATATTTGACCGCAGGGCTCTGGTGTCACAGTACCTGCTCTCCTCCCTCCCTGCCCATGCTGCTCCCACAGTGGGAGGAGCTGAGGACACCAGCGTGTGAAGGTGAGTGTGACAAATCACGTTGGCACCTACCTGGGAGATGGGATGTGTGAGTTTGAACCCGCATGGGCAGGGCAGGAACCTTGTTTCTCTGCTTCCAGACATCAGCAGACAACGACTACCTCCATCCTTAGGGAAAGGAACAGCTCTGACAGTGTTTTGTATCGTTTGTGTGCTGAGCAAGTTCACCAGATCGGGTTGGATGGAAGGTTTAGGGAGCTTTTATAGCCCAAATGGGCTTGGGTTTGGGTAGCTCACTCCTAGGGATGGAAGTTCAGATCAGGCAGTTGCGTGAGGAACGTTAAAGCTGAAGGATGGGGGTTGATAGTGGGGGCTGAACTGGCTGGCTCAATGTGCCTGTGTCCATCTGCCAGCTAAGCCTGGCAGAGGAACAGGGATCTCAAAAACAAAGTTCTGATGGAAAGTAGAGACCTGTGTAGCTGTAACAGCAAGGGGAAGGCTATAGCAGGATTCTTTCAGCCACCAGCAAATGCAAGTGTGGGAAAGATGCCAGGAATGCTGAACCCTTAGGCAAAGCTTTGATTAGAGTTTATCCCTTATGATACCTGAATCCAAAGGAGATGAGAGGAAATGTCACAGAAAAGGGGATTTTGCAGGTTCTGCTACCCATGGAAGTGCTGGTTCAGGGCTGCCCTGGGATGTGAGCATCTCTCTCCATTGACACTCCTGGTGGTCCCTTGTGTCCTAGACTCCACGGTGTCACTCGGATGCATTTATTTCATACCCTGGTGTGGGACTGAAGAGGGTTTGTGCCATGTAGCTTTTCGTCCTTTGCTTTTAGGCTTGCAAAGAGCAGTCATGTTGCAAGCAGGAGTGCTGTTGTTGTCTCTGCTTTGCACAGGCTGCCTTTCTTTTCTGCCTCCAAGAAGAACAAACTCTTCAAAAAAACTGCCACAGAAAATATTTGTCTTTATATGGCTGCAAATCAGGTTGTGAAGAGATCTGGGGTGGAGGAGGGTGGGTGGGTGGGTGGTTTTTGTCCTTAAGTGTCCCTATGTGTTCTTTCAGTCCATACATTCGTTGGTATGAGATTTGCAGCCTATGCTGGTTACAAAGGCTTCTCCTGCTTCTCTGGTCAAAGGACTTTCCAAAAGGCAGAAATTACACCCTGACCAGTAAAACGCAGGTAAAATTCACCAACTCCATGGGGAGTTTATATTGAGGTGCCCATCTCTGAGCAGCACAAGGTAGGCAACTCTTCTTAGCTTCTTGCCTTCTGGTGGTGAGCTGCTTTTTTCAGGAAACAAAGCCTGAATGAACAAGGTATTCTGCAGGCGTTGTTATTTGTATGCTAAAAACAACACTTGCCTTCCCGGGAAGTCAAAGGTCCAAAAGTGCCTGTAACACAGCAAAAATAAGTGAGGCTCCAGGCATGGTGAAATTGACCCTCCATCTCCACTTTTCACAGCTTCATGTTAATTGGAGAGGAGACACGCTGCCAGCTCATTCTCTGGGGAGAAAAAGGCAGAAACCAATTTGCAGAGCCACATAAATATGGAAGTAGGATTTTTTTTGGCGTGGGAGGTGTTACCAGTACCACACATTATGGTTCTTTGGTTTTATCACATCGTAGGCTTTTACCGAGACATGAGTAAGTTTTCTAAATAAGGAATATGAAAATAGCTTGTGAAATAGGTTGAGTCATCGGAGAAAATCAAAAGAAGTTCTGACACTAGGGCCTCTGTTGTAAAGTCCTACTTTATTTCACCATTGTGTTATAAACTACGGGGTCACTTCAATCTGTTTATTTCAGCTTCAAAATTCAAAGTACTCTGACATCGAAGTAAGGCTTGCCAAATGGGTTCATTTTTCTATTAGTGTTGCATCCCTATGCATCCTGCATGTGAACGCTTGCAGGGAATGTAAAGGTTTCCGAGAGAAATGGCTTCTGTGGTTATAGCTGAAATGGTCAGCACTTCTTCCAGCTTTGTCTAGTTATTAAAGAGGATTTATGGCTCCTAGATACCCCTTTCAGGTAGTAGCCTACCCCATCCATGGAAGTCACTGGCTGTTATTTGTAGCTCCTGGGAATCCCAGCAGGACCTGTTGTGCTTTCTGTGCAAAACCAGAAAGCCAGTAACTCAAGACCAGGAGTGACCACGGTAGTTAGAAAGGGAGAAAGAAGCACAAAGCCCCAAAGGGACAGCATTGCCCTAGGACTCTTTTATTTCTGTCAGGGATTTTTTTGCCTACTCCATAATAGGACCCATGCTGGGGAGACCACTGGTGGAAAGCACCTCTAGGAGAAAAGGGTGCACGGGATCCATGGGACCCATGGGACATGCTGTATATGAGCAGAAGTGGGAAGCCCCTGTAGTGTAAATCCTAGGGCTACATGGCACAGGGGTCCCTGCCCCAGCCCAGGCTCGCTGCGATCACACCTGGGATTTCAGAACAGGCAGCACATAAAGGTGTCTGATCTGCTGGGACTGTTAGACACTCAGAACTGACAGGAAAACTGATAAAGGCCTCAAATCCCTTTGGCGTAACCATTTTTCCAGACTTGGTTTTACTGAGCTACTCCTGTTAGTAAAGTTACTCACATAAGTAAGTGTTCATCGAACAAGCCTTAAGACTCCCAAGGGAAGCAATAATGTAGTTTTTCATGGGCTCTTTTGTGTGTGTGTGTGTGTGAATAGTGGTTTATTCCTGTCACACAGATACTCCATTTCTGAGATTCCTTTGTAAAGCAGACGGCATTTGATAGTGAGTCATCTCTTGTTATTAAATTGCCCATACATTGCAAGCTGCCTCCAGGCCCTGATCCAAAGCCTATTGCCTTCAGTGGGGAGGATGCTCCTGAACGCAACGGGCTTTGGACCAGGCCCTGGGTGAATCTTTATGTTAAATCTTTATTTTAAGGAACGGATTGTTCTAATTGGAACTAAACTTAATGCTGCATCAAAATGGAATATGAGGTCTGCAGGACTGAAACTGGAACAACGGGTGTATCCTCTCTGCTCTAATGCCTCCAATCATGTTAAGCCAAGTTAACTGGAAAATCAATTGACACGAATTCCAGCATGACCATTAACTGCCATCCGGCTGGGGCCTGAGAGGCTGGCCAAGATGAAGCAGATTTCTAACAGGGATAGAGCAGAACTGTGTGTATTCGTCTCCTAGAGATGCTTTCAACTCATGGTCTCCCCAGCAATGCCCACGGTTGCCCCAAGTAATTACTGAGGCTAAACGAGAGCCGGTGGGGTCAGGCAGTCTGGGATCGATTGTGGGCTCTGCCCTTGGCACTCCAGGGGAAGCGATGCAGCTGCTCTGTGCACTCCTGCTGGCACAGCCGCATTTCTCAAAAGCATAAAGGAAATGAGTGAGACCTGGACTGACCGAGCTGACCAGACAGACCCCTTGAGTATATAGAAAAGGATTGTAGCAGCAAAACCATGTTTTCCGCAGCACAGCTCATTTCTCCTGCAGAGGATGTTTCTGCTCTGTTCGTACAAAGCGGAGCTTTGCTGATGTGGCTTTGCTCACGCAAGAAGCATTTTGCTGCTAGAGTGGACCTGAATTTCTCTCTAAATGTTTCTCACAGACTCGTCCATATGTCTCTGCATCCTGCCTTGCATCAGGGATAATGATATCGATCTCATTCTGAGAAAGGCATAAAGCTTTCTTCATATGTTTGCAAGGCACATTAGACCCACAGACAAAGGCTACCCTGAGCACAAAATCTCGTTACCATGATGTATTTATTGTACTGTGCTTGTGAGGCCATATGTTCCATATTACAAGACAGAGGTTGTTCTTCCCCTCCCACCCCCCTCCCAGGATATAACATTTTACTTGGTTAAAAACAAAAGCAATCAGGCAGCACTTTCAGACAACCACCGCGGGGTCGAGCAGCCGCTCTGCCAGGAGGCAGGCGATGGGAGTCCTGGGTGGGTGGCAAGAAATCTGCGTGCTACCAAGAGCTAAAGCATCGACATGGTTCACTTTACTAAACCCAGCTGTGAAGAGCAGCTGTTTTTCTGGCAGTCAGCGTGACATACGCAGGCGGATATGCTCGAGAGAATTGATCAGGGGCCACCGGTGGGAAGAAGGGAGAAGGAGAGGGTATGTTGTTCCCTGTGCTACTAAGTGCTAAAGTGGCTCCTGGCAGTTCTGATTACCGAACCCAGCTGCGAGGAGCTTTTCTGGACTTCAACGTGACATCTGACGGGATTACACCTCAGCCGTGTGCATGGGGAGGAAGGGGGAAGCACAAGGCTTCCGCGTAACCAGCTACTCCTCTGCTTGATGCTCTGGTTTGTGGGATCCTGGGGGAAGGTCATCAGGACAAGTGGAGGATGTCTGCAGGCGTCAGGAGAGGCAGGCGGCCAAGAGGACTCAGACAGTGTTCCCATCCCGGTTTCTCGGTTTGTCTTACCATTTCCTTCTCTTCAGGCCCCCTCCAGGAGGGAGCTGAGGACGCCACATGAGGCAGCGGGTGCAGGGAGACAGGGCAAAGGGAGATCATGTAGAATAAACGGCAACATGCTTTGCTGGAGGGCTGGAAAAAATAAAAAAGATGCCCATTATCTGGACAGAACTGTGAAAAGCTTCACCGGTGAAGCCTGCCAGCTTGGGTATGATAGGAGAAGGATGTCCTGCTGCCCCTTGGCTCAGCCTGGGAAGAGCCTGAGAAATGCTGAGCGCTAATGCTGAGCAGGAGGGAGGTCCAAGATAATCCCTGGGGTAGTGGTTTTAGTTTCCATGATAAAGCTGGAAGTTATCTTTGCTGTCCTTTGATCTTCAAAGGACAGGAGGAAATTTCACACACAGGGGAGGCCACCCGGTGTCAGGTGAAGTTGCTGCAGCTTGTGAAAGTCGGCCAGATGCCATAAGGCCAGCAACTCACCTGCCTTAGTGTGAAAATGCCTTGCAGACAGGAGTCTGCCTTTTCCTGGGGCTGGTTTTGGTGCCCTGGTTAGAAAATCACATTTGTTTATGGATCCGGAGGCTGCAGAGGGATGGCTGAAAGAGGGAGCAAAACCCAATTCTGACGTAATTCAACAGTTTGGATGGGTATTACTTTGTTGGATGGATGTGGTCAGCCAAAATAATGATTTTTGTCCTAATGTAATTACAAAATTACCACAGCTGCCTCCTTCCAGGGTGCTAATGAGGAGCAGAGGCAGAAGGAAGGGGATTTTTTGGTGTCTCAGGATGCACTGTGGAAGTGAGATGTCCAGTCTGGCATCTCTGACAACATAATTTTCTCTGAACCAGCCACAAAGACTGAAAAAGCTACCCCAAAATGAAGTGTCACAGCTCGCAGACCAACGCGAGCGAGCTCTGCCCCTTGCCCTGCAGCCTGTGACCACACATGCTGAGCACAGACATTCAGCCCCTTCTCCGCATCCACCCGCCGGTTCCCCCGGGGAGTCTCTGTGGCCCTCGGTTAGTCTGTGTCCTGGCACTGCTGGGAACGGGTTGCAAAATATCCCTTTGGTCAATGATATCATCCAACCAGCAACACCTCCGGGGCTGGGACAGGCACCACCGCTTCCCCTCGGTCCCTCACCCACTCTTTCATGACGGCAAATAATCAGCCTTTCTGCGGACGCAGCTTCAGAGCAAGCAGCCATTCCTGCAGATGGGATGCATATATTTATGTCTGCGTGGCTCTCTTACTGCCAAGATCGTTTTTACTGCTCACTTGAACACGAGGAGATTCTTTGGAAGTAAAATTGGCCGTTGTTAATTCACCTCCTGATCTCCGAGGCTCAGGCTGCTGTCTCAGCTGGCGATCTTTCACCTGGCGTTTGGGATTAGGCAGGTCTTCAGGCATCACCCTTGCTTATGATTTATTTTGATGAGAACCAGTTGATCCTGTCCTCCCAGGGCTGTCCCCGAGCCCTATCGGTGGACGGGCAGGTGTGTCCCGTCCCTGTCCCTCCTCCCAGGGAATGTCATGCAGCCCCCCAAAAGCAGCCACCCCCCTGCCCTGATGCCCGTGAACTGGTGTGGACCCAGCCCCGCTCCAGGGCAGCCCCCACTGAAGCCAAAGAGGTGCTGTGGGCTACCACCCTCACTGCTGGGGCAGACGCCAAATGCAATGGCTCTGCAGGGTCCAGTATCCCTGATATGCTTCTGCTTCACACCTGACCTACCTGAAAACAGATCTGGGGGTGCCCTCCAGCATGGGTGACCCCATAAACAGCCCACGGCAGGGCTCTTCCCTTGTCTGGGGATTAAAAAAAAAGAAAAAAACACAGAGCAATGGTTTCTTTCACAAAATTTCCAAAGAGCTTTGTTGCATCAGAGCAAAGAAAAACAGAGATGGTTTCCACCCTTTGGCAGGACGCAGCCCCTCTCACCCCACGCCGCCTGCCGGCAGACGTCCCGGCACAGCACCCGCCTGTGTAACTCGTTTTGTGTGTGTGTGTGATGGCTTGCTTTATAAAATTAGCAAACCAAGGAAAATTAACTCAACCACAACCACATTTTATTCACAGAGAGGGTCACCTGAAAGACGGTGAGCAGAACCACTGCTTTCTCTTAATAAACCTGTAGCAGGTTCATTCATAATAAAATGCATCTTTTTTAAAAGGGACCTTTTTCTATTGTTCATTTTATGCTTTTGTTTTACCCTGCCCTCTCTTCTTGACAAGCACATTAGCTTTCTTAGAAAATTGTTGGATTAATGGGTTTATGGATGAATACTTAACAGTCAACAATAATTATTTACATCTACACATTCAAAGGATCACAAAAATCAAGTGAAACTTTTTTTAAAAAAAAAGAAACGGCCTGACTGTTTTGAGTTGTTTAAAGTTAATAGAAACAGAGTTGGAAAAGAAAACGCAAAAAAAAGATTCCAGTACTTTTCAGGGTCGGTGGAGCACCCACCGTGAGGAAAATAACGGGAGAGCTTGGCAGGTCCCCTGGGGCCTGGCAGGATGGCTGCCCTTCCACCCCCAGTGGCTTATAAAACTCACGGCAGCCTCCTGGTGGAGAAGAGCTAATGATCTGCTGGCGGTACCCACTAATGACCTGATACCATTACCCACTGCCTGGCTGCCACCCGGGGCTGAGCAGCTACCGCTCTGCTCTCCTCCTCTGGGAAGGAGCTTGGGCCAGCAGCACCGCATCACTCCCGAGTCACGGGAACAAGCGCTGTGGTCACCACTGATTGCACTTTGTGTATAGGTAGACAAGATGCCTTATGGCATATCACTGCAGGGAGCAGGGGTGTCCGCTGCCTGCCACAACATCGGCACCAGAGACCAAAAAGAGCAAGAAAAGGGTCTGCGGCTGGTGGAAACTGGTGCCCACCATTGCAACACAGCTACCACTGACTAACGCCCTGCAGCCAGCACCTGAACCTGTAATTACACCCACTCCTTATCAAACAGAGCTTTTTAAGGGTCTTGCAGGCTCGGGGCTTCCTCTTCTAAGTTTTTTGACAGGCAGTTGCTCACTAGCAAAGATAGAGGCATTTCTGCAGGTTTTGGTGAGGGGTCAGTGTCTTGTATTGTCAGGCACAGGTGCGACCATGGGGCTTGAGAGCAAAAGCGTTCTGTAACTTTGCCCAAGAGAAAAAATTTTCTTGGAAAGGAAACCTATGTGTGGCTGGCTTGTGAGTTTTTCAGAGTAAGTGCTTCTTGTTCCTTGAAAGCCTGGTGGGTTGAGTGCACTGAGACCGATGTGCACGCCCAGGGCTGTGGAGAAAGGGCTGGTTTCTCTCTCTTCACCTGCTAGAAGCTCTGCTGCATTCAAAGGCGAGAAAGATGCTCAATAGCCTCGCTGCTGTAGGATCTGTGCTTGAGCTGGGTGGTTTCGGAGGAGAGATATTCTCGGCTGGCTCACAGTTACCTTGCTTGACCTTGGGCAAGATACTTTCTCACTGCCTTTGTGTCGCAAGCTGAAATCAGAATATCAGACTATCTGGTTGTGTCTTCAGAGTGCCATTAAACACCCGTTTCTTCTAACCAAAGCCCAGGTCCCCGGTTTGCTCCTGAGATTCTGCTGCGACACCAACTTGAAGAAGTGTCCCCAGCAGAGCTCTGCCTGCCCTGCCACTTGCTACCGACTTCAAGTGATGAAGCACAAGTGATTGATGTGATGAGCCTATTGATTTCTACAGTAATTTAAAAAATGGCAGTAAATACCTCAGTGATTACAGCCATTCATTAATGAAAGCAGTCTATACACATGTTGTTTCACAACTGAAAGTGGTAATAAAAGAGGTTAATAATACACTTAAAACACTTCTTTTCCCCACAGTACTTTTAACATGTTTTTTCTAAGAAAAATTTTACTATCTGAGAAGGAAAAAAAACAAAAACAAAACTACAGACTTGAAATCACATCTATATCTTCTCACTAAGCTTGATGAAAGAAGTGCCTGAGGTATTTTTAAGCCGGTGAAGCCTAGATGAATTAAAGCAGCGTTCCCACTTTCTCTTTTCCAATGCTACTGTTTAATTCTAGCGTATTTATAGAAAAACACTGCTTATAAAGCAGGGCCATAGAAAATAAGCTCTGCAGCACCTACTGAAGTGAGGTGAACTCCACGCGTAGCAAGCACTGATTATATGCTTGCAGGTTCTGAATAACACATGCTGTTTTACTAGATGCCAGCTCTTTGCACTCCTACAGACACGGCAGCTTGACAGAATAAAAATGACACGCATCGCCCTGGGTTGGGTGCATATTTTCAGCATGGACTACAAAACCAAAAGAATAACCAAAAAAACATAACACCTACCCCACCCCAACCCTCCACTCCCTCCAATACAAAGCTCTAAAAGCTATGTGACAAAACCTGTATGCAGGGGCCTATGAATATATTTGAAACACTCTTTGAACCAGACAATCATTTGCCACTTCATCCTTAATGAATACACTTTGTATTTTTGCAAGCACATCACACTAGTGGGAGTGTTTGTTGTTGAAATATCACTGAGATATGATTTTATTCCTATGAATAAATATAACCAGGTGTCTGTGCACATCTGTACATACACATAAGTCATCTCCAAAGGGCAGGAGTATGGCTGTATATCCAAAGTCCTCAAGAGGGAATGAACACCTGAGGATAAAAAAGATCCCAGGACCTTATTTGTGCCTGTTCATAGTACAGAGGGTGATGCACTTCTTGGTACACTGCAACAACAGCAAGCTGCCTGGGGCACCAGACATGGACCAACAGGTTGTGGGATCTTCACTCTTAGAGCTTTGACTCAAGCCAGGGTTTTCAAGAGGACTTGGTGCATCCAGGCACAATAATGTCAGTGCAGTCAAGAGAAAAGGCAAAATTTTCCTCAGGTCATCGTCACCCTGGTGACTCTGAACCCCCTCTTTAAAGGAGGAAGATTAAATCCTTGCTCTGTGAGTCTATGATTAAGTGAAAATAAGTTTTTGAACCACAAAAACATGAGTCAAAGCATCCTGTACCTCTAAAAGCAGAAGACAAAGAGGAATGAACTTTAAAACCTGACAATCCAAAAATGTTTCCGTGCCTGCTACTGCCCTGAGAAACAGCGATGGGTAACACAGGGTGGTCCTTCTACCCTCAGTCTTCAGCAGGAGGAGAAGGCTGTTGTGAGGAGATATCCCAGCTGCTTGTGACAAAACCTCTGCTGACGTGTTTCAGCAGAGGTCAGACTGTGCTGCCTGCTGTGCGGTGCCAATGGAGTCCGAAATCCATAAAACATGTTGCTGTTTTCTCCCACCTGAGTGCTTCATGGGGTGATTTTGAAAATTACAAGTTTAAATGTTTAGACAGAATGTTTAAATCTGTGCGACTTATTTACATGCAAATATTAACACAAACGTGGATGTAAAAAATTCTTTTAACCAGGTATAAGATTGGTTCAGTGTATTGTGAGGAAAAGTGGGGGATTCGACTTCCCTTTCTTTTTTAAACTCTCCTCTCCCCGCTGCCAGTGAGTCCCCTCGGATGGGCTGGGACCCGAAGTACTGGCATCTGTAATTCACTTTGCCCCGCAAAAAGCGAAGAGTAAATTCCATCACACAGACCAATCCCAGAAAGATGTCGTGAGATTCATTTAAGGATTTAAAATTCCCCGAAACGGAAAGGGATTTTGAAAACGCAAATGGAGAAAATATTTTTCCCCCAAGTGCTGTTAAACTGAGCTTTTAAAAAGTAAATGCAGAACAGTTAGGCAGGAAATTTTCATTCTGAATTTGTTTGTGGAGCAACCATTGAATGCTTTTGTTTTTTAAGCACTGTGTTTTCTGAAGAAACAATGAAGCATTTCTTTAAAGGTGCAGGCAAAATCTGTTCCAATAGCCTCCTGATGGGCCTTTGGTAAAAAACCATTTCATTAGATGGCAGTCAAGAATGGCTGGGAATGGGGAGATTTTCCTGTTAAGCAAGGAAGTAATTCATCCACCTGTTATTCTAGGAGAGGCAGGAACTAGACCGTTGTTTAAATCTAATTTTTATTACTGTTAAGAGGACCGGTAAAGGAATTCCATCGCGTGTATAGAAATGCTGGCTACAGCTGCATTTTTGAAGGAGTACTGTCAAATTGAAAATTGCGTTTTCTCCGAGATGTCGTGCCCCTACTGTTGTCACAATAACACCTGAAATTACTGCAACCGAAAGCGATTAGGAGAAAATTAATGTTTCTCTTCCTTCAGTTTGCTTGTTTTGTGCGTTTGACAGCTTCTTTGGGGAGCCGAGCGGTGGCTCTCTGGGAGATAAAGGAGCGGGTACAGACTCGGGATAATCTTCACGTTTTCCTGGGAACATTTCGCACCATTCCTGTCACTCACCTCACCCGCACTTCGCCCAGGCTGTTGGTGGCGGCCGCAGGGCTGGGCCGAGGCCCGCCGTGACGCCCGGGCCCCGCAGCCACCCCTGTCCAACGCCACTTCGTGCCACCTCACTGGAGGGACCGGAGTGGACAGACTGGGAAGAAAGAGGAAAAAATAAGTGTAAATAAGCTAAAAATTGGAGAAGGGACGGAAATCCACAGCTCATGGCCCTGCGCTCCCGGCCCTGTGCTGGGACTCGGGCAGGCAGGCCAGCCTGCTGGTACGGCACACGGGGGGGCAAGGGGGCACGTTAGGGCCCAGCTGCAGGCCCTAATGCTGCCAATTCCGCTTTTTTATTTTTAATGGATATATATACTTTTTTTTAGATCCTCGAACAAAAGGATTTAAGATCAAGGTTTTATTTGACGTTCCGTGTGTGCACTTTTACTGCCCCTCCGCCTCGGGAGAGGACAGGGCACGGTGCACACGGCGCTTCTCCCAGGGGTCAAATCCCCACCGTGTCCCGTGTCCCCCGGCCCGACAGCGCCCCCTGCAGGCGCGGCGCGCAGCACCGCTCCCGCCCCGCCGGTCTCCCCCGCTCGCCTTACACTTGCCTTTGGCGCCCAACCCGCCCCTCAGGGGGAGAAACCACTTTTCCCAAATCCCTGGGGGGACCCCTACCGCGAGGGAAGGCCGTGTCGCCCGCCTTCTCCACCTCAGAGAACCTTTAAAAGGCCAGTGAGACCTTTTAGCTGAAACAAAGGGGACTCCCTACTGTCCCTTGCGGTGTCCCTTCTTCGGCTGAGCGGGGGCGAGTTCTCTGCCTGGCACCTCCCCCTCCACCCCGTGATGAATGGTTGGCGCCGGGTCGGTCTGGGGGAGGCTCTGCCGCCATTTTGTTTGCGTGAGGGGTGAGCGGGGCGCTGTGCCGGCAGGTCTGGGGAGGCTGAAGGGGCGGGAGGAGGCGGCGGCGACCCGCGGTCGCATCGGGAAGAGACGGTGAGGGCGGGCTGAGCGACGGCAGGAGGCACCGGGGCGGGCGCCTCCCCCATCCTTCGCAGACATGTACATCAAGCAGGTAAGGCGGCGGGGTCTAAACAGCCCGCCTTGTGCGGTGCGGCCTGGGCCTGGCCGGGTCGGTTTGGCCCGGCCTGCTCTGCCCCGGCGCTGGCGGGGTCTTCGACCTCAGGGCGAGCGGTAGAGCCAGGTCCCGGCCTGCAGCAAGAGGCCCGCTGTCTGGTGGCGGGTCCGAAGGCCTTTGCTTGGTTCGCCGCTGTCCCGGGGGGGAGACTGCGGCCCTTTTTGAGGGGGGATGTCCCTGGCCCAGCCACGGAGTGAGTCCGCCGTGGGGGCTGGCGGGTACCTTTCCTCCCCCGTTCCTGCGGCTGGTTTCATTCATTGCAGGTGTGAAGTGGGGCCGGGGGGAGGCCCTCTTGGATGCGGGACTTGTTGGTGGGCTCTGTGGGCACCCTTTGGACGGGGGACACTGCTGTCCTGGCCCTCCGGGCGACGTCCGCCCCAAGGGCGGGAGGCTCGTACCCACGCGGGGCTCCTACTCAAACACGGGGCCCTCAGCTGTCAGGCGGCATCTTTCGGCTGGCGAAGTTGTGCGTTCTTTTATTTTTTACTTTTTTTTTTTTTTTTTATTATAAGTCTACATGCGGTTTCAGTGGGGAAACGTGACTGTATTTGGGGTTTCAATTCAGACTGGTTCTGTCTGTCCGCTCCCCCGGGAGAAACAACAGTTACTGTTTGCATTGGGGTGATGCCTTAGGCCCCCGGGCGTGGACCATTTAACCTGTTATACTTCATCCTTGACAAGCAATCTACAGCTAACGTTCAGTTAAAAAGAAAGACCTCGTGTGGATCCTTTCCAAACAGTTTTTAAGGTTGAGGCGATCACTAATGTTAGTTCTGTAGTGTATCCCTGCAGTCGTATTGCATAGTATATTGCACAGTTTGGTTAAATTTTTATGGCTGCTTTCATACTATGCGTGTTTATAGAATGTATGTTCATACAAAGCCTGCTAGGATTCTCATTTCTCAGAGGACTAAAAATTTACCTGGCTTTCAGACACCGTAGGGATGTTATTATTAAGAAGAATACTTTATCGTGTTTGAAAGTGCATGTTCTACACAGAAATCAGGTTTTCATCAACTGCTTGGCCGACTAGGGAGCGTTTAAAATGCCTTTTGATCGTGTTTTAGTAAATTACTCTGTCATTGCAGGTGCGCACATTGCTTTGAAGTCGTTCAGTAAGAATTCTTGTTCTCCAGATTTGAATTGTACAAAAGTAAACACTAGTGAAGATATTTAGAAAGATACATAGAATCAGAGTAAGAAGTCCAAATTAACTCAGAAGAGGGAAAATGAGTTTCATCTGGAAAAAAAGAAATTTAGGTGGTTGATAACCAATACTGTGTTCTAGGAGCTATAGAAGAGAGCATCACAAGTGTGAACATGAGAATAAAACGGCTGAGAGGGAATTTGTTTCCACCAACATTCCATATTTTGTTGCTTCCCAGAAATCATTCCTGGAGTTTAAAGGTTAAAACTGTTAAAGTCTTAATCCGAGGCTATACAAGGCAATAAAGAAGTTACGGTGTTTCAGAATATGTAGGATGGATGAACTGAGAAGCAATCTAGAAAAAAAACAACTTTGAGAGTGAGGGAAACGGTGTGCAGAGTCTGCCTGTGTCAGTCTTGTGGTGCCTGAGTATGTGGGTGGTAAAAGTTTGTGCTTCTGTAGTAATATCAAAGAAGTGATGATTGATTGTTTTTTACCTTGTTGTAGAGGCTTTCAGGTTCTTATGAGAATAAAGTAGATTAGTTATTCCAATCTATATGTTTTTAGAGTATTATAGGTAAACTGTAAAAGTACTAGAGACCAAATATTTTTCCCCATTCTTTTCCTTCTCGAAATCTGGTGAATTTGAAAAGCAGCATTGTTTGCCAAGTGTTGTTCGTGGGTTTTGGAGTTTTTGTATTTTTTTCTTTTAATTTTATTTATTTTTCAAAATCGGGATGAGTGAATGTAGTTCCTGTGGCTTCGAGTTGGTGGCAAGACGTGATTTGCTGTTCCACTTTTTTCCTTTGAAAGCCACTGGTATACGGAGGCAGAGCTTGCTATTACTGTGAAAGTCTCCATCTGGTTTCTTAGGTGAGGTGGGTTTCTGTGTTCACAGCCGTGGTGACTGGATAGTCTTCAGGTAATATGTTGTCTTAACTTTGCTTTCTGTGGTTTGGTCCGTTACATTCTGAAATCCTTAATGACTTCCAATACAGTTGCTTTGGATTTAGATCTGAATACAGTGCAGGTACTTAATGAGAACTGTGTCTTGCCCGAGGAGAGGAAGCATAGACAGCTGCAGTTCAAAAAAGGTTTAGGTAGGCAAAATGTTGGAGGAAGTGGCAGACTATTCCTTTTCCAAAAGAACTGCTGTTGCTTAGATCTGATGCTTGATGGTCAAGGATTAGTAATTTTCTGCCTATCCATATTCTTAACTTCAGATTCCAGTAATGAAATAATTTTGCAAAGAGGATTTGATAAGGAAAATGTACTGTCTTAGAAGAGAACGACTCTGTGATTTCTGACTAGTAGTTAGTTAATGTCTTTTCGGTTTTATTTCATTTGAATTTTTATAAACGCGAGTGTTTGATTTGCTGTCTGGCATGGCATTTTCATTCACTGTTAGTGAGATGGTTTTAATCCATGAGGAGTTTTCTGTGATAATCCTCGATAATGGGCTGTCGCGTTGTGGGAGAAAGACTTAAGACCAAACTTGACACGAATAAATCAGAGCGCTTTCTTTTTCTGGTCTTTTGTCTAGGAAATTTTATGGGCAGGATTTTTTTCCCCACCGTTTGTATAGCGTGCTACTGGAATATGACAGTATATGAATATGGTTCTGAAAGTAATTGTATCTTGAATGCTTAGGTATACGGTTAATGTAGGCTTTTGAGATAGGGTGAAAATGGCTTGCTTTAATGTTTACTACTTCTAGTCTTTCTGCAGTTTTTCATGTGATTCTTGGATACCAAGTATTATGCTTATCTTCTGGAACATGGGCTATTTTAATGCTTGAAGATGTGAGAGAAGAGATGAAGTGTTCAGAAAAATAGAAAATGGTGATGGGGTCATAGAGCTTACAAAACAAAGTCTAAATAATTTCACATTCTAGACCTCAGCAGTAATAATATTGAGAAATATCTTGTAAGATGTTTTGCTGTCTCCCTATAAAAGTAATTATTTATGATAGTTATAATAGTGAAACATTGGCATTCTTCTAACAGCATCTTGCTTCTGCTGGGGTATAGCTGGGCAAAGGATGTAATGATTAAATGTCAACTCTAGTAGTCCTTTTCTAAGTGTTCTTGCTGAAAGATCTGCAAACATAAAAGCTTTTCAGGTGGCTGCTGTCTTTCTGATATCTTACTAAGCAGAGCAAAGCTGCTGTGTAGTCTTGCAGCACGGCTTTAACTTTTGGAAAATGTTGCTCAACGCTGGAATGTCCATGCTGGAAGTTGGATCAATTTCAGTGCTGTGCAGAACTTCTGAAGTATTGGGATATTATCACTCTGTAACTTGTATGTTACTTGTCCTGGCAAACCTTCAAGTCACTACTGAAATTGGATAGTTGAAATCTGACATGCTGCTTCTAGATGACTGTTCGCTGTGTGGCTTCTGAAGTTAATTGTGTAGGTTTGTATTTATTTGTCTATTTAGGAAGTGAATTCACTAGAGCCAAGGCAGCTTGCTTTTCTACTTCTCCCTTTAGGATGCACAGTAAAACAAAATGACTGTATTGCATGTAAAGAAGGTAGAGTCTGGTGTAGTTTTTGCAGTCTGCAATAGCTTTACTTGGAGAATTTGCAAACAGAATTCTTATGCTGTATGTGGATTGCATTATAAAAACTAAGTCTGTCCCTACTAGGATAAGTGCTGGTTATATTGGGGTTTTCTTTCTTGTATGTAATATTTAATGCAAATACATCTTTTTGTGTAGTCTTTTTTACAAAAAGACTCTCAGACTCTCGTTCACTGTGCTTTGGCCTTTGTAAGTGCCAGGATCTCCTGTGATGTGGAGAGAAAATCTGTCTCTAAAGTGATGCTTAGGTGAGGGGCAAGTTTTATGATGTAAGTTGCTGATCTTCAGCTAGAAGGCTGAAATGCGTAAGAGAAGAGCAGGGGAAATCAAGTGTATTGTAATTGATGTAAATATTCTGTAAAATCTTATAGTTAAAACCCTGCCCAAGAACAGACAGAACCTTGTTAAAATAACTCACCCTTCTCAATAGGTAATCATTCAGGGCTTTCGAAGCTACAGGGACCAAACCATTGTGGACCCATTCAGCTCAAAACACAATGTCATTGGTAAGTTCTGATACTTGTCTTTTAACACTAACTAGAATTGTGTTGTTATCTTGGATGACGTTCACATTACAGTCCTTTAGTCTTTAATATTCTTACATTTGACTATATTTTCTGTTTCAGAAGCTTCTTTACAGTTGTCTGTAACAGGTCACAAGGTGTATTCTGCTTAGAGTAAAGTAATGCTAACATTCAATTTTGCTGTGACAACAGTATGTCAGAGTCTTCAGAAATTGAGTGAGTTCTGTAAACTCCTTCATATGTGCAGATCTCTGTATCAGTCAGACCCCCTTTAAAGGCTGTCCTTGCAGGAACAGCAGCAGAGAATTTGCATGGGATTTTTTTTTTTTGGTATGCAAGTGTGATCGTTCTTGATAAGTAAGCACAGTAACTACTATCAACTGCTGCAGAGAAAATGATCTTCTTTCATCTAGCTTTGGAGGAAGGAATTTCTTGAATGTGAACTGTCGAAAATATAAGTTTCAAAGTGTAGTTTCATGAATAACACCTAATTTAACAATATGTTATGTCCACCATTCTCCTGCCTCTTCCTATTTGTGCCCATGGATGCCTGGTCCTGCCTCTTCATTTGTATTGGTTTTAGTAGTTGTGCAGCAACTTTGAGACTGCTGACCTAACAGAAAACAGTCAATTGTGGACATAAAAACTTAGTAGCCAGGATTTACTCTGAGACTGGGAAAAGAGTGCATATGACTTCAATAACATGTCCTACTATGTAATATCACTTCAGCAGGTGCTAAAACTTTATCCAGGTACTAGTGTTGTTAAAAGGAAAATAAAAATAATCTGGCTTCACTATTTTTTGCCTTTTTAAAGAACCCCATAGCAATCCCAAGTAGTTTTGGGGGTGAGGTGGATCTGGAGTGCTTGTAGGCAGGAAAGGATGAAAAGCCTGGGATGCTCATTGCTGCTGGAAGGCAAGCAGTTTGAAATTAATACAGTAGGTGCTGATCTTAAGACACTGAGCCTTGCTGAAACACAACAGAATGAACACTGAGATTACTCTGTGTTAGTGTCGTACAATATTCTTGTACCTTTTTTTTAAATAGAAATAGTAGTCTTCCAGTGTTTTTAAAACAAAACATTGCTGAATTAGCAAGTGGAGTATTAAGACATTCGTACTCTACCTGAAGTTCATACAGTCAACCTGCATGTACAGGCAAGTGATTTCCTTTGGTTAAATATGAAAATTTGATGCTGAGGCCAGAAGAATTTGATATAGGCTTACTGGTTTCATCCCACCAGGAGATCAGTATTAAAAAGAAAAGGATGGGAATAAATAGGATTGGTTTAACCATTATTCTCATTGTGGAATAGTATTGAAGTTCGTAAGTCATTGTAATGTGTTTGAGTGGGGAAAAGGCTGCTCTCTTGTTCTCAGACAATGACTAAGTGATCCACCTACCAAGTTTGCCTCATTACCTTGAGATTTTGGTTGTCTGTGTTGTATTTGGGTTCTGTTCATGAATATTTATATGTAAAACTTAATGTACATTGCAATGTTAACTCGTGTCAACTTGAGGTGTGTAAAACTTTGTGTTTGAATTTTCAGTGGGAAGAAATGGATCTGGAAAAAGCAACTTTTTTTATGGTAAGCGTGGATTTCTTAATATAATAGCATAGGGATGCTGATGATACCGGGTTTCTTTGTTTTTGCCAGAAGTTGGTTTACCAAATATTCCTCCTAAACAAGACGTTGCAGATTGGTCATTACTTGACAATGATGAAAGGCAGATCTCAATGCACTTGTTTAATACTTAACCTTCAGGTTTTTACCCAGTATTTGGCTTCTCTTACTAAGGGCCTTCTCAGATTTTAAAATAGCAAAATAGCAATATTTACTGATTCTAAAAGTGACCCACCTTGAAATCTGACTGTGGTATTTGCAGTTACTTTAGACATTCCTAGTGGCTAAATATTAAGCTGATTCCGTAGCAGCTGTATGGTGCAGCTTATACAATCTTTTAGCATATGGTTATGAGGGAGATTTTGTGGAGTGGGAGCATCAGTGGAGGAGCAAAGATGCTAGTCAAAAGTGTTAGTGGCCTTTGTGTTGGTAGTCTTTATAAATTGCCAAGTGTTAAGTATTTTAGCAATTGTTTTTAACCTCACCTGTGTGCTATGTACTTGTAGAGGAAAGCTCATGAATCCCTACTTGTGCAGCATTGTTAATGCTTACGCAGTGAACTAGTAAGGTGGTGACAATGAGGCTTCAGAGAAATTCTAATATACAGCAGGCTGAGTAATAAAGATCCAGCAGATTAGGATTTTTAAAGAAGAAACATTGTAAGATATTAGCAGTGGCATGTTTGTACTATACAACAGTAAAACAGTGTATTTTGGGTTGAAGAAACTGCTGCAGATCTCCCTGAGGAAAAGAATAAATCTTCTGTTTCTTTACTATTTTATTACAGCAATTCAGTTTGTCCTCAGTGATGAGTTTAGTCATCTTCGCCCAGAGCAGAGACTGGCTTTGTTACATGTAAGTGAAGGTGTATAACAACAATACCAAAGAATAAACTAATGCATTTGAATGTTACTACAAAAATGGTAAATTGCTGAGCTGTGGATATTTTAAGCCAATTATTTTGGAAGCATCCTTAAACATTTATTGTTTCCCTTTGGCAAAAGGGATTTTTTTTACATTATGCTGACAATGCACACCAGTGAATGCATATCCAAGATTTTCAGAAATAAAAATATATGTAGTGGATCTTACATAGATGTTCTTGACTCTCAAATGCTTGGGTGGAAAGGGGAAATGGGATTGTCAGGGAAAATGGGAGATGAATGAGCTCAAAATCCTTCTAAGCTGGGAATTATCTAACTAAAATGTCTTCTTTCTTAGGAAGGTACAGGTCCTCGTGTCATTTCAGCGTTTGTGGAAATTATTTTTGACAATTCAGACAACAGGTTACCAGTAAGTTGAATACAGTACTTCAGAAATAGATGATAATTTAAGACTCTAGTATCTCAGTATTATAGAAGTCTTCAGTATGGTAACTGCTTTTGAATCAGTTCTGGTTAAAAGTGCCATAAACATTCTGGATTAGTTATACATAGCTACTGCAAACAGTTAAATTTACTGGGTTTTGTTTTCTTAAGATTGATAAAGAGGAAGTCTCACTTCGCAGAGTCATTGGAGCCAAGAAGGACCAGTATTTCTTAGACAAGAAAATGGTGACGTAGGTACTTCTTTTCCTTACCTGATTTAGACTAGTAGTATTTCTGTAAAAATCTCTAGTCACACAGAACACTTGGCTCTCTAGCCTGAAATAAATAAATTCTCATGAGTTCTGTGAGCAATACTAATTTAAAAGTGTACTACTGAATACCGGTAGTTTGACAGCACGGACATCAGTCGTTGTTCAAAGGCTTTGAATTTACAGTTTAATCCATTCATTAACGTGATGTTTAACTGCTTATATAATATTTCTTTCAGGGCTTTTTTTTTAAATAGAAGAGTTATACCAGACATTAGGTTGTTTCATATCCTTCCTTGCGATTTCTTTGACTGTATTTGCCTCCTCTTTTTTGCTTCAGAATACTTCTTCATCTCTTTCCAACGCTATAGTATTTTAGATATTTTCCATTTTTAGTCCTTCACTGCATTTTAGAAGTAGTTATTATCAAATAAAGAAGCGTCTTCAAACAGAGCATGCATTGCACACAGTGATTATAGTATGTGTTGTATAGTTGTGTTACTTTACTGAATTTTTACAGCTGTCACTTTTACTCTTAACTGTTTTTAATACATTCCCAATAACATTTCAGGAAAAATGATGTCATGAATCTTCTTGAAAGTGCTGGATTTTCTCGCAGTAATCCCTACTATATTGTCAAACAAGGAAAGGTAAGATTCTTTTTCACAATCACTATCAAGAGTATCGTATTTTCCTGAATGCCAAACTTAGTTCAGTTATTGCAGAACTAAGCCAAAATCCTATTTAGTTTGAAACAGTTCTTCTAGATGCTGTTCTTGCAAATATTATTGTTAAAACGTTTATGTCCATTATAAGAAAAAAAGTTTTAATATCTGTAATGTTGATATTTAGGAAAGTTTTTTTGTGGTAATTCTTGCAACAGTGTGCTTTTCTGTATACTTAAATACAAAGCAAACTTAGTTCCGTGTAAATTCATAGATTTCTGGGCCTTAAGATGACACAGTAAAGTAATTGTAAAGAATTTTAGGAGGCTAAAAATACTGCCAATGGAGGATGAGTGGAAATGTGGAAGCACCAAAAGTGAACAGCAGGGAAGGGGGCTCACAGCATAATCTGTATTAACTGGTCTTCAAGACCCAAGCACCCTTAACAGAGCTTTTAAAGGACACCCAGGTTTGGAGACAAAGGACAGATCACTTGTAATGGCCCACAGGGTTGGACACAGTGTAGACACTGATAACTGTCAGCTCCAAAAAGATTGCTGAAAGGCATACTTAAAAGCAGAATGCAGGAGACTTGAGGAGCACTTGATGGCAGAAATGCTGACCCAGCAGTACAGTCTCTCAAATGTTTATCAGGGTAGTTCTTCCTGTACAGCAGCTGAGTGTTTGTATTGGGAAGAAACAGCTTCAGCTGGAAAGTCACTTGTGTTTTTTCTTGGGTATTGGTGCACATGACTCTTGCAGCCAAAACATGCATACTGGTTTTAATATGATACAAATTAGAAACAGTAACCTTATAAAAGCATGCAACCACTGGAATTCTGTTGGAGGAAAGTGAGTTTTATGTTGGGTTTAATTGTATGACTCATTTAATGTTGGATTAATGAGTGTTTGATGACCTGAATCGTTCTAAGAGTTATAACACCTACATTTTGGTGTGTTTTTTGGGGGTGTTTAAACTATGTGGTTTAGCACCAGGACGTAAATGCCCAAACTCAAGGTTCTCTAAACATAATTTTGAGCGGGTAACAATTTCTTCAGTTTACGTAATACTGGAATCTTGAGTTTCAGCAAAAACTGGTAGCATTTAAAAACCAACAAAATTCATTACAAGCAGAATACTTGCCATGCTAAAGTAATTGTCTTAAAAGGAAAGGAATATGGTATATTCTAGGTATCTAAATATACCTTCCAAAACCTCAGGCAAGCAGGCACAGCAAAAAAACGTGCAGGCTTTGGTCTGTTGTGGTTAGCCGTACATCCAGAGCAGGCTATTGAAATAATAGATCTTGAATTTTCAGATCAACCAGATGGCCACAGCTCCTGACTCTCAAAGACTGAAGTTACTAAGAGAAGTAGCTGGTACCAGAGTGTATGATGAACGTAAAGAAGAGAGTATTTCACTAATGAAAGAAACAGGTAAAAATAGTTTTAAGAAATTAATGTTTTATGCCACAGTAATTCCATTAACCATTAGCTTTTTCAGTAAAGCTAACCGCTAGATAGATTTTATTTGTGGTACGTTAAACAATACGTGTCATATTTCATCCTTGAATTTTAAATCTCTGAAAAGGTTTAATAAGTGATTTCATGTGTGCTTTTAGTAATAAAACTTTTTAGCTAGGCTACTGTGTGTACTGTTCAAAACACATGAGTGATGTCAGCTGGCAACGATCCAAAAATTAGGAGACCTACTGCTATGCAGACACTGAAGTTTATGTAGTATAGTCTATAATTATTTTAAGCATGTGACCCCATAAAAGTACATGCTTCTGTTGCATTACATAACTCGTATCAACAGTTTTGCTGTTAGGATTTTTTTTTTGGGAACTGCTTCTGGACATGGGTTCTCCTTTTTGCATTTTATAACTGTTGACAAATAGTTAATCACTGGAGAAGATTGAGTAGCTTTAAAGATGTGGAAATATATTACAGTGTTTAACTGAACTTCAATCTTGTAATCTTCTCTATAAGAGGGCAAGCGAGAGAAGATCAATGAGTTGTTGAAATACATTGAAGAGCGACTGCATACCCTAGAAGAGGAGAAAGAGGAGCTGGCTCAGTACCAGAAATGGGATAAAATGAGGAGAGCATTAGAATACACTATTTATAATCAGGAGCTTAATGAAACCCGAGCTAAGCTTGATGAGGTAAAATATCTTGGCTAATACAAAACCTAATGTGAGCTGTTGGTTTTCGTTTTGCTACTGTCTCCTTGCATTCCCTGGTAGAATCCTGTCCATGTTCTTCACTACTTTAACAAATTATTTTCTTTCTACTACTGAAACAGAATCTTGTTACTTAAGCTATTGTTGATATTTCCCTACAGCTTTCTGCCAAACGAGAGACAAGTGGAGAGAAATCCAGACAGCTGAGAGATGCACAGCAAGATGCTAGAGATAAAATGGAGGTAAAAAGACTTTTTATATGGGCTCTCCAGAACTGTGTTTTGGTTTGTTGGTGGTTTTGTTTGTTGTTTTTTTTTTCTGGGGGGGGGTGGGTGGGGGAAGGTGTTCTGAGTCTGTGTTAAATTCTATTTTATACTTTCATCCTCTTTGGAAACAGGGTAAGGTTTTTTTCACACTTCTAGTGTCTCTTGATCTACATAATAATGATCTTGTGAGTTTTGATAGATACTGAAAAGTGCATGCAGTGTTTAAAATACTACATACTTAAATTTGCGTAGGAAATAGAACGGCAAGTTCGAGAACTGAAGACAAAGATTTCGGCAATGAAAGAAGAGAAAGAACAACTTAGTGCTGAAAGGCAGGAGCAAATTAAACAGAGGACTAAATTAGAGCTGAAGGCGAAAGACCTGCAGGATGAATTAGCTGGCAACAGTGAACAAAGGGTACGTAACAGCAGTGAAGTCTTAAAATGTCATTGGCACAAGGCAGTATACTTCTACATTGAAGTTGTGGTTTTAGGCTGTGGCCATTCATTTTTTTTCTAAGGTTTGCTGGACATATATCTCAGTTTTTTTGTGGTGCCTCCTAGGGGATGTAAACGTACACTCCTGTGTTATGGTCCTTTATTTATCATCCTGCATGTTGCAAAATCAAGCACCTATATTTTTCTTGATCTTAATTGCTGCAAGTATTGTCAAGGAGGGTTTTGTTTGTAGCAGTAATTCGAACTTTGTTGTTTGGCCTATACAGATCTTGCTTTCTTGCATAGTTTAGCGGCTTGAAATTGCTTTGTTTTATCTGTCTTTGCTGTCCTGATTGGAACTGAATTCACTTCTGTTAAGTATTGAAACAGTGTAGTATCAGATAAGCGATGGCATCTTGCAGTCTTACAGTTATTCTTTAGAAGTGTGTATTCATCTAACAACACAATTCCTGATATTACCTAACTTCTAATACTGCTTTTTTTTGACTTTCAGAAAAGACTATTAAAAGAGAGGCAAAAGCTTCTTGAGAAAATTGAGGAGAAGCAGAAAGAATTAGCAGAAACAGAGCCGAAATTCAACAGTGTAAAAGAAAAAGAAGAGAGGGGAATTGCTAGGTCTGTGGCATTCTACAACAGGGAGTCAAAGCCAGCAACAATACTAACAATATTATCCATAAGTGCAATTCACTCAGAACTGTACTTGTTGCTTGAGAATGGTGTAATTTTATGTACTTACAGATGGTCTGCAAAAAGTCTCCTTTATTGTTGGGGGTGAAATTAAATGGTGAAATTAATTTTTAAGCTTAACTGCTTTTGTGGGCTGTTGTTGACTTTTTGTTTTGTGAAGTCTTCTGTGTGATTTCATGGTTTATAACATGATCCTTTTCTTTTTATTACTGATTTGGTGCTTAAATCTTAGCTTGAAAATTCTTATGGTAATTACTAATGCTTGCTTGTACTAAATTCAAGATTTCTTTGTAATACAGCATGTCTTTTGCTTCTCAAAATAGACTTGCACAGGCTACACAGGAAAGAACAGATCTTTATGCAAAACAAGGTCGAGGAAGCCAGTTTACTTCCAAAGAAGAAAGGGATAAGTGGATAAAGAAAGAACTGAAATCTTTAGATCAAGCCATCAATGACAAGAAGCGGCAGATTGCAGCTATACACAAGGATTTAGAGGATACAGAGGCAAACAAGGAGAAAAATTTGGAACAGTACAGTGTAAGTTTTCACCTTATTACTTCTCAGTGGTTTTGAGAGAAGGGTTAAAGGCTCAATCTAATCCTAGACGATTAGACTTTACTGCCTATACATAAGGAAGATGAGACTTTCTGGTTAAGCGCAGTCTTTTAAAAATATGTTATTGAAAACATCTGCAGATAAACTAAACTTCCTTTAGCACTGCATCTAACTTCGGTCTATATGTTGACTTCCTTTCTGGCACTTTCCCTAAAGAAACCTGAGGTTTCAGGAAGAGTCTTAAATCTACCTTGCTCTTTTCTACGTTGAATATGACCATTTCATCTAGATAACAGTTTGTGAGGTTTTTATAGAGGTCTACTTTGGTTGTTCTCACTCTTCTCTTATTTTCCCTAAACAGAGGATCTTTTAAACTGCTGCAAGCACTGCACCTTTGCACCACGATTGCAGCTGGTTAGAAGTTGTGTCCCTATCCGTGTTAGAAGATTAATCTGTCTCAGTATTATCTGCATAACTTCTAGGCTTTAATTTCCATTCCGAAATAGCTCTTATACTGCAAATACAGCAATACAATCTAAAAATATCACTCCTGCTAGGAGCTACAGGAGTGAAAACCCTCCTGCACTTATGGTGGGAGAGCATCCAGTACCAATACTGCTACCCTGCATGTGCTGATAGGCAGTGTTCTTGGTCTTTATGTAATACACCTACCAAAATTGAGGATCGATCTGATGAAATCTAGGAATGCAGTTGTACAAAGGCAATGGTGTTCTGCTAAAATACTGCTTGGATGGGACCCACGTTAGGGAAGTAATGATTCTGAGTTGGCCAATGAAAGAAATGGCATTTACCACTGACTGCTTGTAATTGTATGGTACTGCTCAGTAGGAATACTATAGAATTGAAGAGCTTAAATTTGAAGCAGTCCTTGATTCCTTTTATAAACATCTTAGTTTTCTTTTTCTCCTTAAGGAAGGTCAATTTATGCTTAGGCTAAGAACTGTATAGCTTCTTGCTGCTCAAAGGGGAGGTGTCTTGGGTGAACATGATGGAGAGCTTGCAAAGTTAAGTTGGAAAAACTTGGCTATGTTTTGAGAACACAGCTAGTCCTCCTGTACACAGATAACTATGAAAGCATTATCTGAGTGCTAGCCCTGAGCTGCTTCGAAAATGGCAAGTGTTAAATGAGCAAGCTTATTTCAGCTTGCTTATTGAGCAAGCTTAACGGCAATGCTGTTGACAACAGCTGTGGTAAAGTAGTAGTACTGCTGGAGAGCAGGCTGAGATTTTTGATTAATAGCAGTACGGCATCATATGCAAGACTAGTATGTATGTTCTTATCACAAACGTTATTTCAGAGCATGATTACGCATAGTTATGTGTATGATAGTTACTGTTTCGATTCAGTTTCTTACCGTGGCATACAGTGAGCCATCTCACTATAATACCCAGATGCACAGTTCAACTCAATGCCTGCCTTGCAGTCTGCTTGGTAACTTCACCTTGGTACTGCTCCCTTACAAAGATGTATTTATTCTTGGTGGTTTTGCAGTTTGTTGTAAACTGGTTAAAATGGTTGTAGGAATTTTGTCTGAATTTTAAGTAGTAATTTAGTATCAAATAAAAGACTTTTGAACATAGCTGTAGTTTCATACTGTTCTTTTCTTTGTGTTAGAAACTGGACCAGGATCTTAATGAAGTGAAGGCTCGTGTTGAAGAACTGGACAGAAAATACTATGAAGTGAAAAATAAAAAGGATGAACTACAGAGCGAAAGAAAGTTAGTAATTAATTGAAATATGTCTGAATCTCACTTAATATCAAGGACCCCAACTGTGTAGTTGTTAACATGGCATGTAGGTATGTTTTTTAAAATATAGCCATGTATGAACTCCTGCACTTTGCCTTCCCATTAGATTAGCAGTCTTTGAGAATAATAAAAAAAAAAATCTTCAGACTTCTTTCACACTTAAAATATTTTAATTATTTTTGCTCTGTAGTTATCTATGGAGAGAAGAGAATGCAGAACAACAAGCTCTTGCTGCAAAGCGGGAGGATTTAGAAAAGAAACAGCAGCTTCTCAGAGCAGCAACAGGAAAGGTAAGATACCTTGTATTTGAGAATTCCTTGTGGAAGCTTTTCTTATTCTTAAAGGACAAATCACAGTCATATCTGAAAGACATGACTGTTATTTCTTTTGGTTATGGTCTTACTGTCATAATTAAGATGGACAAATTATATTTGTAAGCCGAATTTTTCAAATATTTATAGCTCTAGAACTACTTGGAAATTAGTTTTTTTAAGCTCAAGGTAATTGAGGAGAGGTAAGGAGACCAGATAGAATACTTCTAAAACTTCTGCTATTTTTTCCTTTTTTTTTTTTTTTTAAAAAAAAAACCAACATGAAAAGTGACAAATTGAAATATATATTTAGGCATCTTCCGTTAGAGCTAGTTAGTTCCGTTAGTTAGCAGGAACTTTGCGCAAAAGGTTACAATTTTCACAAAGTAAAAAGTAAAATGGACAACTATACTTTTAGTTGCAGTATAATAACGAGTTCTATTTTAACAGGCCATTTTGAACGGTATAGACAGCATAAACAAAGTTTTGGAACACTTCCGTCGAAAAGGCATAAATCAGCATGTTCTAAATGGCTACCATGGCATTGTTATGAATAACTTTGAATGTGAACCAGCTTTCTACACCTGTGTTGAAGTTACTGCAGGGAACAGGTAATTATGTGCTCTTTAGTGTTACTCAAGTTAAAGCAGCTGCAGTGTTACAATTTAGTTTTTAGTGCCAGTTGCTACTGAAAGTTTTACTCTTTTGAACTTGAGCTCTTGTCCTTTTTTTGACGAAGTGCCTTCTTATATAGGGTGATCAAACTGCTGCTCCTTCAAGAAGGAAATAAGGATCCTGCCTGTTCAAAAATTATTCCTAGCTGCTCTTGATCTTGCCTAAAAAAAACCCTAGAACAAAACCACACAAAGACCCCCCAAAAAAGGCCCCAGACCCACAGTTCTGACAGTTAGCAGAAAGATTGTTGTGAGGCTCAACTATGTTGAATAAAGTGGACGGCGTCTTCTGGTGTGGAGAATTCTCCAGTAAGCAACGCTGATGTTTCAGTGGTAACAATCAGAATTATTTCACTTACACTAGAAAGTCTCATGGGTGAGAATGGTCTCTAAACTGTCAAAACCTGCTATTTAAAAGCTAACTGAAAAGACATTGAGTGTCTTTGTGTAACGTGTTCTAGAAGTAAGTGCCTGTTGGGTGATCCACCACTTCCTGCAGCATCTGACACTTCAAATCAATCTAAATTGTCTTTTTGTGTGATCAGTCCTCTGTTCCAATTAATGAACAGTCATACAAATTCTTCTAACGAAATGTTGATAGTAGCATAAGGGCAGGAAAACGGGATAGAGTTGACGTGATCTTGCAAACTATCACATAGAAATGTTGATGCTACCACAACTTGAAATGCAGTCCCTCATCGGAAACGTCTGTGTGAACAAGGGTGTCTCTTCAAAGTGCTTCATAGTTCTCTCTGAATCCTGTTGTGCCCTGTAGTTTGGAAAAAGTGGTAGCAAGCAAATTGTAGTTTAACTTGCAAAAGAAAGATCACTTACTTCAATCTCTGTGATGGTAGTCTCAGTAACACACAGGGAGATAGATGTGGTCTGTGTTTCTGTTGATTGTGTACAGAGGCATAAGATGCAAACTTTGTAAATCCATGCAAAGAGGGTTGAATATTATATAATGAAATGTTATGGAGAACAGAGGTTTGCAGTTGAACCAACCAAAAAAGGCTGTGTACACAGTGACACGGTGTGCATATTGAGCTGCTCTTGTGACTGGAGGGTGGAACTTAAAATTCTTGGCTGATCCCGTTCTAATGAAAGTGAATAGAGCGTATCCACTTGCTTATTCTAAGGCACAGGCTTGAAGAGAAAATGCAATGCAGCTTTATGTTGGTATGTTATTTAATGGTACCTGCATGCTTACTGTTTCCATACAAATATGTTAGTGCTTTTAGCACAGTAAAGTTTAACCTATTTGTTGGGCTTGTTAATTAGGTTGTTTTATCACATTGTGGATTCTGATGAGGTCAGTACAAAGATCCTAATGGAATTTAACAAAATGAACCTTCCTGGAGAAGTTACTTTCCTCCCTCTGAACAAGCTGGATGTTAGAGATACTGCTTATCCTGAGACTAATGTGAGTTGAAGTTCCTTTTGAACCTTCTTCCACTTCATAATTTACAAAGCCTTATATTTTGAATTGTTTGTGTATATTGCGTATTGCCCACCACTTGCTTTGCTGTTGAACGTCTGCAATGAAATACTACTTTCAATGTGGGCTTCTGAACATGAACTCTGTTATGGGAAAATACTTTCCTACCAGGTATTTATTTACTCTTTAAATTTTAACTTCACCTTACAAGTAAGTAGGTGATACTAAAAAGAAACAGAATTTTGTTGTAACCTGACAGTCAATAATTGCCTGAATTACTGAATTGTATTTCTTTTAAGCTGAAATGCTGCCATGGACAAAAGCTGAAAAGCCACGACATATTACAGCCATGGATAATTCCTCAAAGTTATTGGAAATGAGCTGTGTTTTTATATTTAGAAATGCATAAATAACCCTTCAATGGCAACCATTTAGAAAGTAATTCTGAAATACATTTCAATAAAGTATCTGCTCTTATTTGAAGTTTCAGTAGTGAATTAAAATTGTGCAAATGTTAACCACTTACAATAATCATGGTAGAGTAAGTTCTTTAAAAAATATCTGTTTTTTTCTTTTTTCCCTCAGTTAAACATAGGAAAAAAATAAATAGGAAACAATGACTTCTAGTGTGCTTATTATGGCAGGGCTTTACTAGTAAAACTGTGTTAATGCTTGTATCCTGCTCTCTACAGAAAGGAATAATTTTTTTGAGGAAAAAACCCACCAATTTATGATACTTACCCAACTTGATTTAGTAGTGATTTAATACTCGGATGAGATTCCTGGCAGACTCTTAGCTGACTTAAGGTTCAAGCCTAGCTGTTACAAGCTAAAACTGCAAAATCTTGCACTTGATTTTCATAGAGTGTTTATGTGTTTGTCTTGGGATCCTTCTACCAACTGACAGCTGTTTATTTTCAAAGTGCCATTCACAATATTGTTCTTTGAGTTCAGGGTTTGACATCCTGTATGTAAATAATGATGTGGACAGCTCCAGAAGTCTTTGTTCTAGAAGTTTAACTGTGAAGTCAATGTTAATATTCAGTGAATTTGAAATGTGTTAAACTGTTAGAAATTCTTGTCATAAGGCTAGAGTGTATTCTATTTTTAGTCTTGATGTAGTTTCTTTTTTCCAGGACTGTCTTAAATTCTGTATATGAATTAGTTGCAATGTACTTGATGTATTTGTATCAATATGTTCTTCTCATTAAAATCACTGTCGCTTCAGGATGCTATTCCTATGATCAGTAAACTGAGATACAATCCACGATTTGACAAAGCTTTCAAACATGTTTTTGGAAAGACTCTAATTTGTCGTAGCATGGAAGTGTCTACCCAGCTGGCCAGAGCTTTCACAATGGATTGTATTACTCTGGAAGGTAAATGTTGTAATTTTATAAATTATTTATTGTAAAAATGGGATCCCTGGAATGGGAGGCTCATTAAACATGGTCTGTTAGTGTTCTTGAAATAATATTTTTTTAAAATAATAGTATACTTTACTGAGATGTACAAGGTTGCACTTGGTTAAGTACAATTCTTAAAAATACAGAATTTCTTCACAAGCCATTGAATTTCATGATCTAAAAGTTATAGCTATGTATCTCCATCCTGAGAATTGTAAAGCAGATTAAGTTTGTAGTCATCCAATTTGTTTTATCCAATATAACAGGCATTTGTTTTTCTGGAGTACTTACGGTGTTTTCAACAAACTTTAAACCAGTGATTAGGGTGTGAATGTACAGCCTCAATAACTGATAAGTGCAAGGTGAATTCTTCTGCGTACCAGACATGTTTACGTTTTATGTTCTCTGAAATAATCTCTTTTGTTAATTGCCTGTTCTTGGAGGGCAGATTCTCGGCAGGGTTATTGTTGTCTTTTTGTCTCTTAAAGTCAATCTGAAAAAACTCCGAAGGATGTCTGAGGAGGAAATGATTAATTTTTCAGTAACAGCATATTCTACAAGCCACAGATGCCGCTAATTACTCAGTCTTTCTTTGTTTTCTCCCTCACAGAAGATCTGAGATTTATTTTCTTTTAAACTGGTAGTGCTAGGCACTTGCATTTTCCCCTTTAAGTATTTTTTTTTCCTTCAAGCTGCATGGTTTCAGAAGTTAATTATATAAACAACAAAAAAAAATTAGCTGATACTTAAAGGAGATTATAGCAGTCTGTGTTCGTCTTGGGAAAGGAAATGCACTTCAAATTGTGTACAGAAATAAACACTTCCCTAAGTACTGTAAACATACATAAATGATTCCCTGATACTGATGCAGCACTTCTGTACATTAGTTGAAATGTTTTAGTTAGTCTTCTAAGTTGTGTTGTAGAAACTGCTTTGAACATTATGAAGAGCATGTAGCGTGCAGTTTATAGTCTCATTCTATTATGCTCTTAGGTGATCAAGTCAGCCATCGTGGTGCTTTGACTGGAGGTTATTACGACACAAGGAAGTCTCGTCTTGAATTGCAAAAAGATGTTAGAAAGGCAGAAGAAGAACTTGGTGAACTTGAAGCAAAACTTAATGAGAATTTACGCCGAAACATTGAGAATATCCTTTTGTTCTTCTTGTGGAAAGGTCGTGTGATAACAAAGCTTTTGTTTTGCAGTTACAGTAATTGATGAAAAACAGGAGACCAGTTTTTGTTAATGTTACATATTGGCTGTGGCATTTGTTTTGTCTGCTGCTTGTGCAACCTGGTTCTGTATGTTACTGTAGTAACGTAGTAGTACTTTAGTGGTAACATAGTAGTACTTTAGTAACAAAGAAATCAATGGAAAAACAGAACCAAAAACTCTGCATGTGAAAATTGGCATACAACCAGTGAAAATAACAGATTTTAAAACATATCTGTTGTTTATGTGGCTGAAATACATTCTTTTTTTAAAAAATCATTTTTAGATTAATGCAGCTGGTTAAGAAATAGTTTCTATACCACTGCTGTTATTTTTTTAGTAAAACTTCCATACTAGGGAAACTTGACTGAAAAATACTAATTGAAGAAAACCTAGTCCAATAGTCTGCTTCAGAGTGGCTGGCACTGTAGGCTTCAGGAAAAAGGAGCTTTAGGAATCTGTCCCCATTAAAATTTGATCTTGCTCTTTAGAACTTAGAGATGAGGTTAAACCCTAAATTATGAGGCTTCCTCTTCTTCTCTTCTCATTTTGTAAGGTCTGAGTTTTCCTTACCAGTTCAGATGTATCCCTGTGTTGTTCTGAGTGCCATATTGTAAAATTAACAGCTAAACGAAGCTTTTCTTGTTTGCTCCTGGTGTTGATAAGGGTGCTGAAGTTACATTTGTTGATGGTTCTTGATTCTCCTGTACAATTGAATATTTTGGTTTTGTGAGGCATTTTGTTGTGTTCTTATTTTGATGGCAACTGAATATCCTAAACAGAATAAAATTTGAAGGTACTAGTTAGGTATAAAATGCCTTGTAAAACAAGGACGGAGTTTTCCTTAGCCCACGGTATGGATTAATAATGAGATTGACCAGCTAATGAACCAAATGCAGCAAATTGAGACACAGCAGAGAAAGTTCAAAGCCTCTCGAGACAGTATTTTGTCAGAGATGAAAATGCTGAAGGAGAAAAGGCAGCAGTCTGAAAAGACATTTATGCCTAAGGTATAGTATGGGGATATTGAAAGCTGTTACAGGTTTTATATTAATTGTTTCATTAATATTACTGTTAAACTTGTATTCCATTCTGGTTAACATCATAATATGAAATATGAAGAGATGACTAGAGTTACAAAAAATGTGTTTACGTAAACAGAAAAGTGAAATTCATATAAATCTACAGATTGCTTTGAGGAATGATGATAATTTTAATGTTCCATAGCAACGCAGTTTGCAGAGCTTGGAGGCAAGTTTACATGCAATGGAGTCAACGAGAGAATCATTAAAAGCAGAACTGGGGACTGATTTATTGTCTCAGCTCAGTCTTGAAGACCAGAAACGTGTGGATGCTCTCAATGATGAAATTCGACAACTACAGCAAGTAAGGAAATGAAAATGTCTTGCCATTAAACGTGGTACCTTTCTTCCCAATAAACTTATTTTTGTCCTTTTTGTATAAAAAGTCACTTATGAATATAGCGTAATTAAAGTAGTACTTAATTAGTAGTATGTTTAGAGTTTTCTCATCTGCAAAGTGTATTTGCATGTTTTTCTCAAATGCTGGGTGAATTTCACTAACTGTATGCGTGAGAACTATGGCTATTTGTGTTGGAATCGTCACGACTTCCTTGCTTCTGCTCTTGGACCATACAACAATAAATACAAGTAGATATAATCTGAAAGGAATGATGCACAGAGTGGGAAAATAAATCAATGCCTTTAAGTATGTGGTAGATGAAACAAAACCAACCCGTGTGGTTTAGAAAATACTATGAAGCATGCTCTAAAGCTCTTCTGGGTATAGAGTTGGATTCAGATGCTAATACAATTTAAGAAACTTACTGATCTGCGGGGATGACTTTTACACTAGACAGCTGCAAAAATACCATTTGGTTCTTTCTACCTGTTAAAATTAGAGCAACAGTCCAAGGAGTTATGTGATATTTTAATAAACAGAATTGTGTGAAGAGTGAGGTTTTTTGTTTGTCTTAATTTTTGTAACAAGGAAACAATAGTTGTTTAGAGTCAGTTAAGGCAATTAATATACTTTTTTATTTTTTCAGGAAAACAGGCAGCTTTTGAATGAAAGGATTAAACTAGAAGGCATTATCACAAGAGTTGAAACATACCTTAATGAGAACCTGAGAAAACGCTTAGACCAAGTGGAACAAGTAAGGATTTTCCCTTAAATGTACTTCTGCAATCTGGTTTTTGGTTAATTTCCAGGGTTTTAACGTATTATCTGATAAATACTTATTCATTACCTTGCATTATCTGTGATAGGTTTTGTTTTGCTATATACAAGCTGAGTTAAGTGTTTTACTTAAATGTCAGCACAGTATTTTAGGCATGTGAATTTTTGACAGAAATCCTACTCTAAATACACAGCCTATGTCTAAATAGGACCATCATAGTGACAGATTTGTTTGAAAGTCTAACTATTCTCTAAAACTTTACTAAAATACATGCTACAGTTGTATGTAGAGTAGCAGAAGATAACTTGTTTGTCTGGCTTATACTTTTGTTCCCCTCCATGCTGAAGCTTGGTGGCATTTACTTTGTCCCATAGGAACTGAATGAGCTTCGAGAAACAGAAGGTGGCACAGTTCTTACTGCCACAACATCAGAACTTGAGGCTATCAACAAACGAGTGAAAGATACACTGGCACGGTCAGATGGTTGGTAGCATCATTTTTTTTGAAAGAAAATTCTCCAGAGTTCTGAAAGTTCACACATACCATATTTTGGTTTTGAAATAGGCCACGATATGAGAAGTAATCATTAATTTCAAATATGCTGTAGTAGTTACATAGTGTGTAACAGATTTTCTTGGAACTTACTCCAAAAGATAAGTGAAACAAGATTTTGTGCATGTTTTATATAAAAAGAAAGTGTCCACAGTTGCACACTGTAATACCAGTAAGCGTGCGTTGGTGGCTTCAGGGCATAGTGCTTTTGAAGCAACCTTCGTACAAGATCGTGCTTGTATAGTTGTTCTTGAATTTCATCTAACCTATCTAAAACTAAGTTGCTGTCAAATAGGAAATAGCATCTGTATGTCTCAAACTTTTCTTCTCTTTCCAGACTTTAACAATATGACCATAGTATATTTGTTAGGTTTTTTCATGGGGAAGAAAAGAGGAAATGTCAACTCTTTGTCTTAAGATTAACTTTCTACTCCTTAATAAATCTCTTTTAGATTATCTTTTTATTTCATAAATACTCGACTGGATGATTGTTGATTTTATGCGGGCATGTGAGACTTACCCACTTTGCTTTTTGTGCTCTCACCCGATATCTCAGATCTGGATAATTCTATTGACAAAACAGAAGCAGGAATTAAAGAGCTTCAAAAGAGCATGGAACGCTGGAAGAACATGGAGAAGGAGCATATGGATGCTATTAACCACGATACAAAAGAACTTGAAAAAATGACTAACAGGCAAGGCATGCTCCTCAAGAAGAAAGAGGAATGCATGAAGAAAATCCGAGAGTTGGGTTCACTTCCACAGGAGGCTTTTGAAAAGTATCAGACTTTAAGTTTAAAGCAGGTAATAAGTGTGCTTGGTTTCATGTTTCATGACCTGAAATATTAGCGTCATGTGCATCTTGAGTGTCAAATGTGTCTGGAATTGCAAGGTGCTTTGATACGTTAATATTTTCCTTTTACAGTTATTCCGCAAACTGGAGCAGTGTAATACGGAACTGAAGAAATACAGTCATGTTAATAAAAAAGCTTTAGATCAGTTTGTGAATTTCTCGGAGCAGAAGGAAAAATTAATAAAAAGACAAGAGGAACTTGACAGGGGCTACAAATCCATCATGGAGCTGATGAATGTCCTTGAGCTCAGGAAGTATGAGGCTATTCAGCTGACTTTCAAACAGGTAACAAAATAGTAACAATTGTAAAGACACTGGTGCTGAAATAAAATTGTCTCCTTGTGTACCAGCTCTATAGGAGGAAGCGGATACTAAGTACATCTATTGTGTAATAATAGAGGGCAGTATCCTGTAACTTGAGGTTTGTGGGGAGTTTAAATACTGAAGAAGAAATAGGCTAGCATTTTAAACAGGTGCTCATCTTGGTTGTATTACAACTCTGGCTTTGCTTTTAAACCTTTTAAATACTTCCTTTCTGGTGAATCTCTGTACTATGTACAACCCTTTCTAGGGAACGTCTGGTAATAAACCCTGCACCAAAGCCATTCTTCAGATTTAGTGAAAGTAATTCCTGATGTTAACAAAGTATTTTAACTACAAAATATATGAAGTTTTCTCTTAAAGATGATATGCTTAACTGATATCTCATCTGAAGTTTACTGAAATACATAATACTTGCTTTTGCTGCTGTTTTATGTTCTAATTCTACTATTTTCTTGAAAAATTTGAAAATTCTTGTACTACAAGAACAGTTGGCTTAGATGTTTTTAAACCAATCTCTGTGTATCGTATGTTTCTCAGTTCTACTTGTACTTAAGAATTAATGTGGATACCTGCTTTGAAGCTTTTGAAGCAGTGTGATCATGTAAAAATAGCTGTTGTCTGCAATTGATTTCATTATGTAAAAACGAGCTGATGTGTTGACTGTTTCTTTGTCAGGTGTCAAAAAATTTCAGTGAAGTATTCCAGAAGTTAGTCCCTGGTGGGAAGGCCACATTAGTGATGAAGAAAGGAGATGTGGAGGGCAGTCAGTCCCAGGATGAAGGTGAAGGCAGCACTGAGAGTGAAAGAGGATCTGGATCTCAGAGCAGCGTTCCATCTGTAGACCAGTTCACTGGAGTTGGCATAAGGGTAAAGAAAAAATTTGTGTTTCAGTACTCCAAATAGCTGTTTAGAGTGCCATTAAACTATATTTTTAAAAGGCAATGTTTAATTGGTCATGTTTATTTACTATAATAGCAAGTGATGTTATGGTTTAATATTTTGAAATCATCGTGCTGTTGTGTTGTTTTCTTAGGTATCGTTCACAGGGAAGCAGGGTGAAATGAGAGAAATGCAGCAACTTTCAGGTGGACAGAAATCCTTAGTGGCCCTAGCCCTGATATTTGCTATCCAGAAATGTGATCCAGCTCCATTTTACTTATTTGATGAAATCGACCAAGCCTTGGATGCTCAGCACAGAAAAGCTGTCTCAGGTGACTGTCTACCTTTTTTCATCTTCATTAGGGTTGAAGGTGATAGTCTTTCTTCTCATCTGTGATGTTTAAGATAAAAGCTTTTAATCTTAAAGGCGTATCTTTGAATATCCCAGCACGTGTGTTAGAATTTAGCTTTGTGCCTTCTGAAGCTTTCACGAACTTGATTTAGGTAGAAGTTTTGTGTTGACTACTGCATATAAAGTGTCTCCTTACTACGCTCAGTGTGGTGGAAATAGTCCTGTTTCAAAGTGTAGTTTGATTTTAAAAATTAACTTTTAGTTCAATGTATTGCTAAAAAAGTGCTTGCTCTGTTTTTCGTCATAGAAGTTCAACACCCCACTGACTTTGGCTGGATTTGTAAGAGTTGATACTGGAATTAATAATACTTAAAAACTTGGTATGGATCCTTTCTTGATCTGTGAGGTTTTCTGTCTTATTAACCAAAACCTCATTTTGAATAAGGAATAGCAAGCTCTTTGCCTGTCTCATATTAAGACCATTCCTGCTTTATTGAAAAGATCATAGTAAAGAATTGTTGTATTCTTTTTTTAGATATGATTATGGAACTAGCTGAACACGCTCAGTTTATTACAACGACTTTTAGGCCTGAACTGCTTGAGTCAGCTGACAAATTCTATGGTGTAAAATTCAGAAACAAGGTAAATAATACATTTTAGTTATGGCATTTACTGGGAACCTTATCAGGTTGTGCATTTGAGACTTGACCTAACAAGAGTTCAAAGTGAATCAGCCTCATTTCAGTGATGATTTTCCAGTTATATCGCGGTCTTGTGTAAAACTTCTATCCATCCTGAAAGAGAATTTAAATATGTACTGATGTCCCTTGTCATGTTCTTTAAAGGAGATTAGAAATTTCTTATAGGCCTGTTGCTGAGTCCTGGAGCCTTCAGAAATAAGTTTATCTTATTCTGCAGCAGATACTGTAATAACTATATACTTCTTTCTGTTCCACCAGGTTAGTCATATTGATGTGATCACAGCAGAAATGGCCAAAGACTTTGTAGAAGATGACACCACGCATGGTTAAAAGAAATTGTACTTAACTGCTTGTTTGGAAGATGTGTATAGTGCTATGTTTATGCCAGGGACCTGTAAATTTAATATACAAGTATTTAGTCCTTGTTTAAAATAGTTTTTCAACATACATTTTAACCAAGACCCAAGAAGGCTTAGTTTCAAAGGAGCTTCAGTATCCATTTTGTCTCTGTTGCTGTATTTTATAAGATAATTGTTAATGTTACCTTTATACAGTACCTGTAGTTTGGAAATTCTATTCTCTTCCCTCAGATCTTTTGTAAAGTGTCTGTTGCTGTTTTAAAGCTTTTCAGAAAGTGCTAGCTATTCCTTCTTAAGTATAATTTTATCATTTATATTGCCTCACATGGTTTTTTTAATGGCTTCAATTAAAATGATTGGTTTTATCGCTGTAACTTGTATGCATTATGTTTTTGGTTTATATTGTCTGTCTTTAGAGGATTAGAGGTGGAGTAAATACTCTTTGGTCATATTTGAGCTACATATTTAAGAAGTGTGAGACAAAGCAATTCTTTCAAGCCATTCTTACTTCTTTTTCCCATTTTTTGCACATTGCCAATGCCAGCAGAAAACCACCCCAAATATGTGCTTGTCCAAATTCAGTGTTCTGGCTATTGAACAGGGAAAAATGTAAGTATCAGAAGATACTGAGAAGTCTGAAAAGACCCTAGAACTGTATCAAGACAAATCACAGCCCCCTCTGTTTTCCGGGCACCGTGGCCAGTGTAACTGCCTCCATCATATCCCTTCAGCCAAAGAGACCGGCATAACTTGAGCTAAGTGACAGTCGCCAGTCAAAATGTGAATCTCTTCCTACTGTCCAGGCATTTGGCAAAGTGGTATTGAATAATTTGATGTTTTGTTCTGGAAAACATAAGGTTTTACCATGAACCATATGTTCCTTAGATAGCACAGCAGTTGTAAAAACAAAATCGGTTGGTGTTGCCATAGTGTGTGCATATATAAACATAACCTTAAACAGTACCTTATGTGACTTTAAATAGTACAGTGAGAAACAATGATTTTGTATACTACATTTACTCTGTAGGGCACTTTCAACAAAGCAGAAGAATAAAGCTGTCTGATAGGTTTTCATCTGCAAGCACCCTTGCCCTCCACTGAGAACTTCAGGAAGTGCAGGAAAGGAGAGCATGAACTGATTTCAAGTCTCCTGAGCTAAGGAGCGCATATACTTGCCGTACAAGGCAGGGTAAGAGAATAATACTAAAGCTGGTGTGGAGTAACTTCCCCAGGGTATGATAATCATGTAGGAAATTACTATGTGCAGTAAGTCTTAAGTCAGGAGGAGGAGGATGTTGTACCTGATATAACAAAGATTTTCTGTAGTGACTATGGAGCCACTAGCTACATAGTAGACTTCTCGCAGTGAAGAGAGGGTAGGGTACAAAACATAAGGCAAACTCGTGAAGCCAAAGTAATGCCAGTGCCCCCAAAATGTTTAGACTGTGAATAGACATATTTAAGAACACCAAAGAATTTTAAATTTGTCCTCTGCGTACAGAGCTGTGAATATGCATTTAGGGTGGCTACAGAGCAAAGCGTTCCTGAATTACTCACAGGTGAAATGAGTTCAAAGTCCAGAGAAGGACCTAAAGAACCTAGCCACAAATTCATACCCAAGGTGACTGATTTCATGCCATTTGATCCAGTGCACGTAAGAACACACTTAAAACGTCTGTGAACTATGACTGCCAGGTATGTAACTTGCCTGTGGAAATAGCAGGCTGCACTCTCAGCTAACTCATTAGGTTTACGAGTGCTAGGGCATCAGGTTGATGGTTGTTAGGTTGAGTTTTGGAAGAGATAAGCAGTTCATAGGCCATGAAGCTAATTACTGTGCTTATTAAGAAGTGTCATACTAAATCCCTCTAGGACTGATAATGAATTTTATCAAATAATCTCATTAAAGTGGGAGTAGATTAGTAGAGTAGGGGGGTTGGGGTTTTTTTTTTTGGTGTAGTGCTCAGCATAATTGAGCCTAAATGCAGCTTAATAAATTGGGTAATTTCAGCTGCATTAGGAATTTTCCTCTGGGTTGAGTCTAACATTAAGTTTGCTTATCAAGCACAGTTGGAAAATGTGTATCTAGGAAGCTGGTAGAAACACAACTGAATACTGGGTTGATACTAAGCAGGGTAAGAATAGGACAAGCCTTTAGCTGTCACTTCAGTTTCTTGTCTGCTAAAGACCAAGGTTTGGAACCACTTGCACAAAACTTGGGGGGATTTATCAAGACTTTCAGAATCCTTTTTCAAGGTAAGTTTGGGGGTGGTGGTTATTTTTTTTTTGTTTGTTTAAACCTGTGACGACTAAACTTTATTGTGTCCTTTAAAAGCCTCTAGAGAGGCTACTGTCTAAGTTGAGCTCTTGTTTTCCTGTGAATATACCTCTTGCCACATGCTCATTCTCAATGATGTGATGCCTCTGTGCTGTGCAGCCACATACTGCAGGAGTGAAAAAGCTTAATTGGATCAGTTCCTTTGTCTGGTTCACTGAGTGAGCGTGTTGCCAGTAATGCTGGTGTGCACGGGACTGGAATGGGAAAGGCTGAAATAACTTACACAGCACCTCTTCCAGGTGCCAAAGCACAGAGCCTTTGTGTGGCACTGTGGATGCCCTACAGTGAGCTTGGGTTGCTAAGTTAGAAGCTATAGTTAGAATTAGAGTGCCTTAAACAGGGATGGAGTAAAGTAGGTTATTTAGCAAAATCCATACCAGCTCACTATTGAAAAAATAAATTACATGAGAGAGAATGGCATGAAAATAGGAAAACCAGAACCTCATCCATTGCTGTAAGTTTTAAGGAAAGTCCTTGTACAAAGGAGGAAGAATTGTCTTGAAAAAATGCCAGTATGTACAACCTGAAGGAGGATTTTGGTTTTCCCAGACTGGTTTTGGCCATGGTTAAGGTCAAGAGTAGCAAAAAGTTTTCTTTATCTGCCCCCTAATGATTTGCTTCAGATTGCCGCATCAATCTGAAGATGCAACACAGTCAGTGTAAAATAAAGTGAAGAGAGTGATAGGTTCCTAAAGCGTATGTGTTATGTTCTGTTTGTTCATATCTGGTCCATTCAACATCATAGTTCACAAGTTGCCTTTTCTGTCTGCTTTAAATTCTTTCTAGTCTTAAAATAAGCTTTATTGAGAGTTACCCTGTCCTTGAGTTTCTCATAGGTGTCCTTTTTTTTTCTTTTCCACATGGAAGTTTAAGGCAAAATTCAGTGAAACTATACACTTGCTCTGAATAGTAGGACATCCTAGAAGTTGTAGAAATCCTAGGTGCCCGATGGTGCACCTACTCTTTATGCCCAGGGAGCCTGGTCTTAGTTCTCCCAGGATCTGCATAGTGGCTCTGTAGATGCTTCTCAGAAACATGGGAACACAGGGCTTATGGTTGTATCCTTCGTCAATATTAGGAGTGCGTCTTCTATTGCCCTAGTGAAAAAGTCAGTAGTGGTATGATCCAGAAACATGAGAATGTTACCATTTTATTTTAATTTTTCTGCTTATACTTGTCCATCCAGTAAAACACAACTTTTTTTCTGGATGCCCACCTGGGGCTGTGTTTCCTGCTGCAAGCTTGAAAGTCACCTGGGAAATACTGATGTAATGTAACTGCTGAATGTCTCCAGTGTTTCTTAATTATCAATATGTGAAGCTTATCGGCTGAATTGCTAGTTGTTTCTTAGGATAGTTTTCATCTGTAGCAAACGCTCTTCAAGTACTTTGTAAGATTAACATCTTTGAGGTTTTTGTATTTTTAATCTTATGTAACTGTTACAAGATGTAGTTTGTAACTTTGGGCAGGAGATGGAGCCAAACTGGACTAAATTAAAAAAGGAAATTTGCTTTATTGTTAAAGTTGAGGGTAAAATCAAAGCTTTTCTATGAGGTCTTGGGAATGCCAGAGACTGTCACAGTGGTCATGAGGATCCTGAACAAATAGAGAAATACAAAATATAAATACTTTTACATGGACAAGAATGTACGTAAATGGGAATAAATTACACTTTGTGCTAAAAAACTCATAAAAGCCTTTAAGACTAATAATTTGCTAAACTGCTCTTATTGGGTGGAACTGTGCCATTCCAGAAAAACGTATGCATAAACTTATGTAAAAATAAACATTTTACAGATAAAGTAAAAAAAACCACCAACAACCAAACCTGAAAAAAATTGTCACAAAAGTATAAGAATCTGGTTCCTCTAGGAAGAATGACTCATAATTCTTTCTAGTGAATAAAGTCATCGTTCTCTCCTTGCAGATGAACCTGTGGGTGTGGGAGGTGGTGATTCCCAAAGCAGGGATGAACAGAGGAGACAAGCTGCTTCTGTTAAAATTCTTCCCTCAAATTGGAAGTGTGAAGCAAGTTCCCCTGGCTGTTGACGTTGGCAACTGCTGTGATCCTCTCAGCTGCTCCCATCTGAGTGTATTTATCCATAGGCACACAAGAGCACTTCTGAAGAACAGCTGCTGTGCTTTTGGAGCACCAGGTTCTAATAGATAACAGCTCTTCACCTGGGGAGGAATGGCACTTTTTATTGACTCTTAGTGGAGTCCTGCTGATTTTACAAGCTGAGAGTCTTCAGATATTGTTTCAAAATATTTTCCTAGGGAAAGGCAACCTTAGACCCTGGAAGGTCTTTATTTCCAGCATCTGCTTTCATTCCTCATTAGACACAATGGATGCTTTTACTACCTCCCTTATAGTCAATAAAAGCATTCCCAGTAACAAAATCTAAATCTTTTCACATGTGCACTTAAATTCATTTCACCAGTGATACTGTTGTATTTTTCAAGAAGGGTTATAAAAGAGTGGATTTGGTTTTACAGAAAAGAAAATATGTAACACTTCCTGTTAGTGCAATTATAAGCATATTTGGGGATTATTTTAATTGGGGGCATTTTTCACCTCGATCCTGGCATGACATCTCTCTTCTCCCTCTTACAGTCAGCTGAAGTGCAGAGAGAAGGCAGTTAGGCTGAGATCCTTATTTCTAGTTATTCTGCCTTGCTCTGCCTTGAGTGTAGTTTTAATCCGTTTGGTTTTTGTTTGCTGCCTTTGGCTGTAACCACGAGGGGGCATCTCTTGGTTTTGTTAACCTTGATTGCCTTGAGTTCAGCTTTTTAGTTTTCTGTCTATGTATTTTGTCTCAGATAAATGTTTCTTATACAATGCGTCATTGTCCAGTAGTCCATGGATTCCTCTGTTGTTGCAGTTTGAGCTGTTAACTGTGCTCAAAGAGGATATGTTCAGCCTATAAATTCTTGTAGCAAAGCTGAGCCCAGCATCAGTTTTCAGTGCTACTGGAGCAGCAGCCACTTCATGTTGCACTTCACTTCTAGGAGAATTGTATTGTTCTTCTGAAATACTTTCCAAATTCCTGTTTGCTAAGGCAAAGAAGAAATTATAATTTCTTAGTATAGTTATGGCTTGCATTTGGGATAGCTTTATTCCTCTGTGTGGAAATGTAAAGGTTCTGATGCCTGACAGTTCCTACCGTTCTAGAAATGAGATTTACATTGGGTGGGATCATTATTTAGAATCCACTTCTGCAACTGTGCCTGAGGGGATGTATCAGTAAGATGTTTGGGTACAGGACCTCAGTGATACAGCATCTGCGTATACTATGCTTTAAATAGCAGGCAGAGCATGTGTGTGAGTCAGAAGTACAACATTAATCGCTGTTGATATCACTAAGATGCTGCTGCAGCTTTGAGCACAATGAAAATCTGCCCCTCTCTCTTCAGAAGAGCTCAAGTTTTTCTATGTAGTTTAAGGCTAAAAATGACCTTCAGTGTTCAGATCACCCGAACAGCATCTAGCCAGCTGGATACAGGCCCTCCTAGTGCTGGGGAAAACACTTCACCCCCTTGCTTAAACTGGGGGGAAGTCTGAGCTTGTAATTTCTGGTCAGTTTTAGAATTCAAACTTGTAAATACTGAGTAGCCGGAGTCTCTCAAAGTACAGCTGTAGTTCCCAACACTGGCTACTTGGGAATAAATTGCATTCCCGCTGCTTTGTGACTGACGGACACTGCAGAAACCAAAACTGTACTAGGGTTCCTCTATGTAGCTGCCATAACAGCTAGGAGGGATTTATATATTTTAGAATATATATGTTATATATAGTATTATACGTTACACTATATTATTAATATATGTAATTTATATAAAATATGTGTATATAGAAATTTTGTATATATTTTTATATATTTTGATATTTTATAAATATCTTTATTTATTTAGCATATATAAAGACATATTAAGGAAATATTTTTTCTACTTTAGCCTGGTGCTATATTCAGTATTTTGTCTGATGGTTTTGCTTGCATAGATCATGAAAGCACTGTAATGTAGAGGAGGTATTTAAACACAGTTCTTAGAATGCACAGTGGTGGTATCGAATACATGTTTTTAACGTTTTTTATTTTTTTAAAAGGCTCAAAAAACATGGGCCAGGAGAGTTCTGGAGTCCTAACATTGTTTTCCCAGTTGAACTTGCCTACGATACTATCATGTAGATTTACCACTAGATAACAATTGGGGGGTATTTGATAGGTTACGGTGCTGATTATTTATCTTGAAAAGATACCAAGTCGCAAGTCACTGTTATGGTTACAGCCCCTTTCAAAAAAAACCAGTCCTTTGCTAAGCCTCTTTGTTTTATGCATGACAATTCTTTGACCGCTTTCAGTCAGTGCCCCAGTATTTTTTGTCCCCAGGATTTTCTGTGGACCTTACCGCAGGTGACACAGGCTGAGGATGAGGTTCAAGCTGATCTTCCTTGGTTGGTGCCAGCTCCTGGGCATTATTGGGTTTGTTCTTTGGTTCATTCAGAGAACGAATTTCCAACGGAAAAACACTCTGGTGGACCAGGCAGTCCTCCCGTTTTATATCACGCGGTCTGTCTTTGCATTCACGAATCCTCTCTTACACCACAGAGATAATTATGCTGAAGCTTGTAAGAATGAGATTTGGATGGGTACCTAGGTAGGCAGATGGATGCACAAATCAAAAGCATGGCGACATTCAAATCTCCCTTTAATAAGGGACGGTCTAAAAGGTGTATTCACAACTGCACTTATAGACTATATGTAAAAGCTTTCACGCACAATGGTCTGTGTATCCAGGTTAAGTCTGTAAAAGGTCTCTTGCAAATTTCAGGGTAAATAAGAGAAGAGCACAGTTGTGCTCTTTCAAAGGAAGTGGGGAAGTAAAATAACTGGGGTGGTTCTCGTGTGAGTCACCTGAATCCCTAATGACCATTTGGAGTTGTTTCCTGTGGGAGGCATCTCCATCTGCTACATAAGACATCAAGCTGTAGGGTCCAAGCTGTAGCCAAATCACACCTAGATTAGATGCTCAAAGTAGGTCATATAAATACTCTCTCAGCGTACAGTGTGAAGGTAAAGCAGGCAGACCACAAACTGGATGGAGCAGGAGGACTTTGTTTTCCCGAGGCAATAGTCTGGTGGGTAGCTGGAGTAAGCAGGAGAAACTGGAGAATGCTTGTTTACTTTCTGCTTTTTAGTTCCTCCTCTTCTCCTCCTTTCTCAGGAGGCTGGGGCACTCTCTTGATGTAGAGTAGTTCTTCAAACAGCGAGTAAAATGTTCCCTGTCAGAATGGGAATTGGCTAGCTATATTCAGCACATTACACTTCTGCTTTGTTGTCTAATTCCTCCTTGTTTTTGAGTTGCTGAGTGAGGCGGCTTGGTCTCATTTCTGGAATGTGCAGCGAAATGAGGGGAAAGCATGGGTGGATACAGCTGGCGTGATAAAACTGGAGAGGAGGTTCCCAGCACAGGCAGGCTTTCAGGCTGGTGTTTTTATCTTGCCTATGTAAGAGCTCAAGAGAAGTGACTTCACTGTGGGAGCCCATGGGGGCTCTGAGGTAGCAGAAGGGTGTGTTGTGCTGATTCTCTGACATACCACCAGCTTCTAGGAAAGCAACCCAGAATCACCAACTTGGAGACTGGCAGTCAGATAAGGACATTTGGATCATCAAATGCATCTGCTTATTGAACCTACTTGCACAGAACAAGTCCCTTCTCCTGTCTGATCCTTCCAAGGTCACCTGGCAGTGAAAGAAAGGGCTACCCAGTGGGTTGCAGTTTCAGATCAGTTACAAGAATTTTCAGTTATTCATACCATGCGCTCCTAAGGAGTCCCTGAATGGAGCACTAGGATCTACATGTGGGTTTTTATACTGACTGATTGTGGAGGTTGTATTAATAACTCATTGTTGTGCAAGCGCATAGATGTTGGCCTTTGTAGGAAGAGAGCTAAAGGGCTGGGCAAAGGCTGTGATCAAGCTCTCTGGCACTTGCTTTGTGACATTCAGCAACTCAATGGCTGCTGTTGTCTTTGTAGGGAAGTTGTGCTCACAAAACTTTTTGTAGCGCTCAGCCTGTGCTACAAACAGCATTACTGATGCCACTCCATTTCCTTGCTCTCTGTGAATTTCTAGGTGCTAAAAAATCCAAGGCAGGATCCAGGATGCTCCTTCATTCTTTTCGCAGAGAAATCAAAGAACATGGTCTGGAGAAACCTCCGTTTGCTCTGCATGCCATCCCTCCCAAGCAGCATCACCAGCATTGTCAGTTCCTATGAGGTACTCCGCTTGGTGACTAGAGAACTTCATTTTAGCAAGACACACAATCAAGCAGCTCCAATTGGGAAACCATTAAGAGGGGAAAAAAAAAAAATGATGTTGAAAGAAGCTAATTAGGTACATAATATCTAGAATCACATGTGTAGATGACTGACTTATTGCATAAATGCATTGTTTATGAGTAAGCTGTAATATCCTGTCAGTCCCTAACTAACTTCTACATGTTTCTCGTTCCACCAGGGCTTGGATAGTCATTTTATGAACCAATTTCCTGAGAGCTGAGCATTCTTTATGCTTTGTGGTTTCTCTTGACTTCACCTTTCAGGAGCTATGCACAGTGACTGCAGTATGGGTGTGTGTATAATGGCTTGGCAGGTCTCCACAGTTGTGGAATTTACAATCATCGCTCTCTGTGTAATGCTTGGAACAGCTTTTTTTTTATTTCTGGTGGATGATGAATTAGGCCATCTGTCTCCAATGTCTGCTGACCCTTCCCCCCGCTCTCCTCTTTCCTGGTATGTTGGCAGTGTCGCACAGTCAGCCAAGGTCAAGGTCTGGAGTTTGGGATTATGACTTTCACTGCTGAGACCATGATGGCTCAGTCCTCAATTTCATAGGGTAATTCTCCAGTATGTTATGCACCCACAGGTCTGAGATGCCATGCAAGGAGAAGGGATCCATTTACAGTAACATTAAGAATGCGATAATAGTAACTTCCTTCAAGCATGTAGCTAATACTTGAAGAGTACTTTATTTATGCCTAAAGTTAATGAGTGAGCTAGCTTTTCACAATATAAATGGGATGCTTCCTGATTTGTACCAAAAATGGCAGAGGACGCATGAAATCAAATGGATTGAACGTAGGTCTGATAATGTTAAATGCAGACATACTTAGACATCACTAAGAAAGATGACAGCTTTGACAAAACAGAAATAGAAAGCCAAGTAAATTTGTCTTGCCTCATTCCATTTTGCCCCTTGCATGAAATAAAAATATATGATAGTGACATAAGTGTCAGCAGCCAGATACGGAGGTTTACCCCTATAAACTAAGGTAGTATTAGTAACTAGAACTTGATCCAAAGCTTTCTGAGATTAGTGGGAATTTTTCTACTGAGTTTATTGGGTTTTGGATTAAGTGCATAGATACAAAAGACTTTACGTAACAGCTTGCATGCTAAAGAACTGCAAGCGCTTTGGGAATCTTTGGGAAGCTTTTCTATAAACAGTGAGATCTTTAGCATGAGTGTAAGACTGAAAGGCTTATTTACTGCTGTTGGCAGTCATCATAGGGATATACGAGTGCCTGTGCAGCTTCCACAGGGAAGGGACTTTTGCAGTATTGCCAGTGATGTTACAAAATGATGAGTCAAGTATAAAAAAATAAAAGTGAGACTGTATGGAGATCACGGGGCTTTGTTTATTTTTAAATAGAAGGCAGTAGGTTCTTTTTGTTTGATGCTGCCCTTTTTGTCTTTAGAGGTGTGTGCAAACCATACTTCAAAGCAGTTGTGTGTACCCAGGAAGGCCAGGAGCTTTTTAATTGAAAACTGGAATTCCTATGTACTGATACGACTCCATCATATAGGCCTAAAAGATGGTACAGAGTATCATGAGACTTGCATTAACATCTTTGGAAGAGGTGATCCTGAGCTAGCAAAGGGAACGATGGAATGAGATTTAATGGAGTTCATCAGCAATGAGGAAGCAAGGGAAATTCCTACACATGGAAAGTAATCAAAACACAACATCTGACAACAGAGCAAGTGTAGAATGCCTGGAAAAGAGTAACTCCCCTGTGATTCAATATTAGGATTACCTCTTAAGGAAAAATTATCAGTCGTGTATGCAAATTCTATGCACAATATTATTAACTCCAAGGGGTTGTTATTTTTCAGCTCTTTTTTTTCACTTGCCTAATTTCAGGTACATGTTTTCCCACCTGTTTTGGCTGCAGTGTTCAGAGGTTTGTCTTATGGGTCCAAGCAGTCCTGTGTGGAGGTGAAGCAGCTGAAGAGGTTGATACTGAAGGATGATAACTGCAAAAACAAATAGCTTCTCTCACCCCTTGAGAAGAGTCCAGCCTCTTTTAAAGATCAGAGCCTGCCTAGACTCAGCTGTGGTTTTCTATTGACAGGTGAGATTGCTGCTCTGAGATGAGGCCCTGCCTATGCTGCACTAAAAGTTTTGTCCTAGAGTGGTTACAGGTATGTGAGTTCCTGTGCTTGCCCACCTTGGCACACAAAGTGCCTGCACTAAGCTGGGAGCTGCGCTACCCCTTCACACGTGGTCCAGAGCATACGTTCACAGGCACTTGCAGGGCCACAGTATAGATAACGAATAGATCTCCCATGGCCTTGGCCCTCCTATTGGAGGCAGCACAGACATAGCCTCAGTTTTTCCTGCTGGGATTCACAATCATAGAATCATTTACATTGCAAAAGATCTTTAAGATCATTGAGTCCTACATCAACACATCTTTTAAATTTAGCTTAAAAAACCTTTAAGCCTCTCTCTTTGTGACTTTACTGGGACTTCTTATTACAGAGTGACCTAGAGGAAGAGAAAATGAATAGACTGCCTGTAAACTCAGTGTGAGGAAAAGGGCGTGTTAGTGGTGGGGTGACTAATAAAAAGTTTCATGCAACTGTTTTCCTGATGCTTTAATATTATTAGTCTTGAAGTGTTAATGAGCCTTTGAGATTGGGCAACTTTTGATCAGTTCTCAGTGTATACCACAGCATAAGTGATCTCAGTTTCAAGAACAGAGGTGGGCTTATGACTTGATATGAAAATCAAACATTCCCTTCATTGTTGTTATAATAGTTCCTCTGTTTTAGTAATCCCTCAAAGACCGAAGCAGAAAATGGTTTGCTCCTTGTAGGGAAGGAACGTTTGGAACCATAAAATTCAGATTACTTTGAGACTTCTGTCTCTCTGACTACCAACTGGCAGAAAATTAGATGACATCAAAGAATCACTGGAAAGAGGCTTATTTAATTTTGAAATTTATTGGAAATTATCACATGTGGCTGTAATGCTAACAGCTGCTTTCGTGTCACTTTACTGCAAAAGAGAATGGCATTATGCCTGCATAAGGGTATAAAAGCTGAAGCTGTGGACTGTGATAGAGATATAAGTTGAACTTTCTGGGATACGCAATCAGTTAATTCTGTCTGTACTACATGTGTTAAGGGCTCAAAAGTGCAGGAGTTCAGAGGTTTTGTTTATATACAATGAATTAAAATAAATAATTTTACTTAGAAACCATTGAGGTAAGATAGGCAAATAACAATCCTGTCCTAACAGAGAGTTGGAAAAATGCCTATTTTTCATGCTTTTTTTTTTTAATAAGACCTTGAAAATACCTCTATTCAATTTGAGTTTTCTCTGTACAAACTTAGGATTTAGGAAAAATATAAACCTTTTTTGATAACAGAAGTGGGAAAGACAATTCTTCAGGGGCTCATTCAGAAACGAGACCTAACTGCAAGTTGGGTGAGAGATCACTGAAACATACCCGTTTTCAAAGGCCTTTGTAATGGTGGGTTCACTCTGCTGTATGAGCTGATGCCTCAGCTTGTCTCATCTTTCAGTCAGATTGATGTGTAGAGTGGTGATAGGTGGCTTTTGTAGAAATTGAAATGTTTTATAGCAATAAATTTTGAGTTAAATTCTCCAAGGTACTTAGCTGTAGTTTTCCAGATTAGGTCCACACTGGTTTGAAGACCTGAATAAGTATTTTTATTATATTCATCATATCAATTACATATCCTTTTCAGATTTGATGGTATTGATCTCTGGAAAAATGGTATGGCGGTACTTCAGCAGTTACTTAAAAGTATTTAAGCAGGTAAAAGAAATGCTTTCCATAGAATCAGGAATGGGCACAAGGTGAAGGAGCACACAGTAAACATTATGGAAGTGTCTAAATGCTCCATGCAAAGCTTAACTCTTCTGTAATTTCTACACATTGATCTTGATCATAGGTTTTTAGGGAAGGAACCCTAAAGAGAGAAGGTAGTTGCAGTAAAAAATCAGCTGCAGGCAAGCGTGCATGAGTTTCACCAATAAAGTCTTCTTCAGTCTGGTTTATTGGTCCTCCGCTACCTGTGATTTGAATGGTTTACCACACAACTACTGGATGTCTTGAAAGATTTTTGGAAAGCAGACTGATAAAGTATGCTTCTAATGAAGCAACAAGATTCGATGTGCAGTGTATTTCTGAAGGATTATCAGAAGCCTCGGGCACGCAGTGAGATACAAGGCTGTAGGCCAAGTGCTTTCAACCCCTATCAGTGTAATAATCCACACAAAATGTAGCGTCTTACCCATCTAATTGTAGACTTTACAAAATAAGAGAGTAAGAAATCAAAACCAAAACAGTGCAGAGTGTATCAATAACCAGTCTGAAAGGCTAAATTGTTTCCAAATCTTCACATGTACTCTATTACAAAAGACCAGCTCCTTAAAAAATACTTTTAAAGGCAAATAAAACTCATGAGGGTTAACAGTTCTCTACAGTAAGACCACAGTATCTGTGGTCTATCAATCATATTCATTGAGAACAGCCTGGGGGAAGACTTTCAGCTAGAAAGCGTGTTTGCTGTGAAGTTGTAGGCCTGCCCATCCCTTGCCTTTGTGCATAGGATGTTGTTAGTATTACAGTTTCCACTGAAATTCTTCTGGAATATTCTGTGAAGATGCTGAAAAAACAGCTTCCCCGAGTGTATTATGCAATCTATTATGCGGAATGAGAGCTGAAACAGCCCGTCCAGTGGGAATGCACTTGTTTCATGTTATCCTTCCAGCAGGGGTTTATCCATGTGTACTGGAAATTACAATATTAAATGCTCCAGCATGGAAATTTTGTGTGAGGATTATCAGACTTAAGTCTTCTCAGTGCATTGCAGCCCGGGCCTTCTGCTGGCACAGGAGTCCTCTGGAGCTTCCACTCCAAAGCTTTTGAAACACTAATGCCTGAAATCAGGAAATTTTAACTCTGCTGAGGTGCAACACATGAGAATGTTTTCTCTGTTTCGCTCCCATATGACAATGCCTATTAAAAAGCTTTGCTTTTCTCTCACTTTCCTCAAGCAGTTTGTTTTAAGCTTTACAGATGAGAGAGAGCTGTAGCATTGTTCCAGCTTAGTAGAATTGCTCGGTTTTCTTAAACAGCCAGGTATAAACCTTGGATACCAAAAAGTTATATTTCCGTTGCGCTTTTTTTTCCCCTTTCTCCAGACTTATGCATAAAATTTATGTACACAGAAGACTGAGGTGTTTCAGAAATTGAGTGTATTAGCACCCTCTCCCGAGCTGGGTCAAGGATGCTTATCTGCAAATGAAGCAGAGGCAGCTTCATGGCTGCTGCCTCCTTGAAGCAAAGCTTCAGTTGCTTGCTGTTGCCACCTGTCTTTTGCTGGATACAGCTTGGCACATTCAAGGTCAGTCTTTCCCATTCTTGCAGTGCGTGTGTGTGGTTATGAGCGCTCTCGTCTGATTTCTTGGGATCGAATCCCCACTCTAGTGCTGAGACCTGTCCAGGGGGTGGTATAGGTCTATTCTTCAAATAGATCCATCAGATGTTTAGTATCTGAGTGCAGGGTGATTATTTAGTCAAGATTATATTTTTAAGGGTTTTATGCAGCAGTGTGATTGTACTGTATTTTTAATTCTGTGGTCATTTCAATGAGTGCACGCAGTGCTGCAGTGGTAGAAGGCAGTTGTTTTTGAATGCATGTGATGTATCATTACCACATGCTTGGTGCCTTGCTACTGGCCTGATCCTGTGAGGTGTTCATCACAGTCCAAAAATAAAACTTGCTCACAATGTGATGTATGGAATAGTCTTACAGGGAAAGGGAAGAGAGCACTTTATTGCTTGTATCACTTGACATTGGGACTGCAAGAAAACTGGAAAATATTACGCCATAGTAATAGCCTTTCAGATCACCACTGGGTTTGCCAGCAGCGATTACAAAGCTTTATAATCCATTATAAAGCTTTGTTTCATCCTTCCATTAGCTTTTTTTTGGGAGAACTTCTTTCTACTAATGAGTGTCAGGTAGTCTTAAAGGGTAAAGGGGTTGTTTCTGAAAAACAGTTGCTCACGGTTCTGACTGATTCTCATGGTCCGTAAAAAGGTTATATTAATAAACAAATGATATAAACAAATGAAATTCCATCACTTGGCTACACAGACCTAACATTTCACTGTGATCAGTTCGAGCTATAGCTGTGACTCTTCATCCTTCCTCTGCTGAGGCTGCAATGCTCACGCAATGAAACAATTGGTCACACCTCATTATTGAGGTTATTTGCAATAGTGTACAAAGGACCAAGTAACAGATGTTTTGGCTAATCAATTGTTATAGATTTAATTAAGATGATGCCTGCACATCTTTCCAATGTGCTTTTTTACTAAAGCTGAGGGAAGGATCTTAACTACAAACTCAGTCAAGCCTCTGTGAGGCTCAAGCTTCAACTTAGAACATAAATATTGCTTGCATGCAATTATAATATTCTATTTTTGCCACTTACACTGGAGTTTTGTGCCTCTGAACTTCACGCTTGGAAAGTTACATTTGGACTTAGATGTATGACACTTGTTGTTTGGAGTGACACACACAAATCCCCATACACAAGAACGAAAATTCAGCCCTAATCATCAAAGGGAAGTGAGGACTAAATGAATGTGTGTCATGCGTATCCAATTTCTCCACTGATCATCCAGAGAAAATAAATCACAGCGGATGTCCTTCCATTTCTTCTTTGTTTAAATAGCTAGAAGGAGCTCTATGTTAAAATCACCCTGGGTTTCCCTAGGGAATACTAAAATAAATTAATATTGGCTGATTAAATGTTTTGACCCATATTAAAACCACTGAAAAATGATAGGCCTGGTTGGTCATGGCAGCACTCCAGGTTTTTTGTGTGTGTACTACTGGAATCAGGATAAAACTGCAGGAGTATATCTCAACTAAACTAATACCAAATTTCATCCATTTTGAATAAATCCTTTTTCTAGGACTGTACTCTTTGAGATAGATTTCTTATGCATCAGTCTCTCAGCAACGTCTAGTGACCAGCTGTGCTAGGACCTCCTGTCATTTTCCCATTATGCATCAGAAAAGACAGCAAAAGTGATCCAAAGAAACAGATAAAAATGGAGAAAGGCATTGCAGACAGGTCTGGCTTGATTAAGAGGAAAATTTTAAATGGCACAAATTGGAGATAGGTATCCAAGTCACATTGATTTTCCATGAGAATAGGATAGCTTACAGTCCCTCATCTCTCTGAAATGTTCCCTTACACCCTAAGGCAATTTAATTTGGAAAGAATTGTTGGAAGAAATCTGATAGGTGTATAAAATGAGCAGTATAAAAAGCATGCTGTCACAGCAAGGGCAGTGCCCCAAGACTCGGAACCTGCTCAAAAGTTAATTGAAATCAATTGGAAAGACTTCCGTTGACTTAAATAAGCTCTGGGTGAGCTCTTGGGAGAGGTAGTTTCAATACCCAGGTTTGCCACAAATTTCTTGAATGGCTCAGGGCAAGTCACTCAGGGTCATATCCAGAATGAGGGCTAAATATTGTAATGGGATTGCTCAAAGGGAGCAGGGCGTGAAAGGCTCTCCACACAGCCTCATGCTTTAGGGCTCTTTTCAGAAGTGGGTTATGCTGCTAATATAAAACAAATAATAACTTCTATTTAACCTGTGGTGCTTCCAGTTGTAGGATGCTGTCAAGACAATTTAAAGCCATTTTGAAAATGAGGATTAGGCACTTGTGATTATAAGAACAGCATCTGTAATCAGACTAGCTTGGATAAAATGTCAATGGCCACAAATCCTCATGTTTCAGAGCATAAACTCACCACCAGCTGGAATAATGGAGCAGATACCTTAGTGGAACAATATGTTACTGTTAAGCAATGTATGGTATCGTTTACTACATGTTGTAATCCAGCCATACCTTTTTGTGGATGCTCCCCTGGAAAGGGGCCCTGTTCTCACCACCTGGGGTATGGCAGAGCTGTCTGTATCTTGTGTAACTGGGGCCATTTCCTTGAGGTGATGATAGAGGCCTCTGGTGAGCGTTGCACCCTCAGACCCGCTGGGCTGGGTCCCTCTGGCTGCCCAAATCTCTCATAAGCTCTAGCAGTGGTTTTGGTGCTGTCAAGAAACTTTGTAAGCTATAGGAGCTGGGCAGTGCCTTGTGGGATGGAGCCTTAGCCATCTGTCCTGGATTAAAAATCATATGTATATGTATACACACATATACACATCCCTGTGTCTCTCTGAGGTCCTTTGCTGGAATTGCCTGTTGGTGCTGAATCACAGATCCAGGGTGGAGTTCCTGCTGCAGTGCTTCATCGCTGCTCAGGCAGGACCCTTGGAGGTGAATGCTGAAGGCCTCTTGAGGCTCTGAAGAGCTGAGGTTCCCTGCCTACAGTTTGGTGGGTTGGTTGCTACTGCTTTGCCAAGAGGTAACCAGGAGACCCCACCCTGGAAGTCCAGCCAGTCCTTGGCTCCCTGCATGCTTTATCTCCTAACTTCTGTCCTTCTGTTGCTGCCTCCCGTCTGGCACCCGTTCCTACTTTCCTCCTTCCGCACTCCAGGCAATAAGATGCAAAAGCTGCACCTTTCCACCGCCTCCCCTTCCCCTACAGAGTGCCCAGCAGGAAGGCTTCTCCTCTCAGCAGGAGATGGGCTCACAGTCCCTGCACCTTATGTTGCCTTAACCAGCAGCAGCAGTTGTGGTTTGGGAAGCCAGGATGAGTGTTAGCAGCTCTCAGCTGAACACACTCAGCACAGGGTCACCACTAGCTAAGTCACTGTTGGCTCAGCCAAGTCCTATGTGGAAAAAGCAGGAGATTGTTCAGATGATTCAGAAAAAAAGATATGTAACACAGAGATTGCATTTTTTTCCAAGCTTTTAGTCACAGAGGACAGGGAGAAGAAGTCACCAATTTATGAAAATTTCTGTATTTCCTCTTCAGTGAGGATTTTGTTGCTAGGTGAAAGTTTACTGACATTTTTCTGGGTTGCCTGAGGCTACCTAGTGAGGCTGGTGCCAGCTTACTTTAACGTATCTAACATCTGTTGTCTTCCAGGCTGTGATAATGGCTGCAAGCCCTACATATTTAAGTTAATGAAAGTTCAATCCAAAGTTAATTAGGGCTTTTGGCTTTTCCGGCCTACACCAAGAACAGAGCAGAAGAGATTTCTTGGAAAATATGGTTGAGGAAGAGGGGATAAATGAGTGCTATCAGGCTGCAATATTTAATAGACACTTCGAGCATCATGATCTGTGCCAGCGAAGCAGAATTTCTAGGGAGCTGGTTGCCTAACTCTGACATGCCTCTGGTGATGATTCCACTGAACCTCGGGTATCTGGGCTAGGAAAAAGATTGTGATTGTATCTCCTTACCTCATTCCCAGCTCCCGGGGTAAAAGATGCCTGCAGCTTTGTGTGCTGCAGCCAATGTGAGACGAGCAGCCTTAGTTCCTGCTGCCTACAAATCCTATGTGCCTTTTGCACTTACAGCCTTCTAGGAAGGGTCTGTGGCTGACTTGTCTGTTTGCTGTTGATGCTTAGGCCAATCGGGTGTATAATATAAGCCATGCTGAGCAAACTCCTGTCACCCATTTGTACTGAAGAGGGCTACATGCTTGGCTCCATACTGAAAAACTTGTTTTTCCCTGTTGCATCTCCTACTCCATAATACACCCTGGAAAAGCAAATATAAGAAGAGCAATTATATCTCCTGTCTTCTTAAAATCTCTTCTCCACAGTGTGGAGCTGCCGAATTTCTTGATGAAAAGTTCAGAAAGTTATTTTTCACAATGTGAAGCAAATAATATATTGTCCTATAATCACGTCCTAGGAAAGGACAGATGTTTTAGCTGGAGACCTTCAAAAAGGTCACCTGTGGAAGAAAACACTGCAGCCAAAGAACTGCTACTGGTCTTTGGTCAAACTCTGTTTTGCTTCAGCTTGATCCAAAAAACAACTTTTATGAGACTATTTTGAGAACTGAAGGAAGCTGTTTTACCCTTAGACATTTATTCCAAAACAAAGAGAAAGAAAAATGACCTCTGATCTTGTGGAAGCTTCGCCAGAAGTCAGACCTAGGGAGAGGTGACATGCATACGAATTAAATTCCTGCTGGTTTGCCTTTTGCATGTTTTTATTAGCTAAAGTAGCTTCGATTAAAAAAAAAAAAAAAAAAAAAGACCAATCCTAGAAACCTAGCAGGTGGGTAATTAAGGTATCTTTGGAGAGATGGGAACCTGCAGTTCAAATTCATGCTCTAAAAGGGCAGAGGAGTTTGAACTTCCCTGACATTTCTCTTTACTAAGAACCTGTTTTTAGTTACTGACAATTTTAACAAACTTGAACTATTCAGGTTTAAATTTTTCCTTTAAGGTCTGTCACACTTTCCATCTGTCTGTCCTCATGTCTGGGCTTTTATTTATACCACAGGCTTTGGGACAACAGGCGTCCTGGGAAGTTTGTTTTCTTCTTTTGAGCATGTGACCTCACTTGTAAGGTCTGTGATGCTGCTTGAAGTTTTAGTGTCTCTTTTGAAACTGTGAAGGGTTAAGGACACAACTGTGACTGTGAGAAAAATGAAGATGAATAATATCATTCTTTCAGGAGTGTTATCTTTCTCATGGGCTGAGTTCAACATGAGCTGATTAATAAGTTTGTCTGAGGCTGCATTTTTTCAACAATTGATCTGCTTATTGGAAAAAATTGTGAAATGTCTCTAGGAAAAAACAAATGGAAAGGGGAATTAAAAAAGAAGATGAAAGGTACACTTTTAAACGTTGCTTTTTCTTTTTTTTATAGCTTTTCATCCTGCAGGTGGTCAATTAAAGAGAAAATTAAAAAAAAAGGAAATGTTTGTATATTGTAACTACAATCTAGTTAATTTCCATGTAAACTACTAAAATTAAGGGAGGCTTCAGTGCCTAAAATGGATTGTGTGTTGTTTGGTTCAAGGACGCTAATGTGAGTTTTCTCATTTTTATAACTGAGCATTTATGGAAATCAGAATTAATTTCATAAGTGATTTCAGGTAAGGACTTTCCCTGACTGAAGGGTGTGTTTGTTTTTCCATGAATCCTGAGATGAACTAATCCAACGGCTTTGCTTCGCTCTGTTTGTGGACCGTATGGTAGTCCTTGCATTCCAGAGTGTATGTGCGTAATGTTTGGAAGATTAGTAATGATGTGTTATCACAGCCAAGGGCAGTCCGAGCAAAAGCTTTATGGACTGTGACTGATGGGTGGGTTTTATGCCACTTCTTTCACCCCGGGATTACTAGCTACATTCTCACCACACATCTTTTTTTTAACAGTGGAGGGAGAGGAGGCTGCATTTATGAGTGAATTAAAGCATCTGACTCTGTTCACCCAAGATTCTTCTTAAGTGCAGAGTATCCTGACATGACAGTATTTATTTTATATTTTGTTGTGGAGACATGGCTTCTTCAGGGCTCTTGCTTAAACAGATACTGTCTATTAGCTAAAATATTTAATAATTTGGGCTTAAACAAGTGTCAATTCAAATAAGCTTTCCTTAGGCTCTGGTTCAGGGATGCATTCAGATCTGGTTCAGGGCTTCCTGGATGGAGCTGAATTTAAGACATATTCCATGTGTGAAATCTTGCTGTCTGTTAAGGACCTGTGCCTGCAGTGGCTTCTCTGTCTGGGAGAGGGATGCATTTCTTAGGCATAGTCCATGATTTACCTTCTCACTAGGTACAAATACAGGTATTTAAAATGTTTGTGGGATCTCTGCTTCTGTTTCTCTCCCTAATAAAATGGCCTTTTCTTCTTCCCTACTTTGACTGTAACTATTCATCACCTTCAAGACCCTCTTTAGGTGTGTGGTCTTGCCATTTATTAACATAAATTGTTGGCCATCTTAACTCTCTTGAACCATGGACTTGTAATGGCTGTGAAGAACTGCTGGAGTCTGTAAACTACACAGGTAATATCAAACTTTTGCAATTCTTGCTTTCCAAGGGTTTTTGTGTACTTCATTGCCACCCCAGAGTCTGCTCGCTCCTGTAATCATGCAAAATGTGACAACTAGGAATGATCTAATCCCTCCTCCTGCCCTAAAGGTGGATCATGTTTAAATCATTCCTGACAGATGTTTTGTGCAAGCTATTTTTAAAACTGCTAGTGTCAGAGGGTTCAAAATTTGGCATACTCTCTCATTTGCCATTAGGAAGTTTAATTTGAACTTCTGTTGCTGTAATTTAAGTCTCCTTTTTTTCCATCTTCTCCACCCTGGGTATCAAAAACCAATTTATTCCATTCCTTTTTCTAGACTGAAAAATACATTTTCCATCGTCCTATCTTTGTGGCTCTCCTTTTTAGGCTTTTGATTAGTGTTATCCTTTCTTCTGACTTGCTCAATCCACTTCCTACTTAAAGTGCCACTGTCAGACTGGATGTAGTGTTCTTACTGAGGCCTTATCACCACCAAGAAAAGTAAAGGAATTATGTCAGACAAAACTCCTGTTTGCACACCTCAGGTTGATGGATGGATTCTTTGTAACAGCATGATATTGTTGACTCACGTTCAGCTCTGATCCTCTGTAATACTCCCCAAGTCCTATTCAGAACAACAGTTACCCGTCTAGTCGTTCCCCATCTCTTACTTTCCCAGGCAATATTTTCCCTTCCTAAGTAAAGGATTTAGCACCTGTCCTTGCTCAGCTGAATCCTGGGTTTTTCAGACCATTTCTCTGATCTCTCCAAATCACTATGAAAACTCTCTGCTCCAGTTGCCCTACAGCACCTTACCCCACATGCAGATTTCAAATGTGTGATCTGTTGTGTTACTCGGACTGTTGAATAACGATATAGGAAGAAGACTTAACCCTCACAGATTCCCAAATGACACATCTTTCTAGTTTGACAGCAAACTACTCATACCAGCTGTGAGTGAAGTTTTCCAAAAAGCTGGGCATCCATCTTCTTGTAGCCTTGTCTATAGTGTGTCACTAGTTTTCTTTTAAGAATGTTTTCTGAGACAGTGAAGCTTTTGCTGTGTTACCTGTGACCATGAGTTATTGCTTTTCAATTCCTGTTTCTATTTATCCCAATATTTGTCCTTCCTGTTCCTTTTCTATGCCCTTTCTCACAAGACACTGATAAAGAAAGACATAAACTTGCTGCTAAAGTAGGAACTAGCAAAGGAGAAGGCCTCCAGAGTTCAAATCAAAGTTTTGGTTTTTGGTTTTTTTTTTATTATTCTCCTTATTTCCCTATTCTAGGCGTCATATGTTTCAATAAACTAATCTGTTGCCACAGATAATAATAGTTACTTTTTTTCCTCCAAGGTTACAATAGTGGGGTTTTTTTCCCCTCCATAGCTCGCTCTTTCTCTCAAGACTGCCTTGTCATTTTTCAGTCCCTGTGATAATTATTTACAAAATCTGTTTCTACAGTCCGATGGAGATTCTTCAGATTCCCAGCAGGAATATGACTTTAAAATCCCTTTTAGCTTTTCTTAAGGGGAAGGACCTGGTGGAAGGTTAGCAGCTGTGGTAGTTCAGTGAAACAAGCGAGAACTGTAGGTTCTGAACTGAAAAGATAATTTTAGAAGATGACCTTAACAGGTGAGCAGATCATCTCAGGTAACTCCAGAGTCCTTTGCTTCTCTGCATTAAATGTCAATGTGAATTCGTCTATTGACTCTTACTCCGAATATATAGGTTGCAGGATCTGAGTTAGATTCCAGGTCAGCAAGATCATGTTTTTCGCTGGAAGCGTTCCAGATGATGGTAAACATCATTAAATAATTTCAGGCTGACCACGAATGTCGATGAAAGCATACCTCAGACTTCAGGAACATATAGTCTCCCCTACCTTATCTAAATGCCATGTGAGTTGTTTCAAATCAGTGTAGTATCTACGCAGCAAATGGTGCATGGATTTAGCACTTTTTTTGCAAGACACCTTTTCTTTCAGCTGTAGAGCTGGCCTTACTACAGTATGCTGCCTCTCGTTACAGGGCTGCGGGGCAGAATGTCAGTGGATTCCCCACTCTTCTTGTTCACTCAGGGCCCACGGTTCCCTCAAGAAGGTTGTCTCAATGTAATGGCTCAGTGCCACTGTCTGGCATGCAGAACATTCCTGGTTTGTCTCTGGAGATCCGCAATGCAAGTGCTGACATGTAACACCACAGCTGTGCAATTTGTCAGCAGACAAGGGGGAAGGAGCTCTCCCTCGGCCCGTCAGGAGGCAGTGCAGCCCTGGCCTTTGCACCGTGTGAGCTTTGCACCTTCCCGGAGTCAGAGCACCTAGGCAGGTCACGCCAGCACATGGGCCTCGGACAAGTGGCCTGTCAAAAACTCAGTCCTGCAGAATATCTTTTGCAAGTGAGAGGTCCCAGGAATAGATCTGTTTGCTCATAGACCAGATCAGTGTGTGTCAGTCAGCTTAGTCCAGGCCAGCCTTCCTGACAGGGATAGGTCTCTCATCCCTGGCTACTTTCAGTGATATGCATCTTTTCCTATTGCCTATCACGTGCTGGGGCTTTAAGTACACCAAAGCAGAAGCTATGTATGATAACTCCATCAGTCATCAGATACCTCCAATATGATCTAAGAAATTTTTCATCAGAAAAATAGTAATAAAATAAGTCTGATTTTGTGTTGGAAACGTCATACCAAGCACAAAGCCCACATGGACCCTACTTCATAAGGAAATACAGCATTTTCTTGATAGCTGTCCACTCTTCTTTCTTGTTATAAAACCCAGATGCTTTAAATGCTCAGCTTAGTCACTGCTGGTGTTCAACATCAGTATTAGTGTACAAGAACTATCAACAATCAGGTGCATCTCTAAGTGAAGAGGGGTTTGGTTTGGATACTAAAATGACTTGCAGCAGAATTTATGCAGGTTTTTTTATGATGAAATTAATACTTTGCTTGGTTAATAAGGGCCCAACTCTACAAGATGATAAAATCACCATGACCAAATATCAGTTATAGGCACATAAGATGTGCAGTGTTTTGTACTGAACTACTTAAGCATACCTTTAGAAATCAGTTGTCTTCATATAAAATTTTAAAATGTGCTGCTTTTTATTCTAATTATGTTCAGTTTGTCCTTGAGCGTCAGTAGTATTTGTCCCTATCAAATGCTACTCAGCAGTTTTGCAAACATCAGTATTTTTCCATGGGGAAATAAACCATTAAGGTTTAGACTTTGCCTCCAGCTATGCGTATATCCATAGAACTAGCATGCATGTAAAGAAGAATTAGTATTTAAAGGCTTGAAAAATTGAGCTTTTTAAGGGCTGGATATTATTTCAAATTTAATATGCTTAAAAATTAAAAATTACTAAAGTAAAACATGTACTAAGTATATTAATTATGGCTTTACTAATAGTAAAGGGGTACTAGTTATTATCCACAACTTTGAGGATACGAGGGAAAAGTCCCCAATATAAGTACACATACATTAGAAAGTGGCGGAGTAAACAAATAAACAAGTAATTATTGTAAATTCTCTTGCACTTCTGGGGTCATGAAGGATGAGAACCAGAAGTGAGAATGACTGGAAACAGACCAGTTATGTCATATGCTATGATATGAATTGAAGTATGTAATAGTGAAGGCATGGAAAGATAAGTTGGGTTATTACCACGCATGTTTTGGTTATCTCAAGAGCTGAAAGTACCATCAAAGATTTTTTTTTTTAAAAAAGCACCATTGTTCCTCAGGGTAATTTAACGTTCTTTTTTTACTGTGCCCATTATGCTTTCTTTGCTTCCTTTTTGCTTTTCTTTAACCAGTTGACTAATATAGTTAAAATGATAAACATTTGCCATTTCTGAAGCTAGAAAGGAGCATGACACAAGCTATTAATGACATAAGCCAGTATTTTGGGATCAAACAGCGTGTGTAAACATTCTAGGTATGATCAGTTACACATTCCAATCTTTTCTAAATTTACAATATGTGAATTGAGGATTACACTGTCACCAGCTTGAGGTGCTGAGGGGGTGTATAGCTTTTCACAGTAAATGCAAAAGGACAACATCAATTTATTCCACATTGTTCTGCATCAGGACTAAAATTCTGCAGTATTTGCCTTTAATTAGCTGGATGCCATGGAATGTTTGAGTCTCAGCTATCCATGGTTGATAGTCTGCTAGCTTGTCTCCAAAGGTTATCCTTTTGCATCTTGATCTGCTCGAATCTTGAATGCCCATGATCATCACTGGAGCGGTCAGTCCAGCTCCTGAGTTTTGTCTTTCTCCTTTCTCAGATCTGGAACAAGGCTGTCTTTCTCAACCATAAGCTCTCTTTCATAAGCTTCATTTTGTGATTGTTTATGGGATGATTATTCTGCTTCCAACCTAATGTGTTTAGCCAAATTCTTCATGTGATGCTGTTCCCCCATAAACATACATCAGCTCTGTAGCCAAATACTTTAAAGCAGTGGATCTCCCCTGTATTTTCCTTTCACACCATTAAGAAACTTTCAGCTGCTTTCAAATGCCACTAAAAGCAACCTGTGGCCCTGAGCTAAATTTTACCTGGTCCTTTGCAAATGTACCCTGAGTATTTTTTAACATCGCCATTCCACTGACATGCAGTCATGGGCAGTGGAGTCTGCGCAGGTGCAGGAAAAAGCAAAGCAAGAGTAACTGCAAAAGAACCTACCAGTTGTGGCCACCTATTTCCATTCACATGCAGTGAAAAGAAAATCACCGAAAAGAAACAAGTGAAAAGTTGTGCTGACTGAAGTATTCTTCAGGAGAACCTGATAGCAAAAGCTCATAGAAGTGAATAGAGACTTACCCAGGAGACAGACTTCATATACCCAGGCGCTGGAAATTTCTGCTTCAATCCTCAGCTTCTCTATCCAAACAACAATCAGAAGAACAACAAGCAAGCATGCAGAGCAAGTCCCAGAAACAGGGTTCAGCATAACCTGGGAAAAGCTAATGTGTTAATAATCATAATCTGCCAGGCCTGAAGTGTTTTTCATCCTTTTTCTGGAATTTGTAGGTATTTTCCTTCATTAGTTTTGGAAGTCGAGTAAGAGAGTGCTTTCCTGCCTCCCTCCACAGTGTGTTAAGGAGTACGATGTTGCCATTCTTCCTAGATGAAGTCTTTTATTCCTGCAACTGGATACTTATGTTACTTCAATCCTATTTAAGAGCACACATCTTATTCTTTGTGAGATCATTTTTGTATTTTAATGACTATTTTATTCCTACTTGCAGAACCATCACAACACTGTTGAGATCACGCTTTATAAACATGAATTAAAATTCCTGTGCACTAGGGCACAACGCTTACGAAGAGGCCAACCCTGGCCCAGAAGTACTTGTATTATCTAGGTTTTCTGTCTTCCAGTTTTTTCAAACCCCTGTTTCCCCCGATAATGGAGGGTTGATTATATATTAATTTCACAGAGGATTACGTTTAGGGTGTTGAATTCACAAAAGATTAAATTTCAGGTTACAGACAGACAGACAGGTTCAGGCACGAACGAAAGAGAGGTCTTAGTTGGATTAATAGGCTTATTGACTTGATATAATCTTTTATTCTTAGTTGTGTTTCCTTGCTACTGTGTAACTCTATGGTTAATTGAGCTCTTAAAGCAATGAAGTTATAGCTATTTTTGTTATTTGACGCTGAACTATTTGGGGACACAGTATCCTGTGTGTGCCTGGCTCCATCACTTTTCTTCTTTATGGTTCTTTGCTGGGTTTTTTGGGTTCTGCCTGTGCCTTTGTTAATCTACCCTCCTAAAAATTAAATATTCTGGCTGTGAGTTCATGTAAACCAGAGAGCTGTTTCTGATTCATACTTATGCAAGTTAGAACAGCAGTTAGATCAGGATTTCGGTTTTAGCACGCAGACTCCTACAACTGGAAAACCAAAAAAGTCATTGCAAAAGTTGGGGGTTGTTTTTAATCATATTTGGAGATGCAGTAAGCATATAAATCTCAGCAGAAATATTAGCTTGGAGAGTTTTTTGCATAAGTGCTTGTTAAAACACGTCACGTAGATGCTTTGAAAAAATCATCAGTTTTAATCTAAAATCACAAACATTTAATAACCTGGACATCAGCAACAGGAAGGTCAGCATTTTGCCAAGTTCATTGCCAAAATCACCCTTAGCTGACAGTTACACTAACACAGAATGCAACTCTAGCCAAGGGAAAAAAACGACACATACGATTTCTTCATGTGTATAAGTAACTGTGTTCCATATTAGGAGAACAGGAACTTGTATAACAGTTTGCACTTGTTCAGCTCCACTGCAAAATCCAGACTCTAAAACTATAAAACTGTGTTGTTTGGCCCAGCTACTGTTCTTCCTCTGTTATGGCAGTGCTCCAGAAATACTGTAAGGCTTGGACAGAAAACTGTTTATGTTGATTTCTTGAATAGGAAAGTCCGTGAACCCTAGTCTCAGCTCGTTGACAAGCAGTAATACACTCACCCATTTATTTCCATGTAGGACATACAGTGAAATACCTCAGCAGCCGAGCGAGGTGCCCTCTGGTAAGGCAGGGACCAGCTGGGGGTGAGGGGGCTGTGCTTCTGCCACACCAAATTGTGCCAAGCCAAACACTGTAGTATGGCAGAAAAAGGGAAAAAAAAACTTGACAAAAAGCAGATGTGGGGATCAGAAGTGTGGCTTTAAAGAGAACGAACAGAGAAAATTGTTGCAGAGTTTTAAGACCCCATGCTGAGTCTGAATGCTGAGTTGTACGCTGTATGTATTAAACACAGAAATAGTAGTGCCTAGTAAAACACACTTGATCCATTTTTACAAGTGATGTGATATAACTGTCTGTGTGAAGTAACACGTTCTTGTGACGATCCACCTCCTAATCCAGGGCCATGCATTAGTGTCATAGCTGTGCTCTTGCTGCCCTCTGAGCCATGAGTCACCATCTTTCACTTCCTCAAATAATTACAGGCAGCAGAAAGCGGCTGTTGCTTGGCTTCTCAAGGGCTTTCCCTGCTGCTCTAACAAGAAGGAAATTCACACAAAGCCACTTTTTCTATGGATGATCAGTGGACACCTGAGACTTCCTTTAAATCCCAGGCAAAGATAGCATGGCAGGCTAAACTTTCTGTTTCTGTGCATTGCCTCACCTGTCTGCCAGATCTTACCTTTCCTTTGCTGGAAGATCAGCCATCTATTAGCTACACAGCTCTGACCACCGCCTGGCCCTTGCTGAACCCAAAACCAAATAATATTCCAAAACTTTCTTCCTTGAGGGAAAGGATGTGAAACTCCGTTGTTTGTATTTCTCAGAATATAATGTGTGTAAGTCGATGTGTCTAAATAAGTACTGATTGCCATTCACGTTCAGAAGGTGCATTTGGTGTTATGTTACTACTAAGTAACTGTGTAAATGAAATACGGCCCGATTCTCTGCTGCCCTGCACCTGGTTAGTGCTCTCCATCTGCAGAGTACAAAGTACGTGATAAATGCAAATAACTTAAAATTTTCCAGTCACTGGTAGTAGTATTTTGTACCCATTTACAAGGCTATATTCTTGTAAATGACTACGCCAGGTGCAGGGGGGAGGAGAACCTAACCCCCTCCAAAATTAATCTTTCCCCTGAATTAGGATTAATTTTTCAAAGAAGCCAGGATGTTTCTGCTTTCCTTGGTGCGTGTGTAAGTGTGTGTGTGTGTTGGGAGAAGGGTACACAGCAAACAGAGCCAGCGCAGGAGCAAGTATTGAAAGGGTCTTTGACTTGGCCCTCTCTAATTGACAGAGCGTGTTGCAAAGCCAGGAAGAAGACCTGGAAGGAACGTTTTTGGTGTTACTTCCTTGGTATGAGCAGCGCGATTTCTGCACCATCAGTCATCTGAAATGTCCTCCCAAAATACGTGCAGGTAAAACCTTTTTGTCACACTGTATCACCATGCGGCACTGCCAATCCTTAATCCTCTGATATTAGAGCAGTGGGTAAAGCCCTGCTGGGTAGGTCTCGATCCCGCTAACTTACTTACTTGGAAGAGGGGAGCCCAAAACTGATGATCCTTTATTAAAAGCAGGTTCCTTGGTTGGGCCCAGACCAGGGATTTGCTTTAGGGATGACTCTGTTAGTCGAGAAGGTTTACATTGTTGGCTGGGGCACACCCTCCTCTCCTGTTTTGTATCAGCTGACAGAGCCTATGTCTGATAAATGACTAATAACATTGCTGCAGAAGTGTTACTGGTGAGGGATTAAAATAATATGCACACTTTTTCCCCCTGCCCTTGGGAAGGGGAAAGATTTGATGTTTGTAAACCACTGCCGGAGCGGTGCTGCTCGCTCTTTACCACATTGCCCTTCCTTTCCCGAACACAACCCCCGGGCCGAGCCCCCCGCCCGGGACACGGGGCTAAAACCGCTTGTGCCGGGGGCCGGGCTGTCCCCGGGCGGGGGTGCGGGTGCTCCCTCCCGGGACCGGGGGTGCTCCGACGGGCAGGTGCCGGCAGAGGGAGGGAGCGGGCCCGGCGCCCAGGTGGGGCCGACGGTGGGGGGGGGGCCGGGCTAGGCCGGGCCGGGGGCGCCGCCCGCCCCTCCGGCCCCGCCAGCGCCGCCGAGGCTGCCGTGCGGCGCCGGCCGGTAGCGGCAGCCCTCCCGCAGGGCGGGCTCAGCCGCAGGGGGCTGCCTGTCCCGCCGTCGCCAGCCCGGCCGCAGCCCGGCGGGGAGAGGGGGGCGGTTGCCTCCAGAGCCGGTCCTCTGCCCCCTCCTTCCTTCCCTCCCTCCCGCCCGCCGCCGCGGCGGAGGGCTGTGCGGCCACCCGCGCCTGCCGCCGCCGGGGCCTCCCCGCATGGTCCCCGCCGCTGCCATGAGCCAGGCCCCGGCCCCCCGCGGCGCTGACCCGCCGGAGAGCGATGCCCGCAGCGGGGCGCCTAACCGGGGCACCGGCCGAGGGATGCCGCCGCCGCCCAGCCTGCCCCAGCTCCTCCACAAGTAAGAGCCGCCCCGCGTTCCGCCGGGCCGGGAGGGCGGGCGGGCAGGCGCGGGTCGCTCTCCCTCCCCGACGGCGGTGCCCCCCTTTTCCCTCCCCCGCCGGCAGACTGACAGCCGGGCGGGCGGAGGGTCGGCCCGGCACCGGCCGAGCGGTGCCCCGCGGGGCGCGTATCCCCTAAAGACAGGCACCGGTCCTGCTCTACGGTTTTCTGCCCGAAAAGCCGCTCGTGTCGGTTTTCCGAGGGCTTCCCTCCAGCACCGCGTCTCCTCCGGGCGGGGATCGGTCGGGAAAGTTTTCTTTGCCTTTCCGTGGTGGCTGCCGTGTGCCGTGCCCTGCAGCCGCTCTTCTGCCGGCGGGCTCGGGCGTCCCTCCTCATCAGGCCTGGAGCAAAGGGGCTCCTGTTGTGCCAGAAGCGATCGCATCTCTGCAAAACTGTCCCAGAAAATGTAACCTGTGCATGCGTGGAAGCCTAATTAATGAGGGCAGCGGTGCTTAATGAGGGCAGTGGTGCTAACGGCATTTTGCTATTTCGTTTTCCATCCGGAAAGAGAGGGAAAAAATACTTTTGCTATGCAGATGCAGTGGTGTGAGCGATACTTTTCTGTCTAAATGAGAATCATAAATGAGAATCATTTCTCGCTGAATGAGAAGCTTGAAGACAAACCAAATGCTCTGTAGTTACTACTTGAAGCAAGAGTAACACATAAATTGGTCTGTGCTGATTTTAGATGGTTGCATGCACTGTATCCGATTTTTCCCAAGTCATAACGTGTTAAAAGAGATAGGGGCTTTTAACAGAGCAGTAAATCTACTAACAAACGCTCAGTTATGGAGCCATTAGAATTGCCCTCTATTACTTTAAGACCTGTGGCTTGAGTTGACAAGCAGGACACTGGGCGCTGCGCAAGCGGCATAGGTTGAGAGACGCTTTTGAGGTTATGTCCCAGGGCACCAACTGGACTGAGCCTGTGTTCGGCCGTCAAGCGAAGCGCCCGTATGACAACGCACTGTTGAGCTGCGGCCGCCTCGCAGCTGGGCTTGCGCTGTTTTCCTGCAACAACCCCTTCACGAAAGGCGCTGGCTTAGGCATTTGCCTTTATCAGTTTGTCAACAAAACCCAACAGTGTAACTAACAGAGGAAACGCTTTCACTTGTATTTGCAAAATGCATAGTACATGTATATAAATATATGTGTGCATGTATACTTTAACGTTACAGCAAACTTAGAGTATGAACTTTATTGTAAGGTGGGAATCATATTATCTTTTATAAATATGTATGAAACTGGAATTTTAAAGTTGCTGTGGGGTGTGGGCCATAAATTTATTGATGCTTGGTTTTCTTTTTGCCTGTTTGCTTTTAAATCATGTTTTGTAACTTAATTGTAAAAACGTTAACGGTTCTTGCTATCCACATTTTTATTCCTAATTGATAATATGGACTTGGGAGTTTGCATTGAAACTGAAACATTAATGGTCGCTCCCTAAATCCGCTGGGCAGCTGCAGTGCTACATATGAATTATTGTGTAACCAGAAGGTAATTTACACTTACTCAAAATCAGTCTTAAATTTTAAACTACGGTCTCTAAAGACAGCTCTTGTTTTTTCATGTTTATCAAGACTTTATGTGGATGCATATTGCAAGTCAGATAGGTGAAGCTCTCAAGACTGCTTCATGATTGTATTTCTAATGCAGCGCATGTTATGTACAAAGGCATCGCGTTTTTGCTGGTCGTGCCTGCTAGGAAGTAATAGGTAGGAAAACTTGAGATGGTTTCCTTTCGAGCCTGTCTTTAATGGAAAGATTTGAGAGAGGTGCCATGTTTCTGACCGTTCTTTGTCGGTGATGTGACGCAGAATGGCAAGTGTCAAACATCTCCATCTAAGGTTCTGCAACTTGATCATACGGTTTTGTAACCGTGCGGCATAATTTGGTGTGCGCCTTTATGTTTACCTGATAATTAATAAATCTCCACCCTGCATTTAATTAAAAATGCTGGCAAATTATATTTTGCTTTACTGATGATAACTTGGTGTTTTATAATCTGAATTGGATATTCAGTGATTGTTAGGAAGTGAGATGTTAGGGAATATCTTAAATTGCTCTTCTGAATTTACTTCTAATATGCTAGAACAGTTATTACGACTGACAAAATAGGATGAAAAGGAAAGCAGTAGTTCTTCTACAAAATGAAGTCATGGTTTCGTTACTAGGAAAGAAAACACTGACCTTTTTTCCCAAGCATTTTGATTTTCTTGACTGTTCTTTTTTTTTTTTTTTAAACAATTGCCATCTTTTTGCTTTGTGAGATGCAGTAAACAAGTGTGCAGTCGCAGAATTCTAATGCAGAGCGGTGTTGGTCAGAATACTGTGTGGTGTTTAACTGGATCTCCCTGTTTCAACACTTCTATTTTTCCTTATACCATTTAAACTTAAAAAGCTCTCTGGATTCCTTCTTTCTTCCCCCCCTACTTTTGTTAGAAATTTTTACAGATATTAGGTGAAGGCCAATATAATTTTAAAAAATTACTTCCTACACTGTGAACTCTTAGCATTGAACAGGGGTTAAAATTTAACGAAACCGGAGATCTGAAATGTTTTTGGTAGCAGCTACATTGGCTGAACTTGTGCAACGCAGGTAGCGTGTACCATATTCTTTTAATATCTCTCTGCTTTAACATTTATAATGTAATTTTAATATTAAAATATAGCCAAATCCCTAGTTTGAAATTCCTTGCTGATAGTACCTGAATACAATAAGATATAAATTGAAATACGCTGTCTACATGTTGTATTTTTCCCCCGAGTGATAACGTCATTTCAGTTGATAATAAAGGTCCAATCGTAAGATTTACAGAGCAGTTGAAGCTTTCTCTCTGTGCAGGTTGTTGTGATGTTTGATTGGAAAATACTTCTTATTTTCCAAAAGTAAAAGCCTTATTGCCGTCGAACCCCTTATGTTGTAGAACTGAGAATGAAAAGCTGGTGCGGAAGGGAAACCTGAATTTACACACTACGGAGGATGATTTACAAAACCATATGCTTGCATATGAAATAAAGCAGAAGACTGAGAAGAAGGAGGACAGTTGTGATGGTGTTGGTTAGTGTTCATAACCGGTTTCTACCACAGTTGTGGGGAAGGAGAGGAAATGCAGGGTAGGTCCTGTAGCACCAACAAGTGAAACACGTATGGGAATCTCTGAAAAGACCTGAAATACCAGTTCTGCACAGAAAGGTTTTAATACGTTTTTGGAACTGCTGTTTTGGGTTGGTTTCTTTTTCCTCTTTAGGTAAGTCTGCTCTTATGAGAAGATTTTAGTTTATAATTTGGAGGTGGTATTGCAAAATGTAATTTTTAGATGACAGCTCACTGTGACACATTTTAGCACCTGCTGTTAGATTGGCTGGAGTGCCTAAGCAGCATGAGAGAGTGGAGGCTCCTATTAATAATTCCAGGTGTGTGATTCATTGCAGTCTGATGGAGCAACTAACTGGAAATAACTGAGAGAAAGGACTGAGTGGTGGCCCTGTGCTAACTATAAAGATGTTGCACGAAGAGTGCTTTCTGTGAAAGTTCTCACTTAAAACATGCCGCAAGTAAACTCCATAATTATAGGAGACCTAATTGTATTGAAATGCAATCTCTTTGTATGTTTTAATGGCTGGTTGCATGCTTTCAGTTCTAATGATTTGTCATGGGTAATATCTGTCCAGTGGGTGGAAATTTTAGCCAGTTTTTAAACTCCCAGCGTTGGTATAGGAGCATACGTTTATTTTACAAATTGAATACAATGTCTTAAAACAATGAGGGGAAAACCAAAGTTAATAATTTTTTTTCCTAAGGGGTTGTGCCCTGGGGATTTTGAGCTCCTCTGGAAGGAAGATGGAATTTTCAACATCTGCGCCCGAGTCATCATCAGTTTGTGCCAGTTCTGGGGGCAGACAGGAGTAAGCAGGCTGGTGCTGAATGCTTTGAGTCTTTTATTTCCTATAGCAGTGAGGAGGAAACTTGTTGGGAAAAATAACCTCCAACTTATATTTTTTTTTTTAAATTTAAACCCATTAGGTTCAAGCATGTGCTTTTTATTTGCTTCCTTGTGTGTTTATTTTGTGTAAAGTGGGGGGGTTTCTTTTTCTTTTTTCTTTTTCTTTTTTTTTCCCCAACTCAAGGTCTCTCAGGAGAGATAAAATATGAAATGTACTCCCATTATATACATTAGTCATGGCAAATAGTTTGGCATATATGGCAAAGGCTAAACTGATACTTAACAAGGGGACATTAGGAGAAACACTGGCTTTACTGTTTCTCTTCTTACTGTTACTGATCCAGGCTTTCCATATTCATTTGCCATTTAAAGTACATCTCCAAAATCTTGAGTTGCTTCCCTACCCAACAGAGCCGTGAAAACTCATGGAGTTTGTGTTTTAACAACAGTAATGGTTCCAAACGGAGATGAAAACAAAACAGAAAGTGCTGTAGCTGTCTTAGCTGAGAAGCTTTACCAAAGCGAGGGATGGGAGCTGTAAATGCAAACTGCGTGGTGTAGGATTCGCCAGAGAATGTGGGAACTAAACCCATCTTATTATGCTCCTCCTTGTGTTTCCCATTCACTGTCTCTGTATGTTATGAAATACACAGCGAGGGAACCTCCGTTTTCTTGCAATACTCTGGCTCCTTGTTGTGTAATGATTGAGAGTCTTCGTAGAGCTCACCTGATTAAAATCAGGACTTAAAATGTGTATACCAAATGTGTGTGCATGGGGGCGCAGGGACAGGGACACCCGGGGCTCCTTCACTTTTAAGTTTATTTGCTTACAAAAAGTAGCATCAGTGATGATAATTACCTTCAAGTCAGGTAATTAAAATATCTCTTTCCTCTTAATATTTCTTTTTCTTAACATGTCATTTAAAATACTTTTTTAAAAATAATTTCTTTTTTGATGGAAACCAATGACCCCTCCTGTGTATATCAGGTGTGGCTCAAAGCTTAAAGATGGATATTCGCTGTTTTAACCAAGAATTACCGAAAACGTGGGTTTCTTTGTCTTGAAATCTTTTGTGTTTGTCTGGGTTTTTTTCTGTTTGTTGGTGTTTTTTTTTTAAAAAAACTGTCATTTAAAACTCAAGCTTATTGTGAGAAAAGCACCATAAAATTGAATTTATGGCTTGAAGAGAGAGCACAGAGGTACAAGGTGGAAAGGGGTCAGAAAAAAGAATTTAGACGTAACGCGTTGCATGCAAACATCTCCACGTAATCTGGCTTGGATTATTAGTTATCAATAAACTCTTAGTTGCCCAGAAATGTCAAAATTCTTTCACATATTTTAGTGGAGAGAGAGATAACAGCAGTGATATCAAATTTAGTAAAAGGTTAAATAATACATACTTTATAAGAAGCAATGTAATAAGTGGGTTTTGGACCACAACACATGGAAATGGAGTGCTCTTTATTGAAATTAAGTTGCCTGGATGTGGCTCTCTTACGGCAAATTTAATACTACTGTTCCCATCAATGGGAAGGCAAGGAAATGTGTTCTTTTGGTTTTCCTCTTAATTCAGCCCTTGTCAATTCAAAGCTCCATGCACCTGACAGTGAGTAGTTACGTGTGACTACTGCTACACTGTGGTGATGATGCTAAAATCTTTCTGATGCCATTTGTAGGAAAGGAAAATGGAGTTGGGTAAAAACCTCAATACCTTTTAGTTCTGTTCCTTTCTGGGGGCTGTCAAAATAAGAGGAACTAGATCTTCAAAGATGTATTTATACTTCATAGAGGACTGCAGAAATTTATTTAGGAGGGTAAAAAAATGGATTGTTTGCATGAAATAGTAATTTTAGTCACTTTAAAATACTCCTTCAAATAGAATCTGCTTTTTCTGAAGAGTAAGCTGTCTTGATTATTTTTTTAATTTAAACAAACTCCTTTGATCTGATTTGCAGCTAGACACTTTATCAGACTGACTTCATTCCCCTGAATATTATCCCCCCCCACCTTTTTCCCCCTCTTCATCCTTTGTAACATTTTATAGTTGATTTAAGGATGTAATCGCTCTGTTAGCCTCTGCCCCTCTATGTCCAGCTGCTTTCTCTTTGTCACACTAATGACCCGTCACAGTGAAGCTGTCACTTGACACACTGAGTGAAACAAGGAAGCCTGCCCCTTTGGGTTTTAGAAACGTTTAATATCTGTCCTGTTCTGACAACTCAAGCCTTGCCCATTTTACAAATGCCTCTTGCCTATTTAGAAAAAATTCCAAATAAAAGCACTGGGTATTCTGTTGCAGGGAGGGGGCAAAGGCTTGTTTTCTTAAAGGATCAGTATTTATGAGTGCACAGGCAATTATTTTCTTGCAGGCTTACTGCATTTGTGTGTGCGTGTATGTAAACTTGTGAAATGTGAGTTTATCTGATATTAATTGTACCACAGGCCACGTATTTATGTTGTACATCTGAGGAACTACAAGGAAGATGGATTTGTTTTTAGTTTTCTGCATGTCCGTGTTGGGAGATGAGCTGAATGGGCAGCCGAGAGGGTTGGGGTGGAGTTGCGCTGTGTTGCATTAAGTGATGCTGTTCAGATTTGTCCTCCATCATCTCCATTGTTTAAAGACATGCAGGTGTTTCACCAGCCTTTGCAGAATGCTCCAAAGATGCCACAAGCCCTGGCTGACTCTGGAGGTGATACAAATCTGTCACTATGCTGGCTGTGAAGTGTAGTCCATCTCCTGCACAGTTCAAACTCTAACAAAATGTTAATGATGCTGACTGCTTTAAGAGGGCTGGGAGAATATTCTGCTTCATTACTTCTGGATATACTTCTTACTAGGAAAAGACAGTGGCAGGATAAGGAAGTGTTTAACTCCTGTTACCTTGAGTAATGTCTTCTGCTGGCCAGGACGGACAGAGAAAATGGTATTGTGGGCAGGTTATGAGCAAGCTCCCTGGCTGATTTCTGATCACCTGGTCCCTTCCCTGGCTTACTGGCTTTTCTAGTCTTAGCTTTCCTCAATTTGCCATAAATCTTGTGACTTTTTGTACACTAGGCTGCAGATCATTAGAATTCAGGCAATGTAAAATGTCTTGAATTTGGTAGTGTCAAAAGCTACAGTTTCATATGTCAGTGGTATTTCTCCTAGAGGGGGGAGACGTGTGAGTTGATGGTGTCTGGGAGCTAGGGCCGCTTCTTTGGAAACGTGCAGGAGTCGCTCTTGCGTTTTTACTTACGTTTGAATCTTTGTTTTAAGAAATAGACTTTAAGTACCTCTGCAACAAGTGGCTTGATGGCTGACATTTCGTTTACTCTTCTGTGGGCTTTTGCGTATTGTGTAGTTGAAAAGCAGCGGTAAATTCAGCACAGTCTCTTTCTGCAGTCACAGAATCACAGAATGGTAGGGTTGGAAGGCACCTCTGGAGATCATCTAGCCCAACCCCCCTGCCAGAGCAGGTTCACCTAGAGCAGGTTACACAGGAACACGTCCAGGCGGGTTTGGAATGTCTCCAGAGACGGAGACTCCACCACCTCTCTGGGCAGCCTGTTACAGTGCTCTGCCACCCTCAGAGTAAAGAAGTTCCTTCTCATGTTTAGGTGGAACTTCCTATGTTCAAGTTTGTGCCCGTTACCTCTTGTCCTGTCGCTGGGCACCACTGAAAAGATCCTGGCCCCATCCTCCTGACACCCACCCTTTAAGTATTTACAAGCGTTGATAAGATCCCTCCTCAATCGTCTTTTTTCCAGACTGAAGAACCCAAATCCCTCAGCCTTTCTTCATAGGAGAGGTGTTCCAATCCCCTAATCATCTTTGTAGCCCTTTGCTGTACCCTCTCCAGCAGTTCCCTGTCCTTCTTAAAGGACAGTAAGAAATATTATTTCTATCTCTGCTGATTAACATGTTCTTCTCTTACAGGAAGATGTGCTAAGTAATTTTATTAGGTTGACGACACATACAGTTCATTACACTGACCAACATTTATTGTTCTCTTTTTGGCCTCAGTTTTTTAAAAAACTGTGAAATAATATTGCAAAATACTTATTGAGAACAAAATGCTGTATAATGCTTTAATAATGTCTTTTTTCACTGTGCCTTCTGCTCTGCCTGGAACTAGAGTGAGAGCAGATTAACTTCTGGTACAGAGAAGTTTGCTCCAGTCCCTGCAGAGCTGTGCATACCTATGTGTGTTTGTGTGGTTTGCAGTCTGGACGCCACTCCAGAGATTGTCAGAGACTTCCTCCGCTCGCCCACATAAAATTCTTTGTCAGATGTTACGCACAATTCAGACTGAGGATGGCATTTAGAGAAAAGATGGCTCTTGTCTTCTGAAACTGTGGAGAGAAATATTAGCAAATTAGGGTGAGACTTTTTTTTTCAGTGCTAGGCTCCTCTTATCTTCCAAACTCTTCCATTAACACATCTTAACATTCACACCTCTGCTATCCATGTGCTCTGCACCATCCATTTGTGCCCCACTCATGGCACATTCTTGTAAGGTCACCTACAGCTTTCCACCATCCGGCCAACCGATAACCAAACATTGGGCTCTCTTCTTTATTCACCGCTTTATTCAAGGTCACTATTCTATCCTGCAGCAACACCTTTTCCTCATGGTACAGGCAGGGCTTACCCTTTTGCCAGCATCTTTCTGTTGGCTCTCTTTGAGATGGCCCAAGAGGTTTGCCTCAGGTTATTTTGACTTGCATTACACTTTGGAAAGTGTCACTGTTGTGTCTAGAGGTGAAAATGTTTGTAAGTAAAACAGAAGAATAGTGGTTGACTGGGATGGTGTTTATAGAGCAAACACTCAAAGGCAAAGATTGTAAACAAAAGAATAAAAGTTCTGTGATACTTGAATTCAAGTCAACTCCTGTATTTTCTGCACTGTTTTGGATATTATTTGAACATACCTTCTCTTTTCCAGCTCCTGGAGAAGTAAAAAGCGCTGACTAATTACTTCAAATTTGACAATAAAATTTAAGTTAATCGCATATCAGTGATTGGTAGATCAGACTTCTAAAAGACAAGGGATCACTACTGTTCAGCCTAGGTTTTGCTGGTTTTCTCCATTGCAAAATATTAAAGGATTGCATTTCCTTCAAAAAAAAAGGAGTAAAATGGAAATTGGCAAGGGCTGGAAGTGATTTAGTCATTTTGTTTAGATGGTTAAAGTATATCTGTGCAGAGTAAAGCAACACATCTTATATATTATATCAATATGTTAGGTGGCCAAGCCAGTTTGCTTGTCAGTGGTAAATAAGACTTAAATTCCTTTTTGGTTATAGTGTATATACTATGAGACTGATCTTGCAAAGCCTTATCCATACATATGAGAATTATTTATGTGTGTAAGGCTTTAGAAGATCAGATCTTACCATCTAAGTCTGCAAGGCTTCATGACTATTTACTGCTTGGTTAGTTGGGTTTTTTTTTTTTGCCAGGTCACTAGGAATCCTGCACAGAAATGTTAAGAACAGTAATTGCTGATAGGAGAGACCTAATACAGTAAAAGCCAAAGAAAATAACAGAAAGTTACCTTGTGTTCCAGCATTGAAACCTCTCTTTTAAAAGAGAGCATGAAGCTGTGCAGGGAGGAGTATGGATCCATGCTCCTTTGTGCTTCTTAAAAGCATGTTAATGACCTGACATGTTTTAAAACCAATACTCTGGGGTGTTAGAGCCTCACTAGCTATAGGGATTTGTAGAGTTGGAGGTGGAGAGGGGTTTACAAAGAGCCCGTCAGCTCCTCTGCACGGCACTGCATTTACAGGAGGCCATCACTGCTGTCTTCCAATTTGTGCTGATCGTTCAGGAGAAAAAAGGCACGGTCTTACCTCTCTCATCTAAATTGGCTACTTGCTGTGTTTTCCGTGTAAGTTCTCAGGATTTCTTTTATTGTTGTTGTTACATTTGCTGCAGTTTTTTAATGGAACAATGTGAAAATAACAGATACAATTTTGTGGTATTTCCCCCTATATTCAAAGGAGCTTTTATAAATTTCATGAAAAACCCATTTTATCCTAATCCATATGGCAAAGACATAAAATATCAGCAACTAAGATTATGGATTGCTGGCATAGTTTATGGGAGAATCTGCTCTAAGCTGCAAGACAGCCATTTGTAGCCTTTTCTGTACAACATACTGTCTCATACTGTGCATTTTGGCAGTACTTGGCACTGCTCTGTTTGTAATCTCCCTCTGCTCTGTAGAATATAAGACCCTTTTACACAAAGATACAAACACACAGAAGAGAGACTCCCCATGCATTTCTTATCGATCTGTTTAGTATGACAGATTCTTCTTTTGTGTGTCCTTCTTTGAAGCATTAAAAGCTCTTGTTTTGCTTTGGTGCTTCTATAATTTCAAGCTGTATTATGTGAAAGTTGGTAGCAGTGTTCTAAAGCCGAGGACTTGATTGGCAAGTTTTAGCTGTGAGTAAATTTTCACAGCTGATCCATAAATCCCTGACAGACCATTAGGAGCTTCAGAGCGGCTCTGGCAAGCTCCCCTACAATAATTGTAGTTTTAAGTTTGTTATATTTAGTTTTCTCACCTCTTAGCTGGATGCCTGGGGGACCTCACTAGAAGCAAACCAGCTTTGTATCTACTTTTTCCTCCAAGTGGGCAGTTTGTACAAATAGCACAGCGTGGGAAGAGGGCTTGCTGGTTGACTCCCAGTGGACAAGGCAGAGACTGTCCAAGGGTCTGACTTGTGACAAATGGACCCCAGATCTGGGGTTAGACATTTCAGTAATTCGAGCAGACTTGGAGTACATCACTTCTCGCCCAACACCTCCAGCACCTGCTCTTAATAACAGAATCATCAAGGGAGGCAGAAAAAATGCTTCTTCAAGCTAACATGGCAGAGTCGTATATAACTCTGTGAGACAGAGAGACAGCTCTTTATTTAAATTCCCTGAGGTAATTGTACTTATTTATCTGTAGCAAAGCTGGCAGAGTGACCAGCTTTTAGGAGTGACCACTGCTCTAAGAACAGAACTGCATGGGTGGCAGCGGTGAGAACAGCAGGCGTTTCTTTTGGGTGCCAGGGTTTGATGGTAATGATGCTGCTGGAACAGCTGGAAGCCTGGCTTCAAGACCACAACCCCTTTGGGCTCACTGCTCTGTATGTATGCAGTAAAAACAGTGCTATAGTGACTATATTGCATCTTTGGTAAGCCCTGGAGAATGCCCCACTAGGCAGCCTAATAAAGCCAGAGGAGAGGTTCCTATCTTTCCCCTGGATTTGGATCCTGCTGGGTTTGGAAGCAAACTCAGACTATGTTCCTTGTTTGAGCAATTAATGAATATTTTGTACGTTTCCTTTTGAAATCTGAACTGCTTTGCCAAGGATGTACTTGCCACTTGGTGGAGTCTGGTGTATTACCTTGCTGAAAGGACAAGGGGACTGTGTAGAAAGAAGGGGTGTGTCTGCATGGTGAACTCTTCCAAAGGGATCTTTTTTCCCTTTCTAGAAGAGGGAAAGATAAATTGAATCTCTCTGTCCTCTGCTACATAAAACCAGTCTCATACCTATAACCCATGAATGATTTCCTTACACTGGAGGGTGATGGAGAAGCATTATCTGAACTATTTATGACAAGGAAAGGAAGAAAAATTGGTGGTGGTCTTTTAATTGAATTTTCAAATAATTTTTTTTTTTTAGAGCAAGTAAAGCAGAAATTTCATTAATATTAAAAGCTCCTTCAAACAAAAATTCCTTCGTGTTAAAATTTTAATTTAGGAGGATCAGAAGCTTTGTTTATTAGGGCCTTCTTAGGATAAGGATACAGTAAGTAACTATAAATAGCGATACAGTGAGCGATGATCTCGCCCTACAAACTTTGTCTTGAACTTAAGCAGGAGAAGGTAAAAATATCAGCTGACAACCTTCTTGCAAGGAGGCATCTCTGATTAAAATAGAGGGATCTTCAGTAAAAGAAACGGAATTGGTCATCTCTTCAACCCTTAGTTTCAAGTGCTTTAACTTCATTTGATGCAAGAAGTCAAGTGGAAGATGTCATTCCTTTGGTGGGAATAGAGTGTTGTTGATGCGTGGGCCAGTTTTGGCATCTGACACTTAAACTAGAAATGCTAGGAGTGATAAGAGTAAATGAGCTAATTACATGTGTACAAATGAAATGCACAGCATGCTTTGGCTGGAAGAAAAGACAATGCTCTTCATCTGTATATTGTAATGGAAAAAAGTTTTCAGAACAATATGGAACTTCTAACATGAATTGGGATTGGGGTAGGATTATGGAAAAAATACGGTAATTAAAAAGGCAAAATGGTGTTAAGATTAAAAACAGAAGATATCAGGTATATGGGTGTAAGCAAACTACATGCATTTCCTAGATTCACCTGCATAAGTGTTGTGCTGTGCTTTATTTTCTCAGGAACTGAATGGATGGGAAGCAGGTCACTAAGAGGACAGTATGAACCTCCTATGCCTTTGGGCAAACAGTTCACTAAGATAGTGAGCTACAGATGAGAGCAGCAGGGCATCCTCGCCTAGTCATTGCTGCCCGGCAGGGTGCTAATGCAAACTTCTACTAACTCGCGTTTCATCTCCCTGGCAAATAAAATTTGTGAATGCTTATTCACAGAAGTAGCTGGAGTGAATCAGTGACCAGTATTTACACATGTTAAGAAGTTCATAGGCAGAACCTAAGATGAATCCATAATTAAAGACTAAACATAAGAGGGGGTGAATGAATCTGGAGTCTAACTGCTGATTATTGCTCTAAAATACAAGCAAAGAAATGCAATTGTGGAAGAAGAGGGGAGAGTTTAGCAGGCTTGTTTTCACTGTGGGGTTAACTCAGACTCCTGCCTAGGAGCCATTACCATCTATCAAGCAAAATTAGTCTTAGTTAAGAAGGTACTTTTGAGACAGTTGAGGATTTTGGGGAGAATCCGACCTTCACTTGGATAGCTGTCACTTTGGGAAGAATATGTTGGAAAAATAATATGCATGCTGGTTATCCTTCATTTCCACCATTCCCTGAAGGACAGAAAAGTTCTCCATGTGATGCTATTGACCAGGAGGGGTTTCAGCCCTGCCGCGCTGTGAGAATTTGCCAAACTGAAACAGCGTTGGATGGGCCGGGACCTGCTGAGGGGAAGCTTGTGTTTGGGTTAGGTTAATCAGAGATATGTCAGGAAGGTGAAGTGTGTGAAGGAGCCATACCCAGAAGAAGAATCAGTCTTTCTTTATGCAGGGAAAAGCCTATGTATTTCTCCCCAGCTTCTTTGGGAAAACCTAGGCATTATGCCAGCATTAAGTCAAACAAATTTTCTTTTTTTTTCTTCTTCCCTTTTCTCCAATGTAGTCTTGGTCTACCTGGTATCAACGTTTTCTTTTCCAGCTATTAATTAAAATGAGAATGAAGTGAAACTTATCTCAAGGTGCAAACTTGGTCGTTCGCTTTTCCTTCCTCATGAGAGAAAAAGTGGCGTACTTACAGCTTTACTAATTGCAAGAGCTGACTGATGGGAAAACTAGGGAAGTGTCTTTTCCTCTGTGGATGTTATTTACCCATGAAGTGTCTGGGGCACTTGCAGGTTCTCCAACTTGTGTATATGTCTTTGAGAGTACAAAGGATTTGAAGAAACAAACCAGAACTTCTTCCTGATTGAAAGGGTGCCTAGACTTATCTAGGGCTACAGCAGGATATTAATAGAACATACTGCATTTCCTTCACATAAAAATACGAAGGGCACTTTGCTGAGAAAAAATCCTGCTGTGCCTTTCTGTCTTTGGGACCAGCTCATCACCCAGCTAAAATTAAAAGGTGAAGTCAGGCAGTTCTTGCTCTCTATTTTTAAACTGCTTCAGCATATGAATGTGAGTGTGAAATCTTTCTTTAGGCCTCTCTTAACTTAATTACCTACTTATTCAAAATATTCTCTTCTCAAATTGCTGAGCTATAATTATATTCATCTTTTCTGTGGACTCTCTAGCTACTCGATGTTTGTTAATTAGTTTTATGCTTAATTTGTAGTTCTGTAGTTATTTACAGTGATGGAGGCCTTGTGGTACATGTTTAAAATCTATTTTGATCTGTTAAAATTTAGCAAGTAGATGATGTTTTTGTATATGTGTTCCGTGTTTTCTTCTGGAAAATATCATGAAGAAGACCACTTTAAAAAAAACCAACAAAACAACAAAAGAGTAAAAATTCAAACGAATAATTTTTGTTTGACCTTAATAATAGAAAATGACATAATAACTGAAAATGTTTTGTTACACTTTCATTTCTTCATATCTTTTGTTTGCAAGATTATTCCTATTTTATTTTGTTTATATGCCTTTTCTTTTCTTTGGATGGAAGGGGCCCTGTGGCCCCAGCACAGGAGGTGCAATGGAACTGCTTATAAATCATAGATTTGCCTTTTTTTTCCTGCTGATTTGGATATGCTGAATTCTTCTTCCCGTATTTCAGTGAATCTATGAAAAATCCCTGTCAAGCACCTTTGAAATTAAATTGAGTCCACTTTGCTTGCAGAGAAATAACATTTTCTAGTCTCTTAGTTCAGCCTGCAGAGGGTGTGCTTTCCTCCTTCAAACCATCATCTCCCAGCGCGGTGCCGGTAACACACTGTCCCATAACACTGTACCAGGAGCCCGGCGTTGCACCCAGAGGTACGAAGGGAAAAGGGCGTCTGTCTGTCTGTGTCCCCTGTGACATCTGTCCCTCCATTTCTTGGACTATCAGCTGTTTGAAGCACAGGCTGTGGGACTTCTTCCCAAGTGACCCCTTTCACAGTGAAAAGGAGACTACCGAGAGAACACAGTGTTTCTTTCGGGACTGGCTATTGAACCTACACATAGTACAAAATAGAGATACGTGCTCTTTCCTTCTCAGTGTTTTCCCGGTTCCTTTGCTTTTGTCAGTGGGAGCAGCTGCGGTGTCAGAGATCTTGGGAAATTCTTCCCTGCAGTTTCCCGTGTCTGGTCAAGCAACGATCAGGTTCCACTGTGCTGGGTCATTTGTATTTTGTCAGGTATCTGAAGCTGAGTGAGGTGGTAGGTTTGGAAAGCCATTATCTTCAGCATCCACATACTCTTGGAGTGTGCATATGGGAGTCTATATGTAGTCCTGCCTTTGACAGCTAAATGAGTAAGCCACCCGCTGCAAACTGTCTTTAGGGTGGCTGGTACCTGGGGATGGCAGTAAGTGTGGTTACATCTCCCCAGAGAAATCCCACATGCTGTTCATCTGACTGGTATATTTCCATATACCTCCTTCTTCAGCTTACCAGAAATACTGGAGGTTTCATACGCTTGGGTGTTAGATGACAGCGCATTTGTATTGCTGGTGAGAAACATGTTGCTATTCATGGTGTTTAGTGGCCGTATAGTGAGATAGCTAGACAGTGATGTTAAGTAACACAAACCTGGAGCCACAGTCGTTTGGACACATCTTTCCATGCCAGTCTCTGTGCTTGGAACAGTTTGCCCATTAATTTGTTCCAAGCTTCCACCCCCTCCCTGCTCTCTCCAGAAAACCCTTGGCAAACCATCTCTTCTGTAAATCCTCCTGCCTTGGCTGGCCACTGCCCCTCTGTTCCTGCTGTCCCATTGCCCATTTTGGACTCCAGATTGAGAATTCGTCAGCACAGAGATTTATGTGAGCATTTTGCATCTCATAAAGAAATACAAAGACCCCTTATTCTTTCAGAAATGAAAACTTGCATTTTAAGACTTAAATATGGACATGAAGTTCACCTAGACAATGGTGTTTTTTATAAGGCTAATTATATTAATAGATTTGATTTTCTCCAACTGGAGACTATAGTCCAATATTAGAAATGCTACGCTAACAGTACCCGCAAAACTTATGCTGCCGTCATCTTTGTCTTCATCTTCTGCTGCTGTTTAGCTTTCAAAACTGATTGGTTTTGTATGTTTGTTTTTGTAAATGTACGTAGTTATTGTGCATTAGTGAAACATGCTTGACAAAAGCATCTTGACAAAATCAGTGGGTTTTAATGGTGTTCACATACTTCTGTGCTTGAAATGGAGCCTGAAGAATTTGTCCTCTGGTATCTTACATTATGTTTTGGCCCTTGGAAAGGAAGCACCTGACAGCATTAAGCTATCAGAAGGATTTCCAGTTATGGGCAAGCAGCCATTACGTATATGTTAATCCACAGTAGGAGATTCGGACAGCTTTTGATTTACCAGCGCTCATCTGTTCAATATGAGCTGGAGATCAGCACAGCAGTTACCTTTAAAATTGATTGAAGAGTACTGAAAGGGAAAGGAGAATTTTATGGGTATGACGCAAGTCTAGTAGAATTGCTAATTGTATGTCTAGATAGTCTTAACAGTGCATTTCTCAAGGTGGCTAAAGGAACTATTTTGTAATTGCTACACCTGTTTAAAATATTTTAACAGCTTTGTTTCATTTTAAAGCAGACACTTTAAATTCTCTAATGTCTTTTTCAATAGATTGGATTAAATAACTGGAGACCTAGAAACTGTATCTGGTTTTTAGCAGCTTGAACATTTATACATTTTTTGAATGCTGCAGAATTCACATGAACAGATTTATTAGCTAAGCTAAACATATGGTTTTAAAAGTAGACTATAAAAATTCTTATGTTTTCTTCATATTGTGGCTTTAAATAGTTTTAATAGCAGACTGTATGTGAAGAATTTGAAGCATTCTCATTTTTATTTCCAAAAACAGTACGTGAAATGTATTTATTTAAGTGGGTAATAAAACTAAAGAGCCAGGTCATAAAGCAGTGTTCACTAAAACATGCAAAAGTGATACAAAGATTCTTGTCATGTGATGAAACCAGAGGAAGTAACTTTCTTGTGTAGCATATCATGCAGGTGGAATAGAAAACATCTATCTCAACGTTAGTAATAAAGATGTATGTAATATATCAATATTTTTATGTGTGCATGTAGTTTTTGATATGTGTATGTTTGTGCACTTATATACAGTTTTATTTATTTCAGGAATTCCTATTTTAGAGATCATTCACAATTTTAGCTATTAATATGGCTAACCTTTCCCAACACATGAATACTCCATTGTGGTCTCACACACAGCTGTTGTGTCCTCCAAAAAGACCTGTGCTCCTCAAACCAGTGAACTGTGTAAAAACAGTGTTCGGACGATGATGTATATGATAAGCTATATTGTCCAAAAGGTCTCTTGGTTTCTTATCACATTTCTGGGGCAGTCTGGGTCAAAGTGTTGATATGATGGAAACTGTCTTTATATTTTCAGGGTGTGATTTTAAAAACAAACAGACCTGAACTGTTCCAATCCCCATCCCCCAGTGCTTTGGCTTTGCTGTCAGTTGAGATTTTAGATTATTGCATGGCCCATGACATGACCTAACTTTTATAGTAACTTCTATAAGGTACTCCTCCTATAGGTTTTACCATATTTGTAATAAACTTCTGATGACCTGATTGTTTAGAGGGTTGGGGATTGTGGAAGAGTCAAGAATGTTGTATGAGTGTGGCTTTGTATAGAGAGTGTGTGTGTATGTGTGCATACGTCTTTATGTATATATACACATTCATAAATATGTTTTCTTGAGCTGTGGATAAAAACCCTGTTGCATGTCTCCTCAGGGATACTGAAGTATTGAAAGTGAAACGGGAACGGCTGCCTGGCAAAGCCAATCCAGTGGTTTCATTTGCTGAGCTCTCCCAGGTTGCCCTGTCAAGGGCTTAGCTTTGTCTTCCTGGAAAAAAAAAATATCTCGAGGAGCACGGATGGGATGTCTCAGCCCAGGGCTATCCGTAAAGGGGATCCATTCCGAAACTAAACTGCTGCATGTTGTTGACCCTTGTTGGCTTTCAGCCATGGAGCGAGTTTCACAGAAATGGATGCAAGTGCTGTTGTATAAACTTTGCTTCGCATGTCAGAAGCGGTGCTGGTCCCTTGCTAGCAAGGAGCGTGTCTGGCTTCTCTTGCAGTGAGAGCGAGCCCTGCAGCATGCACATCATGGGCCAGAAATAACATAGGATGCTGCGCATTCCTGATGGGAAAAGTGGGTGAATACTAAAGGCAACTGTGACTATATGAAACACAATGTTTGGGTGCTGAGTTGCTCTCCAGTGCATTCTTTGGGCAGCATTTCTCTTCAGCAGCTGACCATGAGCAGTTTTTTTCTGCTCTTGCCAGCACAGCAATAACGTAAAACGCAGGAATAACCTATAGCCCCCGTGACTGCAGTGGCTTTGCACTGAGCTGTTTGGGGGCAGTGACCTTACATTTCTGTGTTGCTGTCAAATGCCACCACACTTTTTAATCTTGCTGCGTACCTAATAGAAGTTGCTAACCAGTCACTGGGGAATCTTCAAATCACTTTGCTGGTCCTGGAGAGCTGTGTCCGAGTATGGTTTCTCTGAGCTAACTAATCCACCGCAAGAATGGATTCAGCAAGACAATTTATCAGTGGCGATTTGCATCAGTATATAATTGGTTAAGGATATAAGCTGAAATTCAAATTTGCACTTAGGTATGGTTTTTATTTAAAACAATATCCTACTTAGGATTTCAGTAACATATTTTACAAATCACTCTTCAGATGCTCTTTTTGGAGCTCAAACGGTTACGTTATAAATGGAGAACGGATTCAGGAGGCTTCACAGTATTAGTGTTTATCTTGTAATGTTTTCCAGATGGCAGAACATGATGTAATCCATACTGCCCAGTTTGTTTCACTGCACTGTATACTCTGCCATACCCAATAAGTAACCAAGAGACTTTAAGAAGCTCATCAGGCTGTTATGACGATAGCTGGTTAATCCAAATGTTCTTTATTATGTTATGAAAACTGCAGATTAACAAATCACTTGTTGGTGAATGCAGGAAGATTGATTGCTACTCAAAGCTCTGTGAGAACTAGATATGCAACTCGGATTAGTTTAGCTCAAGCTACACTTCGATGAATGAATTCCATTTTCCTCAGGGCTATGAAGTAGCATCTGTTCAATGGTAAATTTCTCTTAGCAGCACTGGGTAATTTTGATTCCTCTTCCTTGGAGAAGTGATGGGAATGTTTATTTGTTGTTGTTTGCATGGCTCTGAAATAAAACCACAGCACTAGCATCACTGGTTGTGTGGGCATGGTGGCTAAGGTCAAATTAATTGCAGCTTGCAGTTGCTCATAATTCTGCCAGTGTTCGTGCAATAATGTTGTTTACTAACTTGTGCTTTTATTAGGCTGACAGACCATCATTTGAATGGCAAACCCATCAAATTTAAGTAGGCACTTAGCTCAGGATTTTCTCAGCATTAATTGAAGGCGCCAGGAGTACTGCGTTGGGACAGGTGCAGTCTTGCTGTGCAGAGGCAGTATTTGAGGAGTACATGGGGAATGAAAGCTCCCTGTGCATCCTGGCATCCAGCTGTGTAGGGTTTCTCACTTGAACCCACATCCAAGAAGGCTTCAAGGGAGATTAGGGCTGGGGTAGGAGGTTTCAATCTACTGGCAGTTATTGTGTAGAGTGGGTTTTGTAGGCACTTCTTTAGGCTATCCTACCCTTTGGTTAAGCCCAGAAAAATGGGATGGAGAGAAGAATAACAAAAGAGATATAAATTCATGGTATTAACTAGCTGCTGGAAAGGAGAACTTTTTCTGAAGTGGGTTTAGTATCTTGTGACTGTCTTATCATCCATGGAGCAGCTGCTCGTAGGTTGCCATTGGTAGGACATGGATTGCTGGGCTGGTTGATCTGATCTGGCATGGCACTTTCTACCCTGTGTGTATGCAATTAGGCAAGGGGGGTTGGAACAGGAGCCGAGAAACACTGGAAAGAAGAGCAGTTTCCAACACAATTGTCATTTTGATGGTTGTGCCGTGTTTGCTTGTGTTGCTGTTTTACCCAGTGACTTCCTCATCTGGTTTTTATCATACATGGCATTGCTTGGCTGGTAGCTGTTTTTATTTTTCCTTTATCGTGTCTCTGGGGAATTCCACAGTTCAGTGTCAAAACACCCCCTTGTAGGAGAGGATGGAAAGAGGAGAGTTTTACATGATGCAAATGTCTCATTTTACAGTTTCCTGATGATCTTCGGTCTGGCTGCTTGTTAGGAGCATTTGTTGTTCATAGTCACTCAGTCTGGGCTTGTTTATTGACTCAAGCTGTCTTTGCTCACTGCGGTATTGCTGGTAATTAATGTGCTTTGCCGTTCTGATTTCTACGGCTTGTCCTGTGAAAAAAAATTAATGACAGTGGCTTCTGGAAACTGAAGAGTAGCAGAGAGCTAATTTCATTTTTCATTAAGTATTCCTCCGAGTCCAGGGGAAGGGATGTGATGCTCAGTTTTACACAGCCGCTTTGCCTCTTTCTCTGTGTCTTTTGCAAAGAGTGCATGGAAAATGGGCTCTCCACTGAAATCTGGGCTGGGAAAGGGGACGGAGAAGGGGCAAGAGTCCTGAAAGGACGGAGTTTTCATGCCCTTCTTCCACAGTCCTCCTCCCTTTCCTTTCCTATTCCTCAGCAACTTTTCCTTCAGGTTTTCTCCCACACAAAATCTTTCTAGTCTTCCTGATGCCCTGTCACGTCCTGGTCTGCTGGATCTCCAGTTTCTCCTCTACCAAACTTTCTTTGGTTTTAACTTTTTTTGTGTAAGAATTGTCTGCTTCCTCAATGGCTAAACCTTGTGTATAAAGGACAAAGAAGAAATATCCATTGCTTTTTCCTGTTTGCAAGAAACGCCATAGAGAATCACAGCAGATTGGACACCTGGAAAGGTTTTTGCTCAGAAATCCAGCCCCCTGGCTTGGTTTAAGACAGTGGGAATGGAAATTTGGCATTTGTTTGTCTGAGAGAGGCTAGAGATTTTCAGAGTTGATGGAAAGAGAAAACTTTATGTTCTGTAAATGTAACATTTATCAAAGGCCTGAAAATGATCTGTTAACATTGGCTTTTTAGCACTATAGGTTCTCTACTCAAAAAAAATTTGACTTTGTTGATGAAGGAGGGAGCGACTGTAAAAGACATTACCTTCCTGGGGAGGACTAGGGAGCCCCTTCCTGTATTTTAAAGAGATTGTGTAAAACAAGTTGAAATCCTGCCTCAAAGGATTTTTGGCATGCAGGGTGCTGCTGTAAGCGTAGATTTTGTGTTGGCTCAGCGCACAGACCGCAGGTCTTGTAGCCATAAGCGCAAAAGGTCAGGATTGCATTTAGCCCATAACTATCAACTCTGTGATATACTATTAGTCATAGAAACTTGAGAAATTTGTTAAGATATTCTGAATTTGATTTTGATGTATTGGGACAGCTTTTAAAATTCCGTCAGAGTTTAAAGTGGTACTGCCAGTAGGAAAGTCAGCTGATTGAAATACAGTGTTTGTAAAAGATTTTACTCCTCTTATGCTTTTTGTGAGTTTACAGTCATCCTCTAATTTTAAGAGAAAAAGCATTTCTGTAAGTGTGAAAGTTGTCTGTCTAGAAGTAAATTCTTTATGCATAATATGGTTAAAATACTTTCATGTAACTTTTCAGTTGCAGGAGTAGAACAAGATCATTTTAGCACCAACAGGTTAAAAAAATTATTCAGATACAAGTAAGATTTTTTTAATGTTGCGAATGTGCCTTTAAAATTTTTAATCACATTTTTCTTCCCACCTCAGCCCCCAATTTCTAATTAATCACAATTAGGCAATTTTTGTTAATCAGTAGTGTGGTACCATATCTTGTCATTGTTTCCTAGGAGCTGTGTTTATCTAAATCAGCTACGTCAAACCATAACTTTTATAGGAAAGCTACAGAGCAAACCATAAACTACTACTTCTGCATAAATCACTTATTTTAGACTTTAAACATCAGGTTGTACATATTACGCTTGCCCTTTTTCTGTTTAAAGGTGGAGGTTTTTCTGAAGCAGTCATGTGACGTTGTCTGTTCAGTCTTTTGTGCTACTTACAGAAAAAAGAATAATTTTCCAGAAATCGTAGAACAGGATATCAAACTGTATTGCTCATTTTTTTCCCCACTGATAATAGATAAGATCAAACTGATAACCATCCAAAAATCTTGTTCTATGCAGAGACTCTTGAGTAGGTTAGGGAGGAGTGATGGGACACTGCAATGTGCATGGGACAAGCAAAATGGATAAAGCTGATCCATCAGTCAACAATAACATACTGTGGTACATCAGAAAAGTTTAGTGTAATTGAATATTTTCTGTTTAGATACATTAAACAAAATAGCATCTCACATTTGTTTATATTATAGCTTATTCTTGCTTACTGTATCAGTGTATATCTGGTCTTGAAAGTAATTGCAAAAATGTCCCATTTTTGTGTTTATTCTGTAGATATGTTGAGGAGCACATAAATTTAAATAAGTATTTCAAGAAGCTATTACTTTCTGAGAGATACTGGCTTATTCTTATTTGGAATTGTTTCACATTCTTGTATATGTATGTAGTGCAGAAGGAAAATACATGTTTTCATCTGTATCCCATCAAGATGATTGTGTGTCATTGAAAAAACCCTTTCAAAAAGAAGTTTATTTTTCTGACAAAGGAAGTCCCTTTGGGGTTAGAATCCCAGATTAGAGACTGGCAGGTCAAATTCTTTATCGCTTCTAAACTAGATGTATATAATATGAAAGCTGATTAGGCATGTCTGAATCTCCATGGTGCTATTTTGAATTATTTTTCAGAGCACATATAGGAAAAACCTTGACAATTTTTTTATATTCAATGATTTTTATTTTTTTTTTAAATCAGGCTTGGAAATAACTAATTTATTTAAATTTGTGAATACGAATCTTTTAAATAACAGGGAATGCACATTCAGGAACAAATTTCATGGAATAATGCTAATTTCATCTGTCTTTGTAGGGATTTTTGTCCTGTTCTATGCACTAATACTTTGTCAAATGTGACTAGTTAAGTACTACCGAATAATACCTGTCCTTTCAGTTACTATATACAGAAGATTTTCCTCTTTGATTTAATGAAATTTTTGTTCTCTCTGCAACTGTTCAATACCTTAGAATCCCACTATACTCGAAGGTTTTGAAAGTCAATTATTAATTATTTCCTAAAGGTTTCTGTTAAATGTCAACGTTATTGGTAGAATTTTCTTTTAGTAAAAATTCTGAGTAAAATGCAGATGGAAGATTTTTTTTCTTGTACGATTTTAAAAATAATCTTTCAATACTTCTTATACTGAAAATTCTTTAGGCAACAATGTGATCTAGTCACAATGCAGAATTCTTAAACTATTACAACTTTGGAAATTGTTTTTAAAACTTGGTTTCTAATCTTTAATTTAAAAAGCATTGTAGAAATCTATGTTATTGTATAGTCTTGAAAAAAATCTATCGGTACTCAGCTTATAGAATCTATACTATGCTATTTTCAAATAAAAGCAAAGATTTTCCTTAAAAAAATAGAAAAAGGTTTCTTAGGCAAGACAGCTTTGCAACGGAAAAAGCTTTGTTGTGCTGTTTTGCAAAGAAAACTGCATGTCTCAGTGAAGAAGCAAAATGCTTGTTTATTAATTAAATTGCATATCTCAGAAACTGGTTTATTTGATTTTGTTATGGAATTATAAAACTCTGCAGCGGAGAAAGTGTGAGTCCAATACCTCTCTATTTGAAATAGATCAAATGAATTGATTTGTAAAGGGTAACCTCTAGCGGAACCTGGCAGATGATCTTGTTGTCGACACATTTGCTTGATCGTTAATCTACTATAACAAAACATCAATTTATAGACTGTCCTGGCCTTAAATTCTCTTTCAAGCACCCTATTTCCTTTCAAAAGATAAACTTTCCATAGGCCAGTGCTTATCTGCCTGGCTTCCTGGCCGACTGAGATTTAAGCTATACTGGCTTGGACAATGTATGCCGTTGAGCCTTGCTAACTTTTGTGAGTGCTCAGCAAGAACATAGGGGAAGTGCTGAATTTTTATCAGTAAGAGGAAAAGCTCAAAAGCAAAGATAATGAATCAGAAAAGGTAGCGTATTCGTTTAACTTAATTTGATGATATTGGTTTGTTATAATTACTTAGAATAACATTTAGAAGTTAATGATACTTCTTTCCTACGTCCATAAAAAGGAAGAGAACATAGGGTATCTTACTGCTGTGTGTGGCTATTTGATCTTTTGTTAGAAGCATTTGTGCCTCCAATGTGTAATATTATTGTGTTGATTAGCAACGGCAGATGAACCTCTGTGTTTTGGTTTTAATTTATATTGTGAATGGGATGGTGGGGGCATTTGTAAAGAAGACATCTGCTTCTATTGAAAGCATAATGCACAGACATAAAAGAAAGGACTTCAAGGTAGAATTTATTTTTCTTAATCGTTCCTCTTGCCCTTGACAAACGTGCTTTTTCTCAAACATGATTTGAGTTGTTGTTCCCAAATGAGTTACAGCAGATACAGATGCTGTTATATGAAGTGCTTAATGTAGTTTGGAAAACAACTAACAATGAGATAACTGTGGAAGTTTTCTGTGCTGCTTTCAGATGCAGACGGTCTATTTTTGACCTGGAGACCAATATCAAGCCCTGGATTTTGTCAGGTCAGGGGGTGGGCACCGAAGGCTGTATCTCTCTCTCTCTCTCTCTTTTTTTTTTTTTTTTTTTCCCTTTGTTGACAACATATCTTTATCCTTCCTGGGTCCTGGGGTGACTGCTTGATAGTGCTGGTATTTAAAACACCTAGATAGCAGAAGTCACGAACTTCTTTTTCTATTTTTAAGGATGCTCATTAAAGTTGCTAGCCAGGCTCAGCGAGCCACAGAGGTGTGGGACGAATCTGGGGGAGAACACTGCTCGTGAGAGCAGGAAACCACAGAAAAGCATGCTGCCTTCACCAGTGCTTTGTTAAACAGACGTGTGTTAAAAACCTAAATTAGTGTTACATAAGCATAAACAATTTGCAAGTATTACATATTTTATACACTTCATTTATTTATTGTTTTTATTTAATAGTTGTGCTTTCAGGAAAAGTGTGTTTTTCTGGTGCATTTAGGAAATTTTTAATTAAACTGATAATTTTTTTGCCTGTTTTTAAGGAGGGTCACTGCAATTACATAGTGTTTTATTTAAGGAAAAGTTATTCATGTGCAATTTTTTTTTTAAGATTTACTGTTAGATAAGCAGCAAAAACTCAATTATACGGCTTCATAAAGGTAAGGAATTGAGGGAAGCTTCAAAATAGCGATTAGGAAGAGCACATCAAATTCTGTGCAAACCATTAGAACGCGTAAAGGAGTGCTTGGTCTGTGTTGGAGTCTGGTAGTAGCCGGATTGACTCACGTTATATTAAATAATTTTTTTTTGTTTAACCATTTAGTGCCTTCGCTTGACATTGCTCCCCTGCCCCAAATTCTTGGACCCTGCAGTGTTGAAAGAGCAAAGCAGTTTAACTGCAGAGTTCCTACTGTCTCTGTGTGTGGGTTAATAATAAAGAATTACATGACTAAGAAACTATGTTTTAATTGGCTCTATTTATATTGGGATTTAAAACCAGAACAAAATAATGTAAACAAACTGTAATTCTGTGAAAATTTAAGAAATCTGCATCTATAAATAATGGACAGTTTTCCAGAAGAAATTATGAGTACAGACTCAAAAGAAAAAAAAAATCTCATAAGAGGTTGTGGATAGCTTCTTATTGTTACAGTATCAGTATGGATAAATATTGGTGGTTTTGGAAAAATGGTAGTTTTTCCTCTGTTTTCAGTCTCTCTCATATCATAACAGCTCTTCCTTTACTGAAGGGGAGAGGGGAAAAGGAAAGAGAAGAAATAATTTATTCAATATAGGCATTTAAGTGGTAAATGGTTCCCTATCTAAAGACACATTTCCAAAATTTAAGCAGGACTTTGAAGGAGGAAGTGAAAATGCATGAACTTATGTGTTAACAGAAAAATGAATGCTCTTTAGTGTATTCAGACTGTATAAAAATGTAATTATTAATAATCATTAAGTTGCCTCTGTCTCTTCAACTTAATCACACCGTGGAAAATATGTTACAGGAATATTTTCCTCATGGAAAGTTCAGTGGTTACTGAGGTTTTTTTTATGCCATTTATTGGCATGCCTACTGACATGAACAATCATTGTGTCATCAGTAATAGTGGTGAATTATACCTGAAAAACAAAATTAAGGTGAAAAATAACATGTATTTGAACTTGCATTAGTGAAGCCTGGCAGAAGCTAGTATTTAACACCTTCTATATAATCTTATTAGGCAACGGATGCAAATCTCTGTATGAGGAGGAAATACTGCTTTGAACAACAGAAAACTGAAATTCTTTTGTCTTTCAATATAAATTCTTAATCGGAGAAAACATGGTCATCGCAGTGTCAATTCACACAGTCCAGTAGCTCATTTACGAGGTCTTCCCTGGACGTCCTCAGTATGTTAACTGCTGTATGTCTAAATTTTCGTTTTCTGCAATATTAGTCTCATGGGGGTTTGTATGAACTGGTTTAAAATGTGCGGGAAGAGTTTTATGAAATTGGACTAATGATAATCTGACTCAAAGTATTTCTGTAGTGAATGAAAACAAGAGCTACGTGTTGGTAGTGAATAGGATTAAAAAGTTGTTAGACGAGCCAAACAGATATTCCTTGATATCGTACTTCTTATTTATATCGGTTTTAATAATTTCTCAGTTACAGTCTCAGGTGAAAAAACAGGAATTAAGTGAAAACCGTAGAATAAATTTGTAGCCTGATTATGCTCCTTTTTTTCCTGTAGTGACAAAGATCTTCTTAGTCCTTTAGGAAAATGTTAACAGTGTATCTTATTAATTACTATTATGATAAACTGTTTCTGTTGCAGACATCCCCATGAGTGCCTCTCCTGTATTAACTACATACGGTCCTACTCGTTCTGTTAACTAAAAAATCCAAATCACACAACTCAGTCGCTCCTCTCCTGGCAGTTTGTAATTCCAGCTACATAGATTTGTTAAATGCTTTTATAAAAATCATAAATCTAGCAGCATAGACTCCTCTGAAGCATTCTCTGATCCTGTGGATTTTAAGTGTAGATTAATCCCCAGGGACTCCCAGGACTAGATGTGTAACGTTTGAAAACGTTTGTAGTTGTGTAACCATGTGAAAATGTTTACCTGTTAAAATGTGTACAGTCTGTTTTTCAGTGGATTGTATGTGGTTTCTGGTTACAGATCTGTAGAATTGCCATATGGAAGTGTTTATCTTTTTTAGTGTCATTCACCTGTCTTGAAACTGTCACCAAAAAAGGCAAAAAGCTTAAAGAGGGGGGGGCGGGAAAAAAAGAAGAAAAAAGAACTATAGTAAAGAATTGAGGTGCTTTGGTCCCAGCCAGATCCTCTCTACCTCTCCAGTTGGAGAGTTGGGATTTCTTCTTTAAGCCATTTATCTTCAAGGATTTAAACAGCAAAAATGTTCTATTTGGGTACTACAAATGGCTTAACATCTGCAACATACTGATACTTGCAATGTTAAAATTTGTAATGATGACTTTTTAAATGTCCCAAACCCCAGTTTTCTGTCTCTTCATGAGGTAACAGGTCAGAGTATTAGAACTATGCTGAATATAATAGATTCCTTCAGTGATATTTTGCTGTCCTTTCACTTGGAGTTTGTTTTCTAAAGCAATGACCCATGTTTTTCTACTTCATTTTAACTGGAGTGAAGGCTATAAAATTTTCTTGTTAGTGGATATTACCGCTGATCTTAAATATGGTTTCAATATAATGTTTCTCAGTAAATGGAGTGGCAAAGAAAATCTAATCTTGTTGTTGATGCAGCATTGTCTGTCCGAAGACTGGAGTTGCTCAACTATGAGCTAAACTTCTCAGTGCTGGCAGCAACCTACTGCACACAGCGCTGTAAGCAAACCTGTGAAGGAATTTAAGCTGCAAATTACTCATTTGCACAATATATCAAATGTCACCATGATGGGACGTGAGGTTTATTTATCCTTTAAAAATACTCTGAAACCATTGTTAGGGCACGCTGATAACATCAGGAAGGAATTATATTCCTTGGGAATAATTAGCTCTCGAACAGTTCTTTACAGGTATATTTTTACTCAGTGCATATACATTATAGGCATATAACTAAGAAAATCGTGCAGTTTTAGAAATCCTATTATACCAATAAATATATATAATCTTTTTAGCCCCAAAGAGCAGCAGGGAGGACGGACTGTTCCTTTCCAGGAACATGCAAATACATTTTATATTTCTTTCTGTCTCTTCGTCATATATCACAGTGAGCTTGTACCAAAAATATTTAAGAGACTCCTTTTCAACTCTCTTCAGAATTGTACTTGCATGCAAAGTTGCCAGAGGCAGTTGGAGTTTTCTGTTTGTTATTCGTTAGTCCTCCTGGAGCTTGAAAATTTCCTTTTTAGAATTAGCAGTTCTTTTTCAGAATCTTTGCTTGAAGAAATACATCAGGGAATCCCCCACGTGCTCTCTGGTATCTAAGCTAAATAGATGTTAATGTCCAGTATTAAGCTTTGGTAAACAGTCCATAGAATGAATAAATACTGAATTTCTCAATAAAGTGGCAAAAGAAAGAACGGGAATCTTGGCTTTGTTGAGCAGGAAAATAATCTCATTGTGTTCAGTTAGTGATTTCAATTCGAAAGCTGTAGCCCAATGAATTCTCATCGATGGATCTTAAATCTTAGAGCTGCTGCATTCATGTAAATTTGTTCCCTTGAAATTTTTTGAGAGAGAAAAACAAAACTAAAAATGACCTTAAAATAAACCAACTGACGAACCTATGGAGGTGTTGGTAACCTTGGCCACTGTCATCAAAAAGTGTCCCCTAAAGAACCCATGGAATTAGTGATTTTTTCCTTCATAGCACAACTGGGACACAGAAACCCTGTTTTCTTTAGCGAGAATGCTTGGACGCCCTCCAATCGAGTGGGAACAAAGAGTTGTCTGTCAGGGTCCTGGGAGCCCCCACATCTGCTTTTTAAAACAGGATGTGGGGAAGGGTAAAAATCCTCTCCATCTGTGACGCTAACAGGGCTTTGAGAACACCTGGAATTACTAGACCCAGCATTTGAAGCTTATCGCTGGAGCTGATTTCTGATAGACTAAATGCCTTTATGGGCTGAGTTTCTGTGTTGTGTGGGAGCTTAGCGTTAGGGCAGATTTTCCACTGGAGAATCTGGACCCTAAAATCTGAACCCAGTCCTCCTGTAAAATAATTTCAACAAATAACTCCTGGGAGACTGTTTAGCCTGTTTTTAGCTTTTATTAAAAAACACAACAAAACAAAACCAAAACCAAAATAACAGCAGCAACAAAAAATGCTTTGAGTAATTTTTAGTTCATTTCACTATCCACTCAGAATTTCGTAAAAGCAAATGCACCAAATTTCTGCCTTTATTTTTGTTAATTGCTTTCTGTTTAAGTTGATTTCACTTGTGTGAATGTCCAAGAAAGCAGAGAACATTAAGCAACCAGGTTGTTTAAGGGAAGTTCCTTCTGTACTTGAAAGAGTATTAAAAAGTAGCTGTGCATTTTCAGTAGACCCTGGAAGTATTTCCTGCAATCAATGCACTGTGAAAACAGCCCAAGTACTTCATATTATCAGTCAGCTTTTTACAGATTGTAATTCAACTGTTACTCAGATAATTGGCTAGCTAATAAAAAGACAAAGAAATATTTTGGTGGACAACTTGTAAAAGGAAAATTGTTCCTAGACTACTTCATATTAATTATTAATCTATCTCCATTTTCAACTAAAGATGCTGTTGGTGAATTCTGTCAACAATTTCAAATAAGTAGTGATCTTTAATTTGATTAAAGTTGTTTTAGGTCTCTCTGTATCACATCAAAAATATTTGTTGGGTTTCTATTATTTTGTTTGTTTCATTTGCGATGGGGAAACAGTAACAGGCTCCCATGTCCTGTCTCTAATACTTCTAAATTTCAGGAACAGCAAAAATAAAACTTGTCTGGGCAATTTATAAATGCTCTGGTTTCTATTTCAAAGATTGCTCATTTAAATCAGTGGCCTAATTATCTGCATATTAATAAGTGTAGAATTTCTTAATATAAAAATGAAGAATCTGGCTCAGAATACATGTTACAATATATTATAGAAAACAGTCATAAAAAAATGTGGTTACAGTCATCTTTATTTCTGCAATTTTAAAGTTTGCATGAAAACTCTGGAATTGCAAGGTTGTATATATACACATAATTGTAATTATGTGTTCCTGAAACTAGTAGGTGAGTATGTTAATGACTGCTTTTTGTATACACTACTCCTCATTTATGATAGCTCATAACCTTAAAAGTTCCTCAAACTCGTGTTTGATGTTTTTGATACTGAAAAAAACCCCTGCCTATTCAGGAGGCTATGCAGTACAGAATGAGAGGCAACTGAGTGCATTAATAATTGTTATTTCATTTTTATGGTAAATCCCAAACGTTAAGGATGCTCATAGCTTTTTTTGGTCAGCTGAGTTTCTGCTGGTTTTATTGAGTACAAGTGTGAGTGATGTGCTCAGGTTTTTAAAATTTGATTGTTTGGGGAGTCATCTTCGGTTACTAAGAATGAATGTTCAATTTCATCTCTCATATAATTGTTGTCTTTAAAGATAATCTTTCAATTGCCTCAAACTAAAATAGAGTTAATGCATGAGCTGTGTTCGTTACATCCTTCCTAACAGAGAAGTCTGCGAAATACTGAAGCTGTAGCACTGGACGTATCTACTTCATAAGTTAAAATAAAGATAACAATAAGATTGTTTGAAGGATTGCTTTTAAATTTAAGAAATAGAGAATATTTTAAATGGAAAAAACCTATGAAATTAGGTGGTGGGAGGAAAATCCTGGTGACTGAACATTTCTGTTAATCCAGCTCGCAGTTTGCCTTCACTCTTTCTTCTGACAGTCTTTACGCTGTGTAATCCTCCATAATCTAAAACCGGGCATGCACTGCTTGTTCTGTGAAATAAAATATCAGCTAGAGGGGAAAAAAAAAGAGAAAGGGTAACAGTTTAAAAAAAAATGCAAGCCTGTATATAACTGAGGTTTTTCAAATTACTTGGGAGAAAGTATCATAGTCGCTCTAACTTTTAGAATAACGTTCCATTACTGCACTGCCAGCAATCTATTCAACATTTAAGAAATTTGTATTTCTGTATTGCTGTTCTGAGAGGTTGCACATACAGCTTGAAGCTGCTACGCTGTTGGTTTGTTGGAAAAAAAAATACAATGACAATTTCCCTAGACGTTGGCTATTACAGTGGAAACATCTTATTTAAAAGCCATCTCATTCTTCGTGAATGCTCTAAAAGCAAATTGCTTATGTTAGAAACTTGCTTTTTAAAAATAGTTAACACCTGGCTTGAATTGACACTTTTTTATCCTTTTCAATCAAATATTTTCAAAGTAATTGTTTTAGTAGTTTTTAAGTATATTTCTGTATATTTCTAAGAGGCAGAGTATAACAAAAGTAGAGCAAAGATGAAGGACCATTGAATGGTGGTAAGAAAAAACAATCTCTTGAACAATGCATTTCATCAATATGCGAGAGTAGTTAAAATGTTACATAATTTCTATTTCTTTGAAGTTAATATATTCATAATAATGCTGGCAATTAAGTACATTTTCTTGAAATCCTCACTGAGCTCAGTAAGTAGTGTTCTGTGCTGTCCAGAGGGTACAGGGAACAAATGCAAAAGCATTTTGATGTCATAATTAAATGTCGCTATTCTAAAACAGTTGAACAATATGAGCTTTTCGTGTCAGTTGGACAATTCTTTGATGTGTTTGGCATTAGATTTTTGGGGGGATATATAAAAGGTGTACTACATAAATATTGTTAACTACCATTATTCCACATATTATAATACAGAAGTCAACTAATGATTATGTTTAACTATTACAGTGTTTTTAATGTTGCATTTTAAAATTGTAAAGGATAGAAACTTTGTTTTCCTTTGCATCCATTTAAATGTCTTGAAAGGAGCTTCATTTTCTTTTAATTGTATAGCTGTGCTTTTCCTTTATGGAGACGGTTTTTTTGTTCTAGCTTAGGGGAAAGTGTTCGTCATACAAAAATACCATAGCGTGTTACCCGTACCCTTTAAAATGAAATGGAAATACAGAGTCATCACATATATCATGAATTCCTTGCCTAGACACACACACGTATCCTGCGATCTCTTCTTTCTTCCATATATGGTGATTTTTTTTTTTTTTTTGAGATGACTTTAGGAGGCTTGAACCTAGCTGGCTTTTTTGAAAAATAGAATTTGTATTATATTGCTATTGATTTTTACATTCAAACTGATTACCAGTGCTTTCTTTTCAAGTACTTTTAAGGGATACGCAAAACAAAAATACCTGGGAAATATCTGGTAACTCCTGTAAGATCTGTGAAGAGTAATGACTGGAATATAGAGGGGATGAAATTACAGACAATGCAATAACTAATTAAAAATGTAATAACTAAGTAAAAGCGTGAGGACATTATCTTTCCCATGATATTTTGGCCAGGAACACTCTGTTGGTGCTAGGAAAAGAGTGGGTGGTTGCAGTAAACCCTCTGTATTACCCACCTGGCCATCAGAGTGTGGTGGGGGGCTCCGGGGGTAAGGACTGCTCGCTCCACGGTGGCACCACTGGTGAGGCTGCCAGCAGGACAGACGGACAGGCGTCCCACGACGCACAGGGCTGCCCGACAGCCTTGTAGCTGGAGCTCTCGCCCTCTGTATCGCTACGGCTTAGGTTGCATGGGGGCTGAGAGGTCTTGATGGCATTCCCATAGGCGCTGTGCACATCTAACAGGAGTGGTTGCCTCTACCTCAAAGACTTTGTTAAGGATTAGAGGGCTTTAGCAAGGATTGCGTGGTTTCGTTGCTCCGAGAGTTGGAAAATGCAGTTGTGGTTTATGCGGGTAGAGGTTACAGTCTTGTTTGAAAGATGAGCTACAAGAGGTTCCTGTAATACTGTGAATTAAATAATGCAAGTTGAAGCACAACAGAGATGATCATAAACACAGAGAGAATAAAGGAGAGGAATAACAACACTGACAAGTGAACTGGGCACACAGACTAGTTCTGGGGGCACTCAGGTTGCCTTGAGACAATAGTAAACAATTTAATAGTAATTTGCCAATATATATTTGGCTACTGGTAAGGCTCAACCTTTTTCGTTTACATATTGTTTAAAAATAGAACATATTACTCTCTCTCATGTGAATGATCTGGAATACTCCCTGAGTGCAGTTTAAAAGATCAGTTTTATAATTTAAACCATAGAAAACACAGGTGCAGAGAACATAAATAAGATTGCACATGCTTGAGCCATTCCATATCATGAACTGCTTAATTATCCTTCTTTGCTTGTAACTGAATATAGTCAAACCAGTCTGTGTTTATGAACAGCAATGGGTGATATTTCTTACAAGATTCTTTGACGAGATTGCCATATTATCTGACACTGATGACCAAAAGTCATTTTCTTACCTCCTAGCCTGTCAAGAGCAGTAGACTTTTTTTTTTTCAGCTTGATGACAGATGAGACTAGCATGCTGCACATGGGAATCTTCTTTGTGCTAAGGTGTAGATCAATGAGTTTTATAGCAGAGAGTTAGGAAGGCTTGCACCTTTTTATTTTACATTAGCATGAAGAGCATTGATGTGGGTCATTAATGATAATAGTCAACTCTAAGGAAAAGGCACCTGCCTGGATCCTTCAGCAGCATAGGGAAAGGCCGGTTATGTTCAGGCTACAGTTTTGAGTGTAAAGCCCTGTTGGTAGTATCTGAAGTTAGTCGGTTTTGGTAACTCCTGCACAGCAAATGGATAGGTCTGATTTGGATTCCTAGTGAATAAGCATCTGTATCACAAAGCCTGGTTATTAATCTCAGCAAAGGGAGGCTGCATTACTTTAACCTCTGGATGGAGTCACCGTTCTCCATCGTGTGGGAGTTACTTGAGTTTACTTTGTCCCTTCCTGGCTGTGTTGGTGCTATTTGGTGCATCAGTAGGATCCTGGTGGCCAGGCTAACTGTATTTCCCAGCAGACTGAGGACCTCTCTACTTCATTCTTTCTAGGCAACCAGGATTTATGTGTAGGTTTCAGTGGTCTTCTCAAGATGCTAAAACGGCTGCATTTTGTTCTGAGATGTTGTCCATCTCAGCCGGTCACAATTGGGCATTCTCTATGACTCATATAGCAAGTGTTAGAGAGACAGGAAATAAGAAAGAAGGATAAAACTCCTGTTGAAACCAGTGGGCTTCTGATGTCAGTGTCAGAATTAGTCAACTTGCTTATTAGTAATTAAAAGTGACATTTGAGAAATAATCCCCCTCAAAAACAGACCTGTCATCCCAAGCAAGAGGAGAAACATCACCTTGTCTGGAAGTTCACTACGTGGAAGCGACTACAGGCTTTTACATACTTTTTTCAATGTGGGGAGGAGCTAGGTTTATTCATGCCAGTGTTGTGCTGGAAAGAGGTTTCCAAAGAGGTCACCAAGCTGTTGGGAGAATTACTGTGACATCGCTGCAGTTAGTGGGTTTGTCACTTCGGGGCACTGGAGTGACAATGTGGCTGCTTGATCTCTTCCAGAAACCTTGGGGCTCCAAGAATGACTTTAAAGGTGATTATAGTATGTCATATCATTTACATAACTTACCTATCAGTAGCACTTCCCATATTGTCAAATGTGTGTGTTTATATATGTGCCTGCTGAAAGGATCCGGTTCAAAGGATAAAGTCTGGCAGTGATGTGGATGCAATCTGACCTTGTAGAAAGGTAAGTTCCGCCTCCTTGGCTGTACTGCTTTTCATAAAAGAAAAAGCAAATGCCTACATTAGCCATTTCTTCTTCCATTACACAGGCTATGCAGGGCTTTTTCTTGTAAGAAAAAGGATTAAATCTGGTTATATCCCTTGACTTTTGACAACAATCTGTTTTGGTTTTTTTGTTCATAAGCATCTTCTGTTGTTAAAGACTTGATTCATGATTAGGATAAACAGCTGGAATAACAAGGATTTGGGTCACTGTTGATAGTCCGCGATATCCGTAAGTGTGGCTTTTCACCAGGCTTCATGCCATATTAATCACAAAGTTTGAGTGCAGTAGTGGGACCTGTCTCCTCGCTGTCAGTCCCCACAGCCTGTGTGCTGGACGTATCAGCACAATGCCACTGGCAGATGCAAGAGTTGCAGTAAAAATGCACAGTTATGGTTTAAATGAAAAAGCTGTGGGAAAGGGAACACATTAATCCATTGCGGCTGTTTTTTCTTTTAAGTAGCCCTCTGTAATGAATTGCAAGCTTTTCCTGGACTTATCCTTTATATTTCTAGATTCCTTTCTTGAGTGGGGGATGGAGTGGAATAGAAATTGAACTGAAGCAAAAAAAAAATAAAATTAAAAGACAGAAGCAACTAAAAATTAAATTAGGTCGTGCATGTGAAGAGAAATCCTCTCCCATATGGTCTCTTTCATGAACACGCTTCAGGAAATCCTGGTCTAGCAGAACATAAAATATGCACTATGCATATGAGTCCATTGTTTGTTTAGGTCGTGGTGTAGAGGTGATGTTTAGGAAGTGCTTTAAAGCCAGAAAAAAATGGATCCTGGAATTTGGGAAGAGCTAAGCTTGATGTGTGATTGGGTATGGTCTTACTCTTTGAATATATACTAAATATTTGGTCATTTAACTCTTTGGGTTTGAGGTACATTCTTCCTACATAATCAGGAATTTAATGTCTGATCCTCTTTGTTTGATTTTTGCAATTTTAAGAACATTTCATGTATATTTACTCTGGCCAAAAAGGAGAGGATGTTGAATATTTTACAATTTTTTTTTTTTAATTCAAAACTATTAATATGATTTTGAAAATCCTTGTTTCTCAGATGCCTGTTTTTCATTTTATGTCATCGTTTTGCTATTTTTCCAGTTGTTACAATTTTTATATTCTACAAGGACTAGATATCCTAAGAAGGCAATCTCCTGTGCCATAGAGATGTGGAGAAAAATCACGTCTTTTTTCTCTTCCCTTTCCCCTTCTCCCTTAGTTGTCAATCACTTTTGAGGTGCATGAGAACTTTATTCCTTACTTTTAAAAATACTGTGTCCCCTGCCCAGTGTGGCAGTGATGCAGGATGACTGCTGTTCCAGTGCAGTGTCACATACAGCTGTGTAGCGTCCCCATGGGGTTACGAGGGAGGGGTTTCAGTTCCTGCTCTCTGCAGACACCGCAGCTGTTGTTGCGGTATGTGGCACAGCTAATTTGCCTGTTTGATGTTGATGTGGGTGTTGCTGCATGGGCTGGTGACAAGTGGCTGTGCACTGATGACATGGGTAGCAGGAATCTAAACTTTCTCTCCAGAAGTGCTGTTAAAATTGAATAAAAAGCCTGCTCAAAGATGGGGTAGAAGCAACAGAGCCTGCACACAAAGCTGAGTGCGGAGGTGGGCGCTGATCCAAGCCTAATGTATCTGCAAGCTGTGCCAGTTGCTTTTGGTCCTTGTTGGGACAGATGAAGCCATGGCAGAGCTCTGTGTTTTTACATCTAGACCCATTTCTTGCGCTTAAGCCAGTTTATTTTGAGCTGGCTTGAAAAAGCTCTATGCTGCACCATAGTGGGTGATGTATGCGAAGTCATGTATTTTAGTGGTATCAGTTGCAAATTCCTCTTCTGTCACATGGAAACCTTACAGGGGAAAAAAGATAAATAAAAGTAAATAGTGTAAAACTCTAGCTAAACTGTTGCTGGCTCTTAAATATTGGTCTCTTGCTTTCCAGAAATTTTGTGGAAGCTGGAAATAGTCTAGGAAAAGGTGGCCAGCTAAGGACACTTGGCTGACTTAAGTCATGGCTTATGTGGGTTCTGTTGTGTCAGTAATTTCATATCCTCCTAAGAGCTTGTTGATCTTCTTACAAGGGTTTGATGTGAACAAAGTCAGGGCAGAAGCTGATGCAAAATATGTATTACGCAGCCAAGTCATGCACAGCGAAATGGGTAAACCCACATGCATTTGTCCTGCAGGCGCCTGCTCATGGGTTAAGTGTTTTTTTTTTGTCAGGTCTGTCATGCTACTTATATATGCGTGATTGGTTTTGTTCACCTTCTGGTGGCTTTCCACCATTGAAAAATACATTGAAAAAGGGCAAATATTGTCTTAACAAGCTAATGCTCAGAAAACCTGTAGCAGAGATGGTGTTTTCCCTTTCTTCTTGTCTTTTTTTTTTTTATTTTAATGTCACTGAAGTACATTGTGAGCAGAATAACGTCAAGTTCAACACTCAAAGCAGGTTTTGTCCTTAGAGAAAAATGCCTCCCAGAGGAAAAATGCGCTGGCTAGCACTAGCTCTAATGCGGATGGGGCACCTAGTTCCCTCATGAAGGAGAAATTGTAGCCATGTAAACAGGAGGAAATGCAGATGTTTTCCTTGTTCAGATCCGCTCCTCAGATAACGCTGTACTGTGCACCATGTGTGCACTGTGCCATGTAGATCCTACAATTCTCAGAGGAGCTTTTTTTAAACATACGCTGCAGCATTCCAGAGCTGTGGCGACACAGATGCCCATCACAGCATTTCTCCTTCATGCGTCTTTTCTGGTGCTTTACCCGTGCCAGATACATACATGGGAATGAAGCTTTTCCAGACTAATTTTCCCTGCTGCTTATTTTCTCATGTAGATTTTATTCCTTTTTCTTGTGTGAGTTGTATTTGTTCATTGTTAGATAAGAGGTGCAATTTCTTGCTAGCAACCGAGGGACTGCCATCTGAAGTTTGATTAATGTTTGTGCAACTTTCTGCCCCCGTGCATTTTGAGATACAAAATGTGAAGCTCTTCTACTTCACAAGCTGATGAGTTACTTCTTGAGTGTTTAATTGTTCTGTTGCTTGTTGAAGCGAGATAGCCCAGATGCTTCCCCCCTACCAGAATAAGGGAGAAGTTTTCTTGACGTCAAGAAAAGAGACTCTTGTTTCTCTCAAGAAAAAAGCCTAATGTTTTGGTGGAGCAGTAAACCTTGATTCTGGCCTTTTGGCAGAGTGCTTTGCAAGCAGCGTACCTCATGGAAATGTCAGCTGTCATACCCGGAGATTGAGAGAAAAGATAATACTGTGTTTCTGAGACTATTTCAGCATAAAGGGAACAACTTCATCAGCTGGGGGGAAAAAATCCTCATTCTGTTGAATTTTGGAAAATTAGCTTCAACTTAATTACTTAAAAACATTTTAAAGTACCTTTTGTTGCATCAGGCGAAGACAATATAGCAATTTTACACCAGCTGTCTTTTTGATAAATGTCCCTACATAGACCAGCAGAGGCTGTGACATTCCTATTACCCCCTCTTGATAATCTGAAAATCTTCTGTGATGGAGCATCTGCTTCAGGGCAGTAACATAGGAACGTCAGATAAATTCTGGGTTTCATTCCCTGGTGGATACACTAGCCAGCATGTACGGCAAGTCTGTGTGCGAAAAAGAGTTTACACCAAAACCTCATGGGACATCTTCCCTAGGAATCAGAAAATTAGCAATATATTAATGGCAATGCAGAAAGATATTGATGTCTGGAAGAAATGGGACTGACTCATGACATGATTACATTATCTAAGGAAATCTTATATTAATCTTCGGAAAGAGTATCGTAAGCCTACTGCTTAATCCCTGTATATTGTACCAGAGCCCAAGGTCCGCTGCACTTGAGCTGGAGAACTCCATTCCACTGGGTGTTCAGTTTTCTCAACAGTGGCTTTTCTTGGGCTGTCCTGAAATTTGGGGCTTCATTGCATGAGAGGTTTAACTTTCTAAGTTTGGGGATCTTATGCTGTTGCATTTCCCAAAATGCAGCATCCCTCCACCATAGAAGCTTTTATTTCAGCGGATTTTACTGGTTTTTTTTATATGAAGATGCGGGAATAGTACTGTTGTTCTGATCACACTCCAAAAGCAGCAGGATCTCTGCATATGCACCTGCATAGTGTGGGACCTCCTTCATCTTTACCAGAGCAAAACCAAAGGCTTGAAAATGAGTTTGGGGGACAACAGAGGCAGGAATCTGATGTACAGGAGATACCTGTGCAACGATCATACTGACAAAAGGGCTTTTAGTCTCTCAGACATCAGGAGAGCTGGGTAGTCCAAGGAGACATACAACAGCCAGTTGAACATCATTTTTAACCATCCAGTTTCAGTTCTTTACTATTGGTTTTGTTGATGTGTTTTAGCATGTTCATCAGAGGGCTGTAAAGCTTTTAGCCTTCCTCTGAAGAATTGACCGTTGTTGACAAATGTGAAAGAAGATTTTTTCCATCAGGAAGTGAATGTTCGTTGTAATGAATGAGATTCATTATGCTGATTAAGTAGTAGTTGCACTGATCAGTAAGTTCTAACAAAATTAGCACAAAGTGCCCTTTTTTCCCCCCTTGATGAATGTGATCTCTGAAAGCATGTTACCACTCCATCTCTTATGAGTTACTTCTGCTTTTTTGTAAAGACATACCTCAAGGCGTCAGTGACATCTTGCTCTTGTTCACTGCTCCTGTGCCGTGTTAGTGTTCAGAAGCTCTCCAGAGCCCATGGCATTGCTCTTCAGCCGGTTGTTCAAGCGTGCTGGAATGCAAAGTGACCTTCGCTCTTAACTAATGCTATGGAGATCAGCGAAATGTAGCAGAATATCCCAGCAGAAAATCTGGCATCCTTAATTTCAATTACATGTATTTTTCTAAATCACTTGTGCAACCAGGCTGAAGTCTGGGCTCCATGTGGCTCAACAGTGTAAGTTTATTCCAGAATTATGAACAAATCTTATTTTTCAAAGTTGCCTTCAGTTCAAGCTGGGTTGACAGGAACCTGGATTTTGAAGATATTTAACTGTATCAATAAGCAATTGACTACAACAGCCCAAAACTTAATTAACTTAAAATGTTTTTTAATAAACTTCAGACCTGGCACAAGACCTCCGTAGCACAAAAGTATGTGAGAATGATGCATAATTATGTTGTTGCACAATCCGAAGTGCTTGCTATAATCTTCATAGAGAACTTCATAGAGAACTATAATCTTCATAGAAGAGGGAGACAGTAAGCTGCTATAATGTATTTATTGTCCTAGCTACTCATACGTGCAAACATCACATTATTTTAAGAGTTGCATTTGTATGTGAATATATGTAATAAATAATTTCTCCCACGTTCCATTCCAGGAGAAGATTATTCTAATATGCTGGATTTGGCACAGAACATGGAATCATTTAGAAGATAAAGCCAGTGCAGAATGTGTCAGCTTGCTTTTTTAAGCAGTGTCCCGTTATGAAAAAACACAGCCTATACTGTGCCATCTGAGCTAATGGGCTTTTTGCTTGCAAGCATTTCAGATATAAAATTTCTGACTGGTCATTTTTTCCTCTCAAATGATCCAAGGGGGAGCTTCCTTCTTGAAAGAGGCACTGCCTCTCTATCCATTGCTGCACGGCAGCTGAGATCTTTGAGTTGCTTTGGACCTTTTTCTCAGGAGGATGAGGTTGGAGGAGCTCTCTGCAGAGAAGCTGCAGTTCTGGATGGCTTCAGAAGCACGTGCCTGTGTTCCCAGGGCATCTGGGCATCCAGCTGCAGAGCCAGGAGCTGAGCCGGTGCTTCAGATTCCTGCTTCCACAAATGTGAGATTCAGTCATGCGTTGCCCAGCCCTTTGCTGAGGAGTCAGCAGACCAGCCCTGATAGCCCCAACCGCAGCCAGCTCTTGCAGGGCTTGCCAGATTTGCTGCTTGGTGGTGGACAACCAGAAACTGAACCTTGGAGACTGAAGCCTACAGTAGTCTGGCAGGAAACCCCAGGAGACCCACGAGCGTTGTCATGCTCAGTAATTTTGCACAGAATATTTTGATTGCAAATGAATTAAGGACTCAGAGGTCACAGACAACACTTTTAAAGGCATGAGCGTGTGATTAAAAGATTTGATTATTTTCCATGGAAATAAATAGAAATCTTTCTTTTGGCTTCAGCGAGTTTTGGAATAACATCAGGACAGTTGTTTTTAATTGCCCTGAGTATCCTAAGGAATGAAGTTGAGGAAGTCATGGCAATTATTTACATAGTAGATACTAATTCACTTTATAAAATTATTTACAATGGTATTCATCTAAGCATGACAAGTGATACAGGCTAAGGTTGGCTTCTCTGGACATTAAATGCTGAACAATTGCATCCACCCAAATAGTAAATGAGAATTCATCAAGAATAGCTTATATGGTGAGCTGGAGTTCATTAGGAACAAGGTGATCGTTCTGTTTTGGAACTCAGGTTTCAGATTTGTTTTCTGTGCTTAGAGAATGGATTCCAGGTGAGGCTCTGTACCCGGTTTAGATGCAAGATGATCTTGCTTTATTTAACATGAATTCGTTACGAAGAGAAGAAAACCAGGAGTCTAACTGTTTTGTCTTCAGAAGCTCAAATTCTGTTCATTAGGCTTATGAAGAAAAGACCAAAGTTGTTTTTTTTTTTCTTGTGGTAATTTATCGTAGAGAAATGTTGCATTGTTCCCAATCCAAGCAATCCAAAATCCAAATTATAACCTTCATGTGTCTTTATTTGTTGGCCATCAACTTTATCTATTGACTGTAAAGGGAACTAAGGGTGACTATGAATCTAGGCTGCTTGTATTTGTAGTGTGGTGGGCAAATACAAGAATGCAGTATTTCCAGGGAGAATTACCTTGATTTGAAAAAACATGCAATTCCTTCCTCCATCCTTTGTATTTTTATTAGAATTGAATCATAGAGCAGCTTTTCTGGGCTGAAATGCAGTCACAGTTTAATAGAGAAAAAAAGACCCACCAGAGAGCAATTTAGCCCTGACCCTGTAAATCACTACCTGTGATCAAATTCTTGTGTTTGCCCAAACCTGTTGAATTAAGATCTTGTTCCCCTTTGCAGCTTCCCTCAGCCTCCTACCCAAGGCAGTCAGCAAGGGAGAGGTGGGCCAGGAGACGTTTTTAGGAAGTTCTTAATGAGTTTGCAGTAGGGACATAGAGAGATGATGACAGGCAGCAGGAAACTAATACAAGCATAATAGGTAATAACGGTAGTAGAGGAGATATTTGAAAATACTGTGCAAAATAAATGGCTTTGCATTTCGTATCTGAATATTTCACAGGGATTTGCAATTACCTGCAGGGTTAATTTGAGGTGAAATAATACTGAAACTGGTAACATGTGAAGTGGTAGATATTCAGTAACACATCCTGTTCTCAGATCTCGGTTCTTGACTTCTTTCTGCTACCTTCTGCAGATGAGCTTTTTTTGTTTTCCAGATAATTTATCTGCTGTCTCTGGGAGGTTTCCTGGGGGGTTTTGGCTCTGCGTGTCTAATTGGCACTTCCCACTTGAAGACCTGAGCAGCATGGAAAGCTTGTAGATCTGAGGTCAGCAATTCCCCTGTATGTTCCTGTAGGCACAAGGATTAAAAGACATACTTTAGAGACACTACAAAGGTCACTGCAGCAGTGTTTGCTCAGGAGCTTTATGACTGATAGAGAAGGGTTAAATTTATTTGCCTGTTGGAGAGTAATAAACAGTTGTCACTGATAATAAATTATTTAAACTGCAGGTGGTCTTTGGTAATGACAAATGCAGACTTTATGACCTATGTTCAAGCTAGTAAACACTTTGGTGCATATCTGTGCTAGCTGGGCTAAAAATAGCCCCTAACCACAGTGAAATCTACTTCAAGGATTTCTGTACTTAAATAACATTTGTGTTTTACTGTCTGCACCGCAAGACAGAATGACTAAGAGGGAAAGATCAAAATAGGTAAAATCATTATGGAAAATAAGAAAAGTCTAGGAGAGGAGTGATTACAGCAGCTGTGTGTGAAGGCTGATGGGTAACACTATAAAGATTTGTTTATATTTGTATCTTAAAAGTATGGCAGTGCTAGAAGCAAGGAAGCAATTTCTCTGTAACATCTGTAAAATCTCAATCAGCAAGACTGCCATTTGCTTTAAATTGTTTCTCACTGTTTAGATTATTTTTATGCTGCAGGATAATTTTTTTTATGTGATCATCATTCCAATTAACTATTAGAAATCTCAGAACTTCTGCATATGGTTATTAGTTGTAGCTGCAAGACAGAGAAATGCAACAAGCCTTAGTATAGGCAAGCAGTCCTCATTTCCTGGGAAGTTTCTCAAAGTTGGAGTTATCTGCCTTCTGCATTGTGTCAAGCCATATCTAGAAAAGCTTGAAGGAGCAATGAACACCTTTGCTTCAGAGCACTGTTTATTTAACCTGTGGCGGGCTTACTTGAAGTCGTGTGGGTACACCTCCTGTAGTTAAGCATGCATGATAACTCGATTTGTTTAAGAAAATAATGGTGTCATGGTCCTGCTTATGGTGGATTCACTTAATTTCTGTGCTTCCCCTCTCTTTGCTCACCTGTAAAACATACATTACACTCTATAGTTGACAATCCCAAACTTTAAAACATAATTAAGCAAAATTACTAAAGCACCTTGAAATTCTTGAATAAAGAAAAGACTTTGCAGATGATTGAAATACCAAGGGTTCATTTTGGGGAGGCAAGACCAGCAATACGGATCTTTAATGTGGGAAATCCAGATTGAGGTGATTATTCGATCTCTTATGATGTTGCAAGACAGAGAGGAGCAGGACAGCAAGAAGTTAGTTCTGTGTACATCTTCATAGTACCTACCAATTTTGCTGTGGCTGCTGGGCACTGAGGGAAGATGAAGTATTTTGCCTGGAATCTATTTTATTATTTCACTGGAAAGTACTATCTCCATGCAAGCAAGGATGTTTGCGGAAGGGGTGGGCTCCAGTTGCATCTTTCTTCAGCAACACACTGAGGCTGTTGCTCATCCCATGGTGGGAGTGGGAAAGAAGAAAGAAAGATTCTAAAACTCAGCATGGGGAAGTGCTGAGACTATTTCCGAACAGCACACTGAAGTGTTTGACCTAACAGACAGGTATGTCTACTCGCAGCTCCTTATTCTGAAGGCTCTCTAGCTTCTAGACTGACACCGTGCTCATTCCCGTGCTCAGAAGTGCATCCATGCCATGAACGGTATAGGATGCCAATAGTTGTTGCCAGGTGTGTGGTCCAATGCCCTGTGGATCTCAGTAATCCACGCCTGCCTTTATCCGCGGAGCTAAATCATTATATTATAAAAGCAGAAGACAGAATAAATGTTAGTTTGTATAGAGTTAATTTAATTTAATTTAATTCGGGTCACATATGCTTCACTATGCCTTGTTCTGAAAGCATGTATGCACATCTGCTCCAACAAGGACTTGAAAGACAGTTGTGGGAATAAAATCATTCCTGTGCTTTTATCTCTGCAGGGTCAGGCTCTAGGTGTTGAACTATTCACAAATAGGTTTAAAATAACCCAAAGGTAAGAGGGGAGGTGTACTGTTTCAATTCTAAGGTTGGATCGAGAGAATTTTTGATAAGGGTTACTTATACTAAATTATAGCGCTCAGCATAATTTCTCTTCCTGTAACTACTTTGAATAGGGGAATGGAGAGAAAGAAAAAGGTTCCTTACATTCTTTCTTGGATTTATGCTTTTTTCAGTGTACCAAATTAGCTTCTTTGCTATGCTCTGCAGCTTGTAACAATCACCTGCTGCCCTTCTTGTGGGAATGTGCAATCCAGTTCTGCTAGGTCTGTCTTGACTTCTGGGAAGCTAAAAACAGCTTGCCCATCCACACATAAATGTTACACGCTGTGAATTGCCCAGGGGCAAGTGAATCCCTTTTTGCATCTGTTTCTGTGAAAGGTTTGATGTTCCAGGTTATTTATATCCTGCAGTTTTTGCCAAATATATGATGTAATTTCCTAACTTGCAGTCTCATGACTACTTGCTGATGGTATTCCATTTCACAAATAGCATGAATGAAATACAAACTTCATACACCTAAAAGAAAACTTGTCTCGTCTGCTTCTCCCACCTGTTGTCTCTGTACCCATAGACGATGCTGCTGCCATTGCAGGCTTTAGAGATCATGTGGTGAACTGCTCCTCCAAGGACAGTTCTTGTAAATATCAGGCTGTAAGAAATAAAAAAATACCTTTTCTATTTTGTGCTTATATATATGTTGTAGATTTAGAGTTTGGTTACATCCCAAGACGCTGGCATACATAATTTTATCCATTTCCATATGTATTTCTCTTTGTCCAATGGCCTCGCGTTTCTTGAATTGGCGGGGTCGGGCAATTTTAAATCCACTGCCCTTGTAAAAACAATAATTTTATGGTTTATAGCTGTGTGGCGTGTGCACAGTAGGCTAAGCTGATTGGTAACACCAGCGTTTCCCGTGAAGCTGGTGGGATTGACAGCCACAGCTTGATGATGAAGACAGATGGAAATCTGCTGTGTCTGCAGGCGGTCATGCCCAGCAGGTTTTAAGGCTGCAGCTATGTGAACACCAGTCACACAGCGAAGTCAAGGCCCCACGCCCCTGGTCCCTGGAACCGGTGGGATAGGGAGGAATGCAAACAGCTTTCCTTAAATGCCTGTTATTGTTAGGCTTCCTGGCTTGCTGCTCTGGAGAGCTAATGTAAGATGCTGATATTAAGACAAGCCGCAATTAGTGCAGCAATCGCATTGAGGTGAGGCGCTAAGTCTAGTTATATTTCTCCTTCTTTCTCCAGGCAAGATCTAACCTACATCTACTTCACTTCTCTTGTTGATGTGTTTGCCAAGTACCTGTCAGGAAAAATTGCTGTCGCTTGACATTTCTTGTCTGGGACGATTGTTACCTCCTCCCATGAGCTGGACCAGGGCAGGTGGCGGTGGGGGTTAGTCAGGGGTTGTATGTGGTGGTGTATTGTGGTTGTCTCTTCTGAGGCACTGGGACCTGAATGCCACTTTTAATCAACATGAAGAAAGTTTCCCTTATTCCTCTATGTCTTTTAAGACTGATAACCAGAAGTGATACTTTTTCTTCAGCCAAGAATAGGAAAAATTTTTTCATACCCATCTCTCATCTGCAAGAAAATATTTAAAATATGTTCAAGATGTCTCTAGGTGTGTCTGAGGTATTGTTCTTAGTTCTTAGTTCTGATCTATAACCAAAAGGTCAGGAGAAAGGAAGAAAAATATGCATCAGTTTATAAACTGTTTCCTTATAAGCCAACAAAATTAATCCTGATAGTAGAGCACGAGCACAACTTTGGGCACGTTCCAGGCAGCTGCAGAGCTCTCTGTGTGCAGCACCCTGTACCTCAGAAACTGGAAAGCAAAGCCTGTCTGGACGTTATGAGAAGCCAATAGGAAGGCAATGAATTAACATCTGATTTATGAGACTGTGTGCTATCACAAAGTCAAACATACAAACTGAGCTCAGCTTGCTGTGAACAAATTGATCCCCTTTTGCAAAAGATGTGAGAGAGAAATTGCTCACAGAGCACTGATGGGCTGTGGAATACCAGCAGGAGGGAACTGATATTCTCAGTGATTTTAAGAAATGTGTATTGCTCAAACCTTGGGGAACTATTTGTGTGACAAGGGTCATAAAACTCATGGGGTACTTCAACGGCTGAAGCAGTGCCAAGTCAGGTTATCTCGACTGAACAGTGGCTTTTAGCACTAGAGGCAACTCTTGCAAGGAAGCTCACCCAGCCCTGATGGAGGCAAATGTACATCTGCCTAAGCTAGGGCTCTGTCGTCATGCTTTCTGGTCCTTGCCTTGCTATATGGTGCCCATTCATTCCTCTTGCTTTCAGTTGCACTGCTTGTTCATGTGTGTCTGGTGCAATGCAGTTTGCTATGGGTTATACTCTGTAACTTCCCTCTCTGCTCAGGTGGTCCTCCGTACTCTTAGGAAGGACGAGCATAAAAAAAGAAACAATGCTGTATGTTACAGTATTAAAGAATTGAGAAGTAACTCATATCCACTGAGTTTTGACTGCATAAGGATTAATTTGATAGCCAAGTTCTGGAAAAGAATCTGTTAAATAAAACCAGAGACCGGTGGGAACTAATCGGCTATATGGCAATGTGTGGGAGGAGAAAGAAAACAGATATTGAATATTTAAAAATGGGCCATTCAATATACTAGAGATCTGATGCAGCCAATAGTAGCACACTTAACATTGCTAAAAACAGATAATAATCTTTTAATACAAAAAACACAGCACACAACATCAGCTGAATCCATTTCAGACGTCACAAACAGGGATGCAGATGAATTGATCAAGGGAGTGAGATTTGGTGGTTGCCTAGGGACCAGTGAACATGACCTACTTCCCGTCGAAGAGGCATATGCTGTTTTGTACGGCTAACACGCTGATTTGGTGTTTCGGAAAGGTTGAATTTCATAACTGGGGAAAATCTTAGAGCAAAGTTGATTGAGAAGAAAAAATTAGAAGTGTATAAATTAAATTGGGATTTTGTTAAGAAGTACTTGCAAAATATCTACTGCACACCTCCCACTCAATAACTGAAAAACCAACAGGAGTGTTCTGGCTGGGAAGTTAAAAGAATAAATTCCATGGTTGATGAAAGAATTTACATGTTTCAGGAGAATGACGCTAGAAAGGATAAAGACTGTAGAAGGGCTAGAATTGATGCAAAAAAAAGGCAGAATACCTCACTTTGAATAAATACCTCACTTTCTAATAAATACTTCATTTTCTATTTGGAAAGGAGCAGGATAACCTAGTTGTATTGAGGCTGATACAGTACTCTGAAGTCAATATTTAATGAGGGGATGGTAATGTTTATCCTAGTAGAACTGCACTGAAAATCAACCTCTCTGGTTATCTGCACCAAAGAATCACAGAAGTTGGATACAGACATTCCCTGAGATTTTTGTCCTGAGAGTTTAAAAAATCATGGAATATAGGAATAACTCCAGACTGGTGAAGAAGGGCTAACTATTGAAAAATGATGACTGGGGTGGTCTGTGTAGCTGTAGTGTGGTTAGTCTGATACAAGTAAGGGACAACAGTACAGGAATTTTTAAGGTGAATACAATTGACAAAGACTAAAACAACAAAAGCTTAGAGGATATAATATTTCAGTCAGCATAATCTTCTATTATAAGGAGTTTGATGAATATTTTTTTCATTAAGATTTTTAGGTTTGTTTCCTAAAGGTAGATAAATAGATAATAAGATTTCATGTTTGCAAGGTATTTTACTTCATAGCTCCCAGTCTTTTGATTTTTAGGAAAAAAATACGTTATCAGTACTCCTAACTGGATTAAAAAACCCAAAAGTTAAAGAAATGCCTGGGAACCATGGGCAGTAGTAAATTTCCTTCAAATAGGGATCTTTTCAGTGTGATAACATAGAGACTTGGGAACAGTCTTATTCAGCACTTTCACCAACAGCTTGGAGTAAACCTAGATGCTGTTCACTACAGGCATAAAGATTACTGCAGTTTTAAATAACAGTAGGACTGTAACCTCAGTTTGTGTAGCAAGCTGGGTCCTTGTTAACACGTTTTAATGCCAAATCCATAGTAGTAAGTTCAGAAATGGATATTTAAATTGTAATAAAATTCCTTTTAATAGTAAAGGTAGTTAGCCACCACAACATATCAAAAGGAGACAAACCCAGTCAATTCTCCCTTTTTTTGACTAACTTAGATCAAGACTGTGGTGTTTTGCAGGAACTCTTGCTTTCAGGCAAACGCATGTTCCCGGGATGGCTGGGTGAATCATCCCAGGCTGTGGCACACAGGGTAATTCAGGGTGACCCAGTGGCGTGTCGACCTTGAAGTTTATAAAACTCTGATTTTGTGCAGCATTATCAGAGGAGTGGGAAAGATGAGGCAGAGGGTCATGATTGAACCAAAGCTTGCAAAAGGAGGAAAAGCTTGAACAAGTAGTTTCCAGGTAGAGACAGGAAACTTGAATTGCATTTATCCAGCAGGGAGGCAGCGAAAGGATTAGAAAGGGAGAAGAAGTAAAAATTGGTATAAATCACTCATCATCCCCAACTGCTTTGCTTCCTCCTCTACTTTGATTTCTGGCTTATGAGCAAAGATTTTTTCTAAAATCATGGTGTTGTTCCTTTTAGAGTTATGGGAACAGCTTGATCATCAGTAGTCAGCACTGAGTACTGGCTCTTCGTGCCGTGGCATCGTATCCTTTTGTGTTGCCCATACCCATGTTAGAACTAAAACCAAGACAGGTTGGGGATGACCCCTATTTATCTGTCTCGCTAGAGCAAAACGAGCACTGGGTGAGGAATTCTGAGATATTTGACGGTTCAGGTATGCCAGTCTCCAGGCTCTCAGACAGGGGCTAACTTGCGGTGATTTGTTGTTGCCATAAATAGGGTTGTCCATACTCTAGCAAACTGCCTGCGATGGGGTGTAATCACAAAGGTCACAAGTCTGTGAGTCTGTCTGGATCTTGTGTGTTTGCTGTTGCAGTATTGGAGACATGTCTATAGTTTCCTCTTGGGCCAAACATCTTTAGGTTCTGTAAGGGCATTTGTATTGGACAAGTGGACGTCACATGAACACTATACGACTCAGCTGTCATATGTTGTCTTTGATATGAGGAGGCTCATAACTTAATGGAGTGTGAAGAGATGCTTATCTAACTCATTTTGCTCATGCTGAAAGATTAGCTCCTCTAAAGTGAGAGTGTGTACATGTCACCGCTAGGATTTTTGCTTTCTTTTAGTCAACACTTTATCCTACAGTAAGGGTGGAGCAAATGCTGCTCTGGAGTAAATGTGTAAATATAATATCATACTACAGAGCTTCATCGACTTGTAGTGACCGAGGTCTAAATCCACCAAAGAATTTCAGTATTGCTTATATTGGAAGCAGCAGAAGTGGTTATTTGAGTTATTCCACTGGCTTAAACCCGTCAATAGCCCATTGAATGTTAAACACATGCTTCAGTGGCCTGGAAGAATTAGTGGGTAAGCAAATAACAACACAATTTTTAATTGTTTTTTATTAAAATGTATTACAGCTTTTTCTTTAGCAAGTTTTCAGCTTTAATCATGCGTGATAATGCCACCTTGAAGATACTGTAATGTCTTGTGAGGGGATTTTATAAAAATTTGACAATGAAATCTCAAGTTTGTGGGACTATTAGGATGTTCAATTCAGTGTTTGGGACGGGAGATATATGTTTGTAAGCTGTGAAACATCAGATTACATATAGTTCCTCTGTGCTTCACCTGAAGCAACGTTGAGCCAAATGAGAGTCTTGGGCTGAACTTGCTCCAGTGGTGTACAGGAGCCTGTGCTTTTGTTGGGGATGTAGAAGTTGTGAAGCAGTGTGAAGCCAGTGGGCTTTGCCCAGGGGCCAGGAAGTGACGTGTTTGCTATTGGTAGACCAAACAGGTAAATTCTAATTCAGAGCTCTGAGACCTTTCACAGGTACAACCTCCATGTTCTTTTTAGGCTTCTTGAAAACACTGAGATCTTTTGCACACCCCACTTTTTAATAAGGACTTAGTTTGTAAGCTTCAAGCAAGCTTTTCCTCTTTATTCTTTTGACAATACTATGGACATTTAAAAGAAGAAAAGAAAGCGTGAGTATCTACCACAGTGGTAATGAGTTGCTTAGATCATAAATTGGGCAGGCTTAGATGATGAGGGTGCAAGTCCCCTGACCTTCAGAGAACATCACAATTTTACAAAGCATTGCCCCTCAAATGGGTGAAGCTATCTATGAGGACCAAGGTAGCCAGTGCAATGTGGTAGCTACACCAAGTCATAAAAATAATTTTGAGAGTGTAGTCTTCTTAATGTATTTTGTGTATGTTTGTATTATATCATAGAATTGTAGAATGGTTTGGATTGGAAGGGACATTAAAGATCATCAAGTTCCAACCCCCTTGCTATGGGCAGGGACACCTTCCACTAGACCAGGTTACTTAAAGCCCCATCCAGCCTGGCCTTGAACACTTCCAGGGATGGGGTGCCTACCACCTCTCTGGGCAACCTGTTCCAGTGTCTCACCGCCCTCACAGTGAAGAATTTCTTCATAATACCTAATGTAAATCTCCCCTCTTTCAGTTTAAAACCGTTACCCCTCGTCCTATCACTACACTCCCTGATAAAGCGTTCCTCCCCATCTTTCCTGTAGCCCCTTTAGGTACTGGAAGTGGCTATAAGGTCTCCCCAGAGTCCTCTCTTCTCCAGGCTGAACAGCCCCAACTCTCTCAACCTGTCTTCATAGGAAGGTGCTCCAGCCCTCTCATCATCTTCGTGGCCTTCCTCTGGACTTTCTCCAACAGGTCCATGTTCTTCTTATGTTAGGGGCTCCAGAGCTGGATGCAGTACTCCAGGTGGGTTCTCATGACAGTGGAGTAGAGGGGCAGAATCGGCTCCTTCGACCTGCTGGCCACACTTCTTTTGATGGAATCCGGGATGTGGTCGGCTTTGTGGTCTGAGTGCACATTGCCGGCTCACGTTGAGCTTCTCATCAACGAACACACCCCAAGTCCTTCTACTCACAGCTGCTCTCATTTTCTGTAGTTGTTTATGTTACATAAAGACATCCATGTATATGTGCATATTTCATCACAGGGACTTTTCATTTTCATTCGATTTCTACAGTTTCTAAGAGGTATTTGTCCTAACTTCAATTGCTTATTTTTGTGTACATTGAAAAGTATTAAGAAAAAAACCCCATCTTAAAATAACTTCCAGTATTTAAAACTTTGTCTATATAGAACATTTCTAGAGTTCACTTTATCTGCACGCATAGCACTGATACCAACTTTAAGTGGGTTCAGCCCTTTCACCGCTCCAAAGATAGACTTGTTACGACAACCATAGCAGTTGTTGCCCTGGCTGATAGCAGGTGGGTTGTGAAAATGTACAGTTTTTCCCTGCCACTTAATAATTTCCTCTTAACTTTTTTCCTGGGTTTAAGCAAATCAAACTTGACCAGATAGTACATTGCATCCAGCTCATCTGCATGGCAGCTAATAGTCTAGTATTCATAGGTAGCTTTTTCTTTCCCTTCTGTTTCTGCAGTAAATGGCTGCTAGGCCTCCCTGATGGGTCTTTTAAAAAGTAGAAAAGGTCAAATACGTGTACAGAGTACTTCAAAATTACAAGAGAAATGAATCTACAACATTATTCAGTTGAAGAGAAGTTGTATTGTTTGTAAGCTCTTTCACTCACTGCATGCGAGTCCCACGCTGGAACAGAGAGGGCACAAGGGGACTATTGTTTGCGAGTCCTGGCGTAAATCTCTGTCCCTGCTGCCCCAGCACCCTGGAGCAATGCAGAGGCGACTGCAATGCTGCAGGCAAAATGCATCTTGCAAGAAATCCAACTGTTGCTCATGAGAAACAGAACTGCAGTAGCGGTTTGTTCGTATAAATGAAGTGTGGTCAGAAGACATTTCTGTTGGGGTTTTGAGCCCTGATGATTTCACACTTCCACACTGCCCTGTGCGGATGCCAGGATACTGGTCTTGAATGCTGGCCCAAAATTCCCAGAGAGCCAGTGCTCAAGAGCTGGATGCAAGTTACGAGGTTTCTGCAGATGGCTGCAAGGTGGTTTTTAAGGCAGTTTTGGGAATGTGACAGCTGGCATCAAACTTATTTTGGAATGCAGTCCATCAGAAAGATGTCATATAAAGCAGATTTCTGTGTGCTATTACAAGTTAGTACAATATTAATCTGGTTTAATTAGTATCCTGCAATGTAAAGAGAGATTATTGTGTGGTTTCTCATTGCTTCTTATGAAGGTGTCTGAAACACAACAAGGCATAACAGTATGTTTGGAGATGAGCTTCATTCATGTGCTGGATAGTGTGTGAAGAGAAGGCACTGAAAGGGCTGGCTTCCTGGCGTGAATGGTACAATTTCACTGGAATTATGGCCATTTAACCAACAGTAAACTTGATCAAAAAGCTGGTCTAGCAAACCTTTGTTCATTTTGGGCCTGATCGCAGGGCCAGGCAGGGAACTGGAAATACTTCTACCAGTCAGCTTCTGGGTCAAACCCTCTATGAAAATGGTTTTCTTAACTCAATTTTTATGGCTTCATGTGTCCTGTAAATTACTAGGAGCTGACATCCATCGGTGTAAAATGATGTAGTAAATGTACCTTTTGAGAACTGGGACATGGGGCCGTTTAAAGTTTGAAGCAGCATCTTTGGTAGAAGAGGTTAAATGATGAGCGTTTCAGAACGTTAAGTGAGATTCAGAGCTTTGCAAAGGCTTGGCAGGAAGAGGATGCTTTTCTGTGGCAGAAAATCTAAATAGAGATAAAATTGTGTGTCCCAAAGTGTTGTCCAAATCACATGCTGCAGCTTGCTTCTCTTTCTGGCGATGCTATTTGACATACTGTCAGCAACACCAAGTATGTTTTTTCCCTTCCTCACCCCGTATGTGTCAACACATTTACAGCCGTGATTAAGAATCCTCTGTTTTATGCTTCATACGTTTTTGGATTATATTACACTGAAATAAGCCAATCTTCATCTGATAGTGCTAAATTGAGTGTACATCCCGTTGCTTTTCCGTAATAAAAGAGCTCTGAGAATGAATGATGTATGAAATAATAGAATCATATGTACGCACACCTAGCGAAAAGGTCGATGAGAAAGATGAAGAGGAGTGTAGCTGAGCAGGATTTTAGTCCTACAGTATGTTGAAAAATGTCATGAATGTCTTCACAAATTCTTTCAATTCTGGAGGGAGGCCGGAGGGTCTCTAACGTGACAAGTGAAGATTTACTGCCATCTATCGTGCAGCCGAACACTGGTTATGCATAACACATTTAAAAAAAAAAATATAAATCAGGTTAATGTTTTGAAGGGGGATATGGGTTAGGATTTAAGTTATTATCCCAAACGGACAGTGAGGTTTGAAGTTCTGCTCCAGCAATGGCAGGGCAATGGCGCAGGGCAGAAGCCAGTCCATTATCTTTCGGACTGTTTGCGTGACCAAGCGGCCGGGTACAACCCTGGGCTCTCCCACACGGGGTTACAGCTACAGATGCCAGGGGGTTCTGTAAAGATGTCGTCCTTCAAGGGCTAGAAGAACTTACAGCTGTTTGTAATGGATCTGACTCTTATTATCTTCCTAAGGTAGGTAATTAATCTTAAAAAACCTACTATGGCTGGTATCTCTTAGCAGATTTTTTACTAAATAGACTCTTTCCCAGAGGTAGGGATTCCTTAAAATTCCTGCGTGTTTGTTAAAGTAAAAGGCAGAACACTGAGTCGGAAATAGTCAGAAAGTGTCTCAATGCCGTGGCAGGGACGGGAAACCTAGAAAGTAGATTCTTGTTAGTTGCTGCCCTCCTACATGTAACGAGGAGCCTTTTGAACTTCTCTCATGCAAGTTTTGCCATGATATGTGACTTGTTACTGCAACATAAATCTCTACTTAGTACATAACTGATCTGGGCTTCCGAGCACTCGCATCCTGCAACTGGGGCGACAGGTCCCTTCATGCGGGCCAGGAACACAGATTATTGAACTCCTGTGCCTTTCCCAGCCCAGCTGCCTCCCTCCTTAAATCTGCCTCCTGTCAATGCAGGACATTTAATATCTAGAAAAAACCCATAGGTTTATATTCTTGGAGTGGAAGGGCAAGAATCGTTTAGGGAAGAATCAGGAAGGCTTCTTCTACCTTTTGCTTCTTGCAAGATTGTAGTTTCCTCCAAAAAATTCTTATATGTAGGCTTGCAAATGACTCGGTGTGGCGCCTTGCAGCATTTTGGCAGACTGAGGAGTTTTAATTTTCTGCTGTTTAATATTCTTCTGCTATATAAGATCTGTGTTTCTGGTCTCATTACAACTGTGTACTACTACAGTTCTATTGCATCTGGTTATGTCTTTTACTGTAAAGGTGCAGTAAATTCTGATAGTAATAATGCTATTTATGTCAGGAAGGAAAACAAACAGTGCTGGCATTAGAGGAATACTTTTTCACACTTCCAAGACACTGGCACAGAGGCGTGAAATTTCTTATTAATTTCTCTGAAAAAAATTACATCTCTCTCCTCTTCCCCTTTCTACCACGTTGTGTAATCATCTGTTTATCATCATTTATCTAGCAGTTTGCTACCATTAGAGAAGATTTCCACAAGGATAAAAATGTCTGGTTTCTAACTGAGGCTGTTCCCATGGAGAGTGTTCGATGTCCAAAGTGTGGTATGATGCGGGTGTGCTCTTTGTAGTCTGGGAAAAATTAGTCACCGAAACTCTGATGGATACTTGTGTGCACATATCAGTTGTTAGTTTAATTTCTCCTAATTCATTATCATATTTCTTGATAGATCACTCCTGAGGCCTGTATATAAAGCATATTTAAAAAAAAAATCCCACTGTTGCAAGGAAACAGATCCTGGGAGACTAATGAAGGATTCACATCGTCATGAAGGATGGTGTGGAGAAATAGATTTTCTGGCTTGCTTATAAGAGGTCTGCTCAGCTTTATGATATTTAAGGCTTTTCGTTGCAGTATTGCAGTTCAGTGTGAAATTATACAGTAACTATTATTAATACAGTTTGCTCCTAGTCTTTCAAAGGAACATCTCAGGGTGCCTACTGTAAATGAGTTCCTAAGATAATAGTAGGGCTCATGCGTTTTCAGGTTATAAGTGAACAAGATGTACTAGAAATACCGCTGTATAATTTGTGCTGGACTACTTAAAATTGTGCTACTTAAAACTGATGGATATTTTTAATGGCATTTTGGGGTTTTACATTTGAAACACAGCATGCGGAATTCATTCATTTGCGGGGAGGGATCTTACAGCATCTGCCCATCTTTTCTCCCTGGCTGTGCACCCTGCTGCTCTAAAACCTGCGGTTCCCCGGAGCACATTGGGGTTGCAAGATCCAGATGTAGAAGAGGGACAAGGATTCTTTCCCCATTGGAATTTGGCTTTTTGGCAGGCGCTATAGGCAGACAGGTGTGGACAACTTTGGAGCTGGCTTTAGGTCTGTCACTTGATAGGGCTGCTAATGAGCTGGTTTATGCTTCCTTGCTGTAGTGGATGATGTTGTAATTCCGAGGATGGTCTCGGGTTTCCTTTTGGGAGTATTGTCCATGGCTCCTCAAGAGATCTCTGCACAGAATCTTTCATGGAGCTGTAGTTAAAGTCTTTTCTGATGCTCACATATAGTTATTCTTTTAATAAATTGGAGTGCCCACCCAGATGCTGGTATGCTCAAGCATAATGCACTGAATTACTTTCTTCATGCCTGATGGGAGGGAATTCCACAGCGTAATTGGCTGCACCAGACACTGAGCAGGACCAGAGCGCGGGGCAACACTGTGTCTTGCAAATGGCAAAATGCCCCTTTAGAGTGTGAGAGTGTGTAATGAGCCTGTCTGAACATTTACCAGTGTGAATATATGGGAGGTTTAGAATCGCAGCCAGTGCCTGTATTTGAAAACAAGCTAGGGGAGCATTTTAAGCTAGGGGAGCAGCTGGGACTTGGTCAGTTTATACAGTGACCTTGTTTTGCAGTTTATTTTGAATATGTGTTTAAGAAGCAGATTAAAATGAGGTCTTTCTTTACGTAAATATATTTTTAATTATAATGAAAAATGTTATTCTGTCACCGTGGTGTGACATGTTGATGTGCAAATTTTAGACTAAATCTTCTATTGTAAATGCACTGAGGCTCCCACATGAACATTAACAGCATCTTCTCGGATCTCAAATATGTTACAGCAAATTCCCAATGGAGGCTGAGTCTGTCCTGATGAGATCAATATTTTATCTTTGGCCAAGATGAATGGTAGATCAAGAAAACAGCCCGCAGTGCTTTCTGTATTTACCTTTACTTTCCAGTAAGTTGAAAGCCATGACAAAACATATTGGACGTTAACTGTTTCTTCTTTTTGATTTCTCAGAGTTTGAAAACCTGACCAAATATGTGTCATCTGTGAAATGCGGCTTTAGAAATAAAGCCAAGATTAAGTTGAGGGAAATATTTTTATAACTGTTTTTCTTAGTTTTTCTACCATTTTTCGCTCTTACATGATGGTATTTTAAAAGGAGATGCCCATCTACTTTCAAAGCAATAAACAGTGGTGTTCTGTTTGTAATCCTTTACTTTGGGACAAAGAAAAACAATCAATGAAAAGTTTAAAAGTTTTGATGTCTTTTTTAGAGCATACAAATACGGGTTACAAAGTTTTTATGTGAGTAAATAGTTTTCAGCTGGAAAAAAAGAAAGATCCAGTTTATTTGAAATATCCCCAAATCTGTCTGTATTTCTAACAGGTTTCCCCAGGTGTCTTCTGTGGGTTTGTTCTTAAGCATACGGAAAGCTGTTGTGAACGTCTCATGTGCTCTTTCAAATGAAGTTATTGTGTTCAGAGATGTATCGTTCCTGCATGTGGTTGTCTGCATCTACAGGAAGGTGTAAGCAGATTCTCTTCCAATTACAAGCTAAGGCCAGCAATATGTAAAGGTGATCACACAGAAGGATCTGGTGTGCATCCTTCTTTTGACATATAGTAGTATTTTAAAATGGTGTATGAAATATTTTAAGTATCTCTGAGTAGTTCCCCACTGCTCTGCTTCTCTGTGATTATTTGGCCGCTTGCTTCTAGACACTGGGGAGAACTATCAGAAGAGGGGATTTGAAGATGGAGGGAAAAGGGCCCTTAGATTTTAGTACAAGAGGGCATTGCATGCCTGAGGAGGAAGGAGGGATAAGTGAGCAAGTGGGCCCCAACGCTGATAAAGTGGGAAGGAAAAGAGCATTGCCAGCGCTGTGAAGAGTTTGAAGGTGAGGACTAAGAACATAGCCTTCATGCCCTAGAACCTACAGGACCATTCGAAGAGGAGGAACATATGTGCATGAGCTCTGTCATGGGTTGAAGGGGTGGGGGCCATGCAAATGTTATGAAGGGGTGCGTTGATTGAGACAGGAGATGAATGTTGAAGTTCTAGCTGTAACCTGAAAGGAAAAAGACATGGATAGAGAAGCAGCAAAATTTGACCACCAGATTCTGGAGGGGAGAAGAGAGGACCCATAAGGTTAGCAGGGTGGAAAAGAGGACAAGGAGACAAGAGGAGGACCAAGAGCAGGTGAAGCCACAAAAGATACCTTGTCAGAGAAGAGATGGACAGAAGTGTGAGAACCTGCCAGGAGGTCAGGGGAGATGCACCAGCAGTTTGGTCTTGTCTGGATATTTGTTGAAACTATTTTCAGGTCAGTTTGGGAATATGCAAATTGACCTGATATCATTTTCTACCTGTTTTCTCTCGTACTGCTTATTTATCCCTTGCACAATATGGATCAGTTCATTGGTCCTTCACTCAATCCAGAGAAAGACACGGAGAAAGCAAGTGCATGGGCTCTTTCCTCTTCTTCCTCTTTCTGCTCTTTCCTTCTTTTTCTTAATACTCTGAAAAAGCTTCATTACAGAGCGAGACTGAGGTGCCTTTTGGGTTTGTTACATTCTGAAGCCAGACGTCCCCATCTAGTGGTTGTTCCACCTTCACTAACCGAGTACCAGTTTGAGGAGAGGGATGTCTTGCACACATGCAGTAAGACTGGTTGTAGCCCCCCTGTTATCTTAGTATTTTCCTTGTGGATGACTTAAACTGTTGTGAGTACAGAATAAAGTACTTAATTTTTTTTTTCCAAAAAGAAAATTTTTTTCATGTTTATAATTTGCTTGTGGAAAATAATTTGCTGCTGTATTGAAGGGAATTATTTTACTCTTGTTTCCGACACAGCAAATGCACACAAAAATGTTTGGTGTTTGGCTGCGAGTCAGGAGCAGTTCAAGGCTGGTTTTTGTCTGAGATCTGTCCTCGTGCGGGCCGTAGTGTAGCTGTACGTACCTCCCTGGCTGTGAGGGAAATAGCGCCGACAAACATGGTCAGGCTTTTACAGCCTAAGATGGGGAGAGGTTTTTAGGACCGCTTGGGAGTGGAGAGGGAAACAAGAAGGGTAACCCCCCTGTTATGCAAAGGCCAACTCAAGGAGTGCGCCAGGTTGGTGATGGCAACCCCCCGGCTTCTTCCTTGCAGGAAGCTTTACAGTGCTTTCTCCACCATGGGGTCCCCTCCACCCGTGGGGAAACAAATCTGCCATGGACCTGACTGAAGGAATGGAGCCAGAGTTTTCTATTTCTCCTCTATCTTGGCCTTCTAATTCCTTTCACTTTCCTTTTTGTCTTCTTGAAGGACCTTTTGCTTTCTCTACGAAGATACATATTCAGAGATCATGGAATCACGGAATCTTCAGAGTTGGAAGGGACCTCTAGAGATCATCTAGTCCAACTCCCCTGCTAGAGCAGGATTGCCTAAAGCACATCCCTCAGGGCTGCATCCAGGCGGGTCTTGAAAATCTCCAGAGAAGGGGACTCCACAACCTCCCTGGGCAGCCTGTTCCAGTGCTCTGTCACCCTCAGGGTAAAGAAGTTTTTCCGTGTATTTGAACGGAACTTCCTATGTTCTAGCTTGTGCCCATTGCCCCTTGTCCTGTCGCTGGGAACCATTGAAAAGAGCCTGGCTCCGTCCTCCTTAAACCCACCCTTTAGATACTTGTAAACATTAATCAGGTCCCCCCTCAACCTTCTCTTCTCCAGGCTAAAGAGTCCCAGCTCTTTCAGCCTTTCCTCATAAGGGAGATGCTCCAGTCCCATAATCATCTTGGTTGCCCTTCGCTGGACTTGCTCCAGTAGTTCCCTGTCCCTCTTGAACTGGGGAGCCCAAAACTGGACACAGTACTCCAGTTGTGGCCTCACCAGTGCAGAGTAGAGGGGGAGAATGACCTCCCTCGACCTACTGGCCACAGTCTTTCCTATGCAGCCCAGGATGCCATTGGCCTTCTTGGCGACAAGGGCACACTGCTGGCTCATGGATAATTTGCTGTCTACCAGGACCCCCAGGTCCTTCTCCTCAGAGCTGCTTCCCAGCATGTCCGCCCCTAACCTATACTGGTGCTTAGCATTCTTCCTTCCCAGGTGCAGGACCCTACACTTGCTTTTGTTGAACCTCATTTGGTTCTTCTCTGCCCAGCTCTCCAGCCTGTCCAGGTCACGCTGGATGGCAGCACGGCCCTCTGGAGTGTCGGCCACCCCACCCAGCTTGGTATCATCAGCAAACTTGCTGAGGATACACTCTGTCCCCTCATCTAGGTCATTAATTAATATATTGAACAAAATTGGACCAAGTATTGACCCCTGAGATAAGTTATCATAAGATAACTTGTTGGATCTTTCTCCCTCCTATGAATTAAAAACTCTTGAGGGCCAGTTGGTATTTGCTTTATGTAGGTAGGACTAAAGCGTAGCCAGGTTTACAGCTGCCTGCAGAGTTTTTTAGGGGTATTATCCACACAGCTTCCCCTGTCTGGTACCCAGCGCCTGTCACAGCACCTGGGAATAAGTATTTTCTTACAGTGTAAACTGAGTACTGAGTTTCTCCCTCTGAAAATCTGGGTTGGTTCTTAAATGTCTGGGAAAAAACGTGCCAGGAGGTAGCTCCTGTTACTGATCAGGGACTGGGGTGCAAGGGGAAAGAGAAAGTGTCTGTTTGTCCCTCCTTCTGCGGTGGGGGAACGTCTTCAGAAGTGTCTGGCTGAGTACTGGGAGCAGGAGCTGGTGTCCATGTGAGTTGAATTGCTCACCTGTGTTTATTGCTGGAGGCGATAGTAAGACTATTCATCTGAAATTCCCAAAACTTGTCGCGTTTTCACCTTCCTCAAATTAGTATTTTTAATGTTTATTTTATAAGTAACTTTTCATAAGATCTCTTTAGTGGAAGAGTCATACCCAGGCACTTTCTGTCCCCATAGCAGAAGCAGAACTGGTTCCACATTGCGTCTGGTTTGTTTGTTTGTTTGGTTGGTTGGTTTTTGTTGTTTGTGGGTTTTTTTGTTTGTTTGTATTTTTTTTCTGTTTTGTTTTTGTTTTATTTTTTTATTTTTTTTAAGCTGTGAATGACGAAAAAGCCATTGGGTGGCAGCATCAGCCAGCGAGCATCTCAATTAGTTGCTGAGCTAAATGTCAAAGTCTAGGTAGGAATGATTAGAAATTACAAGTTTCTTTTGATGGAAAAACTGCATTGGTTTGTATTTAAAGAGGCTATGTTTAACTTCACACCACGTATGTTTTGAAAATCTTTTAAAAAACAGTTATAACTAATGAAAAGATATAATGCATTATAACAGGTTTGTAGTTGCAGGTAGAGCTTTTGAACCTGAAGTTCTTCTTTTCTGTGCATAAGTTTAACCAGAAAGTGAGAGGGCTCCCTCTGATTTTGTGATCCAAATGGAGTGAAATGCCGAAAACCTACCTCAAACAAAAGCCCCACCAATAAGAAAATAATAAACTTAGTAATTATGTAAGATTTAGGAAGGTACTTACTAACTATGTCTGCAATTGCTACCAAGACAAGTGAGTTTTTTTGAAGGACTTTGCAATAAAGAGTCAGCTGGTGTCATTGCTTTGTTGTTGTTAAAGGAATTATTCTGATGCCCAGAGCATCAGAGCAGCATTTGGAGGCGTTTTAACCAGGATGATGACCTTTTTGCTCTAATTTCTTAAAAAGCAGAAGTCTTAAATTGTAATCTCAAATTTTTTATTTTTTTTTTAAAGTCCCTATGAATGTAGAACAAAATTAATCACATGCTAAGGATAAGAGAAAATGCCATGCAGGATCTCTAGACAGTGCACTGTGCGCCTTTAGGGTGGGCTTGCACAGGGGCTTAGGTGCTATTTGAGCTTGGTGTTCCCGAGCTGTACACACACATCAGGGTAGCAGCATCTGGCCTTCACATCATGCATTTATTTTCATTTTCCTTTTATTCACTTTGCAATTAATACAAAGCTCACATATGTGTTCAGCTTCACGATTGGAAAACAGTATTTGTGACGACCCACTTTAATTCTACATTCGGAAGCAGCAGACTTTAAATATCAACATATTTGTAATGATGTAAAACTTGCAAAACTGACTAAGAGTGCACACTTTAGGCTCTATTTCTAGATAAAGTTGTGTTTTCTGTAATAGGAATCATAGTTATTTTTGTCATGGTATATGGTGTCAGCTCAATTATAGGCATTTTCACAGAACTACTGTTCTTTACGTTCAGGTTGTTAACTTCTAGCACTTTCTTCTAGGTTCAAGCTGGCAAGACTATGAAAGCCACAGGCAAATTTTAACTGGTTTGTAATATCCTTCACTTCACAAACCCCACCCAAACAGGAACATTTTGTGTGGTACCAAATAAAACCCCACGATCATATTGTTCACATCTTGCTTTCAAATGCACCAGATAATGCCACTTGTTTAAGCTTAGTCACGTCTGGGGGAATGTCATAAATCTGCGTCACATGAGCTGCTCCTCAGATTTCCCAGCCTGTATCAGCATGTTTTCCTGGGGAGAAGCAGAGTGGAGACGCTATTAAAATGTCTCATCCTATATGTTCATATTGATATTTAAATCTCAGGGTTATTCCAGTGATTTTCATGCAAGATTTCACATTTACATTCAGCTGCTTTATGTGAAAATACTTTAGTATCTTTCTTTTCTTAAGGTGTATATATCAGATGGAAGAACATATATTCTAACTAACCGCCCTGCTTGCATTCTTGTTGACATTTTCATTTTCTGCTCAGCCCCTAGACTTACCACCTTAGGAAAGCTTTGACCCTGCCTTTAGCTTAATTTTAAACACTTCTATCATCTCCACTGCATGATTAGTTTATAGACCTGGTGTTGCTTTTCCTCTTTCCCTCCTTGGAGATCAGACGGCCAAGAGGGCCATTGGCACATCCTCGCTCATGCTTTGGGCCAGCAGCCTTCTCCAGAGCAAACATAGTATAGAATCATAGAATCATTATGGTTGGAAGAGACATTTAAGATCATCCAGTCCAACCGTTAACCTAGCACTGCCAAGTTACTACTAAACCATGTCCCTCAGCACTACATTGACACATCTTTTAAATACCTCCAGGGATGGCAACTCAGCCACTTCCCCAGGAAGCATGCGATGGACAAGGGAAGCACCCGATACAATCTGGCTTTGTTCCCTACTATCTCCTGCTGCTGAAAAGCGCACCACATACAGAACCTGGAGATGCTCCAAACTGGATTGTTGAGCCTTTCCTCCTCAGCATCACTTTCGTATGTTCAAGTGCCACTGTACTCACCTCGACAGCTGTGCAAACCCTACAGAGAATGAGAGATGAGTAACCAAAAAGGCTGGCAGCACTGAAGTGTTAGGCTGTCTTACGCCTGGCTGTCAGGAGAGTTTTATTCAGGACAAAATCTGCTCAGTGTGTCTGACTCTGCCCCTGAGGAAGGTGCTGGCTCTGTTCCCAGGGACTCTGATCCTGTTTCAAGAGTCCGGAATTGATTGGCATTGCTTCCCAAGGCCTCGAGGGGGTGCTTGGTCCGTCCTGTCCCTCCAGTCGCTCCCCTGTGATGCATATGGAGCTGGACGCCCCGCATGTGCCCATATAGGGGAGGGTGTAACTATCTTGTTGACATCGGCTAATGCAGCCAGGCATGCAAATGGGCAGCAGAGTGTGATGCTCACATGTAGTGTGGCAGATGGCACTTGGGAATGGCTGGCTCCATCCCACCCCCAAAAACTGACGCACAAGACAGGGAAAGAGCATTTTTTGCGTTCCTTTGCGTGCTCCTGACAAAACTACTGAAGAGCTGGGCTGTGGTAACTCCATGTATTGAGCCACATTCATTCGTAGAGGAGAAAATTAATGAATCTTTCCTGTGCTGCACATTAATGGCAGCTCTGCAATACTTTTAATTTTACAAAATCTGTGCCTTGCATTACGTGAAAATAGCTGAGCAGGACAAGAAGTCTTGCAGTAAATACCATCCTGTATTGGTGAAAGCCCAGCTGACCATGTCCTTCTTTTCCAGATGTATGGCCAAATGGGACAAAACCCAACTAAATGCTTGGTTACTGAGTTTTCATTGATGACATCTAGGTAGCCCTCTTTAAATTTTTCCATATGCTAATGCTGGACTGGGCAGCAGAGCTGCTTGTGTGTATTGTTCTCTTCCAAACTCCAGTGATGAACAGAGGCTTTGCCTTCAGTAGACAAATCAGGCTGCAAAAGCATCTGAAGGTATTACTGACGCAGAGGCCACAGGGCAGCTCACAGCCACAAGACCCGACTTGAAGGCTTACTAAATCTGATGAGAAAGAAACTTCAAGACTGATCTGTTGTGCTGGAGAATTTTACGTAATCCAATTATGTAATTCAAAAACAAGGCAGCTGTGAAAACTGCTCAAGATCTCTTTATAATGGTAGTGGATAGTGATATGGTTTAGTGATGGTTTCTGTCAGTGTTACGTTGATGTTTGGATTCGATGATCTGTGAAGTCCCTTCAAACCTAGACAATTCTATGATTCTGTAATTGTGCTTAATGCTTACACCATGTTCAGCTGCTGTCCCATCCACCGGATTGTTTCCATGTGTGATAATGAACCACTGCATTCACTGCGGACTACAATACAAAACACAGTAGGAATGACGGAACAGTAGGAAAAACATCATTAAAGCGGGTAACTGTTCTCTGCCTGTAGATGGGAACCAGCCAGCAGTAGTGCGGAAGGCCAGCACACATTGGTAATTGAGGATTTACCGGTCCTCTTTAAAATCTAACAATTTTCTCTGCTAAATCATATTTTCCATAGAGCTAAACTACTTTTGTTAAAGTATTTGATTAGGGCAGTAGTTGAACCAGCTACAGAACAAGCGTGGATGGTGGACACATGAGCAAATCCTGTATGCGTCCTTCTGGGCATTTGGAGGTTCGCGTTCGCTCAGCTCAGCTCAGTAGAGGTTTTCTGGACTAGAGAGGACCGTGAAACAATCGAGTCTGACCTTAGGTGTAACACAGATGTCTCATCCCGTGACACTCAGAGGGTGCATTGACCCTCCCAAAAGCAGGTTTTACACTTCATCCCAGCAGCTCTGATGCCAGGGAGGAGGAATGACCCTGACCCTGTCAGCAGCACTGTGCTGTACTCTGGGTAGTTTACATTGGCAGTTAGATTTGATGCTGCCAGTCTCTGAAGCCTTACTCTCTGCAGACATTTGAGCAACTAAAAATGTAAGTTAGAAATAATGATACATGCCTGTTTGAATATCTAACAGCAGTTGCACCCATAATCCCAGAAGACTATGATAAGGTTTGTCGCTATTTCTTGATGTCATGTTAGAAAGTATTTATGAACTTTGAATGGGTTTGCTAGGGCTTGTCCAAAAATGTCGATGTCCTGGCACCTAAAAATTTTGCGATTACAATTCTTTGGAATATTTCTGGTCTTTAATTTGTTAGTTGAGATATAGACATGTAAGACAGATGTTCAGTTTCCCTCTGTAGATGAGGTTGTCTGATTCCAGTCCCAGTAAGAAAGCTGGTTTGCTGTCCTGGCCAAATCAGGCTGTAATTCTGGCGGCAAAAAGAATTTTAACTGGATTTTTTTAATCATTTGTTTGAATGTTACTATATGGAGCAGGATGAAAGCTCAGGAGGAGTGACTGGCTGCGAGTAAAAGCAGAAGAAATGCATGTGAAGTTTTCTGCATGAACTGTGGAGACAGCTTCTTTATCTCTTCTTACTTGAGGGAAGAAAACACTGCTGTTTTATTGCATATATCATTATAAAAATTGAGACAAATATAGCAAACTCCTTTAAAAGAACGTATTTGATTGTTATACTGAAATTCTTACATCAGATCGATCCACAATTCTGTCTGTCTGACAGTGTCTCATTTAGAGTATTACAGAAAGCATGACTGTAAAGCTCATTTTTGTGGAACACGGAGATAAGCTTCTTCCATCCCCCGCCCTGTAGATGGTGGTTTATGCCAGGAGATTTTCAGGCTCATGTTCCGTCCAGATATCAGGATGTGTTGTTTATTCAATAATCTTTTCAGAGTGGGGATGCTCCCGTATCTGGAGATCTCAGTCCATTTTTTTTAATTCTGCTGTTTAAATATTCAGGTTGATCCATCACATCCCTGCTTGGCTTGCACTGGTGCATCTGACTTTTCAGGATGTTTTCCAAATGATGTACTGATGTTTTTTGTAACAGTAATACTGTGATCCAGAAGCTCCGGAAATAGGGGCAGAATCTGAAATTTTTTGTGCTTGCTGTAACAGAGATTTTTAAATGCATTAAGAGATATCAGAGTCCAGAGATTATGCTAAGCAATTTATATAAAAAGAGTGACCTCTGAATTAGAAAGTCATACCTAAACAATTCCCAAGTAGAGTGTTAGGAAAATTTCCTGAAAAGCAGGACTTACTGCTACTCATCAGATATATTATTGCCTTTGACCCCATGATTTCTCTCCATGTGTGCCAGCTGCTCAGTTAAAATTTGTTCTCAGCTGCGTTACTTCTTTTGCTTTCTTTTTTCTTTTTGGTGATACAAGTGGTCTGAACGATGATTTTTTTTTTTTTTTTTTTTTCTTTTCTTACCTCCACTAATATTCAAAGGCTCCCAGTGAGCCTTTCTAGTCTCACCAGCCCCTGGAAGCATCATACTGCCTTAGCAGAGGGTGTTGGGCGGTTGTGAGACCTTACGTGTGCCTACAAGGTGGGTATCGAGACTAGCGTGTTGTTCCTATTTGGAAACAATGAAAAGGCTCCCAGCTGAAATTTAACCAGTTGGGAGGCTTCACCATCTCTCTCTCAAGTGGATTCACTTTCAAAAGTAATATTTATTTTTGATCACTTCTAATTGGATAGCAAAAAAGACTGGAAAAGCACTTTATAGTGAATGTTAACTGATTTATTCTGAATGGTAGGTCTTTCCTTGGGGGGCGGGGGGGGCGGGAAGAACTAGCTGCTCGTTTCTTTTTTATTATTATTATTATTTTTTTATTTTTTCTTCCCCAGTTCAGCAGATAGATGAAGCGAGGACATGCCACCAGGATGACATTTGTCAGATTGCCTGGAACGTTGTTTTGGGGCAAGTTCTTTCCCCGGGTGTGAAGCGAAACGCGAGCATCTGATGACAGATGAAAATGCAGGTTAGGGAAAACTGTAGAGCTGAGAGAGTGAATCTTTTCCCTCTCCAGAGAGATCAGCGAGCATACAGCCTGTGTGCTAGCGAGCGTTTTCTGAAATCAAACCGCCCGTGTTGCTCGCTTTGCTTTCCTTTGTCATTGGCCTGCTCCGACGCGGTGGAAAAAATGCAAGTCCATCTGCTGACACAGTCCAGTTGGCTGTCCCTACCCGTGCCGCTGATTGGGCCGGCAGCTGCAGGCAGGGAGGAACCTGCAGCCTTCAGTCACGAGCCATATGCGGGGAGTGGTGGGGATTAGCTCTGCTCCTGGCCGGAAAGGTCTCAACGCCGTTCCCAGGCTGAACTCGCCATATGTGTTTCACGTGATCATCCTGAGGGTGACATGAAATGGAGAGTTCAGATTCAAGTGAAAGTTGGTTTGCGTTTCTTCATCCTGTTTAATGTAATGCAGATGCAGAGGAGAGCGTGAGGTCGTCTGTGCCGGGGGGAGATGCGACAGGCTGTAGAAAAACCCCATAGGTTTTACTAATTCCTTCTCCTTCCCCAGAATTTTCTGCTGTTTCCTGATGGGAGTTGCATGTGTGAAGGAACACCCTTGGACCACCTGTTAGGTGCCTTTCTCCTTTCAGTCACAGCCTTTGCCATCTTTAAGATAGGGCTTTTTTTAATTTGGAGAAAAGCCAGAAACTTGAACAGTAGTTTTCTCCTTTGGAGAGATGGGGAGAGCACTCTGAGGTGGCACGGGGAGAAATAAAAAAGACGAGAAAGAAAATTAGAAAATGTGGATGGATACCCCTCCAGGCTCCACTTTGAGCAAGTGTGAAGTATTGCAGAATCACAATTTATTTTTTTAAAGGCAAGAGGTACATATTCACAGGCCGATTTAGTGTGTGGTTTGCCTTAGTGCAAAGTAATTTAGGAAGCAGCATCTTCCATAGAAGGATCACGTCACATATAGAATGCCGCTGCTACTGGAAAAGGTTTCCAGACTAATGCTGTTAATTGCAAAAAGAAAGTTTAACAAGCTCTTGCTGTGTCCCAGCAGGTTAGTAGAGTCGCCAGCTAAACAGCTCTAAGGAGAGTGGTCTCATGGGCTTAAGGGGCTAATGTACCCTAGGTAAAAATGGGAATATTTGGCTTATTTTGATCTTTGGATACAGGAGAACAGCTTATTTAGTTCGTATTGATGTATACCCTGTGGTATGTTAGAAGCAGGAACAGGAAAATAGCATTTCTTGCGTCTATGTTAATTTTTGAGTTATGTGACATATGGGAAAGATCAGTAATTTTGACATCCAGATGTAAAGTATAAAATATTTTGGTTTAGGAAGGTGCAAAACTTGGTCTTGAAAAGCTTTGATTTAACAAGGATGGATTGGCAATGAGGAGAGACCTGCTGAGGTAACTCGTCAAAGACCACATTAAGGAGGTGCAGGTTTTTCATTGCCTCTTGCCCTTGCTTTAGAGTCCCAGCAGAGCCTGTGGTGCAGGTCACCATTCCTATACATTTGGGGCAGTGGGTTAGCACTGGATGATGAATTTCCTTTCTGTTGACCATTTCTGAGCAGGCAGATAGCTGACTTGAGCCCTAATAACAACAGCGTCTTTCCTCAAAACCTCAACTGTCCTTGGGAGGCAGTGGGTCTGAACACAGAAATTGCTCAGGGGTTAAAAGATGATGTATTTAAGTGTGCCTTTTAAGAAATTGTTAAAATTTTAGCTGGGTAATGCTTGTGCCTTCTGGAGCAAAGGCTCTCTTTGTAAAGGCAGTCCCTCTCGGTGTTCGTTAGCGTGACGCTTTTTTTCCACAGTTTGCCTAATTAGTCTGTGACCCTCTCCCTGCCAGGATCTTGTGGCATTGCACTGTGCAGAAACACAGTTTTGGTGCTGATACGTGAAGAGACCGAGAACATATGGCATAAACATCAACCGATATTGTTTGCCATCCACACTTGCTGCGTGTAATGCAACAAGACCGGCTCCCACCGGCCACGTGATCCGCCTTCCAGTCCTCCATTTGGGGTGGGTTGGTGGTTGTTTTTTTTTTTTCATTCCTAAAGTTGTGACTTTCTGGAAGGAAGCTTGTAAATAGTCGGGGCGCAGAGAGCAGGTAGAATGTCAGTGGGATGTTACCGGGAGGCATGTGCACAACGCTGACATCGGCTCCTGGCCGCGCTTCCTCCGCACCAGCTCGCTGCTCCCGGCAGCCCTATATGTGGCGAGAAGGTAGGATCGCGTCATGTCACCCGCGTTCTCCTACCGCCGCGCTGAAACGTCCGTCTCCTCCGTCTCTAGCAAGGACGGGACGCTAATCTGCCAAGTGGAGTATCTTATCGATCTTTAAAATTTAATTTTAAAGTACAGCTCTTTCTGTAGCGAAGGGAAAAGGGCAGGCGTGCACAGCTCTGGTGGTAACAGCTAACTGGGATTTCAAATTAATCATACGATCTGGTTTGTGCTTTAGCTTCTTATAGTGCTCAGCTTTTTTTGTAATACCAGGGCTTTTATACTTTAAAAGACATTCCGTACCAAATTGTATCCTATTGATTTGCCATGGTTAACTACCCTGTAATAAGCCTCATAGTCTGTGTGAGTAGACACAAAGCAGAATTATATTAATGTCATTTACAACCAGTGGGCACAGAATGATTTGCAAAACGCAAAAGAAGTCAAAATGCCAAAATATTTCAAAGACGGTTGAATTTGGAAGTGCTTTCATTAGGCTATGAATAGAATTCCTTGGAATAAATTTAAAAAAAAAAAAAAGAGAATCAGAGCAACATTATTAATTTTAGTTTGGTTTGGGTTTTTTTTATAATAACTGATACTTTATACTTCAAGACAGCTTTTGATTTTCAGAAGCAAAGTCTGGGAAATAAATAAGGTAATTTTAAAGAAAATAATTATATATATTTTTAAAAAACCCAATAGCGGTCACAACTTTCTTAGACATCTTTTCACACAGAAAACTGAATTAGAGTCGCAGGGTGTTTTGAAATTAAAAGGGACATCAGTAATGCAAGGTGTAACATCAACTACACAGGCCAGTGGAATAAATTACAACCTGTTTTCCCTTAGCCGTATAAGCTACTTAGTCATATGGACTACAGCTACTGAGCAGAGCATGTGCCTTATTGTAAAAATGGACAAAAAATTAAGTAGGGAAATAATGCACTGCTTAACCAAAAAGTGGTGACTGGCCGTCTGCATTGACATTTTTGTCAGCAGGACTGGGCAAATGCCCAGCTGAGTGTCGTGGATGGGTTAATATCTTCACACTTTTTCCTTCCTCACAGCTGCCACATGCAATGCTCTGAAACCTGATATTTTTCATCAAAAACTGCATCTTATTTTCCGTCTTAGTATACTAATCAATTTTACCATGCAGAGCTTGGAGCATATTAACTGTCAGTTACTCCTAATTAATACTGAAGGCAGACAAAAAGGGAGAATAAAATAATTGACGTTATTTAATATAAAATGCCTCACCCAATTTTGTTTCCTTTGTGGAAAATTCTTTTGGTCCCTGTTCAAGATTTAAGTACCAGCCTGTTTTATGTTTTGTTTCACAAGGTTGATTGAATGGCAGTTTATTATTCAAGACAATAAATTAAACTTCTCAAAGCCAAGGAGTTCCAGCAGTTCTGGCACAGACAGTTTTCTGCCAGAAGGAACACGTTCAGGTCTGATTCATACCAACTGTTGCTCTTTAACATAAGAAAAATAAATAAAACCTCCCATGTATCTTTCAAGATTCACATTAAAATTTCTTTAGCATAGAAATTGGGATGCATTAAAGAAAAAAGTGAGCAACATTCGTTGCAAAATAGAGAATGAAAGCTTCTAGGCCAAAATATACTGCGTATTACTTCCATGTAACAGTAGGAATATTATGGCCTAGTATTAAAGGCCGATTTCAAAGAGATCATGAAAACAGAGCAATCTTCTTTGATGTTTTGTGTTTAAATTAAATAGAACTGAAAAGGGATACAGGATTGTTGCTCGTGCTACAGTGAAATCAGGAAAGGCTTTGCAGCACGCTTCAGTAACAGCTGAATTAGATTTGGGCTTCATAAGGTTCGTGTATAATTTATGTATACCAGTAATATGTGTGGGTATGTAAACAATAGGAATTTATAACATTTATGTGCTTTTAAAATATACATGAACGGAAAACTGAAAAATTGGCCTAACTATATAGTTATGTAATATTTCTTAGGAAATCCGCAGAGGTTCTGGTTTTCTAATCAGAAATCTGATTAAAAAAATAGGATAAGCTTTTTTTTTTTTTTTTTTAATTTATTACATTAAATCGCCTACTTTTAAATATTAGTGGTAAAGAGAAAGCAAAACATACTGGCCACTTTAGAGAGGAGCTATTCCAGCATTTCTTCTTGCGCACTCTTGCGCTGTGGAGGCTGGTAACACATAGATTTAAACAGCTTGTAGAGGAGCTGGTGATACTGCATTAATTATGGAATGATTGTGATGCTCCTGGGTGACTTTTAGGCGCAAGCTGTTGTGTTTTGGCTGACTGAGGGTACAAACAGAAGAGCCCAGGTTTGTGTACGATTTCCGTAGCCTGTGCCATTATCATTATGAATGCTGACCAGTGTTCTCCTAGAGACTTAATTTATTAATAGGCTTTTTCATAAAACTTTTCAAATATATCATCGGGACTAACATTTAAAAATGAATGGATAAAAAAGTTGAGTTTAATATTTTTGGCTTTTTCCACACATGGCAATCCTTTCTTTGAGCACAAATACTTAGAAACAAAAATCCTTCTTAGTACTTTACCCTTTCAACAGTTATATGTCATTTTCCTGTCTACAAACTGAAGATGTTACCTTTGTAAAAGGGCTTTTATATTGTCTTACATTACTGTGAAATAGAAATGGTTTATTCAAATGAGTAATTATCTGCCTACCACTTTACGTTTCCTACTTTCAGCACACAAATGAAAATGGCTGTGCCTCCAAGCAGTGCGAGATATTGATACACTCAAACTTATTATTTTTGTAGTGGTTAACAATACCATGTGGAAAACACATTAGCAGAAGGTGCAGTGAGATATTACTGTAATATCTTTTCTAGTAAGTACTATATGCCAAGGATTATTTTTCAGTTGGGCATTTGTCTGTGTGCTCGTGTAAAAAGCCTTTGAAGAGTTTCTGACTTGGGGGTTTTTTTTGGTTGTTTTTTTTTTTTAAAGGATACATTTTCTTTTTTTTCCTTAAATTATAATAAGCTTTCCAGATCATTTCTCCCCAGATTTCTTTTATTTTCGAGGGAAGGCTCGGCGCTGCGAGCACTGAACCATGCAGCAGACGCGGTCCCCGAAGCGGGGTACATTTGCTGGAGCCGCTCGCCCCGTTCCTGCCAGTGTTACCTGGCTCTGCCCATGCTAATCCCTGTCCCGGCCTCTTTGCTCACCCTATGGATTTACATTACCATCCACACCACCTTTTCCCCTGCTCTTCCCCTCCCAAACAGCTTCCTGTTCACCGGGGCTGTGCCCTTCGCTGCCCGGGGCAGGAGCAGGAGGGGGCTTGGGGCACGGCGGCACCATCGTCTGCACATTGTCCACGGCTGTTGGGGCGGTGAGGGTATTGGGGACCCCCAACACCCCTTCTTAGAGGAGCCCTGCTGGGATGCCGGTTGGCAGGGATGATCTGGCCTGGGGACTTCACACCGTGAAGGGTATTTGAAGCCTCGATGATAAGAGCGGTGCAGGAAGGGTGCTGGGGAGGCAGGCGTGGGCAGCATGGCACTGCCAGACCGTCGCGGCATGCCCTGAAAGCTCCATAAAGCTGAGACACGATTCCTCTACTACTTTTGATTTTGCAACGTGTTATGGAGGGCACTGATCTGGTGCTATAGCTATTTCTGACAGTTTTTAGCATATATTAATAATGCAGTTTTTAAAATACATTTCTTTAACTTCAGTAAATAAAGAATTATGTTTCCTTGAGAAGCACTTGCTGATAGATCATTGCAATATAGTAAAGGAATTTGTACGGTTGCCTATTGAAATTTAAAATGTAGAGCAGTGTGCGCACCAATCCTGAGAGGCATTTTTGACATACTGTGGCACATCATCAAAACCAAACATTTAAATGTCAGAGGAAAAAACTATAACTTTCACACTTCTGAAAATCGTACCTCTAACCTTGCTTTTAGGTGGTACTTTTGCTAGACTATGTCCCTTACTTGAAAGGAGTTGAACTTTGCCTAATTAAATATGGAGAGAGGCGTTGCATGGGGGAAAGCAGAAATAAGCCCAGTATACAATCTGGAATTCCAGGCAATGTAAGAAACATATTTCCAGGGTAAAATGTATACTGACTCACCGTGGGAGGAGGTGTGATGGCCAGTGCAGTCTTCAGTGGTACCTGGTTTTGTTGTTCTCACACTGGAAGGGCAAATTGTTGTCTATGGCGCTGGATTCATCATTTGAAAGCAGCCAACTCAAATAACAAATGTTGCTGTAAAGAAATGAGAACAGATAGTTGATTTTAAACACCAATCCAAAACAGCTCTTCCAGAACTATAGAGCAAGAGTTGTTAATAAAAAATCAGTCTCACCAGATTTGATCCACGCTTTTATTCTTGCCACTACAAAGAGGACAGTTGATTTTTTTAGCAGAAGTGACTGGGAGGAAAGAGTGTGGTCTCTTCAGCATGCAAAGGAGAGCTGTGAGGTGGATAAGATGTCCTTGAACTACTGGTGTGTGGAGAGAAAATGGAAAGGTGCATCGCGGTTCCCTTCTTGGGAACAGTCTTTAGTCTATTTGACACTTTCATTGATGACTTGGGTGAATAAAGCATCCGTTAAATCTGCAGCTAGTGCCAAGAGGAGAGGATTTACAAGTGCTCTGGAGGCCGCGTGGGAATCCAGAGTAATCCTGACAAACCGGATCTGACATAACCTGGATGCAATATTGATGAGGACAATATGAAATGGCGATTTGATAAATCCATTGGACAGTCAAAAGGAGAAAGGACTGAGCTAGCCTTTCCTCCGTGGGAAGTCAGACCAGCTGAGCTCCAGAGACTCAGAGATCCAGAGATCTCTTCCAACCAATGTCTCTGGGCAATAGCTCTTCAGAAAAGGGGCTGGGTGTAACAGGGGACCACAGGGCTCTGCTGTTATGAAGAAAAGCAATTGTGCTGGGCATCATGAACAAATGCAACACACTGTGTTTGCCCCTTTATCTTGTCCCTTTGCCGGTGGAAATTGCGTGACTTCTCTGCATAGAGACAAAGGCAGAGAACATTTTGGCTGAAAGTTTAAAATAAGCAAAAAGGACTCTCAGCAGGAGGCAGGCACTTAACTCCTATCAGCTTTGTAAACCTGGAGTTTAGCAGCTCTGCGATAACATTTTACATTTCATCTTCCAGCAGACTGTTAGGTTGGATGATTGTCCAGATAATAGAGTTTACCATTGCCAAACAGATGCAAAACTTACTTGGCAAAGCACATGTATACATTGGCTGATGTTTTATTTTACTCCCTCGATAGTATAATGGAGGGCTTTAGAAATCGTTATTTGGGATAAGAAGGGTTTTACTTGCAGCTTAGAAACGTATTAAAGTAGCTTAAGGTTTTTAGTGCTCCCCATCATTAGCTGAACTTACTGTGAAACCTGATCTCTTTTTTTATCAATTCTAACCAGAACTCAGCAAACAAAGTTCAAGGGCAGATGATTTCAGAACTTAAATTACAAAGGTGGAAGGGGTTTCTCCTTTCAACAGACTCCACAAGCTTTTCTGACCAAGAAAGTAATTTCACTAAAACTCAAAGAAAATACTTCTTGGGGAGCTGAAGAGAAAGAGAACAGTGATTTAGTGTTGCCCAGATGCAGTTTAGAGTACAGAAAAACGTTCCCTTGTGCATTTTTTAACCAATGTACCAGTCTTTGTTGACGTAAATGCTGGGTTTATTCCACAAGCAAATATGAACGTAACTCCAAAATGTATTCTTAATGGGATAACCAAAACAGCATAACATAAAATATCATTATAATAATTAATTATTCTAATAATTGTTGCGATTGCTGAACTGTGTCTTCTCCTACCAGAGTTTGAAGTACGGCTTTGCAGTTCCCTTGAATTCAAGAGGCTGAATTCTGTCCTCACATACAAACATGTAATCTCGCTGAAGTACTGTCAAATGGTGCATTTTAATTTGAAGACTAGACTTACCCCTAATATCTTATCAACTTCATTTATATAACAATTGATTTGTTTATTTTTAAGTTGTTTTTTTTTTTTTAATTTGCTCTTTTAGTACAGCAGCAATTGTTTTGGATGAGTTTAGAGAAGACAGCCCCATGTGTTTTGAATAAATGATACATTACAGAGAAGGGATGTTTACACTTCTGCATAACAGAATATAATGGATTCTGTGCTTGGATAATTAGGAAATGGTTTTCTTTGACGTATTCAAGAGTCCTGAATTAAAAATTTAAAGTTGCCTAACTGTTAGAAAATTGATTCAGAAACAGCTTTAATGGATGAAAAGACAGCATGCTCTTGCAAATACGGTCTCAAATCTAATACAGTGCTAATGCAGAGTAGTCATATGTCTAGGATACGTGGGTATCTTAATATCCTTGGCCATTTTAATTCTGAAATCATGACAGTAATACAGACAGCTAGGAAAAAAGGTGCACGTTTTGAACAAAAAATATTAAAAATTTATCTTTCAAAGATTTTGACAGGTAGATGTAATTATATCTGAAGGCAAATGTATCATAGGGGAGGGAATGCAAAAATCTTAGAAGACCTGCAAGATTTATGGAAAAAGCAAGAAAACAAATTCTGCAGTGCTATGAATTAGACTTTTTTTTCTTAAAGCATTCAAATTCACACCCTATGCAGTATTTCAAATATTTGTGAGTATAAATACTTCCTAAATAACCCGTTGCAACTAAGATCCTAACGTTATTAGTTCACATTTTTTTATTTATTTCTTAATTTTGAAAAGTTCTGAACAGCAGTTTAAAATCCTTAATTTTGTCATTTGAAAATCAAGCTCCAGGTTGCCAGTCTGTTCTAATAGACATGTTTTGTGTTCAGCCTTTTCATCACTCTTGTAGATGGGATTACTTAAATAATCCAGCCGTGTAGATACTTTACCTCCGACACTGTGTGTTGCTCGCTGTTCTTGGATGTTGAAAGCATAATAAGGATTACAGGGGTGGCAGATGGGCTGAATTGATTTATAGCAATATAGCTGTGCCACTGTTTGCAATCTCATTGTGGGTATTACAATAGTTGACGCACATCTTGAACTCCTGTCTCACAGAGCTGTGCGAAAACTTGCCTAGTTTGTGGATTTCTTTGTGGAAACTGTATGGCAGTGCTCCTGCCTGCCGTTATTTTAGTAAAGACAGACCATTTCTGGCTTTCCTAGTTGTGCAAATAGAGTGCTGGTGTGGCCCAGCTGTACAACTAATATTAAATAAATAAATGAAGAGGACAACTTCTGTTTACTTTTTACATCGCTGACCTTATAATCAGGAATGTTTTGCGCAGGATAGAGCTAACTTTGGCTGACGCAGGCTAATTCCCTGGGCTCTCCATGGAGAAAGAGAGTTTCATTCAGGTGCTTTGAATCATCTTGCAGCAGAGACCCCCCACGAGCAGGCGGGGGCTGCGCTTTGGTAACCTGAGGACGAGCTGGGGTGGGAGGTGTGTGTGTAGTAGTGGTGAACGGCCCCCACAAAATGCCTTAGCTGAGTGCTATCTTCACTTTGTGTTTGGAGTTTCCAACAGTTTAGTAAATCTGTAGCAGGAGTATTTGCAAAATTATGTTATCAAGTACATAAATATTATGATTGTAGAACAGAAAGAGGGAAAGAAATTTTCAAAGCTGTGCACGCCAGTCCCGTGTGTCTCTTTATGTTCTGTATTTCATGGTAGAACAGAAATCCTCAAATTTGGGTGTCACTCTAAAAGATGCTTTCTACATAGCTCTTCCCCCAACCTCCCATCTGCGTATCTGCTTTTCCCACTGACCCATGAACATGACCTTCCTTCTTTGCCTTGATTAGATGATAAAATATTCTGTTTCTGCTGTGGAGGGATAAAGTGTGCAACCCGAAACACCCTGAAATCTGGAAATTCATAACAGACAGCTGTATTTCGAAGCTGTGGCCATTCCCAGACCTACTGGTGCATGGGAGCAACCCTCCTCACTAATTCTGTCCCTCTGCGTGTGGCTTGGAGGCTGCGGCTTCTCCTTATGACATTTGTTTTTCTGCAGGTAAGGCGGCTCCCTGCAGCTCCCCAGTTTTCCTCACTGCTGGCCTGCAGGCTGGGGATGAAGCTGGCAGGCACAGGGAGCAGAGCACTGCCCAGCTCCACGGCACGGCCCAAAAGTTGTTGACCTGAGCTGGCCGGAGGCTGCCCACCATGCAGCCATGCAGGGTACTCCTGCCCTTGCCTTCCCCACGCCCAGCTGCAGAGCCCAGAAATTATTCCAGAGCTGGGGTGCAGCAAGCGCCCCAGGCATGCCCAGCTCGGGGGTGTTCTGGCAGGACACTACTTATGTGCTGGGGGGGTTTCTAAGAGAGTGCTCCAAAGTTGGTCACAATATGAGGAGGCTGAGGGAGCTTCAGGGCTTGTGGCCGTGTCAAGTGAGATGATTTCACTGGAGAGAGGGAGCCCATGCCCGCGTCCAGCAGGTAGCCACGAGAGCTGGGAAGCGGCTGCAGCTGTCGGGATGTGCACGCTGCTGCACAGGCTTGCAGCATGGTGAGATTAGATTGCTGGGAACAGGAGTCATCTGCGGCTCCTGAGCCTGAAAACATCGTATGCTGGCTTCTGGCTTTTCTTTTTATTTTAAGACCACCAGGCAATTCTTATTTGCATGCTCTATAAAACTTTTAAAAAGAGTTTTACAGTTTACTTAGCGTACAAAAGGTATAACCAGCTGTAAAATGAAACAATTGTCAGGACTGTGGCAAGTCCCACACAGCACATCACAAGCCAGGACGCACCAGACGCTGGTGGCACAGTACAGCCTGGGCACAGGGTTGTGCCATGTGCCCTGGCGGTGACAACAGTGTGTGTGCCAGTGTGGCATCCTCTGCTTGCTGAAGCCCTTACACCCCACAGGGCTCCTTGGAAGCTTTTATGGGTCCTCAGGCTCTCATGGGCTGAGATTTCTGAGTGCCTCTGTGTTGTTTTGGCTGCACTTGTGCCCCGAATCTCATCCGTAATCAAATTTAAAGCAAACTGCACTATAAGTGCAAGTCAGAGAGTAAGCGATGGAAACCACACGGGAAAACAAAAGGCACCTCAGCTCTGAAGCGCACTGGTGTCAGCTTGTGCTGGCAGGGAGTCTCGTCAGTACATAATGATACACTTATCCAAATGGCGTTTTGTATTTTGGGAGACAGATGTGCCTTGCAGTTGCTAGTGGAAGTTAAACGTTAAATATGAAACCCATTCATTTTCTCTTAGTCATACTTTGGATTTAAGCAGATGTTTTGCTAATTTGTGGTTTTCAAATGTAGCATGCTGACAAGACATTTATCATTAACTACAACTTCATCCATGCAGTTTAGCAAATTGGCCAATTATTAACAGTGAGGGTTGCATGGCGGTTGATGCATAGCTCCTGCTGCTTTGAAAGGCCTAAATTGAAACTCAATACATTTTTACAATATAAATTAATTGAGCTTTGGACCACATCCCTGTTATTCGAATGCTCTCTGCTCTCATTTTCAGAATGAACAGCCATTTGTAATGCGCTGAGTAGTTGTGCTGTCTGTGAGCAGAGGCTCCTGGTGGTGGAAAAAGTGATGGCTAACATTTTTCTGGTGGAGGCATGAAAATGGCTGCTGCCAAGCGTAGGCAGCATGACTTACGGAGGGAGCGTGGCCACGGGACGGTGTACGTACATGCGGACCAGGCTGGCTCTGCCACAGATGATGCGGGAGGCATCCTGGAAGGGTGCAGGGCAGGTGGTAAAAGCAGGGTGGGAGCAGCTGCCTGGAAGCTAGCGCTGCCTAATACTTTCCATTATAACATTTCTCTTGCTTTTAACTTTTTTAGACCTTACCCGTTTTGATTTTTTTTTTCCTGGTTTATGTTTGCAGGGTTTGACAGGGTTGGGGGAGAAAGCGGTGGTGGTGGTGCTGTGAACTGGTGAGATGTCTTAAAGGTGCTTCCCAAGGCCAAGCACCACCACCACCACATGCCTTAAAGTATCACCTCCTATTTTCCCAGCTCTGGAATTCAAGCAGGCAATTTAGTCATTGTTTATTCATGCCATGTAGAAGACTTGAAGGAGAACATTCAATGCACCTTTAATTTCTAGAAAGTATAAAGATCTTGATTTTCACCAGCTGTCACTGCAGAAATTTTGCTTTATGTTCCAGCTGAACTGGGAAAATTCTTCAGGACAGTTTGTTCCTAGTTGCTCCAGCTTCTGGCAAATCATTCGCTTTTTATCCTCCTCTACATTTGCATCTGCACAAAGAGAAACTACTTTGTTACAGAACTGTCTGCCATGCAGATTAATTAAATGAGAACTGTAAACAGTTAAAATAAATACAAGTGGTGTATTTCATCTTGCTTTATGCAGCCAGATGTGCTGGGTGCGAAGTACCTACGAGGCTGGCTTTACAGTCCCATTTGATGTCCTTTTCTCCACATCCCCTTCCTCTGTGGAAAAGGGAATAATGGTCAGGAGCAGCGATGTCTCAGCAGGGAGGCTGGAGGTTGCACAAAGTGCAGAGAAGAGAAATAACATAGATTTGGGAATGGTGTGGGAGGGCTTGTGTTGCCTCTGTTCCTGGTCTGCATTAGAGGCATGAGTCCTATGGGTACTTAAAATGAGCTGAAGGCCTGGTCCAGAGCATTGGTGAGGGATGCAATGGGGGTTTTAAAGAGAGATTTTTGGCATAGTTGTCTCTCTCGTAGCTTTCTGATTGAAGGGGATGCGCCAGCGGATGTGTAAGGGAAGATGATGGGTTAATGGCTGTATTGTCACTCACCACCTTGCTTTCCTTGGCTTTAGATAAGCTAAATCTATGGAAGTGGCCTTGTATCACATGCCAGGCTTTAGTGCAGGTAGATGTCGGGCGAATTCGGCTAACCCAGATCCTGATCCTTTGCAGCGCTGCCAAGCTCCTGGAGAAGAGTCCGTTCTCCGTCGGTGCCCCGAGCCCCCTGCTCCCCTCGCCGGCCAGCCTGCAGCTGGCACAGCTCCAGGCGCAGCTCACCCTCCATAGGCTGAAGTTGGCTCAGACCGCTGTCACCAACAACCCGGCCGCCGCCACCGTCCTCAACCAGGTGCTCTCCAAAGTGGCCATGTCCCAGCCGCTCTTCAACCAGCTGAGGCACCCCACCGTGATGAACGCCCCGCAGGGACACGCTGCAGGGCCGCCGCAGGGGCCCGGCATCGCCGGCGCAAGGTTCCCCTCTGGCAGCATTGCCTTTCCTGCCCAGAGCCCGGCCTTAGCCACGCCAGGGGGCAGCCTGGGGCCCGTCCAGGCCCAGGCCCCCAACGCCATCATCATGAGTCCCTTTGGAAGTGTCATGGCTCCCACCTCTGGCCAGCAGCCCGTGGTGGTGGGCCTCAACAAGGCGGGCGCCTCCACCTCCGCTGCCGCCGCTGCGGGGGGATTTTACGAGTACAACAAGCAAAACGCTGCCGCCACCGCCCCTCAGGCGTACGCCTCCGAGGGGGACCAGCCCAGCCAGCATGGCTTCCTCGCCGGCGGGGCCCACGCTGCCTCAGCAGCAGCGGGGCCATGTTTTGAGGGTCACTTTGGGGCTCCCAGCCAGCTGCAGCATGAGGCAGCGGCCGCCACCTTCTCCAAGGAGGCCTATGGGGCAGCGGTGGCAGCCCATCACGGGGCGGCACGGGCCTTCCCCGGCGACCCGAGCGCGGGCTCCCATCCGAAAGGAGATCCCGGCCCCGTCCTGCATGGCAGCGGTACAAGCAACAGTTGGGAAAATATCCCTAATTTCCCCAGCCAAAACAAGCCTGACCTTGCGCCCGGCGACAGCCTGTGGCCGTCAGCAAGTCAGCAGCAGTATGAAATAAGAAACGAGCTCTACAACCCCGAAGAGCCGACACCTGACACAAAGTTCAGCACGGCCGCCCCCCCCACCTTCGGCCGCCTCAACCACAGCAAGCAGAGCTTCGGCAGCCCTCGCATGAGGCAGAAGGAGGAGCGGAGCGGCGGCGGCGCGTCCGACCTGCCCGCCCGCTCCCTGCCGCCCCACCAGCTGGGCGACCTCCGCAGCGCGGCCCCCCTCCACTTCCCCCACGTCTGCGCCCTCTGCGACAAGAAGATCTTCGATCTGAAGGTGAGTGGTTTTAAGGCACCTCCTGGGCACGGTTCGGACCTGTGAACAGGGTGCTTGGTGGCTGATCTGGCCACCGGCTCCTGCCACCCCATCGCCGTCAGCATCCATCGCCGCAGAGGTGGCCCGAGAGAAGCAGAGACAAAGGGCCACAGTTTTGCTTAGGGTGTTGTACATCTGTTTCATGGCAATTCGTGGGGTTTCAGGATCTGGTTTTGTTCCGCATCTCACTGTGAAAAGCAGCGATACACAGCGTGAGAAACGTGAGGTCCGGGCTGGGGTTGCGGCTCATCTCCTGGGCCCAAAGCGAGGGGAGGAGGAGCTTGAAGCTGATCCCCCGCTTCTCAAGCTGGTGTTGTAACCACACATCTGCGGTTTCATCTGCCTCTCCCTTTCTCTTCGCGTTTCTGATCCCAAAGGCTTCCCCCTAACAGCCGTGTGGAACCAGCTTGCTTAAACGCAACAGCGCATTTTGATAAAATGATTTTAATAATTCCTCTGTTGGGATCTCTTCTTCCTTCTAGTAGCTCTAAGGAAAATTTAGGACTCAGGGTCCCCAGCAACTTTGGCCTGGAAGCAAGAAGCTGCCCGCCCAGCACGTGTGGTGCAGACCACGTTCCCACTTCTCAGTTCATACTGCCAAGGGAGCTCCAAATTCAACCTCACCCTCGAGAAGCAGCTTTGCAATTGCCTAGAGAGCCTGTGTGCTAGATCATGTTGTATAGGTCAGGTCTGGAGAAGGCCATTTATGTGGCCCTCTGAGCCCCACAGCCATTCGTGGGCCCTGGCTGAGGTTGTTCTGGCCTCCTGGTGAGCCCTGCTCAACAAGTCCTCACCACCTTTTCCATCGCATCACAGGACCAGCACCTAACTGCAAAGGCACGTGTTTTCACGCTGATGGGGGCCTGACAAAAACCTTACAACAGTGTTTATACAGGAAGGAAGATGTCCAGCAAATTAAATAGTACCTGATACTTATACACCCAGCAGCTTTGGGATATTTGAATATATTTGCTCTTTCATGTTTCCCTTTTACTCTTTGAGTAGCTGCTTGCAAAAGGGATTGCTGTGGTTACTGCAGCCACAGGGCTGGTCTGAAGTAGCCCCCATCTAGGGCATGCTGTGCATTTCTTTTTTTCATTCAACATCTTAAAGGGGCAGGGAAAATACCGTTACAGTGAGTTTTGGTTGATCTGTTTGTTGGTGTTTAATACACTGCCTCATTTGGATCATAAAAGTGTAAATGGCTAAATGTACTTTGACAATTTTTGCTAATCTGTTGAAATTGAGTAAGCGCTGCCCTGGCTGCCCTGTGTGCTGAGCACCTTCTTTGTGGATGTTGCAGGAGTTGAGGGTGCTCAGCGCCTTGCAGGATGAGCTCTTCAGCTAGAGTGAAGTAAATTAGTAGAAGTATACTGGATTTAAAAACTAATACAGAGAAGCTCTCCTTTGATAAAGTAACTGATAATTTAACCTACAAGTAACGAATCAGTAAATGCGTTGGATGGAAGGTGCACTTGGCTCCAGCATCACACACTTTGATCTTCAGCATCTCAGTATTGTTTTTAGAATAAGGTAAACTGAATGGAGAAGCAATCTCTTGTAAATTTGTCTCAGGATTTTTCCTGTGCTCATTATCTCTTTGTTTCAACGTAGGACTGGGATCAGCACATTAAGGGAAGTCTTCACATCCAAAAATGTATGGCTTTTTCAGATAAGTAAGTATTATTTTAGAGACACTCTTCCAACTGAATTTCTAACAGAGCATCCCTTACTTCAGTGGCTTTACACCGGGAATTTACTGTATAATAATTAAGCTTTAGTATTTATGGCACATTGTGCATGCTCCTAAAGTTCTTTTCTTTCTTTTCCAGCACTGGTATCCGGTGTGTGTTAAGCTCAGCAGATGGAACATTGCATTTATCACCAAATAATGCAGCAGTTTTCAATCCATCTAGTATCGAAGGTGAATGGTTGTATGTGCAATAGTTAAAAACACTTTCTTTTAATTGAAAGGGAAGTCAGTCTCTGGGGAAAAGTGGACATTTTAAATGAAATGCGGTACAAGTTTCCAAGGAAAACTTTTTAGAAGTTGTGCACAGAAAGGCTAAAAGTCAATACTATGCCTTTCAAAGTATGATTTGATTTTTCATTCAAACAATGACTTGTTTTCACAGTACAAATAGTGTATAATTTGTGTAGAGACTATGAAATTAATTATTATGTAAATGGGGCATTGCTTACTGAGCACACTAATACAATTACTATGAGTCAAGATTTTCATGAAATGTGTGTAATCCATTATTTAGATTATCCACCAAATGTTGGCTCATCTTTTATCACTACATCGGCAAGATCCTTTGGCCAGCCAGGTTCTACATTTTCTTCTGCTCCATCAGGGGTAAGAGTGAGTACCTAAGCAAATTGATCTCCGTGTCGAGATTCTTGTAGAAGCCACTGCTGCTTACTGGAATTAAAACTGTGAAGCCTTCCTTTTAAACAATAGTCTGAATATTCAGTCTGTTATTTCAACTTCCCTGCAGCTCTTTTATGTTTTTGATTTTGGCCAAATCAGAACTTGATTGTTTTTTTTCCCAATGCTAAAAGTTGTTTGCTTGTTAGAGAGGTTTGGGGAGGGGGGTAAATGGCTTTGTGTGTCTCTCATTGTCTTTTTTCCCCCATTTTCTGAGTCTTTTTGACCCAGGAAGGTCAGCGTCAGCTTGGAATGAAGATTTGGATTAGTTTTCACTTTGAGTGTCGCTCCCAGTAAGCAGCCTGCCATGTCTCCAGTTATTTATTTGTAGCAATTGCTCTCAGCCTCTCCCATGCTGGATACCTTCTCCCAGGTAGCAATGGTGGCAAAGATAGTGGCTGCTGCTTTGCTAACCGTTACTCACCTGGGGGTCCCAGATCAATTCATTATACTGGACTAAATTTTCTTAGTTTATTTTAGTGTACTATTTATATGATCTGCCGCCACTGGTAACCTTTTAGCAAATTCGCTTTGGTGTACAGCATTCCATGGTTTAGGTTTATTAGCGCCCCCAACCCTGCATTCAACACAGGTCCCCATTTGTATTGCTGTAATGCGCACTTGAATTCCTAGCCCAATAATCAAAAAATGCCAGAAAAAAGAAAAGGATAACATTAAAAGTGGTTCTTACACTGACAAAGCAGAAAGATTTTAAGAGGGGAAAAAAAAAAGAAAAACAAGCAAAAAGGCAAATAAAAGCAAATCATATATATAATGGAAATACAAAGTCGTTAGGGTTAAAATGAAGCTTGACATATATTGGAAAGCTACAATTAAAGCTGGAGACATTAAGGAGTCATGTTAGGACTTTCATAGAATAGCAGCAGTAATCCAGGGGTTCAAGTTTTCACCTTGTTAGCTTTTGTGTATATATCTGGATGTGGTCTCAAACACTCTGGAAAGACAAGCTGAGTTGTGTCCCCTTGCCGCTCCAGTTCGCATCAGGCCTTGCTTACAGAAACATCACCCAGATTTGTTTAATCCAACCAATTTTCTACTGTGTGGTTCTGCTGTGACAGAGGTTATTTGAAGGGGTTTTAGTTTCTGCCTGTCACAGACACTGTGTGTGCAGGGGAGCAAAGAGCAGAGCTGCTGATGACGGCTGCCTCCAAGGTCAGAGGTGGAGTAGCAGCGGGTGCGGAGGAACGTTCCTTTTCATCATGTCTGTCAACCTCGCAACAAATGAAATTACTGCTAATGCCAGTATCATTTCTCCTTAGAATCTGTCACTATTTATCATTTAAGCTGACTGCAGAAGTCCTCCTTCTGAATGACCTGCAGTAGTATGAGAGAGAAAAGAAACAATAACTTTGATTTTCCGGTCACTATAAATCCTCTTTTTCTTCAGAAGCTCGTCGGGTGGACAGGGAGCTATATTAGAGGTGTTAAGATTGAGTTTGCCAGCTGTCATTCACCCGCAATCCAGGTGGCTTATAATTTATTACACCTTTGCACGGTAGTATTCACTTTCAGCTAAGCTGCTGCCATTTAACTGAGCAGTGGGAGATTATACTTGACCCTGCATGTAATCATAAACAAAGTGTTCGGATTTCTGGAAGAGCTTGCTCTGTGCTAGCCATCCACAAATAACTCATCCCTCTTCAAAAGGCAAATGCCGTGCTACAAGTCTTCACTCAGGCATGGAGAGCCATTAGCACTGGAGGGATGGGACTATCAGTTTCTTATTATCTTTAGAAAAGATTCATGTGAAGCTCAAGAAAGGGATAAAGAATTTGAAAAGCAAAAAACAAACAAACAAAAAAAGAAAAAAAAAACCCGTAATAAAAAATAACCAAATTGGATTGGTGAAATAATATGGCAAATGGTATGAGATGCATTTCACTGCTGTGTATCAAATTATTTTTGTAGTAGTTGTCCAGCTGCATTGGTAAATCCCTGTAGAGATCGGTTGCAAAGAAAGTTAACTTTAGAGTCTTATTGAAAATTACATTCAACACTTGACACACAACAGCTTCTCTAACTTCCAGACTGTGGATATGGAAAGTGTATATTTCTTTTCTGGCTGTGATTTACAGCTCTATTTAATGAATGGATACAATTTAACTTCAGTCAGCTGACAAAATTATTGCTGGGTACAGCCCGTTGACTTCTGGTATGAGTATGTGACCACTTCGTAATCATGAATTACAGCAGATTTATGGCGTAGCATTTTAGTTTAAGCTATTGCCAATTGTGGGGAGGTGGTAACATCTTACAGTCATTTGATTTAATGTACTGCTGAGCGCGTGTGTCCAGACTGTATGTCCCAGAGACTCTTAACATACCACCTCTTAACAGATCTAACAAAACAAACAGAAGGTACCAGGTGACCTGGGGTGTTCCTACACTGGGACTGCACTTGCTGTCAGGAAGATTTCCTTTTCCCCTGATAGCTGTAGTTGTATTCTTCTGTCGTGCACTCCGTGCTGCCTTGCCAGATGCACGCAGCCATCTCTTCCTTTTCTATTCAAATGGAATTGAGTTGCTTCATCTTTTTCAGGATCAGGTCTTTGTTATTTTTCTGCTAAAGAAAATATCTTACTTCTGGACTTCGGCACTTCTTTGACTTACCTTATTCACCTGGGCAGGCTCTGTAAGATGCAAGCTAAATAGCAGACCACTGTATAATGCAGGGTCTTGCTGCAGCAAAAATACACCAATGGTTAAGTGGTGAAGCCTGGAGGGAAGGTAATGGGATGAAGGTGTAAATAAGATAACATTAGCTCTATAACTTGTGAACTTGCTGACAAGCCAAACATTTGTGATGGCTCTGGTGAACTTGATCCCACAAGATTACGTGATTTGCATCTTCCCTTGAATGGCACAATTTTAACTGAAGGTAGAGTTACCTCTTCAGTAAAATCCTAACAGCAGAGGTCATAAACAGGGAAGTAGTCTGGAAAGACTTAATCCTGTGTGAGCAATGTTTCGCGTGTCATTAGCTGGGGTAAATTATGTTCTTCTCCAAGTATATCCCAAAGCCTCTTTGCACAAGGAGTGTAGAGCCTGTTTGCCACGTCAGGGAGATGGGCAGCTCTTTGGGAGCTGCCCCAACACTCCAAAATAGACTTCCACCCTTGGGAAGCGACTATCGCACAGGCACCACGTGCCTGTGCCAACCCAATTTGGGAGCCCTGCCTGTCTGCTTGTCCAGTGGTCACTATGTCCCCAGGGGAAAAGTCCCTCCTACTGCGTGTTGTTGCAATGAGAGTGGAAAGTAGTAGGTTTTCCAACCTGAGGTACAGCTGTGTGTCCTTTCACAAGTTAAATGGGGTCACTTTTACCCCTGGCCCAGTCTGGTCCACTGGGGCAGAAGGAGGATTTAAGTTCAGCCTCTGCTATCCTGAACACTTCTGTAGCCATCTAAACTGATTTCTAACATCCATAAATTCAGCAGGGAATGCAGCGAGCATCTGTTTCAATTTCCAGGCACCACCAGCACCACATAAATGGGCGTTTATGGAATACTTGAAAATACTAATTTTTTGTGCATTGCTTGCAAATTATCGGCTGAGGGCCTTTTACTCAGCAATAGTGTGTGGTGCCTTCATGTGCTGGGAAGGCACAGAGCCCCCAGTGGGACAGACAGACGCGGATGGGGTGAGGAAGGCTGTCTGACTTGGCAGAGGAGCCACAGGGGTTGTGCTGGTGTACTAGGTGGGTACTGGTCCTGCAGGGACCTCATCAGGAGGGGCTGAGACCTCCCTATGGTAAGGGCAGCCTCCTTCTCCAAACACGGAGGGGCCTCCAAACTCTCGCTGGCGCTGAGTACGGTGCAGCGGCCTGTGCCCGTGGCGGCCCAGCCCTCTGCTGTGACATGCCAGGGAGCTGGAGCCCTGGAGTCCATAAGATTTGAGGTGGCAGGTTAGCTTTTGCAGCAATATTGTTAGTCCTGTTCAAACAAGAGCATCTCGTCTAGAAATCCTCTCTGTGCTTTCTAATGTCCAGGGATGGAGACTCCATTGAAAGCTGCACTGCAGTTAAACATTTCCCTTCCCTTTTGTGTTTCTAAACCAGGATGTTAAAATATAAGGTTTTACAGAAGAATAATTGTCCTTAATAACAGGTATACAGAACAGAACATTTCATTTTTTGCAAAAATGTAAGGTCTTATCTAGTGGATGGATTATCTAAGATTAAAACATTGTTTTGAGTTGTTTTTTTCCCCAGTTTCCCCAGAGGAAATCTACACTGGGTCGAGTTGTTCACATCTGCAACCTCCCGGAGGGAAGCTGCACAGAGAATGATGTCATTAACCTGGGCCTCCCGTTTGGGAAGGTCACCAACTATATCCTCATGAAATCCACTAATCAGGTACTGTGCATTTTGAGTCAGTGGTATTGATGTCTATTGGCATAAAGACATATTGACGTGAAGACAGAATCTTTGGGGAAAATCTCTTTCCTTTTTTTTTTTTTTTTTTTTTGATAGAAACATAAACGTATGAAGCCTGCTCTTAAAGTAAAAAAAAAATATTGGTGTTTGCAGAATGAAGGGATGGCATAAGTATGACCACTGCCTCACAGTTCTTATTAAAAAACCCCTGAAATCTCAGTGAAGAAGTGTTGTAAAACTGTACTTTTAAAACTTATCATAATAATTTTTTAAAAGTTAGTAACTTCTTCTGTCAGCCATTTGTTAGGGTTACTTTCAGACTTCTCTTGTTCTGTTTGGACGGGTTTTATTGCTTCTTACTCATACTCGTAGAGCTGAACTGGGCATTGAAGATTGACTTCACTCTAGCTTGGTTCGGCTGTCCTACATTGTTTGCCGAACTGTTGTTACAGCAGAGGCAGATCCCGCAGTGGTGTAATTACAGTCACAGCCTGGTGGCAGAGCCCCCAGCCATGGCTGCGCTGGGTGATCTGGCACACACATGCTAAAGGAAGGCTCTGCCCTTACAGGGGGCACTGACACCTCACTCACTCCCTTTTAATCTGCACCGAATTGTAGTAGAGCTCTTTCTTCAAGGTAGCTTAAGTCTACCTGAAGTAGCTTAAGTCTACCAGTGGTGGTAGACTGCAGCAGACAGTACAGATGAAGGTAGAATCCATGCCAGTCCGCAATGTTTGAGATTGCAGTGTTTCAAAATGCAGTCATTACACAGCTGTGAATATATTCTTTGACCAGTTAAACTGCAGTCACATCGAATGCAATTTTCATGTAAATGAAAGTGCTAGCTAACATTGTTCAGGTTTTTTAAACTCGTTTTTGGCTTTGTTCTGGCTGCCCGTGGTCTGATGTTCTGCTTTTCTCTGGATCCCTTGCAATTGTGCAAGACACAGCTGACAATCTTGGGAGCAGTGCATGCTGCGGTGCAGTTCTGCATACTGTCAGCAGCTGACCGTGGTGTAGAAGCACCAGTGAGGAAGTGAGGGAAAGGTGATGTTTTCGTATATCAAGAAAGATTAAATTCCAGTCATTTAGTTTTTAACTAAACTGGCTTCTAAAGTTTTGCATATCAGCTTTACTAGCTGGGTTGAAACCATTATTTGCAGGTAAAAGGCATCTGAGCAATGGACTGAGTGTTACTATTTCAGCTCCAGGGCTGCAAAGCTACACAGTTCGGTACTATGAAGACATTTTGCATGAGAAGAATCCAAGTGAAAAAGTGAAAAATATTGTGCTGCGTCTTCTCTCTTATACTTTGTATTTTTATTTATGTAGTAGATTTTAAGACTCTCCCCATTTGTGCTAGGCCTTTCTGGAAATGGCTTACAGTGAAGCAGCACAAGCCATGGTGCAGTACTACAAAGAAAAACCTGCTATGATAAATGATGACAAGTTACTTATTAGGATGTCTAAACGATACAAGGAATTGCAGCTGAAGGTAAGATAGTCATTCCTGATCACATTTCCTGAGTTTCCATGGCATGTCCTGGAGAATACATCCAAAAATCTTTGCTGATTACTGATTTCTAATTAATGCTTTAATATTATGGAAAAAGAAATTAAGAAAGATAAATTAATGAATGTATGTTAATGATGTTTTATACTTAGCTGCTTGCTCTTGTTCTAAATTTTAGCTCTTGGAAAAGATGCCATTTTCTTTCATCCTCTGATACCATTATTTCAAAAATCCCTTCTGCGCTTCCTTCTGAGTGGGCTCCCCACATTGCTTGGTCTAACAAAGGTCTAAACCACAGCCATGTGTAAGATACAACATGTCAGCAAAAATAAGACAGTCCTATTCCTATAAAAAAAATAAGACAGTCCTATTCTTTTAGTGAGGCATTAAGCCTGAAGCAATGCTTTTCACTGCTTCAATCTCTATACCAAGCAGCGATGGCAGGGCTAAACATCACACTGATTTCTTTTTCTTTCTTTCTTGTGAATGACCTAAATTAAAAAGCAAGATTTTTTTTATTTTTTACATAGAGTCAGAACAGAGCAATAATCTTTAGACTTTGTGTAGCATGTGCAACACTTCTGATGGGAACACCTGAGTGATGTCCAAAAATCAGTGTTCTTGTGAGCGTATTTATGGAAGCTTGTGTACCGCTACGTGTAATGCTAAGAGAGTATTTTTTTTTCACGGAGATTTGGACTGGAACTGGCAATGCAGAGATGAAGAGCTTCATATTGTATTATCTAACACAGCACTAAGTTATTTTATAAAATAACTCTGTAATATTCCAAGTTAAGAGGTTAAGGGACCTTTTACGAGCCTTCAGGTAAAACAAGTAACTCGGATGGTTTGGTTTGACCTTTGGGAAAGTCTCTTTCTCTCCTGTACGTGTATAATAGTTTAAGGAGACTTAAGGGAGTTGCCAAAAAGTCCATAAGCCAGGGCAGTCTTTCTTAGTGTGGTATGGTGAGGGGTTCTCATGTAAGGTGGCAGAGACTGGGCATCTTAACATAGAGGCAGAACATGAATTACCCAGGAGAGTGTGTGAGTTTGCCTAGACTGCACAAAGATTTTCAGCCTTTCCAGCGGCAGTTTTTCAGGTCATGGAATTATTTTTCTTTGCATGAGCAAACACCCTTTCTCTTTGTTAAAAACAAACAAACAAACAAAAGTGCAACATGGAAGGAGGAATATGCATGACCTATTTACACGCTGCTCCAAGTTCCTGCATGATTATGTTGCTCAGCTGTGCATGCTCCAAGTGTTTGACGAATTGCATGCACTCTAGCCTGGAGTAGTGCATCTTTTGTAAATGATCTTGAATCTCAAGTAATCAGCACTTCCTGTACGTGTCTTCCTTGCACTTACCTTTTCTGAAGCTCTTGTGGCTAAACATGGTCTCTTAGAGCTGTACTCCAGAATGAGCTAACCTCTAAGATGAGGAGAAGGCAGTTCATTCCTAGAGGGTCAGAAATAAGCTGCTGCACTTACTTAATTCAGATATTAGAAAAATTATCTGGTTTGTTTCCTTTTATATCCAATTCTTAGAAATACTCTGTAGTGAATGTGTATCAGGGAAGGACAAGCTAGTCTTCAAAGCCTGTTACAGCAGCCAACTGTGAAGAGACAGTGCTACAACGTAATGGAGCAAATTTTCCGTTTGCATCATTTTACTGCTTTGATAGTATTGTTGAGATACCAGCTGCAGAAAAGACTGTAACCACAACTGAAACCAAATATTTCTCAGTAGTAGTATAATTAAATGCTGTGTGGATGCTGTTTCTTGAAGAACAAATCACCTATACTAGCTTGGAGAGTAGTGCAGCATGCTAAACAGTGTATTTGTCTTATTTAGAAACCAGGCAAGAACGTGGCTGCTATCATCCAGGACATCCACTCGCAGAGGGAGAGGGACCTGCTGCGTGAAGTGGACAGGTAAAGTTTTTCCATTGATTGGAATTGAGACCTGGATGAGTCCGTAAACCTACAGGCAGAAAAAGCATTATCTGTGTGCTTCCCTCTGTTCTCTCATTTGCTTTCTTAATTTGGATTTCACTTCAAATCACTGTAAAAATGTAAGTGGGTTCAATAGTAGGCGCAGGGCCTATGTAATGAGATCGGATTAAAACTGTGCATGTTATGAAAATAACTGATGATGATGACTCAGAAAGTACGCCTGGCATGTGAAGAACACACAAATGAAGCCATTCCCTTCTCCTCCCCCTTGAGTGAAAAGTGCAAAGGCTGGGAGCGCTGTGAGACCTAGAGGGAAGGAGATGGTTCACATTACAATGTATTTGGGTATATTTCTGATCTGCCTGGCTTCTGGACCTTCCAGTAAAAATGGAGAGGAATCAGTCCTAAAACATCTTTTATAAACAGGTGACCTTTGTCACTTTTGTCTCAGCAATACCCTAGATGAGTGAGTATTAAGGGGACAGACATTAGAGTCATTGTAGAGGTATTAACGTATTACAAGCTTTTAATGCTGAACGCCTATGAGATGCTTTTAAGAATGAATGACTGTATTCTTGACAGATCTGTGGGGATTTAGTTAAGCTCTATGGATATGACACTGCCTTTTCTCCTGTTCACTGTGTTTGCAGCTGTGCGTTGCATGTCTGTGAAAGGCCTGGGGTCTCAGGTTCGCAGTCCCCAGGGCAGTCCCCGTGTGTTTCCAGTGCACAAGAATTTGGTAGACCACAGTGGGTCAGCCAGTTACAGCTGCCTTTTCCCTCTGCAGCAGGTATGGCACGGAGAGGCCTCGCTCTCGCAGCCCCATAAGCCGCTCCCTGTCGCCCCGATCCCACACTCCCAGCTTTACTTCCTGCAGTTCACCCCACAGCCCGATGGGAACCGGCAGGACCGACTGGGGAAATGGGAGAGAGTCGTGGGATCAATCCCCATATTCTCGACGGGAAGAGGAAAGAGACAGCAGAGAATGGCGAGAGAATGGGGATGAGAAGAGGGACAGGACTGACACGTGGGTACACGAGAGGAAACATTATTCCCGACAGCTGGACAAGTTTGATTTGGATGAACGGATTGAAGGAGGCAGAGGGCACAGAGAAAAATATTTAAGGAGTGGTTCCCCTGGCTCCCTTCATCCTTTATCTGGCTACAAGAGCAGGGAAGATGACTATTACCGAAAAACCTCTAAGTCAAAATCTGACAAGTTTCAGAGGCAGCTGCAGGATTTACCTGGGAGATCTAAGAGAAAGGAAGAGGCAAAGTCAAGGGAACGCAGGCATTCTTACAGCGAGGACACTGCCAGGGAGGAGGCAGCTGAACAGAAGCACGGCAAAGCATCTGAGGGCTCCAGACAAAAACAAAGTGATAAGAATAAGGTAAAGAAAGCTGAAAAAGACCAAGAGGAAGATGCAGCTGCTGAAGGCAGTGATGTGAAGGAAACCAAAGCTCCCGAGAATGAGGTAAATAGAGATCTCAAACTGTATATAAGAAGAAGGTAAATGCTGAAGTAATATATTTTCTTAAATATTTTAGATCAGTTGTTGTGGGTGTGGTGCTGGTAACATGCAAAGTTTTGCCATGTTAAAATCGGGGAATATAGTCCTGGAAGAGATCTTGGGAGGTCATCTTGTCTGCATCTTTGCCCAGATCGTGCAGATCTATTACACTGTTACGGTGTTGAGTACATGGATGTTGTCTTTCTACGTCAAGCACAGAACCTCTGGGTAACCAGTGAGGGAAAGGGGACAGACAACTCCCAAGAAAACCAAGTGACAGTCTGCTGTTTGCAGACTGTGCAGAGGCAATTGCCCTACTGCTCTCTGTTCTAAATCTGGGCAGAATACTCCATAGCTGCTCTCTCTGCATCCATCACCTCCTTCCACTTCCTGTGATGTGGATTAAGTTATCTGGGAATTAAGTGGTATTTTACATGGATGTGTAGTATTTGTAGGACAATGCAGGGAATTGGTTGCTATACTGCTGAAGTGGGGAGTGAGCTTTTAATGAGGAACATTTTCTTTTTGGTCAACTCAACAGAGCAGTTAGTTTCTATTAATCATATGTCCCTACCCTCAGCTGTGTCAGGGATAATTTCACACCGCTCCCTTCAAAGTGCTGTGAGGAATCTCTTCCCATGGCAGAACTGCTGTATCGGCTCACCTGTAAAATTATGGGGTCTCTGGAGAAATAGTCCCAGTTGGTAAAGTGGCAGCGTTTGTGGGTTTGATTCTCCACTGGAAAAAGTGGAGAGGGAACCGATCAATCTGCCTCATTCACTCAGTCCCAGTACAGCCCATGCTCGTATCCCCATCCTACAGGGATCTTGTTACTGGCTCTTGGCCATGGTGCCTCCCCCAGTCCCCCCTGGTGATCCACTGCCGCCATCCACCCCCAGGGATGCTGGCACAGGAGGCTGCAGAGCTGCTTTGCTGACCAGGGGTCCATCTCTAGCTTGTGACTTTGTGCTGCTGGGGCCATCTTTGGTTGTTTTTAGTTGACCTTGTGTTCATTCTCATGCCGGGGCAAGGTTGGTGGAAATCTCTAGATCCTGTAACTCAGCTAGTCCCTGTAACAGGCAGCGGCACTACCTCATGGCATAGATATGTGTGTCTGTACCACCTTTTGTCATCTTTCTCCTTTGGCTGGTATTTCACTGTGATGGATGGTTCCTTGGGAGGAGATGTCAGAGCGAAATGTCAGACAGCATCCTAAATCACCAGTGTTGCACACTCCTCTGCATGTTTTTCAAGTTACTTTAAAGTTACTTTGTTAAAGGCACACCACTCCAGGGACTACTGCTAATAATTTATCTTAAAAGGAAGAAATAGGTTTGAATGTCTTGAACTCACACTTTCGCTTCACCCCTCTTTTACCAAGTGCCAGGTAGTACTGTGGTTTTGTTGTTCCAAAGTACGAACTGTGCAAGCAGTTGCATTCTCAACTGAGCCCACATCAATAAACAAAACAGTTGAGGTCTTTTCCAGAGTTTTAACACTGCTGCTCTCCTTACCATGTCTGAGCCAACATAACAGATGTGGGTAGAGAACAGAGGAGTGGAGGCTGGAAATTTTAACGAATTCACATTCTCCCCCACCTGCCTTCTAGCCAGTTCTATGATGTGAATTACATCTCTCTAATTTTGTTTCCATTTCTTTTTCTTAATTCTTATTTGTGCAGCTTTGCTAGTGGAATCCAATTCTTGGGTCTTTTCCCACAGCTCAGTTGACTTGCACAAACTGTAGAAATAAAGAATGTGACCTTGTGGTGACTTTGTTTCCCTCAACCCAGAATAGAAACATAATAGAGCACCACTGTGTGTTGCCATACGTGTATATGTTGTATTTATTTTAGCTTGGAAAAGAGGAGCAAGTTCCAGAGAAGAGCTCACCTTCAGCTAATAAACAAGGAAAAGAATCTGGAGAGATTCTGGAAAACACAAGAAAAGAGAAGGTTGGTGACACGTTGTTGGTGCAGCTTCCACGACAAAATGAGTGAAAATGCAGGTTTGGTAGCACATTCTCCCAACTGAAATATTAAACACCCATAGAAAGACATGTAAAGGGTTGTAGAAGGGGGTTGTCTAAATTAACTTGCCATATCTTGACCTCTGCAATAAGGGATAGCTTTTCCTGAATTCTTCAGACCTCTTTTTTTAGTTGCTCTTTGCCCATGTACATTGCTTCACATGCATAGCCCTTGGCACTGGCAACTGTGAGTAACGTATGCTCAAGTAACTTTGTGCGCCATGCCCAAAAATAGGTGCGGTCAGTTAGTGGAGAAGGAGGGGACTAATGATGAAAACTTTTCAGAACATAGGCCTTAGATGGACTAGAGATAGTAGCCTCTTCTGATTGTTTCTGGTTTTAATTAAATAATGTCTTTACAGCACCCCTACTGTGGCGTCGCAGTTGCGGACAGCAATGTCCTTGGAATTCCTCCAGCTTCATATCTGTAGGGTCATGGGTTGATGGTCAGATATGGAAGCTGTTGATATCTGTTGCTGTAGAAAACTGATCTCCTGGCAAGAACAGTGTCAACTCCCGGCGTTTTCATGCTGTTTTAGGATTCTAGGAGGGGAAGTATGAGAATAGCCAAATAGGAGGAGAATACAGATTATTAATAGATTATGTGTACACGATGAGTCTGGGAGTTGAAATCTAAGCTGCAAGTGTGCCTTAAAAGTAACATATACCTTATAATTCTAATACTTCTGAAATCCAGTATTAGTGTCTGAATCCTGTAGGTCCTAGCTGCATGTATGAGGTATTTCAGATTATGTACCTTGGAGTATAACTGTAAAACTGATTTTTCTTAAGGTCTAGGCCAATTTCTACCAACACAGTCCCTGGCAGAGGGCTCTTGCTGGTGGAAGGAAATGACTACAGAAGGTAGCCATGTTTTCTCAGTCACCGTAGGAATTTAAAGGACCTAGTCCAGTAAAGTGAAAGCCACTAGACTGGGGTTCAGCGTGTTCTCATTGTGCTGCCTATTTCTTGCCACCCTGGGATGGAGGTAGAGGAAGGGGAGATGTTAGTTTCCTTGGGGATCACATAGTAGCGTCAGCTGCACAATAAAGTATAACAGGTTGTGCCTTGTTCTACTTATTACAGAAAAGCAAGAAGCAGGAGACTGGAGAGACTGTAATCCCCAAGGCAGTTACAGGATCTCCACAAAGTGAAGTTTATGTGACAATTAAAAAGAGATTGCTTGTCCCTGTGCATAAGTTTTAAAATCACAACACCAAGGCTTATCGTTCTTTGAAATTAAAATACAAGAGGGGTTAGGCATGGCCAGATCAAAGTTATTCCTGGTTACTGATGTTCAAAGACCATTTTTAAAAAGTGATGATCTATAAATCACTGATTTCTCAAATGTTTTACATCTTTGCAACAGGACCGAGACTGGGAGAGTGGAAGTGAGATAGAAGGTGAGACCTGGTATCCTGCTAACATGGAGGAATTAGTGACGGTAGATGAAGTGGGAGAAGACGATTTAATTATGGAGCCGGATATAACTGAGCTTGAAGAAATAGTACCAGTTGATCAAAAAAATAAAACTACTTCAGAAATGTGTCCCTGTATGTCAGCCATGCTAGAACTGAAAAACGATCACAGCCACTTAACCAGGAGTGAAGACAAATTTGCCCATAAAGCTTTAGAAACAAACTTTAGATCAGCAAAGGGCAGTGTAGCTTCTAGCGGCTGTCAGGACGACGAGGAGGATGATGATAACGATGATGCTGTAACTGAAGCATCAAGCCTAAATCTGGACCCTGAGCAGAAGCCAGAGGAATTGCGAGAAGACCAATCTGCTAAGGAGTCTGATTCCCAGCAGAAGGAAGGAAAAATTGATAAGAGCTCTGACACTCGTTTAGAGCCCGAAGATCACCATATACCTTCTGTTCATCTGAAAGAAGAGACTCTCCAGCTCCCTGACACATTTATAGATGATTACAAACAGATGGGATCACAAGGAGCTGAGAGCAGAGAAGTTATGGAAATGCTTGTTAAAAACGCTAGTGAAGAAACAAGACACGGAAGCCAAGAGTGTCCAGAGGCCAAGGGTAACTACTGGGTTTTTTTCTTTTCAGCCCGCAGGGAGCCTTGCATGTTTTCTCTGACAGTAGACTGAAATTTATTGCTAACAGGAATAAATGTTGCTAATAGTATCAAGACTTGTCCTTGGAGCAGTTCAGTAAAAGAACCCCAGTGCCTTTCGCCAAGCTAAACCATTAGAGGCTCTTAGCTGAATAGTGTAAAGGAAATATGATAAGCAACTTGCAAGCTTTCTGAAAGGCATAAGCTGCTATAATTGTCATGTCAAGGTTCACATGAGTTTAGCTGAACTCTTTCAGTGCCCTGCTAAATTTATTTTGAATTGTCAATGAAATGAGTGACAGTTTCTGAAGGTCAGCAGAAGAGTGTCTGTAGTGTCTGGCTGGCTCTTGGACAAGGTGGATATTCTTACACAGTGTACTGAAGCATTAGTAACATGGAAGTCATCCCTAGATTGTTACTTCTCAGTCCCTGTTCATACAAATATGTGCCTTTTGTCAGGGCTTACCTTATCATCTCCTGTTATCTACTGCATGCTGCCTTTAATATAACGGGTGGGACATCCTGTGAGATAATGCCAATAAACGTAATCATAGCTGCCTATTAATATTTTAGGTGTCAGGAGAAAAAAGATCTTGACCGTCTGAAAGCAAGTTCAGTTCCTTGTCACACTTTCAAATGAAACTTGAGCGAACGGGCTGTGTATAATGAGGGGAAGTGGAAAACAATATAGAACATGTTGGCCAGGAATGCTCTTTTTTGTTGTTACTGGAGCTTCTGTGATGGAGAAGGGTTTGTAAACAGAAGTTGCTGGAAGATTTTGGAGGGTGCAATTTCCAACCAGAAAATGCTGGAACATTTAATGTGAATGTCTGATTTTGAACTACCTTCTTCCTCCAGGACAGATTTGAAACTTGCTCAGTTTTCAATACTTACCTGTTTGGCCTGAAGAGATGCCTTGCCAGGCTTTGCATATTCGGAGATGACACTGCCATGCAAAAGCCCTGGGCCTGGGGATGGCAAGGTTGGCTCCCCTGGGCTGCCCACTTCATGGGCAGCCAGCTGACAAAAACTTGGGTATCCCAAGAGCATAATTACTTTGGTGTTTTCAGCATCTCAGTTTCCAACTTGCCAGCAGGGAGCCTGGAAGCTCCAGGGAACCTTGTGCTTCCCAGGTTTCTGCGGTGGACTTGATATCTGAGATCTGCAGTGCAAGGCTCTAGGCTCTCTGCAAATGCAGCTGCCAGCTCAGAAGCCCAGAAATCAATTTAAATGGGACTTAAGTTGCCACAAAGGCCCTGGGTGTCTTAAGAAGAGCTAACTGAAGCTTGCAGGTTTTCCAGGATCTCTGCTGCAGATTTGGAAACCTGGGATGGGCTTAAAGTTAACTTGAAAGCCAACCAGTCAGGATTTTATATTATTTTCTTTTAAATCACATAATAGACGTATTTAAAACAATGAAGAAAAATTCATTCTCATAGCCAGAAATTGCAGATCTTTGAACTACAGACTTGAAAGGCAGGAAGGGTTTTGTTTGAGCAAAAATATATTTGTTTTATGAGAAAATATATCCCTTATCTAGGTGAAATTTGCAATGCAATAGAAATTTTGTCAGGGTAAGGGAACTAGTTCTTTGATGTAAGAACTGAAGAACCGAAGAATGGGAATCAGACCAGTTTATCTGTAGTTCTGCTGCTCTGTGATAATAAATTTCTCTTTTTTTAAATAAAAGCAATTCACGTGTTGGGAAGGGGGAGCACCTGTTCTTTTGGCTGGCTTTATCTGCCTCAGCAAATCAACCACTGTTTTACACACCTTGAATCTCCTGCCCATGTCCACTAATATCAGTCAGCAGGGACCAACCATCCTATCCCTACTGGCCAAGAACCAAAATGTGCAAGTGGCCAAGAGCCATAAAGCAGAAACTATCCCTTGGAGAGCTGAGGATGGGAGAAGAGTGGCTCCAGGGAGAAGATGACAACGATGCTGCAGGGGTCCTACCAGAGGAAGGTTCGCTCTGCCCACTCAGCTCCTTAGGCACTTTGGGGATTTGCTCTCAGCAGGTCCTGCTGGCCCCGTCTCTCGCAGCAGCCTCTCTGTTAGCCCAGCTCCATCACTGGTCAGGCAATACCATACGTGGTTATGGGGCTGCAGTGGGACTGTGCTTGTGCCACAGGCATGTATAATGTCATAGATCTATTTAGAGATTAAAATATGAAAATAAAAACCATAATGAATGTGAAATTAGAAATAGAAAAATGGTCTACTGGGAGAAATAAAGGTGACTGCACGCTGTAGCAGAGCTGTTGGAGTTGCACTGAGTAGGCCTCTGATTTGAATGGAAAAGCATTTTTTCCAGATTTTACTTCATTTATAGATCCACCCAGAAAGTGTTCCCAAGAAGTTTACAAATGTCTCTTTAAAGTAGTAAACTGTTTTCATTCAATACATTTATTCATTTGTTAAGCAAATTCTAGGTACCTGGAAATGAGATCCCTGGAATACCCGGAGGTAGAGTCTAAAAGAAGGCACTCTCCACCAGGCTGGGAACAAGAGGACGTCTTCACCGAACTCAGCATTCCCCTGGGTACGTTCAGACGCCCAGGCCGCTCTCGGCCTGCGATGCCGCCCACTGCAATACCTAGAGCTTACAACAAGATGTCACTTTAAGGCTATTTGCTATATTTATTTTTCAGAACAGATGTGAGGAGAGCGAAGGAACAGGGTATATGACAGAGGGGTAGCTGTTGAAAGAAATGGCCTTTTGATTATAAATCATTGCTAATTTCATTCCAGATGAATGGCAAAAGATAGCTGTTACTGTCTCTGATGCGATTAAATAAGTTCCCTCGGACTATATATGAAATGTATATGAAAATACTTAGTAATTTAAAAGTCTTTGTCATAAAAGTATTCAGTATAAGGAAAAGTATTGGTTTCACTGATCATGAGTAAAACAGCTGGAAGAAGTACATCCTAAAGAGCAATCTATGTAACTTAAGCATGAATTTAGTATGAATAAGTACTATTGCTGTTCTAGCCCTTGTGGTTACACAGTGAACTTTCCAGTCAATATTATGTGCAAGATGGTACATTTTTAAATATGTATAATATCTAAGAGAGAAGTGGAAGGTGTATTTGCAATGCACAGGATTTTAAGCTGCAGCTCAGTATTGCAAAATTAGGGAAATCAGAGAAGTGAATCCAGGATTCAGTCTTCATATCTATTATCATTTATATTTATTTATATTATATTTATATTATCATTTAACTAAACAGCAACTTTTTTCTTTGAAAACAAGTTTATTGTGGAGGGGAAGGGTTTCAACTGACACTTTAATGTAATTCAGAACTTCTCAATAGGTGTGGAATTTGTGGTGCCTAGAACTGGGTTTTACTGCAAGCTCTGTGGACTCTTCTACACAAATGAAGAGACAGCAAAGACAAGTCACTGCAGAAGTACTGTCCACTACAAAAATCTTCAGGTAAAAACACACTTGAAATGAGCTAACAACTAGCTCATGGGGTGGATTGTAAGATAGATGATGCAACAAAAAATCAGTTTTTATTCTGCAGACATAATTGAGATGAAGTGAAATTTAGATAAGCAACACATTTCAGTAGTTCCAAATGTTAGCATGCTAATATCTCATTCCCAGATCCTTGAAATCAACTTCTGGATCATAAATAAAATGGGGCCAGGTGAGAATTTGATCTTCTCATCTACATTTGGTCCTTATTACTAGCACAGCATGCAACTCAGATCTTTAATTCTCTGTTCTTGAGGGTCCCAGACGTTTCTATCACTGGGAATGAGCCCAGCAGCAGCCTTTCTTATTTCTTAATTTCAAGATCATTAAACGTGCCACTTTTTTAATAATGTTGCCAGACTTATTTTTGCATTAGCGTGAATTTCTGCAGCGTGTTTCAGCACGCAGTGCTTTGTGACGCACAGGCTCTCCGAGGCATTTCCTGTGACCCGCTGAAATCACCTCCCTGTGCTGTGCAGAACACCGCTATTGAATAATTTCTGTGAGAATATACAGAAGCATGTAATGACTTGTATGGTTTCCATAAGAATATATCATAAGCATATTAGCACTTGATATTGGCATGTAGAGACCATGGGTGCTTGCAGTTCAAGCAAGAGACCCCACCTTTATCACTTTTCAGACACAATGTTGATAGTATCAGTCTTGACAGCATGAGCTTTAACTGCCCTGTGCTGAGGACTCCTCAGAGGAGCAAAAGTCATGAAAACCAAAGCAAAGCTGCTCCTTCTTTCTCTGTTCCTTCCCTCTGCCCATAGTGAACGCTGGAGCTCTGCTTCTCTTCAAGTAATAGCTGTCTTTCCCTAGCTGCCTAGTAGGCATTGGCTTTTCTAGTGGCACTCGGAATCAAATAATTTCTCTAGGAGAATTTTCTTATTGAGTTTCCTGAAGTTACATAGCTGTAATCATACAAAGGCCTCTAGCTTTCAAAGCCTGGGCCTGCAGAGCTGTTACGCTTGCTAATAATGGATCCTCCAAACGTAAGCTTGAAAAACAGGTGCCCAGTTTGCCTGCCTTTTTTTGCTTCATAGAAAAAAATCCAGAGGGATTCACCAGCGGTGGCACCACTCAGTGCAGGCTGTGTATCCCATGTGAGGCTGTCCCAGAGAAACTCGTGCTAAAGCAAGGATTGCAACTCCAGCCTCTGCCCCTGGTCCCATGGGAAGAAGAGGGATTTTTTTTTTTTTTAATTCTCTTATTTGGTAAAGTCATAGAAAAAACGGTCCAACTAAAGCTGAGTCAGTGTGAAAAAAACCCTCTTTTTCTCCCTGTTAAGACATTTCCCATGAGCACTATGGTAGATATCTAACACTGACTTGAGATAAAAGAACAAAGACCACAAAAGCTGTTAAAATTAAGTCTGTCAAATATGGTAAGGAAAACAGACTGTTCTGTCGAGCTGTACCTCTTATCTTACTAAATGGAGGAAGTAAATGTCTCATCCAGCTTTTGCCCACTCAAGTGGAAACTCAGCAAATGTTAAATAATTGTTCTGTATTACTAGAACCCTTTCAGTTGCAATAATGCTTATTTATGCACTCTGCAAGAAATGTCAGTCTTCTCCTATGATGATGCAATTTAATGAGTGTATCCACCAGCATAAGAACTATGGACTCTAATTTTTACTGTATGCGAAGCTATGGTTCTGTTGCTGCAGACTGTCTGTCATCTTGCCTACATGACAAATGCCATTGTCCAATGACAATGACATTGTTCCAAATGCTCTCATGGGTATTTTATAGTTGATTTGTTACTTGTCATTTTTCACATGATCTCCTTGAAGCCAAATCCAAAATATATGTTCAGTGTTTGTGTTTGAACACAAAACTAAACAGTTTGTTTACCAATTTTCTTCCAAAAGCCTTGCTTAGATGATGAAGATTCTGTCTTGAAATAGTCAGCTTCATCTGAGTATGGTGTCCCTTGAAGTACAGTTGAAAAAAATTCAACTACTTCTTTGTCAGCCTTGCAGACTTTTTGTAATTTTCCATTCTCTTCAGCTTAATAAATTATTTTCCCAGGTGGCACTTATATTTACAGATCCACTGCATTTTCTATGTCCAAAAAATCCATCATTTGGCCATCCCTCCCACCACTACCACAAAAAGCTGTCAGATTCATCTGGTATAAGCTACCTTGGCAACTCAGTGCAGCATTTTACCCTGTTTTCCACTGGCTTTATGCAGTATTCATCAAAACTTGTATTTAAAAGAAAAAAAGTCTTTTCCTTGACTGTCATTTTGCTATAAATTAATCTGAATGCCTGGTCTGTGAACTTCAAAACTAGTGTTTGTGGTACTCATGGTAGCTGACAACGTCAGCTAAAGATGGTGGATAATCCTCAGTCTTATTTTGGTCATAGAAAAACAAAAATGCATGGGTTATCTGATCCAATGACAAGCGTTAGTGGTTTATTACAGTTCGTGGTGTACGGATCACTTCTCCCAGCCTTTATGAGCCCTCTATCTCTGTCTACTACTGCAACATTTACTCTGGCTTTCTGCCACATGGAATTTTGTACCCAGGGATCAAGACTGAGAGTTGTATAATTTCCACAGCCAAATCTCTTATGTTCAGAGTAACAAGGGTGCAGTCGTCATTATGTCAAAGCTATACCCATTCATTACCATTACTGAGTCCCCTTCAGATGTATCTCCTACATCCAAAATTTGTATTTACGTGAGACAACCTGGCAGACCTAACACAGCCCTTAGTTGTTTTGCACCCATTTCTTATTTCACCTCTTCCCCATGGATGCCAAAGAGTAAATTGTACTCTCGGGGAATCCTGCAAGTAGGTAAAATTTGCAGCGCTGTGAGATGGTCTTTTCAAAACAAATCAGCATGAATAATCAGCTAGAAAATAGAGTTTTATGATCCTGATAATGTGCAGGTCAGTTATTCTTGCATGTGGTGTATGTATAAGTCATTAACAAGAACATCTCTGCATTAATACGTGAGAATTTCCCATGTGTCTCTCTACACTAGCTGCTGCTGAAGAAGCTTCTTTCCATCCATTTCTGGGTCTGTTGACCTCAAATAAACACTTTGAGCACCTCCATTTCTAGGTCTGTTGACCTCGAATAAACACTTTGAGCACCATTTTCAGACCCACACCGGTTCATTGTCCATTTTGTGTGCAGCTCTGCCAACCCAGAGCACTGCCAAAAGGCTGAAAGCCTCACTGGCCATGTCTGTATTTTTAAATCACACTGAGTACTTTAAAGCACTGAAAGGCTTTATCTTAGAGAAACACAATAAGTGTAAGTACTCTAGCCAGACTGCTAAATTGTGTTAATTATTACTGAGTTTGATTATTCCCTTAAAACAAATTTTCTTGTGCGAAAGGTACGTCTCTGAACTGGACGTGCTGAAAAGGTAATATATATGCTTTAAATTGTTACTTAGAAACAGCATTTATTCTCTGACACAGCAGTCTTATGCTAGCATAATTCAGTTGACTCAATGGAGTTAGTTCCTGCTCTGTAGCATCTGGGAGTAGAGAGTTTGCAAGGAGAAAAAGTGAGGTCTGGTTACACAGACTGATGGGGAGTCATGGTCCTCCTGGTTCTGTTACCAGTTCCCCTTGTGGCACAGAGTAAATCACTGAACTTCTGACGCTCTCCATGTATTAAGGTAGTTTGCCTGGCACAGCTATATTTCCTGGCTTGAATTTCCACCCAAATGGGGCTTCTACGTGTTTTCTTCCCTTCTGAGACGCTGGGAGAGTGCGAGAGCTCTGAAAAGGCATAAAGCATCCCACGTTGAATATTTTCAGTTTTGGTTAACGGTGCTTTGTTTTTGATGTGATTGCAGAAGTATCTATCCCAGCTTGCAGAAGAGAGCCTGAAAATGAAGGAAGAAGGCAGCCATCTGCCTCAGGATGACACTGGCATTGTTCCTCACTTTGCGAAGAAAAAGCTATGATGCAGATGAACTGGAAGAGCTATAATGAGTGAACGCTGTTACTTCTTTTTTTTTTTTTATTTCTATGATATAACTGTCAATTTGCACTGTATAGAGGAGGGGAAATAAAGAGCATGTTCCATGCATCTATGCCCAGAGTGCCATTAAAAACCAAAATGCCTGAAACTGTTTCCCACGGTGAAGCAATGCTGGCATATCTGTAAGAAGTGGAGCAATTCTTTCTCACACTCTGCGTGCTGGGAGTGGTTTCCTAGATTAAATCAGAATTCTCAGGGATTCTTAAAGTTTTTATTCTGATGTAACACATCAGGTCAGGCGGAGTATTTAGAAGCACTCAGCATCCTCCAGTGGACGCTGGGAGGAAAGGAGATGTGACTATAAATAGGCTTTAACGTTGCTTAAAATATCTTCAGCCATTTCACTCATTGCCCCAGTTAGAAGTAGGATTTGTTTAGGACATCTAAAGCCATTGTGCTAAAGCTAGTCAGTAGATGGCATAATATAAACCCCATCAGCATCCACCTCCATGTGTCTTAGAGCTTGGTGAAATGATAAAATGTTTGTGTTGTTAAGCACTGACTGTGTTGTACGAATGCAGAGGGAGCCACAGTCTGTCCCAGGGACCTCAGAGCCTGAACCCAGCACAGCGAGAGCAATTCGAATGCACGTGCTGACAGCCACCCTGCTCTGGTGTTCAGCATTTTCCATGGTGTGGCCAGGATGTTCTCCAGGTACCGTTGTGCTCGAAACTCTTCTTTTCTATAATTCTAAAGGGTGCCAACTTTGAGTCTTACAGACTTGAACTCTCACGAGAGGCTTTTTAAAGTGCCACATGTTCGGACCATGTCTCTTTTAGACATTTTACTCAAGATCCTTGCTTTTGGGGTCTTTTTGTTTTCTTTCAAGCTTGCTTTTCCTCAGCTTGGCAACATTGAATTTTCCTGGTTTTCATGGAAAGATGCCAGACTTTTAATATTGTTTTTGTATTTTATTTCCCTGAATTTTTTAAGGTGAATACAACAACTGATGGCTCACAGAGTGCTGCACTGAGAACACAGGATGCACCAGCAGCTCTGGCATTATTATGAACTATTGTTTCTGCACAGTTGTTGCTTAGTATTTTGCAAAGTCCCTTTGAAATGCACTGCACAAGTTTCTGGTTCATTTCAATAGGGCTTTGTGTAGTAAAGTGAATTTGTACTCGAACCATTGCCAGAATTGATCCTGGAGTTATGCTTTTATAAAATGCTCCACGCAATCTAGACAGATGGGGATTTGCAGATGTATTTCCATTCTTTGCCTGACTAATATTCATCTCAGTGCGTTATGTAAAAATTGCAGGTGCTGGATGTCCTGTTTAGATGTTGTGCAGGGGAAGTAGTTTCCCAGAAGGTTCTAGCCATCTCTAAGAATGACATGGATGTCGCAAAATATTGCAAAGTGGCTAAATTGCCAAAACTGCTTCCACCAAAGTATTCGTTCCATTATGTCTTGTGCCAGCAGCGATGCTTGTTCTCTGAGGTACCCTGTAGCCAGGCAGCGTGTCTCAGAGGTGCCTGGTGCTGTTGCCTGAAGCCCCGTTCCATTTCATGGCCTGTGCTTTCCACTCATTTTTACCAGAGGTGGGTTCGGATTTCATATTTGGAATTCCTTCTTCTCGTAAGTTGAGCGATTCTTTGCATCCCAGATTCAGACGTGGCTTATCCAAAAGACAAGGGGAAATGAAAAACATTACAGCCTAAATCCTCCTTTGTCCAGACTTGAAGTATGTTAAGACTTGGGTCCATCTGTCATTTAAAACAGCTTTTTTTTTCGTTTTTCCCTATGGAAAAAAATAATAATATTGCAAACCAGGTATTTTTGCTTCAAGGGTTGGGTTTTTCTTTGACTCTTAGTTTTTCACATTGCAGTGAAATTTGAGCACAGGGCCGTTAGGGCGAGAGCTTGTATTGCAAGCTGTAAGATTACGAGAACGGCAATAAAGATTGTGCAATTGTCTTCTAAAGCACAGCTCTCAAGCTGGTCATGTATCATCTGAATATGAAGTTCCCTTCATGCCCTTCAGCACAATCTGAGCACAAGGGAAGGAAATCACTGCAAATGCAAGCATCAAATCTTTGAAGCTAACCCTGCTATCAAACTGGGGCTCTCACCGGCCTAATGGGAGCTTGTTAGACCATGTGGTTAGGCTTAATTGGATGTGAGACATAGCTGACTGTATATCAAAGCCATGTGCCTCCAGCAACTTTATCCCCAGGTAACCTCAAATGAGAAAAGTATCACTGTTATTATTCTTTATTTGTATTGCAGTAGAAGCTACGGGTCCACTGCCTTTATTATAGGCACGGCACAAATCCACAACAAAGACTTTCCCAGGCCAAAGAGCTTTAAATCAGACTTTCCGAAAACAGACAACAGGTGGATACAGGCAGGCAGGGAGAGCAGTAGGTAACCTTGAGATTTTGACTGGCAGCAGAAGAATAATTAAAATGAGTGTTTACCCAGGGGCTTAGTTTTGGATTTACGGGAGATGACTCAAACTACTTTCCCCCTCCTCTGATTCTGAACCACGTTCACTGCCATTATTCACAGCTTGCATATTTAAACTCCTTTTTTTCCTGGCCGGCTGCATCACACAGGCAAAAGCCCTTCTTGAGAGAGTGGGCTTTGGTATCCTTCAGTCCCTGATGGCTTAAGTTTCGGTCTCCATCTGGGACTCCAAAAGCTGGAGTCTTGACCGAGGCTCACCAGGAACTGTCCTGGCTCCAGATACCTCGTCTGGGTCGTGGGTACAGGCCCTTGCTTGCCACTGAGGAAGGAGGAGGCTGCAGATGGCATCTCTGCCCTACGTAGTTTCCTCCTCTGGAGGGAGATGACTCAGGTGAGTGATGCAGGTGCGGTGCCCAGCCCCGCAGACGTGATCAGACCCAGACATTCGTAGAGGTGGTTTGGACACCCCATCCCTTTGGGCTCTGTCCTGACACAACAGCAACCTGCAAAACCCTGGGTACGGCCAAACGGGCAATGCCCCTTCTGAGAAGGTCCTTTCTCGCCCTAAAACTCAACATTTGAAAGCAGTTAAAAGCAATCCCAAGTCCCAAATAGCTCCTAACAAATCCCTAAGATCAGTTTTCGGCCTGATGCACTTTGAGAACTCAGAGATAATCTTCCCTCTCCAACAGGCCATCATGCAATGCTGACGGGCACTCAACTCCTCAACTTCTCTCTACTACCTATTCTGCTGAGGAAGAAGCCATTGTAGGCAGCCGCTCACCTTTCTCAGCTTGTGTAAAAATGTGTTGTTTCTTTTGGTTTATTATATTTAAATTCTTGACAATTTTTAGTAGGCATAATTCATCACCACTATAATCCACGCTGTTTATTAATACATATATATATATATACACACACACATATATATATATATAGCACAAAGCAGGCTCAGGTCTAGCGAAACAAATATTGATATTTAAAAAGGAGCTTCCTTAATATGTACAAACCATTTCAACACACCTCAACCAAAGATTGCACTTTTTCAATAGGGACAGTGTTTTTCATCTTTGTGAAATCCGTATTGATCTCAAATAGTCTTTAATGTCAATCTGCAACTTACTTTCTTTGAAGCAAAAAGTAAAAAAATTAAACGTTTGCCCCATAAGATTAGAGAAAGTTTCATATTGGTTTAACACTAAATTAGTGTTAGGCTGGTTATATTCAGGGTTTTTCTATTCTGTAAGGATTAAGGCTGTGATTTGTTGAATTATACTTGAACTGGACCAGATGTACTATTTATTGAGCTTATATAATCTTGTTAATTTAAGTTTTGGCTTGTAAACAGTTGGAATTTGTTAGTACTTGTTTAATTACGTAGGAACTGTCACCAATATTAACTGATCTGTGTAACTGATTGCCAAGTGTTTCAATTTGTGTTTCTTAAAAAGAAAGATTTTAATAAAGAGAATTATAAAGCATATATATTGGTGGGCAATTGTCCCAGCAACAACATGCTTCTAGTTTCCCAAGGGATCTATTAAAAACCAAAATGAATAAAAGATAGTTTGGGGGGTAAGAAGGAAGCAGGAGGCAAAAAAACGTTTGCTTTTAAATATAATTTCTAGAAGTTGTGATTCTTACCAGGTAGCTCCTGCTATACAAATTGCAAGTGATTGCTGTCATCTGGTGCTGAAGTCGAAGTGAATACATCTCACCGGTTCACTCTGTAATTACTATTAATTGTTATTACCCATTCCTGTCCCTCTAGATATGTCCTCACTTCCCTTTTTCTCTTATATTTCTGAACGAACTGGGCAAGCTGTCTGTCCCCACTGGCTTTTGTCTCTCTCCATCCAGGTTGTCTTCCCATCCTTCTGAAAGCCCCATATAAAATCTCCCCCAACCAAACACCTTCTCAACCTCATCTCAGCCTGAGTCCCTCTGCCCATTTACCGTGCTTCCCTTGCACTCTCCCTCTGCTGATTTTCTTCTTTTCAGCAGACTGTCCTCCCTGGTGCCCTCCCAGCTCCACAGGGAGCTTTCCCACTCCTTATCCTTCTCCCTGGCTCACCTCCATCACCAGCAACTGGAGCTCCTGGGAGGAAGTACCCAACCTCAGCCGGGGTGACGTAAAGACGTGCTTGTACGAAGTATTTAAAGAATGCAGTGAGGACAAAAGCCAAGGGGAAACTTCACCTCCAGCTTTGATGAATTCACTCAGTGGAAAACACTAAGAGGAAGACCGAGGCAAGGCAATGTCCAGTCCAAGGCAAGGCAGGGCCTGGGGCACCATCAAACCACAAGCTGTGGCTCCCACCACCCGCTGAGGGAGGGAAAAGGGGTTTGTCTGCCCCACTGAGCGGCTGGGGAAATGGGTCATGGGCAAAACGACTGGTACTCAGGCTTCCTGACTCCCCAGTTCATCAAATACTGCTTTAGCATCTTCTAAGTAACTGTTTTGCAGCTGAGGCACACATGTTATGTATTTTAAGCACAAATGGTTTCGGTTCTTCTGTTCTGGATGTACTGAAACCTTCGTACGTGCGATTTTGATACCATCTCATCGCAGCTATGAATCTGTCTCACTCTAGAAATCAGGCAAATCAATTTTGTAAGTGTTAACTTGGCATCGTATATCCATAACCAAAAAAAATCCCAACTGTGGTGTTCAAAACATAATGAGTTTCCAGTCCAGGTTTTCTCACACTTAATTTTCTTGGTGGAAAGGGGAACTCGGGTTTGAAAGACTTCACAAGTGAACACCAGCCTGCACCCAAATACCACCTTGGCCTTTTGACACAAGCTGTGCCCGACCTCCCTTGGGCAGCCAGGCTGTAGCCCAGCCTTCCTGCCGGACTGGCAGAGCAGAGCAGCTCTCCGAAAACAGGAGATCTCCCTGGGAAGCTGACCGGGAGGGAGGGCAGGGGCGTGCGGGGAGCCGGAGATGGTGCTGCCTCCTCTGGATCAGGCCGCTGTAGGGGCTCAGATGGTAGACACGCTGCCCAACCAGCCTCCCTCTGCCTGGTTTTTGGCGCTGATGCAGCCTGGGACTCGGCTGTGTTTGTGCAGGTGGCAGCAAGGGCAGCCCGAGAGAACAGGTTGGCCTTTGCTTTGTTTTTCTACATCCGACTCCACCAATCTCCGCTTATCTGTGTCAATATGTTGAGCACTCCTCATGTGCTTGGCTCGCCTGATGCAATGCCACAACGTGAAGCCAAGGGAGATGGCGGTACGTATTTGGGGAGGGAAAGTTCCCCCCGTTGTGGAGATAAGGGGGACTGGACAAGGACCAGGAATTCTCCCTAAAACATCTTAGTGGAACTGGGCAATGCAGCGATGAAACAAAAAAATCTCCTTTTCCCTTGCACGGAAGAAACGGCCGTAAGGATCAGCCCTCTCGTCGCAGGGCCTGAGCTGGCCGTGCTGACATGGTGGCCTGGAATCCCCTCCACCTCCCCTGGCATGTCACACCTCCCCTTTGCTTGCCTTCAGCAGAGCCACGGTGCTGGCAATCTGTCCCCAATCTTTATGAAACACGCTGTCTTGTACTAACCTAATATATTCACAGCACCATGGAAACACGACTCCCCAGATGCTGAAGTGAAAGAAGAGGAGGCATTTTCCATCTCTTCCTTCCTTTTACTGCCCAGGTGAGGCTCAGGAGGGCTCTGCTGGGTGTCCTGGAGGCTTGGGAGTGGGCAGGGGAGCGGTAGGGCCACCAGGATCCATCTTCCACACTGTGACAAGGATTTTCTTAGGGCTCATCTGCACACAATTGCATCAGCCTACTGCAGGGTGAGATCCCTAACCAGATACCCGAGGTGATTAAAGCCAGTGAGCTCTCTCCTGTCAGGTGACAGCAGGCTTATTCTGCTTAAAGGGAGCAGCGTTCAGCTACCTGAAGTAGCTTCATTTAAACTGAAATAGGAGCATACGTCAATTTTTAATTAACTGGGTCAGATCTGAATGAGTGGGCATGTCCAAAAGCTTTCTGTGAACTAGAAAGCTGCGTAGGGCAGGCTGAATCCAGCCTCCTAAATGTTTAAATAATTGCCAGGCAGAGTCTTGGCCAATATTCCTCAAGGTAAGGCGGTGAGTATCAGCAGCACAGCCCTGGGTCGGGAGGCAGCTTTTCCAGCCTGATTTCTTCCCGGTGCCTTAGAAACAAAGGTTCCTGTTTATAAGCTGTACTCCACTGACTCCTGAGCTTTGTTTGAGGACATGCATACGAGTTTCACCTTCCCTAAACACCGTCTTGGTGTCTTTAGAGGACACAGGAAGCCTGTTTTGTTTGTGGGTTTCTTCTCCGGCTGGGCCGTGTTTGCATTGCAGCTGGTTTATCTTTGGCAGATAGCAACGTGTTCTTGGCAGCAAACTTTCACCTTGAGCTCAGGGGGTGTAGCCGCGCTGTGTTCTGCACACCTGTGTTCCCTAGAACCTGGAAAGATTTGCCTGTTTGTATTCCCTGCTGAGGTGTTAAAACCAGTTTCACGGCAGTGCTACTGGGGCTTTGTGGAGGTCCCAGCTCCCAGGACGTGGGCACGTTGGAGGGCAGTGTGCGTGTGTGCAGGAGCAAGGCTTGTGCCGCCTTGCATGGACCTTAGCATTAAGCAGCCGGCAACTGGATGTACTCCGCCAACATTACAGTCACAAGTGATGTTGTTTTGGTGTGTGCCCGAGTTGAGTTTCTACCCTCCTTGTTTACCCTGATCACTGTTACTTCCCGTAACGCTCCATCTGTAGGTATGTGCGGTGGTGGGGAGCTTGCTGCTCCACTGGCTGCACTGAGACATCTGCAGGGACTGGCATTGGTGTTCCCCGAGGTGTCCTTATCTCTGGAAACAAGGTACACCTTAAACAGGCCCACTCATAGCGGCTGCATAAAAAGGAACTACACTGAGACCAACTGGAAGAGCAGCCCAGGTCTGTCCTGATGCTAATGGGGATCAGCGCTGCTCTGGCCGGGCTGTTCCAGCGCCTACTTCCATCTGATCGCAATTGGGAAAGATGAACTCAGGCAGAATATGCTAGATATTAGCCTGCCAACAGATCAGCAAGGCAGCCAGGAAGCTGTAAATGATCCTACAAGCCTTCTCCTTCCTTTTCTCTCACAAATTAGCCTGGCTAGGGGTGAGGGTGGGGGCCGAGGGGTATTTCAGTGAGGCAGGGCAGGGATTTGCCACTGGACGTTCCCCTTGAAGGAAGCCCAGCTGCTGCAGGGGCATACGGAGACCGGGCAGCGCCTGGTGTGACTGCTGCCAGGCTGTGCATGAAACAGACCCAAGAGGTCTGAAATAAATGGGAAGGGTTGTGTTCGTGGGTATTTCCCACCAGCAAGCTGACGTCCCTGTGGCTGCATGTGTGTAGGCTTTGTGTTACCCGCTCCTCTGCTTTTCTCTTCCTGCAAAGGCAGATGCTGATCCATGAGCTGCTGCTGTTCAGCCATCGGCCTGTCTTTTCCCAAACCTACTCCGTGGGGTCTGATCCCAAAACCAGCAGCGAGACTGGTTAAATCGAGGGCTACTTCAGCCTTAAGGTAAGTTGAGGACCTGTTTAAGGCAGCATCAGTGCCCAGCAGTGTGAGAGAGCGCTGGGCTCTGCCAGCCCAGAGAAATGAGAAAAAAAAACCTGAAGTGAAAGAAACCTGTCAGAAGTACGGTTTGGGTACGTTCCCCCTGGGAGCTGCTCCATCTCTCTGCACTCAGGGCACGTTCACACCATGGTGAGGAACGGCATGAACTCACTCTCCTGAATTACTTCTTGTCAGCCGAGCAAAGTGGAAGTAAATAACTTATGTTTGCTTAAACCGCCGTGCAGGTGGTCTCAGTGAGGGGCTGTGGGCTCAGGAGGAGCAGGGGAGGTGTGTGCGCTGGGAGCTCGTGTGGGTCAGTTGATAGACGATAACCAGCGCCGCTGTGGTATCTTGATTGCTTGCGATTGTGTGAACATGCCCGAAGATGCAGATGGTATAAAGCAGAGCGGTGCTTACGAGGTTTTTGAAGCTCACATCTGCTCTTATTTGGTCCGGGAGGCTTTCAGCAAAGACCACCCACTAAACGAAGAAGAATCATTTTCCTGAAATGCCAGGGACCAAGACACGTATTCAGCCTCATTCAACACCTTTCTATGATCTTGTGGAGCCTTTGAATTCCTCTTTACCTACAAGAGGTTTACTACAGTGCAAAATGAGCTCCTGGAGCAAAAAGACACTCCTTTCTAAGGGGATATGGGTTGTTGAGGCTCCAGGTCTTCCGTCTTTAAAGGTTAATGCTTCAAGGTGAGTTGTCACAGGTTACTAAAATAATCTTTTCCCACTGCTTTCCTCATGTCAGCATTTCTAGGGCTGCAGTGCGTTGTGGCTGCTGTTGTTAGGTAAGGATTTATGAATGGCTGCAAAGTTCAAAGGCGGATTGGCAACCTCAAGTACCGAAAAGCCAGGAGTCAGCCCAAGCCCTGCCCCGTTTCCCAAGGAGAAGTTGTTTGCCAACTATTTCTTTTCCCAGCTTTTTTTTTTATTATTATTAACCAGCGAACTTTAGGATCTCTTTATTCACTTCCCAGTTTTTGAGCATTTGGGTTGCACTAGTTTCATGTTTTCAAATCTTTCATCCACCACCTTGAGGGCTAGGGACATACTTTGTTTATAAATGAAAGCTACAATTCCCTCGTTTCAAGGAGCTGAGATTTTAGGATATTTTCCCCAAAGCATAAAAGTTGTGATAAAATCACAGGAGTTGCCAGCAGTGCACAGAGTCTCCTCTGTTTGGAAGAGGCGTTGGACTGCAGCGAGCTGCAGGCATCACTAGCTACTGTCGTGTTAGCGAGACAAATAAGAATAACATTGTGGTTAAACATCAGCTCTGCGGGGCTAACTAAAGAAGATAACCTCAGCTCTTTCTAGCTGCAGCTGCCTTTGTAGTCCTCCGGATTAATGTTCATGCTCAAGGTCTCTGCCCCAGACAGGCCCTGCACCCCTGGCACGGTGGGTTTAAGAGTATAAAGCCGCCCCTGGGACACCGGCAGGCTGGTGCCAGCCAGGCACCCCCTGGGACACGCGGCTGCTTCCAAACCGGGAGCGTTTCAACCCAAGAGATCTTCCTTTCTTCCCTCTCCTTCCTCTTCACTGTTGCTTTCGTTTCAGCTTCGTGCCGCCTTTCACGTAGCCCCCCTCAGCTCGAATCAGATCCCTGTTGCCTGTGTTGTCAACACAGCTGTTTAAATCCCTTCCCCCAGATCCCTCCGCTTTACAGAAAGCTCCTGCCTGCAAGGGCCGGGCACTGCTCTCAGGTTGCGGCTTTTTGTCAGGTCCTGGGCTGAGCTCACATTCCTGTTTGGACCAGCACGAGGTCAAAACGGAGACGAACTCGGGGAAAATTCTCCACTTCAGCAAAGCCTGATGCTCGCTGACTGCACACTGGTGGCTGCTGCAGCGCTCCAGCCCCAGACTGACGGGCAATGCAGAGCGAAGCGAATGATTAGCATTATTAAAAATCCTTTGCAATTATACAGCACCTTTTCATCTGGAGATTTCAAAGCTTGGTAGCACTCACACAAAGTTACTTATTATCCCTGGCGTTTAGCAGAGTCAGGAAATGAAGGAAAGCAGCTAAGTGACTCGCCTTAGGTCATGCAGTAAGTCGGCGTCAGAGGTGGGAACTCGGCCCCGAAGTGCTGACTCCACGGCTCATGCCCCAGTGTGAGGGCACACCTTGTCCTCTCCTGTGCCGGGCCAGCTCCTTGTCGGGGTGCAGAGATGGGGGGAGCGCTCGGCCCATCCGGAGGGTCAGCGCAGCCCGGGCAGTGCTCAGGAGGTGCCTGGCTGGGAGCAGAACCCACCGATCCCAAGCCCTGCTCCTTCCCCCAGCAGCCCCATGCACCGCTGCTGTGGGATCTGTTGTGCCTGAGGCTGCAGACCCGCTTGCCACAGCACAGTGCGGACAAGCCCACAGCAGCCAGCGACCCGGAAGGCCTGGAGGGCAAGGTGTGGGGTGGTGTGGTGTGCCCCAGGGCTATGCATCGCCACTGCAGCCCCCATCTCCAGCATGCTCCCTCCGGCCCAGTGGCCCACACGGGAAGATTGCAAGGACCTTCCTTGACAAGGGACATCTCTAGTGACACTTCAACCTTGATAGCCCAGAACACGCTATGCATGCACTGGTGAGGACCAGAGGTGGTTTTAGCATAGAATCATAGAACGGTTTGGGTTAGAAGGGACCCTGAAGATCATCTAGTTCAGGTTTTGCTCATACCAGCACTGCAGCCAGGCTGCTGCTCTTCCGCTGGTGAAGGTGCGGCAGCACTGACTCCTTCCAGACCCGGTGGTCCAAGCCTGCCAAGGAGCCCAGATATACGTGCAGACACCTGCCAGGAGATCAGAAATACATCGCTAAGGTGTTACGCTCTCCGGCTGGCACAGCCAGCTGTGCTGCGGGATGCACTGGGTGCCAAACCTCCCCTGTGCCTTACGGCAGGAGGGCCGAAAACATCGAGCCCTTCTGTACCATCACTTCTCTGCCTTCAGTGCAGTGCTGGGACCTTGGGACAGCATGTCGGCAGGGAGGAAAGCCAGGAGGAGGGACTGGAGAGGGGGAGAGGAGAGAGACGGGGAAAAAAGCAACGCGAAACAGGGTGAAGAGAGGCAGGTTGTCCTCTAGAACCTCACTGGCCAGGAGAAGGCCTTGGCTGAGTCTTCTGGCCCTGCTGAGGTAAAACACCTTTTTGGTGAACTACCACAAAAGGGGACCTGCACGGTTAGATTTTTAAGGTAAAAAAATTATTTCTAAAAAGAGCAACTAATCCACAGCTGCTGTTCCACTGTGTTGCTTGGTTTTACCCTAGAAATATTAGGAAAATACACTTTGATCAAGTTTGTTCTGGGAGACTTGAGATGGTTCAGGTTTTTCAATGACAAACAGTACCCCGCTTAGAATATTATAGCCCTGTGCTCAAGGCAGGCGTGACTGATACAGCTTCAGACTTCCAAGGGGCGTATTTAAAGAAATCACAGAAACTAATCCATATAGTCAGCTTTCCTTAGGAGCTCCGAGATTTACATGTCTAAACTTTACTGGGATGAGACTCCAGGACTGGGGATAAAACTCTAGTTAATTAAGTATAACTTCAGTGGGGATAAAACCCAGGCAAGGGGAAAAACTTGAATGAATTTCAGAACCTCAGAAATGATACTAAGCGCGAGCAGTCATTGCGAGGAGCCATTTTAAAAAGCAAAATAACCATTTGGTTATAAAAGCGACGTCTCCAAAGTGAGTGGGAGTTTTGTCTTTTACCGGATATCAATAAAAACGGGAAAATGTTTTTCCCGGTTGCAGACAGCAGAAGAAAACAGGGAAGGAAAAAGAGAGATTACATGGGCTAGAGGTTAATGTATAGTAGGTATGTGCAAAACTCAAACTCATACTTTGCCTTAACTTTCACTGAGGATATGGATGTTAATCACGTGGCTGCTGATGAGAAGGATAATGGGATGGGGGTATGAAAATGTTCCCTGCCAGGATAGAAGCAAATCTCGGGGCTCTTTCCTGCACTGAAGGCAGAGGAACGGGCTAATCCACATGCCAGAGCTCTGGAAGAACTGGCCCGATGTCTTTAAGAGGTCCCTCAGTCAGGGACAGGAGCACAGTGAGCCTATATGGAAGAGGTGAACTGATCTGGACAAGAACAGGCATGAAGGTTTCAGCTTAATGGTACATGGAAAGCCTCAGAACAAATGGTGAAGGAAAGGCTAGCAAAATTTGAGAGGGAGGTAAATGGCATGAGATTAAATGGGTTTATCAAACCCATTTATCTTTCTTGGGTAAGGCAAGCTGCAAGCCATTTGCTTAGTGAAGGAAAACGGGGTGGATCTCACCTATCTGGACTTAAATTGCACATTTCATATGGTGCCATGTGGAAAGTTCTTAAGAAAAGGGAGAAGTGATTTAGCAGAAGGTATAAACCCCATAAAAACCTGCTGTGAGAGCAGCGTAGGGCTGGCAGGCTGGAGGGCAGTTACCAGGGGAGCATTAAACATCACTCCCGGAGATCTGGCAAAGTGCTTTTGTAAATGAGCTTGGCACTAATGGGAGTGGAGAACTGGTGAAATTGCTGATGACAGAAAATATGAAGCAACTTCAGGACAAAGGAAGCTTGAGATATTACACAGAAAAAAAAAAAAGTAGTCAGCAGCAGAAAGTGGTAGTCACAAGCACAAACGACCAAACCCTTTCCTACAAGCCAGCTGACAGCTCGCACTTCCGTCACCAAATCTTGCCAATATGGTGGAAACATGAAGCGAGAAACGAAGTCCTGGAAGGCGGCAGGAAAGGTGCAGCCCAGGCTGCAGCGAGGGCTGGGGTGTGCTTGAGGAGAGGCCATCTCCCTTCGTTTTACAAAGCGAATGCTGAGAGCAGGCGGATTTCTCTCCCAGGAAGGGAGAAGGAAGAGCTGACGGTGCTAAGGGCCAGCGCTGACGCAGAATAAATGATCAGAAAGAGGCATCAGACATTTTGGTTAGCAGATCGGTACTGGCCATTTGACAACGTGGTTCTGGAATAACCTCCCCATGGCAGTCGTGCATGCCAAATATTAAATCATTCTGAGGACGGAACTTGATAAGTTTATGAAAAGGATTATAATTACACGGTGCCTGCGATAGGAAAGGAGGTAGCACCGAAGTTGCTGCCAGTCCTATGCACAAAGGTAAATGTTCTGTAACCCTCTGCCAATAGAAATATAGAGCATGTGATTATGCACACACAAAAAAACCCCAGGCACATGATTTATTAATCACAGGACCTCAGCTTGTCAAATAATAATTACAAGGCAATAACACACCTTGTTTTAAAAAATGGCTCCCTAAGATTTTCTCCCACAGTAAACCAGCAAAAAAGGACAATTATTCTGAGGTAAAGGTGGTATTTCGTGTTTCTGGATGTTAGCTTTTAAATGAACTCACTGTCTGGAACTCTTAAATCAAGTACTCCCATTTTTCTGCACATTTCACAAGTTCAGCCCTTTCCAGTAGAGCGTCTTTTCAGATGCGTGATTGCCTTTTGTTAAGGCAAGAATGAACAGATGACAACTGCAGCACGGAGGAGACATGCCTGGAACAGTTTTACAAAGCAAACCCCATTCTAACGCTTCTGCCAGGAGGGCGGACTCAGAAACGCGAAGAGGGAAGGCTTTTTGCGCAATGCGAGGGGCCAGTCCTGCAAAGCCACGATAGAGAGGGGCAAGCCGTGGTTCAGAAAAGTGTTTATCCAAAGCCATGGCGGTGGGGGACACTTCAGTTTCCACGCTCGGGCAAGTGGGAGCCGATCTCCCTTCGCCTCCCAAGGCTGCACACACAGGTCTGCAGCGCAGCCCCGTTCCCAGCCCAGGGACTGAGCTGCAGGAGGATGTTCAAAAGCAACGCTAATTACCTGGCATTAAAAAAAGCAAAGGCATGTTTTAGTAGCCTTTCAAGCTGGAGCTGACGCTGCCCGATGAAGAATGGGATTGCTATGCTGGCAGTTCATTTTATGGAGGCACCTTTGCAAAAGATGCAAAAATAAAAGTAAGCTGAAGGAAAAGAAAGCAGAAGGCCGGGAGACAGGCAACTGAACAGAGCAGATTGATTTAACAGATATGATGCATTTTTACTGTCTGCATTATGCGTGGAAATTTATATTCCAAGTGACACAGTAACAGACTCGATTGTAATCAAACAACGCTGCTGAGGTGTCAGGAGCACAGATGCTGCCTATCGAAAATATTTAAAACAGAAAGTAAAACTTTGAAAAACCCGCAGTGGGGAGCGCAAGCAAAAATGCTCTGTGATGTTTCTGACCCAACAGAGCTTCCCCTCCCCTGCTTCCCTGCTCTTTCTGGCGCTGGAGGTCGGACAACCTACGTGAGTCACCCCAGCTACAGCTCAGATAAACCCTGATGAAAAGCAAAGGCCGGCAGCGAGCTGGCCAGGGCAGGCTGGGGACCCGCCGTGATAATTGTGCACTAGCCATGGGACGGGGGGGAAGGGCTGTTCCACGCGTTTTGGGGAACTCCAGCCAATGGATTCCTCCCCTGGGTGTTGCGGGAGGGCTTGGCCAGCATGTGAGAAAGGGAGGGGAAGAGTTTGAAAACAACCCAGAAGGCTCTAAGGAAGGCAGGCGGCTAGAAAGTGACCTGCTTGTCTCTGCGCAAGCACTTTGCTCCAGGTGACCGGCGGTGTTCGGGGTGGAAGGGACCCGGTGGCCACTGGTGGGTCCCCGCTTGGCGCGGGTCGGTGCAGCAGAGGCCCTGGGCGCAGGTAACGCTGGGATGCAGGTCTTGGGGAGGTTGCCTTGAGCTGCAAACTGGCCAGAAACGGTCAAAAGAGTTGTGGGTTTTTTTTTTCTACGGGGGGAGGAATTCCGCTTTCTTGTTTTGATGGGGATGTTGGTGGTCTGTTTGCTATTAACACGGCGGGGGGAGGGAAGGAGTACGCAGGTTTTAGAGATTAGCATGTGATCAGCTGCCTTTAAATACTGCCGGTAGTTTTGAGGTTAGGAAGGCAAAAACAGGCAATATCTTTTAGCAGACTGGTTGATACAGTGGAAAAATACAAAATAATTTTCCATGCGCATCAGCCCTTTTTCAGGTTGCAGTGGTTTAGAAATCAGAAAGTTCATGCAGTCAAATCTAGAGAAGATTTTTTAGTGATTGATAACCCAATAGCTAGTAGAGACATTCAGCAGAAGAAAGAAAAAACACACCATTTTCTTCTCTGGAGATGTGCTGGATGGTTCAGAGGTTTTCATCTCCTTTTCATTACTGACCCAGCTTTTGGGCCTCTTGAAAGTAATCCAGTCCTAAATTTTTCCAGAAAATCCTCTAGGTATTTTCCACAGTGCTTTAAAACTTGTAATTGGTGTGATGCACTGATGCAGTATTTTGTGGCATCTTCTCTCGTGCAGGTTCTGGTTACTGTTTCAGTCTGGTTTCTCTGCCACGTCTTTCCTCCTCGCTGCAAAATCTCTTTAAAGCCCCTCTTCTGTCTTGCAGAGAAAGCTGAATTCCATGACCTATGTTAATAGCTAGGATTTATTTCCCAAATCTCAGTGATGACACAGTAGTGGTTTGCCTGGTACGTGCTGATCAGCGGAGGTGCAAAGAGCAAACTAGAAATTATTTTTTGATTGATGGGGAAACAACATCTTTTGACGCTGCCTCTAGGTCGCATGTGAAAAAACTCCTGTGTGAACACGTTGAACTGTCCTAACTTGAAAATGTCTGCAACTTGGTGTTTTCATGAACAAGAACGATTTTCTTTCTGTCATTTGTCTGACGGGGAAAGTATTTATCATTAAAAACACAGGAATCATGCTGCAGAGTCTTTTAGCAGATCACTGGTATTTTAATTCTTAAACTTAGTTTTGGTGATTCATGCAGAGCTGGGCCAGTAAACCAATTCAGAGGCTCTTATGCAAGGGAAGTTTGGCTCTTCAGTCAAAAGTACACTGATTCGGAGTAGAATTATACTGGAAAAATACGTAAAACCACTATGAAAGTCATAATCTATTAACTGAGGAGGATTCTCTTGCTGGCAGATGAAAAATCCTGCAATGCAAACGTACTAAATCAGAAGGGATGTGTGTATTCTTTTCTCATAGCACTGGACTGCTATTGCCTGGGGTCTCCGGAGTGACGAATGACAGAGAGAAAAGAAAGGGTTAGCTGAGTTTTTAGGAGACATTGTGAATGGAGGCAAAATACATGACAGTGAAAGGAGACTGTCGTCTCTCATTAGGTGTCTGGCCTCAGGCAGTGCATATAGAATAAGCGGGGTAAATGTAAACTAAAATAAGGTAGGAAGTTTGGAAGGCTGTGGATGGATATGCTGTCAAAGGCAGCGTTAAGCGTTTCAGCAGCGGAGAAGGCGGCTGCAGCACCTTTTACCTGTCGGACATCCTGAAGGGCAGGGCTCCCGCCTGCCAGCTGCGAGGCGGCTCTGGTGTCCCCTGCCCAAAGGCCCGTCCCCTGGCACCAAAGCTGAGGGGAAGGTGGAGGAGTCTGGTGTGAGGAGGAGGCAAAAGGCCTGAAATCCCCGCCTTAGCCGACAGCAACACAAAGAAGGGGTAATACATTATTTTTTCTGATGGTTTTGCTTCAGGAAAAAAAATATTGATTTCCAATAACAAGAGGAGGGCACGATGCTGAAAGGGAGCCAGGCACCACTGTCAAGGTTTCCAGGGCTGCCTGTGCTGCTCCTCCATGTGGGCTTCCCCACTGCCCGCTCAGGCTGTCGCTGGGCCTGCAGACCCCGGTCCCCTCAGGGGGTCTCTGGGTGCAACCCCTCTCCGCCATCCCGCGGTCTGTCGTTTCAGGCCTGTCACCGCCATGTCCCCTCACGGGCTGAGGGCCGCGGTCCCACCCCTGCACTGAACGGCTCCTTCCCGCCCCCTCCCCGCCGACGCCCCCGAGATGGTCTCGCCTTCCCCCCCCCACGTCCCGCTTTGCTTTTTCCTGAGGGCCAAGCCCGTCCCCGCCCACCGGCCTCCTCGCCCGTCGATTGGCTGCGGCGGCGGGCGGACGCCAGCCAATCCGCGGCGCCGCGGGCGGCCGTGTCGCTGAGGGGAAGACAACAACAACAAGCAGGCAGCGGTGGGGGCGGGTGCGCGCGCGGCCGGGGGGGCGGGGCCGCGGGCCGCCGGTAACGGTCCGGGGCGGCCTCGGAGGGGAGAGACGGGGCGGGGCGGGCGGCCCTGTCTCCTCCCTGCGGGCGGGGCGGCGCCCTCCTGCTGGGGGGTGTGTGTGTGTGTGTGGGGAGGTTTGCTGGGCCCGTGGGGCGGTCGCTGAGGGGCGCCGCGAGGAGGAGGACGAGGAGGCGGCCTGCCCGCTGCCCAGCCGCGTCCGGTCCCGCGGCGCTAGCGGTGGTGGCAGGCGGGCTTGGCCGCGCAGCGAAGCTTCTCCGGCGGTGGCAGCGCCGCCGAGGGCACATCTCGTGAGGTGCGGGGGCTCCTCGGCCTGCGCCAGCGTGTGGTGGCTGGGCCCCGCGGCAGCCCCGCGCCGCCGGCCCACGGCCCTCAGTCACGGCTCTGCTTGAGGGCCCAAGGTCTTCGCCATTGGCTTCTTCCAGTCGCGCGGGCTTTATAGGGGCTGCTAAATCTTACCTGGTTATTCTTGCGTCTGTCTGCGGAGCAACAGCTGACGTCTGCAGGTCTCCGAAGCCCTGATGATGCGGGGTGTTTGCCTAAAGTTAGGGGGAAGAGAAAAATCGTGTAGGCTGTGTGGAAGTTCCTCAGGGATGGCTTGCATAGGTGTAAGGTCTTGATAAGTTTTGGAAGCTTGCTTCTGCAGCGTGTGTTGTTCCAAAACGTTAATTTACCGCTGTTTACCTGCTGGGGTAGAATTGCCTGTTTACATAAAAGTACATGCAGTGGTGGTGAGTACAGAGAGCTGAGCGTATTTTATTGGTGGTTTTCAGTAACTTGGGAACTACCCTCGTCTGCTGAACTACTTTAGAAGTACTGTTTGTATCACTGATTAATCTTAAGATTGCTCACTGCGTTCTTGTTTTGCAGATGCTTAAATTTACTTCTGTCCATTTTGTTCTAGTATTGTATCTTCTAACATAAGATTTTGGGGTTATTTATTCTTATGTTTTTAATGCTGTTTTTTAAATTGTGTGCTTAGTTGATTGGTAATACTGTATGGTATAATTCTGCAAAATACAAAGTGATTTTTTTTATAAAGTAAATACCAGCATCCTGAAGATCTAGCAGACCTGTTGGCTTGAGTTAATGAGAGGGTGCATTGCTATATGGAGAATATGTCTTCTAATCAACTTGACAACATGAATCGTAAAGCTCAGTTATTCTGTTGTCCTTGTTACAAACAAAGCAGGGTGCTGAATCTCGACAGCATGTGAAAGTTGTGTTGTTATTTATTACATTGCAATAGGTGGAAGATTTCAACTAGGATCCTATATGGAAAAAAGTATTTCTCCACTTGAAATTTAGGACTTGATTACAAATTATGAAAGCCATGATTGTTACTTAATACAGGTTTTGTTCTTTGTCCTCTTTTTTCAGAGGTGGACAACTGATGGAATATTCCACTAGGAAGAATAAAACTGTTCTTAAGCGGTAGTTTGCTCAGATTGGAACGAGATCCATATAAGAAAGCTCTCAACCAACAGTGACTGGGAACACTTGAGAACTTCTGAATGATTGATTGAGGTAACTCAGAAAAAAAAAGTTTTTTTTTTTTATCTAAATAAAAACGAAACTGGTGTGGGGCAGGGAGGATTTCTTGCTACACAAAACTGTTAACTGCTTGGGCTGACATTAGGAAATGCAAGATTTTGACAGTTTGATACTGTGCCCTAAGCCAGAGTGAGTTTATTGCCAACGGTCTGTGATGAATCATTTGCAGTTAATAGGTTTGTGGTAGGCAAGTGGGCATAAGGGGGAAAACATGGAAAGAGAAGAAAAGGGGAAGGGAGGGCAATTGTTTGGAGTCACAATCTTGCCACTCAATGGTAAACTGTTTTGGGGGCAGCAAAGGATGAGAAAAGGGGAAAAAAGAGCCACTGAATTCTTACGGGGCAGACACAAATACCAGTAATATTGACAGGACTACAAAGGGATTTGTGAAAATTTTGCAGGTGAAAAAGTATGTGGGGAATTATGGAGCTGCTTAATTTTTTGTGTACAGAAAGGAAAGATGGATTATGCCGTCTCTTTCACAGTGACATGGGGTGGTTTCTAGCATAGCAGCTGCTAGGAAGAGGGAGAAAGAGTAACAGAAAAAGAGGTGTGTTCAACTTTATCCCTTGCAGATTGAATGGTGGTTGTAAGGAGTGTTTGAAGGGTGCGGAAGCACAGATGTGAAAGCTTGACAGCTGTATGTACACATACAGTAAAACATAAACACAATGTTCTCGAGGAGAGGAACAAAAAAATAGTTTGTCTTCTGAGGGCTGGTCTGAACTTGATAAATTGGTACCATTTTATCAGTATAGTTCACCTCAAGAACATTTCTCTTGTGGATACAATTAGAACGTTGATACTGTATGCTCATATAGATAACAGCTTTGCAGAATAGGTCTAAATTGATAGAGGTGTTTTTTATCAACTAAAACGGGCTGCATACAGAGGGCTTTTACCCTTAAAATAACGGCTTTTATCCCGGTGCCTCCTTTATAAGCAGCAGAACTGAGAACTGCCAAGACATCAAGTCTTAGATGTGTTTGAGTGTGGTGCTGTCTCACGTTACACCGTTTACTTTCCCAGGAACTTTTCAGTGGCTACTGATAGTTAATTATAACTTAAAAAAACCCCCTATTTTTGCATTGTATTTTGTGAGTGAAGCCTTCGCAGCTTTTTACTTGTTAAGATTGGTCTAGTACTTTTCTTCCCCTAACCTTCTCCATTTCTTTTTAGGCCTTGAGGGGAAAACATTAAGACTTTACATTTCGCAGTCAGTTCTGTTAAGCAATTATGGAAACAGAGAAGGAGCACATTTATGTTACCCCAACAGGTAAGTATTATATTTGGGTTTTGGTTTTTTATTTAAATTTACTTAACTGACCTGAAGTGTTCTCTGTGGAAAGATGTATTACTTGTTAATTTTTTAACAGTTTTGATTAAAAAAAATCATCAAAAATTTGCAAAATGGTTCAAGTATGTATCATAGTATCCTGCTTGATTACGTTTATTTCAAAATTTGTTAAAATCATAAAGTTAACATTTCTTTAACTTACTAAATATTAGTGACTCTGGACTCCTCATTATCTGACTTCCAGTAGTGCTGGTGTGAAGAAAAAAGTAAGCTCAAGAGTAACATGTGCATTTGAGAGGTACAAATTCTGCTTTTATGTAGCTGTTTAGCTTAAAATTAGAGGACACAAATGATGAAAAGCTTGACTGGAAGTGGGCTGGCATGAGAAAACTTTACTGGATTTGTGTTAGAGGCTGCCCTGAAATTGACTGTTTTGTCCATATCACGAATGTGTTTTATGATACTTAGTCAAGTTTCAAGTTGTTCTCTGTGTCTTTCAAAGTTTGTGATGATCTGCACTGACCTTTCTATACTAAAGAGTTTTTGTAGATTTTAAATGCTTTTCAGAAAAAAGTTGCATATATGTTAAGATGGTATGCAATGCAGTTGAAGTGGCAACATGCTCCATATGACCTCATATTTTAAACCAGAATTAGTTTAATGTAGAAGAAGGTATATTACTTCTCAGTGTTTTAGAATTATATTTAGATAATAGGTGGGAAACTGCTAGGTATCTAAATTGACCTAATTTGGTCAAATTAAATTTCTGTGTAGGTAAGTACTTTCTGAATGTGTTGTTAATTAAGGTAGCACCATAAAAGCACAGATTTTAAATGTGCTTGCTAGGCTTAATAGCAGGGTAATAAGACCAATTTGGATAACTTTCTAATATACGGTAAGCAAAGTCTTAATGTTTCTAGAACACTGTTACCGCTTTTATACGCATGTGTATATCTTACATGATGTAAAAATGAGGAGCTGAAAGGAAGATCTGCATCATTTTATATGTACTCTTTATAAAACTGCTTTATTTTAGAAAACTATTGAAAACTAGTATATTTGCTTAACCTATTTTTTCAGCCTAACTAGGTAACTAATAGTGGAGGGCCAGCTGGTCATAGTATTATGGAGAGAGAGGTTGCAGCTGGAAGTGATAGTGTTACATAAAAAATAGTTCAGTAGCCCAGTGAGAAATACTAGTTCTTATGGGACGGATGCTTCCTGTGGAGGATTTCCTTTAGTCTCGAACCTGAGATCAGGATTGTATAAGGAGGCTGGAGTGTAGCCTCCCCTTTTATTCTTCGTCATCAGGTTCAGGATTGATTTGTGTTAATTGTTGGCCATTTTCTTTGGAAATGGAGAAAGAAGTAAGCGGTCACTGAAGAGTAGGGGTTCCTGGACAGACGGATTTCACGTCTAAACTGGAGAAATTTATGCGAGAGTGGGCATGAAGAAGAATTTAAATTCAGTTGTCTGAGATGAGCTGGTTGTGCTGATGGGGTCTCCCTGGGGAATAAGAGGAAGGAAACCTGTTCTGTTTGGTTTTGAGGTTTTTTTCCCCTCTGCTACCTTTATGCAAATCTCTCATTGTTTTATTAAAATATTAGACAAACTGAGAAAGCTTGTTGTGAGAATCCTTTCCTGGGCATGATGCATGCTTTTCTTTTTTAGCTTGCTGCAAGCATAAAAGGAATGCTTTTGTGGGAGTAACGAGTAGAAAGATGAAGCTTAGGCTGGAATGGCTGCATTATTGTTCAGCTATAGCATTCACATCTGTGAAACACTAGTGTCTAAATGTTATTTCTTTGATCATGAAGGAGGCAGTTGCATCAAACTTTCTTCATTTTGTAGCGTAGTATCCTCTTTGATATGGGTAAATACTTTGAGGTTGGAAATGTTTTATTAGTGCACTTTGCGTTCAAAACAATTTTTCATGAACCTGTTTTGAACTGAAAAAAATGTAGTTCTGAGAAGTATTGCCAAATGAGTGTTGCTAATTAGAATGTATTGGAATGGCAAAGTAATACATTTGGCTAAATTAAATACAAATTTAAAATACTCTTCATATTCTGGGTTTATGGCAGTGAACTTTTCTGTAAAGCAGGCTTGGCACAGCTGGAAAAGCAGCTTCTTTTCTGTGGCTCGTCATTGCACTTTCTAGGGTTCAGGCTATAGGTTGTATCTTCGAGACTCTACTGAATCCTTCGGAAGGGAAGGGCTGTGTAACAGAGCCCTGAGGCTCTTCCCTTTGCATGTGGGTCTTCCAGTTTGCTGGGACTCCCAGGGTACTAACTGGAATGTAAAATAGGTCTCCAGATGCTGTTTTATCTTGATGGGTTCAGAAGGGGAAGAAGAAATGACAAAGACTTTAGCTCTTAATGATCTCAATAAGACATTCTGCTGAACCATACAGCTCAGGTGGGGGACATCCTGACTTTGTGAAATTGAAGACTTTAGCTGCAAATTTTAAATGTGCATTTAACTTCCCAAAAGAGTGAAATTATGGCACTTCTCAGTGCTCAGATGTTTCAGATCCTTAAATTGTAAGAGAGCTTTTTTTGTTGGGTATGAAAGAAAGCTGGTTACCCATTATATATGATTGTGCTGGGGAGTAAACCATGGTCGTTTTAGAAACAGTCTTGACAGAAGCCACAGTGAGGGGCAATCCATAGAGAGTAAGAGCGATCACACTCTTTCAAAAGACTTTATTCTATGAGTTTTTGTTACCAAACTCCCCAGCCTTTGTATTAAATGGCTTCCTTCCCCCGCCCCGCCCCAATTTTAAAAACAAAATATAAGAGTGGTGATGATGTTGTATTCTTGTAAGTCTAAATCATTGCTTTTCCAGATGGTGAGCTGCATGGAATTTCTTGAATGAGGGGAATGTTGGTTGATGATTTAGGAAATTAATTTCACTTTTGTGACTAGTCTGTTAACATTAGTGAGTTCTTAAAGAATTTACTGTATTGGCAGTTTTTGTTTCTAAATCAAGAGATGAGTGGGTGGAGTGAGAACTAGGCACTTACATCTTATGTGCTGAGGAGTTCCGATAGTGTTGGGTTTTTTTGTTTAACAAGGGTGGGGTTTTCTGTGGTTTACCTGTTTATAAATGGCTTATTCATTTGCTTTCCAACTCCTGACATATGCTCTGTTTAAATTGTGGATAGTTTGTGCAGGGGAACAAGGAACTCCTTATTACTGTGATGTGTAGACATATTCTGAAGCCAACATCATTTACCTTGACACAGTTGGAAATGAGAGTTCTATTTAATGTTGTAATCCTTTTAAAATGCAATGTGTTTTGGTATTTTCATGTAAAACTGTTTTGAAACTAAAACAGATTTTTTTTTTCCTCTATCTCTATTTTAAGAACTTGAGAATCTAAGTGATGCTCCGTTTTCCGGTGATGAAGAAAATGGTGGGTCTGAGGAACGAAAAACTGAAATCAATGGAAATTGGATTCCTGCAACTTCCATTACTGAAGCCAAAATAAATGCTAAAGCAAAGAGACGGTTGAGGAAAAATTCTTCTAGAGATTCTGGGAGAGGAGACTCCGTTAGTGAAAATGGAGAGACGCTGAAGATCGGAGTTGTTGTACCAACGAGCCCAAAAGGGAAACTACTGGACAGGCGATCCCGATCTGGAAAGGGAAGGGGTCTACCAAAGAAAGGTTGGTGTAATGTAGTGAAGACATGATAAAGATTCTGTCTGAAACAGAGTAATTTCACTTTTTTGCAACTGGGAATCACTTTCATAAGCCATAGCCTCTGTGCAGGCCTTTGGTTCTTTGTGCTAGATAGTAGGTGGCAGTAGGAGCTAACAGTAGGTGGCATTCTTATCAGAAAATGTTATATGTGTATCATCAATTAACTTCTGTCTGTAAGGTAGGTACCTTTTCTTAGCAAATTTAATACATAAATTTGAACTGTTGGTGGTTCACAGGACTGTTGTTAATGCAAACTTAAAGCATGATTACATTTGAAAGTACAGTTTCAACCTTCAGTAACTCTTGTTCAGTTTCATACTGATTCTAGTATCTTAACTGGAAAGTGATGAGAAGACTGGTTGCTAAAGTGTAAACACGTCATACAAACTCACCCTTTTCAGCATATGTTGTTAGAGTCAGGAGGTGGGCACAAGCAGTGATAAATCACTTTTAAGTGAAAAAATGTTGGGTTGAACTCAGAAGTATTCTTTGTAAACTGGTGGTCCTTGCTTACTGTCCCATATTTTGCCAGGTGGAGCAGGTGGTAAAGGAGTCTGGGGAACACCAGGTCAAGTGTATGATGTGGAAGAAGTAGATATTAAGGATCCTAATTATGATGATGATCAGGTAGGCAAATACTTTGTAGTGTTGGTTTTTATTTCCTTCATTGATTTCAATTGCTGTGATGCTTATATTCATGAAGGTTTGGCTGTGTAAGTTATGTGAATGTCAGCCTGGCTGTACTAAATGCTCATTGTTGTGTTTAAGAATGGATCATTGGCTAGTTAAAGACAACTGGTGTAGAAGTGTAGCAGTGTAACACTCACAGACCTTACCCCATGAGTTCTCTTTCTGTGCCTGCCTAGGCAGCACCCTTTTCCCAGCTGTCTTCTTTCGCTGCTGGTTCTCGTGGAGGTGAATATTGCAGTGCTGCTCTATATTACAAACAGGCACCACATTAAAAACGCAACACAGACATTCTCAACTGAGGAGTTTAGTCTGGGACAGTATCCTTTACGGATTTTTCTCTTCCCTGTATTCCCAACCCTCCCAATGTCTTGTAGCAACTTGGTAAAAACACCTAAAACAAGTGCATAGTTCATAGCCTGGGTATTTTGTTTGCCATGTGTTTATTTAGGATATGTTGTAGAAGATTGTACCTTACAGCTATATTATCGGGGGAAAAAATAAAGTCAAGCTCATTGGGCAGAGGGTGCTTTATAACATTAAATCACTGAGGAAAGGAAACACTGATTACAAACACAGATTACTAAAGTCAATAAAACTGTGAGACCATAAGTAAATTCTGTCTAACACAAGCAGAGCGATGGTGGTGTCCTTTGAGCAGAGGCTGTTTGCTGTAGCCATAGCTGCTGAGAGGATGGTATGTGGGAACATCAAAACCTTCTTCCAGTATCATTTTTTTCCTTGCAATTCAACACTTAACAATATTAGAGATAGCTATTAAAGGTGAAGCTGATGAGTGCATAAAAGCAAGTTCCAGTGAAGAATGAATATTCCATGGAAGTTCTGTATGCTTAGCTTTTCTAAGGTTGAAAACAGAGACTGGTGTGATAGGAGGATAGGGGTTTGGACTTCTGCTGTACTTCATCATGGAAAGCTTCTTTCCAATAAGCATTATTTGGAAAACTTCCTTGTTCAGATTTCTGTGATCTGTAGTTTTGCTCCGAATGTTACTTTTGCAATCTGGGAGGAGCAGGGAACAGAATTACAGCAGGGAGATCTGGTTGTGCTGGAACTCTGCAGGACCAGGTTATACAGAAGGGAGTTGCTATGTTACTCTTCCCGTCCTGCTTCCCTCCCCCGCCCCCCCTTAAGGAATGTCTTCACTCGCAAGTATTCTGAAAATGCCTTTTCTCTGATCTGTACGTGCTATGACCTGTCTGGTCATGCAGTCACTAAGAAAGAGGGAAAACAGGCAGGCTTGCTGTCAGGGGCTGGAGTGCCACTTGCAGGGAAAGATGCTGAAAGTTAAATCTTATGCTGTGGCACAAGTAACTCTGCTGGGCTGGGACAGGAGTTTCTGTCATTCTCCCTTCGGTACCTTGATCTCTGTTCATGTGGTGTCAGCAGAATCCTAATCCTAGAGTTTGGAGTGTTTACCATTGTTTAACAGTAAATTCAGCCTTTCAGTTGAATTCAGCTAGGAGTAAATTCAAAATGTAAGAAGCATGACGTTTAGCCAGCATTGTCCACACTTTAATGGTAGAGACATAATCTGATGTTTTCTGGCAGAATACTGACTACCAAAGTATTAAGGATTTACATTATATATTTTGATGCTATTAGCACTGCATAAGATGTAAGAGACAGTACTATCTGCAAAAGGGTATATGCTTTGGTTGTATTTTGAAACAGGAGAATTGCGTCTATGAAACAGTAGTTTTGCCTCTGGATGAAAGAGCATTTGAAAAAACTTTAACACCAATCATACAAGAATATTTTGAACATGGAGATACTAACGAAGTTTCGGTATGTCGCATGCCTTTTTACATATTTATTTTAGGGGGCAAACCTGTAGCATACAAGGGAATCCAACTGCTAGCTATAGATGAGAATATAGAGATGTTGGCAAGAAATGTGCCAGTAAGAATACCTAAGCAGTTAGAGTCATTACGTGAGCAAAAGCATATATGTAAATACATTAAATATAAGCATATAAATAATTATATATTTGTAATATATTTATATAATATGTATTTACATGGTAAGAATTATCAGTCTTAATCTGTTTTGTTTTTCAAATCTCATTTAGGAGATGCTGAAGGACTTAAACCTTGGTGAAATGAAATACAGCGTGCCAGTGCTGGCTGTTTCCTTGGCATTAGAGGGGAAGGCTAGTCACAGGGAAATGACATCTAAGCTTATCTCTGACCTTTGTGGGACAGTAGTAAGCAAAACCGATGTGGAAAAATCATTTGATAGACTGCTTAAAGAACTACCTGAATTGGTGTTGGATTCTCCCAAGGCACCACAGGTATATCTGTAAAAGTTTTATGCTAGTAGTCAAAAGCTTTTTCTTTTAAATCATGGCTAAAATCAATCAAGTAAACTGAAATAGACTCTGTATTTTGAAACATTTATGGATTGTCTTACTGTCTGTAATCTCCTAGCGATTTCCCAGGCTGTGTTTTTACTGTGAGATGGCTCATTTAAATAAAATCTGAAAACCAAGCATGTAATAATTGTCTACTTAGAACTACTTTGAAATTCAACATTTAATTAAAAATGCTTCTGTTCTGTTGCAGTTGGTGGGCCAGTTTATTGCTAGAGCTGTTGGAGATGGGATTCTAAGCAGTACTTACATAGATGGCTACAAAGGCACCGTGGATTGCGTCCAAGCTCGGTAACTTTCTTCCTGTCTTATATAGCTACAGTTTTCTATTCTGAATGCCGAAGACAATGATCAGGAATTTAGGACTTCAGGATAAATCATGTGGTTGTCTATAACTTCTTATTTTTTAATGATAAAAAAGAAACCCATAAAACCCGTGACAACAACAAAATCCAGAATGACTCAGAGAAGAAATACTGAAAGTGCCTGAAAAATGTATTAATACATTTGAGTTCAGTTTGTCAGGTTTGTTGTCCAGCTTATGTTTGAGAGTGGAAAAAAAATGAGCTGAAACAAGAAGTGATTATAGAAGGTTTTGTCTTTGGAAAAAGCTTTAATGTGATTAATGAGTAAATATAGCATCAGGACAGCTGCTGTAAATATGCTGTGAAATACACGAGGGATTAACTGGCTTGCCTTATAAAGGTTTGAAGCTTGTGCAGTGCTTTCCCGGACTTTCTCTGTAATGCTTTATTCATGAAGAAGTATAATCGTTTTCCATGTCAGAGTGAGAAGTTTGAAGGAGCAATCTCTGACAAAGAGGGACATTTTAATAACCAATCATGTCTTATTATTTTTCCCTCATAAGTGTATGTTTCAGGCTTGATACAGAGGTGCTGAACTCTTGTAGCTTCTAAAAGTTCCATTTGTAATGATTATAGTTGAGTACTAGGCAAATGCTGAGCTGCCTAACTTGAGGGTTCAAATGGTGAAAATTGTTTGTCAGTTATACAGCTGTCTCCTGTGATTTGAAGGATTGTAGCCTGCATACTGCACATCTGGGATGCTTTGCTGCCTCTGCTAATTCCTGTCCGGTCTTTTTCTGCTGGTTAAGTCTTAGTGAATAGAGTTCTTGTTATCGGCTGGCCCCCGGTATGGGAATGGGGATAACTGTTTCTTCTTTAGCTAGAGGATGCTTAACTGGGTCTCTTTTTTTTTTTTTTTTTTTTTTCCTTCAACGAACTGGCAAGCTTCCCTAGTTCATGCCATCTTTTTGCAACTACGTGTTTGCCTTCTGAAGTGCTGTTTTGGCTTAAATTCTTAAGGTTTCATAATTCTTTAGAACCAAACAGAAAATATTTCAGTAGAAACGCTGTTCTTCAGGGTGGAAGCAACTCAAGCCTCTTTTGTTTGAGATACACGTGCCAAGCTGCATTCTTGGAGGAGCCCAGATACAATCCATCTCTGCATAAGAAAACATTAAGCTCTTTATTGTGAGGATGTTTCAGGTTCTGCATAGATGATTCAGATCTGCTGTCATCACAGACTGTTACCTGTCCTAAGCATGGTATAACCAAAATGGTTAGCCACTTCTTGATCCGGATATCCCCATGGAGTTGCTAACCCTGACCTCTTCCCAGGGATCTGGTGGCTTTGCCCAAAGAGGAATGGCAGCAGGGGAAGTTACAGAGGCCTTTTAATGAAGTTCTGTAATAACTTTTTAAAACACTAACTTTGCTTTCTAGAGCTGCGCTGGACCGAGCTACTGTGTTGCTGAGCATGACAAAGGGTGGAAAGCGTATAGACAATGTGTGGGGGTCAGGAGGTGGCCAGCAGTCTGTGAAACACCTTGTTAAAGAGGTAACTGACTTCTACAGAACTCTTCTCTCTAGAGTTTACTGCTTGTCTAAGCTTATCTTGTTTGGTTTGGAGGAAAGAGATACATATATCGTGTAGCAAAATGATACTGAGTATTGGTTTTGTTGTTGGGGTTTTTTTTATAATTTATTTATACAAAGTAGTTTTTAAAAACTGATGTAGATAATTTTGTTGATTTTTTGTAATATTTCTCAGTGGTGGGAACATGCTAGTACAATATTCTGTATTGCAAGTATACATTTATTTTCGCTTTAAGCAAAACTTTTAAGCACTTAGCTTTTTAAGAGCTCGCAATATGAAGTGGTGAAGTAATTAGAAGAGCCAAGATGAAACTGGCTAAACGAGATAAACTATTATGATTCTTTTGGCATCACTGATTAAAAGCACAGTAATAACTGAAAAAGAGATAGAGGTAGAAATAGGAGTGTTTTTAGAGATCCATGCTTTGAAGTAGGAAGGCTTAAAGGAAAAGTTGTAATTTCTAGGTTGTGAGTGTAACAGATGATAGGAGGAAAAGGAGTTTGGGGGAGAAGATAAGCTTAATCATACCCATATTAACCTTTTATGGTGATAGCATCTTATAAAGCAATGTTTTTGGTGCTTGTGTGTCTGTATTAGCACTATGGATAGGTATTTGGCTTACACAGTCTTTCGGGTTGCTGATGACATCTCAATTTAATTACGCTTATAAAAACACTAGCAGCAAGTTTCAGGAACTAACTTGCTGCTGGTTTGATCACAGATTACCAAAACAGTTGACAGCTTTTAAATTTTGTATCTCGTTTATGTTGGACTTCTTGTTTGTTTTAAAATTCAACAGATTGATATGTTGCTGAAGGAGTATTTGCTTTCTGGAGATATACTGGAAGCTGAACGTTGCCTTCAGGAACTGGAAGTGCCCCATTTTCACCATGAACTTGTATATGAAGTAAGAAAAGATCAAGAATCCCTTTAATAATTGTCAGTAATACCAACAGGTTTGGTTTTGTTTTGATGTGGGCATGCAAATAATATAACTGGAATCTGAAGCTCAGGTTGTGAGTTCTGGTGTGACTTGAATAACTAAATTGTTTCATGTGAAGTTAATGGTTTGTGTGCACAATGTGCAACAAGTAAGCTGCTGCTAACTCTGGGAAGATCCAGAATTAATTTGTGTTTGTTGGGCCAATAGCTGGATTCAGATTATTATTGATTCCTAAAAAAAGAAGAGCTTGGTTTATTTTCTGCTGAGGAATAGCAGCAAAAAAAGCCACGCTTCATTCTGGTGTTTGCTGCCTTTTAGTTTCAGATGCCTGGGTACTCTAATGGGTGCTCTAAGAACCAGACTATATGAGAGAAAGATCATCTTTGCTGTATCTGGGAGATTGTTCCCATTTGTACTCTTTTATCTGCCAAACTGGGAAATGGTTGGTTACCAATAAAGCTGAACTCCCACAATCTACAAATTTTTCTCTTCAGTAAATTGACTCCACTTAGAAAATTCCTTCATGATAGAAAACCAGAATCCTTTTAGTTGAAGGGGGTTATGGAGATTTGTAGATCTTAAACTCCTAAGTTTTTCTAAAATCACAGATACAAAATTAATTGCCATCTGTACTGCAGCAACCATATGGATATAGTCATGTGTCTCTCAAACTAGAAAGGCAGTGCTTTTTGCTGTCTAGTCCTTTCTAGTTTTCCATACCATTTCTATTTATCCAAATAATCTTTAATCAGTTTTTCTTTTCAAATAATAGTATACTGAAACTGTAAGTGCATGTAACAAATGGACTTCCTTCCCTCCCCAGAAATGCGTACTAATCCACTCCTTTTTGCACCTCATGTGCTTACACAACATGTACTTGAACCACTTGCATGATTTGTTATAGGCTGTTGTGATGGTTTTGGAATCAACTGGAGAAAAGACCTTTAAAATGATACTGGATTTGTTGAAATCTCTCTGGACGTCTTCTGTCATTACCATGGACCAAATGAAAAGAGTAAGTCTAGCATTTAGAGAATTTTGGGTAAGGGCTTTCAAAATGTGTATAGTTTTTATCTTCTTTTAAGTACTATTTGTAGTCTATTGTTGACTGCTGCTCTCTTTTTAAATTCTCCATGGTCATTCTGTATCCCATACAAATAATCTGTCACTGATGTATGTACAATACTTGCCATGTACTGGGAGAAGTACAAATGAATTCCGAGCAGCAGTTCTCTGTAGAACTGCAAGGTACAGAATATTTAAACGTTTAGTCAGGCATTTCCAACTGCTTTTATGCAATTAAATGGTTAAAACTAATAATTTAAAATGCTGCAATATAGCTTCATTTTTTTAAAATATAACTTTTCTTTTTATATAGTAGTTCTTCATAATTGAAGAAGTACAATAAGGACCTACTTAATTACAAATGTCAATTAGAACACTGTATAGAAGCTAATATTTTACACAGTTGGAGTCATCCATGGCTTTGCTTCTAGGTATGAATATAGGACAGCTGTTCTGTCCCAAGGCAAACTAGGTACCACACAAAGACTTGCGTCAAAATTTACCCAGCCATACTGCCGGTGGGAAGTGATGAAGTCATCTCTGGTTGTCGCCAGTGTTTCCCTTACTGCATAAACTGTTGTGGTGGAGATTTGTGGCCACGTTTTGTTCATTTACATGGAAGAATAGTTAACTTTTTCTTCCTTGTGTTACTACCCATGTGATAGCAGCCAGGCTAACATACACATTCTGTACTGTCTGAATTTCTGGATTCTAAAGAAGTTAAAAATTCAGCTGTTTTTTATGTAGATAGGTAGTTGTGTAATACCATGGAATTGCCTGGTATTAGACCTTGCTTTTCCACTGACTTGCAGCTGCTCTGCTTGAGGTTTTTTTTGAAACTGTCCATAGTGTACATGAAACTATATTAAAAAAAGAAATCCTCGGAGTACAAAGGGGTATTAAAAAAAAAAATTGTAATCATAGAATAACCAGATTATTATTTGAATTCTTACCTTGCAGGGCTATGAACGAGTTTACCGTGAAATCCCAGACATTAACCTGGATGTGCCACACTCTTATTCTGTGCTCGAGCGGTTTGTAGAGGAATGCTTTCAGGCTGGAATAATCTCCAAACCCCTGAGAGACCTCTGTCCTTCAAGGTACTTGTTTTATTGTCGATAGGTGAAGGCACTGCTTTTTGTCCCCATTGCAGGTAATGGAAAGCAGGATCTTATGACCAAAGTATTACAGAGGGGAACTGGAAACTATGGAGGATGGAGAAACAGAGGGTTGGACTAGTAAAAAGTTTATTAAGAAGCTGCACTGATGTGAAACCTGTTAGGTGGAGTCTGGGATAAATACTTGAGGAAAGCAAGCCTCTAGTGAGTGCCAGGCGGCACGCCTGTGTGCTCTCCAGAGGATGAAGGCCTGCCTCTCCTCTGTGTTGCTGATTTGCTTGGTAGAGATCAGTGCAGTACTGCGATGGAAGATCAGGCGTCGCAATGATCCATGCAGGTGACAGTGGAAAACTGTCAGCTACAGTGAAAACACAAAATGAAAACACATTTGCTTTTAAGCAGTGGTGTGAACGTACCAAATAGCATGAAGAGAGTTCTAAGATGAGACAACCAATCCTTACCTTTATGGCAAAAGGGAATAGGACACTTACGTGCAGTAAGGTGTACATGCCTGATCCCTTCATATCTGTCATGGTTTGTATAGTGCTTTTTGTTTTGTTATTGTTTACTTAGCATAAATAATGCTGTTTGAACTGTAATCTAATCAGTATTCTGTTCTCTCCTTACTGGTCACAATACAATTCCTAAGTTCCATTTCCTGTGGGGAATATGTGTAAACTTTTAAATTTTATTTTAAAATTGTTATTCACAATTTACACATAGGGAATACTATTTGTTAGACACATCTCTTCTAGTTTGGGTGTTTTGTTTGGCTGCTTAAACCATCTAGACAGCTTGTGAGGAATTTGGGTTTTGAAATGTCAGTGTCTTATCAAAACCAGCTTCTATTTGTGGACTTCAGACTCAACATTGAGTTTGTGTGTATCTTTGTATCAAATGTTTTGCCAGTTTGGGGTGTGGGAGGGTTGAAAATCATGGCTGCAACAAAAGCTTGATTATACTTCAGTTCTTAGTACATTGAGAGGCATTGTTGGCTTAACATGCCTTCAGTTAAGTAGAAAAACACCATTCCTAGGCATTCAAACTCTGATCTTTTGCAAGTGTGAACATTAAAAGGGGAGCAAAGTAGAAAGGACTTAACAATGAAAAATTTTGAAAAGCTTCTTGCAGATAAACCTAGATGTAAGTTTCAGATGGATTTTAAGCAATTTACCAGTGATAAGAATGTCAGCTAATCTTGGTGAACTTGCACATCTCACATTTGATTCCAAGACCAAGAAAAGATTCTTCTCAGTAATAGATAAGAAAACACAAGCAAAGCTACTTTTGAACTTACTGAAAAGACACTTTCTGTTTTCTTACAGGGGTCGAAAGCGTTTTGTGAGTGAAGGAGATGGAGGTCGTCTTAAGCTAGAAAGCTACTGAATGTGAGAACCAACTCCTGAAGCCTTAAAAGTTTAAAGGGAAAGTAGATATCTATATATATACAAACACGCATGCTTTTTTGGTGTGTGTATGTATATATGTATACACATATATAATATACCAAAATTTTAAGAGTTGCTTAGCACAGTTCATATTTTTTTTTAAAAGCACATGTTTTGGGTACAAATCATTTTTTTTAAATAGTTTTATAAATTTCAGAAAGAAAACTTCTTTCTTTGGGTATATAGTAGAACAACTGGCCACTCTGCTGTGGGGGTGCCTTCAAATAAGCTATTTTTTCAAGTGCCATATGTTTATGACCTAATCATTCCTTGTTTGCATCAATGTCTGACTGCCACTCTTTCTTTAAAGGACAGTGTTGTCATCATAAAATCACTGGTTTACACAAAGCTTTATAGAAGGGCCAAGTTAAGCTGCTGAGATCCCATTTCCATTGCTGCTGGAGAAATACTGTGCTTTGGGAGAAAATATAGTTGTTTCTTTGTTTTAAAGAGCCCAAGAAAATGGGAGTTGGGTCGTAAGATTAATTCATCTGTTTCAGGGGAAAACACTGGTTGGTTTTAGCCCCTGTGTACCAAACTCGTCTTTTTTTTTTTTTTTTGTATGTAACTGGAAAAGTGAAAAGTTCTGGTAAAACATATTAAAAATATTTTTTCTGAAGCTCTCCTTTCTCCCTGCTCTTTTTTTCTTTTAACAGAACAAATTTAACTCAAATCTCTGAACACCACCTTTTTGTATTACTGTGGGAGAAGGTCCAGACGAGGCCATGAAGATGATGAGAGGGCTGGAGCACCTCTCTCCTGTGAGGACAGGCTGAGAGAGTTGGGGCTGTCCAGCCTGGAGAAGGCTCTGGGGAGACCTTCTAGCCCCTTCCACTACCTAAAGGGGCTACAGGAGAGAGGGGTAGGGACTCTACCAGGGAGTGTAGTGACAGGACGAGGGGTAACGGTTTTAAACTGAAAGAGGGAAGATTTAGATTAGATATCAGGAAGAAATTCTTTACTGTGAGGGTGGTTGCCCAGAGCAGCTGTAGAGGCCCCATCCCCGGAGGTGTCCAAGGCCGGGATGGATGGGGCTTTGAGCAGCCTGGTCTGGTGGAAGGTGTCCCTGCCCAGGGCAGGGGCGTGGAACTGGATAAGCTTTAAGGTCCCTTCCACCTCTAACCGTTCTATGGTTCTGTGATGACTCTATTACAATCTGTAGAAGAGCAATGAATAATTAAGCCCAGAGTAAGTATTTACACAATATATTTTTCTGAAAACAAGTGACTTGTGTAGGAGTATCGCGGCTCGCACTGAGATGCTCTGAAAGTGTCTGTGCAGCGCAGCTTTGCCCAGCCCTTTCCAGGAGCAAGACGGATGTAGGGGCTGACTTAGAGCAGCCCAGCCGTGCCCCTCCTGCTGCCTTAGGTCTGTCGGTTCCGTGCCAGGACTGAAGCGGCCTTGAAAGCGGCAAGTGGAGTTCTGACGAAAAACGCCAGAAAAGGAGCCTCCCGCCCCCCATCCGCCTGCTCCCGGCCGGCGCTTCGTCCGCAACCTCCCCTTCAGAGCGGTACCTCCGCGGGGCCGGGCTAGGGCCGGGCCGGCGGCGTCCCCTCGGGCGGCCGCGCCGCCTCCAGCGCCGCCCGCTGCAGCTTCTCCAGCTTCTCCAGCGACACCGACTTGAGGGGCAGCACCTTGGGCTTGCACAGCACCATGGCGGCGGCGTCCTCCACCGACAGCTGCCCTGTGAGGGGAGAGAAGGGCCGTGCGTGAGCGGCGGGGCCGCGCCGGGCCGGCTGCCGGGCCGGGCCCGCCGCCGGTACCTTGTTTGGGCAGCACCTCCCGGAACGCAGCCTTCCCGTCCGGCATGGCGGCTCCCTCACGGCGGCGCGCAGGCGCAGTGCTGAAGGGGGAGGCGCGCCTGCCGCACAGAAAACTACAACTCCCAGCATGCACTGCGCGCCGCCAGCTCCAGTACCCCCGTACATGCTGGGAATTGTAGTCGGGGGGGTGCGCGAAAGGTCCTGCTCCTCGCCAGCCGCGGCGGGGCCCGGCTGCCCCGGGGCTCGGTGGGGTGACTGCGGCCTAGCTGGGAGCGCGTAGAGTCGCGCCGGTCCCGGGCCCTTCCGTGAGGCGGTGTCGTTCAACCTGCGCGGGCATGCCCGGCCCCGCGGCCTGCCGCCGCCTGCCCGCCGCTGGGGCTAGCCCCGCCCCGCCCGGCCTGCGCTCCTGCTGGCCGCGGCTCTCGGGCTTTGGGACTTTTTAGGTGTTTCTTTTTTTTGTGTTTAAGTTTTTGGGTTTTGTCCAACAGACGGGCTTGGCCAGTGCGTACGCGTTCTGATTTCCATTTTCGGGCAGCGCCTCAGGATTCGCGATGTGAATCATGGCACTGTTTAACATGTAAACAGTAGTAAAAGCCGCTGTCTTTCTTCCTAAACGCTGAGGGCTTAAATGTCGCCAAACCTGATGGGCCGGTGCACCCGAGATCCACCACCACCACCGGGCTGGGTTTGGAAGTTCCTTGGCAGCTTCCTTGCAAAATCCCGCCATGAGTGCCGGGGTCGGCGGGGGGAGGTTGGCCTGGCCTGGCCTGGCCATCCTCGTGTCTGTGGCGTGCCCCGGTTCTGGGAGGTGGTGTAATTTTAGATTTTGCTAATGAGCTTGCCTGCGTGCCCTGCACACACAGTCTGCCTTGGCTTTTGCTTGGGGATTGGCAGATAAGGCTGGTAATCCTGCTCACCCAGCCTCAGCAGGCGGTGATGATTCCTTGAGTTGTTCTGGGATTGAGAGCTTGCTGCGTACCGCCACACAGGGGCTGGCCGTGGATGGGTAAAACGAGGGAGAAAATTATTTTTGCTAATCATTCTCTTCCATTCTACCTCGATGCTAGCTCAGGCACTGCGCTGTGGGCTGTCAGCTGTGGGATCTAAGGTGTTCCGGGGTTTGTTGAGAGACCTGTGATAAAACTTGTAACTTCCAGTAAGCGGCACCTCTCTGATAGTTATTTAAAACCTCTGTCTGCATTGTTCTAGAATGATTTCCTTTTTCCTCTAAGGCAACCTAGAGTAGGAAACTGACGGTCCCTCAGGTAGCCCGCTTCCACCTCACTTGAAGTCTTGGCTGCTTGTTGGGTTGGAGGCCAGCAGAGAACCTGAGAGCGGGTCTCCTACTTCCTGCCATTTGTGGAGCCGGCCAAAGATAACACTTCAGGTTTGGTCCGGGGCAGTGCAGGAGTTTGGCCCGTTTCTGTTGTGATTCACGTATTCCACTTTCAGGTCAGAAGATTGGCACTGATGAGGCTATAAAATGGACGGGCTTGCTTGGGACATCCTTCTCTCCCCTTTGAAGTGCACAGAAGCGTTCCCACCGATTTCAATGGGAAAAGCTCTTTTGTCTGGTGTGCTGGTATGTGTGCCAATTAGTATTTCATACTGATTGGAAGGGAAAGGACTAGGGACTGATTTATGAAGACTGTGGATGTTTGTAGACCAGGACAGTTTAAACAGTACATGCGATTTGCAGATCAGTAATTTGGTAGTTGTTTGTTTGTTTTTAAAAACTGATCCAGCATCTTCGCTGTGGCTAAAAGTGAACATAAAAGACAGCCAGTTATGACTGAAAATCTTGCACTGTGAAAACAACAGTTATTCCTGCAGTAACAAATATGGCCTGTGAAGTAACAGAAAATGAACCGAAAGCAAGGCACTGACATCAAATTGCAGGTGACAGTGCCCTTCATGGTGCCGATGACCACCTGGAGTCCAGCATTCTGTGAGGATTTGCATTTACAGCAACCAGAACCCATCTCAGTCATGTAGGGAATCACTTTCCAAGCGCAGTTTTCCTGCCAGCAGGGTTTGTTTGCTTGGTGATAAGAAACAATGGTCAACTCAGTTTGTTACTGGAGCATTTTAGTGACTGAGAAGTGGAATCTGGCATCGTGTGCTAAATCCATTTTCTTAGCTAGTCAAATGCCAACTTGTCAGCCTATCCAGCAAGCTGATAGCACTGGGACAGGCGTGATTGTGAAGACTGTTTTTGACAGTCTCTAATAAGTCTGCTTTTAAGACACCTCTTTCCATTGCGAAAAAACAGTTACCACCTTCAGGACTGGATGAGAGAGAGGAGAGAGGCATGGGCATTGTCTGCAGCTTAATATTGTACTTTTCCAACTGCCTTAAGAACAGCAACAAGGTTTAGCTTTCAGAAAGGCTGGTATTTATTCACTAGAGCGGTGTTAGCCATAGTTGAGAGTGGAAAAAAGCGTGGCATAGAGGACCTAATTCCTTGTTTTGTTGGAAGAGGAACAACAAGAGAAGATGTGACTTTTCCAATTACAGATGAGGGACCCGATCTTTTCTTCTGCTATATGCTGTTTTTTGCCATTTCTGCTTTTAGGGTCGGCATACTCAAACATACACTCATTTCTCTCATGGGCCTTTCCACTTGCCAGCAATAGCTAGAAAGCTGAAATACTTTGCCAAAACCCTTCAATCTGGGAAAAGAACCATGTACTTGCAGTAGGACCAGGCTGACTCAGTGCATTGTCTTGGTGCCATCTCGCGTGGCTGGAGAAGTCAGAACAAGACCATCCTTGCGCACAGCATAATGATGCCCAGGTCTCAAGTTGTGTCCCCATGGCGTGCAGCTTCCTAAAGTCATGGGACTTGACCTTCAGATAAAACCCAATGTTATTTGAGAAAGCGTGAAAGTGGTATCCATAGAGAGGACGGGGCGCTCTAGGTTGCATATCCTTATTTTCCTGATGTCACAAACAAGTTACTCTTGTACGCTGCAGAAAGCCTCACAACCACAAAACCAGCAATAATTTTATAAATGATAAGCTTGTTTTCCTCCTCCTCTTCCTAGATACTCCGAGTGCAGCAGACAGCAGAGATGTGCATTGCTGGAATCCAGAGAGTTTCGTAACATGGCAGCCGCTTGCTGAAAGCCCTGGAGATACAAAACAACCCCTATTTTAAGTCTTGAGAAACATCTCCTACTAAGTAGAAGAAAAAAGCATTTAGGTGAAGTAATGTTGCCAGTCCCATTTGTTTATGAGGCTTGGTTTTTGCCTTTATACATTTTAAATGCTTTTTATTTTCATTCTACTTTTTGTGCCTTTCAAGTTCATGTTTTCCATTTTTTTCATATGACAGGAAAGTCTGGAATTAAGTCCTTACTTTAAAAAGAAGAATCTGGTTCAGAGTCCTGTATAATCATGTAGCTCCAGACATGGGGTGTTTAAAAATAAAGCCACTCTCATGAGAATTACCGTCTTGAAGGTGATTTTCTGTTCTGAGTTTAAGTACTTTGTTGGCAGTTTAAGAAGCTTTTAACAACATCTGATCTGTGTTTGCTTTCCAGGCAGATCTCTCTTTTCTTCTTCTTTTCTAAAAATCTAGAGCTTGTTTCACCTCTGTATGTGCTGACGAGGTCAGAAATGTAGTGTACCAGCATGACTGTGACGCGTGTTGAATAATGCATACCAGTGCTTTCAAAAACACATGTGCAGATTTCGTGCAATTGTCTGCTTAAGCTGCTGAGTGATACCATGGGATACAGAGCCATCTTCTTCAGAGACGGAGGAGGATGGTGGTTGGGGTTTACTGGGTGGGGTAAGGCGAGGAACCGAAAGCCTCATGTGACACCCTGAGGGAATCACAAATGCCTTCAGAGCCTCAAGCTCTATAACTTGGTGTTTAACCCAGTCCTTGTTTTTGGAAGGGAGTTGACAGAGGAGTGATTTCTTTTAGTTAAGCTTTTTGAATATATTTATTTTAAATCTGTCGTTTGATGCAGTGGTGTCCTCAAGCTGTACGCACAAGGCAAGAAGGAGACGTGAGGATTTGTCTTTCACTGCTACATACGTACAAGTGCCTGGAAATGTATTATCCAAGGGACACAGAAACAGCTTTTTGAGGGCCTGTTCTTCCTGCTCTGTCTCTAGCAGTAACGTCTGGTAAATGGGGAGACCTGACTGCCTCTTACGGCTACGTCTAAGTCCCATTCTGGGCTCCCAAGCCAGATGCTCTAAACTGGCATTTCTAGGAGGTTACTGCTCTACTTGTGTGGTTTGAATCGCTTAAGTCTTTGGCCTTGTGCCTTAAAGTGCCAGCAGAGGCATGCTGTAATTGCCCATAAATGCACCGTCTGTCATATTATTGTTTAATTATTCCAGCTTCTCACCACCACGCACTGCTCAGTGTCTCTCTTGCTATCTTTATTTAATTGAGTGGAAAAAATCTGAGACTTGTGCTTCACTTACGTCACTTCGTATTTACCCAGCGTCGCTGGATCCTACTATGAAATCCCAGCTTTTGTATGCAGAAGTCAGTCTTCTGTACAGAAAAAATAATGTCAATATCTAAAGCATATGTTAGAAAGAGAATCAATATTTTAACACATGGTAAAGTCAGGCCATAAATCTTTTAGCACAGTCAAATGATTGTATTATTCTCCCTTGAAATACTGCTCCTCCCCCTGAGAAACAAGAGGGGGAAAGAAAACTCTTGAATAACCAAGCTCTTGTCCTCACAATGCAGGACTGTTCTTAGCCCGTTGCTCTGTGTTGCTTCTTTCTTTTCTGTCTACTAACTCTCTCTTTTCTTGTGTGTCAAACGCCTGCCTCTTCAAGGCCCATCTTTCCCTAGCCCATCCCTGTTCATCTGTTTCAGAGTATTACCGGAATGTCGGCTCTTTCCTGAGATCAGCTTGCAATGACCAGTTCCACTACCTACTTGTTACCATTTCAAACATCTCTACGCTTTCTCCCAGCCTTGCAACCAACCCCTTATTAATGTGTGTGGAAAAAATCATCTTTCAGAGCTCTCTCTAATGCTCTCCTTGTCCGTATGGCCTATAGAAAAAAACTTGGCAGCACGCTGACTGCTTTTCTGTGTTCATGCTCCCTGTGTCTGTGACAAATGCATGTCATTTTTCTGGTCTTTCATTTAGCTTTCAGTCTCTGAATTGGGACACTTTTTGTACAGCACCCCCCACACAAGATCAAGATCAAGGATCCTGTGCACTTCCACAATAATAATAAATATTAGGGTTGCTTGTGCTTACTCTGCTCTATTTTTTATGGCTCTGGGCAGAAGGAGTTTCATGATGTCTTTTTGGAACATCATTCTGCACCTGAATGATATAGTTTCCAGGGATTTTTTCAGAAATCCTCAACTGAACTTTTCCTTTCAGGTGTACTCCCTGTAACACCTGGCTCCCTGACTGAGCCAGCATCATTATTGGGGTTGTTCTTTTTGCTTCCCATAACTGAACTGTAAGATTACTCATTTCATACTATTTTCTGATTTGTTTTATTTTTCATCCATCTCTTTCCTGCAGGAAAGAGCAATTTATATAATGATTTCACTGTCGAATTGACTTTCAGGCTTTACTGCTATTTGTCACCATTCAGGAAATCCATCCCTGGCTCCAGGAGAACACTCAATCCCTGCTGACAGGCTGGAAGAGGGAGAGAAAATAGATAGCAGAGCTGCAGCTATTAAGACCAACAGGCAAATATTTTATTCCACCTCAATTTTCCCTTCGCAAATTACTTTTAAAGAATTTATTTCTCTTTGTGAGAATGTGAATGAGAGTTGTTTGTTTATTTTCCCGGTGACTCTTCTGATCATCATCTTCTTCCACATTTCAGACATTGGAGCTTGCAGCAGTGACAAGATGTAATCCCGAGTAAAACTGCTTCTGCTTGTGGCGTTGGTTAACCTGCTGGCAATGATACTTGCCTGGGCATGGGGCAGCTGGCGGCTTAACACAGCTCAGCATGGGTGTACTGCCACTCCCAGGCACTTTTAGGACACAGTTGAGTTGTTTATAGTAATCTTAAAAAACTTGTAGTAAATTTGTTCTGCCTTCCTGGGGCCACCACTCCCAGAGACCTTTCCCCTTTCTTGGCTACTGTGGGAGCCTCTTTCCTTCGGCTTCACACCTTTATCATCTAAAAGTGATAGCAGTACAGAACTGATTGTCTCTCTCTTTGAAGGGCATGCTACACTGCTATGCTGTTGTGGCTGTTGAGGACTGGAAGATCAGAGAGGACAATGGGGAAGTGGAAGCCTGCTCCCTGTTTTATGCAGAACAGAGGTGGGATGTGCCCTTTTATGAAGTTCAGCAGAGAAAAACTTGGGCTGCTTTCACACTGGCATTCCTACATACCGTGCCATACCAGTCAGCCTTGTACTTCACGGACCTTTGAAGGCATGAAACAACATGCAGTGTAAATGAAATCTAAGCCACACCATACCAGATTATTGATGCCAGCCAGTTTTAGAAGGCTGACACAAGTGCCAAGTGAAACAGGTACAATGGTAGGAGATGTCTTGTAGCACCTGCAGGCATGCAGATCTACGCAGCACCAGAGTCCAACAGCAATGTGCGGCATGTAAAAAGCTGGTGAACCCACGGCCACTTAGGCTTGAATGCACTTTCCTGGGGAGGAAGTGGCTTTTCCCTTGGAAACCTCAACTCCCCAGGGTCTGCATGAGGTCAATGGAAAAAGTGATTTCTTCAGAATGTGATGCAGAGCGCCTAAGCACAGGCTTATCTTATTGACTACAGAGGAAGCTTAACCTCTGTAGATTTAAAATAGCTTTTGTGAATACCCAACCCCTCTCGCCCCTTAGTTTTGGGAGTTATGTTAGTCCTGGACCTGGTTAGTCCTTGGTAGACACGCTGCCTACAGAAATTCAGCTGCTGCAGGCCCAAGCTAAGAGAAGCTTGTCCACCAGAGCACAGAATGACCTCTTGGATCCTGCTTTGTCCTTTTGAATTACTCTAGGATGTCACAAATGAATTTGCAAGTATCAGAAGAATGAAATGAAGTCAAGAAAGGTTGGTTTCTTTAGGGATGGCCTGACTGGAGCTGGAATAATCCGCATCTGTTTCAGTTTAACTGAATTTTTCATTCCAGCCTTTCAAAGTACAGACAACCGAAGCCTTTAATTTGCCCTGTCTTTCACTGTAGAGAAAAGTAGGAGTTTCTAACAGCTGATACTATCCTGTCTAGAATATCTACACTAAAAAAATACAGTTTATTGTCTGTTGTGAATGAAAAAGCTCTTGCTTGTCTCTGTTGTTTGTAGTGTTGACTTTGAAAGATAAATTGTTTGAACTGGTTGAATCTCCGTTTGTATAACTGAAGATTAGCTTGCTTGATAGCCTGCTGGATTTGCAGTTTTCCCTTGCACTAAATAAACTGAGGAACCGCTGGCCCTGGGGCAGCAAGGATACAGTGCATACTTGAAAAAGTTTGTATGCATACAAGTAAAAAAAAAGATGAAATAATTTCATGCTTGGCATTCTGGATGTGCTGTTTCAGCGTTGATATGTTTTCTCTTTCCACCTGGAAGAGCTCCTGTAAAACCTAGGAAGTCCATTAAAAAAATTACTAACAAACAGCCTGATAGACATAGATAGGTGGCTAATGAGTTGAAAGTTGAAGCTGGCAGGACCAGAATTGTTTTTTACATGGTAGTTTCACAAGCCTAAATCATGCTACTTGGTTTTGGGAACATAAGTACCTTAATCAAACTCTACCCTTATATCATACATTTGCTTTGTAGAACCAACTAGAGGAAAAAGCAAAAATAATTTCTTCTCACTCAAGTAAGCAGACCTGACTCCGAACACATAAAAGGAAGACGGTAAAAATAGCGACATTTTACTGTACTGTAGTCCTTCAAAGAGAACCACATTTTGAGGTTCCCTTTCTTTGCATCCTTTTTTGTATTGCAACAGCATCTCGCACCAAGCAGAAACTTTTACTCTGGTGGGCCAGTCTCTGTTTTCAATGTGACGGATCTTCTCAGCTGCTCCGTTGCAGGATTAGCTTCTAGACATTGACGAGGGCTCTGAATGTCTGCGTGCATCCTTCAGGTACAGTTTCTGGGCCTAGCACCCTTCCTCGCTCCCTGAGCTGTGCCAGCTCTTCCAGCCTTCCCAGTTTTTGTAGACTCACAATAAAGGCAGCAGAGCTAAGCTTACATTCAACAGGAAGATGGAAAAGCAGTGATGAAGGCATACACTGTTTTTGTGATCACTATGATGCTCACAAAATGAAATGGACTTTGTCATGCCATCAGCCTTCAAAACATGTGCCTCTCCCCCAAAGCCACTGAACACGTTGCAACCCTTGCCCAAGAGACTGAAGCCAAACTTCTGGTAATCTGATGATTAAAGAGAAGAGAAAAGAATAGGATAGGGCAGGAAGGTCTGGGTAGATTGAGGTGTAGATGAGAGGAAGATAAAACCAAGGACCAGGAATTCGGAGATTTAAGATGTGATAGAGGGAGACTGAGATTCACAAAGAAAGTGAAACTGGGAATTAGAGTAGTTTTATGCTGAGACTGGCTGGCAAGGAACTAGCAGCAGGGGAAGGACAGAAGACACAGCAGAATTCAGTTTGCCAGTACAAGACGAGAAGGAAAAGACAGGAAAGTCAGAGGGATAGGCACTGAGATGAAGAACCAGCCAAGACATTGAACTAGGACCTGTTGGAGGTTAAGAAAGGAGAGGTCAGGCACAGCCAGAGGGGAGGGGAATGGAGTATGGGGGAGACCTGTGGGAGGCAGCCCGGCACAGGGCAGAGCAGAGGGGTGTGTGGGTGGAAAGGGACAAAACGGGCTGTGCTCGCTGGGACATCCTGACTTCCAGAGCTGGAAGTGGAACAGAGCTTCCCTGAGGCTGGCCTTCACGTTGGCTCAGACAGCAAAGAATTTGGCTCTTGTGCTGTCTGCCCCAGCCCGCAGTACAGAAACAACTAGAATTGAGTGTCCTTGGATGAGGCAGCAGCAGCTGCCTGCCTGGGGGAGGAGAACGGGCTTTCTTGTAGTTGGATGACAAAAATTTTACAGTTGGGAGGAGGTAGTGAAAAGGCCACATTACCAAGAGAGAAAGGGTCAATTCATTAGTCTGGCTGCCACTAAATTAAGAGAAGGCAAGTGGGGCTATTATATCAGAGGTATCTGAATTCAGTCAAAGATGATTATGAAGTTGCTAGATTGATCTTGTGGTCAGCTTAAGCAAGCTTAACTAATTAATTGCTTTATTTTAGTTCATTGTGTAAGAGCTAGCTCCTAATAAATCACACTGCTTTGTAGAAACATGCTTGAAACAACTGTGTAAATACTAAATAGCCTTAGGAATGGTCTTATGAACCCACTGAATAATCCGAATTCCAACACTTATCCCCCTCTGCTGCTGGTCTAGATGGGGGATAACAGTCCGCTGTTGCCATCTCTTTCTCCTTGAGTGAAAGGGGCAGGGGTCTGTGTTGGGCATACAAAGGTCCCAGCATGGCTGATGACCCATGGAGGTGCTGTGATGCTGCGTGGTCCTGCACCGACAGTTGTCCTTTTCAGGAACACGGGAAGTGCTACAGCTGTTAAAGGAACATTATGAAGGTTGCAAAGCCAAGCGTTTAAAAGTTAGGCAATGTCCAAATGAAATTGACAGTGAAACCTTAATTCAGAATCTGTATGCATGTAGATTATGAAATGCTCATTAATTATATTTCACCTCCTGTTTATTTCAGCGTGAATGGCAGTAATTCAGCATCCTTGCACAGCTCTATGGATTTTCTGGGGCAATGGAGACTGAGGGACCTCTGACTTACTGTCTGTGGATCTATCTTAAGGATTGGTACTCAGTCGCAATACCACAAAGTTCAAAATACGGGCCTGTCAGCGTAGCCACGTGATCCTGACAGACCCTTAACTAATTCTAAAGATTGTGACTCTCATACTTACCTTCTACACTGGGCCAGGTCTGTGTTGATGAAGATTTGGGGACAAACAGTGCCGATGGAGGCTGGGAGTAGGTTGGAGCTGAGCTCTCCAGCATCCAGTAGGAGGGTATAAAATTAACTGCGCCATTTGTGCAGATTAAAAACAAATCTTGCGTGTATGAATTCTGCCTTTGCAAAAATGTCTGTTAGTTCTGATTGTTGGCACAAGTATTACTGTAGTATCAGTCTAATCTCATAAGACATATTAAGGAATTGCAGCAGAAGGGTGGAGTTATCAGTATAAATTTCTTGGCTGATTCCTTGTCTAGTGACAATTGTCCTGCTCTGCTTTATATCAGCTTTTCAGTTTAATGTTTCGTCATTAAAAGAGCAAACGAGGTTTTTTTGAGTATAAAGTAACATTTTTTAGATATCAAATCTTATTTTTGAAAGCAAAGCGAGTAGAAACAGAAGTAAAATCTCTAACAGAACCAGAGTACACATAGCACGTATCCTTTGTACATACTTCTTCAATGCTAAAGCAACTGGGCAGTGGCACTTTGCACACAAGAAGCCTGAGAAATGTAAAGGTACAGCACAAACAAAGCATTCAGATCCTTCCTATGCATGGTGAATGCGCTGTGGTCTTTAAAATAGATGTTCTATGTAGACATCTGTGTGTGTTCAAATAAGCTACACAAGAAAAAAATCTTTCAGACTCCAAGCTTTTTAGGGCAAAGCATGTATTTCCATGTCTTCTAAGGGATCAGTGCGCTGTCCACACTGAAGGTTTTACTGAGTAATAAAAACAAATAAACATCCAGTCATTGTAAGAAATATTGTCACTAGAAAACATCACCTGGTTTCTGCCCAGTGACCCATTATGCCAAAAAGCCAGTTCTGCTTTTAACACTGTCCAACATTTATTAGTAAAAAAAGTGTGTAACCACATTGAACTGTCTGGTTTGCCAAAGAATCACACAAGGGAAACTGGCAGAACCCAGATAATCCAACGTGGATAGCCTTGTTCCACTGAAACTATGCTCTGTGGTTGTCAAAAGTTGTAAAAAACTGATGGAAATAGCAGATACTTGGATCTGACTATCTGATGTAGGAAACGGTTCCCGAATTTACTCATGGATTTGATTCTGCTGAGGCAGCTGCTGTTCCTTTCAAACGTGAGACAGTGGGACCAGTCCAGACCAGCAAGTATTGAGATCAATTAGTAAACTCCCGCTAGCTTTAATGTGTTTTAGAAATTAGAAAGTTGCGCTACTACTGCAGTGCAGAATCCATCTAGGCTTGAAAGGGGAACTGATTGCAGCCGCCTGAGAATTTAGCATTAAAAAGCTAAACCTTTCTCAGCAAAATACCGAAAGATCTGTTATAACAACTTGTCAAAGAACTTGCTTTTAAATCCCATCTGAAATGAAATGACGACTGATGGCAGATGCTCTGTCACACTTGAGCATATTTGTCTACGCCGAGGTATAGTTGCCACCTTCTGAACGGCTACCGCCATTTCTTGCAGCTCCCACGTACATTCCTTGCAAGGGCGGCTTGGTCACACTTAGCCTGTGGTATCTTCTACAGAAAGAACAGTCAGCACAACGGGGTGAGGTTATAGCCGGTGAGAACTGGGGAGGGTCCCGATTTTGTGGAAAAAAGAAACATGGGAACATCGCAGTCCCCTGGTCCGTCTCCTTCGCGCTGTCTCAGTAGGTAAGGGTGACCCGCAGCAGGAGCGGGGAGGCTGGGCCACACACGGAAGAGCTGCAGAACTCATTATACTCGAACTTCTGATCCTGTCTGTCCTGCGGGCAAACTCTCCAGTTAACCAGCGGGGCCGGCGGCAAAACAGTTCCCGTTGCGATACTTTAATGAGCGGCAGGCAGTAACGGACGGAGCTACGGGCTGTCCCCCCCGCTGCGGGACACCCTGACACAAGTTTCTCCCCGGTGTCGCAGCGGTGACACGACGGACGGTTCTCCGGGGTGTGAGGCCGCGGGGGCTGGTTACCTGTCCGGGCTGCCCCACAGCCGCGGGGCTTACGGGACACCGAGACAAGCGTCAGAAGCGGCGGGGAGGCCGGCCGGCAGCCCGGGAGGCCGGTGCAGGGTCCGTACAGGCCCTTCCCCCGCCCGCCCCACCGCCTCCCCCGTCGCCAAGGGCAACCGGGCTACTTCCGCCCGCTGCCAAGATGGCGGCGGCGCCGTAACCTGGAAGCGGTCGGCGGCCCCGCGCCTCGGCGGGCCCGCCCCCGTGGTGCGGCGGGAGGTCTGTGGGCGGGGAGTCCCGTGACGGCTCGGTGCGCAGAGACGGTGGCCGGCAGGGGCGGGTGGGGAGGAGGAGGGGGGCCGAGCGCGCCTCGGGAGGATGGCGGAGCCGCACGGTACGGGGCGGCCGGGCGCGGGGCCGCGGCGGGGTTGGCCGCCGCCGGGGGCGTCGGGGCGCGCTGAGGCGGCGGCTGACAGCGGGCGGGGTGGGCCTGGCGGCGGCCGGGGGCGGTGGCGGGGGAGGCGGGAGGCCGCGGGCACAAAGGCGGGGAGGGCCTGGGCGGCAGGTAACCGGGCGGGGGGCGCGTCCCCTCAGCGCGGCGGCGGGGCGAGCTCAGCCCCAGCCCGGCCGGGCTCTGCGCACCGGCAGCCGGCGAGCGTGTGTTCGTGGGTGCCCCGGCGGGGTGCAGCCCCGCCCGGCAGCCGCGGGGCCCGGGGCAGGTGGGGCGGGCCGGGCTGGGGGCGGCCGATCGCCCCGCCGGGCTGGGCGGCCAGGGCTGCCCCCGCTCCGGCGGGCGATGGCATCGACCGGCCGCCGCCACAACAACAACAGCAGAGAAAGAGAAAGGAGGAAGCTCCGCTTTACAGCCTCACCTCTCCTCCTCCCCGCCGGCCCCCGGTACCGGGAGCCGGCAGGGGAAAATTGAAGAGACTTGGCGTGTGTGTAGTGGCACTGACGCTCGGGGTAATTAATGATTATCGGCGTTCAGGGTAATGATTACATCTGCTGCTGTGTGGTGCCAGTGCTGTCCCACACCCTCCCGTTGAGGCGTGAGGCTCTTTTTCCTGTTTCACCCCATGTATTTATTGTGGCGGTTCTGATGGAGCCGGAGAGACAGAATCTCCTTTCAAAAGCCGTCGCTTTCCTGCCTAGCCAGGTGGTTTTCCCGGTGTTTAAAACGGAGAGGTGTTGCAGAGAAAGCGGTGTGACAGCTTCCCGCCTGTATTCGTGGCTGTAGAAGGTGTTTTCACCGAGCGGTACCTGTCTTTCTCTAGGGAACGGCTAAAAAGCTGTAGTAACCGTAGGGAAGGTGAACGGCCGTGTGTGTTGACTAAAATCGCGACTGGGCGTGAGCTGTACAGAAATTCAGAACAACTGAAGTTTAGCGAAACTGCCTTGCTGCTTGACTTCCCCGGCATATTTAGGAGCAGGTACGGAGATGGAAAAAAAAAAAAAAGTTGCAATGTGCGAGAAAACAAAGTACTGAAATAGTACTAGTAATTTTTAACTCGCATATTTGAGATGGGAGCATACGTTTTATTCAGTTCTGCACATGTGCAGACACTTTCGAGGCAGAATATTCATGATCAAGGAGTTGTAATTGTTTGTATTGTTATTGCTGCTGTACTTGATCAGGATTTTTTGGGACCATTGAAATAGAAATTAAGATGGTTTTAATAACTACCTTCAGGGTCTTAATTTTCTACAGTTTCTTGTTTGCATGTTTGACTTTCTACTTGTTGTCTTCTTTTTATCTTCTAAACGTTTTTTTTTTTTTTAAATCACTAGTCATTATTGGATGCTTCTATTTATAAAATCAAGGGCTTAAAGTAGGTGGCGGTCAAATTAAGTCACACTTATTTACAGCCATATTTCAGGCATATGTTGTATGGTGATCTTGATATAATCCTAGCCTGGTTTTGGGAAAGATTTACTGTATCCTATGAATTTGTTATTACACTGCTGTGCATGCATTTTAATTTTAGTAACACCCTTATCCTCTTAATTCCTGTTGAATGATTTGGGTTTGACTATTTTGATTTTCTGTGTAATTATTCTTTGCTCTGTATGAGTGAAATGGGAGAATATTTTAGTAATTTGAAGCTGGTTTCTTTTTAATTTAGGCTAATGTTTGTCAGCCATCAGGATTTCTGTACGTGTGGCAAGACAAAACATGTACATCAGGCAAAACTAATTTTATATACAATCTTGTAATACAGAAAGATGATTCCAGACAAAGCTCTCCTTGAGTCCACAGCCTTCCTTTGAGGAATACTGAGAAATCCTCGAAGCGGATGCTGTCTTCTGCCACGTCCCTCTATTCTGTTCTTTCTAGAAATGTTAAACAATCCCCAGCAATTTTTCTTAGGGATGATGGTAAGGGTAGGGTCGATAAACAGTGCTGATTGCGAATAGCTGCTGTTCCCCGTCTAGTTTTTCCTTTCCAGCGTGACATATCTATAAGGCAGGAGGTGCTGGGAGGGGCGTTCCTTTGTTATGTTGACACTTAAATCCCACTGACGGGTGTATTCTCCTCCAGGAATTCTGTGTGATTGAAGGGATTCCTTCAGACGACAAATATTTTCTCCAGCTGTCTTCCTGCACTCTTAGCCTATGTACAGAAATTAATTGCTCTGAAGATTGCTGTGCGTGTGCCTTTTAGGAAGCCCTTGGATTGATTGTGACTTGGCTGTGGCTTTCTAGAAAAGAATGTTTCTGCTGAAGTGGGGGGTGTGTGTGTGTATGTGCGTGTGGCGGTCTTGGCTTGTCACAGCGTGAGCTGGCTGCTGCTGACCTGTGTACAGTACCCATGAAATAGGTGGATGTGTGTGCTTGCATGTGTGCGTGGTGCTCGTGCATCCTAATTGAATTAAGGCTGTAAAAGTGTCTTCTGCATGTTACGAGTGAGAAGGATCGCATTTTGTGATGCCTTCTTGACAAGGCTGAGGAAACCCTGCAAAAACTGAGCTCCCTTTCAGGAAGGTTCAGTGTGATAATAAGGAAATAAAACTGCATTAAGAGATCTCAGATCTTCCAAAATAACCATCGTGGAGAATTAGGGTGGGTGCTAAAAAGGAGCCGTATCTCTCTAGCAGCAGGTTCTCCTTCGTGTCTGGAGAGAGATGAAAACTTGTGTGCCTGGAGGGAGGGGAAGGCAGCGCTCGCCCCTTCTCCTCGCCGGCCTCAGCCCCCGGGACGGCTCAGCCCCGTTGCCCACCTCACCCTACCCTCCTCAGCCGCTGGCTTTCGGGTGCTTTCTCTGGTTGCAGCCCCTGGTAATGTGTACCCACGTCCAGCAGCCCGCCATACCCTCTCGCCCAGCTTGGCTAGCGACATTTCCCACCCAAAACGCTTCAAGGATCATTGCTTTTTTTTTTTTTTTTTTTTTTTTTTACGTGGCAGCTTTGTGGATGCTCTTTTAATTGAAGCGGGACTTGCTTTCCTCTCTGTCATTGTAATACCTTGTGTTTATTTTTACTGCATGCAACTGCATCTCCGAGGAGATATTTCTGTCTCTTTTTTTCTGGTGGGTTTGTGTTGTGTGTATGAGAGAGGGCTGGGGAGGACGCAGTAGTGAAGACTAAACAGCCAGTTGTAACTAGATTGTAGAGGTAAAAAGAACCCTTGTTTACATTAAAATTGTACCGGCTGACATAATCTAGTCTGTTAGATACAGTAGTCTTGTTATGTTACAAAATGTACCGGGATAAAATGTAACAGGTTGTATAATAAGCAGGTAATGTTTGCGGTATTAGCCATTGACCTTAATTTGCTTGTTTTTTGCTGCATTGCTTGGGCTTGACCGTGTTGTGAAATACACATAACGTACTATTACATCTGGGCTTTCTCCGACACCAAATTTGGTTCAATAAAGGCATTTTCAGTATAGCAAAACAATGGTCTCTGGATAAAACCAGATTTTTAGTTATTAAGAATTTTTCCATCATTAACCTCTAGGTAATGGCTATTTTTGTACAGAAATTCTCCAGTGTTTATAATTTCTTTTAAAAAACTGATTGTATACGACATAGTTAATTTCTGCCTTTAAGACCGTTGTAGTTCAAGTACTTTAGCTGTATTGCTCTACAAGAGAAATACATGAGAGAACAGAGCCTATCATATAATTGTAGACATGCTGATTAGCGTGAGAATATGTTAAGAGGCTGTGAATTGGTGTAGATAAATACTAGGATGCATGGTCAAGGGACTTCTTAGAACAATCTGGCATGCCTGTGTACTTGATTCTTTTAGGAGACTTAAACGTATTTGTTTGCTTTTTGGTTTTTCTACAAAAGTGTAGTCTATATTCTCAGGGTGGATATATGCAAGCCTGCCTCCCTTTCTGTTACAAAAAGTGCTGGAGAGTATTTTTTTGCCATGGGAAAGTATGTAGCTGTTTGTTTATTATTATTTTTTTTATTATTATTTTTTAGCATTGTTGAAAGTTTGCTACTTGCCTGTTAGTGGTGGTGGGGTTCTGCAGAGAGGAGCAGCCCTGGGAGGCGAGCGCTGCTCCAGCCGGGTTCATCTGGGGAAACACGCGACTGGTTGTAGCTTGTTCTTACCTTTGCCATGCTAATCCTCAACGTGCTTTTCTGCCTTAAAATGCTTCAAGTTCTACTACGTATGAGCAAGATTTGATCCAGCAGACAGTATTACACGGGTGATGCTACAGATCCTGTATCCGGTGCAGTGGACCTGCCTACCCTGTGGTCGGAGGCTTTTTGTTATGCATGCATCCTAATTGTTCTTTCTGTTGGCTTTGTACGTAGTCTGAAGGGGCTGTGCACCAATGCAAATAGCCTTCTTAATACCTTATGCATTTGCATTATAATGGCTGCATAAATATTGCAGCACATCTCGGTTCACTCTCTCACTGCTTTGACTGCTGGGGTTTAAAATAGTTTCTTTCTGTGGCATAGATCTTGTTCGCGCTTGGTATCGCATTTGAGAGGGGTTCTGCAGTGCATCTTTATTAAATAGTGAAGCCTGTTTGCGATGAGGTGCAATTTTAACTTATCCATGTTCTAGTCTCCTACTCCTTTCAGCCCACAGGTTGATACAGGTACTTGTAAGAAAAAAAAAATAAAGCTTGAGCAGTTTTTCACCAACTATTTCAAAACTTGCTATATTTGGGGTTGCAAAACATGTTTGCTTGAGATTTGGTTTTGCGTTTATTTCCAGAAATCCTATAGATGTCTGTGGGAATATTTTATGCATAAGGAATGTGAAATATTCTGCCACCATTGGTTTAGTGCTGAAGCATTCAGTGACTTACGACTAACTTTACCAGAAGCACCCTGAATTTCCTTTGAAAGTGTCGATGCAGCGATGTGACTGAAAGCAGACACTCTTCTTGGGAACTGGTGGCAGATTGCCATCACCTATCTGTCAAAAGTTTGCTTTACAAAGTTGTTAAACAGAACAGCAATTAATATCACTTACTTGACTCTTAGTGATTCCTAGATGCATAGAGACCTTTTAAAATCATCTAGAAAGCCATCTTTTAAAGGTTTAAATTCATTTCTTGCAGCTACAGCCTTGTTATTAATGTATTGTGTCAAATTTTGGGAACGGTAATATATTAAACTATTACGTATATTTCTTTGGCTAATCAGTTGTAATCCTAGGATTTGTTCTGTCTTACACGGTTTAGTTTGTGAGAACTGCAGCAAGGAAGGCATGTTTAAATCATTTCTGTTTTATATATCTGATGTTAGTAGCTTGTCACTTTTTCACTTGTTTGCACATATTGAAGGGGTAGTGGTTGTTCAGGTTAAGGATATGATGAATAACCCTGTTGCTGGAACTAAAGTTACGAAAACAGTTTTCTGAAACAGTAAGTGATAGTATTGCAAGAAACCATAAATTTACTTGGAACTTCTGTATGATTGATGATTCACTTATACGTGAAGTATTCTGCATAGTGCTGCAAACAACATACATATTGCTGTAATACAGTATTTTTAACACTTATCCTGTCAAAAACTTGTGTCTACTGGAAGTTTAGAATAAGTATTTATGGTGATGGGCATGAAAATACAAGGTTAAATAATGTTGAGTGAAAGAATAAAAGTAATCTTGAAACCCTGACACCTGAGAACCTTAAGCTGTTGTATATGTATACGTCATGTGTACTTGGATTTTAATTATCCATTAGATATTATAGATAATGTTGTTTTAGTATCTCAAAGAATATGGCAAAACCACTTTAGGATTTGCTGTTGTATTGATATCTATGTTTTTGGTGTTTCCATTCTAATAGGAATTAGTATTAAATCAGAAATTGGAGACACGTTTCATTGCAGTTTGAATGGTCAGAATGATCCATTGGTTTGGCATGTTGTGTTGACTGGGGAAAAAAAAATAAACATATTTATTACTTTTATGAAGAAATATCTGAGTGGCAGCCAAAAAGACCAGCATCTGATATTTATTTGTAGCTGAGGTGCAGCAATGGTTGTGGCTATTCAGACTTTTCTTTTTTGCTTTTCCTTTCTCTTGCCTGTGACCCAGTCATGTAAATCTTGGCAAATAAGGGATTTTGCTCTCCAGTATGAGGCTTCTCTGCTGTGACTGGCCGTAGGGGTAACCTCCATAATTGTAGCACGTGAACTGCCCAGTCTCCTGTATAATAGGATTTCTCACTGTTGTATTTTTTTTTATGCTGAAAGTTAGCTTATAATCTGTTTTGTAATACACAGCATTAATCGTGTTTATTGATAATTGTCCTGGGAGCAAATACTTATGTTGTGTCAAAATACTTAGAGCAAAAAAAATACTTATTGATTGTTTTAACTGTTGCAAGGATTTTCTTTTTTTTTTTTTTTTTTTTCACAAAAGAAAGCAATTCAGTGTGTCACTGTAACTTAAAGCTTGTATAGCGCAACAATGAAGGTCCTAATAAATTTGTAGATAATTGGCCGAAGTTATACATACAGTGCAACTGCAGGTGCTGGATAAAGTGCTTTGTGCCATGGAACAGTTCAGGTTCTTAGCTTCAGTCTTGTTTTTCCTTCATGTCATACCTAATCCAGCAAAATACTGGAGTTTATTCCATCCTCATTAAAAAAAATAAATAAAAAAATCCCCCCAAACACAACAACACCCCCCCCCCCCAAATCAACCCTCAGTTGTCCAAGGCAAGGAAATAATTGAGTAATCCTTATTCTCTTTATCAGATGAACTGTTGTATTTCTGAAATTGTGATGGTAGAATTTTGTGCTCTTTTATATTCCCCTTCCCCCTCCTCCTTGAGTCAGCCTCTGCAGAAAAGCAGAACTGTGTTTTTCTTTTAGTTCTAAGGGATAACCGCGCAGACAGGAGTCGTCTTCAGATTTCTGTAAATGCCAAGTCCTGTTTAGAAGCATTTAGTTACACGGAGTCACTATGTGTAGCAGAGAGAAAATGACTTCACTAGCAAACTATATGGCTCCTGGAGGCATCAGGTGGCTTAATGCGTAAACAAAAGTCCACAGCAGTCAAAAATAGATCTTTATAAAAAGAAATAGTACAAAAAAGTGAGCTCCTAAACAAGGAAGTGAAGGGCTACCAGAGAACCCATCTATATAGTCCTGCAAAATGCTGATCATAGCGGGATATAAAGGACTTATCATGAAGACCCATTTTGCTGTTGCTTCTGATGTAGCACTCGGAGTACATGACTTCTAAAAATGTTTCCTTTAGAGAAATGATTGTACAATCAAAGGGTTTAAAGCCAAGAAAAATCCTATAAAATATGCATAATTTGGAGTGATTTGCACAATTTTCTTATTGAAGGGGTGGATGGGTTAAATGGAGTCTCAGTTCAAATGTTCTTGTTAACATACTAAATCTGCGACAATTACTTTTCTAATAGATTTTAAAATCTAATGGCTATTGTACAGTACTTGCAAAACCTAAAATATTTCTTATTAAAGAGAATTTTATAATACTGGCAGTTACATGAGCTATATTGAATTTAAGATTCTAGATTATTTCTTTTCATGAAAAGGGAAATTTATGTTAGTAAATAACATGAATTAAGGTACCTGGGAACTTGTCTTTGTGCAGCAAATTTTGTTCTGGTAAGTCCCTCTAACTCTTTTGAACTCTTGGACAGTGTGCAGATGATGGCAGATTTCAGGTTATCATTTTTTTTTTTCATGGTGGGGCTACATATTTGCTTTTGGGAATATTCAAACAATTGTTTGGCAGCTTTCTTGATAGCATATTGTGTGTGGCAGGCCTAGTGAGGAAGGAAATGAAAGTTTAAATATTATAGCCATGAGCTGTAATTCACATAATAAATAAAACAACCTTGATTTTTTTTTTTTTTTCCCCCCGTGACTTCATCCATAAATTTATTTTCTGTGTTTTAGGTCATCATTAGACACGTTTTTACAGTAGTGATTTCTCTTCTCTCTTCCCTATAAGAAGTCTTCAGATAAATGTTGGTAGTTATTTCTTGCATTCAAACTGTATACTGTCTTGTCTTTTAAAACTGTCTCTTTGCAGTCCAGCTCTTTGAGAAGCCCTAAGTCATACCCAAACAGATATCAAGGTTTCAGTTACGTGCTCTCACTGTAGTATCATGTTTTCTTCTTCTAAACCGAGAGGCTGTTTATTGAACCAATTAGCTGTTGGGTGCAAGCCAGAACTTTCTCCTGAAATCAGAATTAATGAATAAACAAATTAGACTGGAAGGATTTCTCATCTCAACGGGCAGTCACAGTTAACGTGTGACAAGGACGCGGTTCATCTCCTTCAGCCTCTGAGTCCGAGTGTGTCTGTGTCTATACTCAGTCCTGCCGAAATCCGTGGGGTAAACTGTTGAGTATGGATCGCACGTTCACATCATATATTTGATGGTATGTCTGTCTTGGAATGTTTTTGAAACCATTCCAGCTCTTCTGTAGCCAGCAGATGGGATGCACACGCCTTCATTAACAGGCAGTTAACTCCACTGGTACGACTGAATTTTCATCACGCTCCGGGTCTCTGACTTGGCTCTTTCTGCATTCCAGCTCCCACTGTTTGTTCTGCTCTCTCTGAGAAGAAATCGGCATTAGCATTACATGCTCCTGCCCTCCTGTGGTAACGAAAACCTAAGTGTTTTTCTCAAAATCGCGTTGTATAAAAATAAAAGAGAAAGAGAGGAGAATAAGGAACTAATTTTTCTCTACTGGAGCAGCTGCTCGCATCTCTCAAGATGTACTTTTCCTTTTTGGTGAAGTGTTCTGCCTCAAAAGCCCTGAGAAAATCAAAGTCACTTCTAAACTTGCTGTTACAGTATCAAAAAGACCTTGTAGCCTTTTATAGCTTTGAAGTAACCTTCTGGCCTTTTCACATCATATGTGCTATTCCTTTTGCATTAGAGTTGGGAAACTAAGGCACAGAAATTACAGGGAAGATTTTTAACAGGAGTAATGGCAATGCGATTGCTCTGCCTTCCCGTCTGTGAGCCGGTGGGAGCTGAAACCCAGTTCCTGTATGAGCCATGGAGAGTCCCTCTGGCCAGGTGACCCATGCCAAGCTCACCAGGAGGAAGGAGAAGAGGTGGGTCGCAACCCCAAAGTTACCACTCCTTCCAGACAAGCAAAAGGTCGAGTGAGGCAAACGTGTGCAAAACGGTCACTGCCATGAAATTTTTATGGGTAACGAAAGCCACGCAGGGTAGCGTGTTAGATCTCTGCACGTGTGGGAGGGTAAGAAGTAGTCACGTTGCCTGAAAGGATCCTGAAGTGGTTGTGGTGTGTGTGTGACCTCTTGTTTCTTTAATGATCCTCTGTATTAATAATACTAAAAGAAGGCTGGTCTCATCTTGGTTTCAAAATTAATGGTATATATAAACTGTGGACATACAGCTTCGATCTCTTCAGGCAAATGTTTATGTGTTATTCTCAACATGTAAAGTATTGGAACAAGAAATCTGTGTTTGTCACAGCTTTCGCTCCTGTGAGTTCCAGTGTCTACTGAAACTGGCGTTTTGCTTAAACCTGCTTCGTGTTAGCAGGGAGACTTTCACAGTTTGCACGCCATTGGTTCTTTGGGCCAGTTTGTTCGCTGTCTTTACAAATATTTAATATAAACTGATCACTTGTATACCATAGTAATCTAAAAGTATGCTTTAGAGCTGTGACTACTGATTTTCCCCCATCTTTTTGTAATTTTACAATGTCATTTTTGGTCCCACTTAATCTATGAAGCCCCTTAGTTAACAGTGAAAATACACTACACAGATTTCCAACATAAAGGAAATGCTCCAGAATAAGTTTCTGTAACCTTTGCTGTAAACTTCTTATTTTGTGACACAGAAATAAGTTAACACAAGGTAAAATGGTGTGTGGAGCATGAAAGGTTCTCATTGCAACTGCTTGTCTGTGTGCCCTTATCCCGGGGTAACGTGAGTTACACTGCCAAGTAACTGGTATGCTGGAGTGTTTGACTATTGAGTTATTCTGTTTGTGAATCTATCTGGAGATATAAAGTTTTCAAACAAAAGTAGAGGGAGGGAGCATGGAAGGCTTGTATGTGAGTGCTGCTTTCAAAATGCTGCTGTTATCTAATGCTTTTTCTAAATAGGAATCTAATAATGGTTTGAACTTTTCTCTTGCACTTTTTCAATGACAAAGCCATGATTTTTCATGTTTGGAGATGATGAGCAAAGGATGATGAGCTGCAGAGAGTTCTGCATGGGTTGTGTGTGGCTGTAAAAGCTCGTGTACTGAATTTCAAGTTGTATGTTTAAGCGCAGAGTGTAGAATAACTGCTCAGCCCCTTGTCTCCCTATCAAGAATAATTTTTCTTTCCTCTCTAAGCGTATCCAAAGGGCAATGAAGGTGGTGAAGGGTCTAGAACGTGAGTCTTATGAGGAGCGGCTGAGGGAACTGGGATTGTTTAGCCTGGAGAAAAGGAGAGACCTTATAGCTCTCTACAGCTACCCGAAATGGAGGCTGTAGAGAGGTGGACGTCAGTCTCTTCTTCCAAGTAACATGCAATAGGACAAGAGGAGCTTTAGATTGGACATTAGGAAGAATTTCTTCACTGAAAGGGTTATTAAGCATGGGAACAGGCTGCCCAGGGCAGTGGTTGAGTCACCATCCCTGCAGGTATTTAAAAAATAGGTGATGCTTAGGGACATGGTTTAGTGGTGGACTTGGCAGTGTTAAGGGTTGGACTTGATGGTCTTAAAGGTCTTTTCCAACCTTAATTCTATGCTTGTAACTTTTGAAGCAGCAGAGGGTGAGATGGGCAACAGCCTGGGATATCTATTTAAATTATGATTTTCATATAAATTAGGCATTGTATAACCTGGTCTATGAACTAAATGAGAGACTAAGGAACTAGTTAACAAGTTTACATTTGTGGGGTTGTACTCTGGCTGTTCCGTATGTACTGCGGGTGTGTGTATATATTCATCCAGTACAAACGTGTTGCTTTTTTGTTACTAAAAGTAAATGGGTGGAACTTGATGAACAGAATGGACTTAATGCTGGGAATGTTACCTTTCATCCAGTTTTTGACCACTTTTCAGGTGGCTGCTCTAATACGTAGTTTACACTGATCCATTACACAGATGATAATTCCAAAACCCCAACGCTTAGGATTCATTTGGATTCTGATTTTCCTTGCTGCCAAAACTCTATTTACCAGCTAGCGAGTGCTGTAACTTGTGTTAACAGTCAGATGGGGCGGACTGGTTGTATGGCCATTTTTCTTCATCTGATGTGACCATGGGCACTTTACATCTCAGTGTACTGTTATTATTATTGATTATTATTAATATGCAGCTTTTAGTGCTGCCTAGTGCTTGCAGCCTAATGTAAATAAAATTTCCGAGCTTGAAAAGCAGTAATAAATTGAAATGAGTTTTTTCTGATATGAAAGCTTAAACGTGTGATCACAGAGCAAAGTAATCGGCCAGTGCAAGGAATTTTGTTCTTTTAAATCAAGCTTTTAGTTTGCCTGTAAGGTTCACTTTTTGGTATGAGGTGTTCTGATATTCTGACACTGTTGTAATTGTACCATTATAAGTGATATATACATATATAAAAATAAAAGGGGGGGGGCAGGGAGGATTACTTCCCCACTGTTTGTGAAGTTCATCAGATTGACTTGTGGATCGCTCAGCTTTATTTTGGTACTTTTGATGGTATGTAGTGGTTCTTGAAGAAGTAATGTGGTGTTTTGTTTGATGCGAGTCTTTTAATATTTGAAACAATATCTAGAAATAATAAACAACAAATTGAGAGCTCCTGATGCTAATATAAGTGACAAAGAAATTTTAACTGGAACAGATGGTATTTTTTTCAGCTCAATTTAGATTTGCTGTTTTATCTGTCTTTTATTTTTTATTAATTTTAAGTAAGACTTCAAGACTTAAGCATGCTCATTGTTAACGGTCTTGGTCTCTAGAAATATCTGATTTCCCCCCCCACCGTGCATTTAGGGAAATTCTCTTTCGACTTGATATATCCCTTAAGCTAAATAGTATTCTGTTCACTCAGTGTTTGAAAAATTATTTAAAAGGAAGATTCAGGAGTTGCTGGGTTGATGCTGTAGCTGCTGCTGCTTGTTAAAGTGTTGGTGTTAGTTTTCCTAAGGAAACGTTTTAGTTGCTAGATTCTTAATAGTTAAATTTTAGTCAAAGCACAGATTATAACGGGTCAAAAAAACCCTCTTAAGCTGCAATGATTGTATTTTCTTGCACTAGTCTCAAGCTTTAATGTTTTTCTTGAGATACCTATAATGAATAGTTGGTCTTTCTACCATAGTTTCTTTAGTGGAAACATTCAGGTGTCCTCTGTTGGCTTCAGTCTTGCTTTTTGAGTGTAAGGACGTGTGCAAGTTTTTTAGTCTTATAAAAAAAAAACCAAAAGAAAAGCACTGTGTTACTTACCCGAGATGGTAAAATTTTACATTCTTGTTTCACTTTACACTAAATAATGATTTTGTTCAAAAAATAATCTAATTTCACTGCTGATTTAATTGTTGTTTTGTTGTGGTGGTGTTTTTTGGTTTTTTTTTTTGTGGTGGTGGTGTTTTTTTGTGTTTTTTTTTTTTTCTTTTTTTTTTTGAGTGAGAGTTCCTCCCTAGTTCTGGGCCTGTATTTGGGAACTGCTTGTTGGTATATGAATACAGATCCCAAAAATAGTGATCAAATGCAATTACTATTTGCAATTATTTCTGACCCCAGAGGGGAAACCCAAATAGGGGTCTGTAACCGTTCCAGTTTTGCAATATAATGGATTTGTAGTAGTATTTAAATTGGTTGCTGATAGTTGATAGCTGAATCCCAAATTTAGAGAAGGATCAAACTCTACTGATGCTTTTGTTTTTCATAGATGCCAGGTTTTCTTTTTGCTGATCTAATGTAGTGTGGAGAGTGAAACAGCCATTTCCTTCTTGCTTTTTGGGATCTCTCTCAGACATCGAAAATACTGCATTTATGGTGCCATGTGCAGATATTCGAAATCTGATTTATGGTCACGTGAACTCTGTAAGACTTGTTCTTAAACAAAACACCAAGCCTCTCATTCACATCAAAAAAATGTCACCTACTGAGTGGTGAATGTTAGTAAGTTCTGTTGCATTCTAGAGATTTTTGTTTTTTAACGTTCAAGCTTTTGTATATTAGCAGCTTTGTATATTGTGTATGCCAGCATGAACATTATGTTGGAGCATGCAGGACAGCATAGCTTGGTAGCAGTACACTGGCCAGAATTGCCTTGCAGGACAATGATTTGCTTCCTTTTTCTGAAGGAGGGGTGGAAGGGCTATTTGGGCAACAAATATTTCAAGCACTGAACTCTTTCTTAGATACCACTTTGTAGCCTCATCCAGCTTGCTGGACATACTAGTACCATGGAAAAGGATGGAGGGGATGGGCAATTTTCTAGCAGGTTCCTGCACAATTATGGTGTGATTGTAAATATAAGAGAGGAAGTGGACCCATAGAAGCATCCCTTGAAGATGTTAGTTTGTCTGGGGAGAGATGAAGAAGTCTTGAATTAAAATGATAGTTTATTAATAAATTCTAGAAGTAGGAAAGAGGTAGTACTGCATAAGATCAAGTGTGCTGAATACAGCCTGCAGTAATGAGCCTGACAATAGCAGGGATCATCTGGCCTGGACTTAGTGCTAATGTTATGTTATTTGCTCTGTAAAATAAGCTAGAGCTTGGTTGTGAGAGAAGTGAGCGGTGAAATAGTATCATCTGCACAGATCTGACACAAGGAATTTAGGAGTTAGAAGACAGTGCATGATGCGTCAAACAAGAGAGGCCGTGATTAAAGCCTCTTTCTCCCAGTCGTGCTTCCAACTGGTAGTCCTCACAACTACAGATCAAATTTTTAGTCTTAGCAAGCAAGAATCATTTTAAATTAAAATTTCCTTGCTTGCATCATGTCTGAATTTGATCTCCATAGGATGCTGATTTAATATAAAGTGATTTTATGTGTACCTTAATTTTTTTAAAAAAAGGAAATTTAAAATGCATGTTTATAGCATTTAATTATATTTTAATACTAAGCCAATGCTGATAATTGTCAGACCAGTTATGTTACTCACTCTGTGTAAGAATTATGGAAGCTTTTGGTTTGGTAGGAATTTGTGTAATACGGACAAGCGTTATTCGGCTCTTCAGATTGCAGCAGATTCTCCACCTTCTGTTTGAAGAATTATTGTCAGAGAATGCAAGAAGGGGAGGAAGGAGGAATCGTGGGGGAGAGAAGCTGCCCCCGTTTGCACAACCTTATGTCCGACAATTACAGGAGCTGGAGGCTGGTAGGGAGGAGAAGGTTTCGTCAGACACATGCTAATCCTTCAGCCCTGCGCAGGAATAAAAGACTTGATGTAATTTGTCTGTTTCTTGCCTTGCAGCAAAGGGAGGGATGGAGAAAGGCTTGGGACAGGACAGTGGAACACAGCACTGGCATGTTGTGCCTTGCTGCAAAGGGAGTGTATACTGAGAAGGTGGCATTGGTGCACCCCCCTGTTGCAGGGGACGCACCAGTTCAGGTCCTGCTCCCCATGCCATCTCTAGTTCTGTTGTCCTGCCTGTCTGCCACTACCCTTTTGTCGTTATTCTGACATGTTCTCTTTTAATCTGAATTACTTCAACCTGTACTACTCGTGTGAGTATCAGGTGGTTGAAATACCCATCTCCTGCCCTGGGCATCAAAGCGAGAATCCAGGCTCCATCACTTTGGCGAGCTGTGCAGCAGAGGTTGGGTGCAGTACAGGGACATGCTGCAAGGAGCCAAGAGCCGTCCTCACCTCTCTGTACATCAGAGAGGAGCCAATGCGGGCAATCCAAACACAGTGAATCACCTCTTTTCAGCTCATACTGCCTAGTGCAGTCCTCCTGTCCATTTATTTAACACGTACAGATTTTGCAAGGTACAAGTGTCTGGAGACCAGCAGGTCTGTTGAGGCACTATGTTGTGCCTCAGCTAGTGTAAAGGTTGCATTTTGCTTAGTCATTTGTTTTACAATAACTTTTAAATGTTCGCAAACAGATCGGATGATTCCTTGCTGAGGTACTTAGACATTTATAAATTACATCTGTTTTTTGTCTAAAGCAAAGGGCAATAAGGTGTAAGAATGTCATTCATTATAAATAGGCATACGGTACAATTTCTTTTTATTTTGCTAGGATAGTGGTACGAATTTTTGTGTACCTTTAAGCTGGCCTCCTTTTTCATCAATTTTTTCAGATTTTCATTATGTTACTTCATTTATTAGAAAGGGATGAGGTAAAAGGCTTATTATTGCATGATATTTGTACAGTATTGTTTAATTCAGTTTGTGTGTCTCAATTTTTTCAGATTCACATTGGTGCTACTTTCTACTTTTACAATACACAAGCCTTTCAAGCATGCCTTTCAAGAGTATATCATCCAGTTGGTTTTTGGCAAGCAGAAATCATGTTTTTCACTATTTCTAGTAAAAATGTCATTGAAGACCTTTTGTTTTTTTAGAAAAAATAAAAAAGGATGCTTCATCTGAACAGATTTTGAAGAATCTGCTTGGAAGGAATCACAGTGGTTTTCTTTTTTCTTTTTTTTTTCTTTTCAAGGAAAACATCTTGTTCCTGTGAAGACACCAAATATATCATGCATTTTCCAGAATTGTTAGTATATGTGAAATAATCTTTTAATCAGGCTCCTAGTTATGAACAAAACACTATTCGGTGCCATTTGGAGTCTTCTGGGTGTCAGGCTGGAGTTTAAGATGTTGTGTGGTTAAGGCTCCTCGACAGCAGGAATGAGCATGAGGAGTATTTGTGGCAGGTCTGGACTTTAGGTGGTTCGTCGTAGGAAGGTGAATAGAGCTTGCTTTCTCTTCCACATTTGTTTCAGTTTTATTTTCTTTCCTGGGAAAGAAGTCTCTGGGGTTGTCACTAGAATCTTGAAGAATGTGGATGAACTTGCAAGAAATTCAAATGTTGTCATCTTTGGGGTTTTTTTGTAATGCTCATGCATTAAATGTTGATTGGAGAAAAAAAACCAAAATGTGTAAAAACTAAACAAAGATACTCTAAGAAGTTACGAAAATTAAGTTTGCACTATAAAGCAGGCAAAATTAGACAGGTGTGAATGAGATGGCTTCTAGTGCTTTAGGTGACCACGTCTGTCAGAATGTGTTTAATACATCTCCAATTATTACATACTTTGCCTTCTTTAAGACCCCTTCTCCATGCAGTGTGTAGGAGCAGGAGTGGTGTTTGACTGATTACTGTCTCAATATTTTTATATCTGTGATATTCTCTTATATGGAGTTTCTTACCAGCTGCCTCTTGCCTGCCACCCATGCCAGCCAGCCTCCCATCCCTGTTCTCCCAGCTCCTGCCTGTTTCTCCCCTCCCATATTTCTCAGCTTGCCTGTGCTCCAGGCAGGAGCTTTTCTCCTCTGTGTGGCCACTGTGACCCCATGGAAGGTGGGGGGAGGATGGTAGGAGGGTGTCTCAGGCAGATAGGAAAGGCCTGTTCAGCCACTCTGCGTTTGACTTGCTCTGTGGGAAAGCCTTATTTCAAAAGAAGTCGGCGTGTAGGAGTCGAGGAGGTGAAACAGGCTCAGGGTTTATGAAATACTCGGCTCTTTGTTGCCAGAGGAATTCCTTGCAGTTTTCTTATTAGAGGTTTGAAAGTGGCCAGGAGTGAATATATGGTGAAATTCACTGTGGCATCAGACATCACCTTAACAGATTTGAAGTCCATAATTTAAAATGAAACGCCATAGTTTTTACGAAATCAGTGTTTAGGTTACCTTTGACATGAACAGAGTAATGTGCGTTTACCAGCTCTGTCTTATAAACAGCCAAACCCCATAAATTATCGTACCTTTTCCCTCTGTTCTCATGTCCCATCAAGGCCCCTCTCCCAAAACAAGCCCCAAAACCCCCAAGGGCTGCCAGGCAGCTGCTGGTAAACATTAGCTTTGAGGAGTGAAGTCTTAAAAAGTTCACCATGATTGAAGAAGCCTTTGCCACAGAGCATTGGCTGTATAGAGCTGTATACAGTGCTATCCGAATCACCCAGAATCCACATCTATTTGCTTAAATAGTATTTCCCTGCTTTATGTCATTATGTTTAATTCTCTTCTGCTCATGGGGGAAAACAGTTGAAAGCCTTGAAGAAGGCTTGGGAGCAATCTTATTCTCCATCACCTTATCAGGGTGTATAATGAGCCTACATTTCTATGGTGCTGTTAATTTAGGAAGTTCCCCAAGGTATTTCTAAGTTGCTTCAGCTTCTCCAGCTGTGGTTGAGCATCATTTCAAGCCGTGGTGCAGGACAGTGGTCTGTCCATTGGAACGTGGAAGCTGTTTGACCATGTGCAGTAACGCAGCACAAGGGGGTAAGGACAGGGAGGGAATAATGCAAAATCCAGTTGAAACTGCAGGGAGAATCTGGGTAGGCAGAATGCAGTTAACCTGGGAAATCCATGTAGCGTTTAATAATGAGAATCTAGCTGGAGTGGACACACGCACTACAGGAAAAATACCATTTCTCTTTGGCGGTTTGTAGTTCTTGCATCTGAATAAGGACTCAGAGGGTGGAAGTGGTCCATCACATCATGTTTAGGCAAATGTTTGCTGGAAAAAAGAGATGTGAGTATTTTAACTTAAATCCAGTTATCTGAAATGTAGCAGCTTCTTTGTACTCTCGTTCTATCAATATACTAACTTGGCCTGAATCATTTTGCCTTTGCCAGGTAAAATGCATTTATTTGAAAGGGTCATATTACAAAACCAAAAAAAAAAACTCACTGGAAAAACACTGGTTAAGCCGTAATGGGGGAAGATGTGTAGATCTTTTTGATTTTTTTCATCCAGAATATTCTAAATTTGTTTTGCATTCCTGTAATGTTTAACTGTATAATGTAAACTTTGGAAAAAATGTGCCATCCTGAAGAAAACAACTCTGGCTGATCATTGTGCAGTTTTCGAATAAATTTTCTTTTTACTTAATTTAGTTGTAACGAAGCGGAAATGTACACTTAAATTGGAGCAAATTTGATTCTGATGGTGGTTGGTATCTTTTCTCTGTAAAGAATGCCGATCTGTTGAAGGAGATATTTATTTTCTGAGAGCAGGTCAAATGCAAAGTATGTTAATAACTTCTAAAAGTGAGGAGATTTGTAACTGGAAACTTATGGGTAAATATGTATTTCTTTTTGGACTTTCAGCAGACACTTGTATATCTTCCAAACTTACTCATGTTAGCTGGAAAGTAAAAGTTATTGCATATATCCTTTTCTATACATTTGTTATATTTAAACTAGGTGTTCGATAAAACAAACATATCCAAGCTTTTCTCATTTTAGCTGAAGATCAAGAACTGCGAATAATCTCAGCTGGAAAAAAAATTGAGCAGAGGCCAGATATTGTGCAGTGCCGAGCTGCCATATGTAGTTATTGTGGCTTTGTCTGCTAGAACATAGAATGTAGAGAGTCATCGCTGTTTTTCATGTTCAGAATGGTCTTAAAAGTGCATTTTAAGTTGATTTTTAGATAGGCTTTTTTTCCTAGCATAGTAACCCTCTGCAAAGGGATCTTGTGACTTCCACAGTTACTAATTATGGTCAGAAAATTCAAGGGACTGAGAGTCATCCAGCACTGAACTTTGTGAAATGGTCATACTTATTACATAAAAGCATGTTGAAGAAGATGAGCGAACTTACTGGATCAAATTTGGAGACAAAGAAACAAAGAGAAATGCTCCACTAAACAATATTTTTGCATTTTTGCTAGGTAATTTTGCATTGCTGGTAGGAGCCAGGGTAGGATGCTACCCTGGATAGTAAGACAGCAATATCTTATTTATCTGAGATGGGAGCTAGCATGTGGTTTGTCCCAATTTCTGTAGGATCAACAAAAATTAAGTTGATAATATAGATAATTAGTAGGTAATATATTGCTCTATGGTTGCTTCATGTGTTTACTTTCTCTCCTGCCCATCATTTTTGTTTTGTCTCCTGTTTGGTTGGTTTTGTTTTGATATGTTGTTTTATTGCCCGGAGGAAACGGTGAATAGAAGAAAAACATTTGATGCTGGTTTAAAGTTTGCATCATCACCTTTGGTGGGACCAGTGCCATTTTCTATCAAATTTGTAACAGCCATGTGTGGCAGGTGGATTCCTTTGTTTCTAGGAACTGTTGAGGGACCTGAGTGGTGGTGCCTGGGTGCTGCATAGTGGTAATAGTGAAGTTTGGTTGTTTTTTTTTTTATAGTGGAAAGTAGGTTTTTGCTACAGCAGGGTGATTTTTATTCAAAGAAGGGTATTGGGTTGATTGTTCTTGTGGCAGGTTGTGTGTCACCAGAGATGCAGAATTTGTATAGTCACAAAAATAACTGGATTTTCCTAGATTAATACGTCCATTTAGAATAACCTTTTTTTATGGTAGGACCTGTACCAAGACTGGGAAACTTGTTTCATCTACCAAGTTACGATTTTCAAATTTCATGTATTATGCAGGATTACACAGCCTGCCGATACAACAAGTTACCATGGAAACGGAGACATGCAGCCCAAAAGGTACATGCTGGGGGACCACACATGCACAAAGTACCTTTTTACATATTAAAATAAGCTGCCGCATGGAGTTAGCAGAATTCTTTGTACTTGCTCTTAGAGTCTATTTCTACAAAAACATGAAATGGTATTTTATAACTTGGCCGAAAAACTAGTGGGTTTTTTTCCCATGAAGGAGAAAAAGACAAAGTGCTTCATAGAAATGATGTCGGAGCGCATAGAATGAATCACAGTATGTATATTTTTGTACTTGCTCGATGAGTTCAAAGGCAGGGCACAAAAGATTCTTTCTACCCCCTAGGAACTGAAGGCGTAGGTGACTTTCTGTCTGCTAGCGTGGAGCCTTCGTGTCATGATAGATCTGGACTTTGGTATGTGACCTGGCATTTAGTGCAATGAAGTACTTCCAGAGAGCAGCAAATCTGGTGTCTGGGGAATGAAAAGATGGATTTGAAAGCTTTGAAACCGGCAGCAGCATCCCTGTGCCTGTGTATTTGCTGTGGAAGGGCAGGATTGTGTTGGAAGCTGGGATGGGGTGTCCTGGGAGATACACCTGGTTCTGCAAGCACAAAGTGATCAACCTCCAAACACCTCTTGAAACTAATTTGCTTATTTATAGTAACTTCAGCTTTAATTGCACCTGAGTTTGTATGTAATTAGGTGCCTACAGTTACAGATGCATCTGCAGATTTAAGAAACCACAAGCAAAACATAAGCAAGCCTTCAAAAATGGGCTAGTTGTTGCCCCCTTGGTCTGATGTTTGTTGAGTTGTTCCCTCAACCTTCAGGTTCTGATGGAATGCGAGACTGGGTTATGCTCAGCTGTTCTGCAGCCGTGGAAGCGGCAAGCGGGCAGGGAAGGATCTTGGCTGTGGTCCTTTGGCAGATGAAGGTATCCTAAAGGGCTTAGCGGGCTCTCGGGGTCCAGGTCTCCTCGCTGGCCCAGCTCCACTGCTTGGGCCGTGCCTGTGGGGAGGCACCAAGCTGCTCCCTCGGTGTGAGAGGGGATTAGGGGGGAAAGTGGGGTCACATCCAGATATACGGAAATCAGGCTGGATTGAGTGGTCTGTAAACTACCATCTGCTGGCCATTCATTTACAGGACTGAGATGAATTTAATGGTCATCCTTCTCTGTTGAACAAGCCAGCCATTGCAGCTGGCGCTAAGAACCATTATAGTATTACGCTGCTGTCCTGTGCTCTGAAATAAAGGAGTTTTCTTCCCAAAGAAGAGAAAGTTGGCATATTCTTTTTGTCGAGATAGATGAGGTGATGTTTTTGATCTCTGGTGATGTGATGGCTGGCGGTTCCCGTGCTGTCTCCATACCTCTGAATTGAGGTTTTGTGTTCAGAGGAGCTGTGCAACCGCCGGGTGACTGATTCAGCACTTTGCTCCCAGCTGGTCTGCGGTGGCTGCAGCAGCAGAAGCTCAAATGCACTTACGCAGATGAAAACTCTCTAGGTCAGATGTTTGAAGCTAGTAAATTGTAGGAGAGAATGTGCTTTGTTTGCAAGTGACTCGTTGGCTTAAGCTATTTGGGTTTTGAAATGAAAGTAGTGACCCATCTTTTTTTGCATGTGTGGTATTGAGAATGGAAAGTCATTGTAGCTGTTTGGGCTGAGCTTTAAATTTCATCCATTGCTTATTGATGTGTTCATATTTGTGGTGTAGTGGAATATGTAATCTTTTTGATAATATCCCATGCTATTCTAAGTAAATGATAAATACTTTTAAGAAGGTAGATTTTTTTTTTCCCCTGTTTGTTTGTGAACAGGTGTTGGCTGCAATTACTAAACACCATTTGAACTCTGCCTTGTTGTTAAAAGCCACTTAGGTCTGACTAATCAGAATTTCCTAGATCAGAATTGCAAACTCAAAACATTTTGGTTTTTATTTTGTAATATAATCATTGTCTGCTTACTCTGGAGTGACAACTATCAGCTGATTCCTTATTTCTTTGACATGTTTAATATGTGGAATAATCCTTTTCTGGTTTTTGGCTTGAAAAGCCCATGCCATGGTGTATACGCTTTGGGTTGTTTAGTACAAGCACAGAATGAAGAGACAAATCATCCCTATTCCATGATATAAAATTAAACATGGAGTGAGGAATTTTCTTTTCAAATGCTGGCTCGTAGGTTTCTTGCTATGTTACAGAAGAGGTAAAATTCTGTTTTATTTGAGTGTAATGTAATAGGCTTTAGTGAAAATGATGCCTTAGATATCACATGCTTGGAGTATTAGAAATGTTTATGATTTGAAGTGCCTGTTTTGTTTACTGAAACACAGAACAGGAACCAGTAAGCATTTAAGTGGAGCTGTAGAGTCACCATTTTGTAAGATGATGTGCCACGGTGATGTTCCTTTGGCAGAAAAGGCTGTGGTTGGTTAGCCTCAGCACTTGAGAGGGAAATATTTCAGCAGTGGGAGAAGTATTTCAATTAACAATTTCTTCTTCAAGCCATCTCTCTCAACTTACAGGGAACTTTCATGTACTTGCAAGTCACAAGACATGTAATGCATCCTCTGAGAACAGAGGGACTGCTGAGAGAGGGCTACTCTTGTGGAGGGACAGCCTCTTCTGGAGGTGTCCCACCGCCCCAGGGCAGGAGCAGTGACACTTGCAGTGGGACCTTGGTGCCGTCAGCGAGGTGAGCTTTGGCCGTTCCTGCTGGCTGGCTGCCTCCAGCACCTGGGGTTTGGTCTCCTTGGCACCAGTGCAGCCCTGCTGCTGGTCGCCTGATGTGGCATTTCATTAGAGAGCTGCATGCTCACTGCTTGGGAGTTTATCCATATAACATCGAATTTAAAACATGTAACTGGGGAGAAATCTGTACTAAGCTGTGAAGTAATATTGGCAGTGGATTTTTTTTTTTTTTGGGTACTAAAGTTGCTCTGCAGTAGTGGGTAGGAGACAGTTAAATCTTTTACAGCCGCCTTTGAATAGCAGTTGGGTGAAAGCCTTTATCTCAAGCCTCATGTTGTATTAGATAATGACCAGGAAGCATCAGTATATATATTACCAAGTTGCAGGTGATTAGTTTCGTCTTATTCCTAGAAACGCAGACATGACTGTTCCTATGTTACCACATTTTTTTATGAAACATTCATTGCATAAATGTTTTGGGTTCTGTTGTTCGGAGTAACTGAAATCTCTTTTCAATTACTTGTACATATGAAAAAAAGAATCAGTAAAATATACAATGTTGATGTCTTAGTATTTTTCAGGCAGCTAAGGAAGGTGATACAGTTTAGGCTGAAGTTGTTTATGTTTCTGAAGTTTCGTCAGTTACAGTTGACAGACAAAAATTACATACATCTGGATTATGTTCACCAGACATCAGGAGGAATGAATCAAAACTCTGATTCTGGTTATTTATAGCTATTTACAAATATTTTACTTAAAAAAAAATAAATATATACATATATATATATTCGGAACAGGGAAGAGATTATTTTCCTTAACTTCTCTACAAGTTTCATTTTCCTTCATATTCTGCAAGAGTCTTACTTAGTTTCCCAAATTCTCCAGCACATAACAGTTAAATGTTTTTATGTCAATTAATATTGACAGGAAGTCAGTTTGAACAGCATTGGAAAATGGAAGTAGTTGGCAGAACTGGCTAATTTCACTGAATTTCCTTTTGCTAAAAATATCTGTAAAAGAAGCTCTCCTTTTGAGATACAATGAATGCTTGTTTGACTGTAGTTTAGAATTGATGATGACTCTTGTCCTTTAACCAAAAGGGCTTGAAAAATATGAATAACCTTTTGAAACATATTTAGCTTCCTTTGTAGTATATGTAATTACGCTCACGTCTGCCAAAAGTTTATATACGTGCTTAACTTGATGTATGTGAGTAACCCCACCAGCTTGAATGATCTGCAATAGAAAAATTGTTCTGTAGAGCCGCTTATGTGAAGTTGAACATTTCATTTGTATACATGTTGGTAGGGTTAAGGAGTTCTGCGTGTAGCGTGTAGTTGCTCTGTTGAGTTTTGTCTCAAAACTCGGTCATTAATGTATGAAACGGCAAGATTTTAGTCCTGCTAACTGAAAGCATACAGCATCAAATATGTATTCTTATTTATATTGCATGCAAATACATTAAAAATTATTTTAGATAGGTTGTGACGGCATGTATTAAAAGTTACAAAATGCTAGAAATAGGATGAGTTTCATATAGTTGTTTAGGTCCTGTGCTGCCTCTGTGTTATGATAGAAGAACATCATACTGTACTTACAGGACAGCCTAGAACAGTTGTTTCACAGACTTGGCCAATTTGGGCGGTAAATCAGCATTATTTAGCTAGGAAGACTTCTTGCTTGGACATGTTTCACTTGTGGAAGGTAGTGATGTATGGTGACTGAGGGGATTTTTGCTACGGGGGTGGTGAGACACTGGAACAGGCTGCCCAGGGAAGTTGTGGATGCCCCATCCCTGCAAGTGGATTGGGATTGGATGGGGCTTTGAGCAGCCTGGTCTAGTGGAAGGTGTCCCTGCCTATGGCAATGATTTTGGAACTAGATGATCTTTAAGGTCCCTTCCAACCTAAAACATTCTATGATTCTATTTTAAGAAGAGCAAGGGTTGTTTCATGAATTAAAGTTCGGCCCTGGCTCTTGCACTTGCCGGGACTTTTTCCGCCTGAAGTAAACAGAGGGGAAGAAAGATTGCAGGGATGTCAAGAGTAATGGGAATCACTAGGACATAAATGTTGCCTTGTGGCAGAGGATTTTACTGCTTCACAGAGTGACTGGGTGAAACCCAGCTGGTACCTGCTGTACTTCTGCAGGGTGATGGGACCTTCTGCTGTTGGGAATCCCAGCCGTGGTGAGTGGGCAAGGGAAAGGGGAGATACTGGTGTCTTAGGGGTGTCTCAGCCTCTGGAGAGGTGAGGCTGTTCCAGTCAAGGCATTTTCTTTGATGTGATTCCCCCCGCCTTGGCTTTTGTGGTGTTTCATCTGGTAAAGGTCTCATCATAACCTTTTTCTTCTACTTGTAGTCGTTCTAGGTATTAGAGAATTACTCTATTTGGAAAGAACAGCTAAATCTTCTCAAACTATTTTAAGTACCTTTTGCAGTCTCAGGCAGTAATTAAAATCCTCAGTAAAGAGATAACAATGACATAGGTGCAGTACATTTAACTGTTAGCCTTTTGTCAGTCTGAACAGGGAGTGCATTTTAAAGGTTGGCTGCGCTGCGAGCTTGGCTGCAGTTTCCATGTGTGAGAAAACCACGGCTGCCTGTGGCTTGCCTGCAGGTTGACTGCCTCTAACATCTTCAACTGTGGGGCGATGGTGAAGTCTTTGGGTCGTGACCCTTTGTATTTTGCTCTGAATTTTCTTTATATGTTTCAGATGATGTTTTTAATGACTTCTCAATTTTTATCCTTTTGTATAAGCAAAAGATTGCTGTTCCTTACCAGAAAATGAAACGTTAAACTGGCATATTGAAACAGGGAGCCCCCCTCGTCTTTTTTTTAAGGTACAATTAAAGTAATTGCTAACGAAGACAGTGAAATGCGTGCAGATTATTTGGAGCATTTGCACTACCGAGCTGCTTTCAGCAGTGCTAATCTCCAGCCGTCTTTCGTTTCTGAGGCTCTTTCAAAACCTCCTTCAGCTGCAGTGCACATAAGAAATGAAACAAATCTCTTGGCGGGTTCTAAATTTGATTAAATTGAAAGCTCATGAGAGCAGCAGCCCTTTGAGTATTTTGCACTTAGGGGTTTGATGCGGAACAGTAGCTGTCTGGCACTGCTACGTGTTTTCTGTGTATTATCAGAATTTAGAAACTGTGTTAGTTCTCGATTCTTTGTTTTACTTTTCATACTGAAAACAAGTTTTCAGGCATTTCAGGCGCCCACCCTTTAGTCAGCTTCGTTTTTGCGTTTTGGAGTCATTACGTTTCTTATTGCTGGAGTTTTACAAGCATGTAGATTATACAGTGCTGAGAACAAGTTTTAAAATACAGTGTAGTGAGGTTGGTAATCTTGAGGATAGGTCAGATTAATGGATGGTGTAAAAGCTGGGTGGAAATCTTAAGGATGCAGTAAGGAACCGGGCTTATGCTGCTTTAGAGAACTCTGCGTTGGAGAAAATTTCCAAGTTAAAAGCTGCTGTTGTTTGCTGTTGCCAGCAAATAGCCATGGTCCTTTGCAACAGAGTTGTCCAGAACACAGTAAGTGGAGGCAGTAGGGTTTTTTTGATATTATGGGGTTTGTAGCACACACTTTGTGATACTGCAGCAGTAATGAATCGGAGTGAGGGACTGGAAGGCACCTCCTGGGGGAGATTCTCTTTTGAGCTTTGTTACTAAAACAGCTTGATTTGCAGCTGAGGTAAAGTGGCTTGCCCTTCTTACCATCCTTAAATAGATTGTTCTTTACCTTTTTTTTTTTTTTTTAATGTGAACAAATATATTGAAGAAAGTGTGCTCCTTTGTGTTCTCCGGGCACATGTTTATACTTGGAAGGCAAGTGTACAGAGCATAACTGTGCAATTAAAAATAGTTACTTGAGCTTCGCTGAAAAATGTTTGTATTTCTAGTACTTGATGGCTTAAGTATGCAAAATATTATTTAATTGATTTTGATTACGAGCTTTATGAACTTGTGTCAGAAGATGGAATGCTAGGACAGCAACACAGCTCCTGTGGAGGTTTTAAGGGTATTTTAACATAGCTCAGTGGCCGGGGAAGCAGGGTACTCTTCTGACATACAAACATTCTTCATCGGTGAATGCTGCATAACAAAGGAAAGTTAATTCTAGGCTAAAAGGTGAACTAACATGGAGGCATGAGATTATTGTTGCCATTGACTGACCGTTTATTTTCTTCCACAAAGATACATTCAAAATCTTCTCCAGAGTATTCAGAATTGGGAAGTTCTCGGGCATGTCATGTGTTTTGAACTGAAACATGAAGCAAAGCTACTTTCTCTGATGCATGGTGATTTTGTAAAAAAGAAAATGGGGCTCTACAGCTTTCAGACATCTGTTAGCTTATTAGGCTGCATTATAGTCATTAAAGGGGGGAAAATTCTGTCTAAATATTGTCTAAATAAAAATACTGTCTAAAGATATGTCATAGCCTACTCTCATGAGAAACTCCTTCATAATTTTACTTGTCTTGATACATATTATTTTTTCTGAGCTTTCAGTTGACTTTTGATAGGTTTATTTTAAAAATTCTCGTGTTTGCGTCTTCAAACCACGTGTAGCTGGTGACAACATTCTGTTTCATGTTAAAAGCAGAGACCTGCAGTTCAGAGCTGGTCAGAAGGCAGATCTCGAGGTGAAATGTTTGTGTTACAGTAGCATATTAGATTTCATTGTAGATTGAATTGAGACTCTTTTGTGCTGAAAGAATAAGTCTGTACAGGTTTGTTTGAAGAGGGAGGCATGTAAAATTATAGCAGATCTTTATTGACTGGGCATTGAGGGTAGAGGGAACATTCATGTTGATGACCAGAGTGTTATGCTAAGAACTAGCAAAGATGTAAATGGTGACTCAAATGTAGTACTGAAGGCAGTATTATGTTTAAGAACTGTAATTTTTCTTTCCTCATGTATACTAATTAATGTAGCTTTTCTACCACAGTGGGTCTTCTGCGCAATATGTGTAGTATTTTTGTTTTAGCACTGGGTTTTTCATTGACGTTTGAAGAGAAGGACAAATCATCAACCTGAATTAGTGAGCACAGGCTTGATGTAGAAACATTCAACATTTAACTGGAGTTAAGTTTTATATTTACACTAACTTTGGCTTCTTTTCTCTCTATGTTCCAGAAGTACCAATACGGAGCATTTGACCTTCTGATCTCTACAGCTGAATCTCCTGATACCAGGATTAGGAAAGAGTGCCTTCAGAACCAATATGTAGCAAATGGGTATCACACCTCCGAAGCTTCTCCCTTGGTTCAACGCTTGCATGTTTTAAGGATCCTTGTCGCCTCAGCAGTGAATTGTTCTTGTGAACTTCAGAATCGGATTTCATGTGGTGCTTGCTAAACATTGAGTCACCATGAGTAGTAATCTAGGGAAAGAAAAGGACTGTAAAGAGAAGGATCCAAAAGTCCCATCATCAAAAGAAAGGGAGAAGGAGGCCAAAGCCTCTGGAGGATTTGGGAAAGAGAGCAAAGAAAAGGAGCCTAAGACCAAAGGGAAAGATGCCAAAGATGGAAAGAAGGACTCCAGTAGCACGCAGCCTGGGGTAGCTTTTTCAGTGGACAATACGATAAAAAGACCTAATCCAGCCACAGGTACCCGCAAAAAATCCAGCAATGCTGAAGTGATCAAAGAGCTAAATAAATGCCGGGAAGAGAATTCAATGCGCTTGGACTTGTCCAAGAGGTCTATACACATGCTTCCATCAGCTATCAAAGAGCTAACGCAGTTAACAGAACTTTATTTATACAGTAACAAACTGCAGTCCCTACCAGCAGAGGTGGGCTGTCTTGTGAACCTGATGACACTGGCCCTGAGTGAAAACTCTCTTACCAGTTTGCCTGACTCTCTTGATAACTTGAAGAAACTGCGCATGCTTGACCTGCGGCATAACAAACTTAGAGAAATCCCTTCAGTGGTGTATAGGCTAAGCTCTCTCGCCACTCTTTACCTACGCTTTAATCGTATAACTACTGTGGAAAAGGATATCAAAAACTTGTCAAAACTCACCATGCTTAGCATACGAGAGAACAAAATCAAGCAACTACCTGCTGAAATTGGTAAGTGATTACACTGATTGAAAAGTTAATTCTATGCTTATGTTCATTTTGCAATTCGGTTAAGTATACATAAACTGCCACTTCTCCAGGTGCCCTTCTTCATTTAAAACTACATAAAATTATGCTCTTGATCATACCGTTGCACTGTTAGCGTATATTGAGAGTAATTGATACCTTGGAGAGAGATATCTCTCTCTATTTTTTTTTGTAAAACAACAAATGCCCTTTTTCATCTATTACCTTAAAATTGGATGTATCTTGTTTTCATCTTTGCCTTGTGCTTTCACATATTGCGTCTTCAGAGCCCAGATGGTTTAGAAAAAAAAGAAGATACAGAGGCATATTTCATTTTAAGATTTCTTTATAAATCATTTATGAACTGTTGCAAGTTAAAAACACATTATGGGCATGTTACAGAGGGGTGTGACCATGGTAATACAAGGTAGAATAGGTGGCTACATGCTCTTACCGTGAGCAAGCTGTTGGATGCCGTAACAGTTAATAATGTAGGTTAATGATTCATGAAAGCCTCTACCTTTTATAAGTCATGAATATATTAATACATGGACTCTTAATATAAAGTGACCAAATGTTGTATGCATGGCTAATGATTCTTATGACTTTTTAATGAATAATATTTGTTTTTCCAAACATTGTTACAAAAGTTTGAAAGGTGGTGAAATAGTATGAAAGTGGGTTATTAATTTAAATAGTTCATTACGAAAAATGTGCTGGAATAGCTGTATATCAAGAACTCCTAAGTTGTTCCTAACCGGTTCTGCTTTGTGGAAAACATCTCTTTATCACACTGTTCTCAAGCAATATTTGAACAATGTATGTGCCTCATAGAAGGGAGATTCTACCATCAGTTGTTTTTTTTTTCTATGTATCACTGATTTTTAAAATCCAAGCATAGCTTAGTTCCTTTGGTGGGGGGGGACGGGAGGGGGGGACACACCACGTAAACTTCATGCAGTTGAGAAACTGCTCGGACTTAAAGTGTGGGGAAAAAAAGCTTGTAAAAGCCCTTGTAACACTGTGAGTAATAATTCCGGTGCCCTGCTTTTAAAAGGTGATGTGGGACTTTTTCCTTTTTCCTGTTAACCAAGCCAGTGTATGAGTATGTTAAGTGTTACTGAAGCTGGCCCCTGTGCTCACTAATTTGGCAAAGCTTGTTTGGATCCCTAATAGGTCTTTTTCAAACCAGCAGTGTTTGCCTCTTTCTCCTGCACTTTGATATGAAAGATACATAAGATAACATGTTCTTGATGGCAGGAACTCATGTCTGAAACTGCTAATCACGTTACCAGCATTGTCTGGTACAGAGAGCTCCTGGACATGATAACAGGAGAGAAGAAACGTAGTGAGGCTGTCGACTCTTGGTCTGAGCCTTTGGCTCCCTGTAGCAGCTGCAGAAACTGCAGCCACAGAAACACACTTTTGCTAGGCAAATATTAAATGGTTAATGTGGTGTGTTTTCTGATCAACGTGATTTTTGAGTTGGCATGAGCATCTCAGCAATCCTGGGAATTTCCCCTGGGAGAACTAAGGAATTATAATTTTGACCTATTTTGACACTTCAGTTTAAATCCAGCAGCCTCTTTGAATCTTTTACTAATCAAGGAATCATGCTGGAAACCATGAGGCTGATGTTTGCAAAAAAAAAAAAAAACAACCCAACATACCGTGTGTTTCTACATATGCTGAAGAAATTGTGGCTGATGTAGGTGGTTGAGCTGTTACTACACAATTGCCAGTACTTTACCTGGGTCTGTCTGTGGCTCAGTTATTAAAGGTAATCTAGCAAAGAGTCAGCATCTAAGGTTCAACTGGGGATAGTACTACATAAATTTAAATTAATACTAGTGTGTGAAGAAAAAACTTTCATGAGTTGTTGCATTCCGGTGTTCGATGTTGCCCTTTAGAAACTTTTTGTAGGTGTGTTTGATACTACAGACATTATCGTTGCTGCGGGAACCTCTTTGTTTCTTAACTATTTTTGTTGTTGAATGCTTATGATTAGGTCTACATTAAAATATGTAATTTCTGTATGTGTTTGTTCACAGTAGTCTTGAAAGAGATCATGTGTAACAGTTTTATGTAGGAATTTGGTAGGTATGTGTATCATGAAGGCATATATGTGACTTGCTGCTTTCTTTTGTATGTTTTTTATTCTGTCTTTATACAGGCAGTGTTGTCAGTTCCATATCAAACCCTAGCTTGAGAACATCAACTACTTTACTTCTGTCTCTGTATCTAGCAGTTAGTCGTGCCTTTATTTGTATTGTGATAATGCCCATGTTCCTTGTTACGGGTCAGCACCCCATTGTGGAAGGCATTTTAGAAGCACAAATGTAAGATGACTGTCACCCTTATGAAGAATTTCTAAGGGAAATCGCTATGTTGAACAGCATCTTTTTTTATACCAAGTAAATTTCTTTGGATAGGTTGCCTGCAATTGAATCAGTTGAAAAATAAATTAATTAAAGGATTTCTATGTTTAAATAACACAAATAATTTTAACTGCCAAGACATACAAAACAGACATTTGAGAACTTTTTTCCTCAAATAGTAAAAACAGACATGATAGTTTCACTTTTGAAATTGATTTCTACTCACTCACTCACATGAGTCTTTGTTCTAGTAGAAAGATGAAATGTTTGAGTTGGAAACAACTGAAAAATGAAACTGCTGAGAAATGTATTTCTTACTTTCCAATGGAATTTCTCTGTTTCTTTAAACACTTGTTATTTCTCTATATTTTACATGTGCTCTTTAAAAAAAACACCTTGCCTTTTAAGTCCCAATGATTTTAATCCCTTGTATGTTTATACTACAGTTCCTAAATACTGTGGACAGGCAAACCCTCTTATATTATCAGCTTGTAAATAACACAGAAATTTTTGTTACTGCAAAGCAGGAAGTAAAATGGGGCCATTATCTTTTATAAAGCAATATCATGCGGAGCGTTTCAAATTCTTTTTAAAAATACCCCATTGTTCTAAGGCCTAAGGCTCACATATCTGATGGTAAGATAGTGTGCTTGTTCATATTTTTAAAAATTCAAAGCTTATGTAAGCTGCTGACTTGTCCAGCAAGGAAGAGTCCTGCAGCATATAGCTACGCTGTGTTCGTGTTGCTAATCTGGTACGCAACGATGCAAAGAATCCTGGGTTTTCTTTACTTTGTCTTTTGGAGGTAGATGTGCTACAAAAGTTTGGTTTGGACAAAAAAAGTAAATAAATTAAAACCCCAGCCTTCAGCTTGAAAGATGGGATCTTGCTACTGTTCTCTCAAAGAGACAGCATCAAGTGTGATGAAATTGAAGCCTGGTACTAGAGACTTGTGATGGCTTTCACTACCACTGAACACAAAAGATCAGTTCCATATAGTTACGGACTTCAGGACCTTGCTGCTTGCTCCAACTTTAGGACCTTGCTGCTTTAAAATAAAGGGTCACCTGATTTGTAAGCAGTCATCCCACTTAATTACTTTTCTAGGAATCCTTAGTCTTCGGCCTTATAAAATAAAGTTTATTTTCCTTCTACTGTCATTGAAAGCAATTGAAAGTAGGTCCTGGAATCTTAAGTGCTCTGATCTGAGACCTTTCTTCTAACACCCAAAATATCTATGTCTGGTTGATTTTTGTGCCAGTGATGTTTTGCTGTTCCTAGATGCAGCAGTTTCCCTCTGTTGCGTACACTTACTCTCGCACTGTATGTGCTGACAGCAGTCATATTTTCTCCCAGCTATTACTCAGACCACAATTTTTTGTCTTGCATAAAATCTCCATTCCGTCACCTCGCTATCCATTCTCTGTGTAGTCTTATGTTTTGAATGTTGAGGATGCATGATCAGTTTGGATATACCGTTCCAGATGAGTTTCCCTCTTCGTGCTGGAGATAACTCTGTCCATGCATCTGGATCATATTGCAGCTGTGTTAGACTTATCAAATGCTCTTCTGACCACCTAAGATACCTGCACTCTTTGCCTTCTCTGTTCTCCCTCTCTGCCAGAAGCCAACCCTGAGATCCTGGTAGAAATGTACTCTTTTTTACACTACTAAATTTCATACGGTTTCCATTATTTTGAGTTACCCGTTTCTTCCAATGCCTCTAGCTTGCTAGAAAAGCCTTGCTTTCTGACTAAGTCATTGCTGAAGACACTGTGCAAGATTAGTCTTGAGATGGATTCTTTAGAGTCCTGGAGAGGTAACCTCCATCCAAGCTGGTATTTTACTTCCAGCAAGTTGTAGTCGATTCCTCAGGTGTCTTGACATCTTCTACTAGGCATCCGAGTTTACTAGTTATTTTCTGCTTGCTGCTACATCAGACATCATGGAGTGTAGGCTGGCTAGACTGAATAAAGTAGATCTTCCGTATTTTTGTACAAAACTGTTAACTCTTTATGACAAACTAATATTTTACTACTATTTTTTCAAATCACTTTTTACTTGTCTCTGTTTTCATGCCTTTTACTTTCATGCCTTTTGTTAATGTTTCCTGCAAATTCTGTTGGTCTGTGTAGTGTTTAGATGTCTGTGAGGTCGTCAGAATCTCCCGTTGTTACTTCTCCTATCTACATTTTGAATTGATAGTCTCTAATGCTGTGGTAGTGTTCCTTGTTTGATAGATGACATGTAGAAACTATGCTCATGTGATTTCAGAATAAGTTTCTAGAAATGCTTATCTAGAACATCTGCTGCTTGCTGTGCAAGCATACAGCACTGATACTTGTTCGAAATAGATTCCTTTTTGGGAAACCTGAAACTAACTCTAAAACATTTCTTCAAAGCCTGAGTGAAGGTAAAACATTTAACAAAATGTCGTTTGCAAAAGACATAGTAGATCAGATTTTAAGTGGTCCTGGAAACTGCTTTAAAACAACTGACTTGTTACGGTGTGTACTGTCTGGAGGAAAACCTAGAAGAGGTGAACCTACCAGCACCAAGCTGCTGGGACATAAGCTAAAGTTTGGTTCTATTTTGGGCATTAAGCTGTCTTTAGTAGTTAAACAACACAAACTTACATGAGGTGATTACACTGGGGGAAAAGTTGTTTTGCATTTAATACAAACATTTTAGTGAGAAAGAGGAAGTGTTATTATCTATGGTTAATAAACAGATATGTGTATTTCTGGTCTTTTTTTTTTTCTCCAGAATATAGTACCTCTCTTTCCCTTGCATCCAGTTCCTGTGTTATAGGTAGGATGATGACAATGAGGTTTCCTGTCTTTTCAATATTCAGAAGGCTTCTTAGTTTTAAACAGTAGCTTACTCAACTGAACTCACTCCGTAAACCAAAAAATGAAGAAAATATTACCTGTGCTTTGGAAAAAGATAGCTTTTAGTAACTCAGCAAATTCAGGCTCTAGGCACCTAGCAAGTCATTGCTACTAGTCATTTATTGGACTCCTCTTTGCACTTTTTTTAGCCACGTATATATTGCTTCTACAGGTTTAATGCAATTGAAATTATTTTAATAGACTGCATTGTAAGTTGAGGTCTTGATATGCATTGTTGCATTTTCAAATATAAATAATTTGTGTGAATAAGATCTAAAAATATTTAAAAATCCATTTACCTGAAAACATATTCCAAGGTGGGGGTTTTTAATCTGTTTTTTTTTTTTTTTGCATGTTTAGCCAAAAGTTCTGTTCAAGCACAGCTGAATTAGGGAGAGTTTTGTAAAATGGCTGTGCTGCTCTGTAACAGCTTCATGATGCTGAAAGAGGCAGAATCCTCTGCCTTCCTCAAAGCTTCCCAGCTGCTCAGTCCTTTTGCCTCCTTCATTCTTGCTGTTCCTTGGTGAGCTGATTTATCTCACCAAACTAACAGAATAATGGTCATGGGTTTGCTACTTTTGTAGCCTATTGCTTTAATTAGTCGAAATGAGTGAAGTTTCAGATAAGAGTGGAACTGGTGTAGGAAGAGGGGTGGGAGAGCTTGAACTGGAACAGGGAGACCAGGACTGCTACTTCTGCCCGCACTGAGCTGTAAAATTGGTGTGGCTGATGCCAGCTCACTTGGGAAACCTCACGGGTAGGGCTGCTCGTGTTGTGTAAAAGCATGTGAAGCGCACTGGAAGCGGTTTGAAGAAGGACAGATTACCGTCTGCAGGGAGCTACTGAAAATGCATCAGGTTATATTTTCAGAATCTCTTTTTCTTCCTTTTCCCCCCTGATTTCCATGTCTTGTTCTACAAAACCCTGTGTAGCTTATTGGAGTCCTGGTAGCATCAGCTCAGCCCCACCTTCCTGAAGCAATTTTTTGTTATGTTTTTAATGTATAGTGGTGAGAATTCATTGATGCGAGATTGTTTATGGCAAAGCTACTCTTATGTTGCTCTTTCTGAACCTGCTCTTTCTGAACCTACTCTTTCTTACAAATTGCATCCTACCTAATGGTGGTGATAGATTTTCAGAGTGCGTCTTTCCCAGTATCCTGCCACTGACTGTAGCCTTAAGCAAAGTTTGCATAAAACAGGGCAAGTGTATATATGAGACTTAACCCGACTCCTTTCTGAGATCCAGCTATTTTCATATCAGGGATTTCCTGAGTCTGGTGCAGTTTGTCCCTTTACTAATTCTCAGTAGACCCTTCTTCCAAGGGCTTGACCACATTTTTCTTTAAATACCTATAAATGCTTTGCATCCTTAGCAAGGTCCACAAGCTTGCTTTGAACATTGTTCTTGACCAAAAGGTCACTGTTATGCAGGTGTTGAATATATCTAAATACTGAGTGCAAAAGCAGAATTTACCTATTCATTTGGCTGTTGAATCTCTGGTGGCATCCATGAAATAAAACCTCAATGGAAAGGTTTCCATGTGGAAGCTTTGCCAAAACACAGTCTGAAGGGATAATTGCGGAAATGAGTTCACGAGGTGGACTCCAGCTTCATCGCCATATCTGGTAAATCGTCCATTCCACTGAGATCAAAAAGTTGAAGATTAGAATGGAAGAATGCGAACGCTTTGGTGAGTCAGACAGTCAGCACGAGAAGGATGAAAACCAGAGGAACTGTTTTGGGATGAGGCCAAGCAAACGCTTCAATTTGCAGGCTGTTACTTTAGCAAGCCTTTTGCATTTCTTGTATCGAGAGTTTTATTGCGTTCCTCCATGTTGTGTTGAAGGAATTGTTTTGCACAATCAAGTTGATAATATTTTCTTTGCAAAGGCAAGGTTGCATCTTATGCCAGTTTGGGATTTTTTTTAATCTTCTCAGCACACACAGCACAAATGTAAATAATATTGTCAACGTGGCTGAAATTACATTTGCATAGTTTCTGCAAGTTTCTTAAGACTCCAAATATTGTGTTTTCTGTCTGTGAATGCAACTCTTATTCTATGGAGAATCTGGTCAGGGCTGTTCTGCAAGGGAAATATTTTTAGATTGTAATTCAGGGAATCTGCCTACACCAGACTTGGAATGTCTCTGAGACTCTCTTCTGTTCTTCCCTTCCCCCATCTACCCAATATTTAGATCATTTGTGGTTTCTTCACTACTTTGAAACTCTTTTTCATAACACTTGCACCTGTTTGGTTTTCAGTAGCATAGACAGCAAACGAGATGTGTGCAGCTGCATCACTTCATGTCTACTCGTTCCACGCTGAATATAGTGCCTCCTTATTATATGACTAGTTAGTTGCAAAGCTTTTCAGTGATGCTCTGAATTTCGTTTCCCCTTTTTTTAGCAAACCTGACAATATAGAGAAATATTTCTTTACATTGTTTGTATCTAGGAACCCTTCTCCTGTTTCAGCAGTTTGAAGGAAACCAAGTTGCGTTCCTGGGCTTAGTTGGCATGCTAATGCCTGCAAACACAGCGGTTGAGAATATTTTTATATTTTTGTATTATAATGTGATAAAAGCATGAAGTTCTGAACAGAAGCATAATAAATATACACACTGATATGTTTATGCTGCTCGCTAAAAGTCAGAGAAAACAACTGCTTATTTGATCCAGTTCTTTGGTTGCTTTCTTGAGATGCAGGAAGGGTGAAGAACTGGATTTTGGCTGGCTTCAGCTTTGGTGTCTAGGTTCTGAATCCTGTGAAAGCTCTTGTGGGGACGCAGTTTCATCTTGTCAGCTAGTCAAATTCCTCCTGATTACATTTTCTTTAGACTGGCTTTAGGATAATGATTAAGTAGTCCTGCCTTTTTGATTTACTCGCAGAGCTTATTGGGATGATGCCCCAAGTGTAATTCCAGTAAATACTGACAGCTTGTTAGAAGTCCAGCTTTTATTTTTTTTATGAAATATCAACGCTGCAACTATTTTAACTGTTTGAATATTTTCGTAAGTGGTGAACAGAAGGAAATAATAATTTCCCTCAGGACTGCCCTTGCTAATGCAGCCCGGTCAGTGGTTAGCCTTTATTATTTGAGAGCGAGCACACTTGTTCCACGCTCAAAACGGACAGGATCCAGGATGTGCCCCCACGTTCAGCTTCAGCAGGATCCCCTGGTCCTTCCCTGCAGAGCTGTTTCCTCACAGGCTGGCGCGAGGCTGTACCGCTTCACAGGGTTATTCCCTGCTGGGTGCAAGGCTTCACCTTTGTCTTGGCACTTCACGCGGTTCCTGTTGGTTTATTCTTCCGCCCAGCTCAAATCCTGCCTTGAGCCCTTGCTAAGACTGTTTCTCCTACATGTTTCACATGTTTGAAATGTTGTTTGAACAGGTTTTTAATTTTATTTAGATTTGTTACTTTCAGTTATAAACAATAAATAAAACATGTTTTGCCATTGTGTCTTGTTGAAGCTTGTTTTAGACCAGTTTTTGAGTCTTTCTTTTCAGTTGAGCTTAGCTTCTGTGTTTTTGAGTGGTTCCCATAACTAAATCCTGTTGCACGTTCTGCAAATTCTAAATATTTAGCTGTGCTTATTTCTTACTTGTATGAGTATTTTAACTTCGGTACATAACTCACTTGTGACCATATTAAAATTGCATTCTTTCTACTCAGTAGTTCTTTTGTGTAAGTTACAGTTTTGCAGTAATAATTCAAAATAGCTCTGACTGCTTAACTCTTCTTCTGGGCAGTTGCTAATGCACAGCAAAAAGTTCAGGCTGTCTGTTACAGTGATGTTCTCACATCTCAGAGAGACGGAAAAGATTCTGAAACTGTAAAAGTGTTTTGAATTTTTTCCTAAAATCAGGACAATTATCCCAAAGAGTTTTATAGACAGACTAAAAATTCTTTTGCCTTTTTTTCTTTTCTTTTTTTTGCCAGCAGAAAACCTAGTGAGACATGAATAACTACCAAAGTTATGGGAACTATTTGTAGCTTGTTCCCAGCATTGCTGATTTCAGATAATTATTCTTCAGAAATTAGTTTACAAGCACTGTTCTGACACACCAGCCTGAAGTCCCACTAATATTTGCATTCTCCTCTTCCTTGTGCTTTCCATAAGAGTCTTGATCCTCTTGCTGTGTCATCTGGCCCAGGATTTATCATGTTGTGAAGGATTTCATAATTTTCAATCTGCTTAAGCATGGACAGGCACGGAGTTAATCCAGTGGAAAACAGGCTATATTAGAAATTGTGTCTGCCATCCAACAGTGGTGCCTTCTGAGTGAATTAGTGATAGGAGACACTGAAGCCTCTTTGCTATTGCCCTATACAACTGTTAATTTGTGTGTACTTTTATATTTTTTTAATGAAGCCGTATTTTGTTTTTTAAATAGCCAAGAAGAGTTTTCAGAGTTACGTAAGTCAGGGCATGTAACTTGGTCCTCTTGTCATAACAGGCTTTCAAGGTTGGCCATGTAATGGGACTATAATTCTGCCTCATTATGCAGAAAACATTAGTCATTTCATAATGCTGGTTTTTTTCAGCAGGTATATTTAGCTTTGTCATACTATAACATTTAGTCTTTGTGCACATGAGAACAACAGTGAGGTGGTTGCTCATCCCACCTTTTTTAAGGATTGTTGAGGTGTATACTTAGCTGTATTTTTAACAATGTTTTGAAATGCAAGGTAGTTGGGAGTCTTTACAAACAATTTTATCTGAAAAATGTGTGTTAATTGTCTGAAATGTTTATCTTTTATGCTTTTAAAATACAAGTTTTTAAAAACTACATACTAGGATGTAACTAACCATTTTACGATGGTTATTTATAGAGAAACTGCCTTATGTATTTCATATGGGCATTACTTCTGCTTTAAAATCTTCTATTGTCAAGCCAGCTAGTACGTGCAGTTTCTGTCTGCTTTCTTGGCAGACTTTGAACTTCAGTTGCTTTTTTTCCATTGCAATTGCAGTGTAATATAGTATTTAAAAAAAAAAAAACAAAACAAAACAAAAAGGCAACCTACCTCCCAAAAAAACCCACCCAACTAACCCCAAGCCCCACCACCTTTCTAGTTTAATTGTCCTGAGGATGCTTGTCCTTTCAATGCAGTTGCAAGTAGTCCATAGAGGATCCTTTATTTACTACTGTGAGTTTAAGATTTATCTTTTTTGGACATCACTTGTGGCGAAAAGAGTCAGTTCATTTTACCTGTGATTATTATTTCTCTACAGTAGTGCTTGCCTTGCTCTGGTGTTTTTGGGTGTTTGAACAGTCCTTTGGTGAAGTGATGCTGGAGTTGTCCACATGGTGAACTGGAATGAGTTTTTCCTTAGTAAACTGTTTTCTGGGTAAGGCTGATTTTGAGCTGCAGCACACTGCTAGCTGGTGTATTTCTGTTTAATTGATATGAAGGTGTTTCAGTGAAGTTTATGTAGTACACCAGAAAAGAGCAAATATTGATTCTTTTAATGTGAATAAGATCATGAGCTGCTTGCTCATTAGCTGTTATTTCTCTTTGTACTTGAGCAAATCTTTCTTTTAGGAAAACTTTATTTTTTGATTTTGACATATGCTTCTTACTCTGGCCAAGCAGAAATGGCAGACTTCAGTTGTGTCTTGCTGAAACTTATTTTCACCTTTTTTGAGAAGCGTTTCCTTCAATACAGTTGCTGCTGTTCGGGCAATGAGGATGCTTTCCATCACTGAAACAAGCTGGCTTTACATTTGCTCCTAGGAACAGCATTGTGCAGATGGCCTTAAGTTTGGCCTCTTTGTTCTTGCAGATCATTATTTGTTGTATCGATTGTTTATGCCATGTGTTTATCCTGGCATAATTTTTGAAAGAGCTGCTGTTGTGCAGCAGCGCAGTGCACAGTGCATCCATTCACGGGGTAAATCACTGCTGTCGCTCAGCTGGTGAAAGAGCTGCCCCTGTTCTTTAGCTGCTGGCCTGGAGGCCGCGTGCTCTCCGTGCCCAGGGTGATTCTGGTCCCAGGTACTGAGATGTTTTCAGTAGTGTTGGTTGCGTTAATGGCAGTGTTGCTGGTACTCAGATCTCTATGCACTCAGAACAGAGAGCCCCTCACCCAGGAAAAGAGAGTTTAAGGAAAAGACGGGGCAGATGGTGCTGATCAGGCACAGGGTGTGACCGGCATTGGTTTGTAAAGGGCTGGACCTTTCGGTTTACTTATCCCTCTATTTTCCCACACTTGTCCTTCCTAAACCATATTGATTCCTCCCTTTCCCCTTCCCTAAAAATCTCATAGCAACTCTTACCATCCCAAGTTGCTCTCCTTGCACCTCATAGTAGGTGTTCAAGCCCCATGGGCAGTAATAGCCCTCAGTCTGCGAGGTGCTCTGGAGAGCCTTTCCATTTGCTCACTGTGGTGAGTCTCACACTGGCCATGGGGCTGATGGCTCTCCTGGGACAGCCCAGCGAGTATGTAGGTTCTCTCACCCACTGCTGGTCCTCTGTGTGGCTTTGCATGTGAAGATGAGCCTCTGCTGCATTGCCTAAACGTTTTTCACCTTGTTAAGCATAACGGATTTAAGAATTTTTTCCATACGTCACAGAGAACAATAGCAGAAATGTACCTTGAGTGCTTTTTGTTGACTTGTACACTGTGTTGTGTCTCAACAATTCAAGTTAAAGTACTGAAAGAATTTCAGTGCCAACAGCACTTCACCTCCCCTCTCCTTCTGCCCTTAGGGGGGGAAAAAAGAACATTTTGGTGAGATGCTGTCAAACCATAAGTATTACTACGTCCAAGAGCAAGATTCGTGAACCAAAAGCTGAATATTTTAGTATCTTTTGAAATTGCTTTCCTTAAGTCACTGGGCTTTAACTTTCACTTGATTTCTGCTCTAAGTCTAAAATGTGTCGGGCAGTCCTCAGTCTGTTTTAACAATCAAAATTTTTGTTAAATGTTTACCAGTGTTCCTTTTAAAAATAATGCCTGCATATTTAATATAACAATATTAAGTATGGCTATCCAAATTAAACCAGAGTGTTAGCTTGCCCTTAATTGGCTAAATAGACACGGGCATCTCTTCTTTTTTTCCTGCCCCAGAATTAGCTGCTGAGATGTTTGTTTCAAACACGTAGCTTGCTGTTGTCAAAGTTTTCAGCAGGTGCAAAAATGAAGTGCAGCAAATGTTGCTGCAAAAACCCAAGTCTTTCTTTGACTTCAGCAGATGTAGAGTGGGAAGAGTCAAGTAAATGAGAAATCAGTGTGATGAAATGAAATTTATGCCACATTTCAAATTTGACATCATTGGTTTCGGTCTGAAGTAAAAACAAATGAAAACAGCAATCATGAAGTGAAAACTACTGCCCCAAGGTGTGCAAAGGTTCTTGAGTTATCATACTAAAGATTTGCTGGGTTCTTTTTTGCTTTGTTTGTTTGTTTAGAGGGAGGGATTTTGAAGTCTTCCTCAAGCTTTTCTTCCTCCTCCTATTGCCTTCTGTACTTTGCCCACTTGTTTTCATGAATAACAAAAAGACGCTCCTACCACAGAACACTAACTCTTGATCAATTTTTTTCTTACATTTCCTTTCGTCTGCATATTAATGGCATTGAAACGTGGTTTATGCAGTGCTGGATGCAGCATGTTTGACTGTTGACTCTGATTGCCTGGTATTGATTTGAATGCTGACTTGGGAGGCGACACATACACAGTGATGGAGGAGCTGCTTAAGCACCACCTTTACATTTCCATCTGCCTAGTTTCTAGAAAAACATCCCAACTTGGGGTTATAAATGCAGGAAATAAGATCAGTTATATGTTAACGATCTAAGAAAAATGGAACAATCAAACTGTTGGAGTCGGCCGCTTTTTTTGCTGGTCTTTCATAACTGTTTCATGATATGTAGTAAGTGTTGTGGCTACATGACACCTGCAACTTAATACAGAGTCTGAATTCATAAATATGTTACGATTTATTAAATCACCATTTGTGATTATCTGCTGATCTAATGGGTAGACAGTCTACACGTCAGAACTTGCCCAAGCTTGTCCTGCAGGCCTGTGGGAAAATCCTTAAAGGATTGTGTCAAAGATACAACACTGAAGCTTAAAAATAGACATTTGCTCCTCAAAAGGAATTTGCTACTCTTCCAGATTTGTTACTCACTGAGTCATGCTCATATACACAAAGATGGTGACCTCATCTTTACTGGATAGAGTTGAAGCTGTTCAAATCATTTGCATTAATTTCACCTCCATCAGATGCAAAAAATGTGAATGCATCCACCTGTATTTATGCACACACTTTTTTTTTTTTAAACCCAGCAAGCTATTGCTCAGAACATAGTATGTTTGTCATGAAAACAGGTGGAACTACTGTACACGGAGAGTTGTGCCTGCCTGTACTTTTAAATTAATGTGTAAATGTCAGGAATGAAGCAGTTCAGTGTAAAGTAGCTCTAAACTCTAAGCGAGTCCAATGTTTTTTAAGGCTTAACAGATAAGCCCTTTATTTCAAACTTTTATTTGCTATAGCTCTGCTTGCATATATAAAACATAATAATCCGTGTAAATAGATTTACAGTTTACTTATCATAGGTTGCCTTTTTTGTGATGACTAAAAATGATTAAAAATAGCACTCAGGGTGGATTATGTAGGTTGTCAGCCGTATAATTTTGATGTCTCTTAATTGTTGATTTTGTGCCTGAAAGCAGTTCATGGTGTAAAAACAGATCTCAGTTTCTCAAAATTCAATACAGTCCACTTACCTGTGATGTTTTAAACTTCTGGTCAGCCTGAAACAAGTGGGAGGTACATGTTTTATACTCTTATTCCGCAGCTTGAACTGTCAGAAGAAAATCAATAAATAAGTAAGATTTCTTCAGAGAATCTACAAAAGCTTTATCTGAGTTTTTAAAAATTGTTTATCAGCTTTTAGGTCTGACTGATGAAATTATGATCCTCTAATGCCTTATTTTATATGTATAATTTTATGGTAGCAATAGCTTTTTTCAGATTATCTGCAAATCTGTCCGCCTCTATTAATCTCTGTTTGGAAGTCATTGTCTAGAGCTGTACATTAAAGGACTTGATGTTTTGGTTTTCTTGTGTGCTTTTAGGTGAGTTGTGTAACCTCATAACGCTGGATGTAGCGCACAATCAGCTTGAACATCTTCCAGAAGAGATTGGAAGCTGCACGCAGATCACCAACCTTGACTTGCAGCACAACGAGCTCTTGGACCTGCCAGAAACCATAGGTACGTGAAGAGGCTGAGGAAGAGAAAATAAATTACTATTTCAAAATGTTCAGTAAGAGGAACAAATTTAAGAACGAGTATTTGGTTGGTGACTGTAGAATGACCGGTGCTCAGCTCAAGGCAGCTTCACACTTGAGATCAAAAAGCAAGGTGTGCGTGTTACCTTAAATGTAGTTTCTAGCTCTCTGAATTACATTATTAAATATAGCGGTGCTGCAGAGTGCAGCTTTGTCTAAGAATGAGAGTTATAAGGGAAAAAAATCCATCACTTCTGCCTCTGATTTAAGGTGTCCTGTGGTTATAAATAAATATCTATAGCTTGGCTGTCCATTCTGTAGTGAATCTGAGCATATAAAGGAATAAAAGGCTAAAAGACTCGTAGTTAAGTGTAATATTTCAGCAGATAGTTTTAAGTAATGTCTTTGGCTAAAGAAAAATAGAACTAAAAAGATAAATGTTTTAAATGAATTCTGTATATTTAATGCTTTTTCCCTAGAATGATTAAAAAAACCTTTCAAGTCCACAAAGACCACATTCTAATGCAATAAAATACAGAGGATTTGCAACTTAGATTGGAAATAAGACTGAAATAAACATTGTCCTGGTCGGTTTCAGAATCTCATATAGGATGAAACAACAAAATATGACTTTCCCTAGTTAATTAAATCAGTTTTAAACAGATGGCAGAGAAAGATGCATGCTGTGATTTAAAAAGACAAAAAACAAGGCCATAATGATTTTAAGCTCTTACTTGTCACCAGAACATAATCGGAAGCATGAACATTATCACTTAAGCAATATTTATATTGAACATTTCGTTAATGTACTTTAGTGCATAGTAAAGTGAACGAGCATAAGAGTGAGGAACCACTTAACAACACGCCAGCTTTTCTTCAAGCGGTAAATTGTTGAGTGTAGAGCTACTGTGGCTTTTTGTTTAGAAAGTTTGACCTGAACAGAGTTTACATTGATGAAGTATCCACTGGAGTTAAACTTCCTTCCTGGATTGATGATATTTTTAAACTCTGGAGATCCCGTTCCATCTGGAATTTGCATCTAACTTACACCATTCATAAGCACAGCCTTTATTTTTGTAGCTATTTTGTAAATCTTATTGAAAGCTGTTTTAATTAAAATTTGTGTCTAGCGTACCTGTCATATTTACAAAGCGAGTTCTCCAGATAAACCGCTAATTAGGGGAAATTCTCTGAGGAAGTGTGAGATTTCCATTGTCAGGGCTTATAGACCACTATTGTTCATGCTGGTGCAGAAGAGTACAATTCACTGAGTTGTTTAGTGACCGGCAGTCACTGAGCTTCTCAGAGGACCACAAAAATCTTACTTATAATATGCTGCAAGACTGTGCTTAAAGCAGAAAGGCCTTTGGGTAGGAAAGGCACAAAGTTACTTTAGGAGTTAAGTCATTTCTGATAGATAGGAAATTGCTGATTATGCAATCAAGAGAGTTTGGACTCATCTATTTCTTCAGAAAGTTATTGTAAGCTTAGGTGGTTTGTACTGAGTCAGGTTCATACCTGGTTGGACTGGATTTCTGCGTAGTTTCTTTGGTTTGTTTTTTCCTTGCAGTGTCTCTATAGTTTTTTGAAGTTACTTATTTTTAAATGTATATAGCTGTCTCTTTACATGCTTATCGGAGCTGAATATCAGTGCTATATAGCTCAACAAACCACCAAAGACAGATATATAATGGTAAGAGGCAGCAGTGTGCCATCGTGTCCTTAACCTTACACTGGTTCAGTTTTTGCTCCACTGGAAAATTCCTGTTTGTATTGACCAATCTGTAGTAGTTGAGCATTTCTGTTCAGAGTAAAAACTTAAAATTGGAAATCGGTATTTGTGCCGCATATAGTTCACAGACAACCAGAACTGAATACTGAAGGGAAAAATTTTAAACTCCAGCTTAGATGATAATGATCAACCTACATGTATGCATGTTACAGACAAGGCAGCTGAAGCCAGTTCAGCAACATTGGCTTTATTTCTTAGTCATTGCAGTTTTGGTTCAACATTAAAGCAAGTTGCGGCTTGATTTTTAGATTACAGCTTGCTTTGTGGTTAGGATTGTTCAGCGCGAGACTCTCAGTACTGAGAAGAACGCAGCGAGTCGATGGTGCGTGGTGGCCCAGCGGGACTGTGGGACAACCTCCCCATCCCTCCCTCCGGTTTCCATCTCTTCCTCTGCTCGTGGGTATCTACCTGGAGTTTGGCACAACTGCTTTCTCTTGCAACATTTACACGCTGCCAGGTTTCACTACGCTTAATATATAAGTGCTGTTAATGTTTCCCCAGTTCAGTCAAACTGGAGTGGGGGTCGCAGACTGGGTACAAAAAAGACCAAGCACATTTGCTCATTATAAATATTTAATGTTCTATGAGCCTCCCGTTATGGAACAGACTTTCCATTACTGCCAGGTCTGTCCTCTCCTCCCCCATCAACACCCTTTTAATGGAGGCCTGTTTGTTTTCTTGAACGGGATGTTTTTGTCAAGCTGCTGTGAAAAACAAACAGCCCCCTTCCTTTTCTATTTCTTCCTCCCCTCAAAAAGGACCCCTGCCCTTCTTTCCCCACCCACAATCCTGCAAAATGCTTCTTAAATTGACTGCGGGACTATCTAACCAACTTTTGGGTTTACCACAGATTTTTGGACCTGCCAATAAAAAAAAAAAAAAAAAAAAGAAAAAGGCTTGTTTTCATTTTCTAACTAAGAGTACTGTAGTGAAATGTGGCGGAGCTGTGAGGAAGGGGTGTTGGAGGGTGACACGCAGGGGAGTGGCAGGGAAGGGATTATGCATCAGCAGTGATTACAGAGGTAGCAGAGCCAATATACCCACTCTATAAAAATACAAAGTTCTTGTTTCAACTAACGCTTTATAAGCAGACTTTCGTGCAGTAACAAATGTCGATTTTAGATATTCGTTGTCAGGAAGTGACCTAATGTCTTGCTTTATAGATATTGGCTTAATACATTCATATCTGTATTTCTGTTGATTGAAAATTGTAAAGTACTTTGTATATTAGATCACTTCCTGTAAGAAAAATGAGCTTTGTGGAACAGCTTAGCACATTCCAAGAGTCTCAAGTCTAGAATCAAAATCATAGTGGGATCTTAGCTGCTTAGTGTTTTAATTGCAGATTTCCCCACCCCACCCCCATGGGGTTTTTTTTGGGGGGTGGGGAATTATGATCTGCTTTTGCTTTTGTTTACACAGTGTCTTATCTCTGCATACTTAGCTGGCTCACTAATACATCCAAAAGATACATAAAAGAAGATGAAGAACATACCGTTTATGTTAAAAATAATAATTGGACTTCTGAGACAGAGAGAAAGCAAATTTTGGGTGGAGTAAAGAGTTTCTTTGGATTACAAGCTAGTTTAGAAAACTTTGTGCTGCAAATAACACATTGTGAGTGTTCCCTCTTTGAACTTTTAATTTTATCATTCTGTACAAATGTGTTCACAATTTCTTATTAGAAGCGCAGAAACACTTATTTGAGAGAGAAGTTCAACAGAAACAGAATTACAGCTTTTTAAAAAAATCAGATTCTTCAAGTGTTTTGTAATTTTCTAGTTTTGTGTGTTTACGTGTGCAGTTTGATTATAGTCAAATGTGCCATATTCATGGACATTTAAGGCAACAGACATTTTAATAAGAAAAAGAATAGTCAGTTGTAAATGTTCCAAAATGATGCTTTAAAAGCACAAAAAATTCCAGCACTGGACACACTTTCCAGTGTCTGACATGGCACTGTTCCTGAGAGATGGTTAGGAAAATGAGAGGCATATTGAAAGCCCTGCGCTGTTCTCCTGCCCTTTGCTGCCACACGTGAGCTCAGAAGCTGAAATCGCAACTCTCACGAAAACAAATATTACATGGAGTAGTTTTGCCTTTTTTGCTGGTTGAAATGGTGTTACGAACTAGGCTTCTAACCCATTTAGCCCCAGGGTACCTCTGAGAGCACTGTTCTGCTTTTAAAACATGGAGTTGATAAAACGTGAAGCCTCATGGCTAGACCTGGGCATATGTAATTGGTACAGCTCAGGTTGTTATACAAATTGTGGTTGAAAGCTTTAAGTCCCTGGAAGTCCTAGTAAAGATATTTCTGTAAAATGTGCAACCAGTTTAAAATGGTATTTTAAGTTTAGCAGGCTTAGCAAAAACTGGAGAAATTTCATTCTGAGACGTTTGACAAACACGCTGGTCCTGATGAGACCCAGCAGAAGACCTGCGGCTCCCTCCGTGCACAGGGGTGTGATGTTCATACGTGACTGATGGGTGTGATGTTACTAATTACTCACCTCTCTGATGGAGCAAAGTGCATAGGCTGTTGCTCCACCTTTGATGGTAATATTCATATTCTTAAAATTTAAGCACATGACTTAGTGCTTTGGTCTGTAAGGATTGACTACTTTGCAGGATTGAGCCAACTTCCACAGGCTCACACTGGGAATTCTGATCAGCGTTCAGTGCTTTGTCTAAGGTTTTGTTCTTGGGCTGTGCTGTTAATGAAAAATTTTTAACTGGATTCTGCCAGTATTGGGCAATCGCAATAAGCTCAGCCTTTATCCGGTGGAAAGCAGTGGCTCCCACTCTTTTATTCTCATTTTCGGGTTCTTATAAGGCTTTGCTAGGTCTTATGGTGGTCTCATAATAGAATGAAGCTTCTGGTTCTTGTCGGCTTCAATTCTAGACTTAGTAAATGCAAAGCAGTGAAATTGTCCAGAAAACAGTGAGTGGCAGGGGAGGGTAAGTGGGAAGTGGCTGCTCACTGCCTCCTCCGACAGCAGATCGGGAGGGATGGAGCAAAGCTCACATGAGTTAAAAGCGGACTGTACTGCATGCAGTGGGTAGGGAACACTTGGGTCTCGGTGTTCGCACTGGTTGCTGTAAATGCTAAAAGCTCGTGGGGCAATGTGACAATTATATAGAAGAAAAATGTATCAGTTGCTGCTAAATTCAGGAAGTCGCTGAGCCACACGCTGCTCAATCTTCCCCCAACGCTTGGGGAAGTTTCAGGGTGTGCTTTTCTTGTGTCCCTTTTCTTACGTTCTTCTCTTGGTATCTGCTGTTGGGCTGTTTTTCCAAAGGGAAGATACTAGGTGGATCTCTGGTCTGTATGCAATGATTCTCACATTTCTTAATTAGCTAAAATTATAAATGTGTATTCATGTGTTATGCATTGTATGTGTTTACTCTGCAGAGTGGGGTAGACTGAAAAAATTGAACACATCGATCACTTAGGAAAGGTTAATGTTTTTTTTTTTCTGCAGTGCCACTTACAGTGTGATTTACATTTATATAAATCTTTAATATCACAGAAATGTTTTAAATAGTCAATTGAAAAGGAAAATAAAACTACCAATGAAAAAATAAATTAAATAAATTTCATTTGCTTTGTGTTACAGTATGACGTACGAATTGAGTAAAATGCAACACTTTCATTGATAGCCCAAAATAAGTCTCAACGGTTGCTTTTGACTCTGCTGCAGCGTGAAGTGTTTTTGTATTTTTGTATCATTTTCAGCTAATTATAACTTTCCTTTTTTGTTTTAATAAATAAATCTCCAGTGCAAGCCTGATGTAGTTAAATACATATGTACGATTTTTCTGTAAAAGTTAGGCTAGCTTCTATTGGCTTATTAATTACGAGTTTATTGATTTGATGTGTATTTATGAAAATATTCTTTTATATTTTGGCTGGATATTCTTCCTGGTAAGGCTACGATGCAGACAGTTTATTTTAGTGAATGTACTTACTATCACACAGTAATTAGATGTGGCCACCAATATACACAGATACATTATAAATGCAACTCATCATTTCCAGAATGATTTATATACTGCAGAAAGAGAAAGCCCATGATCTTATTTTCTTCATGTAAGAAGCAGTCACGAGGGAAGAGTGATTCAAAAGAACACATCAGAATTGAGACAAGCAGGTCTATTAGTTACATGCATTTTGATGAACACATGTTAAATGAAGTTGAATTTCCATAGCTTAGACAGTTTCAGAAAAGTGTCTCTAAGTGTTTGTGCTCCCTGGCCCCGTGCAGGTGTTGTGTGTGGTGCGTGTCAGATACTTGAGCCTCTGTCACTCGTGTTTTGCCAGCGTCTTGCTTGCATCTTTCACACATTTGCTGCCAGCAATGATTATGGTCTTGAATCAGAGTTGAAAAACAAAGAACTGCTGACATGGTCACGCGTTAGCCTTCATTTTGAAATAATGAGGGAAAACCTGTCTTTGGTTGATACTGTTAGACTGAAAATAGAGAGGAGTCTCTTTGCTGTCTTCAAATGGCATTTAAAGCAGTAAGGGTGGTAGAGATTAATTTTAAATTTATGTTAAATAGGTTTCTAATAGATAACATCTTTTAGGAGAATTCCTAGACTTTGTATAAGGAGGATAATGCACTTTGGTTTGAGCAGGACAAAAAATTGTGGACCCTGCTGACCTTGTAATTTGTGAGTCTGAATCTGCCTCCTACAGTGGCTTGATATATCAGGAGGTGTTGGTGGCTGGAAAGAAAAATTAAAATACACTAGAAATCACGTTACTCTTAAAACAGTAAAATCTGGAGTTTGTAAGTCAAGCTTTGTGTTGTGTTCAACTATACTTTTGTATTTGGAAGAGCTATGACTTTGGTAGTTGGTAGCAATGGTCAGGAGGGATTCTCTTCTCTTCTACAGTGCTCCTGAGTGGTTGCCCTCCCACCCCCATCACCCTTCTGTCCCCATTCCCAATTTTCCTGAAGCATCAGCCTTTAGCCAGAACACATTAAACTTTAGGGATGTTCCAGCCCTGCAGGTTATAGAAAGGATTTGACCTCTCTCAGATGACTGATCGGTGGCACCAGTTTACTTTCATACGAATCTATAGACTTTGCTTTAGGAAGGAGTTGCCCCCCGCTCGGATGAATAATGGCTATGAGATTTTGTTCTGCTTTCCTCTGCAACATGCTCACTGAGGTCACTTTCAGGATGTCTTGCCAGACCAGTCACTTTGCGCTGTCTCAGTGTTGGACATTGGCAGACATTGTCTTTGCTCGTGGAATGCAACTGAAGGTTAAAACAGATTATCTGAAGCCTTTCATTGTAGTCTTTAGTTGTATATTGGGGAAATGGTTTGCTTTCTGACAAGAGATTAGATTAAATGTGTCAACAGCTCCTTTCACCTAAAAGTCTGTGAAACTGTTCAACAGTTGTCATGGAGTATGGCCAACATCTGGAAAAACTAATATATAGTAAGTACAAAGTGTAGTATAGGCATCTTCTAACTTAAGGCTATTTTAGGCTAGGAGCACTATTGAAATCTGTGAACTCAGTGTTTAATCTCTATCCATAGCTGGCCATCTTTAAGTTGTCTAGTCGCTCCTGTACAGTTTTCAACTCTTTTAAGGCCCTTGGGTCCCACCTGCTTAATAACATACTCTTTGAACCTCTTTTGACTTTTCCTTCCACATTGTCATCTTTGTTATTCTCACTACAAGATTAATGCAATGTGGTGTATTAAGCTTAATTCATGTATGTTTTTTTTAAAAGTGCCATCAAGTTACTTAAACTTTTTTATTAATTTGGGGTGTGCCTCTTGCTTTCTATTGGTTAAAAAAGACATCTGTTACCTTCTGTATGCAAACCAGCAATTTCTCTTTCTTAGAAGATCCCTTAGTGAATTCAGTGCACTGCGCTCCATGAAATAATGCGTGATCACGTAAAACATTTTATTTAATAGGTAGTTACTCATTGTGTGCAAAGTTTAATCAAATCAAAATCTAAGCATATTTATAGAAGTTAGACCATCAGAAATACTTAGTAGTGTCATGTTGTTTCTAGCAAGTTCTTGCAATTATCTATTGCGTGCTGAGGCTCACGTATACTTTTGATTATAATCTTACGGGGTTTTGATGTGCACAGCTCTCGTACGTGCAGTTTGTATTTTTATCGTTATCTGCAGAAGAGTTTTCTCTAGTGAACAGATTTTAAATTGATCTGAAGCTTCTGGTCTCTTTAGGAGAAAGTAACTGATCCTGATAACAAACTAGCTCTATGAACGAAGTTACATAGAACAGACTAATTATTCCATCTTTTACTAACGATGCGGTAGTATTTCTCACTCAGTAATTGACCCTTCATCTAAGGATAGGGAATTTGAAGGATTATTTTAACTAAGGGAGGGAAAGGAAGAGGTGTGGTAAATCTCAGAAGAAGAGAGCATTTGCCACTCCCTTTAGAAAACACTGTTAGGACTTTGAGTTAGGAATTTTGATTTATGTTATTCAACGTACCAGATCTTGTTTCTCTTGATTTTGAAATACTCAAGATATATTGCTCCTACTTGGAGAACCACTTCAAGGTGGTCTTTCTAAAACGTGTGGTTTTGTAAGCATGGTTTTCTGCTTTATTTCCAGTCTTCCTTTCATACTGGGATTCACAAACACCTGTTTGTTCTTTGACTAATATTTTTGAGATAACTTTAATAAAGAATTTAATTTAAACCATCTATTTAGAGTCCCTTTTATAGTAACCAAGTTTAATTTAATGTTTCTGGATTTGCATGCTTCCGAGTAATTTTTAATTAATTTCTGTGTAAATTAAACAGCTAACCCTGAGAGAGGCAGGCAGTCACTCCAATGAAGTGATTATGAATTCTGCACTTACATTGCTTCAAACCTGAGATCTGGGCAAAGTGGAGCCCACTGATAGGTGTTTGTATGCCTTGCTGGTGAGAAAATGGACCTGAAACAAGGTGGCTGTGTGAAACCTGATTCCCAAGAGTGACTGTTCACACCAAAAGTTGAACTAAAACAATTTTTCTGTGACTTTATTAGGCCTGGCATAAGTTTAGGGCTTATTCAGGCTTTAAATATTGTATTTTTAGAAGCATCAATGGATGGGGCAGTTAAGTTTACAAGGTCTTTTGTAATGGGCTTTGTAAGAAAACAAACCAGAAAGGTTTTGTTGCTTTTTCTGCTAGTAGCTGCTTTTCAGTTGTGGTTACAAAACTGTTCACATTTGTGAACATCTAGTGCTGCATTTTCTGAGTAACTATACCTGCGAGGGGCCTTTTTAGAGGAACTGCTGAAGTATGGTTTCAGTGACAAAAGTACAACCGCAAATGATCCTGATGACTGACTGAGTTGATCGTGATCAGTTGTTACCTTCCTCACCTTATTTCTTAGACTTAGCCACGTCACAGAATCACAGAATGGTAGGAGTTGGAAGGGACTTCTAGAGATCACCTAGTCCAACCCCCCTGTCAAAGTAGGGACACCTAGAGCAGGTTGCACAGGATCACATCCAGGTGGGTTTTGAATATCTCCAGAGACGGAGACTCCACCACCTCTCTGGGCAGCCTGTTCTAGTCCTCTGTCACCCTCAAAGTACAGAATTTTTTTTCTCCTGTTCAGATGGAACTTCCCGTGTTCCAGTTTCTGCCCATTGCCCCTTGTCCTGTCGCTGGGCACTACTGAAAAGGGTCTGGCCCCATCCTCCTGACACCCACCCTTTAGATATTTATAAGCAGTGATAAGATCTCCTCTCAGTCTTCTCTTCTCCAGGCTAAACACACCCAGGTCTCTCAGCCTTTCCTCATAAGAGAGATGCTTCAGACCTCTGCTGGACTCCCTCCAGAACTTGTCTGTCTTGAACTGGAGAGCCTAGAACTGGACACAGTATTCCAGCTGTGGCCTCACCAGGGCAGAGTAGAGGGAGAGGATGACTTTCCTTGACCTGCTGTCCGTGCTCTTTTTAACACACACCAGGATACCGTTGGCCTTCTTGGCCACAAGGGTACATTGCTGGCTCATGGTCAACTTGTTGCTGACGAGGACTCCCAGGTCCTTCTCTGCAGAACTGCTTTCCAGCAGGTCAACCCCTAACCTGTACTGGTGCATGGGGTTATTCCTTCCTAGGTGCAGGACCCTACGCTTGCCTTTGTTGAACTTCATTAGGTTCCTCTCTGCCCAACTCTCCAGCCTGTCCAAGTCTCACTGAAAGGCAGCTCAGCCTTCTGGTGTGTCAGCTGCTCCTCCCAGTATTATGTCATCAGCAAACTTCCTGAGGGTACACTCTGTCCCCTCATCCAGGTCATTGATGAATATGTTGAACAAGACCAGACCCAGTATTGATCCCTTGGGGAATACTGTTAGCTACAGGCCTCCAACCAGACTCTCTGCCACTGATCACAACCCTCTGAGCTCTGCCATTCAGACAGTTCTCAATCCACCTCACTGTCCACTCATCTAACCCCCTGCCCATCTGGCTTTCCTCCAGTCCTCAGGCACCTCTCCTGTTCTCCATGACCTTTCAAAGATGATGGAGTGTGGCTTTGCAATAACATCTGCCAGCTCCCTCAGCACTCGTGGGTGCATCTCATTGGGGCCTGGAAGTGGGATCATTTTTGTTTGTGCAGTGCGCAAGGTCTGCTGCTTAGGAACTTGTCACAATTTCTGGTTTAAAACGGAGTTTGTCACTTGGTTGTTGGAGAGCAGGCGAAGCCTGAGTGTGTTAGCCAGCTGCCTGGCATCTGGCCCATGGACTGTGGAGACAAATATTAACATCATCGTACTGGACATTAAATCTGACCTTCCTCATGTGTAAAACTCTGGGCATTCCTTTAAAAAAATAAAAAGGAAAAGGGGAGGGGTGAGTTTTAACACACTGAGCAGAGGGAAGAGCTCTAAGGATCATCCTGTTTGGTGAAGAGGAGACTAAGATCTGGCTTGTCTAGCATGTGAAGATGAAAGCTGATAAGGGTTTCTCACCTCACAATGAGGTGTGAATATGAGCTCTGATGAGGATGAAAAGATATCCAAGTCTTGTTGACACATGACTAAATGTCATTAAATTGGCTGTAAATAAATTCTGGCTTGAATTGAGAAGGTGGCCCGTACTGCCTGCATCAGCTGGGTGCAGGACAGCCTTTCCAGGAGCAGCAGGAGAGGTGCTACTAGTGAAGCTCCAGCTGAAATCTTGCTGCTTTTGTTGCAGTTCTCAGGAATAACTGTATTTAGTACAAAACACTCACAAGGAACGTTTTACACACAGGACATGTCTTCTCTTCTATCTGTGGCATGTCTTTCCCACGGAGGAGAAAGATAACTAGTGGAGAAACAGTGATAAAGTGTTATTGAGAAATGCTACTTATGATAAGAAAAAATTACTGAGAGCTGCTGTTTGTGCCTCCTTTCTGATAATGCCATGAGAATAGCCAATGTGTCATTCTTTCCTGGAAAATTAGGGTACAGTTTGACTCTCTCTAATGGCTGCCTTGTTTCATTTTTCTGAAATGCCACGTTGCTGGTAGGAAGAGAGGCATATACATACAACCTGTGCTCGCAATCTGGGAATTGGCATAGCGACATCGTATTGCTAAGCAACAGTTGGCATCATGCTGTCTGCTAGAGCTGTTCCCCCTTCATCCTCTTTGAGAGTGCCTGGAAAACCAAGATCAGCATCTAGCTCAAGGTTTAGGTAATGAAAAAGAACAGTGGAGTGATATCTTATTTTGTGTGAAGTTTGTCATTTGTTTTGTAAGTAAGTAAAGCGTTAAATGCCAATTCAGAGAAATGCAGTCAGGATGTGCTTTGTTCATTCCTAGAAGGGTGAATCCTTAATGACATTAGTACCTTGCATAGGATGTGTATTGCGTGAAGTGAGGCCAATTTCCTGTACAGCCATCAATGCCAGATCTCGCCAAATACAGCATGAAATAGCTACGTACAAATGAGCATATTTATACTGGTGGGTTGTAGGATCAAAATAGGTCTTAATTATTCTCTTTAATGTGTATACGCCCATATAGAATTTAACCTCAAAAGATGAGTGAGTGGCCAATATCGATAGCCCTGGATTTTAATTGCCTTTTTTTGGTTATGGGAAGACTCGCTTTGCTGTTTCTGCAGAAGTTAATTGTATACTTGCTCAGAAAGAAAGCCCTTAAAAAAATATAAATAAAAATCCCAGTGGGGAGATACTACTAGTTAAGCAGCTCTGGGTGACTACCTCTTGTTTTAACTTTTGTTTCATTATTGACAATACCAAGTGAAATTTGTTGCTAAGCTTGTTAACTAAATATCTGATATTTATCAGATCAATATCTTGATTTATAAGACCTGAATAATTTTTGTTACGTATGGGATTTTGAGCTGGTTGTGTTTGTGGTTCCTTTTGGGGGTGTGTGTGTGTTTTGTTTGTTTTTACTTTCACTGCTCTTGTGAATCTTCATTTTAGTAACTACAGTGAATCATACAACATTCCCAATTTCCAGTTTTTATTAGCTACACTCCCAGCTAGTCAGTCATTCTTACAGTGTATTTTGACCAGGCTGGAGAAGTTCAAGAAAGAGGTATTTTGCCACTTTCTTTGTTGAGAATTTTCCTCCATCTAGCAGATCCCATTGTAGCATTTGTATTAATATTCATTTTCCGTTTCTTTTGATTTTGTTTCATCCTTTGCTTCCAAGCATATCTCATACACTATATTTGCTTCTTCCTTTGCTGTGTTCAGATAACCTACATAACTACATACGTATAGACACTAATATATCCTTCATTTAATGAGTAGTTAGACTGTACACATTAAGCTCCCTTAATCTTTTTAAAGTATTTAAGGTTATTCTTGCTGCTGTTTGTTAAATGTTACATTCCTTTTCTAGTGTGTCTTTCTGATGCTTCAATTTGCAGAGCAAATGTGCCGCAAGTGGTTGTAAAAATGAGTGTGAAATAGTGAATGTTTTTTAAGACCGATAGACTAATTGTGTGATTCTGTTCAAAAGCTTCCATGTTTTCTAATCTTATGGGTAAGCCAGAAGACTAAGTACTGTTCATCATATTACTTGCCAGTTGACTTTTCAGTGAAGCTCAAGGTCTTACTTCAGGAGGGTCTTAAATGCCACAGTACTGACATCCTTAAGCAGTTGATTTTGGTCTGAAGTACTTGTTAGAGGTTGGAGCTAAAAGGAACTTCAGATGGGAAATTTTCAAGTTTCTCAAGAATTTTTTTCGTGACAGAAATGTATAGAAACTGGGACTGTCGACTTGGTGGCAATATTCAGTAAGATTTTTACATGCATTGTTGTCCAGATTTTTGTGGACTTCCTCCAGACTTTTTCTTTAGTATCATTCAGAAGACTTGGAAGATTGTTTTTTCCTATCACTTCTTAAAGACTTTGTTGCTTTTAGAGGATGGTAAAGGGGTTTTTTCCCCTGCAGAGAAAATTGTTTTGGCAGGACCAGAGCTGTGTGATGTATGCCCAACTTCTGGTAATGTGAGGCATGGCATTGAATGATGCTATCTGTAATTTTAAAAAGTTATTTTGGGGACATCTGGAAAATGATAGAGTTGTTTGTTGGTACAAAGATCAGGATAGAAAGATATCTACAACAGGACAAAGGCCTTGCTTGCTTACTCTACCATGTGCAACTTAAGAATGTCATACGCGCAATGTACTTCTACTGCATGGTCAACTTCGGTGTTGGAAAGCACTGTAATCTGTGAATCTCCTATTTTGGGAGGATAGTGCTATTTCACCATATGAAAAGTTTGAACTGTGGACTGTGAGGCAGCAGAAGAATCAGGCTTGTTCTGTGCCTTTGTGTTGATCTAATGATGTATTAATAACTGTTTCCTACCTGTAGGAAATCTGTCCAGTCTAAGTCGTCTTGGCCTGAGGTACAATAGGCTGTCAGCAATTCCGAAGTCTTTAGCAAAATGCAGTGAACTTGATGAACTGAACCTGGAGAACAACAACATTTCTACTTTACCAGAGGTGAGAATTGGAGGGAGTGGATTATGGGAGGGAGTGTTGTTGTAAGGCGTCGGTGTTCTGTAGGAGAGGATTGGAACATGTGAAATTATTTCATCTTGCATCGCAACTCAGAGGAATACCCTTTGTTTTAATCTATATGTGTCTAATGTGAAATATTGCAATTCTGTACACATTAGGTGTGTCTAACAGTACAGAAGAACTGATGTCATAAACTTCCGTGAAAAGTGGTAGCAATACATGTGATTGTGTTTGCTCTCCTGTTTCTTCAGAAAACCTTAAATAAGGAGTCCAGGTTCCCACCATTCAAGCTAGATAAGAGCTTCTCAGTGTTTCTGGTTCATGGAGGTAGGAAAGAAGTAGAAAAATGAAAAACGGGATATCTCTTTCTGCATCTAATTGAGGCAAAAATGACCTTTAAGAGAGTGGGTAAACCTTGTCACAGCTACATTTTCTCATTTTAATGTGGAGAAGTGTGCTGTTGGCACCAATGCGATATCATCTGGCAACTCATTGACACACCTTCCATCAGTTATGAAAAATAAAAATTTACATCAGTTTTCAGTTTCCAGTAACTCTGCAAGGATCACGGGAGAAAGGGGAAGAGAATCCATTTTCTTGCTTTTCTTTTCATAGCTGCTACACTTGATTGTCTTACCTTGGTTTCTCTTGCTTCAAGCTTAGTGTGGGACCAAGGAAAATATCCATAGTTAGATGTTCTGGAGCCACCTTGTCCCCTGAACAAAGTGCTTTAACTCTGGGGTGGAAAGGCAGAAAGTCCTACTCCCCAGTGCATCTGTACGTTTTTCTATGCTCCTTCCCTGGAGTTCTCTGACAGGTGCCCCTGTGGACTCCAGTGTCACAGTCCCGGATAGCTGCCGCAGTTGGTTACAGCCCATTTTTTAAATAACAGCTTTGATGTCTGCAGACTTTGAAGCTATTTAAGCTGTTGGTTACACCTTTTGTCCTGATTTTCCTTTTCTTAGTTTCTTGAGACTGGTTTATCAGGGCAGCGGAGCGTGAGATGCTCAGCTGCATACTTTTGGTGCTAGTAAACATTGAGAGAAAATGTTTGACTTTTAAGCATTACTGTCTGGGCATAATTGCTCTGATGACAGAAAAATATCTGACGTGATTGATTCTTATTTTGGATATTTCTTCCATTGCTTTAGACCTGTTTGGAGATGAAGGCTTCAGGACACAACATAGAGCGTATACTCTGTTCTTTTTTGGTCCAAGCTGCTTTTCTTAGGTGTTGTGGGGTTTTTTTTGTTTGTTTGTTTTAAAAAAGGTATAAATTATCAGTGTCAAATAACTCAAAATGTATCTGAAGACTTATATAGGAAACTATACACGGAAGAAAAAAAACCCAAATGGATTTGGATTTAGGCAAAGTATTCATAATAACAAAGTGCAGTAAGTAACTACTTTCCTTCAGATGAATTTCCGAACTCAGCAATGATAAACTGAAAACAGAGAAGTTAATAAATGTTTGAGTAAAACCATCATTTAAGAAAACGCTACTGACTAAAAGCCACCAGGCTGCTTTTAAGATGAGACCTAAGCTAGCCCACCTCACCCAGACATGTTATAAAAGCAACTACAGTATAATTACAAAAAGCTAATGTGAGGGATGTTTACTTGCTTTAAAATATGCTTTAAGAAACTCTTTGTGACTGTGCTGCCTTCTTCATGTATGTTTGCCAACAATATGTTAACACTTAAGCCGCTACCTTGCAGAAGTGTATAGTTTATACTGTAATCTGCTTAAAGTAAAACATTCTGTGCTATAATACAAAGAGCTGTATTTGTGGAATAAACTTCTGAATTTCAAAACATAGTTGAAGCTGCTGACACAATGCCTAATAAATATTTTATCTTAAAAGGATGGGCTGGGAGAAGGCGGCATTGCCACAGTTCTCACAGATAGAAGAGCATTGTTCTCTTTGTACTGCCAAAGCTCTCTTGCTTCCCTTCAAATGTATTTAATTACTCTAGGCTATTAAGAGTGTATTAGCTAACATATTTTTAATATTTTTTGTATGGAAGCAGACTTCAAAAATGGCTTTTTGAAATGCCAAGATCCATTTGAAGCAATAAAGCGTGTTTGTAACAGAGCTCAGGGACTGCCTAACCCTAGGACAAAGAATACCGGTTAATTAAAGTATAGCTAGAAGCAGTATTTCCTAATCAAAGATTATACTACTTAATGATTAGGTTAGATTAATACTGATTTGAAGATCCATTATTTTATCTTTAGGGAGGAAATTGCTTCACTGATATTTGCCGAGATGCCCCCAGAACTGTATTTCAGTGCCTAAAGTTTTAGCTGTGACGTGTAGCCAAGTCCCTATTTAATCCTGTTTTATTTACAATAATGTTAATAAACTATTTAGAAAAGTAGACAGAGCTGTCCTGATGAAACAGCACACCCTTGTTCTTAAGGCTTTTACAGTGAATATAGCACTGAAATTGCAATCCAGAAATACTGACATTAGGAATATGGTTGGAATCATTATCTTGTTACTGCTCGTTCCTGATTGCAGATGTTGCATTATTTATGGTATGTAATGCCACGCATAAATCTCCAATTTCTGTAATACTTAAGCAAATAGGGCTGAATTCAAGTTGGCATAGTAATAAGCAAAGGTGACACTTCAGCAGTAATTTAGATCTCATTATTCATCCCCACAGTTCCAGCAACGTGCTTGGCACGTAGCGATCAGATAAACTCTGAGATCTGTGCTGCTGAGATTGTAGAGTCTAATTAGATTGCGAAGTGAAATGAGACTCTGGATTCAATGGGCAACCCTTGCTACCCAGTTTAACTCCAAGCTGCTTGCTTTTTATTTCTTAGGGTGGGGGAATAAAAAGGAGTGGAGTAATAACTAGAAATATTTCGAAAATAGAAAAAAAAAAAAAAGGAACTTCCAAAACTTTGCCGTCCCATTGTTTTTCTCTGTCCTACCTGGTTATCTGAAACCGTTACAGCCTAAAAGGAAACTTCTACCAGATGTGTTCACATTATGGATTGTTATTATATTAACAGAGGTTTGTATTGGAAGTATCAAGCACCAGTTTCAAAAACGGTTCACGCTGTTGATACTTCTTTGGGCTCCACTCTCGACTGTGAGCAGGCATCAGTATTGAGTGAGCTGCAGTTGGGTGGCGTTGGCCAAAGCCGGGACCGCTCTTCAGGATGGACGTGCTGCTGATGCCCCTGCCCTCTTCAGAGCTGCCCAAGATCTAGCAATATGTTATTAAAAAACTTCCTTTGGGAGGAGAAGAGAGTTACAAAACCTCCTAAATTCATGCTTTTAAATGTGATGTGTTTGCTTTTTTTTGTATCTGGCAGTATGTAAGGAGAAAGGGGGAAAAAAGGTAAAGGCTGACGACTGTGAGCAGAGGTTGTTGCTGATGGAAGTTTTGTCAAATTTAACGCTGGTTTACGTGTTGCAACATTTATTTGTGGATGGACTTGGGTGGGAAAACATTTCTAATTAGACCCATGAGGGAAAAGAGATGCATTCAAATAAATCTGTCCTAAGTTCCTGGGTGGTTTTCTTCTCTCTACAGGGTCTTTTATCCAGCCTTGTCAAACTGACTAGTTTAACGCTGGCCAGGAACTGCTTCCAGTCCTATCCTGTGGGTGGCCCGTCCCAGTTCTCCACAATCTACTCTCTCAATATGGAGCACAACCGCATCAATAAAATCCCCTTTGGAATTTTTTCTAGAGCTAAAGTATTAAGTAAGCTGAACATGAAGGTGAGGCACAGAAACATGCTACTGTGTGTAAAATCAATGAGGAGCACTGTTTGCTCCATGAATTCTGGCAAACTTAATGATATAAGGAATGAATTGATCATGCTGAAGTGGATACTGCTGCTGTCACGTATAGAAACAGTTCTGTATTAGTTTAAAAATGTACTATCAAGATGTTATTGATTTGTCTTTATTTTTGTTAGTTAAGTTTTTGTCACATTTTCTCAAGTTTCAACAATGAATATAAGAAAGTTGGTTGCAAAGTTCTTCGAGTATTCACATGGGACACGAACATGTAGAGTAGCTTATTTCTTTCCCCCCCTCTGCTGTTACAGTTTAGATTATAAACAAAATTATGTAAAATATCTTTTTTTGAATGTATTCTTTCAAAACCTAAGTTTGGAGACTTTTGGCAGTAGTTGTAGAGCACAGAAAAAGAACCTTTAATTTTTCTAAAGAGATGATATTTTTCTATCAATGGTTTGTTTCAAGTTCTTATATAAAAAAAAAAAATAACGTTGGAGGAATAGCTAAGCTCAGCTACTGTTTCAGAATGTCTTTTGGCACAAATGCATTCTCAATTTGCATTAAGACTATTTTTTGTCACATACCCGTTTAACTTTGCATGTTTAACGGGACTTTATATGACCTGGTTATTTAGATGTTATTTTTTTAGTGTTTGGTCTAGATCAAATTTTGTAGCAATGTTTTGAGCAGTAAGATGTTCAGATTAATTTCAGATGCTTTTACTCTGAACCATTAAGTTATATTTCTTTTGTGGTGTGTTTGGTGGTTTTGCTTTTTTTCCTTGTGTTGTTTCATTTTTTGGGTTTTTTTTAGGGTGTGGGGTTTTTTGTTTGTGTTTTGGTTTGTTTGTTTGTTTCTGTTTTTTGGAAACTCCATATATTTTTAGGATTCCAGTGTTGCTGATAGCACCTTTGTAAGTTATGGTAAATTTCTGTTCTTTTGTTTCCCACCCTCCATTGTATTCAGCAAAGAAAGGACAACAAAAAGTTTTAACTACTGGGACGTGTGAAATCTTCATAATTATGTACTAATTTTTCCACTTCAGTTCATATTAGTAACATAGAGTCAATTCTGTAACTCTGAGCTGGAACTGCTTATTATGTTTGGAGGAATTTTAAAAGTATTTGGCCAATTATCAACATCTTATTCTTCTGATTTAATTATCGACTGTTTTGTTATGAAGCATTTTGTAAGCAGTTCGTTTAATTTCTTAGATGTCTTGCTGACTTCTTCCAAGCGCAGACCCTAAATGTTTGCTATGTTAAATTGCAGGACAATCAGCTGACCTCTCTCCCCTTGGACTTTGGGACTTGGACTAGTATGGTAGAACTGAACTTAGCGACTAATCAGCTCACAAAAATCCCTGAGGATGTATCTGGGCTTGTTTCTCTTGAGGTGAGAAGAGTATAAATGAACAGCTAAGTGAATCCTTGCAAATAGGTGTTCTCTACTTCAGGTTTGAGTGATACTACTTTTGTGTCAAATAAAGACAAATAAATATGTGAATGTGTGCTGTTTAAATAGATGTATTGCATCTGTTTGTGGTTATTGACAACAACTTTTTGAATGTTGTCCTTTAGGCTCTAGATGAGTGTCTGTGCACAAAGGATTAAGTACATACATATTTTTAACTACGTAGGAAGAAAATTTTTCTCAACAGAAAGTTACTGTTGTAAATGAAATGGCACTGAACTTGGTTCGATTCCTGGAGAGACACCAGCATGGAGACATCAGGGATCAGAAAAACGTAATGACATGGTCTACAGCCAGAGGTAGCTTGAATGTAGCACTGTGAACCTTGTAGGCAGCCAGGTGGGAATTCTCAGCCTTTGAGGGGGAAGAACTTGTAGGTTGAAACCAGGAGCTAAACCTCTTGTGTCCCCTAGTCCTGTTTCCTAAAGTACCGTCAGCAGAAACAAACTTAATTGCCTTGGAGGGACATAAAGGTAGAGGTGCTTGTTCGAGCAATTGAGGGGACTTCGTAGCTTCTGTGAGTTGCTGGGAAAAATCTGTTGAAGTACAATAGCAAATGGCATATTGGAATTGGAAATTTCCAGTGTGACTGCTGCTCTGAATAATTAATAATTCCTGTAGTTTGGGTCAAAAATGATACAACAGAGTAATAACTATTTAGTAGCCCAGTTCTCTTTTAAGTTAAGGCTGTGATTGGGAAGTTAGTAACCGCTAACAACTGGATTTGCCAGTGGTCTGCCAGCTGCCGGAGCCAGAGCGCTGCACGGTCCGCAGACCTGTTAGTGCTATTTTTTCTCTGTAATTAAAGAGTCAAACACAAAGAACTATTTGGGCAGTGTTTACACAAAAGTGAAGGTTCCCACAGCAGTGCTAAGTCAGCTGCATTGCGTGTAGGTAATATTTTCTGTTCCTGCCTTTGTTTCTTGATACGCAATTAAAATGTTACTATTCTTATCATTCTGTGTCTATCATAGTGCATAAAGGGAGGCCACCGAAATACTGCTTGTGCTAATGCTAAGATTTTTGGCTTTTATTCATTTGGATTTTCACTTTGATTTTTAGCCTTGTTTTCTGTTCTGTTGCTGCCTTTGGTGTTTTCACGTTACATGAAGGTAGTGAGAGTTGAGAGTGGTTGAAGTCAGGCATTTGCAACCTTGGTTGGCTTAGCCCAGAGCTCTGTGTGGCTAGTAGGAGGGTCCACATCGTGTGCTCTTTCGCATCCTTGTGTTTCAATATGCCTTATTAAATAAACAGATAATAGCATTGTTTAATGGGTAATTAATTACCTGACTGCTCGCTGTGTTGTTATGAGGCTTGATTACTTCTAAGGACTGTTAGACTTCTCCGGAGGAAAAATGGTATGCTAGTGTAACCCCTCTTAACTTGCTTGTGGTATAACAAATAACTCTGCTGAATGACATTGCAAATAAGGATACTTTTCTTGAACCTGGGATATTTATAATTCAACTTAGAAAGGAGGAGAAAAACAAGAGGGTAACACGACAGTGTGTGATAAAGAGACCCTTTTGAAAAGCCAGTGGGTATCTGTGCAGTGTTCTGCTTCGGTGCTCTGATCTGTATGTTTGCTTGCTGCTGCTCCTAACCAAAGGGACATCGGGAGATGAGGAAGTATTAAGCTTTTTTTAAGGAGGACTTGGCAAGCACAGCAAATAATGTAAACCTAGTTATGAGATAGCTATAAGGAAGGATAACAAAATCATAGGGAAGTCCAGGAGGAAATTTTTTTCCTTGGGTCGTTTGAAGAAATAAGGTGTTCTTTGTTTTTGCTCTGCATTTATTAGCATGCAAAATATTATTTGAAAGAATTCTGCCATAAATCTGTGTATTTGTTATCATTAAAGACTTTAAAAAAATTGTGTTAATCACTGATTTTATTTTTTTTTTATTCCTTGCAGTTTGCTTCCATAATTTGATTGTAGGCTAATCTTGGACCTCATTACTTGAAAATATAACAAGATCCTGTGTTAATCGTTATTTACTGATTGCGTTGCTGAAATTCTGTGTGTTTGGGTTTTTTTGTTTTTGAGGTTCTTATCTTGTCAAACAATCTACTAAAGAAACTTCCCCATGGAATTGGAAATCTACGGAAACTCCGAGAGCTAGATCTAGAGGAAAACAAACTGGAATCCTTGCCAAATGAAATAGCTTACCTCAAGGATCTGCAGGTGAAACAATAATGGACTGAGATAAACATCTTACATCCTTTATTTACGCCATGCTGATTTAATTACAGCTAGTTTAATGAGGGGAACTATTTGTGACTGGACATAGAACCAAAAGTTAAGAATCTTGTGCAACTGCATCCACAATCTGTCCTCACTAATTCTTCCCCAGATTTATCAGTTAATACTGAACAAACAAATTTTGAAGAGTTTAACTGTTGTACCATGAGTACAATACTGCCACAGGAATAGCCTCTGGTTTCAGTTATGTTAATGAAATCTTTTATATTTAGGCACATATTTTACTATGCAGTATTTTATTTTTATGTTTAGTGGAGCCTAATAGAGGTCTGAAATGTTGTTGAAGGATAGAATTTTTTTTGTTCAAATGCTGGAGGGTAGAACCCATCAGTTTATCAGCTATTTATCTTGTTACTTGCTGTCATTCAAAGCAGAAGTCATTAAGGTAATTTTTAAAAATCTGTTTTTTCCCTTAGAAATTGGTTCTGACTAATAATCAGTTGACTACCCTTCCCAGAGGTATCGGTCACCTTACCAATCTGACGCACCTTGGGCTCGGAGAGAATCTTCTCACACACCTTCCTGAGGAAATTGGTAAGATCCCTTTTTTCTGGTTTTATGCAGTGTGCCTGAGCCAAAGCAGTTACTGACACCGAAGATAGGCATCTACTGCGCTCTTCAGTAGAGGCCCCAAAATTCATGCGAAACTTCTAGATCTACACAACCCGATGTGAAGCATGGGCCACAGGAACAGCACTATAGAGTATGATCTTTATCTTGCTGATCTATAGCAAAACAAATGGTCTAGCTTTTTTTAGTGCTTCTGCAGAAAGGTGCCGAACGCACACAGACCTGGAATAGTGTGATTCCTTTTTCTCTCCAATTTGTCCCACAAGTTGTGTGTTACCGATCACTCAACTTCATAAACCTATTCTTGGAGAGAGGTCTGTGTCAGAAAGGAAATGCGCTGCTCCTGCTGTAATTCCATAGTGTAGACAAAAACCTTGTGTAAGGTGTAGACAAAAACCTTGTGTAAGGTGTAGACAAAAACCTTGTGTAAGGTGTAGACAAAAACCTTGTGTAAGGAAGGTGTAGACAGCTAAAGCAAATGTTTCTGCTGCTAGTCCCTCTGCACACACTCCTGTTTGTAGACCACTGTATTATTTTTCACCTTTATGAGATAAGGAAGTGAAGAGGAGGAAATTTACAGAAAGGAAGGGAGGAATAGGGTGGTTCTTGTCTACTTGAGACATCCAGAGTAAATGAGATTCAGAGCGTCTGAAACTGAGAGCCCCCCTTTCTTTTACAGTCGGTCACAAGTTACCTCCAGAGCATGATTCTGAGCGCTTAAGTTAAAATCTTAAAGCTGGAAGTCATTATGGAGGAAAAAATGATGGGAGAAGCTACACAAAGCAAAATATGGTCAGAAACAGTGACATGCAGATGGAGAAGGCTGGGACACAGTCTGTCTCTCCCAGCATCTTTAGTGAAGAGCTGTTCCAGCTTCTGCTCGTCTTGTATGTCTCAGTATGAGAAGGGCCTAAAACAATGTAAATCTGGAGCTTTGTAATTTAGTTCATGAGATAGTGGAGAGAATTTGGATACTGTGGAAACGAGCTGTGGAATTAAAGTGTGTAAGTAAACTTGAAATACTGTTATAGGAGTACAATTTGGTTATTAAAGCTAGTTGTCTTAACAGATTAGAGAATAGTTAACTATTTTCACATGCGACTGCTTCATCTAAAGTTATCAGCTATTTCCCGTTATTTCTTAGCCTTTTCTTTTTGTTGATTTTCCATGTCTAAAGCCCTGGCTACTGCTTTCTCTTGTGAAAGACAAAATAGTTTTTTAGGTTATAGGAGATGGTATATAAGACTGAAAAATGACGAATGTTTTGAGGAGGACTTGTACGTTTGGAATGTATTTCAAAGATATGGATTAATTTTTATATTTGATTGCTGTGGAGGAATGCAAGCCTTAAGAAAGAAGAAATGAGTCCATTTTCCATCTTCTGGTTAATCTATATTACAGTATCTGTAGTAGAGGCAGATTGTAAAATTTGAATTCAGGAGGAATTTTTCACACGGGTTAGTTCCATTTAATAAATTCACGGCTGTGCAGAGATCTCTCCTGCTTTCTTCCTGTGGTGGATTACAGTTACAGCTTTGGGTCTTTAATGTATGGGTTCTAATTAAATGAAAGGCATGGCATAGATATTTTTATAGAGATAATATATACTGTATGGTATAAACATTTTCTAGGCCCTTCTAACTAGATAGCTATTCAAAGTTGCCTGCAGTTGCAAAGCACTCAGCTGAATGGTTATGGTGAAGTCTCTCTCAGTTCTCTTATTCTGTGTATTCTCAACTCAGTTGTTATCCATCACTACATCTCCTTTAGATATTTTTACAGGGAAACTAAAGCAAATTGGTTCTTGCTTAGGTTCCAGTACTGGAGAATGGGAGATAGATGAGTCACCGACTCTAGATTCTACACTGTAAAGAATCTTCAAGTGGACTTAGAGCTTCTGTCTAAAAGTTATAAACGGCATGAATCAAAAAAAATACTACTTTGTATTATTTTATTTTAACCAGGTACACTGGAGAATCTGGAAGAACTGTATTTGAATGACAACCCCAATCTGCACAGCCTTCCCTTTGAGCTGGCTCTTTGCAGCAAACTGTCAATAATGAGTATTGAGAACTGCCCGCTCAGCCACCTTCCACCTCAGATTGTTGCAGGAGGACCCTCCTTCATCATTCAGTTCCTAAAAATGCAGGGACCATACCGTGCCATGGTCTGATGCTAATCGGATTGTCCAATACACTGTACAAAATACAAACTGCATTAATGTTGTAATTGTCTGTATATGTATATATAATATAATATGTGGTTTATATTATATTATATATATATATAAATATATAAATAATATAAAAAGGCAAATTTAAGACTGCATTATGTGTTTCTGCTAATAGAGGAATCATAGCCATTTAGATTTTTTTTTTATTCTGTAAAAATGCTTGTCTAAGTTTTCTTTGCTGAATTTGATGGAAGTTGTCTGAATAATCTGGAAATGCCAGTTCATTTGAAGCAATTGCCAATGAACTCAAAGTTTAAATTTAAGGGACAAAAGTAGTTTTGCTTAGATTTACTTTCAGTTAAGAGAAATGTATAACCTTTATATAATGAACTTTTCTGTTTTCCTCCCTCTTTTTTTTTTTTTTGTGTCAAAACCTGAAAGGGTCATGTGTCCTGAGGTTGGGATTTTCTTTTAACTTATTTTGAGATTTGAAGCAAATGGTGTTTTTATATTGTTTACAGTCAGAGTAAATCACTGGATTTTGTTTTATTCTGATTTGCTCTGTTTTAATCAATCATATCTAGAATTTATATGCCTCTGCTGATGAATTTTTATCAACCGGTTTGTATACTAAAAGCATATACTCATCAGAAAAACTGGCAGGTGAAAAGGATGCAGTCAAAACAAAAGAAAAAGAAAAGAAAAAAAAAAAGCTTGAATTCCTTTAAGTCTTGCTTCCCTGAGTTATCAGTTGCAGGCATAACATATCTGAACTGAGCCTTTTGCGGTTGGTCTTTTCTAGCACAAGTAAACCTTTTCAGATTGGTAAAAACGTCGAGTAAACTCAGTGAAGAGCGGTTTTCATTTTGTGAAGTAACAATTCCATGAGGTCTAACAGTACAGTTAAGTGGCAAGGAAATAATATATATGTACATTTTTCTTACGATGTTGAGTCATAAACTACAACAGGCAATTTTAAGGATTCCTTATAGTCCTTGTACAATAAATGAATGTGTCTTACTTTTAAACACTGCAATATATGTAAGTTTTAAGGTTGGTCAACAATGTACTATGGTTTTATATCTTGACTTGCCTTGTACCTCCTTCCATTATGGAACTTCTGTGTCCAAGCACAATATCTTCACACTGTGCTGTTTTGCTGCTGAACTAAATGCACTTTTCCCCACAGCTGGGGCACTTGCTTCAAAATATTCAGTTCAGTATCTTGATTATTCTTTTTTAACTTCATCCTATCTGTTTCAGTATTAAACCGATCTATTAAAAAAGAGGCACCTTTTTCATTTGTGCATAGATGTTGGTAGCTCAAGAGAAACACTGTAAATAGTGGACATTCAGTTTTGTCATGACTTCCTTGGTTGTTTAAAAGGCAGAAGATGCTTCAGGGAGACGTGCGCTCTTGCTGCATTTGTAGGGCCAGCTGTCCTTTTGCAGGAGGGTAGGAACTCGAGGCGGTTGCATCCCACGGTTACTCAAGAACTGTCCAGTTTATGCTCATCGGAATTGCTGCTGGGGTAGTGTGACTTACAGGACTGTACCTTTTAAACGAAATCAAATCAGCCAATGCCATGGGAAATCTATTTCACACGCAGAAGTTCGGGAAATCTTATTTCTGGCTTTCAGGCATGCTTTCTTAGACGTATTGCCTTGATCTATTTGCATTCTGTTTTGTCGTACGTCTCTTCATTAACAAGGAGTAAGTTTAAATGGAAGGCAGGTGGAGATATAAAACCTTAGAGGGCTTAAACGTGCTGTAAAACTATTGTAGATGTCACTGGATTTTACTAAGTAATGTTCTTTTCTTTCTCACACGCTCTGTCTCTCTGTCGTCCCCCTCCCTGTTTTGGGTTTGTTTTTTTTTCTTTTTACATCTACTGTAGCTTTTCAGTTTAGACTTTAGTTTATAAAAGGCTAGTTCCTTACAGTTCTGCCTGAAGTTAATCTTTCTCAGCATTAAGGTGTTAAAATATGAAGATGCTGAAATGCTTAGTATCAAGACTGTAACCTAACTTCTGAATATACTGCTAAAGCCGTATTTGTGCCCTCAGGTCACTAGGGGAAACTGGTTTGATTAATATGGTTCCTTAAACCAAAAGTGGCGACCCCTTGTGTTTTCAGGCATCTTGGTCTCATTCCCTGTCTGCTCCTCAATCCCATTTTTGTAAGAGTTGATGGGATTGAATTTGTTTAGTTTGTAAATATGTTGATTATTCACCTTGTTAAGGTACATGGTTAATGACTGTATGATTGGAGCTGACCCTCTCTCACGTAAATTCTTGTGGAGAAGTTGGCTACCAAAATAGTGCTCGTTACACTCACTTAAAAACAAACTATTCTTTTCATTACACTTATAGGAATAAATAAAGCTATGTTTTAATTCATTACTATATTAAAACCAGGATATTTTTTCAAACTATCTTTGTACTAGTATGGTTGTTGCAATGCCAGATAATCCTGAGCCCTGTTTTAGGAGTTTAATTTTATACATTCTGAGGTGCACGCTTATTGTTTCAGTGTCCCAAGAGAGATTTGAATAAAGGCAGTGTGAGAGAAGTTCTGGTACAGAAAAAATCAACTCAGAAGAATTTGAAAAGTTCTTTAAAATTATTCAAAAGTTTTAAGTATTAAATGTGTGGCATGAATTGGGAATAGATGCATATAAATCCGTAGTACATACATAGATTTATATCCCTATCTGTGCACAGATCCGTACAAATCCAGCTGTTTTGATCATTCAAAATAGTCTTACATCCTGCCATAATATTTTTGCATTTCCCAGGATGCTGGATTATTAACTGGTGCAGTTTTAAAATTGTATTTATTTAATGCCTGATGATATTGTTGGACACATGTGCTGGCTTACACATGTTTATGAATTTTGTTTGGCCTAATCAATTAGAGTATGAATGGAAAGAACTTCATCCTGACAAGTGCATGTATACATACATATATATGTATATGTGTATCTATATATATATATATGAAAGCATAGACAAGGTGGCAAAATTCATTATGCCATCTTTGAAAACAAGAGGGAGAAACAGGTGATTCCCATATACTTGTATTAAATCTTTATCCCCCTTGCCATACTTGGGGAAATAATAATATTGAAAATTGTGACAATCTTTACTTTGGGTGAAAAACATGACCTTGATTGCCTGCCCATAGACAAAATATCAATTTTGTATGTGTCTGTGCCTATGTACATAAGAATGCGTACGTATACGCATGCCCCATAAAGACGCTATCCTGAATCATGCCTTGATTTAACAAGCTAAATTACTGTACTAGAGACTACATAGTATTATGGAAGTCTGGTAAGGTGTAAAGCAGATTAGGGATTTGTTAAATAATGAAAAGAAGGACTGATTGCCATTGTGACTCATGTTGGTCACATGTTGCATTTAAATTTACTAAATAGCGAGTTGTTTGGTAATTCCTTGCAAAAAATGTTTTCTTTTAGTATAAACCCATTAAAGTTCTGTCTCTGGCTGTCTCCTATAGGTTCATCACCAAAATTGTCTAGTATAAACGCAGCGGAAATGCTGCACGTAAAGGTGGGTCGCGCAGTTGTGTAAAAATTGGCACTTTTCCGCTTACCAGATGCTGTTGGAAACTTTGAAATTCATACACCCTTTTTAACAAGAGACGTGGGTTGTAGAATATTTGCTTCAGTGCCTCTCTTGGATTTAAGGTTTTTCTCTGCAGTTTTGTCCATCTTTTGCTAATGTGTGAGAACGTGCATGTTCAGACTTTTTGAAGGTCGTGTTTGCTCATGTACATGATTTAGTAAATCAGTACTCAAACTGTCTAGCTGGTTAGCGCTTAAACCCATTGTGTCACCTGGAATTCAAGTATCATCTTTAATCCTGGGAGTTTGAAAAATACCTTGAAATACCTTTTGTTTAACAATCAGAAAACTTTGAGAGGTTATTTTTTCTTTCTTTTTGTTTTTCCTCCTTTTTTTTTTTTCTTTAAACCCCCAAATAAATTAAATTTCTGAATCAGTACAAACCCATATCAGGGAAATCTTCATATCTGGATGCAACTAACAGTTTTCATGTAGTCAGTATCACACCTCGGTTGTATCAAATGGGCATGCCAGAATAGCTTCTAATTAGAAATGTGCAGTTGGCAGTAATTTGCACAACACAAACTTCAAGGCACAGTAAGGACAATTCCAAACAAACGATAGCATCTACAAATGGTTTTTGTTTTTGCGTTAGCAAAGATCAGAAAATTATGTTTATTATTCTGATGTTTAGGTCTTAACCAGGACTGCACAGAACTTTTGCTGTGGAAAAATACCGGACCACACTAATTTTGTGGTTAAAAGCTAAACAAGAGTGTAAACAGTCTACAAAAATGTACTTTTAATCTGAATTATTGTAATGTTGATTGTTATGTCTATATAAAAGATTGCCTTGCTTTTTTATAAGAGTCATTCTGTATCAATGCATTCATTATAAATAGTATATTTGTAAATAAGCTGCCACTGAGTCTTTTGAAACTTCTCTAATATTTCTAGTTTAACGTTAACTTGGATGTAAGTCGTACTTTTGCAGTGCCCCAAACTACGAAGAGCCGCTTTCTCATTATATACTCATCACTCTTCAAAAGACCTCAAGTAAAATAGAGATTTTCATGTAGAGCAATTACAGGAAACTTCAAAATTAACTGCTGTCATGTAGATCGGTCACATTTTATAAAGCGAATGTTGGTAAAACCTTTTACTTTCACTTTGTTATAGTACAGTAGTGCATATAGAAAAAAAAAAACAAAACAAAACCATAAAACACCTTTCTCTATGAAAGGGAAAGTCAATCTTGGATTTTAGTGCAAAATGCATTTCAACAACAACAAAATCATAGTAAGTGTAGAATTCTGGTGCCTAAAAGACAGGAACTGGCATTTAAACTTCTGGTTTAATAAAAGACAGTATTGCCAAGCTGACATGACACACAGCTCTAAACTGATGTCTTTTAACTCTGTAGAGCTCATTCCTGTAGACACTGTTTCAAGAAGGTCACCCTTACATCATGTCCTACAAACAAAAAAAAAGTATGCTAGTATCCTTAGAAGTCAGAATAGAAAGGCCTCAGCAGTTTGGATGTGATGATGAGGAGGAGGACACTGGCGCACTTGCTATAGCTGATTGCTTTAAAAAACTGGAACAGGTTCTTATAGTGTGCAGCAGCTACTCCTACAATAATCTCAGTACCTCCGTCCTTACGTCAGATCTCTGCTGATTAATATAAGTAGAGGGGCTGATCAAACTGCCTAAAGGTCTGTCTTTGAGTTGAGTCGATCCCTGTTAACTGTAAGTGATGCGGCAATCTGAACGTGAGCTGGGAACTGGCCAGTCTCGTCACAAGAGTGGCTGTCCCATGCCGGGATGTCGGACCATGTACCATCCCTCCCCTGTCCCACAGGGCTGAGTGGCAGATGTGTACGGAACGTAACGGGGACGTGCAGTTCTCTGGCACGCTGCTACAGACCTCACCAGAGTCCGAAGGGCTTGCGGAAAGGAAACAGCATCACTGCATTTAGTAGCCATTGATAGATTAGAAGAAAGTGCTTTCTTTTTTCTTTTTTTTTTTTTTCTTTAATTCTAAATCTGTTTGTATTTCTGGCCTCTGCAACATCCTGTGTCTAATAATTCTACAATGTAATTATGTGCTGGGTGAAAAAGTACTTCCTTTTGTTTCTTTCAAACCACAACACCTTATTTCATTTGGTGACTCCTAGTTCTTATATTCTGAGAAATTTATGAACAGTCTTTTTCCTGTTCATCTGCTTTTTACTACTCTTGAGTTTGGTTTTTTATTTTTTTTTTTTTATAAATGTCAGTGTTTTTTCTCCAAGTCAGAGAGTTGTAGTTTTTTAGCTTCTCTTCAAACAAAATCTCTTCCATTCTGTGGTAATTCTTGCTGCCTTTCTCCATCGTTTCCTAGTCCCAGCTCTGATTCTTTTTCCTAATTCATGGCCCTTAGCAAGCTGTTTTGTTCTTTGTGTGCTTATAGTTTGTGAAATAGAAGTACAGCTCTGTTATGAAAATTAAAGTTGAGTGGGCGATAAAGTTGAGTGCTAAACTCCAGTGGGGAATAATTCCACTAAGCAACGATCATATTGGGTTTAGACTTCAGACGCAGGCCACCCACTGCAATAATGAATTGTTTCCTCTGATTAGCTAGAACTGACTTTCATCATCTCTTGCAACTTGGTATGAAAATCAATATTAAATTTTACATAAGTATGCTGATTTAAATAATACCAGGATTTAAAATACTCTGTTCATGCTCATAAGAGGGCATAGTTTTGGAAGATGTGACTTTTGAATACTTCAGCTGGCCTTTGTAAACTGTCAAAGCACAAAATTTTCTGAAAATATTGGGAAATTTCTAGTGTTTTCATTGGAAGAGGTTCTTTTAGTGGTTTCTTTGGAAGAGAAGTTGAAGACCAACAGTGTGCTGGTTGAGTTTCATTTTCCTCCTTGAAGCCTTTGCAGAAAGCTATGGAAGGAATTCTCTTAGGGTTTTTTTTGGTTGTTGCAGTCTTTTTTTTTTTTTTTTTTTTAAAAAAAAAAAAAAAAAAAGGCAATTTCCCCTGGCCCCAGTAGCATCCTGCTGATAATTGGTGTCAGGCAGACAGTGCTCGGCAGCCACCAGGCCACCAGGACTTGGGGGTGATCTTACTGGTCATGACCACTTTCTGTTCAAATGATTGAAATGAGCAGCCACAGATGAGCCCGGCTTTCAGAAGAAGGGCGCGTTTTGGCTCTCATTGCATGAAAAGTGAAGAAAATGTCTTGTTTCTGGCACCCTACGTCCCAAAGGCTGTATTAAAGGCCTCAAAAATGACAGGCGGTGTCTTGGGTGGCTCTGGTGAGACAAACAGATTACGTTTTTGTGTAATTAATCCAGCCTAAGTGCTCCAGGATACCGAGTCTCCCAACCCTGCTCTCCAGTGACGGGTCTGTCTTTCCACTGGTGGGAAGCTGTGGATTTAGGTACTTAATGTATGTTGAAGCTTTTAGTCTGCAAATACTGCGTAAAATCTGGAGGCTGGGCAGTTTTGTAGATTATAGCCAGTGCTTTGAACTGTATGTGGTGGCAATGGCAGAAAAAAGGCGTTAAAGGGCTGGAGATGGTTAGCTTTGATACAATTAGAAGAGGATGAATGCCTTGAAAGCTAATTTGTTTTGTTTTCACAAGCCAGTAAGTCAGTCAAATAAAATACATCATCTCTTCCTACAAGCCTTGCCTCACTTAGGATTGCAAGAGTGGGAGACAATTTGATTACCAAGATCAAATGATGATGTTTTAGAGGAGGAGCCATCTGGAGTATTTGAGTGAGCAGCTGGCAGCCTGGGCTGCACCGTTAATGACCTGACTCTCTGCCTTGCAACTATTTTTTTCCACTGCAAAACCTTTTAAGAGCCTTTAGAGATCAATCTGCCCCGCCGCCTCCGAGTAAGATGCTATCTGCAAAATTGCACACAAGTGTTCCCTTTTAAAAGCTCTTTCCACAACACCCTCTTTTTCCTTTCTATTGGTAAGGTATTTCTTTAAGACTCATAATGAATCCTTCATTTGCTGTAGTTTGGTAGTTGCTCTGCTTGACTTTGTAGTAGCTGGTTTGCTTTTTGTCCTGCACTATTACAGCTGCGCTGCCTGAAGTGATTCCCAAACTTCACGTGCACGGTTGTAATGGAAATACATTTTGCCGTGAAAATCTTAAAGTGTTGTTTGAAAACAGCCGTAGTAAGAATAACACGCTGAAACCCTTCTCTCTATATGGCCCAAGATTTTTTTGGATGCCCTTCAGCTTTTTTCGGTCCGTGCCAAGTGTGTGAACTGAGTGGGTAGTTACAACTGAGAAGTCTGAAATCACCTCTCCTCGCCAGCATGGCAGAGGGCAAGAAATTCCGCTAGGTGAGGAGCTGCTGGTCAGTGGGGCAGCTCCGATTTCAGGCCTTTTAATCTTCTCGAAGTAAAGTACTTCTTTTTAGGCATTCCAGCTTCCGAAGGAGCCGCATCAGACAGCGCCGTATGGTTTTGGTGTGGGGGACCAGGAGAGATTCCCGGCAGCGGCAGAGCCAGAGGTTTGCCTGGAAGGGGTGAAAGGCACTGGAGGAAATTCCCTAAAAGCAAGTTGAGCACAGTGGTAAGCGGCTGCCCTGCGGCCAGCGTCTCCTGGTTGGTGCCGGAAGGCAGAGCCAAGATTCTTGGGTCTGTGGCTCCACCAGATGGATAGTCCTGGAGCCTGGCCACCGCTTCTTGAGAAGAAGCTTTTGAAATTTGGAGGGGGTTGATGTCGCATTAAAACCGAACCGTATTTGGAAGTAGCAGAATCCTCCATGAGGAGGGGCTTTTCCAGCAGTGCCTGTTTTTTTTTCCTCTGTGAGATCTTGCAGTGTCACGTCTGATCTCATCCTCTCCACTTGCCGTTCTCACCTCCCGTCTCTCCTACTTCAGATTTCCCTCTTTTTGCAAACAGCCTGTTATCTCACCCCGGTGCTTCCCACGCTGTGCTGAGCTGAAGTGAGCGGAGAAGGGCAGGGAGAGCAAAAGATAATGAGGGACCAGTGGCTTCCGATCCATATACCTGTTGGTGCATCCAGTTCCTCTTCTCAACTTGTTCCGTATCAGTTACAAGCCCCTTTTCTCCAGTTCTGTTGCAGAACGGAGACACCAGGAGAAAAAATGGATTTGGGAACTGATAGGTGGGAGAGGGAAATATACAAGATGGGTCTGCTGTACATGGCGCAGCTGCGCGTTGCTCTACAGCTTCTCTGCCGGCTCCTTGGACACTGGATTTATAGAGTCCAGCCAGGTTTTTACTGGCTGACTACTTACCGGATACCTGACTACTTACCGGATAAATGATTTAGCCTGGGATACGTGTCAAGACTCAGATGGGAAGGAATTTTGATTAAATGACAATTCTGTGGCCAATCTTTGCTCCAAACCATTTAGGAATAAGGATGAATATCTTCGTTGTTGAAGTGACACGGAGCGCTTAGCAGTCTGTAAAGAGTTCTGAAATACGTGTAAGGCTTAATAATACTCATCGCTTTTGCTTTAGGAAAATGCACATGCTCCCACAATTAAATTGTCAGTGAAATATTAATGAGAAAATTACGTTCTCATTTCATACAGACATTTCATTCCCCAGAAATGCTAAAAAATTTAGATTTTCTTAATATATTTGTTAAAGTTGCCACAATTGCTTTTTACTGCCCTTATCTCTAGCTCTGCTTAAGGAAAATTGAGATTGGATTGTAGTGAGGAGTCGCTGGTGATCTTGAGTGACTTCAGCTCCAGAGGACTTTGCTGGCCTGGTGAGGTGTCCCGGTGCTCGGAGATGCAGGGAACCCTCGGTAGCACCTGAGCCTGGTTCCTGGCTGCTGGGCGGGGGGTTGATCCCATACACATTAGCTCCTCGACAAAACAGTTTCGAGGGGCTGCCAATTAAAGCCAGTGGAAGTCTGCAATGAGCTGCCTTTCTGAGGATTTTGGGAGATATTTTTAGCCTAGCTGAACTGAAAGGGTGCTGTTAAGTCTGGAGATTTCGGTTGCGCTGTTTTCCTCTCGATGCGTCTGATCGTACTGGGACTATGTCTCCGGTAACGCTTGGATGCTGTACGGCGATTTCCACTTCTTTGCGGTTGTGACGCAGCAAATGGCTTGGCTTCAACAAGTGGAAAGCAGAGTTTGGGGCGGGTTCAGTGCTCCCTGTCCGTCGGGGAGCTCCAGCCTTTCGCACAAGGTTTACTTTCCCTCTCATTCCTCCTGCCCTTGCCATTAACTGGCGCTGACAGGCTGAATAGCAGAATTGTACCTCAAGTGGTCGAGATTTCTTCTTTCCCTCCCCCCAGCCGTGGCTCCTATCGGTTGCTCCCGGAGTGGCAGAGGGCATTAAAGACATCCATCCTTGTGAGGATGAGGACGGCATCCTGTGCTGAGAGTGCTGCCCTGCCCGATCCTTCATCCGAGTGTAAGGACAAAACAGTGGCAGAAGAATTTTGTTGGCATTGCTCTGCGCAGGGTTGAAAATGACTTCTCAGGAAAAAAAAAAAAAAGGAAGAGAGTTCGTTTGTAGCACCAGAGATTAATGCCTGTTGGTATGTGCTTAGTTTTCTGTGAAATTTCAGGGCAAGTCATGGATTATTTTGCTCTTGAATTTTGTACAGCAGGAATTTCCCTTGCTACCTATGATGTCTCCAGGGAAAAGGAAAATCCGAGTTGAAAAAGCACAAGTGGAGATGTAATATACCTCTTCTGTCAGCGTCTAGTATATCAGCCTGCCTTCTCTAAGAGCTTTGTCCTGATTACACATTACCACCCTCGGTGTAGTATTCCCGGGTAGGATAAATGTTTCCTGGGGAGAGAGCTATTCTGTATTGCTGAAAAGCAACTGACGGTGCTGAATAAGCAAATAAATCAAAAGCTGGTGTTTAAACTTAGTTTGAGCCTCTTGGGGCGGGGGGAAAGAAAAAAGTTATACCTTGTGATCTGCATAGGGATAATTGTATTGTAGGCAACGAGGGAATGAGCGCAGTAACGATGATGGATTTCCCTCTGCGGCACATTGCGTGTAGGATCTGCAAACCACGGCGAGGATGGAAACCCTGGCTCCGGAGAGAAGAACCCTCCCTCCTGTGCCCACCGGATGACGAACGTTTCCATCGGCTTTCCGCTCACCTGGCAACCATCGCGCAGGCTGGAAAGGTGTTGGACCAGCCGCCAGCCGGAGTTGAAACGGGGGGCAGCCCCTGGCCCCGCTGCGAGGGCTGTATGCACTGCGTGACAGCTCTCCTCTCCAGGAAGTCCCCCTGCACAGGCAGGTCCCCCTGCTCCTTCCCTCCCTTCACGGAGCAGATCCATGTGCAAACCTTTCTGCCACATCCCAAGTGGGTAGATGGTGGCTGGGGTGGGGGAAGGGGGGAAGGGGCGGAAGCGTCCCCTTCTGCGTGGCCCGATGGCAATGGGGCAGCACAGGGAGAAAGCTCCTCTAGAGAGGTGATGAAGGCAAGCTCTTCCCAGCACCTGGCGGAATCCACAGTGAGGGTTTTTCCTTGAAGGTATTTGTGTCCCTTTCCGACATCCTTCTTCACCCACTGCAGCCCTGGCTAGCGGTTCAGCTGAGGTGAGGAAGGAAAAGCCTCGACTGCTCACCCTGAGGTCTTTTCCTGGGGGCTCAGCTCAGCCCCCGCCTTTAGCTAAGCTGGGTTTGGTCACTGGGAGGCCTGGGTCTGCCCTACCCTGTGCTGCTCTTCTGCAGCTGTCCCTGCTTACTGTCCCCCCCAGGGCTGAGCCAGGTGGTTTTGGGGAGAAGCTGGAGGGCAGGAGGGTGGAGGTGGCCACCGGTGCTTGGGGGGAGAAGCTACAGCAGCCTGTGGGTTACATCTGGGGTGGGGGGACAGCAGGGTCACAGCAGCAGGGGGTGGGCGGAGGGTCCTGGGATGGGAGTCAGCCTGTGCAGAGGAGTCTGTACACGCAGGGCCACGATGCAGGACCGGGGGACTTGCAGGGCGCTGGGTGCTCCCCCGCGTCCTCCTCCGTGTCCCGAGCCCAGGCAGCTGTGGGGGGTCACCGGGAGAAGTTGGTGCAAAGAAAGATCTCCTTCCAGAGCTGGCTGCAGCTCCTGGATGGCTTCTCAGCGTTATTTGCTTTTGCCACTAGGTGGTGAAATAAGTAATAAGGGAAAACAGAGAAAGTCTTGCCGCGTTCCCCCGGCGGCCTCCCTCCCTGTGAAACCACGCTGACGCGCTCTGCTTTCTGGGAACCCGGCAATTTCAGGCAATTATCCCCTGGATCTTTTATACGGCTCAGCCTTCAAGAAACTGCTGCTGCCACCCCGCCTCTTTGATCTTTTTAAGCCTAGTGCTGCCACCCTGGATTCGTGTAGACGGGGCAAGCTGGGTTAAACGCCGACAGCAAACCTGCCCGGTGCAAGTGCGCGTGGAAAGCCGTCTCCTGCTGTAGCAGCTTGCTGTGCTCTGGTTTTTGGAGGGGATGTATGATGCAATCCCCCTTTCCCATGACGAGCTGAACCTGCTGTGAGAACCTTGCCAAGTGCAAATTGAAACCTTCAGTCCCTGCTTGGCTGCTCTCTGTTGTACCCTCTTTTTTTCAGAGCTGTTTTGCTTTGCTGGAGGCTTTGCTCTGCTTGTGCCGAAGGAGCTTGCTGGGGACGTGCAACGAAGCGGAGAGTTACAGCTCACCTGGGGCACTTCTGCCTTCGCAAGAGGGACGGGATGAATATTGCTGACTGCAGCCCCTGGCCCCGAGGTAGCGTCACTGTGTCAGTCTGAGGAGGAGATGGCAAAGAGCGGGGAGGGAAAGGGCAGAGACAGGCGCTCGGGCCGTAGGGAGTGAAACTTGAAGGAGCGAGTTACTTCCCAGCGGAGTAATTGAAAGTTAACCTCTCCCAGCTGGGAAATCAAATGCTTTAAAGTGAGGCAGCCTCAGTTGTGCCTCGCACGTGGGCCGGCTCTGCTGATGAAAGGAGAGCTCTGCTCTCCTGTTGAGCTGCAGGAACTTCATTAGTTTCATTTAGGGAAGGCTACAAGGAAAGTTATCGGCGCCCACCCTTTCTCCTCTCTGAATGCCGCCCTGGGCGCCTCTCCACACGCCCAGGACTACCTGTTCTTCCTCTGAAAAGCTGGTTAGAAAAGCTCTTCCGGCCATTTCTGTACCATTCCTTTGTGGCTGGCTGGAGCGGCTGATGGCTGATGGCATGATGATGCTCCTGGCTCAGTTATCGCTCACTGGGGCATCACTGCAGGGGGGAGCCGGCTGCCTTTACCAGATTAGGCAGCGCCCACCGGAGCAGGGGCGTGTGTGGACAACCTGAGGAGGGAGCAGTGCCAGAGGGTGGGGGGTATCGCCTTCCCTTGCTGTGACCAGGGCTGGGAGGACTTGGCTGTGTTTTCGCTGTGTTTTGGCTATATGGTCCCATATGTTTGGAAAAGCCCTTCGTATTCCGGTAAAGTGTTTTATGGGAGTCAGCGAGTCAGTCCTCTGAGTGAGGGACGGACGGTGAGCGATACAGAAGGTCCCTGTAATATGTTAGGGATGGTCCGTAGCCTGTTGGGTTTGGCTTTTATTGTGTTTCTGCCCTTATTGGCTAATTCCATCTCGTGAGCCGGCAGGACGGGAAGCCTGGGGAGGGATGCGGAGCTGCTCCCCAGCGCTGAGGGATGGCTCCATAGGTTTAGTTCTGGCCACGTTGCAGGATGCAGAGAGGAGGGAGGATTCCCAGCTGGGGAACTGGATAGAGAAAACTGGACTGCGTAAAAAAACACACTCATCTGCGCTTGGCACAGAGGAACACGTGCGTGTATGTACTCGCGGGTGCTAGAGAGAAAATGCACGTTTCTCTCTCCCCTTCTCCCCTAGGCATGAAGTGCCTGAGAGGCAGAAGGCCAGCGACACACCGACAGCCGGGGAGGTTTCTTGTTGTGCATCATTCCTCCTGCAGAGCTGAAACGAGCCTTTAATGTCACAGAGGCCACCGTGACACCAGGCAGAAGCAAAGGAGGGAAAATAATGAATAAATAAGCCAGAGGCTCGTGTGAGTGCAGCCCCTGTGTCTCAGCCTCAACCCCCAACTCTGCCACGCGCTGATCCGTAGTGCGGAAGTGTTTCTCTTGGCTGCTGGTTTAGGGCTGTGCAACCAAACCCGGTAGTTAAAATCCTGCCGAACAGGGCAGGCAACCTGAACGCCAGCTAAGGAGGAAAGGCAAGCACGGCTTTCAAGCTGTTTGCAAAAAAAAAAAAAAAAACCCCAAAAAACAACCACTGGAGGAGCAGGTGGTCACATAGGGATCCACCTTGTGCTGCTGTGAGCCAGCTCTCTGCAGATGGGGGGTGGTGAAGAACTGCCACCGTGGGTAATATTCAGCGTCCCTCCTTCCCTTCCCCTCTGAACATCTGATCCTGCGGCAGCGTCCCTGCTCGCCAGGGGATTAGGTGCGAGCACAGACTGCTATCGCAGCCGTCCGTTTCCCACTGGTTTATTCAAATAACTTGGAAAAGTACATCCAGCAGCTGAGGCCAGACAAACTCTGTTGGAAAAACATGGCTCTGCAGAGGCCGTTGCTACGAGATGTATGAAAAGAGCAAAACCCAAACCCGCGTGCGCAGGGGAAAGGAAGGGCTGTGGGTTTGAACGTGTGCGCAGCAGGAAAAGTGCCTGGGGTCCCGAGGCAGCTGGAGCGGTGGCTGGACCAGCCACACTTCTGATGATTTTTTTTTTTTTTTTTTTAAAAATCAGTTTTTAAAATGAAAGAAGAAAAATAAGAATTATGGTATTTGAAACACCTCCCTGGGAATGGCAGGTGTGCTTGCTGTATTACTTTTTATTACTCTGCAGCGGCACCATGATATACCCAGCAACGCCAGGTTTGCCTGCAGAAGGTCTGTGCCTCTTCCCCTGGTAGCTCCTGCGGTGTTATTCCTCCTGGGGTTAGCACGGCAAAGGGGAAAAGTGATTTTTTTTTGTGTGACTTGGGTGCCTTTCTGCCAGCTTGTCCTAGGCCTGCAGGAAAAGTGGCCAACTCGAAGCTGCCGTGAAGGGCTATTCAGTTGTTAGTCCATGGGGTGTCACAAGCCATGGGATTTCAGTGCGTTACCCCCAGCAGAGCCCAGTTACTAAGGAAAATCTTCCCGAAAACACCCTGCTTTTATTTATTCGAATATACCCAGTAACACGATCAAAATCCACAGCTACAACAAGGGCTTCCTGCCACGGATATGCAAATATTGAGATCGGTGCAAATGAGCAAACCACAGCTCTCCTAACACAACGCAGACTGCCACTGCTGTTTACCGCTGGTCGCAGAGCGCCCACGGCTCCAACCCACGGCCCCCCCCCTCTTTGAGGGCTTGTGTCAAGCCAGCACAGAGCTGCTCTTGAAAGCTTCTGACGAGAAATAATTCCAGCACCTTGTTCTAGGGGTTGCCTTTTCGCGTGGTCCCCCAGGAGCCTGTGCTGACATGCCTTGAGCTCGCCTTAGCGGTGTCCAGCCTCTGTAACCCCGAACCAGCCTGTCCAAAACCCAAGTCTCCATCCTTCGGCAGCTCTCGTTACTTTTTTTTTTTCCCTGCCAGAATCTCACTGCTCTTCTGGAAATAAACAATTCCTGGGGCTGCTTGTTCAAAACACACATTTTGCAGCCTTATTACCATAGCAATTCTTTCCAGAGATTATCTCCCTGTATGTGATTTGCTTCGTGCTGTGAGCAGCTCCGAGACCCCACGAACGTTTCTCAGCTCCCTCTCCTGAGAGGCAGCAGGGGAGGGTGGTCCCGGCTCCACCCTTGCCGCTGGAAGCGATGCTGGAAGCGATGCCGGAGCTGGCGGGTGGAAGAGATGTATAAGCATGGAAGCGGTGTGCCTAATTAATGACCCAAACGCGGCTGTAAAGGTCACCTTGTTTGCAGGGGATGCGCTCAAGGTACACGTGTGAACACAAACTTCGCTGCCGCGCCTCAGAAAGGGCATGGCCGCCCGCCCGGGACGGCGGCTGGCGGAGGGGGAGCTGTCAGAGGAGGATCGATAGCCTTCAGCCTCACTCGTCAGCGCGTACCCAGGCTGTCCCACCTCGCCTGGCGAGCCCGGCTCTTTGCGGGGCTCTGCTGAGAAACCAGGCTGCTTTCCCAGGGAAAGGGCAGGCTCCCGCGGCTCCTCAGAGCGCGATGCCCCTGGAGAACAGGCTGTTTTCTGGGCTGTCTTGCCAGACACTTGTTAACTGAGTTCGAATCGCAGAGTCCCTGAAACTCATATCAATGCTGTCAGCACCGCGCATTCAAAAATTGAGCATCTGTATGCAAATGCCAGGGGATTGATTTAAAAATTTTATTTACTATCTGTTTTTCTCCCCGTGAAGCTTTTCTCTACAGTCTTCCAGGGTCTACAAAATCAAGTTTCTTGCTTAATCCCAGGACTCCGGGAGTTGAGGCTTTATGAGTATTACAAATTACCATAAAGCATGGCATAGACTCGTAAAGACGGCCGTCCTGTGGGACAGGGTGCGCCATGGGTTGTCGTATGAGATCTTAAGGGTCCTTGCCAGCCCCAGCAGTTTCCGACCACTTTTTCATCTCAAGAATTGGGCAGAGCCACAAGATGGCCTGCAGAGAAAACAAAGGGGAGACTTGGCATTACCGAGTCACTCTGCAGACAGCCCTGAGTGCTGCTGGTGTCAATAAAATCACAGAGATGTCACTCGCACAATGATGGTGGTGGTGGGAGGAAAAGTGCCTTTGATGAGGCAGGTTTTCTCCTCTCCGAGAGGAATACAATGCCATCCCAGCTGTCCCCCGCTTGCAGAGCATTCTCTTTCCAGTGGTTTCTGGAACATACCCTTTTCTTCAGGCTTTTGGCCTCCTGTGTCCCCCCTCACGCTCTTTGTCCCAGCAAAGAGCCCTGATCAAAGCTCTGCTTTTCCGACGCGGTGGCTCAGGAGCGATGTTGTTGGCTGGGTTTAGCTTCAGGTGGACTGAGGGTGTCCAGCCACAAAAGAGGACAGAAAAACAAGGCAGCTGGTCATGTTTTGTTATTTAAATCTGCTCTCTGCCTGTGTCGGGGAACGCAGCTCAGCTTTGCAGAGAGCATGGGGTCATGCAGGGTGTTTCCAGAAAGGCACCAGCCCAGGTCTGGAGCAAAGCCATCTCAGACAGTCCCTGGTGGCCTTAGTGCAGGTGGACTGTTATGTCTGGGGTCAAACTGGTCAGAGAAGGGGTTATCCATGTCAGGCAGGGCATGGCCTGCACCCTCTCTCTCTCTGGGTCCTTCCATCCAAGCAGTGACCAAGCAGGTCTCTGCCAGGGGGGATCTCAAGCCCCTGCAGATCCCACATCTGAGGGAGAGGAAGATCCACTGCTGGGCAGAGCTACGTGTCCTCCTGCAGAGCACACAAGTCACGGGCAACGAGCAGAAGGAAGGAGATGCTCACAAAGTCCAGCATCTCCTTGACCTCCCGCCTGGCCTTGCCATGGATTTAGGTGAGTCCCTTCATCCTTTGTGTCTCCACTTGCCCCTTGCAATGAATCTGTGGTTATACATTGCATTTACACTCAGGCAGAGACGTTTTGTGTGTGCACGTTGGTCATCTGGGTTCAGTTTACAGGTTTTAAGTCACTCCCTGAAGCCTGCCCTTTTCCGAGGCAAACCGGCACAGTGGGTCCCGCACTCCCTTGCTCAAACAGTGAGATTCCCCCTCGTTTTCCCCTCGCTCTGCCCCGTGCCAGCTGTGGAGGCTGTGTTCTCCTGCTCCCAGACCCCGTCTCTACCACTCCTGCTCCCCCTCTCCCGGGCGTCATTGCTCCTGGGCCTGGCTTATAACACGGTGTGTGGCGCAGGGACAAAGATGACAGGGCTTCCTCCATCTCGCAGAGGAAAATAACGTTCATTGGCCCAAGGGTTCGGCACGGCGATTAATTGAGAGCTGCCTGAATCTGGAGCCCCAAGTGAGCATCGTTAGAGCCTTCTGAAAATGAGGGAGAAGAGACTGTGAAGGAGAGGATGAGGGCTGGAGCCCGTATGCCATACGGGTGAGTAATCCGTACATGCTGAGAGCTGACGGCTTTGGGGGCCGGGTGGGCTACCAGGTACGTCACTATTGCTCTTTTGCTGTTAAAAAGGTCCCGTGTTGCTGTTGCAGCCGTGCAGGTGGGTGACGCCAGCCCCTGTGCTGCTGGGGGAGCCCCTGGGGATGCTCCCCAGGGATGGGGCAGGCTGTGGGGGCAGCTCCCCACCCGGGCCTGCTGCCCACCTCCCTCCCTCCTGCCGATGGGGCTGGAGAGAGACAGTGGGGAGCACGGGGGAGGCAACCAGGAGGGCCCGGGAGGAAATCTGCTGTGGGTCTGGTGCTGTGGGGTGGGTGCGGGGCAGGGGGGCCCGTGCAGCCGGGGCTGAGCCAGCCTGGGGGGCGGAATGACAGTAGGGGGGGCTGCCCCCATCCCTGGGTGCTGTGCCCCCATCCCTGGGTGCTCTGCCCCATCCTTCCCTTCGGGGAAGCTGTTCGCCCCCCGGCCAGGAGCGTTTCCCTGCGGAGCAGGATGCCGGGGCTCCTCCTGACGCCCCTCGGGGGGCTGCCCAGCCCGGCGGTGGGGGGAAGGCTGGGGCTCGGCCCCGGGTGGGCCGGCGGTGGGTGCAGTTCGGCCCCGTGGCCAGCAGGTGCCACTGCCCCCCCGCGCTGCCCGGGGCCGCCGCCGCCCGACACGGCGGCAGCGCGGAGCGGGCAGGGTTTTGCCCGCGGGGCTCCCCCCCGGCGGGGCCGGGAGCCCAGCTCCTCCCCAGCCCGGGTGACACCGGGGGGTGATGGGGGAAGCGCTGCCCCCGGGGGGTCCCAGCACCCGGAGCGGTGCCGCACCGCCGCGGCAGAGCCCCCCCGACGCCTCCCCACGCACACGCGGGACGGGGCGGGCAGCTTCCACCCCGGCGGCGGCAGGAGCAGCCCCCGGCCGCACCTTCGAGGGGGTGCCCGGAGTCCCACGGGCTGCGCGGTGGTCAGACCCCTCCCCACGCGCGCCCACCCCCACGAACACGCACCCGCTCCCCGCTGCCTCTGCCCCAGCTTCCCCCCGGTGCGCATCCCCCCCCGACCCCCGGGTACCACCCGCCGGCCTCCGCTCCTCCATCCGGGCGGGATGAAGCCGCTCCCGCCGCGGGCTGGGCGTGGGGCCGGGCGGGGCGAGGCGGTGGGGCTGGGGGGGGGTGTGCGTGTGTAAGGGCTGAGGTGCGGGTGGGCGTGAGCACCCGAGTGTGCGGGGGGTGTGCAGGGGGGGCGGCCGGGGCGGAGCTGGGGGGCCGAAGGGCTGGGCGGGGGGTGTGCGGGGTGCGCGGTTGTGTGTGTGTGTGTGTGTGGTGTGTGTGTGTGTGTGCGCGCTCCCCACGTGGGGCTGACGCGGCAGCCCCGGCCTGATGCGGGGCTATAAAGCGGCTCGGCGGCGAGCGAGGCAGAGCAGCAGCAGCCGCCGCCGCCGGCTGCAGCCCCGGCCCCACTCCGCGCCTCTCCGCGCTCCGCTGAGCGGCTCCCGGCCGGCAGCCCCCCAGCATGAGCCGCGGCCGCCCGCAGCCCCCCGGCGGCCGCCGAGCAGCCCCGCCCCGGCCGGCGGCGCAGTAGGAGCGCGGAGCCCCGCGGAGCCGGGTGGGGCAGGGGGCGAAGGGCGGGGGTGTCCACGCAAGCGGGGTTGATGTTTAACCTGGAGCGCCCGTTCACGGAGAGGGGCCACTTCTTCTCCTCCATGGAGTACCAGCGGCAGCTGGAGGAGGAGGAGGGCTACCCGCCTCCCGGCACCAACGGGACCTTCAACGACAGCGGGGCCGGGCCGGGCTGGGGTACGCCGTACCCCCTGCACACCACCATCACCCTCATCAGCCTGGCGGGCTTGCTCATGCTCTTCACCGTCTTCGGCAACGTCCTGGTCATCATCGCTGTCTTCACCAGCCGGGCGCTGAAGGCCCCCCAGAATCTCTTCCTGGTCTCCTTAGCCTCGGCCGACATCCTGGTGGCCACGCTGGTCATCCCTTTCTCCCTGGCAAATGAAGTGATGGGGTACTGGTACTTCGGCAAAGTCTGGTGTGAGATCTACCTGGCCTTGGATGTGCTGTTCTGCACCTCCTCCATCGTGCACTTGTGTGCCATCAGCTTGGACCGTTACTGGTCTATCACACAAGCCATCGAGTACAACCTCAAGCGTACCCCACGCCGCATCAAGTGCATCATCTTCATTGTCTGGGTCATCTCGGCTGTCATCTCCTTCCCGCCACTCATCTCCATTGAGAAGAAGAGTGGGGAGCAGGCTGACCAGGGGGTGGCAGCGTGCAAGATCAACGATGAGAAGTGGTACATCATCTCTTCTAGCATCGGCTCTTTCTTTGCCCCCTGCCTCATCATGATCCTTGTCTACATGCGCATCTACCAGATAGCCAAGAGGCGAACCAGGGTACCGCCAAACAAGCGGGCAGAGCGCCCCGAGAAGAGGCAGAATGGCTTGGCCGACAAGGAGGACCTGCCAGCCACAGCCCAGCTCAATGGGGAGAAGGCAGCAGGAGGTGGCGGCGGGCAGGAGGGAGAGGTCAACGGCATAGACATGGAGGAGACCTCTTCCTCTGAGCACCAGGAGAACAACAAGTGTAAGAAGACAGAGAGACCGTCGAGGGGAAAGACCAAGACTAAACTGAGCCAGATTAAACCTGGGGACAGTTTGCCCAGGAAGGCAGAGGAGGAGAGGAACACCAAAGGGTCCCGGTGGAGGGGCAGGCAGAACCGGGAGAAGCGCTTCACCTTTGTGCTGGCGGTGGTGATCGGGGTCTTTGTCATCTGCTGGTTCCCCTTCTTCTTCACCTACACGCTGATGGCCGTCTGCAAGAGCTGCTCTGTGCCCGACACCCTCTTCAAGTTCTTCTTCTGGTTTGGTTACTGCAATAGCTCCTTGAACCCCGTCATCTATACCATTTTCAACCACGACTTCAGACGGGCCTTCAAAAGGATCCTCTGCAGGATAGAGAGGAAAAGGATTGTTTGAAGGACCCTTTGCCATAGGCAGGACTACTTCAAGACTTTGTAAGAGAATAAGGCATGGCTCTCTTGGGCTGTGCTTGCATGGGATGGTTTCCTTCAGCTCGTGAACAGGAAGCCTTTAAAACCCGAGATGAGCCTATGGAAACGCCGAGCAGCAGCAGCGAGGAGCAGCAGGCAAGTGGAAGTCTGAGACGTGGCATTTGGCTTTCCAGGGGAGGATGGCTTTTGACTTGGTTTGTTTTGCTAGTTTTTTTTTTTTCTTTTGCCAGAATCTCAGTGGATATTTCCATGACTGCTCACTTTGACTCTTTAAAGAAAAGCGACATGCAGATGAACAGCAAAGAGGGAGTATGCCACCCCAGAGGTTGTTGGCTTTTTTATTGTATCTTTTTTTTTTTCTCCTGTTGTATGTGTAATTAATTTTAACCCCCTTGTAAAATACAGTATTGTATCCCTGAACCTGAATGTCTTAATTTTTGTAAGGCAAGCAGCTTTGAAACTGTGAATGCTTTAATTATCTTTGACACGTTGAAAGTCCCTCTATTCCCACCCCTCAAAACCCACTTCACTCAAAACCGCTGAACAACTAGAGCCATTCCCCCTACCTGACAGTTTGATAATATTACCAAAATTGCCAATATCCCGTCGGGGGGTTTTTTTTTGGCTATAAAGCTTAGTATCACAGAACTCACCAGACTGGCTATTTCTCTTCTGTTTTAATTTCTATGTTGCCTGTGATACAACGCAGCTGAGGTGGTAACTGCCCCCTCGCTACTCGTTAAAGCAGACCCTGACGGAGCGGTGGCTTTGCTGTGCAGGCAGGGACGTCCCGGGCGATGGAGTGACAGGCAATATCCCGTGCAACCCGAGGCTTGGGACCCGGCCAAGCTTCCCGACGAGTTAATCTGGGTTGATGTTATACCCCGCCGCAGCACCCAAACGTGTTTGATGCGAACTCGCTTGCCCCGCCTCCGACTGTAAATAGATAACATTTCAAAGCAAACAGCAGAGTTCCATACGTCACGTTATCTCATTTCTGTTGGATTTGTGATGGTTTAACTCCTGCGGGATTTCCCGCAGAGGAGGAGGGGGTTTGAGCGCAGGGGCTGTTCCACCTGTCTGCATTAAGCGTGAAGAGTTCAGTTTTTATTCTGCCAGTCTCATTTTTCCTAGGAAATGGGAAAGCATCCCTCTTTCAGTCTTATACAGGGCAAAACTCCGAAATGGGAAACTTAACTGACAGTTTTTCCAGTATTTTATAGTGTAATTAAGCTTTTTTTTTTTTAAAAAAAAGAAAAAAGAAACGTGTAAATATTGTGAGATTGGAGCAGGAGAGAGAGTTAGTACTGCTTTTACACTCCTTTCCTGGAATGTCTTTCAGCTCTTTCTGCTAAAAAAAAAATAAATAATACAAAAATGGACAGAACAAATCTAACGTCCTTGTGCCATGAAGAAATTTCTGGACAATATTAAAAGGAAAAACTTTTGATCCATCACAATAAATGAGTCTGTGAGCCTTTTAATGTTATGAAAATAGCTTTACTGACAAGTCATAGAAATTCTTTGGAGAAAGCAAAGTTTGTGTAAGTCTCATGTATAAGATGAATTTGCCTGTTTTGGAGTTGTATGGTGCACAGGAAGCAACTTTAAAGAAAATACCTTTTTACTTTTGGGAAGTGTTTTGTTGATTTTGCTCTCTCTTTTGACTTTGTAATTAACTCCAAGGGTCCCCAGATGCATCTTGGGACCTGGAGAGCAATGTTTACATTCACTTGCATTTTCAGAATTGAATCCTCAAGAGGTGAGGAAACCAAATAAACTGTGCTTTACTGTAAAAAAAAAACACAAAACAAAAACAACACACAACAAACAGACCACGAGCAGAAGTTGCTATAATGGATGATTATTTTTATTAAATAAAAGAGCGTTTACAGATCAAGTGTGAAAACCCTCTGGATAATCTGTTAGCTGTTTTATTTTATCTTTTTTCCAGCTGTTCCCCGATCCTCTGGCAGCTTTGGTCTTGACATTTTTTAAAGAGCACACTGGGAAAAGCACTCGTGTTTTGTCAAAGGCGTTGTTACCTCAGGTAGGGAACAATGGATCCCTTCATTGTGCGGTGGCATAATAACAAATGAGTCCTTGATACTTCTTGGGGTTTTGTTTTTTTGTTTTCAGGTTTTTTTTTTTTTGTTTTTTTTTTTTTTGTATTGCCCTCTTTCATGCCACAGTAAGAGCATTCACATGTTTCTTAAACAAAGCTCAGGGTTTCAGGGTGTGATTTGCTCCCTGGAAATGCAGCCTGGCACTATTGCTGGGGACGCCTGGCTGGTGCAGCATTTACAGCTATTGAGTTGAGAAGGTTTTTAATAATTAGGTTGCAGATGGGATTAATAAATGATTAGGCTGGAAGGCAGTATTGCTTGATATATTCAGGAGTATCCATCCGAGTGCGGCTTTGTTTCCAGCCCCCGAGAGCCAGCTTACGCCACCGCTGCCGAGACCCTCCCTGCAGGAGAGTGATGGGGGATCGTTCTCCCACCAAACGAAGCCCTCATGCCATGTGGCTACCTGCCTCCCTGAGGACGCTGGGGGCTGCTCGCCATCATCTTCAGCTGGATTCCTTCTTTGCCAGGTAGCTCCAAAGGCAAGGGGGACACAAGGCGCCAATCTCATGAGTGCTTTATTGTGTGCTTTGTTTTGCCCAGGAGCACACGTAACCATTTGGGAGCTCTGACTCCTGGTCTTCCCGCTGTTGGGGTGCCTGGAGTCACCCTGCTTCCCTGCTCCGCTGCTTCTTTGGTGAGAAAATGAGTGACGAGAGTCCAGTGCTGGAGCTGCTGGTCTCACGGTCCTGCTCTGCCACTGCCACCAAGGTTGCAGTTGGAGGTGCTTGGAAAGCTGGGAGGTGACCAGGGATGGCTGTCCCCTGGTCTCAGCTGGCCCTGTTGGCCTTGGAGGGTTTTACCTCGTGGGATGGAAGGTAATCTAGCAGTAATCGGTTGTGCTTGCCCCATCCCTCTGGCCAAACCTCTGGTACAGACAGTAGAGTATTTTGGTGGGTTTGGGGCTGGGGGACTGGGGCTTTGGTGGGCTTTCAGTTGGTGAAGCTTTGCACAGCTGAAATGTCTGATTGCTCCCAATTTCCCATCAAAAGTAAAAGCAAGGTGCTAAGAACTGAAATTATGTCGCCAGGGTTATGTCCTTCCTGAAACCTCATGTCATCACGGTTCAGCCCAGTCAAATAAAATACTCAAGGGGCTGTTTTACGGGGGGGCAGTGAGTCCCTGCATCTGACAGGGCAGAGCTGCCTGCCCGTCCTGGTGGCCAGTGTCTGAACTTCCACCGCCTGCTGCCTTTGCCACCTTCCGACTCAGGCTTTTATTTCATTTTCCCCGAGTTGTGGGTCATTTTGGTTTCATCTGTGTCCTGGTCCCTCCACACCTGCTGGGGATGGGCACGTCCAAGCCGCAGTGACCTCTGGGCACTGTGGGCTGTGTGGTGGAGATGCTGGGGTGAAACCACTGTCACCTTCTCTTTGGTAGGTGAGGACCAGCCCTGCTGCCTCTGAGCCAGAGGTCGTGTTGCTGTGGGCTTCACTGGGACGCTCCCTCCGGCTCTGCCGTAACCATGTCCGTCTCTGCCATAACCACGTCCAGCTCTGCTCGCTTCCGTGGCTGCCCCATCTCGCTGTGGGGCTGGGTCCCACCACCCCTGCCAGGTCCTGATGCCCAGCTCTTCTCCTTTCCCTTCCCAAACCCCTCCCCGGCAGGAGAAAGCTGCCTCATTGCTCCCAGCTCATTCCCATGCAAATAACACATTAGGGAATGTAATGAGCTTTGGTTGTTTTTTATAACCTTTTATTTTGGGGCTGAAAGGTTAATGGTGCGAGGGCAGGGAGGGGAGGGGGACCTGCCTCCCTGGGTGGGTGGGAGCCATCCAGGCTGGCACAGTGAACAGCGGGCAGAGATGTCACTGCCAGCTCTGCCCCAGGAGGGGTTTCTCCACAGCTTTCCTGCGTGGGGTGACCCTGCACCCCACCCTTGTGTGGGGACCCCTGAGGACAGCCCAAAGGTGCTGGCTCAGGGACATGCAGGAGGGGCCCAGTTGAGGTGGTCTGGTGTGGCAAGTGTCCCAAAATGTCCCCAGGGACAAGCTGCACGAGCAGCAGTGTTGCCTTTCCAGAGATGGGTGACTGCCTGCGTGGGGCTCGTCCCCAGCCCCCTTGGCCTACTGACACATGCACTTATTTCTGTGGGGTTTTGGTCCCTGTTCTCTGGGGGACAAGGAGCTGACGACACAGAGGAGCCTCTCCAAGATGTTCCAGCGAGGGATGGACTTGGTCTGAATCATTCTGCTCTCACAAAATGAGTTTCCCAGGCCTGGGGGAGCCTCGGTGGGTTTCAGTCCATGTTCTTCAGCTGTCCTGTGCCGTAAGTACCCCCGTCCCACCCAGCAGCCCCTCGCTCAGGGGTTGCTGGACCAGGTGCCCTGGGATTTCCCTCTGGGTTGGGTGGCTGGCCCCGCTGCCTGTGCATCTCCCATCAGCTGAAGCTCCCTCTTTTACTTTATTTCTTAATATTCCCTGTTCTTTCACCACTGGAAAAGTTCAAAGTCTGTCGAGATTGCTCCTTTATTGCAGCTGGTGCCCTGGCAGACAGCTACACTTGGAGCTGTCTCGCCCTCTCTGCTACGAACGCCTCTTTGTAGCTGTTTTATAGGAACATCTCTGTGACTTGTTAAATATCTGTAGCTGCGATTGCTGTGCCTTATCCCAAGCTGTAGAAATGGAGTGAAGAGAGAACATTCTCTTCGCTCTCTTCAGGTTTATCGGGGAGCCCACTGCCTGCATTAGCCACTAGTGCTCAGTCAGCTCACAAATGCTCCAGGACCAGATTCCAACCCCTCTGTGAAGAGAGAGGGTTGTAGTCTGAGCCCCGGGAAGTCCAGGTGAAATTCCAGCTGGGGGTCACACTGCAATAATGCTGCCCAAGGCCACAGCGCACTTCCCAAATGTCCTCAAGGCTGAGCAGAAGGGGTGGTGGTGAACAGGGCTGTGGGGAGCACCGTAAAACGTGCCTTCCTTGGGTTGGACCATGTGATCCCAGGTGGGAGGATCCTTGCAACCAGAGGAGTAGGAGACTTGTTGTCATGGGGGAGAGGAAGCTGGGAGGTGTTAAATGGAGATGCTGATGCTTGAGCTGGTCATTCAATATCCCTTCCTTCTTGAGGGACCTTTTTGGCCATTCAAGTTGTCCCCTAGGAGTCCTCATATCCCAGAGAAGACCACCAGTGTGTGAGGACACCGTTTCACAGCCAGGTGTATAGGGATGTGAGATGGGTCCCAGCACGCAAATCCAACAAAGAGGCATAAGGACAAAGTGTAAAGGGAGCAGAAAGGCGTCTCCCTCACTTGAGCATAGGTGTCTATCAATAAAGGTGTAAACTTGCTGGCTTAAACTGTTTTAAAACTGCTTAAGCTGGCTCTAGTTTAGTCGGTTAGTTTAATCATCAACTTCAAATTGGCTAAGTTAGGAGAGACCATCCATGCTGGCTTGGATCTAAGGTCCTGCTCTCTCTCTGTGGCTCTGAGTGTGGCCTGTAGCAGATTTTAGGGAATAGGGAGGAGTAAGGACACTTCCCAGGAGGCTGGGGGGTCATTAGGCACCCAGGGATTTCCTGGGGCCAGCAGTGCCTTTGGCACTAATGGCGAAATTCCACCGCCATGCGTTTCCCTTCAGCGATGTTCTGCAGCAGGAGGTCTGGATGGCTTTCAAAAACGTGTTTGAGTCAAAAGCCAGCAACTGTCTCCGTGCAAGAGCAATGGAGTGAGCGGGGTTTGTCAGGAGGTGAGATGAGTTTGTCTAAACATCCCTGCTTACATCCCTGTGCGATGCTTGCAGTGTTTGTCCCGTGTTGGTTTGGGCACAGCCTGGGGCATCACATCTGCAGGATCAGCCTTGCGCTCCTCCAGAGCTGTGTGACCTGCCGTAGGGTTCGCTCCCAGCAATGGGAAACATTTGTTTTAAATCAGCTGCTACATGAGAGAATTGATTGCTTCTTTGCTGATTGAAACAGTTGTGTTTTGCTGGACCGTGACATTATGGCCCTTTTCCTGTTTGTTTTTCAATTGCTCTCCGCAGAAAAAAGGAAAGAGCTTCCCACCACTGGACATCTCTGATAAAATAACTCCCACTGAAGGCTGCTTTGCCTTCATCTGCACGCGTGGAGTTGCTGCAGAGCATGCATCTGAAGATTGAAACTGGAGGTGTTACTGAAAAATTCCCTGAGTAAAAAAAAAAAATAAATGTGTAGATAAATATTTAAGACAACCTTCTGCTTTTCTGAATTGACCCAACTTTTTTTAAGAGTGAAATGGTGAATTCTAGTCTTTTATTACCAGGATAACTTTTGCCACCAGGAAAATTTGGACAAATGATTCCTCTTGCAGACCCAAAGGTGCAGGGTTAGATCCTGAGTGCAGCTGTGATGCTGATTTACACCCTGGAGGAGCATCCCTGCTCCTAGAAATTATCCCTGCAGTCATGATCCCTGGGTAATCGAGTGATAAGGTCTCTCTGTGTAAAGCTGAGTTTGCTCTTGGTTTCGTCATGCAGATATTTGACCTGAAATGGTTCCTTGAACAAGTTTGCCTGAATGAGCATCCTGTTAGTTTCGGCATGGCTGTGCTCGGTGCTTTGCAGCCCTGCCGCTGCACAAATGCAGCTTCTCCCCATCCATCAGCTCTGCTGGGCCGTCACCCAGACAGGGCACGTTTCTACAGGGGACTCCAAATGCATTACTAAGTTTTTCTGTTCCCCGGGGCGGCTACCCAAAATACAGAGCAGAGACATGACCCAAGTCAACCAAATGGCCAACGTGAAGAGAGAGTGGAGTCCCCTTGTTTCTCTTGGTTATGAGTTTGATCTGTAACCTAAGCACAGCCCAAAGATTTAAACTTCTGAGACGTTAGTTAAAAGTAATCCTACATTTATTATTTTTGAAACATCTTATGGCTTTTAAGCCAGCCTCAAAATTTTTGTGGGGCCAGAAGAGTTAAAACAGCCAGTTTAAATGAAACAATCTGAATTACTTACATTGAAAGATTTACCATCATAGGGCCTTTGGCGCTGCTGTCTCAGGACAATGAAGATGCATCCGATACATCTTGAACAGCAGCATAATTACTTTCATTAACACCGGTCAACGTTTGGGTGAGATGGCTTTAGAACAGTGCAGCAGAGAGGAAAAGAAAAGCTAAATGCTGCTCTGCTCGATTGGGAACACACCGAGGGAAGCAAGGTAAGTAGTGTTGCGTGTAGGGCAATCTTTCATCCCTCTTGGCTCTTCTGGGGTTAATTAGGAAAAGCGTTCTGGCTGGTATGACTGGTATGAATGGGGTTTGGTCCAAATAGGATTTCCTGTAGTAAAATAGGATGATTGTAACGGCAGATGCAATGGTGGCAGCTGCCTTCACAGCCCAGTGTTAATTGGCTTAAATCCTTTGCAGTGGAAAGGATCTGCTCCTTTTGTAGTTGTTGCTTGTTGTCCACAGAAATGCCTGTTCCTGGCCGTGCTGCTGGGTGATGTCTGAGACGTGCAGCTGTGCCAGGAGGGTGGTCCAGGCGCCGGGAAACGATTCGTATCAGCCACATCCACCTGCGAGGGGCCTGGGTTTTATTTCCCCTTAGTCAAATAGCTTTTCTCATCACCTTGGCTTCAGGGATTCCTACTGCTGAGGGTGTAACAGTGTCTGGGAGTGGGATGAGGGCACACACTTGTGGGGCTACAAATGAAGTCCATGGAAGATGAGAGATGGTGAAGCAGGGGCTGGAAATGGTTGGTTTAAACTAGATGATGCTACTGCACATCCAGCCTCAAAAGGATTCAGCCTAAAAGGCTAGAGGATGCCAACAGCCCACCACAGCAATTCCAGCAACTGGGAATATAAAGATAGGATCCGCCCCCCTTATTAATTGCCATCTCAATTGGGATTGCATAAACTGTCCGCGTTCAAGTTATCAGATGTTTGGAGGAAGAGGTGAATTTTTAGCTGTTGTTTATTCAGACCAAGACTTAATTAATATTAAATAGATTAAATATTTGATGAAATAGATTGAAATTAAATATTTAGCTCCCTCTTCCCCCCCCCTCCCCCGCCCTGCCCCCGATAGCAGCCCCAGTGGATGTTTATGTGGGCAGTAAAGCTACAACATCTTCTGAATGCCGGAGTGCGTTCAAAGGCCAGAGCTACATTGGAGCATCATCACCAGCGGATAGGAATTAAATTGCCCTGGGCCCCTTGTCTTTGCCAGCCCACATGGGAATGTGGTCGTCCTTCCCCTGGGCTTATTCAGCCACGACCCACTGGGACTTCAGTGAGGGTTGTCACCCCTGCTCTCCTGCCACGTTCATCTTCAGCTGGGAAAGAAACTTCATGGGGAAGGGTTTTCTCCCACACTTCTATTTTCTTGGGGCAGTGGGCAGGCAAACACAAACTGGGAAGCAAACAGTGTTGCTTTATGTAAAGTAATTACATCCCACCTCCTGAAGAAGAAAACTTGTAGAAAAATGGCATCTTGCCTGAAGCAGGGTAGCTAATTCCCCACCGCTGGTGCAGGCTGGTGCCCCCATGCATTCCCAGCTCCCATTGTCCGCAAGCCCTGCTGGCAGGTGAGTCCGGTTTGCTGAGCGGCCGACTTTTGTGTGTAACTTTGTGTGATTTGCGTGGTGGAGAAGGGGCACGGGGCTCGTCCTGTCCTCAGGAATTCCATGTTTGTCCCACTCATTAAAACCAAATTGTTTTGAGGATTTAGGACTAAAATCCTTTTCCGTTAGTATCCGTGGCAGAGTCTTTCGATCTGTGCCTCTGTCATTTGCCTTTGCAGTGAGGAGGGAAGGTCTGTGCCTTCTCGGTGCCCCCCGTGGCTGAAGCCCAGCTGCGGGGAAGCTTCCACACACGGAGCACATTGTGCAGAAACACGAAATGTTTTGTCAGCCACAAGAGCAGCTGTGAACTGGATCCATTCAGAGGCAACCCCGGCTTCCTTGGGGAAAAGTGGACAGCTTTGGGCTGTAAGAGCAGCAGCAAGAGGAGAAAGGCAATGTGATCGGTGGCAGTGTGTGGGACATGGCCGTACAGTCACAGGTAGAAAAAGACATGAGAAAATGTGATTTCTGTGTGTAGCAGATGTACAGTAGGCACGTGCTGAGTTGGATTTTCTTTGGTGTCAGCAATGCCAAGAGGTGATGGCTCCATCCAGCACTGTTGGGCTAGCGTTGTCAGGGGAGTGGGACCAGGATGCTTGAGTGGTCCATACAGCACCAGCGGTGCTGCTGACGGGGGTGGAGGAAGATGCTCTTGCAATAGGCAAGTGAGATCCTGTCCTGGCTTTGGCAAGGAGGAAGCAACCAGCCTGTGGGAGCTGCAGGTGCTCAGCACGGTGCCTTTGCTGGGCTCGTGCCCTGCACGGGTGGTGGTGGCTTAACTGGGGATGAAAACAGATAATAGAACTCGATCAAGCCAGCATTTCCCTTTTTGTCAGGCCTGAGGAAGAAAGCCACAGCAAAACCAAGCTCTCAGCCCTCAGCTGTTTGTTTGCAGCACAGTTTGAATAGGCCAGAGATAAACCTGAATATCTGGAATTTCATTATGAACTTCAAGTACAGTCTTGTCAATTAGACACGGGCCATTTGGAGCCTGCCCTATCACTTATCATGCTGGTCAGTTTGTGCTGGTTGGATTATTTATCGTCTATTCTTTCACTATGAAAATCAGCTTTGCCTCTCCCCCTGTGGTTCTCTACAGCTCTCCTTTGGACAGGGCTTGACTTGTTTTGTAGATGGTTTATCAACTTTGGAAGTATTAAGACCTTGCTCTCTGCCCTTGTCACCCTTCCCCCTGCCCAAGGCTCCGTATGGAGCTGTCAGAAACCGGCTGCTTGGCCTTGGAGGTAGATACTTAACTAGAAACACTCTTATTGCTGAAATCCACTTGCAAGTGAGTGGAGACTGAAAAAAATGACCCTTGGTTTGGTCAAACTAAAGATCTGCTTGGAGCTGTAGGCTCTGCCTGCCTGTGGGCTGGCAGGGGTTCATCCAGTTCCCTATAGAAGAGAGAAGAATTCATGTTGCATTTATAAAACAAATTCAGGTATCTTATCAATATTACAGTGTCTTGCTTTATCTGGAAGAGCCTGACATTGCTTGATAACCTAGAGTGACAAATAAATCCACTCTGTTCCTGCAGGAGTAGATATGGTTTCATTTGTTATCACCAGGCTACTTAGTTAAATTATTTAGAATTTTTTCATGCAAGTTAAAGCATGTTGGGTTCACAGGCATGGCCTCCCTCCAGCCACTTAAAGCACGAGGGGGATATATAGGTTAATTGTCCCAAGGGCACCTTTATCAGGTCTGGTCCTTCTTTGGCTAGTTGATATGTCTGGCCATGCTTGGTACCATGCTCAGGGTCATGCCACCTCCACGTGACTGACACCGAGTAGTACCAGGTCTGACAGGTCACATAAATCATCACACACCAGGCAGAAATGTCCCTACTCTGAAGATCTTGCATACCATAGCAAGTGATCAACACAGATGGGTGGTGAAAAGGTGATTGAGGAATAAGACTAATGGGATGTGCATACCTTGTGAAAGTTGTGTGAGCTCTAAGAGGACTTGGAATGGCTGGGGTCAGTTCCCCAGCAGCAGTAAATGGTGAAGCCCTGGTGAAGTCTCTGATCTTTAAGCCCAGCACCTGTGTTGGACCCCACTTTGCAGAACGTGGGATAGCAAAGATTTAGGGCTGGTCCACTGGGGAAAGAAACTGGATTAGATTATTTCCCAAACTCCTTCTCAGCCTGAGTTTTTTGATCCTGTATGTATGTGGAGGGAATTTTGATGGCATAAACCTCATTTAGGTGCTCATGTCCCAAATGTAGAACCTCAAAAATCAGTCCTGGAGCTCCCTGAGCGCCAAGGCCATAACCTCTGCTCTCTTGGCACCTCTGCTTCTGGCTGGGACACATGACTGTCCTGGCACCCATGCAGGGGCTTTCTGCCACCTCCCCTGTCAGTGGGACTTTGGAGCAGCTTACACTGTGCCTGGGGGACTTGAGGTCTCCTGAGCAGGCATCTTTACTGGCAGTGCAGTACTGCAAGCAACCCCGGTCACATACACCGAGAGTTAGTGATGGGCGATGGTGGACACTGGAAGGGGCTGGGCTAGGGATATGTTCCCTTTAGTGCCCAATCTTTAGTGCTGGTGTTTGGCCCCTGTGCTGGCACGTTTTAGCCAGTGTTTGCTTGTTATTTGGTACACTAAGCTTGTTTGTTTAAAAAGTATATACAATATCCTAGCAGGAGTTTTCTAAAGAAAAATATTGTTATAACCCAGCAATATGATCTGTATGTTTAGACAGAACCTCCCATTAAGCATGAAGGTAAATCCCGTGCTCTAGATATCCAGCAGACCACTTTGGTCTACTGGCTTCTGAAACACTGCAGAAGCAGTAGCAGAGTAGTGGCTTGTCCCTCTCATGGCCTCCAGCGTCATCACGTGGGGATGAAGCTAGTGCAATCCATGCAGAGCGGTTAAGTGACTTGCTGGAGGTAAAGTGAAAAAAAAGCCGTAGTAGATTAATAAAAGATGGTTTTAAATAATTCAGCATGGGCCAGTTGAAGAAGCTTAACAGGACCAGAAAGCTGATCTCATTCAGCTTGTTATAATTCAGCGCCTGGCCAGCCTTTTGGCAGAAGGTAAGCCAGACCTGCGTTGAGGATGTCTCGTGGTGGGGGGAGTCTTGTGCTGCGTAGGCATGTTTGCCCACCTCCTTGCTAATCCCACTGTGGTTCTCAAGGACTGATTGGGGATGGGGGGTTTGCTGCCTGCCTGTGGGTTTGGTGTGGTGGCAACTGATCTCTGTGTCCTCTGGTGTTTTTAGGGTCAGGAATGGTTTCCCTTTTGGTTTCCTGCCAGCAGGAACACAGCTCTGGTGCTGGGGAAGGGCATCCCTGGCCTGGGTGGGCTCATGGGGCCATGCTGTCCATGACTGCCCAGGAAAGGTAGGTCTGCACCACGCTGATGGTGGGGAAGGGTCCCCTGACTCGAGGGTCATGGGGGCCCATGGCGACGGCCCTTGCTCGGGGTATGTGCATCCCCAATTCATTGCCAAGGGGCACCTGCAGACACCCAGGGAAGGAGCCAGACCCCGGGGCTCCTGCCTTTCTCTGCTCCCCTGTTCCTGTGGCTGCAGGTTGTCCGCAGCTTGTCGCCAGCCCATCTGCAGACACCAGCGTGCCGTGCTTGCCTTGCCTTTGGACGCTGCTGCAACACCTCATTAAACCCAGGTCCTTTTTCTAGGAATCTACTAAAAAACCCCAAACAAACCTGTCTTTGTTGCTATGGCTCACCTCTGCGCTGCTGAATTGCCTCAAGCTCCGTTGCCAGCAGACAGCAGAGCCCCCACAGCCATCAGGGATGTCTTTTCCCTCGCCCTGCCAGGCTTTCAGTTGGGCTGAAAACATAGCCAAGCAGAGAAAACCGTGCCCAAAGCAGATTCGTGATGGCTACCTGACAGCAGTGCAGCCGGGCGGGCAGGTCAGCACCTGGCAAAGCCAGCCCATGCTGGAGGCTCTCCCTCCTATTTGATGGATTGCACCAGGCTGTTGGTCCGCATTTTTTACCTGGAGGGACCAGTAAGGGCAGGATCCCCATGGTGGCGGGCTAATCTTGGGAAGCTGCTCCTCTTGATGCAGGGATGTCAATGGCACCATGCAAGTGCTGAATGAACCTACGCTCAGCCATGTATGGCCCTCGGACTAGGGCTTGGCTTCCTCTACTGTGTGAGAAAATTAGGTTATGGTTGAGCTGATTGTATTTTTGCCTTGTGACACAGAGGAAGGACATGCTATAGGAGCCCAAAGAGAGTCTGATTAATGCGCTTCTAGAATCGGATTGTTTAACGCAAACAGCTTTAGAGATATGACTAAAGTAGGAAAAGAAACTTGGAAAAGACCCCATTTGGGATAAAAGCAAAGAAGGCTATTTTTTGCAAATACCAGTATAGCTTCTTCTAAAAATATTATCTTGGACGTCTGTTAGAAAATGAGAACCAAATGTGATTCTGAACGGTCTAATGCAGCCTGTCATTTCAGAGAAGGGGGCACGAGGACCTCTCACTGGAGGCAGGAGATGTGATTGCAGGCTCTGAGAGGCACGGCAGAAACCAGGCTGTGCAGAATCCAAAGCCTCCAGCTTTGGAGGAAAACGTGGATGCAAGCGAGCAGCAGTTGCCCACGGGCTGCTGAATTGCAGGTTCACACTTTGCCGTGTTGGCAACCATCTTCAGTCGTAGTCCTGGGAAGATTTTGACAGTATGTAAGAGTTTCTAAGAGTCAGGAGAATGGCATGCGGGTGGCCATGGTTTCCCAGAAGCAATGGCAGTAACATACTCAAGAAAAGGAGTCACACACTGTTAAGTTCTGGTTCTTTTATGTTTTATTTTTTTAAGCAGAAGTAGGAACAGTATCAATGAGGGAGAAGGAATGGTCCTTGCAAGAGAGGCCATATCAGAGCTGTCTTTCTGTTCAGTTAGTTAAGGCCCTTTTTTGCCATCCTTGCCTCTCCGGTTCGCCGTTCCTGAGAATCTCGCAGAAGCAACGAGGTAGGTTTCTCTCCTTTTCACATATGTCTTAACCTCAGCCTCTCAAGCAGTTTCTTAAGCCAGTAGCTGCAGTGGCTGCTGGGAACACTGTGTTCAAAGTGAGTTCAGGTTGCAAACATCGATGCTGCTGCCAAAGCCCTGAGAATGATTGAAAACCTTCAGGGTACCCTTTGGTACTAACTCAGGCAGCATACAAGAGGTTTTGAAGTGTTTTCCATCTAAACTCCTCACTAATCTAATATTAAGCTCTGCTCCAACTCTGCCCTTTCCAAGCAGCGATCCAGCAGTCCTCTGGCCCTCCTAAAAGCTTACAGGAGGATTTTTTTTTTTTTTTTTTTTTCATTTGGAGCTTACGAATATAAGCGTGTTTAATTTGAAATGTACTGATCAGAGCACTCCACCTCGGGCAGCAGTACAGGAACATGCACCCTTCAGAGTGTGCGCTTCTCCAGCCCTGCCTGATGGTTTCACCTCATCTTTGCAATGTATGTCAGGCAAAGGCCTGCCTGTTACCTTTACGACTAGAGTCTCTGGAGAACACAGTGACAAGAAGGCACTGAGGCCACCAGTAGCCTTGGCTAGCACTGGCGGCTTTCCTAAGTATGAAACAGAGTATGTCTCTGGAGAGAAAATTTTCTCTTGCGTCTGCTTGATGGGGTTCAGTTCCTCTGCCTCTGCCTGCGTGAAAATGTAGATGATGTCATGATCGGACTGAGAGGTCAAGACCACATCAGGAGTCAGCAATACATGATCTAATGGAGAAGGTCAGTAGGTCTCAGCTACATTTCCCTAGGGGCTTTCTAGGGGCCTCAACTGTTATCACCTTCGTTAGCCTGTTACACAAATCCTTTGGTATGATGCCTAAGACCAAGAGAGCTGTAAGGTGGCACAAGGAGGGCCAGGTAGTCAAGTCTACCAAGTCCCTTGGGTCGAGGGTGGTGAGCAAACTCTTCACCTTGAAAGCTCGGAGCATCCTCTTTACCACTGCCTGGTAGGCTCGTCTCCAAGATGACTCGCCCAGGAAGACATTAACCTTCATGGGACTTAAACAGACCCTGTAAGCTGGAATATCGCATGTCCTCAAGCTAGATGGCTTCAAGAGAAGTCCTCTTTACTAAAGAGAAGAGCTATTTCAGCCAAAACCATGCCTAATCACTATCATAGGGAGAAAGCTGCAATATTTCTTTGAGCTGTTTTAAACTGATCAAATAATTGATGGGAGTGCTGGGAGCTTTTCAGAACCCAACTGGGATGCCTCCCACAAAAACAACAAAACAATACCAGAAGGCATTTTTCTTGTGACATGTTTTGGTTCTGTCACTGCATGTAATTTTTGTGATCACTTTGTTTTGCCCGACTGTGTTGTTCTGGGCATGACGGGGAGGAAAATCCATCTTTCAGTAAATACTCCTCAAGCCACCTGCTGTCACAGCAGATTGCTGCACGTCTCTCCATTCCCAGAGAACAAAACCATTGCAAGTCTGAGATTTCAGGCCACGTTATGAACCTGCTGCTGGCCTGATCCACCTCACAGCGCAAAATTTTCAGCAGGTTTGGGATTCAGCCCTTATAGCATTAAACTGTTATAATACAGAATGGGCACCTCCCATGCGAAGACTTACGAGGATCTGGATTTCCAGGCTGGAGGAAGAGGGACATCCTTCAGCAAAAATGCTTCTGTAGGGCCTCGCTTTTGTCTCAGACACTGCCAGCAGGAGGAGAGACTTTTGTACCTGCCTGGGAAGAACTCAGGCATCGTGTACTAAGTGCTCAGACACACACTGAGATCTTAACCCTTTTTGCCATGGTACATGAAACCTGTGTGTGTTTCTGTATGCTCGACTGCATTAAGAGCATTTGAAGGCTTTTTATTTGAACTCTGGGTTTCCCCTCTTCTGGGTCCCTACTGTCTAGCCTTGCTCTGCAAAGACAGGGACTAGAAACGTTCTCCTGAGCTTCTCAGTGACTGTATTTATGTATGAAGCAGCTAGCCCATCTTTATGCCATCTTTATGCCCATCTTTATGCCTGACGCAGCTTATTAATGTGCGGCACGACCGCAATGCATCTGGAAATAGCCCAGCACTAACTGCTTGCTTCCTGGCCTTGTCACTCAATCCTTCTGCCAGGTCGCCTCCACTTCATATCTGCTTTCTTTTGGATGTGATTTTTTTTTTAAAGTGACAGTGCCCTCAAGGATTTTGGCCAAAGAAAAGGAAAATGGAAAAATCTTCCTTGGCAGAACCTATTCTTCTGACGCAGCAGCAGCTGCTGTGGAGGAGAGCCAACAGCAGGGATCCTCTTTGGAGGAGTTTACAGGCTGAGGATCAGAGCTTGTGCTTCTCTCCTTGCTTGGTAGCACAAGCTGGCTCCCTGCAGAGAGTGGTGATGGCCAAATCAAGCCTGAAATGTGACATTCACAGCTCTAAATTAGACATATGCAGTTTCACTTTGTCTCCAGAATCCAGGCCAAGCAAGTGACGGTCTTCCAAGACTTCCCAAAAAGTGGTCTAGGAACCTCCTCAGTGCTGTGACCAGCTGATCCAGGACTCGATGGATTCAGCCTGTTTTGGACGCCTCCATTAAGGCAAGCTGAATCACCCTGAGCACTCACTTTCTCTTGGTTGATGGTGAAGGGAACCTCCTGGAGAGCAGTAGGGGAATGCTTGCTCTGTAGAGCTGCAAAGTTGGGAGAGAGAAATCTGGTCAAGGAGGGAATAACGTGCTTTCTTCCTACCTGTTGTCCTGGTGGGCTCCATCCAAATCTACCGCAATAGGCTGACCATTTGCAGCTCTTCATAATTTATTAAGCCTTTACTGAATATTTTAATAAGCACAGCCACAATGGAAAAAAAGAAAAGCTTGGCAGGCATTTCTTATGTGCCTAATGTTTGGATATGTAGGTTTGTAGTGGAGCTCTGGACAGGGACTGGAATAAGACTGCAGAAGATGACGGCGGTTGAGCATGCACTTGTCTGGGTTTCATGAGCTGAGGAAGCTCACGGCTGCAAGTGCAGGATGCTCTCAAAGTTTTGCTGACGTGCTCTCATCAGCCAAAAGCCATGTCTGAGTTTTAAGGAAAGGTCTTTTTCCTTCATCTTCCCATCTCCTTTCCTGCCCCATTTCACGCCGTTAATCACACTGGCAGGATGCCCTCCAGGCTGAGACTATTCTGAGAGCAGGGTGAGGGGAGGGTGCTGAGAGGGAACAGCAGGCTGTGCATTTTCCTTCGCTAGCGTGATTTGGCTATGATTAATGCACGTGGAAAATAATCAGCACATTCAGCCTAATTCTGCAGAATTATTAAAGGGATGATAGCAAGGGGAGAGGCTTTTATTCCATTTTTAGGAAGGAGGTCAGGTGTTGTGTGAACATGGTCAGGTGACATCAGGCATCTCATATTTAAGGCAGGGAGAAAAATTTGTCAATTTTTTTTTTTTTTTAATTTTTACTGGAAAAGGCAGCGTTAGTCTGAGCTTTGGAGACCTCCTGTTACTTCCCTAAACAGGATCAAAAAAAGCTCATTCATCGTTAAATCAACACAGCCTGGATTAAAGGGAAGAGGGGCTGTAAATAGGGAATCTGGAAAATGGGATTATTATGCCTTACTCGGAGCTGGTGATCACCTCTCTGCCCTTCAGCGCTCCTTTCCATGTGCTGTTCAGCCACTAATGCTGACGGGGACGGGCACAGCAAATTGCTGCTGGTTCCTGGGGAAAATGCACCGCGCGGGAGCTGGGTCGGGCAGGCAGTCGGGAGCTGAGCTCATTGCAACAGCGTGGTGCCCCTCTTCCTTACGCACATCTCCGAAGTTATTTGCTTTAAACGTAGGTCAGATATAGCTACTTATAGTGTGTCCGCATGTTCGGCAAGAGCATCTTGCTGACCATTCCTGGTGCCGTCAAGTTCAGCGCTAACTGGCATGATCTTTCCTTACCCCATTAGAAAGGAAAATGTTACCTTGTTTTATAAGCTGGAGGTTTTGTAAATCTTTCTTCCCTTCATGTCTTAAAGCTAAATAATAAGACATCAGTTTACTGGAGAGATAGTAATATTTCTCCAGATTTTATAATGCACTAAATAAAACACAAAAATGACTGATATGAAAAATATTAGAAAAGCCTATTTTGTGATTATAATTGCGGCCCTTTCTGACACAGGAAAAGTGTGTCAGCTACTTTTAATTGTGCTTTTTTATGACTTTGAATTTGCATTTTTATTTATTCTCCATTTTCTTGTAATTCCCATTTACCAACACAAAATTAACATCTCTCATCCCTGCTGAGCTTACTGCTGTTGATTTTTTCCCTTAGTTTTCTAATTTTGCAAACATTGACTAGGTTGTTTTTTTTTTCCCCTGGTAGGTTTCTACAGGTGTCCACGCCTGATCAGAGAAATTATTGCCCGTAAGTGCTTAATTCCAGAGCGCAAGAGATATCATTTGAGCAGGTATCATTGACAGGAGTTTTGTGATCTCTGAATCAAACTGTAAAGAGTAATTGGCTGCCATGGCATTTAACAGTCAGGGTCTTGGATATTGCCTTATCACAGCTGAGTGCAAGGTTGAAGATGCCTCCTGCTTTGCTGGAGAGCTGGTGGTTGCGTGGGCGTCCTGCTGTCTTTTGGGGCCATTGGAAGCAGCGGGTGCGTGAGACTGCAGTGCACGGCAAAGCCTTGGGAATGGGACGTCGAGGGAACGTCCCCCACTGCCTTCCTGCCTGCTGTGGCGTTGGTGGTGCCTCTCGGGGGACTGTGAGCATGTAGCTAGGAACTGGAGATGGCACTGGTGGTGCTGTCTGGGGATGCGGCACAGTGCAAACCCTGCTGGGGTTGGGTTTCTGAGGGCAGCCTGACCACGAGAGACCACTTGTCACATCATGGTTAGGTTTCTTCTTTCAGATGCTCTGCAACAATCTCTTTTGAGTAGAGGGTGGGTATTTGCCTTTGCTATTGACCCGTCCTTGCCAATCAGGGTGCCCCGGCTTGGCTGGAAGAGAGAGTGGCAGCCTTTGTGAGACAGATGGGTGCTCTGCCCCACCAAGTGGGGAGCAGAGCAAGGCGATGGAGTGGTCCAGACAAGCCTGAAGGTGCTGGTGCACACAGCCTGTGCCTGGGTGTGCAGCTCTGCGGCGTTTACCCGAGGAGCCGCTCCTCCCCGAGCTGCTGTCCCTGGGCTCGTTCCCTGTTGCAGGAAGCTAAGGAGAAAGTGATAGCTTGTTATCTCCCTGCTTGGCATTAGGAACTGGCCTTGGGGCTCTCCTGTTCCATTCCCATAGGCCTGTTCCCGTTTCAGGGGGTGAGTTTCATGGCTCAGCTCTGTAAAGGCAATGCCCTGCAGCTCGGGCATGCTGCACTGGGGAGCCCCTGCCCCTTGGTGAGGGTGACTGCGCAAAGATGGGCCAAAAGTACTCACAGTGGGTGAATGGAGGAAGGTGGGGAGAAGGAGCAAGTGAGAAAGAGAGAGTAAGAGGTGGACCTGCACACCCCCCATGCCCCACAGCATGCTGCCCTCTTCACTTGCAGTTGTGCCGCTGAGATGAGAGACCTCATGAGCTGCAGCAGTCGGGGGCTCAGTGCCGGACAAGGGTTCACTCAGCACCTTGTGTGGGCATCACAATCTCCATGCTGGATGGGGAGCACGTCGAGTCCTGTCTCAGTGACTGCAATGGTGGAGGCTGCATTTCCCTGTGTGCTGAAGGAATTGGAGACAGTTCCCAGCCACTCTAAAACCTCAGAGCTGGTGGCCTGTGTCCTGCAGAAAGGTCAAAAGAGCTGAAAGGTTCTTTTGGGACCTTTGGAGAGGTACCAGGGCAGCAATCCTGTTCCACTGACAGTTTAGAACTGGGCTGAATATTTTTCTTCTGTCAGGTCAGCTTCAAGAAAGTGCTATAGGTATGGGAACTGAAATGGAGACTATAGCTAATCATTTTAAGCTTTAAGATGCTTTTGAGGCACTGGAACAGGTTGCCTAGAGAAATTGTGGATGCCCCATCCCTGGAAGTGTTCAAGGCCAGGCTGGATGGGGCTTTGAGCAACCTGGTCTAGTGGGAGGTGTCCCTGCCAGGGCAGGGGTTTTGGAACTGGGTGGTCTTTAAGGTCCCTTCTAACCCAAACCATTCTATGATTCCATGCAAGAACTAAACCTGTGCTGGCCAGACCTGAATAGCCTCGTCTAAGTGAACAGGACAATCCCATGGGCTCTGCCATGTAATGAGACTTCCTTGGGAGGTCAAAAAAGCTCAACAGGTCAGGAAAGAGGAGAGAGATGTTTTCAGGAGCTCTGCCCTTGGAGTTATTTCGCCCAGACTGACAGCAATGAGCTACCAAGTGGCCGTCGGGTGGCCCAAATGAAGTAGCTCAGTGCTCCTTGCTGGAGAGGTGTCCAGCCATCGGTGAGGGACTCCTGAAGGAAGCTTCAGGCCTCGGCACACAAGAACAAGTGCAAGGGTTGTTCATGCAACTATTGTCCAAATGGGTGAATGTCAACTGACCCCTGCAGGGCATATTAGTCTGGTACTTGCCCAATGTATTAGAAAGTAGATTTGTTTTTTACTGGTGTAACCTGCCCTTGCAGAATAAACCCACTGGTGTTTTTTTTTTTCCTCTTTCGTGATAAGCACAAGAGCCTGCAGTGGTCACAAGATCACTTCAGCAACATCCTGACTCAAGCAGCTTGTTGTGTTTTTTGTAAAAGTCCAATTTTCTTTTTGAGGAAAATCAATACAGCTCAATATTTAGCTGAGAAAAGATCCCTGTGTCAAGCAGCTACTCATTCCACTGGAAGGCAGCCCCCGAGCAGGCTCAGCCACTTTTCATAAGCTGGACAACAGGCTGATAGCCCTTGTCTTAAATTATCCCTTCTGAACTAAAACTGTCCCACTGAGAAGACCGATCAGCTTCCCGCAGACCACCAATGAGCTGCTAAACAAGTAAACACCACCATCCTAGGCAAAATACGCACTGGGGAAAAAAAAACCCAAAACACTACAAAAGACACTTTTTTTACAGCTGGTATAATGACTGTAAGTTCTCATGCTGCTTCTATGTTATATTCTTTCTTCTGGGCTCTGGCTACATCATGAAGCTTTTCGGTTTCATTGCTAGGATGCGAGATTTAGTACTATGATACTATGATTGAGAGCCAAATATTCTTTGCCTTGCCTTTCTCGAGCGGTGAGCCGGAGCTCAGGTGCTTAGCCCAAACTTATCATGAGTTTAAGACCTTTACGTGAGTGCACAAGATGTTTTAAAGTAGCTTTGGAGTCTGAGATTGGTTGAGGCTGTTGGGTGCCTTTTGCCTACTCTGTGTGTGTGTGTATGGCCTTGGGGACAGCACTGCCGGTCACTGTGTTTATGCAGGACCTGGCCTGGGGGCATTCTCACCTGTCTTCCCCAGTAAATACATAGTTTGACTACTCATATGAATAAATAGCTAGCGAAAATTGCTCCTTGCTGCTGCCCAGCTTCAGGATCCAGGACTCCAATCGTTCGTCAGAAGTTTGCTAGTTTAGAAAGTTGGAGGAGAAATTGCTCCTGTATGAAATGGAGAATGGGGAAAAAAATGCACATTGTGGCTGCTGGGGGGTAGGATTGGGGAGTCAATAGTAGTTTTTTTCATTTGAGATCTGAATAAGGCTAGCGGAAATTTAGCAGAGACATTTCACTGCGGTAAACTAAGTAATAAAGGTCAGTGAGATACGAGGGCCAGTGGATGAGAATTACTGAGAAGTTTATCTAGGGGTTACAGCACAAGGTCAGCTAACCAGGAAGAGTTACAGAGAAGGATGCAAAGCTGGTAAATTCTGTTAAACACATTGTCTGTCTTGACTGTTCACAGGCTGCTCTAAAACCAGAGTGGACAACAAAATGAATAGTGAGGTGTATTTTAAGAGAGCCATCAGCCAAGAAGTCTGTCTTCTCTCTCCAGATCACTGCTCCAGCCCTTTGCGCTGGTCGCTATCGAGAGCAGATTTTGGATGCATGGATGGCTCTCTCCATAAGGCAGTAAGGGGTTGCTTCCCGTCTCGCACCCCAGGGTGAGGATGGTGCTCAGGGCCGGGGGGATGTTTCCCGGCAGCAGGGAGCGGGACAATGCTCATGACAGCATTTTGCAGCGCCCTGGCCTCGAGGCCAGCTCCTGTCTACACACATGCAGCACTGGGTCAGGAAAACCACAAATGAAAGTGATTTTCATCCTTGTCGCCACATGCTGCCTATAAAACCTCTTTTGCTTTGGAGTCCATCACTGATCTGTTTCCAGTTTTTCTCTGGACTGAGACCTGGATCTCATGAGCTGTCTTTAAGAACTTATTCCAGATTGTAGATAATTTCAGGTTGTGGAGACAGTGGAGAGACAACATTGCTTGTATTACCAGACTCCTCTGGTGTTTGACGATGACTATGATTACAGTGCATATAACATTATTATTTGACTGCAATTACAATAGCATGGATTATACCTGACTAGCTGATTAATCATCTGGAGCAATGAGTAAATCTCCCCCTCTTTTACAATAATTAATATGTAGAGTTGGATGGCAGTCGGCTGAGTGAGTGTGGAAGTGATCAAGGCAAACAGAGAGGTGTTTGGCAGCTTTAGGCTGCAGGAAGGATAAACATGTGGAGGTTTTGGGACAAGTATTCCCTCCCTGATGAGTTCTGGCTCGAGCCAGCTCTGATCCACCTCAGGGAGCTGCATTTCAGTGGTAGGTGGCCAAAGCGCTAAACACAAGTTGGTCCGTTCAGAGTCATAAGGAGATATTTTGGTGTGTAGGGATGCTCAGTAATGCCTTGTCCTCCCCTTCCTTCCTCAGGTTCCCGCTAGCTGCTGCCTCTGGCTTTCTCCAATCACAACAAACCTATGGCCTGTTTTTTTGGGTCCAGACACCAGAAGTAGGAGGCAGTGGAGGCTGGGTTGATTTACTGGGATTTGGTGTGCTTTCTTGGAGGATTTCCAGGGGATGGGCATGCCTTGAGTATGTGTATGCCCTTAGTATAGCGGGCATCCTTGTTTCTAGGATACCTCTTGGGTTTTTGTTCGGCCTTGGTCCAGAGCCTTTGTTCACCTTTTCCTTTCAACACTGTAAACTTTCTTGAGCGGTAACTGTCCCTTCCCACGTGTGTGCACATTACTTACACCAGTCATAATCAAAACCCATGCTGTGCAGTTTAAAAGATCTGGCTTTGAGGATGGAGCCATTTAAGATTGTGGGATGCAAAGCTCTTTCCTCCTTGCAGTAGTTAACCAGAGCGCCCTGTGCCAGTATGTCTGTAGCTACCCAGGAGTGAAGGGAGGAGAGAAATTCATTAGTACAATTGGATTAAATACCTGCTGTGCTTGGGACCTGCCATGATGGCTTAGTGCCACTGTTGTCTCCAAGCAGGTGGAGTGGCTTTCTGGTTCTCCCTGCAATCTGGGTCACACACATTCAGGCAACAGCAGTACAGATTGCCTGAAAGTACTCATGGTTTTTCTTGTGGGAATTTACAATTCAAATCAGGAGAAGTTGCAGCCTCTCTCTCCCTCATATGGTGATTTTCTTTACTCTCCTGATACAACAAAGATCAAGATGAAATATTAAATGTCCTCCACAATGTAATTATATCTGGCTGGTTGCAATCAATTCCCTCTGCCTCGTGTAGTTTACTATTGCTTCTCCCTTTCCTTCCCTTCCTGTAAAAGACACGGGGCTGATTCTCATCTCCCCCGTGGGCTGGAAAGGAGACACTGCCAGCTCCCACACAGACCCACCAGCTTAACAGGAACAATTTATGGAAATGAATTCTCATCAACAGCTCCAAGCAGTGCAAAGTTTGTTGCAGAGAGACTGGACTCTAGTTTTCATAAAGCCCAAAGCAATGCTTTATCTATCAGGCTGCAATTAAACAATAGTTTCCAAAGCTCAGTCTATTCCAGGCAAGTGCCTCTTTAAGAATACAATATATTTTAAAAAAGCCTTTTCTCTTTTCCTAAGCATAGGTTTGGAAGGGCTTTATGAGGCAAGAAAGCTTCATGTGAACTTCTCCCTCTCCGGGTGAAGAGATCATGGTTATTAACACACTCATTAGCTTTTTAATTCTCTGCCTCTAAACATGTTGAGCAATATCCAAGACAAATCCCTATTATCAGGTGCACAGGCTGGTATTATCATTAGCAGGTCTCTTTGGGAAATCAAGGCCATTATTCAAGACACAAGTGATCAAGCATTAGAGTCTTCCTCTCTTGTTCAAGGGAGCAGAGAGATGGCCAGGGAACTGGCCCCAGTCTTGACGGCAAGGATGGGGACAGGCACGCAGTCCCAGGAGCTTCCCCTGCACCTCCACAGCTGTTAATGGGGTGGAAGAATCCTGAGCATAGGCAGGGCTGATCTCCTGCTTATGGCCAGACACGCTTCTACGTTTTGCTGCATCAAGTCCTCATTGCTATTGAGTAGTGGATTCACAGAAAAATCCAGAGGCTGTTTTTTTGAAAGACTCTTCTTGGTGCTTCTTGAGTGACCTGGGGGTTAATCCTAAGAGACCTGTTTTTTGCCTTCACCACCAACACACAATATTTAAGCTTCACTTTGCAGCACTTTATTTATAAGCGTCTCATTGCCAAAGTGCTATTTAGAGTTCATTTAATATGTATGTAGAGTCAGGCACCCAGTCTTGGGAAACTCCCCAGAAAATTGCCCAGACTATTAAAAACATGATAAAGGGGGAAGTATAGAACCCATCTGCCTTCTCCAGTTTGTAAACTCTTCTTCATTGGGTTTCAGAGCTTTGAACCTTCTTCTGGTGTAGGATATTGGACTTTTCTTCCCAAGCAACAGTATAATCAGTGCCTCCATTTGCACCCAACAGCTCATCGTCAGTGGAGAGACCAAACTTTGATTTCCACCTCCACCCAAGAAGAGCTGAGCTCCCAAACCTCAGTTTGCACAGAATAGTTTAAGGTGATGGAGGCAAGAAGACAGAATGGAAACACAACCCTGCAGCTTGGTGGACACTGCAGGACAAGGAGGAGAGGACAGATACTGACGCCTGCTACAATGGATGTTGTCACTTGATAAAATCAGTGAACGAGCAGCTCTGGACCTCTTCTGCCAGAGACACGATTTAACCCTACAGGATACAACTGTGTTCCCATCTGTGCCGATGTAACTCTGGTTACATTCAGCTAAGCATTTCATCACCATGGGCTGGAACCTGCGGCCGTTCCTTTGCGAGCAGAGAGTGTTCACATCCCGTCAGGCGGGAGTGGAATGCAGCCCAGAGCACAGCAGCAGAGAGACACCAAACAACCCTCCAGCTCACAGCTCTCTCCTTCTGTGCATCTGCCCAGGAGACCTTCTGCCACTCCTGTGATAGAGGTGGGTTAAGACTACAACACATTTCTTTGAAAATTGATCAGACTTTTCGCTACACTTAAGTCTTTGCCTCATTTGTTGGAGCCTTACAGGTTGCTATGTTTATGGCTGCTCCCACTGCCAATGTGGCTTTGTTTATGATACAGAGGAAAAGAAAACATGGCATTTTTTATTTTCTGATTGCTAGTATCGCCTCTCCTGTTTTACTTTTTTTCCCACATCCATCTAGAAGACTGGAGATAACTCAGATGAAAAGCAGTCAATTATGTGGTGCCTGGGATACTAGAAGTCTGGACTTTATGACCCAGGAAGTTTCTCTCTGCACCATGCTCCCCATTTGATGGATTTTTTTTCTTCTTTAATATCAACAAATAAAATAACATATCCTGGATACTCTGCAGTCAACAGTACTCGCTTTATTGGCAGTAACTGAGCTGGAAGCTACTATATCTCCATGACTTCTCAGTTTTATTTTTATATATATATTCTTTTTCCATCAGCTAGCAATATTTTTTTTGTTTTTCATTAGCAATTGAAAACTTGCTAACACTAGGTTTTTGGACAACTTCTGAAATGAACCCAAGCTAGAAATTTTCAATTGTTTTCCATTTGCAAAGAGCATGATGGTATTTTCCAAAGCTTTCCTTCCTAATCTCATTTCATCCTTGATTGGCATGCTACCACTGATATGGACAGGAGGAGTTGGGTCAGCACTGAGTCCTTGGGAACTCTCTGCCAGTGGCTGCTAGGAATGTCAAACTAGTAATGCAATAGAATAAATTTACCAATGATGTATTGCTGTTGTCTTCAGGGAGGTCTACACCTTGGACAAGTATCTCCTGTGAGTGTGACTGCAATGCTCAAGTCTTCCCTTCTGAACAGCTTTCTGTCTAAAATGGCAAGCAGCCAAGCAATAATGGCTGTGCTTAGGAGATTTTCAAATGTTTATTAGTTTTTTTTTTCTTTTTTTTTTCTTTTTTTTTTTTTTTTTTTAAGAAGATGAACAGAAGCTTATAAATTTCAGCATTAGAATGTACTGAGAAGCAGAAGGCTTGAAGTAAAGTCACGCTTCTTTTTGATTGGGTCTTAGGACAGTAGGTGTGGGGACTTTGTAGGGGCGAGAACGTGCCCCATTGGAAAGTACTGGAAAACTGTTCGCCTTCTCTTGAAGTTTTGTTTCCTATATGTCATGCAGTATAAGACTATATATTGTATCATTTCGGTACCAGACGAGATTATACACAAATATTCTTCACTTTTTTATATTTGAGAGAGGATTCTTTAGTCCTTGTTCTTTACAATATTTAACCTGTCAGAGGGCTTATTTTGAATTTCCCTGCCTGCGTTGAATTGCCCGTGTATCTCTGCCCAAGCCTGGCACCGCTGGAATGGTTGGGACCCAATCCCGGACCCGGAGGAAGCACCTCAGCTTCTTTCTAGGGGCTGCAGCCTTCATCAGTCGCCCTTCCTAGGGGACACTTTTGGAGTACTCCTTGAAAGAGAGCTGGTCTGCAGATGGGGTCCTGCAGCAGCTTCTGGGGCTGTTACCCAGCAGATTTCACCAGAAGGAAAAATTACTTAAGAAAAGACGTATAAATAATACAAAACCAGCACATAACAGGAGGAGTAGCCTTTAGTACCCACAATTAAGGGAACTGAAAGTCCTCTCACTGCACCACGACATGTTAATCCAGAGACATTGTAATTAATCTTGTTTTAATACATATTGGTAGTCAAAGAAAACACACCACAACCCGTATTTCTCTTGCTGACATGTATCCAGGAGACAGAGTGGATTGAAAGTAAGGTGATCTTTGCAATCTGGTAGAAATAAAATCCTGAAGGCAGGAAACGATCAATATGGAGAGTGGCAGGTAAAAGTAGTACAAATACCTGCTCTAAAACCATTGGATACAGTAATTCCCACAGGCACCAGGAAGATGTTAGCTAATCAGACAGCGGTGTACCATATGCTTTGCCCTCTAGTAAAAAACAAAAGCATACGGTCAGCAAGTGACAAATGTGCATGCTGGGGCTCTCTGCAAGAGGGGAAAGCCATGGCCGAGGCAGTGACTCATTCCCGAATGAGCCGGGCTAATGGCACTGAGGCAGCTGCTGGCTGGGTTTTGCGGAGCAACTGGCCGTGTGGCCATGGCATCCACCCCCGTCCAGCCTGGCACTGCTGGAGAGCCTCCTCGGCAGTGCGAGTGTGTTGAGTAGGTTTCGAAGAGCCAGCCTGTTCTATGTGCATCGTCGAGGCAGCTCGCTCCCACTCTCGGTAAGTACAGTAAGTGTGGGAGCGTGTCTGCAGAGGACTCTGTCAGCCAGTCTCCTTGGCAGGCAGGAGACCAGGCCCAGCACCATCCTGACAGGTGCTGAGCAGGTCCCAGAGAGGCCAGGCGTCCTCTGCGAAGGCTGGAGGAGCTCCATGTCTGGCAGACTTGGCTGTAACTACAGCAGCAGTAAACAACGATGTCTTGTACTTCAGCTAGAGACAACCCACCAGGCGTTAAACAGACTTCTGGGAGAAGCCACGTGCAACCCGCAACAAGGGTCACTGGTCCTGTAGGAACCAGGAACTCTTGTAAATACCTTTGATTACCACTTTTCACACATACATAACCAATATATTGTATAGATTACATTATACTATATAGAGACTGTATTGTATAGACCACAGATTATACTCTATTCCAGCTGTATTATACATTCTGTTTTCTGCAGGTGTAGGTACAGATCAAGGATTGCGTGGAAATGCTGAAGTACAATCCCTACCTCACCAGTTTTGTGGGCTAAGGGTACCATAAATTGAGGTAAAATAAGCTGCTTCCCTCTTCAATCCGACTTTTAAGATCCTGACATTTATCTGTGCAAACACTGGCACATGTAGGATCCTCTCTACGCTTATTCAACTCACTAATCTGGCAGAAAAATTACTATAGCAGAAAAAAAAGTGGTTTGTTTTATGCTGAGTTAATGAGTTGAACTCACCTCTGGTTTTGTTTGCATAGGCAAGCTGGAAATCTCTTTCCACGATGGGGTGGGGATAATTTTCATCTCCTGCATCATTCTCTTCTAGATTTCCTTTTGATGTAGGTGGGTAACTTGCAAAATGGATGTTGCACCTTTTGCCTCCTCTACTTTGAAATATTTTGTTGTCACTGCAGGTGGAGCCAGGACTGAACATTCCCCTCCCCCAGCACCATGTGGAGCTGGACTACAGAGATGCAGGCTGCTTGGAAAGTGGATGAAATGCACAGCACAGTAAGCGTTGGGAAGGGCAAAACAGTAGTTAAAAAACGAAATAATTTTTTTTGCGCATCTGATAGTGGGGGACTGACTGCCTGTCAGGCTGGGCACCAGTGGGTTATTTGTTTTTCCTTAGACTGGTATCTCTCAGAGCCGGTTTGTTAATTTCTTTCTTTAAGCAATTATTTGTCAGTGCACAGTGTTTTCAATATGCCTCTTGCATGAGTGCTTGTTCTGGTCTGGTAGTGCAGGGAAAAGCCTTCCCTGTAGGGCAGGTGCTCTGCTCCATCCTCCGGGCTGCCCCAGCCTTGCTGCAGGGCTTAGTCCCTGCGGAGGGGTCCGGGCTTGGCGTACTCGAGCAGGACCCCAGTGGGGAAAGGGCTCTGTCGGTGCACAGTTACGGCTGATGCTCTGAGGAGAGTCTTGAGAGGACGGCAAAGGGGACTGGGGCTTGATGCTAGCTTGATGCTGGAATGATGCCTGACTTCTGGGCTGTGGAAATGTTCCTGACAGTGGTTCCTCTCCCTTTGTTCAACCCTCAGCTCTTCCTCTTCTCTGCTAACAAACCGTTTTCTTCCTTCTGCCTGAAGCCCCTCTGAAAACCCTCCCAGAATTATATGCCCCTTTTCCCATATTCAGCTTCCATCACTCTGCAGATATGCCTGGACCGAACTGCTTCTCTTGGATTTCAGCCCATGAATCCCCCTACAATCTGATCCAAGTGCAATCATTAAAGGCTAATGATGTTCCATTGTCTTGAATTATATCTATATTGCATGATCTAGTGGAAAGCTATCAAACTAACCTTAAATGAATTTAGTATAACACAGTAAGCAGTTTAGCCAAGCTACCATGGGGCTACTAAAGGGCTAATTTACCCCCTCTAGAAGAAGACCAGGAGAGACAAATCTTAATCTGGTGAGTGCAATTAAGTTGTTCAACCAAAACTCAGGATGAGTTATGCTTTCCAGAAGAAACCAAAAAACCAGCCTGGGTAAATCTACAGAGTAATGAAAAAAAGAAAAGGGTGAAGTGAAGAGAAAGCTCTTCGCTTTATTTATTTATTTAAATAGAATAGAAATATTAAATATTTATTTATTTATTTAAAATTTCAATTTTATTAATCCTAGAGCTAAAAGGATACTTTGCATCTGTGTTTAATCAGCAGACGCTATTCACAGTGGGTACACAGATGTTATAGTTAGAGCCATTGGCAGTGAATGTGTCCAGTTTGATGCTGGAAATAGGTGTCCTGTTTGATGCTGGCAATAGGAGTCTTGCTTGTAGAGGAGGGGACACCTGAAGCAGCTTTACCCAAGGAAAGGTGTATGTGTGTGAGAAGCACTGAGCTGGACAGGAGTCAGTGCGTGACCGGATTGTGGGATGAGCTGGATGTGATCATGGCTGCAAAAGCAAGTGAATCCTGTTCAACAGCCCGGGAGGTACCTGGGGTGAAGGGTAACTGACGGGTCAGGCCTTCCCTCCAGTGAAGGCTCTGAACTCTTCCTATCCCATGTTATTAGTATTCCCCTTGGTTCCTCCATCTGTCATAGTCTGCATTAGACATGGAGGGATGAAATCACCCTCATCATTTCCCCTCCCAGTCTAAGTGAGAACTCTTTGTGCTTTGTTTGATTAAAACATGCTGTGGTTGTTTTCAGGACTCACTAATACTGGGATTAACCTGAAGCTACTGTACAAAGTGTGCATTCTGTCACCTCTAACAATAGGCTTACTGTGACACTGGTCTCAGTTAGGTGTGACATCCAGGCTGGAAGACAACACCGTAGAACTGCACCCCTGTGTGTTACCCTCTCATCAAATAAAACAGTGGCTTGTCCTCATTTAAATGGTCCCTGGAAGAAAGCAAAGCTGAAGCACTGAGCATCTCATGGCTCAGTTTGCAATGAGCATTTACTGATTTTTAGGGAAGGCTTGTTGTGCAAGACTAGAAGGATTGGTAAAGAGAGAACCACAAAGCAAAAGACTGACTTGCTGCTGCCTAAGAAGCTGAAAGAGAGAAAAGCAGTACTGCAAATACAGCAAATCTCCTTTGCCAGGCAGCTTGGCATCATGAGCAGCAGACAGCACAACTTTTCTCCAAATAGATACAAATGGACAGTGTGACGAAAGCAGCAGATAAGGGACCATAGGTTAATGCTGTTAGAGCCTATTCTACCCCTGAGCAATTACAAACACTATGTTTGGTCATGAAACGTGGAGACGTCACCACATTCCAAGTGCTGACTGCAATTATGGATGCAGTAGAACCCTTGCTAGGACATATGCACAGGGAAATGTTTCCCATAGCTGGAGAGATTTCCATGTAAAGATTTCTTCTTGTCTTACATGCTGCGCCAAGGAAAACACAGCAGTCAGGCAAGGGAATCTCACAGCAAAAAGAAGCGAGTCCATGAATGAGTCCACTGTAGCACCCATAATGGGCATGAATGCGTGCTGGCCCCTTGCGTGGGGGTGGAACTGGAAATGGCTTTGGACATAGCCCTGCCTTGCAACTGGCTGATGTTGATCTTATCTCAAAATAGAAGATGTAGAAAGCTATAACAACCTAGGCTTGGCAGTACAGGAAGAAAGAAGGGAAAGGAAGGGAGAGTGGAGGCACGAAAGAAGGCAGGGAAGGACGTAAGAAGAACACTCTTTAAAGAAAGGCTTACATCAATCCCTGTGTTACTGAACCAAGACAGTGAAGTGAGAAAGTCACGATTAGAGTTCATTACCCCTAGCAACCTACGGCCATTAATTTTCTGTGGCAGCGATACCTAAGGTTGCAGCAATGTTCAGCCTGTGCTTGAATGTAGAGACACAATAGGGTACAAATACTTGCCTCATGCATGTTAAGGAAGTTGAAGAAGATAAAAACAATGCCATGGGAAAAAAAAGCAGTTAAGCGAGCAAGGTAAACAGCAAATCATTGACAGAGATTGCTCCTCCTGGCACCAAAGTTCGATGGTGCATCCACAGGAGAAAACACCTCTTCCAAGGATGACAGATACTCTCCATCTACTGTTTCATAGCTTTTCATCTGCCCTATGTTGCCACATGAAATCTCAGTCATAAAGCACCTTATTAGCTTAGTCCTTAAATGCTCCAGGAAGGAAATCAATGTGGCTGAGCTCTCCTTCCTGTACTGAAATAGCCCAAGAATTGACGAGTCTGGTTTAGACCAACAGCTCTCTAAACTTGTCCTCACTATTGCAAAGTGGGATGGTGGTACTTATGTAATAACTCAAAAAGGGGATTTTCTCATGAGTTTTCTCTTCCTTTGCTTTCAGGGCCATTCCAGCTGTCTTCCTGGGAAAAGAAAATATCCTGCCACCCACAGATAGTAGCCCCAATCTTTCAGATCCCTTTACCCCCTAGAAGACCCTACTGTGTGCCTTTTAGTTCAGGGTTTTCAGACCAAATAGGGGATCAGAATCCAGATTTCAATAACAAAGGATCTTCAAAGGGAATGCCTGATCTCTCCCTCTGATACTCATGGAAATCCACTTAAGGCCCCTGCCACTCTCAGCTCTGGCTATGGATGCTGAGAAAGAGGAATGCTCTCTCACGGAGTGCACCATTTAGCCACTCTTGATCAAAGCCTGGATCAAAGCCTGGCAGCTGGTATCCATCCAGAAGCAAACAAGTAAATGCACAGGTGAAGAAATGAGGATCTGAAATTTGCCCTTGGGTAGCCCACCTTCTATATCAGCACTATGAGTATTCTCAGCTGTTAAGTAAAAGCTGGGAGAAGATAAACCCCAAATATAAGAAATTAAAATCAATAAACTCACTGAGTCGTCCATGTCACAGTTCAGACTCATAAAGAGATACAACCACTAAATCCCCACAGTGCTGCTCTTTCGCAATTGCACGCATTAAGAAAAGGGAGGAAAGAGTTATACGAGACATTTGGCTGGGTATAGGAATCAGTTATCTTAATGATGCAATATCAAAAGGAAATATTGTCTCATTTAAAGATCTACCAGCTACAGCCACTACAATACTCCCAAAAGGATGGTAACTATTCTCACAGATGCCTGGAAATTAAGAATTATACTCTCACTATGTTTAATATCCTAGCTGTACTTTCAAGGATCATCTATCTTAGTAAAGCTTTGGGAATCTAATTCAATTGCTTTTTGTCTGCCATTGCTTATTTATAAAACATGTGTCCTTCTGGTGATACTGTCCCAGTGGATCTCCCAGAGGCCGGAAGAAGAACTGATGAACAAGAAGGATCTGATCTGCTCACCGTGCCTCCAGGACTGCATCCTGTCCTCAAATGTCTTGTTTTGCAAAGCAAAGGACATACCTAAAAAAAAATAAATGCATCTGCTTTACGTTGATCAAGCCACATGGTAGGACAGAGACATATCCACCTTTTGATACTTTGTGCTGATTGTTCTGCTAAAATCAACAGCTAACTGTTGATTTTTCAGCACAGTTAGCAACATCTGCAACGTGTGAGACATTTGTTTACCTGTGTGCAGGCAAAGAATAACTTATTTACAAAGAATAATATTATTTACAAGGTCACACCCTTATGGAACAACTTTACCTGGAGTCCCAGACTAACACCAAAATTGATAAGCTATGCAAAGGCATCTGAAATGCAACCATTCCTCAAGGGAGATGTTGTAGTGCTTGGGGGTGTCACAAGCATGTCCTTATGATAAAGACAAAGTATCAGTGCAATGTTTGAGGGTGAGGAAAAAAAGGACTCAATATAAAACTTCCCAGACAAATTTCTGAGGAGTGGTGGCCACCGTGCTTTTTTGAGGGTTATCAACAACTCATCCAATTTGGGCTCCTTTTGTCTCCTCTCTTCACCAGCTTTGTGGTCAGTAAGCCTATAGTTCACTCCGCCTCTAAGTGACAATTGATTGAATCCTCTTCCATTTTAATCACTCCTTCATGTCACCCGGGTTTGTGCTCAGGAAGTTGGATGAGGTGTGCGTGCAGTCTTGGTGTGGAGGTGCAAGTAGAGCATAAAAAGCTAATGTGGGTGCTTCCACGTGGGCTTTACACGTATCCAGTGTGTCTAGCAGTAAGGAAGCAGTGCCAGGAGCAAGCCCAAGGACACAGTGCTATGAGGAGACTGCAGCAAGGGAAGGCAGGATCTTGGAAAGTACTGCAAAGTGGATGGCAGGAGCCCAAGGGAGGAGGGAATGTTGATGGTCCCAGGGGTGGACTGAGTGGGATGCAGAGCAAGGACCTGGTGGGGAGAAGGAAAGGCACTGAACCCACTTCTGCTGTTAAGCTTGTAAACATGTTGTTATTTCCCTTAGCTGTGCTCCAACAAAGCAATTAAAAGTATGAAGAATGGACTCAACTCAAAGGCCCCAAGTACTCATCTTGAATTTAATGACACTGCTCATATGCTTGAAATTAAGTGTATGCTTAAAATTAAGTGTATGATTAAGCACTTTCTGGATGGGAATGTTAACTGATAGGCAGCATCAAATGTCAGGCAAACAAACATGTAGTGTCTTATCAGCTTCTTATAGGAAATAACTGGCAGTGCCTTTCAGTCTTGAAAGCTGCCTCTCTCAATATTCTAGAGTATATTGTTCTTCTGATTAACAAACCACAAGATGGATTTCTTTCCAAACATCTGATGCCTTGTGAATAATTTTCTTAATCAAAATGAATAAGCAGGAAGCACATATTTTACCATTGTTGCTATGATACTGTGAGATACTGCATTTTTACTCAACTGCTCTTGTGGTTTTGTACAGTTCTAGGAAGTACATTAAGAAATCATTCTGGAGAAGGGTTTAATGTGATGCTACAGAAGTTTGGATTCAGTTGCCTACCAGATGCTGAGTCATAAAGAGAGTGAGGGATGTTTCAGAGGTGATGGATTATGGGTAGAGTTTGTAGGATTCAGTATTTATTCCTATTAAAAACCAGTGATTTAACTCAACAGTGATCCTTGCTAGTCCAAGATCACCGTCAATTACAACTCCTGGTCAATGTGGGAGAGCACCTGACCCTGGCACAGCAACCAGCTGCTGGTGCAGGTCTTGGGGCAAGAAAGAGATAGGCTGAAAAACCAGTCAGTGCATGTAGAGGAAAAAGATGTGCTGTGAGTCTGGAAAGTGAATAAGGGGAAAAAATGGAGAATTTTTTAACATGTATTGATTAAATCCTGCCCGGTATCTTCATAGAGCACAGCTATCTGCTATAAAAGTTAAAAGCCAGCAGAGATCAGCAGCAGAAGTGTGTAGGGAGAAGTGCGGCTGAACGGCTTCGACAAATCCAGTGGTAAAGGTGTGTAAAGCGGAGAGCTCTGGGCTCCCCCAGGTGCTCCAGGGCTGTGAGCTTGGTCTTTGCCACCGTGCTACGGCCATCAGTCCTCAGGGGAGCAGCTGCTGCAGGGGGATATGGAGTGCTTTGCTCCACCTCCAGTTAGCGTAGGATTCAAGCCATGTGGCTGGGCTGACTGGGTGTCTCTCTCACAGACACATGTTCACGCACTCAAACAAGATGATGATGACGGCAAAACACAGTATGGGAAGTGCAGCTGTCAGGAATTTCTTGGCTCATACGAGGAGGAAGGGGAGGGGCCAAGAGAATTGAGAGGAGGAGGGCAAATCCTTTTTCATAAAGAAAAACAAGGTAGAAAGAAATACAAAAACCAGGAGGTCTTTCAAGGCTTGAGAAAGTGAAAGGAAAAGAAAACGGCGCGGAGAGGGAGGAGGAGAAAAAAAGAGAGAAAAGCCAGAGAAAATCTGGGGAGTTGTTGATGCTGCAGGATCACAGACCTGACAGCTGTGTGCTAATTGTGCTAGGTTTATAATAAGCATCGAACTGCAGCTGCAGCTGCATTCAGATGAGCCGAGAGCACCTTCCATAACACTTGTTAGGTGCTGTTTTCCTACCAAGCTACTTAGCGATGGATGGGAAATGAGCTAGTGGTCTCTGTGTCCATCTTCTAACAGAAGAGAGCTGCCACAAAACCAGAAGTTGTGAGGTTCCCCACTGAATTGCTTTGCTCAAGCTTCGTTTTAATTTCTGCTGGAGAGCTGTGAAAGCAAGCCCTCAGACTGATAAAGGTGGGAGCAAATGTGCATGAGGCTGCTAGCTGTGGGCAGCTGGGAAAAGGGAGAGGATGGAGAAAATCTTTCAGGCTGCTAACTCTGTGCACGTGCAAGGAGAATCATTTACAACTACAAAGCGTTGCAGTGACCTCTAAAACATGTGTCTGATAAAAAGGCTATTTAAAATAAAAGGCATTTGTTAGTTCTGGAACAAAGCAGCAATGTAAGTTCAGAGACACCTCTGAGGACCACATAAGGTTTCCCTTGCTGTGCTTCCATTTGCAACACGCAGGGAAAAGAGGACTGGGGGAGCTGCGGTCACTGTTTCTGTATGAGGTTGCTGATGCTTCATTCCCGAAGGAAGATGATCCAGGAGAACTCATGAGTGAAAGAGAAGCAGTCTGTCTTGAGTAAGAGGATGAAGAAGGTGCTGACTTGGAGGGAGCCACACAGGTCCTCAGAGTGGGGCTGGACCCAACTGTTCCACGGTTGTGGGGTTGAGCCTGAAGACCAGTCAGCTGCTGGAGGATGCTGACTTCCCCTTGCAGACTGACAGCTGAGAAGTGCCTCAAAGACCCCCAAAGTGGGACCACAGGACAGAGAGGTCAGTGCCAAGCATATGCTTTTCAATGTGCCTCTGTTTCTCTTTTGTCACTTGTCAATCTGGCAGCTGAGAACTTAATTAACCTTTCACTGTGCTAGAGTACTTTTTCTCTCTAAGCTTGTCTAGGCACATGCCTGAGCCCAGATCGGTCCAAGACTTCCTGGTCCTCTGGAAGCAATGAATCCATGTAAGGCTGTTTGCACACCCTTTGGGAGCCTGCAAACCAGGTTGCATTAGAAAACAGCCACGGTATGGTTACAGTCATTAGGGCACACCAGGAGCAACACACCAGCCTGAAAGAGCCAGCCTAGGTGTCACCATCAGCGACGGTTCACAGACAGAAATTCTTCAGGTTTACCCACCTGCCTATCTTGGGCTAGGGATAAACTCTTGGGAGATAGCTCATCACGCCTTATTATCCCCAAATGTCTCATTTAACAGAGGCAGCCTCACAGGCTAAAGCAGATGGCAACATTATTTGGAAAAAACCAGGGAGATTTTGAAATGGGACCTGACTCCAACCTGGCACTTCAAGATCAGTTTTAAAGAGTAAAATGTGTGCCAATATGTCCTCTACAAGGTGAGCCACTTCTATCCCTGCCTTTTGCATAAGTATGATAATTGCAGCTCCTTATTTCTACTGAAATACATCCGTCCCCGTCCCGTCTTCTCTCCTGCTCCCAAGTTCTCATTCCCAGATGCCAAGTTCTTTCAGTCCCTTATCTGGCAGGTACATATGAAATGCAATATTAGTTCAAGGACACGTACTAATTAAATAAACATATCACAAAAGGCACCACCTGGTCAATATGCTTAACATTTTATGCAACAGATAAACCCAGAAGGAACTGATGAAGCAACAACAATTGTTATGTTTACAGAGCAGTTACACGTTACTGAGCAACTTAGACAAATAGGATTCATCCCTGGTCAGTCCCCCCTTGCTGTTAGATCGCTCCAGGGTAGCGTGTTTTATTCAACTGCCCGTGGAGCCTGGCTATTAATAGGGGTCTGAAGTGCACCAAATTGGCCATTGCCAGTCCCATTAAGATGCGTAAGTGCATATGACTTATTTTATAGTTTGTGTGTAATTTGAGCCTTTCAAATTTCCCTTGGAAGTCTTAGCTTCGTTACGTATCGTCACCTTAAGCAAAGGTGATGAAGTTCAGGGAATTGTGCTGTTGCACTCCCTGCTGTAAGGTGGTGTTGTGGCTGAAAGACTGCGTGCATTTAGGACACAAACTACTAGAGGCTGTGAAAGCGTGCTGGGGAAATAGCATGGCTGTTGGTGGTGACAGGATACTGTCCAAATGTCCAAGTCCAAACTATTTGTCCAAACCAGTGTGGCTGTGCTTATGCTCTGTGCTGTATCATGCCTGACAGCCCAGATGAAAGAATATGGCAGCTTCAGTTTCTACTTTTAATAGGGCAGTTGGAGAGGACTCCAGGCTAACCTAGGCTATTTTGAGGGTTTGCTGACAAGCCTCCCCACCATGTTAAAAAATATAGTCCTATCAACCATGTCTACATCTCATCAAATATTGCTGGTTCAAGAAGGAACCATCAGAAGACAACTTGCCTGGCTGCCTCCTGTCTTACCTGAGCACACCGGGGTTGTCTAGACCACTGGGTGGTTGGTCCTAGTCTGGCAGAGCACTTTCCCAAGCAGAGGATCTGGGTAAGCCTATGCTAGCAATAGGAAAATCACTCTTCAGAAGATCATGCCTTCAGGAAGGGAAAAGCATGGTCTGTTATGGGGATGTAAGTACCTAAAATATATATACTTGGATCATGATGCTCAGATTGTATGTGCTACAACTCTCCTCCCCTCTGGCTGTGCAAATTCTGAGGACACTGATCACCTCGGCATGAATTATTGAAAGTAACAGAACGAATGCTTAAAACCAAGAAAACGTGTCTGCGGTCTAAGATCCTTTTTAAGCATCTCATTGATTCCTTCTTCACCGTAGTGCCTGTTGCCTCCTAAGCACTGTGGATAGTCCTTAATTCCATTAGCTCTGTATGTGAATGTTTAAGCTGACCACTAGCATCCTGTCACTAGGATCAAACTTCCCTAAGAGGAATTATTACACAATTATGGAAGTTTTGTAACCTTTTCTGAGGCATCCAGTGCTGGCCATTCGGTGCAGACAAGACTTTGGTTGATAGGGACTATTGGCATGGCAATGTGAAGAAGACTCTTTTCTTGGAGCTGTCTTGAATAGGAAAGTAGTGGTAGCATTAGGTAGAGTTAGTAAAGAAACAAAGCCAGAGGCTCCGCTTTTTGTCTTGAAGGAGCTGCAATTTAATTTCAAGAGAAGAAATCAGAGCAAGCAATAAGAACTGAACAAGGCTGGAGCAAAGACAACTTGGACAAACTATATTTCCTATTTTCTGGTGTGTGTGTAACATGTCAACCTACTTTACGCTTCATATGATGATCAATAGTAATAATACTATAATCATATATATGATGTGTGGAACCAACAGAAAGAAAAGGGATTTCTTGTAATGTAATAAAAGGTATTTTACTAGGCTGGAAAACTTAAGGAAACCAAGAAACGTTTTGTGTCTTGCTACCTGTCCTTTTGATCACATTAGTATCTAGTATTAAAATAGGTCATGGCTCTGCTGTGTAAAGTGTTGTGCAAACATACCACAGCAGACCTTCAGCCAAGTTGTCATGGAGCCATTGTTTTCATTGGAAAATCAATTTAATGCCTATCTGCCAGCTCCGTGATACTTTCTTTCCTGGGACAGACTTCTCAAACAACTTGAAGGAATGGTTTATCGGGATGTGGGGAGAGGTGAAGTGCAACAGATGATGACTGATAGGCATTTTTTACCTTCTCAAAACCAAGTTATACAGTTCACATCATTAGGAAATGTAATTTTTCCTTGGGCTTTGAGGGAGTTGAGAGATTTTGGGATGTTTGTGGAAAGATGGGACGGTGGCTGATAGTGGCTTTGCTATCGGAAAAGAGCAAGGCTGTGTGTGTGAATGAGATTGCCATCTCAGGTCGCTCTGGGTTCATTGACCGTCAGTGGTGTTAATATTGACCACTCTTATCTTTGGGAAAAGGGGAGGGAAGGGCAGTGTTTAAAAAAAAAAGAGAAAGAATTGGAGATATAAATTAGTTACATGCAATTGAGCCCTTCATATGGTGTCTCCTGTTACATAAAGTATCACAAAGCCCTTTTTCAAGAATGTTGAAAGATTTACAAAAACGAGTGACTTGGAAACAGAGGAGAAAGTTGCAGATCCTAAAGTCTTGCTGAATTACTGGGGAATATAGTCTCTTGCTTTCCCAAAGTACTTCATGGAGTACGGTGAAAAATGGAATACTGCTAATCTTTTTTCTGTTGGACTCTGGACTCTGTCAATAAGGTGTGTAAAGAAAATCTGCAAGGATCCTGGTAACACTTGGCAGCATCCAGAATTACAATTGAAGCAAAAAGAGGAAGGACAAAGTATCAGTCAAGAATTCCTCCTTCCTGATTTTAAATTACATTTCTGTGTATCATATTCTCCTGTGTACAAGTAATGCAGAAAATAATGCAGCCTTCATTTCTCTTGGACAGCAGCAAAATAGCACAAAGGGAATCTAAAGACTGATCTATAGAAGAAACAAAGGACTGGAAATAGAAATTCAGTAAAATTCAGAATTATACAGATCTGAATTTGATTTCACTTATGCCATTTCACTTAGGTCTTCTATTCTATTCTATTCTATTCTATTCTATTCTATTCTATTCTATTCTATTCTATTTTCAAAATAGTATTTTAAGTTCAGTGTGTGAAAAGTATATTGATTCTGAGCAAAAATGTTCATACAAATTGCTAATGTGATTTATTTAATCCACTTTCAAAATGTAAACTCATGAATGTTCTTGGTTATTTACGTTACCCCTAAGGAAGTATATAAGGATTTATTGAGGATTTCCCTTTGAATAACTCGAACCTGCCAATTTATTATGGCACATGGATCACCTTGAGAATATTGTCTTCTACAGAGGGTAGGTTAATGGATCACTTTGCCAGGCAGCTCTCTGACAACATGGGGGATGCTCAGCAGAGGAAGAAGCAGGAGAGAAAGACCAAGAAGAGAATCCTGATGAAAGAAAAGTCCATGAAAAAGTGTAACAGGTCTGTTTGGATAAGGAAGCTGACCTCACAGGTCCTCACATTGGAAGAAAGTCCTGGACAGTTTTAATCTTTTATTTCAGACTACTGAGGTGCTGCCCCTGCAGCTACTGGCAAATACCCAGTGCACTGAGACAGAGGTCATCCCCTGTTATCAAGCTGGTAATGGAGAAGAAATCTGCATGGGGAACTTCATGGAAGGCAGCCAGTCAGATCTGGTTTGCATTTGTCCAGAGCGAGAATTTCCTTTGCTACTTTATTGGCGTCTGCTTAACATGAGCGAGATGAGGGAGAAAGGCTGTCTGCAATGAATCAGACTCACTCTGGACAGATAAAACAGAAAGGCAACAGCAGAGACTTCAGTATTGCAATCTGGAAAACAAAATAATAATAAAAAAGGGATTAAAGTGATAATTTTTAGTTGACAGACTTCGTTTGTAAAGCTACAGTCATCTAATGGGGAACTGAATTTCCTGGATAGCATGTATATGCTGCCCTGGAGTTACTTGATTAAATAATTGATGGGAAATGAAAATACAACTGTGTGTAGGATGATAAAGTACATGGACTGTCTCTGGCACCCCCATTCTTTTTGTGTGAATTACTCCAGTTCCACTAACACACTTCTGAGGGAAACTTTGTCTTCATCTCTCACTCCTGCAGGAGCACAGGCTGCTACGTGTGCGTTGGATCTACTCCTTACCTGGTTAAGTCAGCCTGGATCAGGGATGGGACAGAAAAAAAAAGCTGCTTTTCCTGCAGCACAGTGTTACCTGGTGCGTACATCTAACCAAAACAGATATAGCCATTCTGGTCAAGAGATACATTAACTCTTCATCTTTCCAGCCTTCATCTCATGGAGTTTGCATGAGGGCTGTGCTGGCTTCACAGGAAGCCTGCTCTTGAAGGAACCGAAGAAGACAGGGCAGTTATTTCCTCTCCGGAGGCAGAAAATGCCCTCTCTGAGTCTTACAGCCCAGCTTAGTCCAGGAGGCAGCAAAAAAGCTTTATGGAGCTCTTCACTGTGTAGATGTGGAGACCTACAAATGATAAGCCTGGGCAAATGGGGAGACCATGGCGTACCCCAGAAATCTGGGTCAAAAGCCACATCAGCATGAAGACCACAACCAAGGACAGAGCTTCCTTCTTGCTTGCCCTCCCCATTTCTACAGCCTGAGCTGATCCCGGCCTCACCAGTATGCTCTGCATCATGGAAAAAGAGCTTTTTGGCATTGGAGGTATCCTACAAGCCATACCAAAAGAAAATGATACCAAGGGTTTAATACAGACTAAGCTTCAGCACAGCAGCAGACTTCCTCAATCATTATGTTCTTGGCTCTCATTTGTAGGCAGACCTTCAAAGTCAGCTTTGGTTTATTTGACATAATTACTATAATAGCGCTCATCAGCTTGTTAATGTAGAAGGCTCAGACATTTAGCATTCAGGTCAATGTGCCATACATAGATATTCCCTATCTTTGCACGGCGCTTGTTAGTGTAAAGCTCAGGAGTGGACAAATGCGTGAATAATTTCAGCAGGGCAAGATTATTTAGATCTACTCACCCCAAACTCACATTATTTTTTTAAGAGCCATATTTAAATTCATAGGAAGAAGAGAAGACTGCACAAGTGAAAGGCTGCCTCACAGCAATCTGCAGTTTTAAAGAAATTAACCCTTTGTGGGGTGTGTGTGTGTCTAACTTTGTTTATAATTTCTTGGCCTCCAGCTCGGTGAAGCATGAAGAAGATCCACTCCCTCTTCCAAACTCAACCCAAGTACTTAGGTGAAAGCCAGCTCAGAGAAACGCAGCCCATAATAGTCTTGCAGACCTGGAAGCTGAAAGGTGTGGTCCTTTCTTGGTGCCCACATTAATAATCCAGTCTCTTCCAAGAGTTTCAGATATTAGTCAATGCTCATCAAGGTTAAGTTTACAGAGCCATGGGGACTTATAATGGGTCTATAAATACCCTTCCCTAAGTCACTGTTAAGACTCTAATTAGTTAGGAAATTATTTGGCTTTTCTGTTTCAGGCCTCAGCCACTAGGCTTGTGCAATTTTTGGTTGCCTCTATGAGAAAAAAATGTGTTCTGTGTAATCATCATCAACAATAAGCTCACAGAAAGAGAGTTCCTCTTTTCCATAATATTTTCCATTTTGACACAAAAAGCATTTCTTATTTTGGATAAACATTTGAGTGGAAGATTTTTCATTATTCTGGAAGGAACACTAATACCATTGCCTTTTTTATGCAAAGGAAAATCAGACAAGGAAGAGGTTAAATGATTTATTTTGGTTTCTGGTAAAGTAGCGATGAGAGGTGTATGCTGGCAGATGTGACCTTGGAGGCCAATGTTCTGGGCACCCTGGAGTCCCGCAGCTGCAGGGAAATAGGACCAAGCCAGAGAGAACAGGCTGTCCTTTACAAAGCTTTGGACTGTCTCGGGTCACAGGCTCCCCCATGCCTGCAATGTGCTGTGCAAACTAAAATATGCTTAGATGTCCACACGTCTCGGATTGCAGGGTGATGTAGCTTCGTAGTGCCTTGATTTCTTCTGTATGAGTTATGATCCTGCTCCAGAAAAATGCCATGAAATTGAACTCGCTCACAGTGGGATGAGACAAGAAGTTGTAGAAGTACAGCCACCTATGTATAGCCCAATGAAATATGCCTACAAGATATACTAAGCGAATACACAAACCTGTTCCCAGAGACAGTCAAAAGCCATGTTGTTGTTGTTGTTGTTGTTATTATTGTTATTATGGTTATTACCTAATATTAATTTATTTTACCTAGGAATGTTTTGGCTGAGTTCCTCAATGAGTATTTTTGGACTGTCTCTGTTCTTGTGTAAGTGTGTCCATCAGATCAGGGCAAGGAGAGAGGATTGCTGTTTGATAGCCCACACGTGTGAAGAGATCAGAAACATGGAGAGTGGGGAACAAGCAATAAGAAGTCAAGGTGAACATTTCACTGCCTTTTGAAGGGTCCTTACTGAAAACTAGCTGAACACAACGCAAATCTTTCGATTGTGTAGGGTGAGGACTTTATCAAAGAGCAGATCATCACCATTATACTTCTATTCAAAATATGATAGTGTGTGAGTGTTTTGAGCTCCCATGAGTTGAACATATGTTGAAATGACAGCTAACTATTTAAAGTGGCTTGAAGGATTTTTTTTTGAAATATTTGGGAGTGAAAACTTTGCCACTGTTTCCTTCTGATATGGACATAGTTACAGAGCTACATACTCTGCCTTATTTCAAGATTTGTCTAATACCCTTGTATTTACTTTAAATTGGCCAGGAAGAAGACTGAAGTAGAGGATATGGAGCCCTGCCCACTGTGAACGATCCTGGATGGGAGCCTGAATATCATCATTCCAAGTTTGCATTGGTTTCATTGTATTTTCAATATAGAACAAAGGTACTTCTGTATTTTTAACGGTTTTTTTATAGATCTAATTCGATTTGTGTGAGGGGAAGTTTTATGATGTGGACATGTTGTATTACCATTTATATAACAGCAGTCTGGTAGGAGTTAGGCTATTAACTAGGATTGTCCAAACATAGCGAGCAAAGGATAGAAACTGGGGAAAGGAACAGATACAGCCAAAGCTGCCTACTTCGCTTCAGTCCCTCTGTTCCTTCCAAATATAAGGATCAAACAAAAATTTTTCACGTTCACTGTGGTTTGATGTAGGTTGAATTCTCTTTGGGCCCATCAGGTTGGAGCAGCTTTTTCATCTCCACTGCAACAAGAAACTTTCATTTGATTTCCAAGGGACTTGAGTCTGGGTTTCTGCTAAAATTAAGTTATTTGAGTATTAGGGCTTCTGAAAGCTGTTACTGAACGCTTCCATCCTCCTCCATTCAATTTCATGCTTCTAATTTCTGTGCTTCTAATGAAAGGGATGTTTACTACTAGGCATCTAACTTGAACTGATCTGTCAAGTTGCTGAGAAATGTAAGTTGCAAAACATATGATATGAATGAAGTTTTCTCCATCAAAAAGGTCTCATGTCAAAAATGAAGACAAGTCTCTGCCTTTGCTCTTCTTAAGTACTGGATGTTAGATATTAATCATTGAACTGCAAATCCAATTACACGATTATTAATCAGATGCATTTTTTTCAACTTGGGGAGAAAAAGGCCAAGTGAAACATGAAAGTCCATTGGGAAACACTGCCAATTACAGCAATTAAAAGAGGATGTGGAATTCTTAATTCCTATACTTGGCTAGAAAGATGATTGACTGGGCTTGACTCTCCTGGGAGTGGGTATGCAGGACAGTTTTTTATTTGCTTCTTAAGATCAAATGCTTCCGTTTCCTTTATGAAGCATAATTAATTTTCTTTGCAGGAAACTTTACTTATTATGATATGGGTAGCTGATCAAGTTTAAAATGTTTGATCAGGTTAAGTGATGCCTGTCACTTAACATTCCCACTCATGGAGAGAAGCATGTATTCCTTCCACTCTCATAACATTCTGCAGACAGACTTTCTGACAGCTGAAGTGCAGCCAGTAAATTTCTTTTCCATTAGTTGCAAATTGTACAATAATATACTAAAATAATTACACCATAAATCTTCTTGCCATGAAGTTAGGCTCTGCAGTACACACTCATAAAATAGTGCAGTAGCAAATAAAATCAATGCAACTGTATATATTAGTCTTGCAGTAACTCTTCTGAGGGTGGTCTAAAACATTGGCAAGAGTGAATTGGGAGGAACTGGCAGGAATTCAATGTTTCTTGGTTTTCATAAGAGAGGGGCTATAGTTCTTCAATAATTAGGGCTACCTTGTAGGTGTGCATGGGTCAGAGCGAGGATTATTGCCAACAACTTCCTTAGATGAGCATTGTGAACTAGAATATAATATTCCCTGGATCATCCAGGATGAGGTGAGTCTTAGTTGAAGATCTGAGTCCAAGACAGACTGTGTTGAAGCACCTAAGGAGTCTGCCCAATCCAGACAGAATAGGCTAAATCTAACCATTGCGTGGCTCTAAAATGCTTTGAAGATCAGGGAAACACAAATGAGAATATTTGCGCTAAAAGAAGTAGCACTTCTTTTACTACTTTTAATTCTCTTGCACTAAAAGAATACATCTATTTTTCTTAGGTCCCTAGAAAAGAACAGACAGATATTTTACCTAAAGCACCCTCTCAGCACTTGAATGTGAAGAGGCATCATTTAGCATTCACCAATGTATTGCAAACTGTGGAATAAAATTATGGTTTCTAGGCAGTTTTGTTCCCAAAGGCAAGGGCTGCCCTGGAGACAAAGTTGCCTGTGAACCTCCTGCTACTCCTTGAATTGTGCAATGGTTCCTTTCTTTTTTGGGAGAAGATGGCGGTAGTGATCCCATCCCATCACACATTTTTTTTCCCTTTAGGCCAAAGGCTGTAAAGGTCTCTATCAGGGGCTGATGCAGTCTTCCTGCAAGCCGTGGTAGATGTTTCCACCCAGACAACCCCAAACTTTTCACAGGACAAGGAGCACATGCTCAAAACTTCTATATTGTTGCCAAGGAATGGGGAGGTGCATGTACATTTTGACTGTACAGCACCTGCTCTGCCTTCCTCCTTCTCCAGATGGGCAAGCAGGTACCCAGGAAGCCATACATTGCCAAGGAGCTCTGGATCCAGTGCTTCCATTGCCCAGGTGGATGCCCTGAGGTAAGAACTGCAGGCTGGATTTATAGGAGCCCGCATCCAGTTTAATTTGCTACAGCGTGTATGGCTCAGCAGTCCCAATGTGTGAGCTCTGCTCTCTCCCCAGAGCAATGTCAGTCAATACTGCCATGCACTCCTGCTGTGCAAGGGACAGCAATTATAGAGGTCGGGTTATTTCCAAGACCATTCATTTCTGTGGCATCTTCTGGTGGCACAGGTGGAGAGGTGGATTCATGCCAGTGGTCGGATCGCTGGAGAAAACAGTGCAGAGGCGGGGCAGGAAAAACTTATGCTGAAAAAGCCAAAATTGCGGCTCCTGATTCTGCATAACACTGCAGCCACAGACCTCTGCCAGGGATCAGCCACGGTGGCAAGAGCACAAATAACCCCCAGCGTGGGAGCATTTCAGGTGAATGGGCTTTGCTATTCTGTGAATAATTACCCTCATATAGGCAGCATCTTTGACTAGGTCTCGAGTGACAGTGGCGTGAAACGGGCATTTGACTTTGATTTATCTGGGAGCCAGACACGTACAGGAGCACTGCAGAGATATTTTCTCTGCGCATCGAGGCCCAGGAAGCACATTTGATGATATTCACTATATTTGGTGTGATTTGCTGCACTCAGACATTCAGCTCCAATTAGGTGGTTAGAGACTCATCATTAATCTTCAGCTCTGTGCTGCCTATCATCCTGTTCCCTCACATATCTTAGTTTATGGCATTATTCTGAATGTTTTGATTAGGAAACATCCCTGCCTTGGAGCTGTTGCTGGTGGCAGGGTTTCAGTTTGCATCTCCTGTCAGTATCTAAATCTCTTCTGTTCAAGGCTCTTTAGAGCCCTTGTCTCTCCACTGAAAATTATTATGTCTCTTGTCTAATTCAGAGGTCTATCTATATCCTGCCGAGTTGGTGCCCTGACATTAGACCCCCAAGAAATTGCTTGTTCCTTGATACCTGAGCAAATTCCTTGATGAACCTTCTGATTTTTTTTTCTTCCATTAGGATTTCTTAGGATGTTCAGATTCATCTGTTATCTCCTTCTGCTTTCCTCCTTCCTAAAAAGGCTCATATTCTCGGTGTCCTTATGTTAAAAATAATTTGAATCTGATTCTCCATTCTCCGGCCTTCCTGCTTTTCAGTTCACTCTTTCATAAATAATTAAATTAGAGAAAAACAGGGGACATTTAATTGTACTTGTGATGGGGAAAGAACTTATTGGAAAAGCCACTGTGGGGGTGGCAGTGGGGAACCTCTGCTCTTCAGGGAGTTCTCTTCCAGGTCAGGACACTTAAAGACAGCTCTTAATGCTTTTAATTGATGAGAGAGGCCAGTAAGTGGATGGTCTTCTCCTTGCTTGCATCCTTCTTGCTGGAAGCTTTTATCTTGTTTAGCCCCGGTCTGATATGGACCAGGGAAGAAGACCTCAGTACATCACAGGTAAAGCTGATCTTTATCCATGTAGTGCTCAGCAACACTGAAGAAATCACCCTCTACACGTTTGCGGGGAATGTTTTACACATATCTAATCACCCTGTTGCATTCTATATCACAGATGACATTCCCTTTGAAATCCTCAGGGTGGTTTCAGATAGCTATGAACTTGAGGATTGTTTTCAAGTACTAGTAAGAATAGATTCATCCAAGATAGGAACTAAAACCAAACCCCTATGCTATACCATGCTGAAGATCACCATGAAAGATTCTGGGGAAGTGACGGACAGAATCCAAGAAGTTAGTTTGTTTCTGTCCATGAACAAATCCCATTCTTCTCCCTGGGATCAGGGGCGATCATATATCTTCCTGCATCATATATTTTGACTGGTAATAGAGCTGTCCAGTCACTGGAGATGCTAATGTTAGTCTTCTATTTTAGATCTTCCAAGATTAAAGGCCTGCCTTCAAAAAAAAAAAAAAAACCAACAAAAACCACAAATCCAGCCCCCTAAAAAGCTGTTATTCAAAGAGAGTATTGGATGTGCTGAAGAATGTGATATGAGTGAAGCTATGAAGAGATCAGACTTGACAGTCATAGTTTTTTTGAAATCTGTGGATCTACCTCTCAGTTATACCCTCCCACTGATGAAAAAGCATTGAATGAAGCTGTAAAGCTGGGCATTTTGTGGAGTTTAACATAAATGAGCATTAGCTCCTCTGAAGTTTTCTTTCCCTGGGAGTATCTCTAGTACATCTCTTAAGCTTCCTTGAAGTTGAAATCTTTTTTTGTGTCTCTGTTTAAACAAATGTGGGTTGTGCTCTATTATGTTTGTGTCACAGATATAGGAGAGGTGGAAAACTGAGCTGAGGTTTGAGTATTTTTCCTGTACTTCAAATATTTATCCTCTACTTCTTTGAGATATTGTATCAGATTGCTTCTAATTGTCCTTTACTTATTAAAATTGCAAAATGTCCATTTTAACAGTTGCGATCACCTGCACAAAACCCTGTCCCAACTTTTAACCAACAAACTAAATCCTGTGGACGTCTACAGTATAAAGAATAAAAAAAAAAAAGAAAAAAAGAAAAAAGAAAGAAACGTGTCAGACAAATGCATATGAATTTCCTATGATAAGCATTTGCAGTTACTTTATCAATAGCTATATTTATTACAAATGCTATAATTATACTATTGAAATTAAACAGTAGGAAGAGAACACCACAAACCTAGACATTAATCTTTCTGCGTCCAAAACTGTCATGAGAAGAAAAGGGTTTTAGAAAAGGATCAGAGACTCCTCACTGTCTAAAGTCCCTGCTGTGCTTTACTTCCCACTGCTGGATACAGAGAAGCAAATCCAAATCATTCACTGCATATCTTGCCTTGCTTTTATTTACATTTGGCATCAGGATGCAGCTGTACTGACTCTTCCTGAGTAAGACAAGATCATATTCATCATTCCATGTTTAAATAAGCCTTGTGTTTTCAGTCTTTTGTAGCACACATCCTACTAGACCATTAAACTATCATCTCTGTTGGGTTTCTATGAAATTTTTCATTTTTCCTGTGGCTGGTGAAATGAATGATAATGATGTACTACTTACCAAAAGCATCTATCATTTAAACTCCCACGCTTCCCCAAGCCTTCAGTACTGGTAAAAGTCAACTTAATGCCTTTATCCCTTCAATTCATGAAGACTGACAATAGTGTTTAAATGGAGTCCAAGGCGTACCTCCAGGTATGTGTTATTCGGATTAAAATCTGGACTGCTTTGTCAGAAGTTCAATTTCCTCTAGAGTTCAGACTTTATGCATTTATCTATGCGTTTACGGAAGATCAGGTAAAAGTTTCTCTGTTAGCTCCTAGGAAAAAATGCGTATTGGTCAAGGAAGCTGACAAGTTTTGCTTTATGAAGTTGTGTTTTCTCTGTCTTGCCCACTTTCTGGGAACTGCAGAGATATTAAGCGCAAGACTCAATTTGTTGTCTAGTTCCATGGTGGAATGCATCTAGTTGAATGAGTAGTAAACAAGTTTAGATGGGCCAATTCTTAAAAAAAAAAAAAAAAGAAAGACTAAGGTGTCAGCTGAACTAATGCTAGTGGAGATATTATATTTTGTAATATACAGGTTAACTAATGCTAGTGGAGATATTGTATTTTGTAATATCCAATATCAAAACCCATGGGAAAAGACAGACTGCCTAGGAAAGGTGGAACTGGCTGTCACTGGCAGAGGTTTTTCCAGTGTTGATTCACGGTTCCATCCCCAAACAGTTGCCAGCCTCATCAGAGGCTTTCAAATGGTTATTCCATTTTTTGTGTGTTATTTTACCTTCTTGATGTCATACTTTATGTCTCCTGGTGGTTCCTACAGGGATAATACAGGGACCTTCCAGTGGAAGGCAGCACTTTGGCAAGGGTTGAGATGGATAAAGTTGATTCATGCTAACGGACTCTAATAATTAATGACATTAAGAGCTGGAATAAACACATTCAGCCTGTATTGTGCCTTGATCCGAAGGACATGCCTACCCATTCTTCACATAAGTCAGGGTGTCAGGACTTTTCACAGATAAGGTGGTTGTGGCAAGCCCTGAGCATCGCTCAGGAAGCACAGAGGGAGATGCTGTTTTTCTAGAAGAGACTTCCCTAGCATTTTTGATTGTCTCTTGGCAACGACAATCTTAGCCACTAAAAGGAATCCCAGGAAGACACAGACCAGTCACATTAAAAAAAAAAAAAAAAAGAGAGAGAGAAAAGAGAAAATAAAAAGGGTTGAACCCTGTGGCTGAGAGACAGTCAGTGCAGAAGACCATTTTGCAGGTTTAGCAGAAGACTATCACAGGTAGGACTGGGAATTCATGTTAACATAAATATGAATTTGCGTGCTTCAACTTAAAATCTTACAGTTGCTTGGTTCAGTATAGTTTGTTCTCTGTGTGTGTGTGTGGGTATGCCTTTTACTTCTGAGCATATTAGCCAATTTCATCTAAATCAGATGAAGGGGTCCAGGACAGTAGGACTTGGGATAATTCAATTCCCATGAGGTTTTTGGAACATAGCAACTACAAATTGTGCCAAAGTGAAAACTAAGCACTCTGAGAAATTGTATTTGTTCCTTGGTTGTACATCACTTACAGGATATTCTCAAAAGAAATGAGGAGACCACAGGAAATGCTTTTAAGCTGATATGCCAGAGGCTTAGAGCCATGTTAGCTTTCTGCGATGGGCAAAAGTCACTTCAGAGTGCTTCGATGGTGCAGCAATGCTACTTGAGAAATTACTTGAAACCCAGGTTTTCTACATTGCCCACATTCTGCCTGGTAAAATGTCACAAACACGGAGTAAAGCAGGGGAGTGATCTCCGCTGGAGACATATCTGTAACATCAGAAATTGAGTACAGATAGAGCAAAATCCACTATGCAGCATTAAGATGAAATGGAGCACAGCCTAAGCAGGGTGAGTCATATCCTCAGTCCTTAAATTGCCGTCAGGGAGATGTGTTGGTCAACAAGCAGCTCCAGTCTTTCTGCATTCGTTATTATTTGTACAGCCTGTAGGAGCTCAGTCATGGTTGGTGATCCCACCAGTCGGCACTGTGCAGATCTGAAAAAACCCTAACAGATTCCACTTCATGGAGGTAAGTATATTCTGCTGTATTTTTGTTTTCATTGTACATGTCACTTTCCTCATCTTGACTGCCTCTAGGGAGAAAAGGAAAATATTAAATGTCTCATCTTGGGCAAGAGAGAATAATTCAAGAGATTTTCACTTCAGTACAAGGCTTCAGAGTTGGTTCTTTGTTGATAAGTAGTATCAGATATCTCAGGGTTTGTAGGAAGACACTGAGCAATTTCAACTGTGATTGGAAATTTCACTGAGAACTCCTTCTCCAGAATGTGTGGATTTCAGAGGGGCCATGGGGTTGCAAACAAACAAAAAAGTGAAGCTGGGGGAGGTCATCTGGCCGCCTCCCTATAGATATGGAGCAGGAGTAGGGGAAATCCTGGGGCTGAGCTTTCCACAGACTCTCCCAGAAGCTGTGAAACTCTGGTCTCTAGGAATCAAAAACCAAACCAGGTGCTGAAATTGCAGCAAGCCTGCAATAACGGCTGCATGCTGGCAGCTTCCCATAGTGAATGATGTTTTTATTTTGCTACAGAAAGTGCTCTAGGAAAGCTGTGGAGTGTGACTGAGGGCTGGCTTGACACTCTAACAGAATTGCAGATGGAACTAGACAACAGTAAGACTTGAGGGAGCAAAATTTGTTTCTTCTTCCTACTTCATGACACAAGAACTCCTGATTGAGAAAAGTCATGGCATGCTGGGAGGGGCCTTTATTTTATTTTATTTTATTTTTTTTCAGATCTTGCTCATAATTAGCTCAGTTGTTGTCTCCCAAGACCTGGAATACTGCTGCTGAAAATGTTGAGGCATTTCTTATATTCTTCAGTGTAAGAAACCACAAGTGACGACAAACGCAGCCATCAGCCAGTCTTCTATCATTATGCAGCATTATGAAAATCATCTCTCCATTTCGATAGGCCAGCGATACCATTGTTTGTACTATTCTCTGGCAGTCGGCGCCAGACTTATGATCCTTTAAACCACATAGAGATTATCTTGGTTTCCTTTCAGCTGCGTAATTTGTTTCTCGCCACTTGCTGCAAGAATACATTTGGGACTACCTGGCTTTCTACCTTCAAGTATCTTACCAGGCCTACTTTCTTGTAGGAACTCAAGACATCCTTCTTTGTGGTGGTGAACATCAGGGATTCAAATAGCTAAAACAAAACATGAAAATCTCCTCAAAAATGTAAAATGTGACTCCTTCTCTACTGTAATGCTGGACCCTGCTCTAGATCTAAAGAAGATGGGCCTGTGCCTCTTACTGTAAGGAAGGTCCAAGTCTCCATAACCCAATGGTAGTGGGACACCTAGAGGTCTTTAATCTATCTGTGCTCACAGAAGCCAAGGACTGCCATTGCCCACTGTTTTAGAGATAAAGACAGAGAAAGATTAAGGCATCTAGGAAGCCTGGGAATTAATGTCCCTCAAGGGCACACATTCCTCTTTGCTGGAAATGTCAGGGATCTTGCAGCAGAGTTCTGGCCCTTGACACCTGTGGACATTTGGAGTAACATCACTGCTCACTGCACCCTGGTTGCACCTCCAATGGATGACTAGGTAGGGGCTGTAACTCCTGCACGCATCAAGACAGTGCAGCACCAGTGCTGTGGTGGAAACTGAGGTAGGGAAGGAGGGAGCCACTGGGGGACTCCGTGGGTCCACTGGCCTGGGGAAGAAATGAAGAGAGCCCCTCTGGAGAACAAGGACGCTGCAGACAAGCCAAAAGAGTCACTCCGTTCAGTTCACTTCGCGGGAGGTATTGTGAAAATCAACAACCTAACACGTGTGTTTAGGTGACCACCTTTGCTGAAGATAAATGGTCACAACACTTAGAAAAGACAGCATGATTTAAAAATGCTCAAGCTCAAAAGTTTGGAAGAGGATGTCAAGACTGCGGCCAGTGGCTGTAAAGTTCCTCAAGTTTCCTCAGCTGGCGATCACACTGTCCTGCCCACATGGTGTGAGGGACAGCATGGCACAGCCACCAGTCCAGTGACAGGTGACCATTTCGGCCAGCTGTTGCATCGAGGGTGTCACGAACATGCAGTGCCACAGCAGAGGTGCCTCTCTCCATGGGCAGGCTCACTGGGACCCTCCTGAGATGAGACGCTTGACAGGCTGTGGTCAATTCTACTCTGTGAAGTCTGATCTGCTGTTGTGCTGGCAGGGACGAGGGTGGGATGTGTCCCTACTTACCCTCCAGCTGGGTGGCTGAGCTGTGAGTGCTGCAACCCACACTGCATTGCAGAGAGGTTGAAATCACCACCTCTTTTCCCTGGTTGTGTGCACTGTATTTAATACCACGTAAGGGCAGGAAGTGTCAAGGTCTAAGGCAAGAGAAAAAAAAAAAGATAGTAACAGAAAGCCAGTGAACCAAGCAACCTGAGAGAGGACGAGGCCTGACCTGATTTAGTGACGCAAACTGTTGAATATCTTAGGCCCTGTTCTGATTTTGCAAAAAAAACTCTACAAAAAGGATGAAAAGACTTAACTACGAAACTTTTGTGCAGCCTTTCTGGATGCATTGGGGTATGGGCTTTGTGTTCAACGGGGCATTTAAATATTCTGCCACCATGCTGAGCCAGCTGGACCTCACAGCAGACCACCGTCATCAGCCAACAAGAGGTGGTTGTAGCATGAACGGGCCGCAGGCAAGCGGCACAAATGGAGAGGAAAAAGGAGCTAAGACACACCTAAGGCTTTTATGTCTCTTAATACTTGCTGTGTTTTCACATCCAGTACATGAGAAAGTTACAGAGAGAGGTGTACTGCAGGAGGTACTCTCACACCATGGTGACATTGTCCTAAGGCGGTGTCATGTTCTGGTGGCCACTGTCAGCCCCTGCTATGAGGTATGCCTTGGAGATAGGAAGTCTGCAGGCTTGTGGTGATGCACGAACAGCAGTCCTGCAGCAGAGGTGGCTGCAGCAAAGCTCAAGGCAATCTTGGCTCAGCAGAGATGCACCATTCTCCGGGAGCCATTCTGCCTTTTCTTGGAGCAAGTACTGGTGAGAGAACTGGGCTTCCTGCTGCTTGCTGCTGCTCCTCTGTCCAGGCGGTATCAGCAGCTAATACTTTCCCAAGGTAACATTTATCCAGTATTAAGAACCTGGGAGACTTCATGAAATGATGTCATCTTGCATTGCCTGGCAAAATACTACAAGTAAAAATAATTAAAGTGTGTTTTGCATGTAAAATGCAGTGGCGGATCTGTGGCAATATCATGACTCATTTGGGGTGAAACTTTGAGTCTTCATACAGCATTATTTGTAAAAAAGCCCAGCGATGGCTGGAATCACCTTGCAATAGTTTCTGTTTCTTTAGGGCCTTCCTCTGACCACTGGACTTGATCTCTTTCGGAGTTGTTTAAGTCCTCGGGGCTTTGAAAAAACTTCTGGCAACTTTCTTTTGTGTTGTGGTTAAGCAGATGCACTTACTGCCAGAGGGCAATAAAATTAAAGAAGTCAATAGCAAATAATGACAACTGTTTATCTTATTTGAGATCTACAAAGCAACTAAAACTGAAATTGACTTTAAGTGGACACGAAATACAGTTTGTGTGGTAAAGCTGTTTGTGGATCCCAAATCAACCTAGCATCTCTTCCTAGCTGGAATAGCAAGAGCCTGGATTTCACTTGGTTATGTGGTGTAATATACCAGGTTTAGGACTGTATAACCCAGTTCAGAAAATGGTCAAACACACTATGGAAAGCAGTTAAAAATATGGTCTAAGCCCAGGATTTAAAACATACGTTTAAAGTTAAGCACATTGCAAAATTGTTAGGAATGGGGAGTTCCCCTTATTTCAGTTGCTGGGTGCTGAAAACTCTTGAATATCTGGCAATGACAGATAGTGAATAAGACAATTTTCTTGAATTGGTGCCTGAAACTACTAAGTCTGTGAGCACTCCCAGGAAACACATCTAAGGATTTATTTGAGAATCAGCACATCATGAGACCCTCTGGGAGCCTTCCTTCAGTCCTTCATAGATTGTAAGGCTCCAGCCAGCTGGATGTAAGTCATTAAAGCTCCTTATTCTATCCATTAGTACACTCATTAATATTTCTCAGTAACTTGGGACACAACATTTCTCATGCCAAGCTTAGAAAAGTTTTCTCTTCCATCTAATTTTGACCTAGAGACAGCTGTAAGGACCAAAAGCTCACCACTGAATGGAAAAAGACTTTTTATAAAATTTACGTTTGCAGAATCTGTCAATTGCCTGGGCAAAGCAGGAGAGGCATTTTACTTTAGAGATTAAAATCTTCCATGAAGTTGTTGACTGTAGGGGTATTTAACTACTGTTATTGGGCTCAGTGTTCCTGTCTGAAGCTTATTGAATTACTAACAGTAAAACAATAAGCTTTTCACAGCAGGTCTCAAAAAGAAATACAAAGAAATACAAAGAAAGACTTCTTCTGGGCCCATAGGAACTTGATAAACATGGTGCTAAATTGTTCATATACTCTAGAGATGGGTATACCGTTAGAAGACAGCCAACTTGCGCACAAATAATTACTTTTGGGTAGAAAACCAGAATCACAGAATGGTTGAGGTGGGAAGAGACCTCTGGAGGTCATCTTGCCCATCCCCACTGCTCAAACACGGCCATCTAGAACCAGTTGCCCAGGACCATGTCCAGATTGCTTTTTAGTATCTCTAAAGTGCAATCCCAGTTTTCTTCCATTGCGTGCTTATATTTGTACACACATAGGCATATCTATATACTTTTATACTTATATGAGTATAGATTATATACGCACATTTATACATATAAAAGTATATAAACTATTGTATATATGGCCATGTATTTTAACAGCACCATCTGGTACTCAGCAGGAATTTGCAGATTTGCATTTACAGAGGTACTTTGTAAACCTGAGGGGAAAAAAAACCAACCCTGAATTATTTGATTCCACCAAGAAAAAACACTTCAGTGGTAAACACAGCAGGAGTGCTTAATTGCTCTCTGAAAATGGTGACATTGTTACTGCTCTTAAAGCAAACAGTAAGCAGTGGCCCCTCATCACTTACCTGCTGTAATTTAGCCTTGAGGTCAGAGGTTAAACATTTTCTTTTTACTCTTTGCCATACATGAGAAAACTCATTAAGTGGATCTTTTTTTTAAAATAAAGTTCCTCCATACCCAAGAGGAATTTATAGGAGAAGAGAGCTAGGGGCAGTGGGAAGAGACTCAGAGCCCTGCAGGCTGTACACTGTGCTGCCAAAGTCAATATTCCCTTTCTGTACAGAAAACAAGGAGCCCTCAGGCTCCAAAAACAAGAATGAGAACTCACTTTCTGCAGGTTTTTGTTTTAGGTTTTCAACTGGGATGTAGTGTTTTGGTTCTTGCATGCACAGCAACGCTACTGGAATTTTATTTTCTCTGAGGTGTTTTCTACCAACTTGGATGGTTATGGCATGTCTCCACTGATCAGAGATTAATTATTTCTCCACTCTCTGGTTCCCTTTTTGTGTTGACAGCCATTGAAAGCTCAGTAGCTCTCTTTCTTGGTAAAGTCTAGATAGTGCAGGACTGGATCAGTGTTGTGTATGTGTTGAGTCAAGCCATCTAACGGGAGAAGACCAAGCAATATGGCCAGAGGGGCTGATGTGAGGATGGGATGGAGGTGGCCCATGGAGACAGTCCAGGGGCGAGGGAGTGCATTGGATCCCATGTATTTTAAGCTTTGCAGCTTAGAGGACTCTCTTGGAGCACTATGGGGCCCTGTTGCTGAAGGTGTGGAGGGTTGCTAGGCCTGTGGCACCTTGCCCAGCAAGAGCTGATGTGGTGGGTGTCTGATACCTTCAGCTGAGAGACTGATACTACTAGTATTTCGATTGCAGCCACATTTCCTCCTGTGCATAGGAGCACTGGAAATGATGAGCAGAGCCTCTTCTGCTTGATGTCTCCCTTCCTGATGTGTCCATCTACAGCCTTCCTGCCCTGGTAAGTGTATTCTCACCAAGTGGGCTTGGTGAGAGCCCATGAGGCCAACAGTAGCTGACAGAGAGGCTTCTGACAATGCTGCCAAGTCAGGACAGGGGCTTTCCTAGCTTTCCAAGCCAAATTCCCCCTATGGATTCAATGCGACTCTTGGTAGAAGCAAAACTCAGAGGATTAAAATACACATTTCTTCTGTCTATGAAGAAGAGCATGCACCCATGCTCCTTCTCCAGCATTGTATGCACTTTTCTTCCTCTGCCCCAGCTCAGAACTCCTTGTTCCGCTGAGGCTTCTGCATAGCTGAGGACTTCAAAGCTTTCGCTTAATTTGTGTTTGCACTTCTAAGTACCGAATGAAGGTGTTAGGCAGAGGCAGGTTCTTTCCAAGTATTTGTGTATAAACATGAAAGTTACAACCTTCTGCTCCTTGCTCCTTTCATCTTTTCAGGCTCACAGATAAAATGCAGTTGGGTTTTTGAACTTTACAAAAGTTTTATTAGAAGAGTGACTCAGACTCAGAAGTTCTTCTGCTGAGCTCCTTTTCTCTTTCTGCACTCCTTTCCTTCTGTTTTTTCTTCTTTTTCTACTGATTTGCTTGTTACTTTCTCCCATTTAATCCTTTTCAGCCCTGATTTAAGATGGTTTTGGTGGACATCTTGTTGCAATGCTTTGCGGGACATCAGGGCTGTGTACCTGGGGGTCTAATTTGTTTCAGCCCCCAAATCTATCCACTGCACAGCCCCTATCACCTCTGATGTGGGTGAAAATTTGTGGAAAATGGATTATTTCAGTATTGTGTTGCCAGTTTACCTCCAGACCTCCACGGGGAGAGGTACTAAAGATGTCTCTCCATAGACAACCGAGAGAGCACAGAAGACTAAAATCCCCAATTTTCAGATTTTTTTACCCTTTAGTTTTTGGAGGTATTCAAGCTCAAGAAATATTTCTACTAAAAGGTGGGAATTGGAGCAGGAATGGCAATGATCTATCACAAAGAGAGATGCCTTTGAATGCTGCCATGTTGTACAGCAAACAGAAAGAACTTCTGCCCCCACAGGTTCTCAGGAGGTTCCCAGCTTCCTTTTCTTTGTCACTCTTCAGGCATTTTGGTCTATTTACACAAAGTTTAATTTCTTATATTGATACCAACTGGAAAGTAGCATTGACATGTAAAATAACACCAATAATTTCGACCGTTAGTACTTATATGTCTGGCTTACAGTGCCCAGGTAACTGTAATGAAGATATTAATGATAAAACCGGAGATAGGATCAAGGACACCTGAGACTTTTTGTGCTTCACCCACTAGATCAAAGATATAGAGCAGCTGTAAATATGTAGGTCAGTGACATATTTATTTTACTGGGCCTTCCATTAGTCCAATTTTCTTTCAGTCTTCTGACTGAAATCTGAGCAACGAACACCCTAATTACAAATATCTTCTTTTTTGGGAACAGAGGTAACTATCAGGCATCCGGTCTTCCATGAGTGAATCACTCTAGTGACTTTCAGGATGAACTCCATGTGCATATGCCTCCTCTTGGAAGTTTGTGTTATTTGCTTGACTTGACTTTTATGTCAGCTAGAATCTGATAATTTAACTGATAATAACTTGTATTGTTGCAGCTGTTTGTCTTCAAGTACTCACTCTGTGACGTATTGTTAAAAATTTGTTGCTTCAAAGGTTATAAAGAGCATAGGTCCTTGAGGTATGCTTTTTTTTCTTTTTTTCTTTTTTTTTTTTTCTGACATTGAGAGCAGTAGCTATAATTTAACCTTTCTTGTGCCTGAAAGAAAGCTTGCTGAACTCCATTACTTTGACTTCAATGGCTTGACACAGTGCTTGGTCTGTATGTGGACACAAAAAATACCCTAATATCCTGCAAAGTGATTAGCTCTTTTATGTGATTGCCAATGTGACATTCACCCACAGACATCTCTACAGTTTCCCGAGATTAAGTTCCTGGCCGCACTGATTAGACTGGGCCAAGGATATAGGATATCAGGTGGAATTTGTAGCTCTTTCCTTTTAATGAGTATTTTAATGAGGATTTTTCTTGTTCGAATTCTATCCGCTGCTTTGGCATAAAAGTTCACTGCAAGCTTTCTTTTGAGGTCCACAAAGCATTCCTTAAAATTATGGTCGGATAGTTGCAAACAATGAAATTATCATCTCCCAGGTGAGAAGAGGCAACTTCTTGCATACATTTGTGCAGACAGTTTCCAGAAAAGGTTATTTAAGATAATCTATTTTATTTTGCATTGCAAGATGCGGGAAGCACAGTAGCTTTCAATTTCTGCAGTTCAGCTAAGCGTAGGTAAGTTCTTTAAATATGTATTAGTATCAGTATAAATTCGATATATGTTAATATAAAAAATAGTTGTTGATTGGTTGGGACCCGTGACCCTGCCTTTGCTAACTGGTGATACAGAGGCCTTAGAAACTTGACTCTGTTGCTGAAAGGAATGCACTTCAGATGCTTTTTTTCCCATCCAGTTTTTTGAATTCCTCAATGGTGCACTTTGCTGAAAATCTTCTCTGTGGTCCCTGGGGGTGGGTGCAGGGAGGATCTGTAAGTCTGTAGGACATTGTGCTGCTCAGCTGAAGAACTCCCACTTCTCATGAAGCCCATCTCCTCCCCAGCCTCGCTTGGCACCTGGACCGCAGCCACCCACATGTGGCACATTAAAGGATTAAGGCCTTAATGACAATTTTTAAATGCCGTTATTAAACGGAGACTTCCACCCTGTAGAACACTTGAAAAGTAACATTTGTAAAACTGCTTCCTGAGCAGTATATTCCCTTTTCCATTATCTCATCTATTTGTATGCTAATAAGAATTCTTCTTCCCTTCTACTCAGTCTCTGCTTGAGCAGTTCAATACTGAATTAATGATTCTGTGTTTTGGGCTGTCAAGATTTTACTTATATTTTAAAAAAAAGGTATCTCAATAATTAATTACAGATAAATTATTGAGAAAGCAGCAGCAGATGCAAAGGAAGAGTGCTCCGTATCTAAGAGAGGCTTTTCAAACAGACATCTTTGCAATATCACAGATATATATTCTTTTAATATTCAGTTATCAGAAATAAATCAATGCTTGTCTAGCATTTGATGCTTTATGTGATACCACAAGCAACTATGAAAAAACTAGCATTTGCTCTCAAAGTATATCCATAACCAGCATGCACATCTGTTAAAATTATCTCCCAAGAGAAAAATCTACTAGTGTATCCAGGCTACACTTCTGTGAAGAAAGTCCTGCATATTTAGGAAGCACAGCTTTGCTATCAGAGAAACTAAGTTAAGAGCAGACATATAATTTTGCGATTTTCTGCTTGTTTGAAAATGCTTATAGAATCTGAATGTTCACATACATTAGTAACAGCTCTGGAGTTCATTCCAGAAAGTTACTGAAGCTTCAATGCCTGCTGAAAGAGTCTTTAGCCAAAGTTTTCAGTATCTTTTCTGGTGCAGGAAGGGCTCCTACTGAGCTTAGTACCTTCCTGTGCATGTCTAAACCTCAGTAAGGGTTTGGATACCCAGTCTTAGCCCGATGTAATATGACTTACGCTAACTCCCTTGTGAGTCACTGACTCAAGGAGTGGTTCAGCCTGGAAGAGACCTCTGGAGGTTGTCCAGCCCAACCTCCAGCCCAAAGCAGGGTCAACTTTAAGGGCAGGTCAGGTTGCTCAGGGCTTTGGACTCAGGATGCAGAGTCCACAGACTCTCTGATCCTGTGTTTCAGTAATTAATGTCTTCCACTGTGAAGATTATTTTTCATGACCTTGTGATTGTTGTCCCTCATCTTTTCATTGCCCTTCTACAAGAGGATCTTGGCTCATTTTCTGTAATCTCCTTTCAGGTGTGGAAGACAGCAACCAAATTCCTCCTTAAGCTTCTCACCCCCAGACTGAACATCCTCTGTTCTTCCATCCTCCCCGCATGCAGTGTGTGCTCCAGCCCCCAGCCACGCTGATAGCCCTTGGATGGGCCCAGGATGTCAGCAAACCATCTTACATCTTGTATGTGACACGTACACATACACAAGGCTGTGAGTATGGACTTTTACTGCAGCTCAAGTGACACACCCAGGTATGTCTGAGCTCTGAGCAATGTTGGCCAGATCCAGAAACTTACATACTTTTTTCCTAGATCTCTGAATAAGTCTGTATCAATATTATCTATTCTCTGCTCTTTCGTATCTCTGCAGAGAACTGGCTTTGAAGGGCTAAGTGTGGCAGGGAGAGTCTTCCTCTTTAATGTGATTGTAAAATATTTAAGAGTTTGGACTAGGGAAGTAATTTCAGGGTCTAGTTCAACGTTACATCTCTCTTCATGACGACCCATCTTCAAAGAGCTGCTCCAAGGCCCAGGCATGCTGAAAAGAATATTTCCATTGACTTTTGTCCGCTTTGCTTTCTGTTCTGAAGAAAATCCAATTTTCAACTAAGCTATCGGCTGCATTTGGCATAAAACATGGGGCAATTTCACATCTCAGCTACCTCGAGGAGAGATGACTCCAAAGCTGAGCTTCTGTTTTCATGAAGAACAACATAAAAACCAGGCTCCTTGTTAGCAACACTAAAAGCTCTGCATGGGGAAATGAGCTGCCTTTGGAACGGCACAACTGATATTTTAGCCTCAGGATCCTTTTCTCTTCTAAAGGTCACAGCACAATTTTAAACCCAGCATATTTCAATGCATTTAAATATCTGAAGTCTAGGGTAAATAAGATCTACCTAATGTAAAACAGAAATGAAGAAATCACATCTACTTCCCTCATGTCATCCCAGGAATAACAATTCCAAGCAGTGGGAATATAAATCTGGCCTTTTAATGCCATAATCTTGGATTTAAGACCATTTTCCTCACTTCACAGAAGGGTGATAGTCTCTACAATAAGATGACTGGCTTAGTGGATGAGAGGAGAGCAGTGGATGTTCCTATGAGCAGAGGAAGTGACTTTCGACACTGTCTTCTATAAGGATCTCAGAAACAAGCTGGTGAAGTATAGGGCCAATAAATGGAAATGACATGGGGTGAAACTGGCTGAATGGCTGGACCTAGAGGGGTGAGACCAGCAGTAAAAAGTCCAGCTGGAGGCCAATGCTAGTAGTGTACTCTAGGGGTTGAAACTGGCTCTTGTACTGTTTAATATTTTCATTAATTACCTAGGTGATGGGACAAAGTGTACCCTCAGCAAGTTTGCAGATGATACAAAACTGGGAGGAGTGGATACACCAGACGAGTGAGCTGCCGTTCAGATGAGTGAGCTGCCGTTCAGATGAGTGAGCTACTGTTCAAAGGGACTGAAGAAATGGATGGAGAAATGGGCCAACAGGTATGTCACGAAGTTCAACAAATGAAAAGGCAGTGTCCTGCCCTTTGGTAGGAATAACCATGTGCACCAGGTGGGGGATGACTGGTGTGGCTGGAAATCAGCTCTGCAGGAAAGGCCCTGGCAGTCCTGTTTGACAGCAAGTTTAATATGAGCCAGCAATGTGCTTTTGTGGCAAATAAGGCAAATGACAGCCTGAGCTGCATTAGAGTGCTGCCAGCACGTCAAGGGAAGGTGATCCTTCCCCTTTATTCGGCACCGTGGAGACACATTGGGTTGAGACACTGTGTCCAGCTCTGAGCTCCCCAGTATAAGAGAGAAATGGACATACTGGAGTGAGTCCAGCAAAGGGCCATGAAGATGATTAGGGGATTGGAGTATCTGTCACATGAGGAGTGGCTGAGAGAGCTGGTGTTTTTCAGCTTGGAGGTGACAAAGCTCAGGGGGAACTTACCCATGTGTATAAACACCTGGTGGAGGAGTAAAGAAGATGCAGCCAGACTCTTTGCAGTGATGTTCATTGACAGGATGAGAAGCAAAGGGCACAAACTTAAATATAGAAAATTCTGTTTAAACATAAGAAAAATCGCTTTTACTGTGAGGCTGTTTGAATACTGGCATGGGCTGCCCAGAGAGGCTGTGGAGGCTCCATCCTTAGAGCTGTTCAAAACCCAACTGGACACAGCCCTGAGCAACGTGCTGCAGCTGACCCTACTCTGAGAAGGCATCTGGAAGATCTCCAGAGGTGCCTGCCCACCTCACCCATTCTGTGGTGCTTTGGTTGGGGTACACAAAGGATTTTTGCAAGACATGTTAAAGAAAATGATATGTTATTTAATGTCAAGTATCACCAAGGCCACTAGGAACTGATAAATTCTGAATGCTACTTTGAGAGAAATTCAGAGCAAGACTTCACTGTAGCTGAGAATATGTGTTTATAACACAAAATTATGATGGGCACATGTTAATTGTTCTCCACCAAAATGCAGGCTTTTTTTACAAACGTTTTTATCCTAGGAAAAACATCTTCATTAAAGTATTTGAACCTTCAAAACATGCCAGTCATTCTATCTGTAAGATGGTAAAACCAGCAAATTGCTCTCATGACTATTTCCTTACTAAAAAATCAATGCAATTGAAACTACCTCAGTATGCATTTATTGACTTTTATTCCTAACACTGATTTAACAGTGAAGGCCTATTTAAATAGAGATCAAAGCATCTACCAAGTTCACTTAGCTCTGTAAAAGCATACCGTACTTAGAAGAGAATATAAGAAAATGGAAGAAAATAAAGGTTTACAATGTAATTTATGATGGAAGTGTAATGGGTGCTCATTGGACTAAATCCCCCTGAAGAGAAAACACCTTGGACTTTGCCTGGAGTGAGAATAGGGTGAAAGACAATGTTTTGTTGCACGTTTGCCTAATAGAAGGTGAGTGACTGAGTCACATCAGAAGTTTTAATCAGTATTGAATATAAAAGCTGGATCTGAGTCCTAATCTGATGTCTTCATCATAAAAAAGTCTTTCCTCGTGCTATACAGAAAGGGGGATACGCTATATTCCAGATAACCTCTGGACTGTGCACTTGAATTAAGGAACATAAAGGAGTGAACACCACTGCGCGAGCAGCCGTGGAGTGGCATGAAGATAGATGGTGTCTGGGATGAGACGGGACTAAAAGAAGAGAAGAGGCAGTAGGGTTTTTTCCATTGCAGTGAGTCACATAAAGCAGGAATACGCACATAAACTGAAGATTTTTTCCTTTATCTTTCAACTGACACAAAGAACCTGTCTCAGCAGCCACATAATTAAAGCAACCTGAGCTTCTCCCATGCACAGGGAGTAATTGTTTCATGCTTGCAGAAGGAAAGGCATGCGCGTGTGCACGTGTGCACACACACACACAATTAAAAATGGTTTAAAAATGTCTTATTTGACTTCCTGGCTAGTTTGACAATTCTCTTCAAAAATAGCTCTCATGACTGCAGGCTGGCAGAGCTGTTCCTGCCTTGTTTTAAATGGCAAAACTCAATTAGAGTTTGAATCTGTTGCACTGAAATGGAATTGTCTCTTGCAGGCAGAGCTTGGTCATGGACACGGAGTAGTGTGAGCGAGAGGGGAGAGGAGGAGGCCGTGCCTGTGCGGAGGGCAAGTTGTGGGGGGATCTGAGCTAGTTGGGACAGGGGTTTCCCAGGTGGTGTCACTCTGGAAAGGGTCACTTCGTTGCTCTTCTCCAAACAGTTCAAGGAACTGCTGCTTCTTCCAGGCTTTTGCTCTCCAAACCCCTCCATGCCTGAGGAGGCCTGCTGGGTCTGGGGGTGGCAGGGAGCCCTTTCCCTCAGGTTTAAGGATGCCATTTGTGTTCCTGTAGTCTAAAAATATTTGTGAGGATCTTGGCTAGGCTGGAGTTAAGGCACAGGCAAAATATTTGGGTTTTTGGTGGCAGGTTCACCACAGGAGACCCTCCCTTCCTTGTCCCTCCCAGTGTCCCCTCACAGTCTCAGGTCTCCTTGCTGCCTCCACAGCAGGCTGTTTCCAGCTGAGAGGAGAGACGCTTCAATACTGCCTCTGCTCCTGGGAGCCCTGAGCTGGCCTCCACATTTTTCTCATCATCATGTCTTGAGATACATGTCTAGAAATCACGGACTCTCCCCCTGCCTCTCATCTGGGATCTCAGCCTGAGCCTTACTTTCCATTTGCTCTGTAAGTCATCTGTGTTAAACTGCTCCTCATAAATAGCAGCTTCCAGCATGACTTCTTTCATCTGTGGCTTGTATTTGTGTGTGAGAGGGAGAAAACAGGTCTAATTTACATCAGAGCAGCTGGCTCCTCTGATCTGCCACCTGGAGACTTGGCCGACGGAGAATGTGTGTCTGCAAAACGGGCCAGACCTTTGCCCTCCCCGGCTGTGCCTGTCTCTGCTCATGTCACCCTGCTGGCAGGGGGCAAGCGTACCCCTTCGCCCAACCCTTTGGGACCTGCTGGACACTGTTAGTGGGTGTTATGGGTTGCAAAGAGGATGCAAAAGCGCAAAGCGGAGCAGGCTCCTCTTGCGAAACCTGCAGCGCAAAGATTCAAGCGCGTTCGTGGAAGCAAACCAGGAGAACGGCTTGTGCACGGGCAGGATGGGGCAGCGGGCAGGCGGGGCTCAGGCCTGCTCTGATCCCCTACCCCGACTATGCCGGTTATTAACCAGGCTATGAAAATCCAGCTGGAGATGTTTGCGTGTACCTGCGTTGCCATTTGTCCAGGGGAGAAGGGCGATAGCGATCAAACACTTTTACTGAATAACTGTCGTCCTTGGAGAACCTGTTGCAGAAGCGGTGTTTAAGCCTTGGTTTGGGTATGTTGTGGGCAGGTGAGACCCGATGGAGGTGCGGGAGTTTTGACAGCCAGGCCTCAGGCACACACTCAGGGGAACCCCGGGTAAGGGTGAGTGCCCTGCACTGAAATGTTGGTTACAGCTTATCTGTCCTTGAGCAAGTTAATACTTTAAAGCTCTTCACTGCAGACTCCCGCTGCTCTTGCACGCATGGGTGGATGCATGTGCATGGTCTGAGGCGAGGTGGTGTTGCATGTACTCAGGTTACCCTGTCGTTGACATGGGGCAGTTGAAATGCTCACGCTGGGGAGCATTTCAGAGACATTTGACAAACTGTGGCAGCTACTGTAATAGCCCTCTTCATACTCCAGGGAGATACTGCAGGGACTTTTGGCTTCTACCTGATTTATTTTTTTCCTTGGTAGGTTGGGATTTTCTTTGGAGTCAATTTCAAAAGAGCAAAGGAGAAAGTATGGAAAAAAATGCCTTATATGAATTCTGAAAAGCACATTGTGGTTGGCAAAGGCAAGGCCGGTTAGCAAGGCAGGAGCCATGGCTCTGCAGCCGGGGTGATTTTCTGAGGAGGGCATTCAGAACAAGGCTAGTGGGTGTTTGTGACACTTTTGCAGGAGCAGGGACAAATACGTCAATGCCAAAGCTGTGATGGATCCAGCGGCTACCTCATGTTCCTAGGGCTGAGTAGGGCCCTCAGCAAATGTCAGAGCTTGTCAGTGAGAAGGGGAGATTGTTCTCACTCGAACAAGTCCCACAGAGACAGGCAGGGAAATTTTCTGGAAAGGTGTCCTGAGAATCACAGAATCATAGACGGTTTGAGTTGGAAGGGATACCATCCTGTAGGCCAGGTTGCTCAAAGCTCCATCCAACCTGGCCTTGAACATTTCCAGGTATGGGACATCCAGAACTTCCCTGGGCAACCGGCAACCTGTTCTAGTGTCTCATCACCCTCAGAAAAACTAGTGGAGCTGTGGTGGCAAAAGGGTGAAGATGAAGAACGAACTGATAGTTCAGGCTACGGCTCCTGCAGCGAGAGCAGTGACTACAGCACCTGGGAGAAAACCCAGGATGAGGGATGGTGATAGAAATGGGGATCAGGCCCAGGAGAGAACTATTCCTGGTCACACAATGCAGACACCAGCCATGTGGCCAGCTCTGCCTGCAGCTGAAGTTTTAATGATCTCAGAAGAGAAAGAGCTGAAATGAAAACAAAAGCTTTGCCTGTTCTGAGGTTCTTTAGAAAGGGGTAAATATGACTCAAAAGAGAGGTCAAGCACTTCCAACATGGCATGTCTGTGAAGCACATCATCCCCCTGGCCAGGTTGCTGCCTGCTCTGCTGCCCCACGCCAGCTCGTTTCCCCAGCTAATGCCGTGGAGAGCATCCCAGTCTTCAGCCAAGCAGAGTGAAGAAGTGGTGGCTGCGGGCGACAGCAGAGGAAGGGAGAATTTGTTCCCATGCTGGGCCCAGGGAGAGGGGATGCCACCAGCCAGTGGTCATCAGCAGTGGCTGGTTAAGAAGGACCAAGTGAGGAAAAATCCATCGCTGAGTAGAGTGGCATGTGGTGGGGCTGCCTGTGTGCAGCCACAGAGCCCTCTTGTGTTATCTGCAGGGCTGCAGACCAGCCAGAAGAGCAGTCTTTTCCTTTCAAAAGACAAAATTCCACACATCTTCTGAAGGGCCATACACCAGGAAGAGGGATTTGTACTGGAGCTGTTCCCATGGTGTTACCTGTTATTAATTGGTTGACTTTCCAGACAGTATTATGGTTTCTTGCAGAAACCCCAGTCCCAAGGACTTATTGTTTCGGCCAAAAAAAACACCTATACAGAATTGTTTTTCTTACAAAAATCCCATTCATATTTTTTTTTCTGTGGGAAATAGACACTTTTTTTTTTTTTTTTTTTTTTTTTTCTCCAAAAGTAAGGGGACAAAAACACCCTTTGGCTGAACTGTCTCTGAAAACTAGAAGTTCAGGCATCCTTCCTTCAGGCAATAGTAAAGCCACAATGGGCTGTTCCACCCCACGTTTTCTATTCTGACCTGTGCAATCATTGTTACAAAAGGAAAAATAGTTAGTGGAGAAGAAGAAAGGAGATACGGTTTTACCAGCTACCTTTTTCTTTTATAAAATAGGGGTTATATTTCCTCCCTTCTGTAGTGCTCTGTGCTTTGCTCCTGCTCCTGCAAAACACCGAAGTCTCTGCCTAAGCTTAAGGCTGCAAATAAGCCCCTTCACTGCAACGTCCCTTTAGGGGAAGCCACCTTAGGCACAAGGGCATTGTGCAGTGGAGGCTGATGAAGTACCAGGGAGCCCTGCGCAGCAGAGTCCCCGGGGAGACAATACTGCCTTCCCCTGACAGTCGTGCATCACTGGGCAGGTTCCCAGAAACCACAAGCAGCACATTATAGGACTTTTTTCCTTACAATGGCACAGGTGTGCTTGTCTTTTTAATGGTTTCAAAACGTGTAAAGCCAGAAAGGACTGTTAGATCATTTTAATCTGCTCGCTGATGGTTTTGTGTAAAGTCTTCCATTAACTAGGCATTAATCTCTAGCAGATACCACCAGCAAGGAAAAAAGATGCCATCAAAGTTAAGAATGCTTTAAAACTGCTGTGGGAGAAAAAAAAGGGTGGAAAATGCTTATCAAAACACGTCCCATGGCACAGAAAAAGGTAAGTGTTGTCCTTCCCTCTGTCTGCACTAAATTGCAATGAATCTGAACAGAGAGAAAATTACTTCCTGCATTCAGATCCAATGGTCTCCAAGACCCTGAGAATACAAACAAGGAGCGTACGACTCAATCATCCAAATACAGTGCAAGGGAGGTCTTGTTTTCAGTCACGTCCATAAATGGCAAACAGAGCCGTATGTCAGGATCTGTTCTTTTCCTATTTATAATCTGTCAAATAGACTCTTCTTGTATATGTCTAATATGTGCACAAGGTTGGGAGGAAGTTAAGAGAGGTTAGGAAGCTGATGTGTGTTTTGGAATTTCCTATCCACTTTTCCGAATAATTCAAGATGTTGTCAAATGAAATAAAATCATTCCAGTGATGATGCTATGTATGTGTCACCTTCTATTTGAATAATGTATCCTGTATTTTGGCTGCTTAGGATTGGATTTTTGATAACAATTTATTTTTCTCAACATTGCTGCCAGTATGATCCTATTTGATTCAGCGTTGGCAACAGAAATGTAAGAATGAGGACCTGTTTTAGCTATCCCTTCAGTTTACATTGATGCCACTTTTAACCTGAGCTGTTGCATTAGCACCTTACCAAAATATTTGGGTTGGAATTATTTATTTTTTAAAAAAAATTCTTCCCTCCAAAATTTAAGTCATTTAGTTCAGGAAAATACTTTTACTCATTGCAGATTTGGGAAATACTGCATTATTTCAGAACAAAACTCCCGGGTCTCTTTCTTCACCATCCTCAGAACATGTGTTCATAAAAGACTGGAAAGTATATAGGATTGAAAAACAATCATAATAGCTGTGTGTTATAGTGTCACTTTTTGGTGTTGCGTTGCTGTGGCAAGACAAACAAGGTGCTGCCCAGAGCATTCCCTGGTATAGCTCCAGTTATGCTTTTTGGTAGGAGGCAGATGCTTAGCCTGGCCCATGGTAGATACAGTTAATATTTCATCCATTTACTCATTCCCTCTCTCATTGTCTTTTTGCAAAGCCACCACTTCTCCTACTGGCTGTAATTGAATTGTCTGTCTGTATTAGGTTGTTAGATTCACCATATGTTCTCAGTCTAATATTATTTATTTGAGATTAATGGTAAGAACACCAAGACTGAGTGAATGCAAAACCTATAGGAGCGGTGACAGAGCATCTTGTTGTGCCAGATGGTGTTGTAGCCATCCTGAAAGCTATCAGGTAGGTGTTACAGATACTTATGTATTCTTCATTTTTTGAATTTGAGGAAAATTTAAGGAACTGCTACAAGATGCTCCCTAAAGCCTTTCAGTCCAGAGAAAGAGAGAAGTGTCATTTAAATGGACAGTCGGGGAAGGAAGCTGAAGGGCCTATGCTATGATTCTCAGATCTAAGGAAGTCTTTAAAAATGCCACAGATTTTCAGCATTTATGTCTGGACATGAATTTTGCTTCTCTGACCCTAATCATCTCTGTCTTGGGAATTTTTCCATGGATTACTTAAAAAAAAAAAAAGAGGTGTTATTTGCAAGCTATGCTGTCTGTTCCATGTTACCCTTGCCAGAAGGTGTCTCACTTGCATGGTCATTGCAAGAAACCATATGTTCGTTTACTCTCTATGAGATATCTTTAGGTGCACTGCATATTGCTAGTCTGGTTTAAGATGATGTATTGCAGCCGTTCAGCAGCATGATTAGGAGAATATATTAACCTAAACTGGGTATTGTGCATGCAAGACTTGAATAAGCACAGCACATCTCACAAAAGCTAGTTAGCAGCAGAAGGATTTTTTCAAGGGAGATTATGTTGAAAAGAGAGAAAGCCAACAAAGAAAAGGGAAAAAGAGAAAAGGAGGATGACAGAAAAAACTGACTGGTGAAGGGAGAGAAGGTACTCAAGTACTGCAGTGATTGACAGAGCTGAAGGAGATGGTAGACGATGGGAGTTTGTGTACCAGAGAGAAACAGGGCAATGAGGGAATGTAGTCTGGGAGAGGAGATGCCCGTAGAGGGAGGAGATCTCTGGTTAGAGGAGACGATGTAACCAGGAAAGAGGGAACAAGTGTCTCAGGATTCTCCTAACAGCTCTGCTGGTGGTCACATCCCTGCTGGATGTGGTGGTCCCTTACCCAGCTGGATCCTGCCCATGTGAGATGTTCTCCCAGGGCTGAGCCCTGCCCTGACAGGAGGCTCTGTAGCTCCAATTACAAATTAATTAACTCAGTTGAGAACAGGAGATAGGATGGAATGAGGGGGAGAGGGAAAATCATAGCTAAGAAATTGCTTTAATGGATTTGGCTTTCCTCAGTGAAGTTTTGAAGATATGAAAGATGTTTTCCAGGAAGCAGGAAGGTTTGCTTAAGGAATGGTTTATTCAGAGCTTAAAAAGTGCTGATTACAAATTGCTCTGTGTATACTTCAGGTTGTTAAGTGTAAAGAGCTCCTAATAACTAAGCTAATAAACAAAGTGTTTCACCTCGATATTTTTATTTATGTCTTCGGAAATATGCTACTTCGCTGCATAAATAGCAAGGCATATTTTGTCTTGGAACAAATAACAAACACACTCGACGGTTTCTTCATCATAGCAAGAAGTGAGGATTTTTTTCATTTATTTTGTTGTCCTTTGGTATCTTTTGTGTTTCACGTTGTCCACCAGGGAATTGGACGCAAACTTTACCTGTATGATCTTTGTGGAGTATCTAGCAGATCTCTGATTGCATCCAAGTGACACGTGAAACCTGCCTACACTGATGGGGAGGGAGGTGGTGCTTTTAAAAGTGGATTAATTTAAAATGCTTTAAGATTTAGAATGTTTTTAAAAAAACGTTTTCCGGTTAACTTGATTCCTTAATTCCAAGTGAAATCTCTTGCCATCTTCTGTGTTCAGTTCTGGGCCCCTCTGTACGAGTGGGACATTGAAGTGCTGGAGCATGTCCAGAGGAGAGCTACCAGACTGGTGATGGGCCCGGACACCAGGTCATATGAGAAGAGGCTGAGGGAGCTGGGCATGTTTAGCTTGGAGAAGAGGAGGCTGAGGGGAGACCTCATTGCCCTCTACAGCTACCTGAAAGGAAGTTGGAGAGAGGTGGGTGTTGGCCTCTTCTCCCAGGTGAATAATGACAGGACCAGAGGAAATGGTCTGAAGTTGCAGCAGGGGAGGTTTAGATTCGATATTAGGAAGAATGACTTTACTGAAAGAGTGGTCAGGCACTGGAACAGCCTTACCAGGGAGGTGGTGGAGTCACCATCCCTGGAGGTATTTAAGAAACGTCTAGATGTGGCACTTCAGGGCATGCTCTAGTGGCGGCGATTGTAGGGGTTTTGGTTTTTTTGTGTGTGTATGGTTGGACTCGATGATCTCAAAGGTCCTTTCCAACCACGAAGATTCTATGATTCTGTGATTCTGTTTCAAAAGCAGTTCAAAGACTGAGATGCAAATAAGACCTTTTCCTGAGAAGATGAGAGTTTAAAGTGAGTTTCCTTTGTTTGGTGGGCAGAAAAATCTCTTGACAAAGCTGTTACCCAGCTACTCTTAATGCCTCTCCCCTGAGGCAGGCAGGGCCTATTTTAACTGCACTTATTGATCTGTGTTACGAAAACACTTACGATAGCACTCATGAGCCTTAAAAAACATAAGCAAAGATAATATGCATACTTCACTTAATTCAATAAGTTTGCTGGGGGGTGTAATATGCCTCTTGGAGCGTAGCTGGAGGAAATCATCTTGGTTTACACTGCTTGAGGAGGCCCTGGTAATGTATTTAATAATAACAAGAATAAAAATAAGGCTCAGCAAACTACCTGGTTTACATAGTGTTGCAAAACCTCTGCTCTCTGCTGTCATCCGCACCGGCCTTGGTTGGCCCCAGACCTCCTCCAGCCCCATGTCTGCAGGAGGAGAAGGAACAAATGCCCCCCTGTCCTCCTCCTTTCTGTTGGGATGGCAAATCCTACAGGCAGGGACCGCCTCTGGCTGGCTCTGCATAGCACCCACTAGAAAGTAAGGTCTCATTTCAGCTGGGGATCTCAAGCACTGTAGTAGCACAAATAATTTTATGTAATGATTTCATTTTGTTTCCAGTCCCAGGCTTTGTCCAGAGACTTGCGGTGGAACTATTAAGCATGTCTGGAATTGTTATGAACCTCTTTCCCCAAAAGTGATTTATCTGACTGAGGGTAATACAGTGTAATTGCACGCCAGCCTCTGACTATTCTTCTAAGACAGCTCAGATCCCGTCTCTTTGAAAACCAACTCAAGGTGAATAAGAGCTGGGCTGCTCTGAAAACAGCCACTGCCCCCTCATGCTGGGCTGGTATTGTAGAAAGCAAAGGCACGTTGCCTGGATGCATGTGTTGTATACCCACCTCTAGTACCGACCTCCCGGGACTTCCCCAACTGCTCAGGGCATTTGCCACATTTTCAGACCCTGACAGCACATCATGTCAGAAATTAAAGGCCCAGGGGATCGAAAGTCCCCAAGACACCAGGAGCAGTGGCAAAACTGAATGTATGTGTGTTCATCTTGCCCTGTTCTGTTTTCACCAGCTTTAAAACAAAGTTTCTCCTTCTCTTTGGAAAGGATGCGGCTGATGAACAGCTGAGTGGCTGCAGAGCCTTTCCAAGACCGTTGACTACTATGAGCACTGGCTGTTTTCCCTGAGTTGCCTTTCTGAGTGAGGAAGATAATCTCATTAGAGCAACCCTTGCAATGCTGATGGGGTCTAAGCAGTGGATCAATCTGGCCAAAGAGGCTGCTAGGAGCGTCTCTAGCATGAAACAAGGGGAGGAATGTGATACAGTAACTGCCCAGGGAATTGAGCTACTCTGTGAATGAAGCAATAGAGGGGACCAGCTTTGCCTTGCTGAAGGAAACATGTGGGCCTGCAGGAATAATTCAAAAAGGCGGGACTTTGAAAAATATTCTGCAGCTGAGCTGAGAATGAAAGCCAGTGTTGGGCTGACCGTCTTCTTTAAGCTCCTAGCTGTCTGTGTTAAAATGTCTTTCATATCTCGGTTCTGAAAGCCTTCCTGTGCAATCACTAAACCTCTTTATCACTGCCCTAACTCGGACCACCACACAGAGCCTATTTTCTGCCATTCAAGCGGTCTGTCTGCAGGAGAGGATGGAGCCATCCCTGCTGGAGCTTAGTCCAGCTGCTCTTCTGTCCCAGAGCTATCACCACTGCTGCACCGCTCTGTGGCCAAAGCCCACGCTGGGAACTGCCAGTGAATGTCACATAGCTGATTGATGTGGCAAAGTGGTGGATTTTGGGATGCGCAGCTTTGTGTCCTGTCTCCCGGGCTTGCTGCCTGGCTGAACCTCAGAACCATAATGCAGAAACTTGTTGTCTTCTCTGGGGCCTTGTAGGTTCCACATCCCAACAGCTGATAGCAGAAGTGAGGTAATTTTAGGCACTGAGCATGAGTAATTGCAAATTCTTACTCTCTGCGTATGTACTGCGAACACTAAATAGCTATTCAGCAGTACCTGGCTCCAGCCAGAAACGATGAAGACAAGCATGACAATGATCAGAAACGCATTTGTGGACAGATGAACTTCCTCTGTCACTAGTGGTCTTGAAATCCTGTAGCTTTGGTGAATTTTAAACCACATTTTTTTAGGGCATCCTCAAAATAGTGGCCTCTGGCAAGAAAGATCCTCATTTGCTGCAATACCCAGTGCTCGGCATGTAACAGCCTCAGCAACCCAGAAGTCCCCCTGCTTGACGTGCAGCAGGACTACCTTTCTGCATTATGTGCCCTTCAACATAGCCTGACTGATGCAGTCCAGGCCCACGTGTCTCTCTTGTCAGAACATGTGAATACAAGTGATAAAAACTAACATTTGGGCAGGGCTCAAAAGTGCACGAAAAATATTAAATTTTGCTTTTTTAGTAATTTTGTGCTCAAATTCTTGTACCTTCTTCCTTGCACACAAGACTGCTCCTGTGGCAGGGCTACTGGGCTTTTGCCCAGTGCTCAGTAAGGGAAAGCCTGGCAGATGTGCTTTGCGCTGGCTGTTGTCGCCACCATCACTGAGAGATGGAGGCTGCAAGGTGCAGGGGTGTGTGGATAAGGGCAAAAGACCCACTATGAAGAACGTCTACAAAAGAACATTCATACTGGCAAATACAGACAGCATCCTTTCTCCCTTCGCCCCAGCCCTAGGCTGAATGAATTTAATGCCCTGCAAAATACCCTGGTAGGTGAGTTGGTCCAACAGTTGTGCTGGAATACTCCGTTATCAAATTTGGGATATAGATTTCAGGGACCATGGAAAGCAGAAGAAAACTTTAAAAATGTGATTGGAGGCAGAAAATTCAGAATCTTAAGCTTGGTCAAGGAAGGAAGTCTGGGCAATTAGGGTGTGCCAGTAGTCTGCTCTTTTGAAATTGGGAGCTATCTTAGTGGAACAGACTCTGCGTTAAAGCAGGTAAAATGTACCACCTCAGAAACACTTCACACTGACAGGCGCGAGCTATGTGCAGATTGGTAAAATCTGTCCATGTTTTCCCTGGTGTTTTTCTTGAGTGCAAGCATTTGTTCTGCTTTTGCTTTAATTAGTCCCTCATAGTGCTACTCTGACAGACTAAATTAGGTGTCAGTAATAATATACTTTGTAAATGCAATCATTTTGTCTGTACAGAAATTCTCCATACTCAGGCTGAGATTGTTTTCCATGTCTATTCACTGCCCATAATTATATAATAATCTTCTAGAAATAAACATGAAATAGTGGCTAGATCTTAAACTGTGCCATTTCTCAGTTGTTACTCATGGGGTGCAAGTGGAGAGCTAGTCCACAGGACAGTAAGTCTGCTCCTCAGTCAAGTGATAGAAAAGTTTAATATGGGGGATAAGGAACAGCAATTAGCAATGGTCTGTTTAGAGCTGATCCGTTTATTTAGCAGAGCTCATCATAAAGTGCAGGCGCTGAGATTTTTTGCAAACATTTTCCTAACTGCTGGGTTTCTTAAGCTATGAGCTTCAACACGATACCCGGATCCTCTGTACTGTTCATGTACCCCGGTTCGGGGGCAAATTCAGTTCAACCCAATTCCTTTCCTCTTTTTGTGTGAGCTTTGGCTAAGACACTTGCCATGTTTCAGATTAGAGTCATCATGTAAATCAAAGGTCTAGGGCTTGAGCTCGAGCATGAGTTCCAGTTGCAAGGTAACACAACAGGTGTCAAGTGAGATTTTAAGATCTTTACAACACCAACCACAGAATTTCTTCTGATTACACCTGTTTGGAGTCCAGCAGATCATGTCTTCATCAAAGCACAGCTTCTAGATCTGTTCCTGTCTTAACCAGAAGACAACAAGAGGCAGAGACCCCAGCAATTCCCTTTGCTGATTGTTCTTATCCCAGGCCACCCTTACTTTTAAATAATTGTGTATATTTTACTGATGAGACAATGGTAAACCACTAGAAAACAGAATAATATTTGATATGTGTTTGTAGCTTGTAAAAAGCAACGCCCCTCTTTTTTACCAAGGAACAGCTGTTTCCTACTTCAGTGGATGTTTTGTAGGAAGACGAGGAGTATAATCTTGTTCCTAACCAAAGTCCTCCTTCTGGTTAGATTTTCTTGTAGCTGACAATGCAAAAGGTGGAAGTGATCACTGTGTGCTGAGACTTGTCTGTGCCATTTCAGAGAGAGAAGCAATATAGGAAAAAGTGGACCATGTGCTTTTCATCAATAAGTTTCCTAGAAAAACATTCTCTCTTTCTCTTCATACTCGATATACTTTGAATTTAGAAATTCATACACAGAATCTAGAAAATTCTGGGTAAATAGCAAGTCAAACCACTAGGTTTTGTCTGTTTTCTTTTTCTTTTTAATCCTTGTAAAGACCGGAGCTAAGTCTCTTTCTGTATTCATGTTTTTTGGGTTTTTTTTGCTTTAAAACCAAATTCAATACCACAGGGAAATAAGACAGGAGTCACAGTTTTTTCTCATATTTTGTAATATCTTGTTCTAAAATTTGCTGCTTATGAGATGGTTTCAAAATATTCCATATAAATGGGGACTCTGTAGAAATAATGGACTTAAATTTGTCTAGTGGGCTGTTGCCTGAATAGAGAGAAAGTCTTACTGTGGCTTCTCAGTGGTGGCCGCGTTCTCAATAATGAAATGTGAAGAACAATTTTCTTACCTTGCATTTATATAAAACTTAAGAGTAGAAAAATGAGAAACTTAAGAAAACTTCCCAAACAAGACTTTTAACAATTCTTCAAGCCTCCCAAGCATCAAAGAGCTTTGCAGATCAGTGCCATTATTATATGAATGAGAGGAGTTTAGAAAACCACCAGATATAAGGAAGTCTATGGTTTGTGGCAGATCCTATTGGAAATGGGCATCCCTTATCCCTGTGTGACTTCCTTTGCTTTTCAAAGGGTGTAGTTTGAGAGGTCTTTGGGATTCAGCATTTATGATGCAATCTGTAACAAAACTCAGCATGGGAACCGCAAGAAGGTATTTAAGTAGTTTGAGTGAGAGTCAGAAACTGGTTTAAAAAGCATTTCCTGAAGGTACAATCACTTCTGGCACCAGAGTAGAAACACTTATGCATATTTCTGCACCCTGGGGCAGTTTTCAAGAATGTAGCTAATGTTAAATCTGAACTCAAAGGGCTTTAATTTTTCTGTTTGATGGGGAGCACTCATTATGCAAATAAGATAGCCTTTGGGCAGCTGTCTATTTTCCAAAGTTTTTTTTCTTTTTTTGGAGGCATGCTAGTTTAAAATGGAAATTTCCACACTGAAGTTACCTATTTAGTCACAGCTTTTTAGCATGCCTGGAAAACGTGAAGTGGAACACAATCAGATACAAGCACGATTGGTAAAGCCCCATCCCGGCATAAAAGGAGTCTTGTTTCAGTTTGGCACTGTCAGTGTTGTGACTACTCCTAGACAGGGAAATTGCACCAACCTCCACTTGTCCTTGACCTCATGGCACACGTAAAAAGTCCTCGATTATCTCCATAGCTGGCCTCTAGCGGCCTGCTAAATCCCATCGTTCTTCCTGACCTCCCTCCACACTAGGCTTTTTGGAACAGGGACAGTTTGGGTGAGGGTTTCCTCAGTAGCTAATCTCTGTACTCTGCCTTACAGTACTCTTGCTGCCCTTGTTGTAGGAGGGACCTCAGTCCAGTCTCCCTGGCCAGCATTTCCTGTGTGGCAGTCCCACGGAGAGCAGTGGGAGACACGGCCATGTGAGAAGTAGGTGGACATTTTGGCCTATATTGTCCTACGGTTCTCCCACCTGATGGATTCCATGGCTTTCCTGAATGCGGGCATGGATCCAGGCAGGCTTTGTCAGAAGAGCATGGTCTTTGGTAAGCAAGGGCCTTATTCATCACTAGCAATGTCAAAGAATTAGTTAGAATCTGAGGACATGTTCTGCACTTGTGTAACTCACATGCCATGACCAAACCCAACAGAGTGAGAGTATTTTAAATCTGAAGAGATTGTTTTCTTCTGCTGATACTTTTCTTCTTCCCACACCACGGCCTCAAAAATCTTATGGATGATTCATGGGTTTTGACACCCATCACCACCTCAAAGTCTAAGGGCCTATAAGAGACAGGCTTTAACCTCTTGGGAAAAGACAGACCATAAGCAACATGAAAAATTGAAAACCAAGAAAAACCTTTTAGTAACTTATTTTAACTTATTCCCAATTGACTGCTTTGTCTCAGAACACGGAGACAAGAACCTGGACATTCATCTCCAGAAGCTCAGTGAGGGTCTGAAGCAAGACCTCACTGGGAGCACTGGAGGAAAAGAACCAGCCTCCCCTTTACAGTTCTTCTTGTTTAGATGAAATCGTAAATTATCTGACTTGGTACCTGTGATACGCTCAGATATTTCCTCCCCAGTCTGAGTTTTGTTACCAATAGCCCTCATTACTCGTGCTGGGCTGGAGGTAAAACATCTGCTTCCCGACATCCAAAAGGGATTTGTTGTGCAGTGTTAAGGAGAGATTTCATTGCTGAGTTTGGTTTGCTTAATTAAGTAACAGTTTGCCAAATGTTTTGGATCCATCTGGAGGGAAGATCCTCCTGAAACGGAGCTCATTATCCTAACAATGCAAACCAACCTGGGTGAGCAAGGGCCGGGGGAACCAAACCTCATCCATAAGGAAGATGCATGACAGAAGATGGGCATCTTGCTGAGGGGAAGGCAGGTGGCTCTTGTAGGTTGAGTGGGAGCTCCGCTCTCCTGGGGAGGGGAGCAACAGCAGCTTAAGTGCTGAGGCTGACAGGAAAAGTTAGTGGAAGTGCTTTCCTACATTGCTGGGCACAGCTGCAGCACAGTGCTTTGCCGTGCTTGAAGTCTTAGTGTTGCTGAGCTTGCAGCTGGAGGTGTTGAGTCGCAGAGCCAGGCAGGGAAAGCTGTACAAAGAGAACTTCATTTTTCATCCATCTCTGTAAAGTGATCAGGGTGCGTGGTATCAGGACTCCAGGCTTTCAAAAGTTTGGGATGAAGTTAAACAATCCTGGGACATTTGTAGATGAAGCGCACACAGTTAGTTGCTGAGCAGCCTGGCACATGGACGTGGCTCCTTCTCCCTCCTTCCCAAGCACTCTACTTGTCACATGCTCCTTGTGGTTGTGTCTAAGGGTAATCAAAGCTATTAACTCCCGCTTGCCTCTAGTTAATCGCTGTGCAGAGGAACATCGGGGTAGGGCGCCCAGAAGTGTGCCAGGCAGCTCCCAGGGCAATGGTCTGTAGCGTTCCCTTCACCATTGCGGCTGCTTTCCACTTGGGGTGAGGACTACTCTGCTGTGCCACCTTCTGCTTAAAGGGTCCTGCTCCTTGTTTTTTAATGCCAGGAACAACCTGAGCATAGTGGTCGGAGTGGCTTTCTGTGTTGTCAAGCATATTTTGGAAGGAAGAAGTGCTATTACCTTATCAGTAAATCAATTGCCACAGGCATTTTGTTCATCTGCTGCAGAGGACAAAGCGAGCTATGGGGAAGGCTGCTGAGGCAGTTATGGCTGGGTGAACCAAAGCTGACTGCTTCATACAGTGGATATTTTCTTCTCTCTGCCATCTGGATCATGTTTGGTACAGTTGTAGGACCCTTTGAAACCCAGCATTTTATTTTTCTAACACTTGGAAAAAATAGATCCTGAAGGAGGGACAACAAGCAAACTAAATCAAAACATATTTTCCCAAAATACACATAAACTTCCCCTTCCAGTAAGAAAATACCCTAAGGACATTGGATCTCAGCACTAAATCCAAGCCTTTGGAAACAGCCTGCATAAGACAAACAAGGCAAGAAGTAAACCCCGCTGGCCTGCCAAGGTCAGCCACGTGCTTTTAGTGCCTTCGTTCTTGGAGGGAATGCTGGGGTCACCAGGACTATCTGTGTTCCCGTGACATTTCAGGAACAAGCCAGGAGGAGAGCACGGACTCTTGGTCTTGCTTGGGTGGACCGCGTGCCACCCAACCTGCTGTCTCTACAGCTGAACAGGTGCAAATCCTACACAAGCTGGGTCTTCTCTGTTTTTGTATAAACAAGGGTGGAGAGTGTTTTCTTAGCTGGGGTGCATTATTATACTGGCTCAAATAAAAACAAAGCTGTGCTTTCCCTTTATGAAAGCACACTGCAGGCCTCCTTCACTCTCCCTGCTAATTTTATTCTAAGGGAACACCAGTGACTTTAGGGAATTGCCTGGTGTCATCACAGAATCAGACACTAATGCTGCCAATGTACATGTGAAAGGGACAAGTACTGACCTAAGGTGCCATATAAAGAATGGTTACAGCTGTCTTTTAGGACTGGGTTGGTATTTTCTCTTACTTTCTTTTCAGAAACGAGTTGGCACAGCACTAACATTGGTGACCAGACATCACACAAACATTCTCTGAGTTTCACTGTGCATCCATAGACCACCCAGGGAAGCTCCCTTCTGTCTGAGTGCAAAAAGCCATGAAAGAGGATTCATAGACATAAAGACTCCATTTGAAGAGACAGAAGAGGTGTTCAAGAACTGTTTTTGTGATTTTCATTTTGAACAGAACCAGGTGCTTGATTAAAGGCCCATCATCTGGCATTTCAAAAGCCACAGAAGGGTCCTGACCTATCTACGAAGTACAGTGAAAGAGAGAAGAAGAAAGGATGCCAGGGAGTGACTTCCTTTTTCCTTTATTCCAGGAAAACATCCTGGTGTAATGGCTTCTACAAGGTTATTGAAAAAGGTCCTCTGAAGAGGTGAGGTGAATGGCAGTACTATAAGAGGAGACGCTGACCTTGTGTCCCTTGTCTGGGAATTTACAGAACCCAGGAACGATTTCACAGAGATACTCAGTGGCATTCAACATGAGTTTTCATCACTCCTCAGAGAGTCACAGACATACCTGGGGTCACATTTCTCTCTGGTGGATGAAATAAGCCTATGATAGCCAGATAGGAATTGCAAAGATTCTGTTTTCCAGGTAGCAACGCTCATGATGCTGAGACCTTATGGAGTGTTTCATGCAGGGTATCAACATTGAGGTCTTTTATTACCCACTGTGCAACAATGACAGTGCTGTGGACAAGAACTATGGGCAATTATCTCAGCTGAAAATCAGAGCCATGCTGCAAAATGGGATGAAGATAGGAAAGCCCATTTCACAGAGGTCAGGAATTAAACTCCATAACTTGACTGTCAAAGGGAATCAAGCTCCTGCTCCAGCGCAGTATGATACAGAGCTGTGGTACGTGACATAGTTGGGCAACCTCATCACGCTGCCAGCCACAGACATCTGGTAGGTATTTTCCCGTCTTTAACTCTGCTGCTCTTCCGAGTGTCCTCACACAACTTTTCGAAGTTACTGAACTGGAAAATTCTGCTTCTTTGGGTGTTTCTCACTCTCTCTGCAGCCGTAGATGTGAGAACACTGTGACTGCTACAGGATGGGCCCATATGCTGTAGAGCAGATATCACTCCCCGGCAGCTGGGATGGGTTGCTTATATGCTGTGAAGGCTTCTGTGCTTTGCCAGGAAATGTCAACTGGTGTTTGATTTGTTAAACTGAAAATTCAGAATAAAATTCAGCAAAGGAAATAAAATATTATTTGATGAGTAATTTGAACATCAGCTATAATAAAATGTATTACTTTTAAAATTAAAAATCAGCTGCTTTCACCTATTTGCTATCAGTCTCAATTTCCCAAGTTTTCACAACTGCAGGTCTGAAAAAAAAACAAACCACCTTTGCTTTTAATACATTTGGAAGTCCAGAAAAAGACTTTAAGCTGAAAATCTAAAATATTTTTTCTGAAATTACTCCAGATTTATAGCTGAGTTCAATTCCTGTTTCCTTTTCAGTTGTATTTGCTATATGCCATTACAAGAGACTTTAAAAAAGATGTAAATCTTTTAATCTGTTTTTTTTTTTCCCTTTTCCAGGCAGAATTTAGTATTTATGCTAAATTGCCAGCACTATGTATAAGGTAAGTATGAATTTAAACTTATATTTAGCTTTAAAAATCCAGCCAATATTTGTGTAAACAACATCATTTAAACATAATATGCTCAAATCCTATTGTTATTCATAAGTTGAGCAATTAGTAGATGGGCCAAAACTGAGGTAAGTGTAATAGCTTCACTGCAGTCGATTGAACTTGGGCTCACTTGCTTTAGATGTGATCTGGTACTGTTTTCCCCTTTAGCACTATATGGCACTGCTTTCTTTTCCATGACACTTCTTATGCTGGCCTCCAAATTTCTTTACAAAAAAAACCAATGGGGTTTTATCTGCATCCTCTTTGTTCATAATTTCTATGGTTAATTGTTACTAGTGTCAGAAGGAACTCATGATTTTTCTCATCATTAAAAAAAAAACATGAAAGCTGCACCTCACTCTCCTCTCCTCTCCTCTCCTCTCCTCTCCTCTCCTCTCCTCTCCTCTCCTCTCCTCTCCTCTCCTCTCCTCTCCTCTCCTCTCCTCTCCTCTCCTCTCCTCTCCTCTCCTCTCCTCTCCTCTCCTCTCCTCTCCTTTCTTTTTTTTTCCCTTTTTTAAAAGGATTTAAATTCAAGCAAACCCAACACTGGGCAAATAGTAAACAAGACACAGCAGAAAAATGCAGTGACCTGGGTGATGTTTGCAGTTTTGGAGCTAAAAAAATGCATTCATGCTTTGTGTAAAGGATTAAGCACTTGATCCTGTTTTCATGGTGTCAGTGGGAGTCCTGCCATCATTCAACAAGGGAGGGATCAGATCCTTAAGATATTTGACGAAATGGCTCGTCCGAGGATTGTAACTTTCAATACACAAAAGCACACACAAGCTGTGGCCAAAATCAACTCAAAATAAAATACCTGTCTCTGGTGGCTAAGATCCTGCTTTGAAACCAGGGCTGTTACGTGTAAATGATTGAGCAGGTTCAGTAGAGAGGGCACAGAATGACATTTTTCCAAGGAATATTTGTTGAAATGTTCAAATTTTGCTACACAGAATAGGCTGATCTGCAAAGATACCGATAACCCAAGAACAGAACATGCAAGGCCAAGGGACTTAACGTGGATCTTAAGTCGGGAGTCAAGTCGCTCATAATCTGCTCCTTACCCCTTCATGGCCCACAGAGACATTAGGATGAAGCTCTCTGCCTCTCTAATCCATAAATCCAGAGCAAAAAAACCCCTAGGGAAGAGGTAGGATCAAAAAGTTGAGAATCGGTCTCTTTTATAGCTATTTTCTGGCTAGCAACCCGGGCTAGCTCTTTTCAGTGTATTGTTCCCAAACCAATCAGAACATGCAAACAATGAAAAACCAATAGACAGTTTTCTCCAGAAACCTCTCTGTCTCATATCTCCCTTCCATCCTGTGCTCCGCTTCCCCACCAGTTACATGATGCAAACACTTGCTTAAAGCCATCTCCCCCAATTTTGTGAAAGGTCGCAAAATCAAGGGCTGATCTGTACACCCCTCTTTCTGTCTGTTAGATTCCAGCTGGCTGAAATCTCTCAGTCCTACAGAGGCAAGGAAGGGTTAAGACTGCTTCAGTCTCACCTGTCCCTTTCTGTTGGCTTTCCTCATCTAAGCCAGGGAAAATCAGATCCTTCTGGGAGGTGACTGTTAGCAAATAGCAGCGTTTGTAAAGTAATGTCTGCTGTGTACTGTGACAGCTGATGCTCCTGCATTTCCTCAAGGTGTTTGCATGCTGCAGTGTCATTGCTATGAGGAAGAATGTGTTTACAGAGAAACCTTGGCACGCCATTTGAGTTCTCAAATTTCCTTCTCTGTGAACTCCACACCTCTCATGAAGAACCAAACAGGAAGGGGAGCAGCTGCATTGTCTGTAAGGAACATTACAGGAGTCTTTCATGTTGCTTGTGACAAGTGCCATCCATCTCAAAAGAGATGGCTGTGTATTAATATCCCATATTCAAACTCTGTTGGAGATTACCTTGGCTCATGGCAAGTCAGCCATAGCTGTCTACAGCATATCACTTAGCATCTGGATTGCTTCATCTCAGTAAGTATGGTTTTATGCCAGCGTTGTTCCCAAAATGCCTTGCCATAGGGTCAAATGTGAGTCAGAACCAGAGCGGTGGGCAGGAGGGACCAAGAGCACAGCTTCTGGCAGGCAATAGAAGCTTTACCTGGGTCCTGCACCCTCAGGTTAGCCTGCAGTGACAGAGGTCACTGCTAGGAAAATCCCCAGTGCCGGAAGGATGGGTCAGAGTTGTTAATAGGCCTTTTGTAACTCTGTGCACTTTTATTCTGTATGTGTTTTTGCTAAAAGTTCAGGTGCCATAATATTTTATCGCACATGAGACAGCACGTAATAAACGCGTTTAGCACTGCAAAAATTCGACAGTAACCCATTGGTTATAAGTAGAAAATGGGGGATTTTTCCATCTGTACTTAGCTTTAAGTGGAAACATAAATGGAAATATAGTTGTTGTGCAGACTACTACACACACTGAAAGACAGCTCCTGCCTCTCCTTAACATATGAAAGACTAACTGATTTCTGTGGGAAGAAGTTGTCAGATTTTGTATAGTACAACAGAAAATACTGCATGGATGTTATTAATGAAGCTAAGGAGGCAGAAAGTATAGAACTGATCTTGCACAGAAAAAGGGATCCTGGAGTCCTAATGTGTGTGGATAAAAGCAGACGAAAGATATCATTGTAGACAAAAGATATTATTCCAGTCAAAAAAATAACTTTCTTATGAGCTGGAGAAGTACTGGTTATAGTTTTGTTTCTCATTAAGTAAAAATACTTTTTTTCATTACTTGTTTTTAATTTCCTTCTTGAGTTGGAAGCAAAACTGCTTTGTGGCCAAACCAGATTCACAGCAGGGTGATTAGGCGCCGTTGCGACCTTGACGTTAAAAAAACTGTCCCAGTGCTGTGTCATGTAAATTCAATTCCAGTGCAGTCGTGCAGCAGTATAACTGGGTTGTGAAAGATACCAAATGCTCTCTCAAGAGGCTGCCTTTAGTAGCAGAAATCCTTCTGAGCTCAACGTCTAGAAGGACTAGACCATTAGACTCTGCTGCCTACCTGATGAATGCTTTTGGGAGGAGGTGGGCAGTGTTGTTCTGGTTACCTGTGGAGAAAGGTCTGCCCAGATGACAGAAGGATGCAGCACAAGTGGAAAATGTGTTGTCTGTTGGTCTTTGCAGGGAAGTCAAAAACAGAAAAGCCCCTAAGGTTCATCGAGACCTGGAGCGATTAAGCCATTGTGGCTGGTGGCACATTGCTGATTGACGTAAGTATATGAAGCTCATAACACTGCTAACCGCTAACACCTTTGGACAGTGTGTTTCATTTTCCACATTTGCCAGTTGAGTATGTTCCTTGAAAATTACATCTGCTTGGAAAGAAAAATATAGTAAAATATAGTAAAGACTGGTGAAAATTTACAACAGTGTAATAGGGTTATGAGAAAGAGAATGTAAAGAATTTCAAATAACTGTCTTTTGCAAATCTGAGCTTTTTCCTTCCCCATAGCTGTCAGCAGCTTAGCACAGAGAGAGCAACTACAGGAACAGAATTTAGGCATTAAAGCTATCATGGTGAGGACTTTGCACAGGCAGAAATGATTCTTGTTTAATCCCAGGTTAGTGACAAATGCAGAATCTAAAATAAAAGCACAAACCCTAAAGAACAAAGAAGAAAGCACGTGCTTGAGTACTTATTAAACATGGGTCTAAATCTCAAAATGGACCAAAGGAGGGATAGTTGGAGAGAGACTGGAGAGATCTTTTACATAATTTAAGCTATTCCCCTTGTTTCTGACTTGAACCTAAATGATTTCTAAGAGTCCAGTGCCTTTATGTGGCCCACTCCAGGGTACCAGTGTTTTATTTGCAGCGGCTCTTCTTATCCAACAACCCCAAGTAGTGTGAAGGTGTCAGTGAATGTAGGAACTTTAATGGCATGGGGACCTGATAAACTCTACACTCAAGGCAGCTAAAAGGGAAGCTCTACTTCATGAGGAGTTCTGAAATTTTGACATCTTTTTATCTTGAATCACAGCACACTAACATATTTCAAAATTTCGTCAAGAACAGAATTTTTGCAAATGTATTACTTTGGATCTCAGCTTTTCCATGTTATCTCTAAATTTACATTTTGCATCACTTGGTTTATTATTGTACAAGATGCTCCTGTGCTCCATTTCCATTTTTGGTGCTCAGTTTTAATGAAATCAATGTGTTGCCATGAAAGAAATTTAACTGGCACATTTTCTGTGTTTTCTTAGAAATTCTTTAACGAGCTTTAGACTTCAGCATGCAAATATGATTAATAAAAAAACCAATCCAAAAGACGCCTCTTTGTAATGCCAGCAAGGCTACTAAGTTGTTTGTGTGTTGCAATTACAATCAAGCAGAGCAATTAAACTGGAAAATAATAACAACAATTGCTTGTACAAAGTTGAAATCCATTGATTTTCCACTATGTGGAAAATATTTTCCATATTTTTTCCATATCCATTTCCATATATTTTCCACTATATTTCCACTTCTTACAGGATTCAGAACACTTTTGGTTTAGAGAACCCAGTCCGTGGCCATTAAATATTTAAAAAACTCACAAAAGGAAAGGTTTTCCTTTCACATTGTTGCCTTATGGCTCAGGAATATGTCTCTGTCAGGTGTGATGTGGCAAACAGGGCAATCGAAAGTTTTCTGAGATGTGGTTTTTAAAAATTGCATAAAATGCTTTTAATTTGCCATGGCCTGACAAACACAGGCATGTGAAATCCAGAATTTCAGATCAGCCTTTGAGAACTGTGAGCTGGTTGACCCAGAATTGACTTTGACATGAAAAACTGCTTGTAGAAAGACTAAAGTTTATATGTGATTTAATGCCAGTTGGGTGCAGAGCTTCTTAGCTGTATCTTCCAACAGAGACCGACTCTAATGAAGTCTATATTGTTCTCCTCATGTACCAGCAAGAGTGAAAAAGTACAGATGGATTGACTTTTTGCTGGTGTCCCTAGACAAAATGCAGGAGTGCACCAGTTCTCTTCTTTCTGCCTAGAAAAATCCCTTCTGTAAAGATTTTGGCATCTAAGCATCATTATATACTCTGTCTTCTTGTTAATCTCTGGGACCCTCTGTTCTATTTTTTGCTAATTTTTGCTTCTTCTCTACACTGAAAACTAATTATAGTAGGGGCCTTTTATTCATGTGTGGCACTGATCAGGTTCCCTTTTTTTTATTTCAGCAATGATTACCATTTATATCATGTTTATAATAATAAGTTTGACTACTTTTCTCTTTGCTAGGGATGAGCATCAGGGAAGATAATGACAGAATGAAGTCATACATGGGGTCATGCATTGATAGGAATACCCCTCACATTTTGAAGACAGGCAAAGACAGGTAAAGATAGAAAAATAATACAGAAAATACATTAATGAGATTAAATAAAACAGCGCAACATAATTTCCCATTGTTCTTCAAAATTTATTACAAATCAATCAAGAAGCTTGCTGCAAAGAAGAAAGTTTCTTGGTTAATTCCTGGGTCACTACAGAAACAGATTTCTGCAGGAAAGCTGTGGATTTCTGCAGGAAGGCTGGCTACAGACATACAAGCGAGTGTCAGTGAGGTCCATCTGGCTCCGTAACCTGTATCTGTTCGGGGCCAGGGAAGGATCCTTAGGGAACAGTTTAACAACAGTGCCTCTAAGGACTGATGCAGCTCCAGGTATATTCTTATTTCTTTTCCAAGCTACAGAGACACTGGGTCATTCATCCTCTCTGCGTATAGAAATAATCCGTCCTTCTCAGTCTTTTCTGTTCATTTTCCAGGACTACTGCTCAGTCTGGGAGATGGGTGGCCTCACCACTTGCTGTACTGAAAGCACCAAAGAGTCAATTAAAGTTGGTGAAAAGGAACTAGTGAATTCACTGGGCCTTTGGATCCAGCTTGCTTTTGTGTAATGAAATTGAAAGGTACAGTTGATTTTCAGAAAGCTGATTAACTCCAATCAGGTAGATAAGCCAACCTATTAAATCAACAAACTATGGCTCATCCCCAAGTGCCCCTATGAACTAAGAACTATAAGGATATAATTTGAAAGTTTTTAATTAATATTTTTGAATCTCTGGTTTAGTTAGGATCTAGAAAATATACAATGATTAATGACTAGCAGTCAAGTGCCCATAAAAATGTATTAATCCCCCTGAGAATGATAAATCTTCTTTAAATGAATAGAGGCTGACAATCAAGGATCACGTGTTCTTCAGACCTTTTGATAAATGTTCTTCCTATTATTTCCAATAAACTTTGATACATGAAACTGGATAATTTATTCTCAGTAATTTATCTTTGTTCTCATGGGTATCAGTTCCTCGCTTTCTCTATTTCCTTCCTAGAGAAACACAGTGGAGGTTAGATTAACATCAGTAACAGTAGGCATCATAGAAATCAGCTGGAAGATACCACGTAAATTCAAATTAATAGCATGGCAGCTGCTTGATTAGATTAGTAAAAGAGGGCTAAAGAACTATGCATTGTGTCTTCTGTACTTTGGAAAATCTGTACATCTCTACTATGAATAATTTCATTTTGTCCTTAATTCACACAAGGCTTCAGTAGCATGCTATATTGCTATGAGTAGTAATGGGCCATGTTATATTATATGTGCTCTACATACCAAGAATAAAAGAGCAAATTCTGGATGCATGGGTTTGACTTTTCTGCTGCATGGAACATGGATTAGAAAGCTGTCAGAGCAGAGAGAAATCTGCCTGTTTTGTTTAGGTAGATTTTCAGAAGTTCACAGCATTTTGCATGTTGTTATTCGTCCATCCGTCCATCTAACCAACCAACCAACCAACCAACCACTTGCTAATTAATAAAAAAATTCTGGCTAAGACTATACTCAGCTCGGAGAGTTTTAAGTATTACCCATCTGCAGATTCTTTTTCAGGTTATATAAAATTAATTGCGTTAATTTCAGTCCCAATAAATAAGGGGGACTAAAATCCAGAACTGCACCTTTTTCACCTTTTTTTTTTTTTTTTTTTTTTTTTTTTTAATTTTGCAAGTGATTAGGAATCTGACCCAGCCATCTCAGCCATTATTCTCCTGCCATTCTTTTCCAGTAGTGGAGCTTTCGCCTTCACAAAATATGGTCTATCTGAAAAAACCCAGTGTACTGCCTCACTATAGAAAATAGAAATCTAGGTGAGATGCAGGGAGAAATCACTCTGATGCCAGGTGATGCAGGCAAGATCATAAATAGAGGAATGGGGCATCTCCGAAGGAGATGCCACCCCTGAATAGACAGAAGTAGGAATGAAAAGAGAAACTTCAAGGTTCTAAGCTGAGCGCTGTAAGGTGCTCGCTCTTAAGAGCAGATTTGGAGGTGTATCTTGGAAGGCTGAAGACAGTGTATGCTTTTTGGGGGTCACTGTTTGGGCAAGGGGATTCTCAGGAATGAAGAGCTTTAAAATGCATATTAAGGTGGGAGTGTAGCTTAAAGGATTTACCAGGATGTGAGAAAACTGCAGAGCTTGCTGCCCTCAGAAAGGTGAGTAGTGGCTTCACTGGGGAGCTGGAGGAGAGACGTCAGGGTTGATTAATGTAGAAAGGATCTGTTTGGGTTGGTAGGTCAGAATACAAAGGATTTGAGATGGAGAAGATGGATCAGTCCTCTATGTAAATTAAACCAAAGGTCAGTTCTTTTCCCAGCTTATATGTCATTTCAGAGGGAAGAAGCTTGCAAAGTACTGTGAACAGGGTGTACTGTGTACTGCACTGTACAGCTGGGAAAATGCTTCAATAATATTCAAACCGCATAAACTAATGTTTATTCCCAGTTTTCACGCCAGCTGTTTCAGCTAGGTATACTGCAGGACTGTAAGAAAGTCTATGATACAATATAAACCACCTTCTTTCTTTTTATAGAGTTAATGGGACAATTTTAAGTGAATTTTCCTACTAAGTAATAAATTTCATTAGGGATTAACAATTTTTTTACTTAGGTAGAACATTTATTCCCCAATGATGGACCGCTTTGATCATTAGAATAAGCTGCCACTACAGTGTTATCATGTTCTTTATCATTTATTCAAGGTTGTTGAAAAAAGACTAAACCTCTTATGAATATTAAGTATTCAGACATGCTTTTTTTATTACCTTCAAACTATTTCTATTAAGGAAAAGTGGGGAAACAATGACCTTACTCTAGTCAGGAAGTAGTACGTGTAAAAGCACATCTCACCACTGTTCTTTCAGCTCTGATGCCAAAACCCAGGGAGGTGGAAATGGAAGATGTGGAGGTCACTTGTAACATGAGGGGCTGTTAACAATTGTTGGCTGCTGCAATTTGTCCTTACTATGGTTAGTAATTAATCATTGAAAAACGGAGACTCAAGATTTTTTTTGTCATCTATCAAAGTAGCTCTGGCACCATTTCATCTCTATGTAAATATTTCAGAAAACAGGATCTGGGGATGGGAATGTATGTTCTTTCATATTGATAGTGCCTTGCTGGTCTGGTTTGATTTAATTTCTTAATGGAAGTGAATGGTTATTTTCTTTATATTACTATGTTCTTGGGGACAGGTTTGTTCTTTTGGAGTGTTGTTTTTTAAAACCTGGATTATTTCCTTGCTCTGGTATGCAACATGTCCCTCAGCAGTGAGCTGAAAGTAAGCCACTGGCGCTGTGTGCCTTGTCCTGGTTGCTCTTGTGACCGCTGAGTTGGAGCGGTCGAAGTGCAACACTGTGCTCAGGGAGGAGATCCTGGACCAGAGGGTGCATTAGCTTGGTGCAGCTGTGACCAACAGCTGCGCTCCCTCCTACCCCTCTCCTCCCAGACTTCACTAAAAACAGCCTTTCACCCCACAAGGAGGGGTCTGGGTTAGCAGCACTGTGTTTCCCATCCTCTGTCGGCGGCAATGGTGCCACTGTTGCCACATGGCTTCACTTCTTGCCTTGGAGTGTCAGAAGTGACTTCTCCAGGGGTCTCTTCCAGAGCTCAAGTTACTGGTGAAAAATGAACTGACCAAATCTGGGATTTTGGAATTAATTTGTAACGGTTTATCCCAAGTTTTATTTCTAGCTCTGATTTGTCCCTACAAACTTTCACCTCTAGTTTTCACCCCAAGTAATTGATATAATGTCATTGCTTCAAAGCATGTTGTTTGCTCAGTAACAGCCCCAATTAACCAGGGGTTACTGACTCTGGCTTTTTAAAATGCACTAGCTGCAGGAAGTACCATGACCCCAATTAGTACAGATATGTTCATGGATCAAAGACCCTGCAGTCAGATTTCTTCTCCTGACTAATCATTAACCAGGAGGAACATGGTGGAGCTACCACTGATTTTTCTTGAGTTACTTTAATGGGATGACCATATGGCATGTACCTTGCTCCTTTCATCCTTAGAGGACTTCCAGAATATTAGTCAGTTAAACCCGACAGGACTTCTGGAAGGGACTTGGATCGACCTAACTGAAACTGAGCTTGAAAATACTTTGGGGTGCAACATATGTCCCATTTTTCCCATCCTTATTGGTTATTCTATTAGCATAAATGTCATGAAGAACAATTTTTTCGTACCTAATTCATGGGAAGTTTTAGAAAAATAACACTGCATCTATGTGTGGCTGAGGGAAGAACCACAAAACAGTTCTTATTTTGGTTTTCTAGATACCTTTCAATATTGAGACGGGGAGGGAGACAAAGTTGTGTTTAAAGGTGAGTGAGATGAAGAACATCTCCTAAGTCTGTGAGTATTTTCTGCCCCTCTGACTGTGTCCTGAGGACACAAGCTTAAAGGGAACTTGAACTCCTGGCACCTTTTACAGGAGCTGTCCCTAAGAGTTCAAGGTGAGTGGAGGTCACTTTAGGGTACAAGTAGTTGAAGTGCTGCCTTGGTATATGCACAGATTATTGTATTTTTGATGGGACAAATAATTTCTAGAGTGCTGGGTATTTCTGTAAATGGGGGGGGGGCTTTCTGATGTGATCACCTAACATTTTTCACAGGAGCAGATAGCCCTTGCTGCATTTGTAGTCAGATCCTCTTTTGAATCACCAGGAAATGCATTCCGTTACCCATGCAGAAAATTAAAAAAACATACACACATCTACAGAGTCATTTATATAAGCACTACAAAATTGTGATTGTCAGGAAGCCTTGCATTAAAACCTTCATTCCTGATTAGAAGATGGCATGCTGAGTACTTCAACCCACTTTACACTTCAAATCAAGCTATTATTAGGGCATCTGTCCGTTCACGCTTTCACTTAATGAGAGCTGTTCTTTAGAGCTGCAACAATGATGCACCCAATATAAACTTTCAGCAAAAAGTATGATTTTGTAAGGTATCTCCTTGCAAAATTAAAAGGTAAATCCTGCTTTTGCAAGGCTTGAATAACACTGAGTACGTTGACGTGAACCTGAATATTGCCATTTTCTCTTCAGCATAACTTTATAACTCTCACATGGAACCTGGCCTATGTTGCATCCCTTTTGGGTTAATGTAATGCCTAGCATCTAGCCTTTGGGATAGTAGAAAAAGCATACCATAGACCCATAGACTTGTTTGGGTCAGAAGGGATCTTTAAAGGTCATCTAGTCCGATCCCCCTGCAATAAGCAGGGACATCTTCAACTAGACCAGGCTGCTCAGCGGCCACTCCAACCTGACCTTGAATGTTTACAGAGATGGGGTATCTACCACCTCTCTGGGTAACTTGTTGCAGTGTTACATCACCCTCACTGTAAAAAATTTCTTCCTCCTTATGGTTTAGGGAGGAAAGAAATATGGGGTCCCAGGGCCGGAAAGCCTGTCAGATTTTTCATCTCCTTTCTTAGTTCAGGGAAAAAAAAAAATGTGCTAAGGATCTTTGCCAAAATGATCAGGGAAGCTGGGTTGCAGGAGGGCAATACAGACAGCAGTGCATGGAGACAGGGCTGCTCCTGAGAGACGGTTTGGCAAAAGCAGCCAGGACCCACTGGAGATAACTCACATGTGGCCACATGAGAGCCGTCAGCTGGGCTGGACTGAGCTTTCTCTGCAGTAGCCCTGGGAATGACCAGGCCTTGTTTTTTTGCAGTGGTCACTGATTTCAAGAGCTTTTCAGTGAGCTTCAATATCCTGCACCGATGTACTGGAGATCACCCAGTGTGAAAAATCACTTTTTCTTAGTGCTCTCAGTACTTTTTTTCAGCATACACTACAGCGAGGTCTGCTCCCACCCCCACCAAATCAGAGCCCTGCAGCCATCTGTGATGTTAGATTTCTCGACAAAGAATATCTGCTCTGCTTGTTGGTGGTAACATTCACTGTCCAAGCATTGTGCTTGGTGGAGCGTTTTGGCTTGTTTCTCCTGCCTCAGCTTCTATGGCGGTATTGCTTATGTGATAGCCAGCATATTGTTTATGTGACAGCTAGCAAAATCACAGGGATTATAGGAACAAGAAAGTGTTACAGAAATAGTACTTTTGTGTCTTGTATTTCTTCATTTGAAGTGGTTTTTAAATTCAGAAAAGTGCAGGGTCCGAAAATGCATGAACTGAATCTACAGCCTACCATGACTAATGTTTTATAAATACTCAGATGGAGACAGACAGATTGAAAAATTGCTGGAGTCAAACGTACGACTATTAAATAAGTTCTCTTGCACGCTCTCAGATCTTTCTTGAACATGATATAGTTAAGGGGAAAACACACTGTCTCTTCGTTGCAGATATAAAAGATAATGCTGTATAAATACATGAGAAATCATTAAATAATATTTACTTTAAATATGTACCTACAGACATTCGTGCAGATAATGCTCATCAAAAAAAATGAGCAGCTTGTTCTTCAGCCATGACTTATTCAATTTTATGTCGCTTGTATTTGAAGGGTGATTTATTCAGAGTTTTTTGCGACACCATTTGTTTTACATTTGAAATGTCAACGGTAACCGAGGTGTCTTCTGTGAAATGTCAACAAAACGAAATCCAGGGAGCCCTCAGGGTGATAAAAAAAGACCTCTGATTCTAAAGTGAGACTGGATGGCACAGATTCGTGTCGGGATGGTACGTTTTGCTCTAGCACCTGATACGTATGGGGACACCTGGACTAGGGTGGGGGTCACTTCGTTATTGATAAGGGCCACTATTCATCAGCACAGCTTTTCATTGTGGTGTGACTTCCAGCACGTGGTGCCTCAAGGAGAGCTAGTGTGGAGGACACTGACCTCTGGCTGCCTTCTTCCTCTGGGTAAGTCTGCGTTTGCGTATTACAGACCTCAGTGCTTCAAAGATGCAAACTGTCAATGTGCAAAGTTTCATTAACTTGCAAGGCAGTAAGACAGAGTCCCCCAGGCCAAACTGCAGATCTGAAAATCATGGTGTAATGTAGAGGTGAATAATAAAATAGTCAAAATGAGAACAGAAGGAACAGTACTGATGGGTCCCATTACTCCTTGCTGAGACTGCTCCAAGTGCCCACTGAAATACCCAGCAACACAGCCGTGACCTCTGGGGAATGGGAACACTCTGGAGCCAGCTTCTCCAGACCTCCCTCTGGGCAGGAGATGTGCTGACATTGTCACAACCGCAGCCTGAAGGAAAAAAGCTGCCACTAGAAAGAAAAATTTTCTCCTCTTAGGAGTTTTCAGGGTTGCAATAGAGTAACTACTACCTACCCCATTGTGTAAGCTTCTGCTCTGCTGCTTCTAAAAGGTAGGATTGTAAGAGCAGTAAGTGTGTCAGTTTTATAGTAGTTTGAATGTATTATTCAATGATCTGACAATGTGGTTTTCTTAGCAGTTATGTTGCTGATTACCTCCATTTTAATATTAATGACCTATTCTGTTATGGGAATTCTCTCTGCTTTAAGAAAGAAAGATAAATACAGATATAAATACAGATAATCTGCAGTTAGCAAGCTTTCTCAGCCTCACTCTATCAAAGTCCTATAGAAGCATAAGGATTTGAACTTGCATGTACTATAATCTGAGGGAAAAGTTCATATATGCTCTGAAAAGCAACACTCTGGGACTCACCCTGCTTCACACGTTGCCAGCTTGTTTCCACTCAGTGTGTAATAAATGATAACGGAGCAAGTCACTAAGAGATAACATAGCTTGCCAAAAGTGTGCAGACATAACCAAATTAAGGCACTGTGCACCCTTAAGTTTTCAGGCTACGTTGGTAACACTAATGAACTTTTAATAGTTGAAAAGTCTAGAACAGTTTAAGCTTTTCTTTTTTAAACAAACTTTGAGCAACCTTTCCTCAAATTAAACACAGTTCCCTACCTCTTCTTACTTTTGCAATAGATTTTTTTCCTAGGCTGGACTCAATAATGAATTATTTCCTCTGATTCATGGGTAAAGAATACTTCCTCAAGTCTTTTTCAGTTTGACACTGAAAACGAACCCATAGAGTGGAGATCCAGGCTGAGTCAGCTTTCACATCAGTTTCTGTGAAAGAATCATCCTTATTTCCAATTATCCAAACCAGTGGCTGCTAAAGTATTGATGCTTCTAAGCTACAGACATCAGAAATTAGTTACTGAGGCAAATTGCCTTGCTGTGCTTCCATTTTCAAATGTAATTCCACTGAAGGGACACTTGATTGTCTCATTAAGTCCTTATTTCAAAGGGCGAATCAACATGGAGAACTTTTCTGGACATGTAGTTCTGTTGCACAGTGCAGTTTTATGGGGGAGGCATTAAAGAAATCAAAATATTTTGATTCTGTCTGAGGCCACTATTTGATGTCTCTCTGAGCAGGTCTTCTCAAGCATCTGGGCTTATCAAGATGAGCTGACAGACCTTGACAAGCATCGATTTTTTTATCTCCAGTAATGAGCTCAGGATCAGTGTGCAGAATTACTGTGATTAAGGGCAGTATTTGTGCACGAACTCCAGAGCTTCTGCCCTAAAGCCAGCCCAGACAGACTATTTCTGGTGCTTCTAGAACATTTCAGGTGGGAAATCAGTGAAGGATCTGTGGGTAGTGCCCCATAAATTACTTTGTTTAGCCTTATTCTTGTGCTTCTAGCTTCCTGAATTAGGCACCTAATTGTCTGTAAAATGTGTTAAGAAAAAATGAAAGCGACAAATCAATGCCCTCATTGGGCAACTGCCATATACTGGTGGAGACACTGTGTAGACAAGTGTGGACTTAGTGTTATCTGCCAGCAGGTCAGATGTCTATATGTGTGGCTAAGAAGGAGCCCACACCCTGCTCAGCACGTGTTGCTCCTTGAAGGAAATGGTCTGAACTCAGTTTCTTCTGATAGGAGAAATGCAGTGACTAGGGGAGACCTCTTCTCATCCTGTACCCTTAGCCAGGAATGCAGAGTCACCTGGGCTAAGATTGAGCATGTCACCCTGCCTGCTCTAATTATAGATGGGGGTTTGAGCCCAGCTCTTGGTAAGAGCTGTAAGGAATGGGACAGCTTGGGTGAGGTGCCCAAAGTGTGTGTCCTGCTCTGAGATAGTCCCCAGGGCCCTGAAGGATGCCTGGACAGGGATGTGCTGGTTCTGTTGATCCTGTTCAGCATCTCACATGCCCTGTACCAGCATTTAGAGAAGCTGTAGAACTTCATATGTGAAGAATTTTGACAAACAGGAGTGAGAAATCTCTGGGTTAGGCAGCATCTCGGAGATGTCTCAGAGGAGCTGGGTGCTTACGTCTCTCTGTACATCTAGCCTTAGGTCATGCACTTTGTTCCACAGCTGTTCTCAAATGTAGTAACTTCACCAACGTAATAAGTTGGAGTCCCTAGTGCTGTTTATATCTACTGCATGAACGTAAAAGAACGTAAAGTGCACCTGCACTTCCTCATCGCACTCACCCAGACAAATAACATCCTCACACTTGCAAACCATTCCGAGCTGCCCAGATGGCTGCTTTGCTCGCAGTTACCATGCCTATTTCCTGCATGTGTAGGGTGTGTGGATGTGATTGGGACACTGTTCTTCCAGAGGTAGCTCATAAAGTACTGATGACCGAAAATCCCATCAGCGTTTATAGAGAAATAAATGCTAGTCATCTAGGGTCCCCATAACGGCAGCTCCATGGATTTGTTCATCCCATCCTAAAACGGACAGGTAGAACTTTCTGTCAGAAGACTTCATGTATGGGTTTAATGCGATTTGAATGGGAATCACTAAAAATAATAATAGCAATGCTGCCAAAAAAAAAAAGGATTTTGGGTCAATCTATCTCAGGCTTGTTAATTATTCACTTTCCTTGATTTACTTTTCTAATTTCTATTTAATGGCAGACATTTTCTTTCAGTGCCTTAATTAGTCCATCCATAAGTAAGGTTTGGCTCTTACATATTGAAGGAATATCACAGTAATCCTTATTATATTAATTTTCACCGTAAGAGCAGTCATTTCCCTAATTTGAATCCATTCTTTGTTTATGAAAGTTTGGCTTAGAACTTTTATGTAATATATGGTTTTAAGAAATGACTGCTTTCCATTTATTTGGCCATGCTTCTTCAATAATACTTTTGAAACTTCTCAAGTTTTGAAACATTTGCACTTTAATCTGTACTTTATGCTTAAGAGAAAATCAGTTTTGCTTGTAATCCAAGCAGACCTTTGTTTTCTCTTTAAAAATGTCTTGAGTTAAAAAGAAACAATGATACCACCATCTTCCCGAAGCTGGGGCAAAATCCCTGTACTCAACAGACAAGGCTATGGCTTTCTAGAAAGGATTGAAGATGGAATCATGGAAGTTACAAAAAAAAAAATCCACAATACGTCACTGTAATGAAACCTGAAATCTATCATTGGTATCTCTAGGTGTCTCCATTAGCCAGGTTAGCTGCACATGTATATAGCTAACATTATACACACAGACAGTGCTTCATTCAAAATATATGACTTTTAGGATATTTCTAAGGTGAGAGGTTCAAGAGGGAGAAAAGTTGGGCTTGTGCAAAACAGGCAGGATGGGAGGTGGGAGACTAGTGTTTATGAATTAACTGCCTATGATAAGTGCATTATATAGTTAATATCTAATAATACCTTATCAAATGTAAGATGAAGTTCCTGGTATGATGAAGTAGCTATGCCACGCACCTGAGAAAATCCCTCCAAGGCTGTTGCTTCCTTTCAGTTCTCTGAACCCTTCAGAGCATTTGAATTAATGAGGAGCTTTCCCATTGGACGTTGACAGAATAAAGCCCATCTGTGCATCTGTGTATATTCCCACAGAAAGCTGCAAACCAAATTCTGGGGATGAGAGAGAGGGAGGGAGGGAGGGCGAGAGAGCGAGCGAGCGAGCGAGAGGGAGGGAGGGAGGGACGTTTGGTTTTAGGTTTTACCTGCATGCAACTAAAGATGCCTATATTAATATATATTTTTAAAAACACTTTTTATTTTGATCTTAACAAAATAAAATCAATAGAATTAAACATGTGAGAAGGACTGCATAAAGTAACTGCTAAATTCTGGAAGCTTTTTTCATACGTCTGATACAAAAGGATTGAGAAATATCCTCTACGCAACCATATTCCGGGTTTTCAAGTCAATTTCTTTCAGCAAATATCCCAAAGTCCTGCAATAATACTGTTTAGAATTCAAAACTAATGCCATCCATTCAAATCAAGGTAAAATGTTGGGAGATATGACTCTCTAAATTTTATTTTATTATTTTTTTTTTGTGTCAGCATGGCTTGTGTGTTGCAATATACTGGCAAAGATAATGAAATAAATTCCCTTGTATTTCTACTGCCAGGCCCTGCCTCCAACTGAGCAAACTGTCCAGAAGGTGGGATTCAGTGGACTTCTTGGTATGTGGCAAAAGGAGGGACAATATTAGATTCAGATAACAGAGAAAAAATTTTAATTGAATCCAGCTATAATCCTTTCAAAATCACTATTCCTTCTGGGTTGGAAGGAATTGTTGGTTGATGTTGATGTTGGTTTGCAGTTCCCTGTGGGAATGTGCTCTATAAAGACTCCCAGTTCCTTGCTTTAGTTGGCTTCTTCCACGGGAAAAGTCTATTCATTTAGCTGCCCTGATTGCTGCAGGAAACCGGAAGCAAAGCAATATTATTTGACTTTCATGTTTTTTGCTTTTGGCCAGCAGCCGACGCTCTCATTGTTCAAGCCATTTCCTACAGGTTCAGTGCAAGACTTGGGTCAGACCATTAGTGTTAACTTAAGTTAAAGTCTAGTTCTGAATCAAATGAGGTCCATTCAGGTCCCTCCATCAGGTGGATGTGATCTAGCAGCTAACAAGGAGCTGCAGGCAGAGTAAGATTTGAGAAAAATCACCTCCTTCAGACACCACGTCTCCTTTCCCCGTCTCTGGGCACTTGATTTTGGCTATGACATTACGATGAAGTACAGGACTGGAGCAATAAGGGCTCTTTGGCAATCAAAATCAGGTGACATAGCATCTCTGTCCAGGAAATCCCATCCTAAACCTTTCCTCCTGAGAGAAGCAGGCAGGCTGAGATTAGACTGCAACAATCACAGAAACACCGAGATGATGAACAAGCCCTTTCTAACCATTAGAGGACTGGCTTTTTACACATTGCTGCAACATACAAAGTATTATGTCAGTTATTTTGAGAGGTGAAGGTTAGCAGCTTGTTAGATGGAGCAGAACTTGGGGCCTACATTGATAGCTTATGAGTGGAGTCATGCTGCCTTCATTGGAAATGTGAGAGCAGGAATTTGTGCTTGGCACCCTACCCCCCACCCCCATTGCAGCTGTGTGGAGTAGGCGAGGGGATGCCGGCTAGTTGGGCAGCCCCAGGACTTATGGGCCACTTGGCTTTGCAGTGGTCTGCGGTCAGTATGCAAACTTCCTGATGGACACTGTGGGAACCTAGGGAAAGGGAGCTTGCAGGCCCAGAGTATTAACCTCAGTTCCTTTCACTCTGTCTGGTCCTAGTGGAAAAGAAAGTAAAGGCAAGACAAAAAAGTCATCCATTTATACAAACACACTATGGCTGGAGCTCCTGTCATTCTCTTAATTGTAGATTGCACCACTTTTGCAGAAGGCTAGATTTTTCTTTAAAAACAAAGTTGAAGACCTTCGGGGTCAAAAGCATTTGCAATTGCACTTTTCTAATCTTTTTTCTTCCATTCTTGTTAGTTTAGGAAAACATAAAAAGATTTTTGTTTAAATGTAATTACCAAAGAAATCTAATTCACCTCAGGTTGGAATTTGAGCACCTGGATTCAACTCAGATGAACTTTTAAAGATCTATTCATAATGCCTTAAAACATTTGTATATGAGGAATGCTTTTAGTTTTTTCCACTTCTTCCAAGAATGTAAGCATCCTTTTTATTTAACTGGGGGCCTGTTTTCTCCTTGATGTATCTTCTTATTGAGAATTCTAAATCTAATGATTTTTCTCATGCTGACAAAGAGAATAAAAGGCTCTGCACTGTTTTTTGTAACATTTCGAAATCTCAAGCAAACCTGAAAACTGCAAGAAGCCACTTTAAAAGACTTATATTAAATAAATGCTGCAGCAGGATTAGGTCCTTCTCCCTAAAGAAAAGCAAAATAAAATGAAAAAAAGACTCTTCAAATAACCACTGAATTTCCCCAGATGGAGAAGAAACACTGACCGTTACCTCCAAGGCTATTTATATTAGTCAAGGTGTTGAGCCCTAAGAACCTGAACATCTTAGTGTTTTGAAATCAAATGCAGGGCCTTAATTTTACCTTGTGTCTAACCAACAGTATTGTAAGTTACCCAGCATGCTAACAACTGCGATTCAAGCAAGATGCATTGCAATGAAAAAAACCTCTCTCACCACTGACTCTTATTCCCAGGTATCCATATACTGTACGTACATCTGCTCTTCACATCCAGTCAAAATGTTTCCCTGCGCACTCTAACAAACACATGTTCCTTGCTACACAAATCCCAACCCACAAAAAACGTGAATGAATTCCTTGTGGTGTTGCTCCTTCATACCTGCAAGTATCCCCTTCCGATCGTCCCTTGGTTTTGTTTTTTGTCATTGTGACAGTTGCTAACAGAAACCGCTAGAGCGAAGGTTTATAACAGCTTGCCTTATACCCTCTTGATTTTTTTTTTCCGTACACATACAACTTTCTCAAACTTCCTGTTATGAAAAAAATTTTCCCAGGCTCAGTTATATTCAAAAGCAAATTTATTTGGAAAGTTGCAGTAAAGTCTTATAAGTGGCTTGTAAACGAGGCGAGAAAGAGGAGCATAGGAAACTTGGTAAGGTCACAGGACATGATCCTGCTCCCACAGACGTCAACAACTATGTTCCCAAAGTCTTCCCAGAGGATCTAGAACCAGGGACGGGGCTGTTGCTCTGCATTCCTTGTATAGACAGAGTTGCCAATTAATCTTGGTGTAAGACCAGTGCAAAGTACAGTCTCAAACCCAACAAGGCAACATGAGCGGGTACAGACCACTAGGTTCTGGGTGAACCACTTAATTAATCACGAGAACCATTAGTGCAATGTTTCTTAGTTGATTCTCACTCAACAAAGCACAATCCAGAAAACTTGCCTGATTAACATGGGTCAGAGAAAGAAGAACATCCACCAAACCCTTTTTTCGCATCTCTCCATAACTTTGCTTTTTCCTAATACAGGTTTATTTAAAAAAAGAAAACCATCTGAAAACCCAGCAACCAAAAAAAAAGCCCTTCTTCCCTGTGCAGAGATCAGCACTCTCTCAGTCTTGGTGCTGGAACTAGACTCTGCTTGTGATCGAGGAAATAAGCTTGTTTTCATCTATACCTGTGTTGTGTCAAGAGTCTGTTGCAAAGTTAGCTTCATGTTCTATGCAAGAAAGATTTTGCAAGTTTAACATGTCACTTTTGCTAATGCAATTGTAACCCTCTCTATTTTTGTGCATTATCCCCTTCTTTCAGAAGAGAGAGTTGCTTCTGCCACACTGTGTGCTTTATTTCACAACTGACGCATCCAGCAGAACCAGGGAAGCTCATGATTGGGCAAAGGTAACAAAGTACATGAGTGCAAGGTATGTATCTAAGTATCCAAGATACAGTTCAAGCAAGCAAGCATGCCTGATAAAGATTTTGAATCCCTAACTCTCTTCAGATCTGTGAAAATCCTGATTTACAAAAATAGGAAGTGTGTTGCATCCAAAACTGAGTGTAAGTATCAGGACCACCCAGAATCCAGAAGCATGTTGGGAGGATAGAGTAAGGACAATGCCAGACTCCTGTTTTAAAAGGAATTGCTCTAAGTTCCCTGAAGGTAGCTAATTCAGGAGCTACTGGTTAAGGCTAACAGGGACAATGCAGGTAGAGAGTGACAGAACTGCATGGAAATCTCTGCCTTTTGATTCACTTCGTTTGAAAGGATGCTGCAATCTGCAACGCAACTAGCAGTCTACTATCCCTGAACGATGGTAACTGCCAGATCGACTTCCAGCTCCCTCATTGCTTGGATCAGGATGTTGCAAAAGAAAACCCTTCGATCTTGTCACAGCCACTTGAGTGTATGAGGCAGGGTGAACGCAGGCTGTCTTAGTCTCTAAAATATATAATGCTATAGCTGCTGCATCTGCTCCTTCTTTTAGTTTAGTCATTCAAACATCATGAAGAAGCCCTTCTTGCTTACAAAACATGTATAGTTTGTACTGTAAGCAAGGACTATACATATCATACTCCAGTATCTTTTTTTCTATTCAAACATTTTGAGTAACTGTGATATAAAGAGATGCTGGCAGGCCTCCAAGAAGAATTCAGGATGGAAGTTAAACAGCCTGAGTTGTTATGGTTCAGCAAACAACATCGCTTTTGTCTGGTGGGTCCTACAGTTTCTTAATTTCTGGACGTAGAACAGTAATGTCTCACAGCTGGGTGCCTTTGGCTTGCTATAAGTGCCATCAAGACGGGGCACCGAGTCCATGGACTCCAGCTTGGAAACCATGTGCTGTGCCAGCGGGAGCTGAGACAGATACATGTCTCGCTGCTACCAGAGGTTATTTAATACGTGATGATCATAGAACCACATGATCTTCCTGGGTCTTCCTGAGTTCTTTCTCCCAATAAAGGCAAGATCAAGAAGAGAAATGATGATGCCTCTCTTGAGTCTTGTAAGGTGAGAAATTAAGTGATGACCCTTGGGGATGATAAAAAAAAAAAAGGTAGGGAGGAGACTTTCTGTTCTGTCGTAATTTGGGACAGTGGTCTGGTAGAGGAATCTGTGTAGGCTTAGCAGAAGCCTGTGTAGAACAGCATCCAGGAGGCACTTCTGCACTCCCACCCTTCCCTGGAGCATAAGTGTTTCACTGGTTCGTGCCAATTAATGGTTGTAAACACCTGTCAGTCATTTGGTACCATATGATTCCCCTTGACAATCAGGATTTTTCCTCTGATAGATCAGCTCAGTTCTTATGTCTGCAATTGTACGTGGCAGTATAACCTGTATTTCTTCAGTTTTCATCACGGCTAATAGTTCTTCCTGCTTTCAGTCCTGAAGCCTCATTTGTAGTAGATGAATGCAATTAGACTTCTGGATTTAGTTGGCAGGTGAAAGGATCCTGGTGCACAGACTGTATTTCAACTTGTAAAGACATTAACAGTCCTTCAAAATAAAAGGCACTAACGAAGCAAGGCTAACCAGTACTCCTTCAGAATAATACAGCACTTTCAGTCTTGCTGTTCCCTTGCAGCTTCTTCCTTTAAGTGACTTAAAAAGCAGCTTCTGAGGGTGTTTTTATCCATGCAACTTGCTCAGAGGCAGTACATTTCTGAAGGAGTTAATGAGGTTCTCAATTCGTCTGCCAGTCTCATCTCCCACCCCAACTTCTCGAGAATAACATAGCTCAGATTAGTGTCATCTTTCATTATCCTCCCTGGGAGCTGGGACAGGTCATCCCTCCTCTAAGCAGAATAGGTAATGAAATATTTATTCAGTTAAATTATCTAAGCTGGAGTCCAGCATGCAGATGACGAGGATGTAGAAAGCAGAGTACGTTCGCATTCATGTCTGTGTGCGTGTGTGCGTGCATGCAGACTGCAAAAGGATGGTCAAATGCTTCCTTGGGTCACAGGGCTGCATTTAGCCAATCTCCAAAGGTTTGAATGGCCTTTAGGTGTGCCAGTCGCTGAGAACTGACGAACTGAGCTGTGCTGGGATTTCCAACACTCAGCTGTGTGGGCCACAAGGATGACAACTCCTCTTTGCCATAGTGTGACTGCCGCTAACCTGGCGGGGGTTATGCAATGGACTCGTTGTTGTGGCACTGCAAAGGGCAGATCACGCTCCAGCAGGCTGTTAAGCTCAACCACCAAACTGATGGGCTGAGCTCTCTCTGTTGGATATGCTCAAGGCGCGCGCATCCTTCACGAATTTTTGCTGTCACCAGCAGTCATTGAGAGCATCTGAATGACCCGGATACTATTCTCATTTTACATATCTTCCTAGAGATAAATCTAGTTGATTCAAATTTTGATCATGGGAACGAGAATGGGTAGGAAAGATGAACTTTCTTATGCTGGCTGTTCTCCAGCATCACGTTAAAGATGTCTGTAAACAAACCAGCCTTTTCCTTAACTCTCTCTCTGACATTTGAGAGGCTAAAAAAATGACAACTTTAGTTTGTCAGTAAACACAGTGTCTATAGCAGCTGGCAATATTCCGTGTGAAAAGAATTTATATGAAAAAAGAATCAAACCCCTGCCATCTCCAAGGGTATGATATTAAGGGGGTAGATGCCCTCTGTAGATGAGCCTTTGGAGTTGTACTGGTTTGGAAACTGTCCTACTGAGTTGGCCCTTGCTGTCATACAATTAACTATCTGAGGAAGGGAGATTCATGCCACTGCTTTCCTCTGCTGCCTTGTACAGGTAAGAGTATCTTCCGCCTTTGTCTTATTCAGTGAAAAATGTAGCATATTACCCAGAGGCTGAATAACCTTCTTTCAGTGACATTGTGCTAGAGGAAATTTCTATTCTTTGTTTTTTCCTCTGTCCTTGGTTCCACATCATGCATCATGAGAACAGGAAAAGGATCTCCTAACACTTCTAATTCCACTAAAGCAATTTCTTCTCTCAGTGGTGGTTTAGATTTGTTTTGGCTTGCATTCAGGCAGACCAACCGCATCGCACTTTTGGGAACCAGACTTTGAGATTTTGAGAGCTGTCTCTGCTTAAGAAAGCACCGTGGCAGTGTTTGCAAACCTGTGTTTTCTCAGGCTTCAGGAAATAAAGACATGTCAGAACTCACCTTTTAAATCAAGCTCTAATTCACCTTCTAAAATAAGATCTGACCTGTGGTTTCTAGATGGGGAATGAGGGAACTCTTCTTTGTCAAGATACTACTTCAAAGGAGTGATCATTTGGAGGGGCAATTGCCTGAGGGCCAATCTCTTTTCCCTTACTATCACTTCACACCACAGTGGCACCTTTTATTGCCCTTGCGTGAGGTTCAGTTTGCACATGGAAAGGTCTAACTATCCATGTCAGACATGCTAACATGACCCTACAGATGAGGTCCACAATGCTTATATCCCAGAGATTTCACTGGAGCTAAGTGCCTAAATAATTGTGGGTCTGGGTCTGTACACCTAAGAAAGATTTCAGCTATTGTTAGCTTCAGCCTCCACATTCTCACTTTCTTTTGTTAATTCGAGTCAGCAGTTTAGAGAAATGTTTAATGCCCTATTTCAGACTCAGTGAACCAGGGTTGTGACAGCCTCTTGCAATGATTTACCACTGAGTGGTGACTGTGTTATTGTTCCGTAAGCCAGGGCTTTTATTTATTTATTTATTTATTTATTTATTTATTTATTTATTTATTTATTATTTTTTACCAGCATTCAGAAATGCAGTCCTGAAAACTGCAAGAACTGTGTGTGGCTGCGAGTCAAACTGGATTTAAAACCCAAATTTTGCTTGTGAGCAGGGCACCTCAAAAAATTCAATCAAATCAAAGGTCACCTGCGTGCTTCATGCAAGGACGTTCAGGTCTACTCCACAACCCACTGGTTTCACTGGCTGTGAGATACAGAAATACAGAGATATTTGTATTTCTGCATACAGAGATACAGAAAACCACATTGTTGATATCCCAATGTGGTATCCCAGCCCACAGACCACATACCAGCGGCTGATGGCATGTGCCTTCTGATGCTTTGCCTTGCTGCAGCCCGGAGCCCCTGCTGCTCTCCCTCCCTTCATAAAGGGACTCCTGCTGGGCTGGTGATGTTTGTTAGCTCACCAAAATCACAGAGCTGATCCTCGGCTGCACGAGGCCTGCTGCTGAGAGGCTGCCTTCTGCTAGTGGAGTGCCACAGGGTATGTTGCAAGCTTTCCATATTAATGGCATAGCATGAGGCTAAGCAGCGGGGGCTGCTGCCTGAGGACCTTTGAAGACACCAGCACTTCTACTTATTCATTCTTCACCTGCTTTTGTTATAAGATCATCAAGAATCTTTTCACTGGGCCTGAGAGCCTCAGCTTTGCCATCTTTTATGAGGAGGACTTGATACCTCCTGCTGCCTCGTCTGCCCCATGTTGTGGTCACATCATAGGAGGACAAGACATCCCCTTCAGGCACGTTTTTTCACTGTTTGTGCAGGTAAACAGTGAAATCTGTTTGGTCTTTTGTGTGTGTGTGTGCATATTTATGGTAAATGTAAATGTCTCCACTGAGTATTGGAGAGTTACAGCTGTGCAAAGGAATTGGACCTTCTAAACTATCTCCCCACTGGGGTTTTTGGCTGGTTAAGCATTGCCTGTAGCAGTAGGTAGTAATAGCTACCTTCTGAGGAAACATGCGTTTCTATCAATAATACTTTGTTTGTAGAGCTTGCTGCTTAATTGACTTCAACTCTGGGGTCAGATTGAACTGTTCTGTTCAGCCAAGCAAGAGAAGCTGGTCATACTTCAGTCAGCATATAAACTCTATTGGCTGCTGCCTTGCATGAAGCCAAGAAAGAAATCAATGCAAAACAGGAGAATGATGGAAATTAGAAGCTGTCCTCCTTCCTGAGATGTGGTGTCCCCTTGCACAGCTGTTGTGTTTAACACAAGTGTGACGTGTAGGCACCTGGAGTTGTAGGAGAGTTGAAAGGCTGATGCATTTCTAGACACTAGCTTTCAGCACTTCAATGCCATGACACTGAACTGCCCTCCAAACTTCTGTCTTCAGATTTGAACCTGCTGAAAGACTCTGATCTCTCCCTACTTTTTGAAGTTGCTGAATTCAAACCCAAGATCCATAAACTGTTCAAGCACTTGCCATTCGGGAGGAGGAAACACATTGATGTTATTTGGGATCAACAGCAATTTGGAGTGGAGACTATAGTTGAGGAGAGAATGAAGATACAGGGATTTCATAAGAGGAAAAGACAATATCCATTTACAAGAAGTGGACTCAGTGGTGAACACCTTGCTTACACACAGCATGATTCTGCTGTCTTCATCAAACGATCAAATGGAAAACAGCTGCAATAATCAGAAGGTACAGATCCTGGGAAGCACACCTGTTCTCTTTTTGCAGGATAAGTTCCACAGGAAGTACCAGACCTCTGGAACAACCCAGAGAAAAAGCCTCTCAGATTCAAGCAATTTAAATTCAATGAATGTGATTTGGCTTGTAGTTATTTCCCTAGGAAGTAATGAAAGAGGTAATTAAAGACTGGACAACTACCTTAAGTAAAGCATTATTCATTAGAGTAAAAGCATTTCAGGTGAAGTGTTTTCAGGCCATGAAAGTCAGCTCCATGCCTTTCTCTGCATCTCTATGGCTGCCCAGTTCCAGAGGGGAGAATGAGACAACTTTCTGAAGATCCCATCACAGGCTGCTTCTCCCAGATGCCTGAGAAGGAGAAGACTTACATTAGAACATGTGGAAAAAGCCAGGAAGCAGTAGGATCTCCCTGCACTCACTCCTTTCCAACAACATTACTCCCTGATTGCAAGCATCAGTCTCCCCAGCCTTGCTCCCCTAGCCTCCTATGCCATCCCCAAAGGCCCGCCCTGAACTTTCATCTGGTAGAGCGGTGGCAAAAAGCGTCCTTCAGAGAAGAGAGCTGTTCCCTGAAGAAGGTGGATGCCCCTGAGTGGAAGAGCTGGGGGGTGTTGATTGGACGCAGTGAGGTTGGAAAGGAGTCATCCAGGGGGACTCTTTGACAATGGAGTTTGATTAGCACCTTGCTTTTGAGAAAGCAAAAAATATTACCCATGTCAAGAAGAGTAAGTCCCAGCCATGTAATGGGCAGTGCACCAATGGCAACAGCAGAGCAGGCAGCAAATTGCTTCTCTGAATTGAAGTGGAACAACAGTTGCCATTCAGTCAAGGAACTGGGCAATTTGTAACTTCCTAAAAGTGATTTCCCAGAAAAAAGAGCAACAATTAAAAATATAAGAAAACACTTTAGTTAAATTTGCCAGTGTGAAGATAAATAGTAGCATAACAGCATCTGGCTGTGTCTTGGGAAGGAGTAGCCTGTCGACCACCACATTGTGCTTTTATCACCGAGAGGCATCAGAAGTAATCAGGAATTAGATCAGGTTTTCAGCATTGTAACTGTGAGAAGGTTTCACCTCTGCAAATCAGTGCAACAGTACAATGAAAATACAATTAATATCCTCTAGTAATTCCCCAGGTGAATATAGGCAATAAAATTATTAATGTTTCAAAACAATTAAGCCATAATTAAATTAGTAAACTTTCCGGGTGCTTTTGCCATTACTACTGACTGACTCCACCACTGGAGTTTATTAAGAACATTTTTAAGTAGGACAAACGTCAGCAAGGAATAATTCAGGTAGAGTTGATCTTGTCTTAAGGGAGAAAGCAGGACCAGATGACATCTTGAGATCCCTTCCAGACCAGTTTTTCTTCTAAAACATTCTGAAAATCTGTTTTCTCACATCACCAGTAAATTGCATTCATTTTGCATAGGTAGAAATGAATATAGCAGCTTTTTTCAATAGGGAAGTCAGTCTCTACTGCATTCAGATCAGGTCCATTCTTACCTTCTAGAGATCAAGATATTCAGACACCTGAAAAATATCTGACTTTGATGTAATGCGGGCTGCTTTGCAGATTTTTAATGAGAAAACCTCCTATTTGATATATTCTAGCTCTAAAAAACTAATTGATGAGTAAGCTTAAAACATACACTAAAATATTCTTCCTATGGACCGATGTTATTTTCAGTCTGCCCATTTACATTCTTTCTTCTTCCACCTTTCTTAGCATTTCAATTGCAGTTCATCTTGGATGAATAAGAAGGAAACACTTTTTCAGAAGAGTAAATCATCATTTTCTTGGTGTAAAATAATTTTTCTTTTTGTAAGCAAACACAAGCCTAGCAAAAATCCAAAGGTGCTCTTCATTATTTTTTCCCATATTCTCTCTGACAAGATGAATTTTTGGATTTACATTCATTAAGATTTTACATAAACAGAAAAGAAAAAGAGCAAGTTGTATACAAGTTCTTCATAATCTGTTAATCATCTACAAACTGACCTTAAGTACTCTTTAAAACATCCCTATTTGTGAACAGTAGGAAAAATCAGTATACGGAACAGTACCAAACAGTAGTAATGACTCAGAACAAGCCAACTAGCTTTAGTTTTTGTTATTTTGTGTGTGGTTTTGTTTTTGTTTTTTTTTTCTGTGTGACACTTTTTCTGTGTTTGCAGGGTCTTGGTATTGCCATCTTGGACCTTCATTTAGAAAAAAGTCATAGAGCGCCAAGTCTGAGTAAGTGGTATGTCCCCAGCGTTGCTCAAAACATTCATGTAGAGTAAGAAGTGGTTTTCGAAATTCATTAGGAAGAGTTTTTGTAAACGGAATCAGTGACAAATTTAGATTTTCAGAGGGGAATTGGATGACAGGAACAGGTTTTCCAAGAATAGCTTAATTGAGGGGTTTGGGTGTCTGTGTGTCTGCTCATGGAAGTCAGCTGTTGAGTATGGAGGCTGGTACAACTGCGTAGGGACATAGGGACTTATGCCCTCAGGTCTGAAGATGCAAGAGGATGTTAGCAGGCACAGATGGCTGAAACCACTGTTTGGGGTTATTCTCCAAGGGTAAGTTGGGTAACTGTGTTCTGGACATGCATAATTCCCTCTCCTTTGTAGGTAAAAGAGTTTTGGAGAACTTTATCATTTGCAGAGTGTAGTTGCCCTTCAGTGGAGAGTATCACCATGTATAAGGCGTTGTGTGCATTGCCAGGCAGCACTCCAGGAGAAGTAGGGGCATGGGTAGATTAAGGAACCACAAAGGGGGAAGAGTATGGATCCCTCTGCAGGGGACTTCTGATTTTCCCCTATAAATGTGAGCTGATGTTCTCTCTCTCTCCCTCTCCTACATGGACAACTTTGCATTGCACGAAGCATAGAGATATAGATAGATACAACACTTTTCACTCATTTTTTTAAAGCTTAAAATCACTAAGTGATTCATAAAGTGCATCAGAATTCATTTGATATATTCTTAAGTGCAGTGAATTGCAGTGGTGCCTTTCACAACAGACTAGTTTACAGATCCACAGAAGAGAGAATGGTCCACCTCCTTCTGTGGAGCATACAGGATTTTGTCATGTAGACCTGGTACCAACAGGTAGTTCTTTGGGCCATTGCCAGGTTATATCTTAGGAGGAATTCAAGGGCTGAATGACTGAGATTATTAACGATCCTTTTGTTTTCGTCATGGCTACAGTACAGAACAGTTACCCTGAACAAAAGCTGCCAAAGCTAAGGAGAGATATACCTTTTCTTTTCAGGCTCCCTCTGACCTTGCCCTTCCCTTACAAGGATATTTTGTAGAGTGATGGTATGTCTAACTAAAACAAAAGAAAAGTTCTTTGCTTTTGTAGCTAGACACCCACTTCAGACAATCAAAGAAATCTTTTATTTAGCTTGATGTTAAACTGGATTGCTGTGGAAAACAAAATCACTTGCCTTGAACACCTTGATTTGTGATCAGATCCTTACCCAGCTTAGGAAATTCATCAAGTGAGACAAAATTTACTGGGGGGACACTGTGCATGAGGGAGGTCTTGCACAGGAAATTACAGAGTTGCCTGGAATTTTAGGAAAATGCAGATACTGAGCTATCAGTGTGCCTGATTAATTAACATTTGTTTATGTTCTGTTTCTTTCAGCCTTGTTTCAACACCCCAGAACTGATTCTAATAAAATCCCTTTGCGAGTTCTTTTTCCTTCCACACACTTAACTCATGATTGCAAAAATCATTACCACTTTTGATTATAATCTTTAATTAGCAGGAAAACATATGTGCTGAATTATTTAGTTAGTGTTCATTTTCATCATCATGTTTTGATGGCTTTTGCATTAATAAATCTTTTGTAGACCCAGAGACCCTGGATAGCTTTGGATGGAGTTGTTTAAGGACTTCTGTTAAACACTTTGCCTTCCAAGGACCTTAAAGCACCATGTGCTACCCAGGACTTTTCACTCCCAGGTGAATTTCCTGATCACTAGCTTGTCTCTTCTGCTCACTTTATAGCTTAATGAATCTTTAAGAGCTTTCCTTCTCAATGGAACAAGTTCAAAAGGAGCGAAGATAATATCTCTGCACAGCCTGTCATGAGAGAGTGGTTGTGTGGCTTGAGGCCAAATTCATCACTTGTCTGTTGCATAGCCTTCTGGATTGGTTCTGGAGCTGCTCAATTGGTTTTCCAAAGAGAAAAACTTTGAATATAGCTTATTTTTGATGATGTTCTCAAAGGAGCCTTTACTTGCCTCATAGAAGTGCCTCAGGGTTTCTATGCTCACCATATTTTGGTGAGTGAGTAAAATGGCTCAAAGTATTCTCAGAAGGGCCCCAACATCTCTGCCAAGGCCTTTGGGGCTATGGACAGCAGAAGTTAAGGGTGTCCTATAGGCTGGGCCAGCCTACATAAAGCAAAGACTGCATCCTGCAACGAGCTTCACATGGGAGGACACCTGGTTTTCTGCGCAAAGCCATGCTAGACCCAGTGGGAGTCCCTGCCCGTGGAATTCACTGCCAAATTGTAATGTAAGAAAAAAAGCCTCTTTGAGCAGACCCATTCTTGTTATTTAAGACACTATGCAGTCCCTGCTTGTTCAGGTCCAAGGTCGTTGTCCGAGTTGGCATGTAAGGCTGAGTACAGCTGCTAGTGAACCAAAATTGCTGAAGTTCTCTGCCACTATCTCAGTCTATCAAGATTTTAGTCTGTGGATAGGATGCAGAGGTTTAGGTTTTGTCTGAATATTGTTTTACTGTGATTTTTCTACCCAATTTGATGAAATTACAGTGTTTATAATTGCCAGCATTGTGGGTAGATATTTCTTAGTGCATGTAATTTATCAACTTTAATGAGTAAATAAGCACCTAACCACTGTGGCAAGAGATGCTCCCCAAGTCTTTAAGTAATAAAAAATAATACAGCTACAATGGAGCTCTCGGACTGGAGCAATTGCCCCATGTGCCATTACACCCATACAATAAAACATTTAAAACTGTTTTAAATGTTTCCTGTCATCACTGGTGGTGGGAAAATAATTTTGCATGGTTCATTTGCTGCAGTACTTAGTTTTCTTTGGTGCTTCTGGAAGGAATGATTGTTATCAGAAAAATGACTACAAAAAGACTGTTTTAATACATGTTTAGTTTTCATTGGGAATTTCTCAATCAAACTCCAATCAATGCAGCAGAGGAGTATTTGCAATGGAATAGCACAATTTGTTCAGAGCAGGGTGGTGCTGACTAATCATCTGCAAACTGGTGAACTTCAACAATTGTATGAGTTATGCAGAAGCATATTACTACTAATGAACTCTGATTGTGAACTTGTTCTGAGGAAACCCCAGAACTCAGAAAGACAACCCGGGACATTTTCATAGATTTTGTTAAAAAAATTTTAGCAATGAGAAATGGGGATTCCCTCTGGAAAGTTTCCTTCTGACATTTTCTGTCCAACCCTAAACCAAATAACCCCTAAACAAAAAACGTTTTACATAAAGTAAGCTAAAATGAAATTCAGACACTCTGCTTCTAAGTAAAAGCATCCACTCAGGGTTTTATTATAATTCAACAACTTCACTTCAAATATTTATTCAGATTGGTGCTCCCGGCTGTCCCTACATTGCAATGTCCTCAACTGAATGCCAAAGTATGAGCACTGATAGAAAAAATAACATGTAGATAGAGATTCTCAGAGTGTTATGGTCTTGTTTTAAACAGTGTAGTTCTTTCCTGTTCAATTTGAATAATACTTAACATTCCTAGAGCTATATCACTTTTTGACGCATCCCTGAATACAAGATGCTGCATCTCAAGGACTTATCTCCAGACTTGCATCCTGGCAAATTAATCTTTTCAATTGCTTTTTCTTGCTTGTCAGCTTTTTATGCTGGTCTTTTCACTAAACGAGTTGATTATACATAGTACCCTTCATTTAGCTTTAAGTAGATATTTAAACTGTGATATTACTTCTTTTTTTAAGGGACTTGCAAGTCTGGCATCTCTGTAGGGGTAGAAAGGATTAAATCAGTATTCCTGACAGCAGAAATGATTAACAGAAGGCTCTTCGGAGTGCACTTGTGTGTTCACAGTGTGGGTATCATTATGTTTACTGAGATGACTGTTAATGAAGCATCAGAAATGAAGAAACTGTGAACATCCTTACTGCCTTTATCAAATTTCTAGTGTCTGTTGCCCTCTGTAAGCCCACAAATACCAGCCAGGAGTCTGGGAAGTGGAGGAAACATCTGATCAGAGCGCAGATTTCATAGACAAGTGCAGTGCTTTGTTTTGAAAAAGCAAAAATAAGCGAGCATAACAAAGAACTGTTCCCAAACCTGAACCTGCCTCCTGAGCAGCCGTTAAGTACTTTGGCTGATGAGCAGATGAGCAGTAGGAAAGCACGGCATCAACCCCGAGCAGCGTGGGAACCAGAGGACCTTCAGCTAGAGGGGGTAAAAGAGAGCAAAGAGGTAAGAAGAGTGTGGCTGCGCGACTCTGGGCCTTGTGTGCTTGTATGCGTCAGAGGTCTGAGAGGGAGAATTAGCATTTTTGAGTATACTTCTGAATAGCATTCCCACTACTGCTCTGAAGCTGACCCTGACTAGCCGTACGCTAATCCAGACTGGTGTGTCATCACAGCTCAGCGTCTCCCCAGCTTGCCTCCCTGTTTCCCTCTCTGTCTCCCTCCCCTCCCTGCACATCTCCCCACCCCATAAACCCCCAGTGCTGCTGCTGGGGTTTCTTGGCATGAGCCCTTTGTCTGTGGTCCTGTCCTGTGGCTCCCCAAGGGAGCTTTTTGCCACTCCAGCAGGGAAGGTGATCACCTTCCCCTGCATGGGACAGCTGGAGTTGGGAGAGGGTCAGAAGGCAGGGGATGGAGATCCCATCCCTGGAGAAAAGCCCAGCCCCTGGCAGCCACCTTGTCCCTGCTTTGTGCTCCTTGGAGAGCATGGAAAGCCCCTCACCCTTCTGTCTGGGCTGATGCTTTGTCTCCCTGCCTCTGCCATGCCTGGCACCTTCCTGGCGTCACAGAAGGACTCTCCCGCTGCTTGTGATATGATGCCCTTGGCCACCGTGTGCACAGAAGTGGAGCTGGTGAGAGGGAGGGAAAGAAGTCAAGTTTAATGTCAAGTCAATGGAAAGCAGGGCAGGAAAAATGAGATTGAAAGAGGGAGATAAGGAGGGATCTCCTGGGTCATGGAGTACACTACTGAGCTAGGAAAACAGAGTACAAATCGATTAATTAAAGAGGAAGTAATTAAAAACAAGTTAATGAAAGATTAATTGCTTGATAATTAATTACATAATCTATAGCTTCTATAATTAGATTCATTGATTAATTAGAAATAACATCTATTTATTAAAATGCGATCATATTTTAAGTCTGGTTGGTGAGTTTGCTTGTCACTGTTTTGGCCTGATAACTGCAAGTCTTCCTGAATTTCAGCCTAAATTAATTCGTGGCCACATTTAGCCAGTTTGTTCTTGCTCCCCTTTAGAAAGGAACGTATGTTTAGCTTGGCTTGGTATAACGTCTCTGTCAGCTGTACTTTGTGCACTCGAAATGCAGAGGTGTAAGAGGTTACGGTGCCCATCTGCCCGTCCCTTCCCTCTCGGGGTGTTTGTGTCAGCAGTCAGAGTGAAACCAGCAGCTCGGCACCGAGAAGGCTGGGCTGCCAACAGGCTACCTTTTGTCAGGGATCTCAGTACTGCCTTATATCTCCTCAATCTGTTTTGTCAGTGACAAATTAACCCCGTACTCTTTAATTTTTGTATTCTACTTGTATGATAAAATTGAAGGAGGTTTTGTACCCTATAGGAGAGACCAGCTGCCAGCCCTGCAACCTGACTTTCCTAGTTCCTCATGTGGCATGCACAAGTTGCAGCTCCTGGTCCTTTAGAGAGGTGGCAATCCATAGAAGAATCAGGCGGTGGCTGCTGTAATTGTGGCCAACATCTTGGTAGGCATTTCCCGTCTGTGAATGACTGCTTTAAAACACCTCGCAGCATCTGACCTGACATCCTGTGAGTAGCAAGATCTCATTTATCCAGCTGGCATGTGAGGCTCTGAGCCTATCCACTGGCATTTGGAAGACATTTCATGGTGACAGTAATTATTATAATCATTCACTTCAGTAGCAGGTTTGAAGCCTACTCTTTCCATTGACATAGTTGATCTAACTGCAGAATAAGTCACATGTTAACAGCTGGACTAAAAAACCACCCACAGATGTTGCTTAATAGGAGACTGAGTAAGTCCACCCACTGCTGGTACATTTAGTCCTCCTAGAGGAGGCAGGTGTATAATCTAGGAAATTTTCCAGTTCAGCCCTTAGAGACATGAATCATTAATGTTTAGTGCAAAGAAACAATGTCCTTTTTACCCATGGGGAGGAGGAAAAAAAAGACCACAAACACAGTAAAAAGGTCTAGGACATCTGGGAGAGAGCTCACAAGCAGGAAGCAGCCAGTTTTTCTTCACACCAAAGCTAGCTACTGGTTTTCACTATGAGAAATAACACAGCAGTCTCTCCCAATACTCTGAGATATATTTTTGTGTGTTATCTACAGCATTCACGCTGTCTGCAAGCCAGGGTCAGAGGCATCAGGCTGTGAATCAGCCGAAATAGTTAGGCACTTCTGCTGCTGGTGGCTCTGGGAAGTCTGCTGCTCTAGTTTTGCTTGAGGGAAACAGGCTAGTGAACTCACTTGGGCTCTGAGGCTATGAGCCACCTATGGCCAATCCCTGGTTGCCCCCTTTGTCCCCTGCCTGCCTTCCAGTGAGACAGACCCAGCTTTGCCTGTCATGAGAGTCGCCGGAACACAGCGCTCAAGATAGATGAAGATGGTTGGAAGTGGGCATCATCCTTACTAAGCATTGACCCATTTTCAGAAAAGAAGAGGCTTCTAGGACAAAGCCCAAAAAAGTAATTCACACACAGAGCCCTGTGTATTCCCATAACCCTGACATAGTACTGAAAAGGGCTAAGTAAATAATAGCCTGAGAAAAAGAGAAAAGCTACTTTTCCCCCCTCTCTGCTGCATTTTTCCTCATTGTCTTTCTGGACCTTTTCCAAAATTGGAGTATTTTGTAAAGGTAGAGTGGCTAAAACCTCAATCAAGCTGACAGCCCCCCTGCTGCAGGCAATGGGGACACGGAGAAGCCCAGAACGACCATCCCAAACCTTGGCTTTGAGAGAGGACTTTCAGCTGAAAGCCAATAGCTTTTTGGTGGTACTGGAATATCACCCAAATTGTGTAACCTTGGTGAACCGGACTCTTTTGCCTATGCAAACAGGCATTTTCTCCTCTATATGCATCACCTCTGTGCTGCTGTAAACTGGCTTGGGTGTGTGGCTCACCACTATTACTTCTTTACTTCAGTTCTCTCGCTTAGTATTTTGTTCTTACTTCAAAAAACTTGATATAAGGAAAGAAACAGAAGGAAAAGGGCATTTCAGCTTTGATCACTGTGATTCACTAGAGAGGTGGCAGGCTGTGGAGCTGCTCTCTGGTCCCTACAAGGTGTGTATAATGCAGTTAGTCACGGGGCAACATAAATAGACACTTCTGAACTGTACGTACTTCCATGACTAGCAAACGTGCTGCAGCCTCATCTGAGGAAATGGCACCTTTTCTAGTGTTTACAGCACAGCTGGCAACAACTCCAGAAAGTTTTCTGCTTTTGCCCAGAGCTCTTAGTTATGGAGCCACGAGTTTCACTTGGCATTAATCAAGAGCTGAGTTAGCCATACATTTTCATGTGATTGTTGACTTCTTAAGAATGCTAACTGCGTTCTAGTTTCTTATCTATTTTTGTTGGAGTGAATATCCTTGTCCTGGAAAAACTAAAACCAAAAATCTCTTGTTACATTTTTAAAGCCAAAATGAAAACCCTCTTGGGAAAAACACTTGACTCTGGGGATGAGAAATGGGTCGTTTTCAGTTCCCTCAGTTCAGCCAACTGCTTCGGAAGATTTGCTCAATGACTTGTGACTGCTCTTTGTCAAACAAGTGGGAGAATATTAACTCCAGCTCTGAGCCATTTTGGTGCCTGGCATGGGAATTGCTGGGAAATATCCAAGGAGAACCAATGGCAGCTGATTGAATGCAGAGTCGCATTATACTGCGTTGGGGAAAAATCACCACAAAAACATTTTTTTTATTACATCTACAAGTAAACTTTCTTCTCCCCTGGGTTGGGGAAAGAAGAAGAGTTCTCATTGACCAAGTGTTCGTGCAGCAAGAATTAGACTTTTTATTGTGACAGCAAAGAAAAGATGAACCTTCAGATCAGACTCACAATAATGAAGGTCTATAAACATCAGCCAGGGCAGACCTAGGTGGATTCAACTGCTATTGTTGCATCCCTCCATGGGTATTTGCAAATGAGGCAGCTTTTATTCAGTACCTTGAAGTTCTTAAATTGCTTCAAGAAGAGCAGATGAAGGGTGAAATACACAAAAGCTTTTTTTTTTAAAAAAAACCCGCCTGTACTGACAGATGGTGGTGTACCAGAAGAGACGACCAATTTGCTGTTCTGTTGTTGAAGGTCCACTCCAACAATCTGAATTTATAGGGAGTCAAGTTTCCTTTTGAAATATGCAAATGACCCTTAACCATGAGATTATACAGTAATAAAACGTTCCCCTTTAGCTGTCTTTGGCAATGATAAAATCAAACCAATTTTATCAGAAGTACCCATCAGGACAACAAATTATAGACTCATTTTGCATGAAATTCTTATGCTTTTTCAACTGGGAAACATTTTAATCTGTAGTTTCCTGACAGTGTCTTCTAAACAGTTTGTCCCCAGCACAACACATGAATTCTATGTGCCAGTTTTCGTTGGCAAATTAATAAGGACACGAAAAATCTGCATCCACATATCATAAAAAATGCAAAAGCATTGAACACTTAATTACAGCTCGAGCTGTTCCAAAATGCTCAGTAGCTGAAATGGTTGAAGAGACACAGTTTCTATGACTGGCTGACTATCTAAATCACACCTAATTTTCTGGGATCTGTTGGATCTGTTGCTATCAGAAGCGGGGAAATCAGAGGTAGCTGAAATGAGCAATCCAGTGCTGGCACTTTTGTACGGGAGAGTGTCTGCTTCAGAGCAGACACTAATGTTTTATCTGGCAGATGTAGATCATGAAGTCACGTGCCTCGAGGTGTAGCATGAGTGAGTGTGTCGTTGGTCTCCCCTTGACATTAGAAAGCTAGCCAAGCCATTTGCAAAGCTGCTCAACAGGCTGTTCATGTGTTTGCAAGGTGAGGTCGGATCAAGGCAGAGCAGAGTGTAAGCCTAGGGCCACCTTCTCCTCACAATTTCCTTTGGGGTGCCTGTTCCACAGCAGTTTCCTTTCAGAGACAGGACTGCTAGCGTGGAAACCATATGTTGTACCTCAGATGTGCCACAAAGCGTGTGCCAGATGGGAGGGATCGTTTACACGCATAAGGAGGAAGATGATGTGCAGGACCCATTCCAGGTTGTAGATGATGTGTTTTCCAGTGGGTGTTGTTTAACATCCTCATATGGACCTAGAAGATCAAATCCCACCACACTTCAGACTCAAATGCATGACTGAGTCTGTGGTTTAGTGAGTTACTGCCTTTAGCAGATCTGTGGTATGAAATTTCCACAGCAAACATGAAGTAAAATATATTGGTTTAAACCCCTTTCCTTGATTTACTCCTTACTCGTTATGTCCTTAGAAGGTAAAATGGTTAATTATTATGATTCAGGTGTTGAGCAGTAATTTATTAAACTGAGAAACCTTGATGTTGGATCCCACCGAGGTGCCTGCAGGAATTTTCTGAGGGCCTGCTGTACCCTGGGGAGCCATGATGGCTGCAAAATCTCCTCCTGGATCCCACTGGAAGGACCTCACTGAATAAACTCAGGGGAAAGTAGGAGTCTTTGCTTTCACCATAAATAACCTCAGAGCAAAGGAGGAGGTGTCACTCTTGAAGATATGGAAGGGAGGTGGGACCATCACTAGAATTTCCTTAGGAGTTTCTTTAGGAAAAGGATGGAGGGTGAATAAGACTATCTCATTCTTGCATTGTAACCGTGCAAATGGTAGTGGTGTGCTCATATCCCTGGAAGAAACTGTTGTCTCTTTTGGAAAAGATGTCTGGCAGGGGCTTGCTGCTGACTCAATGTGGAGTTGAAATGGGAGGGAGGGAGGAGGTTGCAGCATGTCTTCCTGCTTGGATGGAGGAAGCTAAATAACAGGGCTTGGGTGCACTCATTCCCACGCTGACAAAATCTGGGAGAAGTTTGAGGGGGTGACAAGCTGTTCCCTGTGCCCTGTGGGCATAGGACATTTCTGTTTTGGCCAAGGCGGTTTTTCGAGGTATGGAGACACAGGGAGTGGTCCCACCTCTCCCAGGCCCAGTAGCAGCAAGAAGAGCAAACTGGGTTTTCTGGGACACCCCACCTCTCCCCAGCTCTGTGGCAGGAACTGATCCAAATCTATGCCTTGGCTCCACATAAGTGACAGCCCTCCAGGAGACTGAGGAGCATAAGTAGGGCCTGCCGCAGGAGCCTCTGTTCTTTGTCTTTTTGCTCCGTGAGCATTTTTTGCAGCATTTCTTCCATCACCTCAAAAGCTTTCAAGTCTTGAAAACAATTTTGTCATTTTTCTAACTTTAAGAACCTGAGTCTTGATTGCCTTATTTGATGGCTTCCTTGTGGTTCCTAAATGTTCTCCCTGCAAAAAACAGTGAAGTTAGTTTTTGAGGCTGTAAAGAAGTGTTATAGAGTATTTTTATATAAGCCAGATTAATGGTTTTAGAAGACGATGCATTTGTCATAAGGCAGCATTTTGGCAGCAAACTGAGCTTCACTGAGCAGTTGTTTTCAATCTTGTCACGCGTCTTCGAAGAGCTAACCTGAATTTTCTCCTGAATTTGGAGTTTTACAAAATCATGACTCAATCCTATAATAAAAAAAATAAAGAGAAAGAAAAAACACCCCCCTACATTTTAGAAGTATGTATTCTGATAGAGAGAAAAAAGGATTTTTAAAATTCCTTCTCTGTACTTCTTTCGTCTGTGTCCTCCTAAACTGCAGTTTTGCTTGGTGGATCTAAACTAAATCGCATAGAAAGATTTATGCATTGCAAATGAGCACCCTGAAATTCAAAGTCAAGCAGAAACTGTAAAAGCTGGAAGAGAGATCTTTATGTAGTATTTCTGGGGATCGCATATTAGAGTTTATTTTTTTCTTTAAATACATCGAATTCCAATATCAGCACCTGATAACAATTAGAACAGGATTTGGAAGCAGCTTTTCATCCTTTGTAAGCTACAAGCAAAGAAACTTTCAATGATAAAAAAAAAACAGCAACAAATAACTGCAAATTCTTTATCACTGACATTTTATTTCAGAGTAGAAGTCTAAGAAACCACCCAAAGTGGTTTGACTTGAAGCCAGTCCCTTGGGAGCTCATGAGGAGGGCAATCTGCCGGCTCACACTTGAGACCGGGCAGAGCAGGAATTCTTTCCTTTAATGACACTAGTTCCGCAAATCGCGGTACGTGAACTCAGCTGGACCTTGAATGACAGACTTTCCTAAAAATGACTTTTCGGTAATATGTGGCCAATTCAGACAATTCAAGGTTGTTCCCTTTGGCACGTTCCCCATTTTTTTGTTTGTCTCTAGAATGAAGCCTAACAGTAGTCCATTATGGTTCGCTTTGCAGTGCTCAGTGGATCTCATTTGCAACTTAAGGGAGGAAAAAGCCTGAGTGCAGAAAGACCGAGTCTGGAGCAGGAAACAGTGGTGTTCTTGTGGGGGACAATTAAAACCTAATGCATGGGGCTATTGTTCTTTAGGAAAAAAAAAAAAGAAGAGCATAAAACAGACCAGGAGATCTGTCAGAGAAAATTTCTGTTTCAACAGCCAGCTCTGGGACTGTGCTAGCGATCACGTACACCAGAAAGGTGATGTGTTTCATGCTGAGCTTCCAGGTATTTGCTTTTATAATGCAACATCCTGAAAGATGAGGAGGCTGGAACAGAGTAAGAGGGAGAGGAGACAGAATGACAGTGTTCACATTCTGGTTTCCCCGCCTCGTTCGGTGTGTTTTGTCTGCCTGGATCAAGTATCTCTAATGTGTTGGTGCCCTTTGCTGTGGTGTTCCCTGGCACCCGGCGCAGGCAGACACAGAGGTCCATGGCATTGCTGGGGTGGCAGCTGCAGGGCTGGACCCAGCTGGAGTTGGGGCCCTTGCTGTAGAAGGTATTCTTCTGGCTGCTAGGAGCCTCTGGGTTTAGAAACGCGAATATTATCACTTTGACGCAGAATATGGTTAGCTGTGAGGGAGAAGACTAACCTCCTCACTGCAGTGGTGACGTTGGATTGTGAAAGCCCCTTCTGAGTGCCACGACAGAGCCCTGGGCTGAGGCAGGGAGGATGTGGCAGCCTCCCTGGGGATCGAGGAGCTGAGAGGGAAAAGCTGAAGCTTTCTATTTCAGCTGTCACAACAGACTCTGAAAGACAGGGAAAGAAAAAAGGCTGCCCCACTTTCACCTGTGGAAAGTCCCCAGTGAGATGGAGTGTGTCAGGAAATCATTCCTGGATAACAAAAGGGACAGAGAGTCCTTCTCATCACACTCTCTCAAAGGTGCCCAGCAGCAAGAGCATCTGTGCTCCCTGCATTGCTGTCAGTACTTGCCTGTTTCCCTTGCTCTCTACCATGAGGATGGGACCTGTCACACCATCACACCACGTGTGACCTTCAGAGAACAGGAGCAGCCAGAGCAGCAGGACCAGTCTTTCCCCCCGAGAGCATCCAGAAGTGGACTGTAAACATGCAAAGTGCAAGAAGATGATATATTACAGGGTACCTTGCCATGGGGAAATTTTGTTCTTTATTCCCTTTCAGCCAAATTAGATTTTTATTCTAAAATACACAGACTTCTGTCTCTTCTAAAACCCCTTTAAAAGAAAGTGGGCATTCGCAGGCATGTTTATGTGTGAAAGTAGGTGACTGCATTTTGTTTAACAGATGTGTGTCTGTCTCTAGGCTGTGGATTTGCTACAGGGACTCTGAAAGCTGTGGGGTCACATAAAGACTGTATATTAACTAAGGCTTTTGAGAGCTGCTGAGATTAAAGTCTCAACAGTATTCAGCGTGCTGGTCAACGTGCCAATCTCCACGTGTCCAGCTTTGTTTTGTACTACCTGGCAAATGAGAAACGAGGATTTTGCAATAATTATGACTGTTATTCAGGGAATTGGTTAGAAATTAAAGGTTATCTAAAAGACCAAAATGAAAAAAATCCAGCCTCAAAAACAGAAGACAGTGATGAAAACGTCTAGCACTAGGAAGCTGAAAAAACAAAGCTAAACCTTAATATTCTCCACAAAACCTTGACCCGGGGGTTACAATGTATTTGGTGACTTTACTGGATGTTACTCTCTGTTCCCAGCACTGAAAACAAATGCAAATCACTCTGGGAGAAGTAACCGTCCGGGGCTCCGTTCCTTCCATTCCCTTTCTTGTCATTTCTCTTTCAAACCCTGATACTTGCTTTGCAGAGTTTATTATTAGCAGCTGTGCCTAAGACTGGGGAGAGTGTTGCAGGAGGAGAAGTATAGATATATTTTTCTTTAGATAAAGCAATCTTTCTTTCTTGTTGTTGAGCGCCTTGGAGCAACTTCATTGTGGTGCAACAGGTTGCGGGAGTGAAATGGAACCGGTAATCTTTGAAAAATCACCGTGGACAACCCATTTAACTTCCAGGCTGCTCTGTATTCATCTCTGGGGCTGTCCCGCATCCCTCAAAGCTCTGTTGCCAGTTTATGGAAGAGAAAACAGTCAATACAGATGTTTGCGGTATCTGCTGTGGAAGGCTGGCATTCAATTAAAAGAAGGGCAAAACAACCCTTTTCTGTTTGACATCAAATATACAGAAGACACAGCACAGCAGGAACCACCTCTGTCTTGTGTGTTATTTTACCAGGGATTTACCAGGCTTGGTAACTCTCAGCCATGATAATCCCAGTAATAAAATTTCCTGCTGAGTCAGTCCCAACTTTTCCCAGTGAAGACAGTCAGCGAAGTGCAGAGCAGCTGCCGCACCGCTCCGGGTTGCGTTTGTCAGGGGCCAGCAGAGAGGATGAGGGCAGATGCTCTTCCCTCTGCAGTGAGCCGTGCTGTGGGGCATGAATGAAAAAGACTCCATGTCAAAGCAGAGCTGCTATATACTGGTTATATGGCTCGAGAGCAGCACCGCCCTGTCTGGCCTGGATAGCCAAGTGTCTTTTTGCAGAGCCCAGAGGGAGAAGGGGGACAGTGCAGGTGTCCTCTCATCGTGGGATCAGCGTGCGAGTGTCTGAAATTTCTAAACACAGGTTCAGAAATGTTCCTGTGCTGATATTTTTAGGAATTACTTAAGCCTGTTAGAGAGCAGTAAAGCTACGATAATATTGAGATGGTTAGAATCTTCTTTCATTTAATATGCCAGGTGGAATAGTCTCCATTAAGTCTCTGTAAATTATTAACTCTTTTTTCCTAGCTAGAAAAGAAATGTAGTTTTTTTCTTTACAACTTTCTGACAGATATTAAAACATGATAAAATGAAAATGGCTTCACTCTATAATTCACTGGGACTTCTCTCCTGAGAACAGAGTGGAGCAAGGCAGGATTAATGTTGATTTTATTACTGCTGCCTTCTCTAAGGAAAAAAAGTCCTTGTAGATTTAAGAGAACGGTTTTTATGTGGCAATCTCTGGGGAGCTGTGCTGCCTGTTTTAAGGTCCCTAGAGGTCCAAGTCCCTCAAGACTGCATGGAGGATAGTTCTAGATGAAGATCGGAGTGATTCAAATATCATAACAAATTAGGCTGTGAGAACAGGAGCCAGTGTAACAGCAACGATCATTTAAAGGCTTGCCCCAGAGCCCATCAGACACAATGAGCTTTGGACAGTCTTCATCCAAACTTCCTTTCTCAGGATTACAATTACAGGTGAAATATTGTGTTCCTCTCTTCCCCGCAGTACTTCCCTCTGCCCAAAAATTAAGTTTACAGACTACAGTTTAGTGGGATTTTGGCCACCATGGTCCATCCTGGACAACATATGTTTGCACAAGGAATGTTCAAATACAACTTCCAGCCACAAGAAATGCTTTCCAGATGGCTCCAGCCCTGGTTTTGTGTGTGTGTCTCACCAAGGTCTGCATCCTGCGTGAGCTGCAGGGAATACGGAGGCAGGAATGAACGGAGCGTGGACCAGCATTAGGTAGGTGATATAGAGCTGGTATCTGACTGTATGACTGGTAGAGAAAGGAGGTCAAATGTGGCATTCATTACCTCATTCGCAGCCTGATAAATCGGTCCCTGTCTTTACCCTCAACGGTTTGGCTTTTGCCACCCACAGCCCCCATGACTCCATCATTATAATGAATAATTCAATAAATATTTTTAAACCCCAGCTATTATTGCCTATTTAAAGCTTCCTACTTCATGGTTTGTGGGGTTTGCAGGAAATGCTGAGTGTCAGTTCTGTGTGGTTTTTATAGGTTTTCTAAAGGGCATAGGGAAAAAAGCAGGTGGTGTTTGTTGGTCTAACAAACAAACAATTCATTGAAACTGGCATAATTGACAGACTGGAAAAATATAATTACAACAGTGGGTAAGAAAGGAGGAGACAAGAGAGTCCTTGAGGGCTAGAAGCAACAGAAAGACAGTAAAAGGAGTCATTTGTGCCATTCAAGGGTGGACTGACTCAGGGGCGCTCGGGGGGACCTGAAGGAATATGCGGACGGAGCATCTCTTGTTTGTACAGAGTTGAGAAAAAATAAAGAAATGCCAGGAAGACTGGGAGGTGAACAGGGATGGGAGGGCAGGGTTTGCATTTTAGCTTTAGGGAATAAATAGTCAAAATGAGATTCTTGGTCTGTGGCTGAGGGAAAAAAGTTAGAGAGTGATGAAAGAGAGAGACAAGAAGAGAGCAGTTCTGAAGCAAAGCAGTATTGAAGTTCACTCTGCCCTCACCTAAACCAGTTCTGCTCTTCTCTACTTTGCAAGACAAATCGTGAAAATAAAGTGGTTGCCTCAGACTCACACCATGCCCAGAGGTCAGTGACACTGCGTACCCTCAGTGCTTGCAAGGCACAGGACAACGGATGCTGCAATGTGAAAGGACCCATCACGTAGCGTTGTGCGACCCCTCAATGCTAGCGTGGCTTGGCACTTCTGCTCTAGTCCTGGGAGATGCTCTTGCTCTGCTTGCCCCCTTTGAGTTTTAAGCAAAAGGAATCAAGTTTCTGTTTACTTCCCTGTTAAAGATAGTTTCTAAACAATTTCCAGTGTCTGGAGTATTTGACATGTCGAGGACATCACAACACGCTGTTCCAATTTCTACAACCTTATAGGATTTCTCAGTTTCTAGTAGCCATCCCCATTCTCTAAAGCTGTGGGAATTTTTTATTTGGGGACAGAAGATATGTTAGGAGTGGAGCCCTTAAGGGAAAAGAAAAAAAAAAAAAGAAAAAAAGAGCTGATGTTTCTTTCTCTTTCTTATTTCCTTTCTCATCTCTATTTGACTTTTACCTCAGTAAATATTGATGAAACTGAATGGCAGAGAGATGGGTTTCTCGCTGTTACTTGTACTAAGAGATATCAATAAATTTCATTTTCAAAATCCTACCCTATGTGCATTCATTAAATGTGGTGAATGCACCACTTCTTTCCCATTATCCCGGGAGATATTTTGATATTAAAAATGTTTTCAAAGTTATCATTTTTACTTTTTTATTTTATTTTCTTAGACAATTTGGCAAAAACATAATAAATTAAAAAGAAAATATTTGAAGTTGCTGAAAAAAATAATCCATAACTGTGCTTTTGCCCTGGAAAGCTATAAACAGTTATTTGCATTTTGCAGCTGGAAAATTGGATGCAATTATAAAAAAGAATAGAATTATACAGACATGGGTAAATTAGGCATATGAGAAAGAATTAAACCAGCTTTTTGTGAGCGAAATCGAGTCTCACAGAGAAGTAAATGAGTACACATATAATGGTGGCCCAGTTAATACAGTGTATTTCAGTTACCAAAACTTTTCGACGAGGCACGTCTCCAAAGGCTTTTACAATAACTAAGCTGTCGTGGAATGAATGTGTATGTCCTCCCTTGAATTAACTGTCAAAAGATAAGAAACCAAATGAAGGAATAAATGGACTGCTTTCTCATGGAAAGGCCACCAGGGGAGCCTTGCTGCATCTGTGCTCGTCAACGTATTTCTAAATGGTCTGGAAAAGAAGCTGAAATTCAACGCTACTGAATGAGAGTTAATACTTATGGAAAAAGTAAGCCCTTAGCGCTACGATGGAGAGACGGACTCAAAAAGAAATTGAACCGGCTCAGTGAAAGAACAGTCTAACAACAGCTATCAAACACAACCAAACAAATGCATCTTCCAAAAGAGAACGTCTCCAAGTCTCCGCTGGAAACTGAAATGACGTAGGAAGGGAAAGATGTCCCTGCGGATGTCTTTTCTGCTCCCTCACAAGGTTTCTGCTACCAATCACACCTGCAGGACACTGACTGGAGTGACTCTTGTTCTGATGAGCTACAGATGCTGTTACAGTCCTCATCATTTCATCTCATCCACTTTCCTCCTCCTTACACCACCCCCCCCCACACCAGAAGTTAGAACAAAATCAATGGAGTTAAAACAGATTACATCAGTGAAAAAGAGGGCAAAACACTTCTTTGTGCCTTTTTTTCTGGGACATACAGATGGTGCAACAGGCAGCCTTAGTTAGGAAACATCAAAAGTGTAATCGTATTTATAGAATTACTTTCTTAGGCATGTGAAAATGGAGATGATGTATCATTTACAAGTGAATGAAGACTCAACACTGGTAACTGCTGGACTGCATAATATGGCCACAAAATGCTTCCATAATAATGAGTCCAGGAAATTATTGCACAGCTGTAACACAAGTGTGGAGGAGATTAGTAGAGACTTTCAATAGATTTTTAGGTTCTCCCTTTTTAAAAATACCTTTCATCCTCAATGCAGCCTGATTGCATACAGTAGCTGGCATGAAGGCAAGAAGCAACTACAGCAAAGTCTTATAGAGAAAACACTAGCATATTGGGATGTACTGGCAACGTGGCTCCAGGATGAAAAGAACTTGCAGTATCCAAATCACAGGAAGGAGGGCAGGATCGTGATTCTGCAACCTTAACCAGAGAAGGAAATCTTTTGGAGAAAATGGTTCTCCTCCACCCTGAGTATTTATTACAATCTTTTTTGCATTCAGTCCAAGAGTCTCCTGGCTGTATCAATTAGAGTTTGATTATAAGCAGACAGAGTGAGTCTGTGGAGTCATTTGCCCAGCTGTGATGGCTGATGCTGTGTTTCTCTTCCCCTCAGGCAGAGAGGCTGGCAGAGCACAGTGAATGTCTTGGGACACTATTTCCAGATGACCGGTACAAGGACATCGGGAAGAGGTATGGTGGGCAGATCTGTCCTTATCTAGAAAATTTTATTTCCCTGCTTATCCAAGGCAAGAAAGTTAATTCTAAAGACAGATATTCCTTCCTCCCTGCCCTGCAAGTTAACAGAATTCTGGTCAAGACTGAAGCAGTAGGTTCTCCCAGCTCTGGAATTGACTCTTAGATGTGTCTCCAAGGAGACATGACAACAGGAGACACACAGGCTCTCATTTGATGTTCACAGGGAGAAGAAAAGTGGGTATAATTGTAAAGAAGTCCCAGTTTCGATATGCATTATGACCAGTTCTTCTAAGATATCAACACACATGAATAAAATCCATACAAACATCACAATACATCTTTGGTGGTAAATTTGGCCCTGTCCTCAGTTGATATTAATTAAAACCGAATAGAGGATTTACCCTGGTGATGCAGATTTACTCTGGTGGAAGATTCAGCCCCATGTTTTTCGCTTGGCTTTGGGATTATGACATGTTAGATTTATTGGCTCATTTGCTACAGTAAGTGAGAATCTCTGGACTGAGCCACAGTCGATAGCAGAGTGGTGAATGGACTGGTTGAGAAGCGGGACAGGAATAAAGAGAGAACATTTGTTCTGAAAGACAAAACCCAGTCCTCATTCCTGTCCTAGTCTATCATTACTGCTTTCCACATCCAGTGATGAGGATCTGCTTTGGGACTTGAAACGAGCAAACACATTTTTCTCTTAAATGAAAAGTGTTGTAATGAAAAGCACTTGACAGGCCATAGAATATGCTGCAGAGCTTTGTTGAAGTGAACTAACTTCACTTTCGCTAAAATGAAAAGGGATTTTCTCGTGCTAATTTCTGTGCTAAGAATTGAAGTATAAGGTATGCAACGGATTGTACACATGCTTTTACATGGCATGACGGTGTTTGATTTTGCAGTTACTTGATGCCCTTGTATTGAGATCTCCAGACACGAGCTGGGAGTCATGAGCATTTGAGGAACTTGAGCCAGAGAGCGTAGGTTCCTGAAGTTATGGATTATGATCTTAGTGATAAGTGAGTAAATACAGACAGATGAGACATGATGACTTTGCGTGTGACAATAATATGAAGCTGGTGACTGCGATGATCACGTGTAACAAATGAGAAAAATATTTTTCTCTGATTTAATTTCTGACTCAGAATTTAAATCTTTCTTGGAAGATCACTAACAAGTGGACACTTTAGTAAGAAGGAAATCTGCCTAACTTACCAAAGTTCAGAGAATAAGTTTCACAGAAAAGCATCTGCAGATAGGCAGCTGAGAATGAATGCAGGTTGAGTGCCAGAGGAATGATTTTTCCAAAATATGTTCCCTATTTTATTACCTTATCACTAATAAAATATTGCCTTAATGTTATGGTAACTGGTAATGATCATTATGACCAATAATAGAGCGAATTTGTAGCAGACTCTTCCTAGTTTGCTATATGAGGAGCTGAGGTCCCAGGAAGTCTCGTGGGCTTGGCACGACCCTGGTGGCAGATGCAAGAGAGAAGAGTGTGGAGAAATACCTTCCACTCGCTGTCTGCCGAAATGTCCACTCCCTGCTTTGTCTGCAGGACCACAAAGCTGCTGTTCATACAACAGCTTTCCCCAAGGCAGCACCTTTTATTGCACAGACTTATGTCCTGAGTGTGTAATAATGAATTCACATCACTTCGCTGCGTGTGGGCATTGCCATTGACCTGGTCCATTCGCATATCACCTGGGGAAAAGCTTTTTCTGCAGTGCTAGACCCAAACAAAGGCAGTAACTGACATGAGTACCCTTTTAAGTATGAGGCAACTGGTACCATAAAGTGATTTATAGAGTATCCTGGCATTTACAGTTGCTAAGATGAACTGCTTTGGGGTATACAATAAAGCCCTTTATCAAAACTGGCTTTGCATGTCTGCTTACAGTCATAAAGAGAAATGTGTGAGAACATAACCTCCTCAGATCTCCCCAGAAGGCACAAAAGGACAGCTTGTTCAGTACAATACTTGATGTTAGCGGTGGGATTTGTTTCTGGATTATCAGCTTGTAGTTAAGGGAGTTATTAATGCTGAGAAGGAATTTTGAGCACAATCCATAATCCATTATCAACTTTAATGGACAAAAGTGCACTCAACGGAAGAGAAAATACAAGCTATTAATGGGCCAATTACTTTGCTGGTGTGAAAAGGTACGACCCAAGTCTGTGGAATGGCACCCATTGGTGGGAGCTGGAGACCTGCTGTGGCACTGACTGTGGGGCAGTTAGACTCCATGGGACAGCAGTGTAGTTTTTGGGCTTTCTTCCACTGTGAATCCTCTCTGCTCTTATTAGAGGTGGCTAATGGAAAGCATCCTTGGTCAGTATATGGGGCATTCCCCACGTTCCCTGCAACAGCAGAGATCTTGTTTGTTGCTCTGAGTCCACATGGGTCATTTGCTGTGTGTGAATCTGCCCACTGCAGTGTTTTCGGGGAGGCTAAATTTTGCATCTTTAGAACCCTAAGTACCTTTAAAATATGATTTCCTCATGAGCTTGAAACAATGTTTAGAGAATCAGTCTCCTGTTGACTCCAGAGCTTTGCCTCAGAGCCGGTGTTTGGGTTTTTTGTGTGAATGTGGATGTTCAGCACGCTCCTCTGAACCATCCATTGGTGGCGCAGGTTCCTGTGATCAGGGACATCAGCCTAAGTGATCCAGGCAGCTCTCTGGGGCCTGTGAGGCAAGATAATTGCACTAATCACTACTACCACTTTTGCTAGCTCCTTGTTTACTGACTTTGGACAACAACTTGCTACCAGCTAATTGCTGCTGGGTGTGACAGAGACGGAGAAGGCTCAGTGGCAGAATGGACGGAAGGGAGCATAACTGTTGATAATGAGGCAACTACCAGCAAAACATGGGAAAAAAACTGGGGGAAGTCAGGTGGCCATCACTTCCCTGAGACTGAGGAAGCCTAATCAATTGATGAGAAGGATCACTTGTTTGCTAATTGTAATTACTTGAATAAATGTTGAGCAGGGTGACTTCCCTGACAATGGGGACACTACGTTGCAGAGCCCATCCATCTCAGGGGCAGTTAATTAACTTTGCTGCCTGATCCCTCACATTCAAGGAGGAAATGAGATAGCAAGTCTTGTCCTGTCTTTATAACCTTTTACCTTTATTTATGTGTTTCGTCATGACTTTGTCAGTGATTCAGTGGACACTATCTACCTGGCTTGCTGCATAATCACCTCTTGGAGATGGGCATTAAAAATTCCTCAGTGGTGTGGGATTCAAACACTTTGTTTGCTTCCATTGTAGTTCCAGGAACTAAAATGACTTTCCTCTCTTTTTCCCACCGATGGTGTGTGGAAGGAAAACACCATTGGCCAATGCTGGTGTTCAATGAAAATGTGTGCATGGCTTTGTTGATGCAAACCCTACTTCATTGTCTTGGGGATTTTACACAGAGGCAAGTGCTGGGGACATAATTTTTCCTCTTTCAATGCAAGATTGTTCAAAATACTACAAAGAATATTGTTTTAGTTGACCAAGAAATTGAGTAAATTGCTTTTCCTGTGATTTTTATATCCTCCCCTGCTTCTGCCTCTTCATGTTTTCTAGTCCTTCTCTTGATTTGTACACTTGCAAAGCCATTGTACTTCTTCAAACATCAGAACTACTAAATTGCACCATAAGTCTGGCTTTTCAAAGCCAGTTAAAAATTTTGAAATTACAAACTGTGCAAAGAAAACACTAATCCTCTTTCAGCCATGCATTCTGCTCTTTTTTACTAGTTGGGGATAGTGACAAGGAAGGGGGAAAAGGCAAAATACTGAAATATCTATCTTGCAACCACATCTGGATTATCACTAAAGACTTTTAAAGAAAAGAATTGTTAACTCATTTCTAAAAAGCCATTTACCAAATCTAGCTTTTGTCTTTCTGTAATCTGCACTAAATCCAACAGTTCTCATTGTTTTTCCCTTGGGGGAGAGAAACAGAAAAACATGAAAATACACTGCTGTCATTAAGCGTCAAGTAGTATACCACCAGCCCGATGATACGAGCCCAGAAGCAGCAGCCAAACCCAAGAGGAAGAAGTCCAAGCTTGTCTCATGGTTCATTTCAGACATTCCTGATAACACAAATTCTTGTTAACAGGGTTTCTGTTTAATATTCATGCAGGTCTCTGGGAGAAGTGGTGGAGTTGCTGTCTTTGGGGATATTCAGGGTCTGACTGGACAATGTCCTGAGTATCATGCTGTGGCTGACCCTGCTCTAAGCAGGTACCTGCCAGCCTTGGCCGTTCGATGAGCCCATGGCAGAGCAGAGGCAGCATTTGCCAAGGAGAAGCATCAAAGCTATAAAGGCAGTTTGGCCTCACTACCACTCAGTCTCAGCACGCCCCACGCTCTCTCAGCTACTGTCCTCCAGGAATGTAACGGCCTGAAACGTGGAGAGCTGCACGACTTTCCCAAGCAAGGAGCAAGAGGCATTGTGTGGAAGAGCAGGGACCTGGACCTGCATTTCTGGAAGACCAGACCATCCGGGCTCCCTCCTCCCTCCTCCTGGCTGTCCCTGGCTGCTTTGCATGGACTGCTGTCGTCCTCTCAGGGCTGGAGCGTAATAATTTACAGACTGTGCTTGCTGCCAAGTCTCCCTGCCCTGAAAGGCCGTTTGTCCCCAGCAGTACTGAAGAGAAATCACTCCACTACAAGTACATTAAGCACATGAACAGCTCTGACAAGAGGCAGAGTAATAATTTGTTTGGTAAGCTCACTTATGCTTTATTGAATTCATTTATTGGCTGTCCAACAGCTCCATCAGGCGCTTTCACAGCAGCCAGACACAGAAACATGACCTCAAGTCTGGAGTCAAGTCAAAAGGTCCTCCCTGCCTCTTTATTGTAGTGGTAAAAGGAAAATCTCCTCAAGCAAGCAGAGGTGTCCTGCCACAGTGACTTAAACTGTGTGCAGCGCAGACTAAGCATTAGCATTATTTCAGCAGCAACAGCTAAGCAAGGCTGTGCCAAGATTCGACAGGTTAATGTGCTCTGGACACATCTGAAGTGCCCAACAGTTTGATGTGGCAATGGCAGGGAATACAATTTTAATCAAATTTGAGCACTGTTCCCTCTCCATGAGGAAAAAGCTTCATGAATGCAGCAACATGTAATCTTTCACATTCCTTTTTTCATGCAGGTTGAATTACAGTGTGTCTTTAGCACACTGACATGATAACAAACTCGGACAGATTGCAAATTTACCAGTGAAATACTGAAGAAGTGGCCATTTTGGTTTAATGACTCTGCAACGTGGGAGAAACAGGTCATCAGAAGTCTACTTTTCTACAGGGGACCTCGAGACAAGCACTTCACTGTTGGACACACATGTACAAAGCAATTACAGTAAATAAGCCATAATAGAGAGAAACATCAATCTGTTTTTTTGAGAGATAAGGCAAAGGCTGGATGGCTTCTACTGGCTCAGCATCGCATTGCAACCTACACATTAAAAATGTGTTGTACAGAATAAATGGAATGGGAATAGCTGATGAATATCACAGAACAGAGACGCGGAGAGCTTTGCTGCACTGTTGGATGTTTGGGTATTTGCTAGTGACAGATGGTAGGCCTTCTCTTCCATATCCGTGTGCCCTGGATGGAGGATCGCTTGATGACACGCACGCAGTTACAGTCACTGTCAACTTTGTCATTTTGTAGCCTTCTTACGGCTTTGAGGGCCCCCGTGTGTTTAATCATTTGTGGTGAGAATTTATGAGGCAGGTGCTTAAGAGTGTGGTAAGAGGGAAGATAAAAAAAATAAATTGAAGTCAATTCCAGTTATTCTTAATCCCAGCAAAGGCACAGTCTGTCATCACTTAGCTGTTCCTAAATGGCCTGGGTCTTGCATTCCACATTAGCATCCGGACTGAAGACACACATGGTGTTAACCGGTAACATGCAGAGACTAAATAAATGAATACACCAATATGAAACCATGTGTAGCCTAATTCCCTCCATGGTGGATGCCAGTGGGAAGGCACAATACGTGTTGAATACCAGAAAATTAATTTTGAGATTAAATGCCCTTCAGACCAGCTTGCAATTTTCTGTTGCCCAGACCAATATTTGCACGAGGCTGGAGGAGACTGAAGGTATCTCTTTGCAGCGGCAGATGTGTGCTCTCACCGAGCACTCTGGCTGCGGGGCGCTCGTAGGTCTGCACCCACATCAGTCTCAGCCTGCTACTGAAAACTCCTCTGAACAATTCTTCAGCTATATTTTAAAGGAGTGAAAAAAAAAAAAGAAGGTAAACCAAAAAAAAAAAGGAGGGTTTCTCTTTTCTTGGGAGCAATTCAGTACAACAGCCTAGATCAAGGTGCATGGAGGTATGCTAATAATGAGCTTTGCCCTCAACACTTCCTTTGGCCTGTGTAGAGGCAGGTGATACCAGGCCCCTCGGCATCCTGGATCCTTGAGATCCCTTTTCTGTAGCACGGCTATATCTATACCTACCTGGGCTCTAGGTCCTGCTCCTACTCTGGGGCACAGAAGCAAGACGCAAGTCCTTACTATTGCATGGAACTGTCATTCCTTCACATGGCAAGTGCACCCTGTCCCTGTGCAGGTGGTGTATTTCAACCGTTTTCTTCTTAAGGCAAAGCAATACGCCAGGAGAACTGCTCCATTGCATGTCCTTTGGATGCTTCATGCGCAAATATGAGCGTTACTGTCCTCTCTGCAAAAACCTGAGATAAACCAATTCCAGCTAAGAAGGCTAGAGCCTTAGTTTACAGCTATCAAACAACATTTCTTTTAGACCTATGATTTTTGCCTCCCCATTTCTCACTGTGTCTTCCTCTACCCCCAGAGAAACCTGGTCTTATTTGTTGAAATACCTTCTATCTGGATTGCCTGCAAACATCAGCTGTACACCTGATTAATTATCAAGGAGATCATCACAATTCATAATAAGTCGTGTACTAACTACGTGTACCCTATGAGTATTTTCCTCTCATTTTATTTTGTGAGTGCACATTTTGCAGATTAATAATGAACACGACAACTGCAAGTGAAACCAGTGCTGTGGACTGTCAAATAAAGGCATGGGGGGATTGGGCGCTTAATTAAAACTGCTATTTGCTTGGCATTACAAATGCTACTACCCATCTTGCTCCCAGGAAAGCCTATTTATTAAAAACGTATTATTCCCAAGAGACAGATAAAAGACACTCTTGTAACACCAAAAGAACCACTTAGTATTGAAAACTATTTCATGCCCACACTGAATTAAAAAGTCTATGAAACATATCAGCCTGTTAGACCTGAAGAGCAATACTCTCTCTCTTATGCAGGCAAGTACAAATAAGCTTTTCTCCTCTGACTGAGCCATAATCCAAAGAACTCAAGCCTGTGGTTTTCTTTCCCCAATTGCACTTGGCCTAGATTCTCTCCATAAAACTGCCTGTAGGCCTCACAAATAGTTTCTGTAGTCACAAGTACAATAAAGTTGGCCATCAGTCAGAAGTAACTGTTTTGGTCACTGGCAGCTTCATGGGCTACACGAGAATCTGTGGTTTGGAAGTGAAAGATGGTTTACTTATATTTTTAAAGGACCACCTCGTTCCTCCTCACAATCTAAAAAACAGTACTTGTGGTTTTAAGGCAAGAAAAGATGTGGGTAGAAACGCATGCTGGGACACCTCTGGATCTTAAGTTACAAGCCAGCACTGCAGCAGCCACTGCTTCAGAGAAAATAAGTCCTTTCTTTTGGGCATAAAAATTCTGCTGTGTCTTTAGAGTTTGATTTGGGCCAGAGTTCTTTTGGTTGGATGCAGGTGTATCAGGGCAATTAACTTTGGGAATGATAACTTTTGTGAGTGATGTCAGAAAAACAGTCCTGTTTCTCTCAATTCTGTTCAAAATCCTATCACCACCTGCTCCATTCCTTGTAGCAGCTTAGCTAACTTTCTGATGAATGTGTTAGTTTCAATAAGATTTCTTTTGTTCCTCTAAAAAGCCCCATGTTAAGCTACTACAGTTGTGTGTGTTCGTCCCCCATCTGTGTCGTGTTTCCCTCCCCCCGCCCCCAGTCTTAGGGCTAAAATTAAAAAAGTCATTTCTAACAAGAAACAATTATTCTTACTCACAACCCTGACATTTCAGAAATAACAAGGATGAAGATGACCTCTTGTGGAAGGGCTCTAAAAAGTCTATTTTTTAAATCCATTTTCATACCCCAAAAGAGCTAATTACAACAAATGTAATTTCTTGTTCATTAGTTCATGACTCCATGACACTGGTGCCATATTCCATTAGCCAGCATGACCTGACACTATTTACATCACAATAGCATAAAATTTTAAATACAAATAGTTTAAAAGTCAAAGAGCTTGTCTCTTGAAACACCAGTTTTGCCCATCGAAGTAACTTTCTTTTGGTCAGTCAAAACATGTTGTGGTAGTAAGGAACTGGCATATTACCTTGCTCCATGAATACCGAAACACATGTATCTTCTGCTATGAAAGGTAGTTCACCTACTTATGATCTAAAAGATCATTCACGTATGTTACCGCCCTAGGTGCAATCAAAGATTCTGGCTCACTAGGCCACTGCCTTTCTAAACACAGATTCTTCTTTAACTAATACAACTCCAATTGCTAAAATGAAATCCTCTCCATAGAACACAACTTTCTGATTCACATTACCACCTGCCCATTCATCAGAGGAGCAAAACGAAACCGGTCTTTTTCTACTAAATCTTCTGGTCCTGAACAATGTTCCTTCAAGTGGCTGACTGGTTTCTGGCCCTGCCCTTGCCATGGTGCCTTTCGTTACTCCTGCTTTCCCACTCCCATTCTGCCAAGCAGAACTGCAGCTAGCTCACACTGCTGTCAAATGTCTATCTTTTCCTCTTGATACCAATCTGAATACAGAGTAGGGAGTGAGCTTGCTGACACCCGTACTCAAGTCGGAATATTTTTTCTTATCCAGTATGTTTGGTTTTGTGACCTTGTTGACATATTTATAGACTTCAGTTTTTCTGAGGGAGAGGCTGGTTTGTGTTTGCTCATGCAACAGCTGTGTTTTGTCCTTTAGAAAGACAGTATAGTCCCTGTGCCTGGCTATTTTTAAACTACATAGGTCTCGCTGGTCATCTAAAAATAAGTTTCTAATGTTTATATGTAGTATACATAGAACCATAATTTGACCAAATATGGTAGCATAAAGGTGTCCTTATCAGGTCTTTGGCTTCTTCTATAGCAGCAATAATGATTTTAAAATACACAAAAAAACCATAAACAGACCCTGTGCTTCCTGTTTGCAAAACAACATGAGCAGAAAATAGTGCTTTTGTGCAAATAGAATCTGGACTGAGGATACATTCAGTCTTCTCCCAGCGGTGATCAAACAACGATCGTTTTTACTTCACTGAAAGGATCTGGTTAATCATAAACCCTGTACACGAAGGAAGCCCTATATTTTGAAGGGAAAAATAATGTTGGAATGTTAAACAAAAAATTCTGATCCACAGAAATATCTGCAAAAGATCTTTCTTTTAAATAATCATAATCAAGACATCCTGTTATCAAGCTTTCAAATCAGAAATTTTCTGTAAGGACAGCCCAAAACATCTAGGCCATGGATTCCCAAGGCTTTTAGGTTTCCTTTTTTTCATTGATCCAAGCTCAGAGGAGAGACCTCAGAGGACCTTAACTGCTCAGAGCCAAAGCAATCCCCAAAACACAGCAGACAAGGATTTTGGCTATCCAGGCTTTCTCGAAAAAAGCATGCCAAGCTGGCTAAGAGAGAATGCCATGGGTCAGCTCAGACTCAGACAGCTGGACTGTATAAGCTTTGGCAAAATGTTTTCATTTTGATTAACTGAACATTTCTTTGACAATAACAGAACAGAAAAAGTTTTCAAGCAACAAGTCCTTATGAAATCTGTATCTGTCACAGTTTAAAAGCACACCATGAGCAGTAAAATTAAGAGGATCTGGCATCTTATCAATTTGTGTTTCACAAATGGCCACCTTGGTGGACTTAACCATTTTTAGTAAGGCATGAGCTGGTGGTTGAACCCTCTCAGCTTCTATTCTTTTCACAAAACTAGGAGGAACCTTGTATCACTGAGACAACTGCATTTCTTCCAACCAGTCGACACCAACTGCATCATTCCAGAGTTACTGGAGAAAGACAGTCAGATTGGCGTACAAAAACACACAAAGAACATAATTGTATCAAAAAGCTTTTGGTTACAAAGCCTACAAGACAGACATTTACCACTACAGGAAGCTCTGATCTTTTCTTATACAGCTGTATGTCTGAATTAACGTGCTCCGTCCCCATGCTATTATTCTACAGTTGGAAGCATCAGGCTAAGTGTGTTGCGCATAACAGAATTAAAACCAAATTAGCAGGAATTTTTGTCACCAAAGGTTTTAAGGATTAATCCTAAAGACCTCAATGCATCTGTTTGGTTTTGAAAGTAGTCAGGGCCTACTTATTTCATGAACTGAACTGGAATGTGTAAATCCTTGTTTTGAAAACCTCTCAAGAAATATTTCTGTATGACAGACTGTGGATGGTGATGGGATATTTTTAGTGTAAAGTTTGAGTGCGTTGCAAATCTGCTTGCATTCCTCCAGAAGAGAATGAGTCATTACCCACAGAATAGATGTGCAATAAATTTAACTTGCTCTTCTGCTCATGCAATACTATAAAACAAAACAGATCTTCCTGAGATGTATTCTTTACACAAGTTCATTCTTCACTGAGACCGTATTTTTTAATTTCTCTCTCACCCTTGTCCCTAGTGGACGTGATTCTGACCCATCACAGACATTAATACTATCATCACAGACATTAATATAGTCCACCTGTACGATAAGCATGCAGCTCAGATTTCAGGGAGAATTCTGAGCCCCACAAAACTTTGAAGTCCTGATTGTGTTTCACATGTCTTACACACATTTTAAAGATTTTCTTTAGCTTCCCTTTCACCATTTTCCTGTCTCCTCTATTTAGGTTAGCAGCTCCAGTGCTGCCTGTTTAGGTCACTAACAGCTCTCTTTATTCAAGATTTCTCTGTCAGTATTTACCCAGCATCTACAATAACAGAGTCCCAACATCCCTATTGTGCCCTACCGTAACACAAATAACAACCTCATTTTTATTGTTCCTTTCTGCAAGCTGTACATATGGCTGATATTTCCTTAAATATTCATTGTTGCACTCAAATGAACTAGAAAATCTCCATGGGTATTGTCATCTGGTTGTGATGGAAAGGGTTCTGCCCGTATGACAATATGAAAGGCCATTACGAGGCACGGCCTCCCACAAAACAGAAGAAAGGATGTTCTGTGGTTTCAGCTAAACGTGTGAATTTTTCAACAACATTTCAGGGCTTTCTGCAGCAGCAGTTTTTGTAAGTGTAGATGTTATCATAAATGAAGATGGACTCACAATGACAAGAATGGGTTTTGAACTTCATGGTAGGATGGATGACCTAGTATTACAACGCAGGTCCTAAGAGAAAACTTCTGTAGTGGGAACTTTGTGATGTTTAGTGAAGTTTAAGTACGTGTTTTTCTTAATTCATGGCAGCTCTCATGCATAAAATGCTCTGTTGAAAAAATAAAGCCCAGTTACATTTTCACACAGTTCAAAACTGAGCAGTTTAGATTTCATGCAATTCAAAACAATGATGGTTCCTATTAATCTTGCTTATATTATCATATGAACCCTGTTGTGATTACATAGGCTATGTTTTGTGTTCAGTAAAGGAAAAAACAACGCGTTTACTAACCCTGGATCGTAAAGCCCATAAGGCACGGAGAATTCACAGAAAGCGTGGGAACAAAAAGTCCATTTCAGATGCTACTGACAGTGATCTGTTATGGTGATTAATGATTCTTTCAGATATACAAATTTTAAAGGCCAGAAGGAACCGGTCCATCAACCTGCCTGTTTTCTGTGGGAACATCCTACAGTGTCTCCTGCAACTTGTGTTTGAAGAGTTTTCCAAAAAGATATTCTATACGTAAGGACTTAAAGAGGTGGACCATCTTATATTTGTCCTCTACTGGGGACCTGAAGTTTTGGAACTTGTATTTTAGATGTTTGCAAGTGTCCCAAAAGTGGTGCTTCTACAGAAAAACCCATTTTATAAGGTTTATGGCATTAATTCCTTTTTATTCTGAGTGTTGAGATCTTTACAAAGTAAGGATGAGAAAGGAAAGGAGCTTTGCAGTGATGAGGCCTAGTACATCTTTCTTTTTATTACTGACTGTGAATACTTCCAAAACATGGAAGCCATTGAGTTTTGTAAGATGGTGGACGGAAAGCTGAGAGATATGAGAAGGCCTTCCCTGCTTTGTCTGCAACGTCATATTCCTGAGGCAAAAGACATAATAAAAACCTAGGGCCAATAAATTGACCTTCATCTTGCTCCAGTGATGTGCTCGTCACAGCCATTAATTTCACAATGTTTTAGTTCCTGCTTCTGGTTGAAGGTCATAGTCCAGACAGTGTCATAGTTCTTTGACAGTTCAAAATATAGAGCATCTCAGACACAGGAAGAAAAGCTTCTGCGTTTCATTAAACAGCTTTTGGAGGCATGACGGAAAACTGAGGGGTATGAAGAGATTGCAAATGCCGATAAAGGCATTTACACCAGGTTTCAGGGCTCCACTTTAAATTCAGCTCCTGGCTTACCAGTGCTTGGCATCGTCTTTGAGTGGCACAAATCTGAGAAAAGGAAAGGAATGTGAAAGAGCCCATTAGCCCAGTTCTCATAGATCTTATGCTTTCGGGACTTCAAAAATTGACAGCATATGTTGGTAAAAAGCCTGAGAGATCAACCAGGACAATAGTCACTGTTAGGAAACAGCTTGCTTATCTGGCTTTAATTTGCTGCAACTGTTGCCTGTATGATTGTATGTGGCTACACATGTGCATAAAAATCTTTTCACTGCCCCACACGATTTCAACCAGACATACATGGCATCCTTCACCCCTTGAACGGCAGGCATAACTCCCAAGTAATGGAACAGCTATTTCCCCTTTCAGAGACACAGCACCAGGAAATGTATTCTAAACTCATCTCATTCAGTTTGTGGAATTGCTTAGGTCTCTTGCCAGCTGGAAGTTGGTTGGCAGGCATGCATTAGCTTCTAGCCTTTCTCAAACACAACCTTATGCAGCTCATCAGCGTAGGCTATTAAATAAGAAAAGTGAACCCATAAATGAAGATGGATTGGCTATGGATGCCTGTTTAGCCCGCGCCGCCAGCACTCACTGCGTGCCATCCACAGAAGGGTCACAGCTCAATGCCAGAAAAGAGAACAACACCTCAGAGAGGTTACAGGAAAGGATACAGGGGAGCTTGTGTGCGGGGTGACATTGCTCGTTGACCACCTTGTAGAGGTAAAAGCAAGCAGGTGCCTGCCTTACAACATGCCTATGCCACACACCTATGACCCAAAGTCCTGTAGCTTTGAACTCCATAACAAAATCTTTGTCTGGCCAAGAATCACAGAGTCTTGGAGTAGATGTTCCACTACTGCCCCATTGCTCCAAGAGGTTGCAGACGTTGGATGTGTAGCTTGGTACTTGGGAGCCTAGCTATATCAGCTTCAGTACTACTCGTGGCTTGCTTTCACCCTGCCAACAGGGATTTAAATTATCCACCATTTCCCATGCCAGCACAGCCCTGTAGCCAGCTTGAGACCCATGCAATTCAAGCATTTGGCTTTTGCATTTGGCTTGATTGCCACGGCTTGGCCACCTCTATCTTCCATTTGTCCTCATTCCCCTAAAAACCAGACAGGGGATTTCTGTTATATTTCCTGAGGGAAATTCCAGTATAACTAAAATACAACTCACAACAATTTCCTGTGAATTTCTTATGGTACTTAGTATATTATCAATCAACATAAGCCACAGTCTTTAAAATTAACACCTTATATGGCAAAACATGTTTGAAAATGTTTCTAAAGGGTGAATATTTTTGTAAGTTTTTTTGTTACAGAATTCAAGAAGTCAACAGGCTGCCTATAACCATCAAAGGCATCTGCCTCAAATGTTCTGAGAGCCATCTATAAACACATAATATTCATATCTGCGAGGTGTGGATTATAGATACTATTATGTTAAAGCTATGTATTTAAAAAAGTAAGAGACTGAGCTTTACACTGGAGCTGCCTCATTGAAGATCAAAGTATAGCTGTTTCTCTGGTGTGGAAGGGAGATGAAGACTACACAACTGCCCATGGACATGCTACGAGGGCAGCACTGTACAGGTGTACAATCTTTTTGCTGGTTTAAGGGGTTGAGTGCATACGACATTCATCAGCCAATCTAGAATTTGGAATCTGAATCAGCTCCGAGGCCCTCAACATAAGAAGGGCATTTATCTGTTGGAACAAGCCCAGAGGAGGGCCACAAAGACGACAAGAGGGCTGGAGCACCTCTCTTATAAAGACAGGCTGAGAGTTGGGGTTGGAAGAGAAGGCTCCAGGGAGACCTTCTAGCCCCTTCCAGTAACTAAAGAGGGCCTACAGTAAAGATGGGGAGGGACTCTATCAGTGAGTGGACCGACAGGACACGGGGTAATGGTTTTAAACTGAAAGAGGGTAGAATTAAATTAGATATTGGGAAGAAATTCTTTACTCTGAGGGTGGTGAGACACTGGAACAGGTTGCCCAGAGAATCTGTGGATGCCCCATCCCTGGAGGTGTTCAAGGCCAGGTTGGATGGGGCTTTGAGCAACATGGTCTAGTGCGAGGTGTCCCTGCCCATGGCAGAGGGGCTAGAACTAGATGATCTTTAAGGTCTCTTCCAACCCAATTCTATGAATTTTCCCACAATGGCAAAGTTAAAACATTGATGCCACCTATCTTCTCAAGAAATCATATCAGACTACCTCAAGTGGCCACCCTAGTTTGTGTGGTCCTGCCAATGTGAGATGATTGCTCATAAACAACTCAATTTCTTGGCAAAGGATTGTTTTCGTTTCACTGCAGAGGATAAATTCTGTCACTGTTTAGGCAAAAGCAAACCCCCTAGAACTAGATTTCAACTTGCAATGCAAAATCCAATCCCAAATCATAACTATCCCAAAAGCTAGAACTGCGGTTCACTGTTTGTGACCACCTCTTCCAACACAGCTCTGGCTGGACATAAATACAATTTATTTGCTAATAGAAGGAGTCAGGACATACCATGACAGCTACAAATACTAAAGTATCTGGAGGTGTTTTTGGGGCAGGGACAGAGAAAGAATCAATATATACAGTTATCAGAATGGCCATGAAATTTCCCTCCCTTAGGAGGCTGCTCCAGTTATGTCAGGGATACAAATCGATGCTTCTAAATTGGTTTAAGCTTTGTTTTGTACTTGGCAAACTATACCACTATGCAAGTTTTGTTCAAAGAAATAAGTAATATCGGGGATTTGGGATTTTGTGGGTTTTGTTTGTTTGGTGGTTGTTTTGTCGTTGTTGCAGCAGCAGCATTTCTGCTTTTAAACAAACATTGCTGCCATGGGCACAACTTGTAGTTGGTGAAATACGGAAAGCTTAGAAATGCTTTCAGTTCTTAGAATAAAAATAAGGAAGAACATTCCTAATTCACTGTTCAACTCTTATCTTCAGGAAAGAGGATCTAGGGAACTACAGGCTGGTCAACCTTACTTTGATCTCTGGGAAGGTGATGGGAGAAAACAACCAGGGGAAACCATTTTCAAATATATTGATTACAAGTAAGCTATTGGGAGAGATCAGCATGGATCTGCAAAGCAATGCCTTCCCACCTCATCCCTTCTGTGTTTCTGTGAGTCTGTGACTGAAGATGAAAACCGATCCCATTCCTCTTACCTGCCAAACCCCACACTACCTGCCTTGTACCTCTCTACCTGGGAATTTCATAAGTAAATAAGTAAGAGAAGGACTACTGATTGCATTTACTCATCACCACATTTAGTTAATTAAATATCTGAATAAGAAGAAATCTTAGTAGAGTAGAATAACTCAAATATTCAGGTTCAGGCAGTAAAATGTAAAATTCTTAGTTAAGAAGGTAGCCCAAGTGCTTCCATCTAGGACTGTGCTGACAGCCCAGGCTTGGTGATTGTCCTTGCCAAAGTAGCCTCCACTCTAGTAAGACTGTATTATTCTATGGTCTAATAAGACAAGGAATAAAGCTACCTAGAAGCTAATGGTATGTTTCCCAAATCAGTTTGTCGATGTATCAGAAAACATCAAGTTACTTGGAACATTAATTTGTATAGCGTTGCCACAAAACCCAAATTTTATGTTGCGATGCATCCTCCCAAGCTATGAATACTGGTATCTGGACATATCTGGTGAATGCTTTCTTCAGCTTTGATGATACCGTAATAGCAATTTCATTTCACCATGCTGTCCACCTTTGTCATGGCTGTGGCATCTGGTTTCAGGAATATGGTCTGTCTGCTTGGATGATGTGGGTACAACACTGTTTTCAAAGTTCCCAGCAGTAAGAAAGCAAACAAAACCAGCAAGTACAGTATTATATCATTGCTTGTTGTACAATTTGCATTGAAAATGTGAGCTATTAAATAAAAAAATAAATAAAAAAAAGCAGTTGCTAGGCAGAGGATCGATTGTATGCTTGTTCTTAATACCCTGTGAATCAGAGTGCATACATTAATGTTCAGGAATTGAAACTCTCTTAATACGCTGGTGGGATTACTTGAATTGGTGGCAGGGGAATGTGTATCTTCGGATGTGCATGTTTCAAAGATTTCCTACTCGGTTCCTTCTCTCAAACACATAGGGGAATATTTTCTTCTTAGTCCGTGTCTGTCAGTTGGAAAATCTATACCATTATCTCCAATTTTATTACAAACACATTGTTTTTACCAAATTACAGTTATGGAATATTGATTGCCTCTCTAAATAAAAAAAAAAAAGACTAATGATAACAAAAGGTATTTCAAAGCGTTTAGCTGTAAGCCTGTTAAATAAGCTTGTGAGTGTAATTTAAACTGTTTTCGTTTTTTTTTTTTTCTTTTTTCCTTTCTCCATATCCTCTCAGCAAACATTTTGCCAAATATTTTCAATTTAGTGGGAAAACAGAAAATGAACAAAAGAACAATATGCAGTTAGACTGGTGTAAGAAGAAATAATTGGCAAACGAATGAAAAAGCAAGGGAAGGACATTCAGGAATAGAAAAAGGGGTTTGCGGAGAGAAACTGGAGTAAACTCTGTTTTTCAATATATATTCCAGGAAAAGTGCGGGATGCCTGGGAAGTAAGGGGGTGTGTATGGACACTGACTACGAGATCTGAGTTCCAACACCAACAAGGAAGAAAGATGGTGTGGATGCAGAAGCACAGGATATTCATAACCCTGAGTTATGAATACTGATAGAGTGATTTATGAGTGGAAATAACAGCAGAATCATAGAATCTTCATGGTTGGAAAGGGCCTTTGAGATCATCGAGTCCAACCAAACAACCTACAATCTCTGCCACTAGAGCATGCCCTGAAGTGACACATCTAGACGTTTCTTAAATACCTCTAGGGGTGGTGACTCAACCACCTCCCTGGGCAGGCTGTTCCAGTGCCTGACCACTCTTTCAGTAAAGTCATTCTTCCTAATATCGAATCTAAACCTCCCCTGCCGCAACTTCAGACCATTTCCTCTGGTCCTGTCATTATTCACTTGGGAGAAGAGGCCAACACCCACCTCTCTCCAACTTCCTTTCAGGTAGCTGTAGAGGGCAATGAGGTCTCCCCTCAGCCTCCTCTTCTCCAAGCTAAACATGCCTAGCTCCTTCAGCCTCTCCTCATATGACTTGGTCTCCAGACCCCTCACCAGCCTGGTAGCTCTCCTCTGGACATGCTCCAGCACTTCAATGTCCCATTCGTACAGAGAGGACCAGAGCTGAACACAGTACTCGAGGTGAGGCCTCACCAGTGCTGAGTACAGAGGCACGATCACTTCCCTGCTCCTGCTGGCCACGCTATTCCTGATACAAGCCAGAATGCTGTTGGCCTTCATGGCCACCTGGGCACACTGCTGGCTCATGTTAAACTGGCCGTCCACCAGCACCCCCAGGTCCTTTTCTGCTGGACAGCTTTCCAGCCACTCTTCCCCAAGCCTGTAGTGTTGCTTGGGATTGTTGTGACCAAAATGCAGGACCTGGCACTTGGCCTTATCAAACCTCATACAGTTGGCCTTGGCCCATCGATCCAGCCTGTCCAAGTCCCTCTGTAGAGCATTCCTACCCTCAAGCAGATCAACACTCCCACCTAGTTTGGTGTCGTCTGCAAGCTTACTGAGGGTGCACTCGATCCCCTCATCCAGATCATTGATAAAGATATTAAACAAAACCAGCCCCAAAACTGAGCCCTGAGGGACACCACCGGTGACCGGCCTCCAAGAGGATTTCACCCCATTAATCACAACTCTCTGGGCACGGCCATCCAGCTAGTTTTTAACCCAGTGAAGAGTACATTTGTCTATGCCATGATTCGCCAGCTTCTCCAGGAGAATGCTGTGGAGGACGGTGTCAAAGCCCTTACCAAAATCCAGATAGACAACATCCACAGCCTTCCCCGCATCCAGAAGGTGGGTCACATGGTCATAGAAAGAGATCACGTTGGTTAAGCAGGACCTCCTTTTCCTAAACCCATGCTGGCTGGCCCTGATCCCTTGGCTGCCCTGCGCTTGCCGTGAGAGCTCACTCAAGATGATCCTCTCCATGATCTTTCCTGGTATCGAGGTCAGGCTGACAGGCCTGTAGTTCCCCAGATCCTCCTTCCAACCCTTATTGTAGATGGGCGTCACATTAGCCACCCTCCAGGCATCTGGTACCTCCCCTGTTGACCAAGATTGTTGATAAATGATGGAGAGAGGCTTGGTGAGCTCTCCCGCCGGCTCCCTGAGTACTCTTGGGTGAATCCCATTCAGGCCCATAGACTTAGGTACATCTAGGTGCAGAAGCAGATCATTGACTACTTCCTCCTGGATTATGGGTGGGTTGTTCCGCTCTCCATCCTTATCTTCCAGCTCAGGAGGCTGAGCGCCCTGGGGATAGCTGGTCTGACTATTGAAGACAGAGGCAAAGAAGGCATTAAGTATCTCAGCCTTCTCCTCGTCCTTGGTTGCAACTTCCCCCCCAGCATCCAGTAAGGGATGGAGATTCTCCCTGGCTCTCTTTTTGTTGATGTATTTATAAAAGCTTTTTTTGTTGTCCTTAATGTTAGTGGCCAAGTTGAGCTCCAGCTGGGCTTTTGCCTTCCTAATTTTCTCTCTGTATAACCTAACGAGATCTCTGTACTCCTCCTGAGTTGCCTGTCCCTTCTTCCAAAGGTGGTAAACCCTCCTTCTATTGCTAAGTTCCATCAGAAGTTCCTTATTCATCCAGACTGGCCATTTTCCCCGCCCTTTAGACCTGTGTCACTTGGGGAGAGCCTGCTCCTGGGCCTTTAAGATTTCCTTCTTGAAGAGCGTCCAGACTTTCTGGACCCCTTTGCCCTTCAGGACTGTATGATGGAATAAAAGGCATGAGAACTAAGGATAAACATGGTCACAATCCTGTGTTTTGAAATGTGTCAGGGTTAAGGAGATCATTAAGGGTCCATAGATGTTTGAAAAGGTATTTTACCAACAAATAAAGAGGACAGGCTACTGGGATCCAGAAACAGAGAGACTAGGGCAAAAAAAATCCAGGGTGTGAGAGATGGATAAACTAGCCTGCTGAGGCAGCAGACTAACAGAAAACACAGGAATATACTGAAGAGACATAATGGAGAAGGAAGCATAACCTAAAGATAGAAAGGAATACTGATTCATTTTGACACCAGAACAAGTTAAATCTGTGGGATCATGAACTCCTTGTCAGGGAGGAATCAGAAAGTATGTCCCCAGTGTCAGAGATCAGATGAACTGTCTTATGGGTACAAAGATAAGACAATGTAGAAACTTTTAAGTGTTCTTTGTGCCGAGACAAATGACTGCTGGACTTGCTGGAATGGATCAAGCTTGTCTATGATAAACTGTAGTCCTAAGGGAATGGTCCTGGGTGTTTTCCTGGTTCCAGGAGAAGGTACAAGAAGACCACGGAGATTAGCATGGGGCTCTAGACTTTGTATTCTAAAGTTTAAAGATGTCTGATCAGTGGGAGACATTCATGAAGAAAGGACTGCTGGTAGATGGGCTCCACTAGAGTCCAAGGGAAGCTGATGGATTGATTGTTTCCACCCAGTTCCTCTAGAGGAGAAGATTCTCAGGACTCTAAAACCTACAGAAAAGAAAGTGAAGAGTGTAGCAACAGTTAGAAGAATATCAGCATATAGAAAAATAGATATGAAAGAAACAAAGTGCTAACATGGAAGAAAGCAGTTATCTGGACAATATTTTTTAATGAAAGACTTAATCTGATGTAGAAATCAAATTAGTTAAGATAAATTGATTTAATATTCTCATTGCAAAGAAACTGGATGGCAAAACAGAAGGAACTAGACTGATTAATGTAGGAACTGAAAATAAACAGAACAAGTATGGAAAAACAGTTGTGACTTGAACAGACTTACTAAAGGACATTCACTGTTCAAAGGGGATAGAAACAAACACAAAGTGATCTAAGAGGCTGAAGAAAAGCAGGAGTTATAGAATCACAGGAAGAAAAAAAAAAAAAGTAGGTTGGAAGAGACCTCCAGAGGTCGCTAGTCCAACCTTCTGCTCAAAGCAGAGCTAACTTCAAAGTTAGATCAGGTGGTTCAGGCTTTTTTGATTTGAATTCTGAAAATTTTCAAGGATGGAGATTTCACCACCTCTCAAGAGGCTCTGCTGGAGTTGCATATGTGGACTTCTAGAGACACTCAAGGTCAGATCTGTTTACAACTTGAAAGCTCTTTGATATTTTTTGGCAGATAAATATTACAAGGAAACCTCTCATTCTAAATGACAAACTTTCCCATTGGAAACTCAGAACAAATATTAGTAGTAATATTAAAGGCTACATCGATTTTTTTTTTTTCACCAAATAGCAAAGAAATCAATCAGGAGTGACAGTGTTTTAGATTTGTTTTAAATAAATTATTATGCATAACATTGTAAGGAGAAGATGTCGGTTAAAACAGTCTTGGATAGTGTGATCAAAGGTTGAAGAACAAACAGTAAGTGGGGGGCGGGGGGAAGAGGAAAATGCGTCAGTAGATGCACTGTAGTGGAAAGGTTTGCCAGTTTGCAAGTTGATGCTGCTGGATTCCATCCATAGCCCAGAGATTCACTGTAACAGGGGCTGGCATGAGAACTTGCATTCTAAGAAGTGCAGAAGTAGAAAGCCAGGATTACTATTTCTGTAATGTTTTTGATGCTTGTAAGTAGCTTTTTTTTTTAAATATACAGCGTGTTTATTAGATACGTTGTTTTGTTATCTAGCATTGCTGACAGGCTATGAAGCAATTTATTAATCTGCGAGGAGAATATTTAGTTAAATTATATTTGATGGATGTCAGCATCTCCCTACAGTTTTTACACAGTGACTCTGAAGACGACATTTTTATCTTGTGAAAGGATGATGGTACTTCTTGCTCATAGGGAATAATCTAAGAGAAGATTCCATTTACCACAGCGAAGAAGCTGGTCCTTTGCAATGTATGTATTACACGGACTGAGAGATTTGGGGGAAAAACTGAAAGATGATGACAAGGCACACAGCAGAAAAACACAAAGAGCAGGTGTTTTCACGGTTGAGAAAGAATATGTATAGGTATTAATTCACTGTTTATTATCTGGAATTATTAACCTATGGTTCATTAAATGAAGTCAGCTGCACTCGATACGAAAAATAATGAGGTGCCTCTACACCTTGAAGAACATCAGCCTTTTTATAAAAGAAAAAGCGTGCTAAATGAAAGAAACTGAGGACCTTTGGAGTGTTTAAACAGATAAGAAGGTGGAGCATGAGGCAGCTTGGCAACATCAATCAAAGGCTACAGGATTGTTTGACAGGCAATATTCAGAGTGGATGAGCCTCTCCAAAACGGAGGACATAGCAGCCATATCTATCCCCCCCCCCTGCTTTGGGATACAGGAACAAAACAGAGATCATCTATGAAATCATGACAGTAAAACAAGGGAATCTCCCAGCCAAAACACTGGGGGTGGCTCCAGCTAACACAGCAAGCCTTTCCCATGCTTAAGCCTTGAGCTGCAAGGCTTTTCCACTAGTGTTAATGGGCAGCTATACTCGGCCGTGGGCATGAGGAGCACCTGAGACCCCACGCACAGGAGGGCTAAGAAAAGTGACACATGGCTAAGGGTGCAGTGAGAAGCAACCTTGGGGTTTTTAGCCTCTAACATAACAGTTGGGAGCTTAAGTGTTCGCTGAAAGTGGGTTTGGTTCAGAAGAAAGAGTCAGCCTCTTTTTGTTTGATTGCTCTGCTATCATCACAAAAGCAGGAATTTGTGCTTGCTTTGACAAGACAGATGACTGCAGTGATATTTGATTCAAGATTACTTTCTTCTCCTGACCCGAATTTGACTACTGCTTTGGCTGTAAAGGGACAACAGTATTTTTCTGTTTATATTCCTGCTACAAAGCCTATGAAACATCTGGGTATCTGGGAATATGATGCAACTTTTATTGTTAATGTTTTCTGATATGACTCTAGCAGTATAGAACAGTCTGCCTTAAGTGTCTATTTTCTTAAAACAAAGTCTTTTTTTTCTGATTAGAGAACACAGAATTCTTTAAAGCAGAATAAAGAGTTGTGCAGTGGAACAAAAAGTACATTTTAAGTAGGCAAGCCGAGAGCTAGAAAAGGGATTAAAAGAAAATTTCCCTTCATTTAAATGGTTTACTTTTACTCAGGCCAGCTCATGCTCAACAGGGAGGATTAAAAGAAGAGCTCTTTGTGCAAAGGCAATGAACTACAGTAAGGACCTTCAGTTCTGGCATTGACAAGGTTTCTTTTTAAACTTGATAAGAAAATCATGATGTAAAGTTAAGTAAAACTTGGGATGCAACACAGGAAACGAATGTGGCACAACACAAGCAGCCATGGACATCTGAAGATGCTCTGTTTAGGATTGAAGCATTTTCAGATCTTGCCTCAACTTCATGATGATTTAAAAGGCTTTCAAAACCAGATCAAATCTCATTCCTTGCATAGAATTATTTGAAACCTTAAGTTTAAAACACATGCGGTTCAAGAAAGCCATTCAAATACAGCCTGAAGGGCTTTCCTCTCTATGTGGCATGGAAGACATGCTTATTTTCATTAACAGACATTAAAAAGACTTGATATTAATGACTGACTTTTCACACTTAATTTCCTTTTCAGAATCATAAATTATCTGTGACTTTGAGTTCTACACTTGCCTCATTTGGTTTCTAATATTCTGTCCTCTGCAAGCACTTTATATAAAGAACGGAGGCACTAAAACAAAACAAAAATCCCTTAAGGCTTTGCTAACCTCATAATAGATTCCATCTTGCAAGGTCCCCTTGCAAAAGAAGAGAGTGCAAATGCTTCCAGAACTTTAATAGTAATGATTTTACACTTTTATACTTATGTCTAACATCAAACACAGACACCTACAAGAGTCAGTAGATTCCAATTTCTTGACACCAGACAAAGTGCACTGAGAAAAAAAATTTGGTAACCAGCATGGCATGAAAAAGAGAGATGTCTTATCCTGATTCAATTGCTGGCTTCTTGCATTATCTCAGTAAAGGCCCTCCACCGAAGAGTTTTCCCCTGGCACTTTGTAAACTTGCCTCTCCCTACCCAAACTCAATTTGAGAGATGGTAAAACTTAAAAACTCTTTTTGCTTACTTCCCCCCTCCAACCCCTTCACTGTAGAAGAGCAGGAGATGCATTTACTGTTGTCTTTTTAGCCTATGGGTCTTTTGCTTATGGGTTCTTGGTGAAGGAGACTCTTGCTAAAGAATTTCTTCACTGTGAACCCAAGACTCTACACTCTGCTCAGGACAGTGGGACTCTGGTCTCCTGTTGGATCCTCTGGGCAATGTATCCACAAACTCTTACTCTGCTCTCACAGTAGATCAGGGTCCACATCAGACACCCAGGAATCCTGCAGAGCACGAAGTTGGCAAATGCACCAGTAACAAGTACAGTCCAGACTTGAATGTTCACATGTTTTCATGCGCCTATCTTCTCAAGGCCAAGAAAAGGCAACAAAAAATGCTTATGTTTTGTGAGGCTGTTACAGTATTCAGAGAGTAGAAAGAGAATTATATAAAAAAAAAGCCTATAACATTTTTTTTCCCCTCCCAAAAACACTTTTCCACATCATGCTGGTTTTCTGGCTGGCTTTATAGTCTGCTTCTCCACCTATTAGCACCCTAATTTGGGATTTTGTGTAAAACTGGCACAGCACCACTACTAGCCATGTTGCTTGGATGACAACACAGAACCAGCTGCTTGCTCTTCAGATGCTTGGATTGCCTCGGAGACAAGAGAGACTGGAGGGTACAAGCTAAAGCTGTCATTGGGCAAATAAGCTCTTCGTGTAGACACACAACAGGACAATCTGGGTGAGCACTAGCCATTTGGTCAGAAGAGAGCCCAGGTCCTGCCCCTGGCTGGGCTCTGTGAGAGCAGAATCTATTAAAATGGCTTTGCAAGAGCTTTGAGAGGACTCAAAATGATCATACAGATTTTTGGAGACTGTTCTTTGCTGATTGCAAATGCCAATAATGGTGTAATCATCTCTTTTTGTGAGTGCGAAGCCCGACTGTAACAATCTGTTCATACATAGCTGTCTTTTTCCTGTCCCAAGTGAGTGTACAGCATTTACTCGTGTAACCTGAGGACAGCGTTGTCATTACCTGGATTTTTGCCTAATGTTCTGTAGTGAAACCAAGAATGTTTATAACCCCAATTCAGATTGACCACTATCCAAATATTGAATCACAGATGTTACTACTTTGGGGTTTTAGTCTAAATGCAGAACTGAGATATGTTGCCAGTTCCCATGTTAGTTGATAAAGCAAATTTGACAGACAGGCAGAGATTTTGAAGATGTAAAGTGTACTTTGAGAACAGTGGCCCAGATACAGAAGAAAAATCCCAATTAAAACTTTTCCTCACAGGAAGACCGCAGATCAGTAACATTAGATGTCAGTGTGTCCAAAGAGAGGGAGTGGCTGTAACTGTCGCAACCATAGAGCTTGTCTCTTACCAGACACAGGAGAATTCAGATTAAAAAAACCCAAAAAAACAAAACACACACCACAAAACAAAATCCACACAAAAAGATTTGAGAGGAACCAAAGTTTAGGAATTCTGCTACTGACAGAATTTGTCATTTGGTTTAATTAGAGCCATCCCAACCTTTTTCTGGGATGATAACTCAGCCACATCCACTTCTTGCAACACTTTGAGCATCCTTTGCTTTTTCCCCCTCTGTGCAGTTCTGGTGCACTCTGCATTCTCACAGCAGAACAAACACCACCGTTACTGCGTTGTCCTCATTTTCTGTAATAAGTCTAGCGCATCCACAGGAGAAGTGGGAAAGTCTGTAGACATGTCTTTAAAAAGAATGGCTCAGCATGCACTCCTGAGGATACACAGTGTTCTTGTCTCTTTAAATGAATCAGCTATTGAGCAGCTAAATTGGGAAAGCAGCCAAAGAGTTCCCAAGAGACCTGCTGGCGGAAACGCATCATAGCACTGTAATATAAAAATATGAACTCTATGGCATTAGAGCTCCTTTATTGTAACACTTTCCAAGATGATTTTGGGTAACAAAATGTAACAGCAAGGACAGAGTCACATGGGATTCAAGGGCACAGACAAGACCACCCAAGCCCTCCTCCTCTCTTCCTGCTTGCCTGGAGATGCTCTCAGCTCTGTGTCAGCCAAGAATGAGACAACAGGCCACTGTCGAGTGGCATTTTCCTTTGGGTTAAATATCTATATCAGCCACAATAGGATTCCTGGCAGTGCAAACCTGTGGGAACACATGGAGCAGGCATTTGGAAGTCCTAAACATGAAGACGGCTCAGAATGTGCCCCCTTTTGCTGCTGTTCAGACACACAGAAAGGCATCACCTACAATCCGAGGTGACAGATGAGGTTGGAAAAAAAGTGTTGAACACACTTTTGTTTAAACAAATCTGTGGTACCTCTACGGCATGAGTAAAGTACTGCATAAAGTAGAAGAGGATTTTTCTGGCCAAAACTTGGTGCGGACAAGGACAAAAAAAATCTCTCTAGGTGTGAGACAGTACTTCCCTAAAACTGAGCCCTGGAAAATAACCTTTGTGATTTTTGCCTTGAGGAAAGGTATCAAATCTGTGGCAAAACTGAAAAATCTGAATCCAGATGGATTGGATCACAGCCTGGGACCAGTTTTCCTAGTTTTCATGCCTGCTTGATGAAAACAGCTTCATGTATGACTTCTGGGAGTTCATTCTTACAAGAGCAGGTTGGGAAGGCGGCACTAACTGTGAAAGTAAATGGCTGCTACTGCTAGGGATAAAATATCTGTTTTGAGGTTTCATAAAAGCAGTGTTTTCTGTTGAGATTCAGCAGGAGAGTAACAGCCAGTGCTCTGACTCTTGTATGTAAAAGTCAAAGCTCTACCTGACAGTCAGAAAAATAACAACTGTATTACGTGTTTCTGCAATATAGCCAGATGCTATGAATTTTGTGCAGCCTCAGGGAATATCAAGTTACTTGATAACATGTGATTTGATATTCCAAAGAGAAGAATAACTGGACAAAATGATTTGCTAGAGAAACATTACCAGAAGCATCTAACTGTTCCCATTTCTCTCTCATGCAATGTCTCCGTGTTACCCAAGGAGGTGGACTGGAAGTACAAGCTTGCCACCAGTCAGAAAGATCCAGAGACATTTTTATAATATGCAGCCCATTCCACATATAATATTTAATTCCAGTGTCACAAAAGGAATCGGCATCTGTTTATCACCCAAATAATAAACCAAATGCTGTGCGGGAGATTAGTTGCACATGCAAGCATTTACGTCTGTAGATATTTCCCATTGAAAAGCAAAATCTACAAGAAAAAAGAATTTTAATTTAGTCAAACAAAAATTATTCTCAGACAATGCGAAGATAGTGTTATCAAGCCTGCTACCTCTTAAACTTGTGTCCCATAGATAAATCCACTTTATCTCTTGATTTTTAGAAACATTCATGAACATGAATGAATGAATGTTGAACATGAATGAACATGGTAGTCTCAGCATACTCTTCGGGAGTCAAAGCTACCAGGGCGGTGACCGCACACCGAAGGGGTTTATCTGCTCAGCACTGGGCAGCCAGCAGAGACGTGTTCCCGTAGGGTCACGGCCAACTAAAACAAACCTGCCTGAGAGAGAAGGAAGATCTTCCTTCTGTGCTACAAGCCATATGGTAACCGGGATTCACACAAACAAATAAAAACAGTTTCTCTCCCACTCCAGCTCCTCACACACCAAAAAATTTCCTGAAACAGCAGGGACCAGGCTTCCTAAAAATACAGAATCTGGTTTTATTTCTGTAGCTTATGAGGAAAGCCACCCTAATTTAGCTTGTAAAGCACAATCAAAAGCTGAAATGAAATATTCCTGGGTTTTGCAAAAATCTTTGTTCTCCAGTGCCTTACCCCAATGGCTTGTTAAAGTATGTCTTAGAAAGGCTATTTGTCCCAAATGCTGCTTCTCACCAGCTCCCAATCCAGTCTTTACGATGGAGTGTCTAAAGATGAAGTTGCAGGCAAGATCTAAAAACGAATGGGAAGAATCACAGTTTTCCCACCTGCTACAGGTTGGGAACAAGATGTCTCTGACCTGAGATAGAATGACATGCTTGCAATAAGGACCCGCGAGACAGCTGTTTTTGCAAGTGGTAAGTAATTATGAGATTTAACCCCATAATTTCAATGTGAATTTTGAGCTCTCCCTGATCCTTCAGAGATAATGTTTTCAGTCAGGCAGCTGGACATTCAAACATCCAGTCATTTAATCTATAGACATTACATACTGACTACGGCTTTACTAAGAATGTTGAGCCAGATCCCATGAATTTATGGCACAGACAGAGAGCTGACATACGGGCTCATTACCTTATTTAATAACAGAGGCAGAGGTCTACCCCTAAATAAGGGATGTTTGTGGTGTCTAAACTTCATGCGGGAACAACATACAAACAGATAGGATATTTTATACGACTTACTGAATCCTGGACTGGCTATGCTTAATCTACACTGGTTTTGCCTAAACTTACCAGCGCAATTCAGTGGCACAGAATATATATATTTCAAGAATCCGGACAGCCCCTTTTTAGTTCTGCCTTGTAACACAAAATCTGGGTTTTTGTTTCCCCTCTCAGGAGTAACATTAACCAAGGACAATGCTTTGTGGGTCTGTGGTTGTGACTTAGCTCGAGGTTAAGGATGGTTTTAATCTGAAAAGTATTCACAGTTTGTTATAGATAGATAAAATGAAAAAGTATAATGAAAATACAATAGCTACTTTTGGTCAGAAGCAAATTATATTAGCAAGCTCAGTCCTATAAATGAATATTAGTCCCCATCATTTCGAGCAAAATATCAGAGGTTCTGATACTTTTGGCATGTACAGAAGGTATTGCAGGTCACTGACTGCCAGTGAAACTATTACCCCAGGTTTCTGGCTTTTTGTTTTTAGCCATTTTCAATATTTGAATTATATTAAATGCAACTTCATTTCACGAGATTCTTCTTCATCACCATGTTCTCTTTCAAGGAAGTCTTGACACAAAATGCCACCTGGGACTGAGCTCTCCCTTTCAAGTTGACGGTAGGAGCTAAAGATATGCGTGTGAAGAGGACAGAGTGTCCTGTCCACCCTGTTCTAATGTCCTTAATTACTTTCTGTAGGTTCTCAGACTGAGATTTTGCTCTGGCAACTTAAGCCAATATTTCATCTAAAACTGGATAGGTTTTCTTTCTTTTTCTGAGAATTAAATTGGCCTGTACAATGTTCTAGTTCTGAACTTGGCTGAAGGTCACAGGGCAGCTCTACCAAATGCTTGAGAGAGGGAAAGTCCACAGCCCCTGAACACTGCTCCACTTGCAGACAAGCTGCAAATCATAAGTTTATAATTTAAAACAGAGATTGGTTTCTCAGAAGGGTTTTTTCTAGGCCCTTTTTGGCAATTGCAAGGAGTGCCTTCTTCCGGCTAACAAACATGTGACATTTTCACATTGCTGTGGAAAGCACTAAACCTTCATCTGTTTGAGACCATACCAGGTTCCTTTTTTCAGTGCGAGGGACATCAGACCATGGGTTGCCTGTGACAGAAGCATCTGTAGTCAATTTTCTTTTATGCTTCTTCACATAGCAGATATCATAAGGTCCACGGGCTGTCTTCACAGCACTCTAATTTTACCCATTGACCCCTGAAATTGTTCTCGTTCCTGAATCACTAATCTCCTCCTCTACTGGAAGCTGCACGTTCCTTTTAGTCTGTAATTTCTGTAAAAAAAAAAAACCACTATAATTTCTCCTTTGGTTTTGTTTTTCATTCTTTCAAAGGGAAACATACACCTTGTTGGTTGGATATGTTCCCCATAGTTTTTCTTCCCCCTCTACAGATTAACACATATTAATAGATGTTTACGATTATTTTAAAAGCATTTGCAGAGAAGAAGAGAAGTCTTGTTACTCATCACAAGCTCTATACCAGCTTTCCCTTTCTTTGATATTGGAAACTGGCTACAGAGGAAGAAAACAAAATCTAAAAATGAAACACTTAAGTGTATCCAGCCAACTCTTTGCCCCCTTGCTTTCCATGACCTTGGACTGCAGCATTAGCTTCTGGTATAGAACAAAGTTTTGCAACAAACAGTCCGGGAAAAGAAATTAACTGAGATCTTGATATCATATACCTAAAGACTTTCCACATGTTTACAAGACTGGAACTTCAAGTACTGAAAACTCAGTGCTCACATCATGCTTTTGCAAGCTTTCCACTTTTATTTGTTAAAAATATCTCCGCTGACTTTCCCATAACTAAATGTTCATAGCTATATCACCTCCAGCTGTGATCTCATCAGATGTCCCAGGCAGAGCAAGGTCAGGCCTGGATGGTTCATGTGTGTAGAGCTTCCAAGAAAGGCCATGCTGTGAGTGTGAGGCAATACCAGTAACGTTAGATACCAAAATGTTGGATGACAGCAAAGCGGGTTTAACCTTGTTATTTTTCTGTGGGTAGCAAAACCCAAGGAAACTCAGCAGCAGCGAGTGAATTAGCAGCTGCTCACATCAACAATGGTTTGCAAATCATACATGCAAATCAAACGTGGAAATCTGGTCTGGGCTGGGCACAAGAGCACTTTGCTTGAGGCACACAGTGATGGGACAAGTGGCTTGGATTAGCAAAGAGCATCTGTAAGAGGAGCGTGTAATTTAAGATCTGTCTTGACACAAGCTTTCAATGACTGTAGAGCTCCACTGGGGAGTCAAGGTAAAATGCACAGTGATTGCTACTGAGAGCCCAGGAATAACATTCCAGTAATTCACACGGTATACTTTAATTGTTATGGAAATTGCAGGATTTCTGGAATAGAGGAGTTATTTGGGCCTTAAAAAGTCAGTTCTGGGTCATATCTTGTTGGCTTTTTCATGAGGACTGACTTTGTTTACTTGGCTAGTCTTTTAATGTGTTTGTTGAAATGATGAATAATAAAAAAAACCACCTATGCTTTCCTTTGAAACAGGAAAAATAAGCCTCATGAGTAATAAAATGGCAACAAAATTTCCTTACGTTTGGTTTGTTGCCAAAGAAGGTGGTTTCAGGCAAAAGTGCCCTCTTCTTATTTGGCTTTAGGAGGGATCTGGTCAGTTTTATCTATTTTGAGGAGCCTCTAGTGACTTGAAACATGATTTGCTCTGTCTCTGTTGAATGGTGAGACATCTGAAGTGCTGTTCATAGAGTATAAAGCCAGGCTGATTCTCCCTTCTTAGCCATGATAAACAGCCTTTCAGCAGCATGTTCGTAAACTCACAATCCTACTTTATCAGCTTGGATGTTTCTTGCCACTAGCCTGGCAACAGGACCTTTGCTTTGTCAGTTCAAACTGTTTTCATACATAATGTCTCATCTGCATCACGTTCATGATCTGTCACTGCGCCCAACTCTACAACTCCTCTTTTATCCCCATGAACAGCAGTTTAATACTCTGTTCTGTTTCCTGCTTCAGTTTCCAGTACTCAGAACAAATGCACTACTCAAGTTCGCAGGGGTTTATCTTTAGACCTGATGACAAGCATCCTAGCTAGATGCAAGCAAATCATATCTTCCCTACACATACATCATGCCCACCTCCCACTATCACAGAAGATCAAAGGGACAAGGTACCCATGAATTTGAGAACAATGTTATTCATATAAGCAGCTCAACATGCCCAGCGGCTGTATTTTTTAACGACCAAAGGTAAGATTTGGGGATCCACACCACTCTGATATATTCAAGCCGCCTGGGTCTCCACGTTTGCTGAATAACCTGCAGCTCCCACTGATTGTAGCTGATTCTGAGAGTGCTCTTGCACCACTTAGAAGAACATGCTTGATAGGGTGTTTTTATCTAAATGTAACTATTGAAGGGCTGGATAGAGTGTACTGGAGACTGTGACGTATACATTTCCATACATCACATCTTCCTAAGATCTAAAAAGATGAAGAAAAAGACTTTGGTAAGTCTGATGTATTTAGAAGGGTCTTATTTTATCACCTCCATTTGGGAGGACAACAAACACCAACAAAACCTCAGGCAACTTTACTTACTTCCCTCTGCTGAATTCAGGAACTAAGCCCTAGGCGTTCAACCTTGAAAACCATTAGCTCAAATCTTTGATCACTGGGAACCTGACAACACAGTACCCATGCCAAGAACAGCAGAGAGGGACAAGTATGAAGTTTTGTAGAGATAAGTACAAGGGCAAGAGACAAAAAGGGAAACGTTTACTTTGTTATGGTAGAGTGTGGACTTCATAAGTTTCAGGAATGGCTTCTCGTGGAGTTGTTTGCTACCCTGACTGAGGGGGCAGGAATGGTAGCTTCATTAGCAACATCGGTTTTATCTGCTGCAACACGCAAGACAACTTCAAGAGAAATGAGCAAAATAAACCACACAGATTAAATTAAAAATCCAGAATGTTGGCTCAGCATCTGGATTTCTCTCTCAAAAGACCAGATGTGATGAACCCAGCAGCACTCTTTGTCTATTGTACTGAGGAAGTAAGAATAGGGACAGATGATCTAGAGACAATAAAAGAATGGTTTGTGTGCTATCAGGACTTTAAATAAAACTCAATTAAATGGCTTAGAGAGCCACCAGTCAAAGAGTTAAGTGTGGCCTACAGCTAGCCTTAGCAATGCATGAGAACACTGGCACCTCGCTAACACCCTGCGAGTTTTAGCTTTTGGGGTACTAGAAAGTGTGCAAGGTGAGCAGCTGGGGAAGAAAAGAAAAAAAAAAAAAAGAAGTCTCAGTCATATGTTTCAATTTGGAGGATCTTGTAACAAACAGCCTCCATCCAAACATGTTAATTTTTCAGTAGCCTTAAATTGTCTCCCAGGCGTTGCTCAAGACGTCAGAGAGATTGAATGCTAGCTCCAAGAACAAACCGTTCTCAACTGCGCCTTATTAAATTATACATATGCAACCACTTAAATAAACTAACCACTGTCCTGTTTACACTATGCCTTCCAAAAGCCACAAGACATAAATCAACCCCCTTATCTTTACAGTAAATGCATCTTCTGCACCTTCTGATATGGATATGCTATGTCTGCAAATGAGCCTGGAAACAAGTTGATTCCATGTACAGGACTTCACTTAAACCACCAGGGAGTCCCGTGTCTGCTCCTGTCTCTGCTCTATAACCACACAGAGATTTCTTGCTCGCCATGTTTCACTTCTCAGGAAAACACTGGGTAATATTCAAGTATTTTATTAATTGCTACACTTGACTCTGATCAGAGATTATTATAAAGTAATTACAGTCTGTTTTTTTCCACCCCTGAGACAAAGTAAAATGTAAACAGGGAAGCTTAACACATGTTCAATTTGCGGGACACAACGCTCTCCGTTTCACAGGTCCCTGAAAAAAATGTGTCCTCCTAGCTCCATTGTTTTTCATGCTTGCAGTAAAATAATCAGCCCATTTCTTGTTGAATAACAGGGTTTTTGGTTTTTTTTTTAAATCAAAGAGAACCTCACGTGGTGCCTTGGATATATTAACAGCATTGCCGTATTGTAGCAGCAGTGGCAGCCACAGGTCCTGTGTGGGAAGGCACAATGGCAGGGGAAGAGAAAACTGCGTGTTTGAGAAACAGTTGCATCCTACTGTGAAGGAGGTTTTGCACCACAACTTGAAAGCCTCCAGGTGAATGCAGTGGGTGTGGAAGTCAAATAGAAGGGTGCGTAGGACTACGGCTGTGGGCAGGAGGGAAGGTCAGTGTAAATCAGCATAAAATTAGTCCCATGGTATCACCCTTGTGAAGGCAGTTCTGTGACATAGTAAGAAAACCCAGGCTTTGAAGGCAAACAAGTCCAACCTGTAACAGCCTTTTTCCTGTCCTGCACAGGCAGGAGATGAAATTTGGGACCCTTCAGCAGTTGAGTGTTACCTGTCTGCTCTCACAGCTTTCCCAAGGTTTTACGGGGTTCTCTGCTTTTTTAGAGCCATAGAAGCAGCAAATCCCCCTTTGATTTTCTTGTCACTCCCATCAGAGTGACACCGTGGGAGTCATTCACATATAGATCACATCTATCACAACAGAAATCAGGTGGCTGCTGCAGAAGTTACAATGGCAGATGGCATAGCAGATGGCCCGACAACTCTAACCAGCTAAAGATCTGAACATTCGATGCAGCCTCACGTGCTTGAGTAGCCATCAGTGCCTCTCTAACTGTGACAGACAATCTGAGAGCACTAAATCAAAGCAGGACTTAAGCCATATCCTCAGGAAGGTGTCTGTATGTGAAAGCATAATGCACAGCTCCCCTACACCTAGTCCACACAGGCAGCTTTGCAATACAGAGGCTGAGCACCTCAGATACACTTGCAGTCACGAGATTTGGAGCTGAGGGAACCAGCTCAGTAGAGACATCTCTCAACTCCTTTGAGCTTCCTTGCCAAAGGCAGGCAGGAGGTTCAAGAGAGACACGGTACAGTTACCAATGAAGATCCAAACAGAAGCATATGCCAGATACCTCTTTCAGAGACAAGGAAAAATCTTGTTCCATATATCTTCTAATTTAAAACAAAATAGCCAGGAGTCAGGCTTGGTAACATTACCTTTGCCAGGTATCCAGAATTCCCAATCCTCTTGAATTGCGGTGACAAATCCTGAGACAGTATCAGTTGCATCACTTCTGCTTTTGGAAGCTCCTTCCCCTTCCTGCCCTCGAGCTTCTTACTCCCAGGAATAGAAAAGCTCCACATAGAAGGAAACAAGCTATAGAAGACAGCAATTATAACTCTAGAAATGAGTCTTGCTTCAAAACACATCCTCACACTACAGCTAAATCACTGGAAAAAGACAGACAGAAAACCATCCACTCCTGCCACGTTGCTATTCACAACTCCCCTCCCTAATGTACCCCTTCCCTTACCCTTCATAAAAATCAGCTGTTCTTTTATCAGGTTCAGCTGCAAAGATTCACAGGTGTTTCCCCTCGTCTTCCCTCTGCATCTGTCAACACCCTCCATCTTCATTAAAGCTCTTTGGCTGCAAGTGTAGTGTATTTCCTATTATTGTTTGCAAATGCTCTTTAAGGAAACATTGTTAGAAGGTTCTTATAAAACTCTACACTACTCCTTCTTTAGGGAAAGAAATCTGTTAGTAGCAAAATTTCCAAGAGGTCCCTGCGCTGCCTTTTCAGTGAAGATCAGAGACTTTTGAAAATCTGTCCAAAAGTGATCTAGGTAGAGCTGAGCTGTGAATTTCAGCCTGCAGGCAATTGTCTCCTCTAGGAGAATGTATCTAATAATAAGAGTCTTAGATAAGTGCATAATTGAATTTCTGTTATAATTAAAAAATAGATCATTTCCTGTAGTTTAAGAATTGAACTGCGGGGTTTGTTTTTTTTTTGCTGTGATTTTAGTACTGACAAAGACAATACCATCATTTGCATAACAAAATGTCCAGAATGACTCTGCATCTATTGAATATTGCTTTTAAATCCTAAAATGTTTTCTAGGTCCATGGAAACGTGTTTAGGGGAAAAAGTTGCTCTTTCAGAAGTAGACATTTGATGATGTTGTTGGCTCTGGAGCACATGCAGAAGCTGAAGCTATGTATGAGCTGGGCTTTATTTTCTGTTAATGTGACATTTTCCAAATGACACTGCTCACACGAGGTAATTCATGATCTCCCTAAGAGCTTGGGGGTTGATTTTTTTTACCATTTGTTGGTGAAGAGGTAGCCAAAAGGACTGTGCAATGATGGGTTCTGACTCCAAAATGATTATCTCAAATACTATCGTGAGGAGTTGGTAAACTGAGTCACAGAAAGTGTAAATTGACAGCTGAGAAAGAACCTGAACCCACTTTCCCCTGACTCCCCATCGCATCTTTTAATCAGGTGAAGTTTAAAAACAAGTTCTGAGACTGAGCAATGCCACCTTGAGTCCAGGCTGTCAAGCTGAGAAACAGGTGGGGTCCTGAGTGGGGAACCGTGCAGCTGAAGATCTGTGCTGAATGATGGAGACTTGCCATTAATCTATAAACAGAATATCCATTAATAATCTAAAAGAGGAGGACCCGGGAAATGAGTCAGTGGAGGCTGACTCTCCTTCGTGTAAATGCTGCCTTCTTATTATAGAGTTCTCCTTCCCCCTCCTCTGTCAAAGGGATCCACACACATCTGCTACTAGGAGTTAGACTAGGCAGCTGGGACTGATTTTGTGGTTTTATCTTTCTTTTTTTCAATAGTACTGAAGAATTTGCTTAGAGGAAAAGAAGAGGAGTAATTACATTAGCATTGAAAACAAATCTCTATTAGAAAGCGGTGTTCTTTAGGTCTAACCAATTTGATAAAATTTACTTAAACCACAAAAGCAGAGTACAGAATTGCAAATTTTAATCTTTCTTTTTTTTTCCCCCCTGAAGAAAAATGTTTTCTGAAGAAATACCAGTATATCAGAAGTGGGAACAGATTTTTAATTACAACGGTATCGACTGACACTGCTAAGGCACTTTTGGCCAAACGAGGACCCAGTAAGCAGGAGCTTGCCAAATTGTCCTCTCTCTCAGAAACTCCAGCATGTACCAGATCAGGAAAGCATGTTTGCCTCTCACATCATCTTTCCTGTGAAAATAAAATGGTTTGATAAGGAAAACCCTAGCACAGGTCCAGGAAATGGTTTGGGAATGCTGCATGATACGGATGGGTTATCCTGGATCCCCTGCCCCTAGACGTGTCAGAAGGGGACCGCTGTTTTCTTAGGCTTCTCTGTGCACAGCTGAGGGCCTGTTAAAGCTGTAATATTCCTAATAAAAGCGTGGGAAATGTCCATGTCTCACCCTACAGAACATCAAAGAAAGGAGATGTTAACCAGCAGAAAACACTCATGGTCATATCAATATTAAGTTGTATAAAAGGGATCAGAAAAGCCAAGTCAGAGAAGAGGCTTTTTCTGGGTACTTAGGAACGTTCGTCCCCATTCTTTAAAGTGTTTTGTACAGTGAAAGTGTAGAAGCCAAGAAACTGGGGGAAGCGGGGGGAAAGGCTGGATGTGAGCTCTAAAATGCATGGGCTGAACATCACTGCAAGACTTCTGGTGAATTTTGTGCAAAACAAAAACGATTTCTATTACCTACCTGTCCTGTGGAATAAGAAAATATGTAGTGAAAGGAAGATACGTCTCTTGAAAGTAATTTTTTCTGCTGAGGATTGCATAAAATTCTTTTTTTGCTCTGCCCTCAACGTTCCAGTTGGCTTATAGTCCAGATAGAGAGAGTGCAAACCCCTTCAGCCTTGAAGGACATCAGTTCTTGCATCTGGGGTTTTTTTAAGAGAAGGAATCACATGGAACTTGCTCTCCAGGTTTGGTTTCTGAAGTCTGGGCCCTTTCTGATCTTTAAAATTTACATTTCTTGTCCTCAATAAATTATAAATAGTTGTTTCACTTTTCATAAAATTATTTCTTGGAAATCATTAATTATTTTTTTCCATTAAAAAAATTGATATACTGGGAGCTTTCAAAGTAGATTTCCCCTGCCAAATTGTTCTAATGGATGTATTTTGACCAGCCTGAAAAAGGACACTGACGCTTGCTGTGATAAGGAAAGGTAAGGAAGACAATTCATACCACCTAATATCAGCTTCTAAATGAGGTGCTTAAATGAAGATTTTAGTAATAGCAGTAATAGGCTTCCATTGAGTTAATGGAGCAAGATGGGATCTTGCAGAGAACTATTTATGAGAACTGGATGTGTGTGTGTGTCTGCTAGCTAAAGAGGGAACTTCAGGTTTCATGAATCCTCCCTTCCTTGAGAACCGCATTCTTGGTTCTACAGAAGTGGAGATAAGTGAGCAACATTATCTCTTTGATAACAGACAGAAGGCATTGATGCTCTTCCCTGAGGGTGACAATAGACAGTGACTACTTCCCAGAAGATGGCATCACTTGGCAATTTACACATACGTTATATGTAAGCATGTTATAGATTATTAATTCTGATTTTCTGAAGTGCTTTTCGTTCATCTTCGGATTTCAATGGGGCAGCTGACACCAGAGATGTGTAAGCAGAGACTGCATGCACAACAGCGATGAGCCATGCTACCGACTGATATCTACACAGCAGTTTGCAGCACAGCGTACGTTCCCCATCCTCAGACCCTAACACCCTCTCTGAGTTTCAAGGAAGATGTATTCCCTTGCTGTCATTTCTGTGGTACCACATGTGCTATGATTGTCTGGTCATAGCAACATGGAAGTCTGTATGAACTAATTAACCTGGAAAAAGACATGATGTCTAAACTGATTTCATCCCTCAAGGAACTTAGTTTGGCAGCTATTGGGGGTGAAAACAAGTCATAACTCTAGAGCAATCTAACAGATTGAGAACATAGGGTCTGAAAAGTCTCTGTGCTGATGCATAGTTGAGTAATGAGAAGGAGAAACATGTTACTGATAAAATATAAATGAAGTTCTCCACCTTCAAACCCAGCCGAAATCTCTCGAGTGTCAAAAGGATGAATTGCCTCACTGCTCAGCCTTGGTGCAGCACTGTACACCCTGGATCTGAGCCAGGCCAGAATGTATACTGAAAATCTCCTCAGAAAAGCCCATCTGAGTTATTTCCCCTCTTGCATCAAGAAACTCAAAATGGCCACGCTGGCTGTTTTCCAGCGCACAAAGTGCCTGTAAATCCCTTTGAAGTTGTTGATAGATGCTGGTACTTATCCCATAAGATGGAGACAAAATTAAAGTTGCCATGGATTTATTTGAGATACGTGACATACAGTGACCTACCTTGCCTTTATTCCAAAATAAAGACTTGCTAATACCCTAGAGCATCCCTGTGGGATTTTTTTCAGGAGGCACCATGACTGTGCTTCAGTGGGCAGTTATCTCAAGCGGCTTGAGATGCTTGGCAGAACCACACAGCAGCAGCACCCACCACCGGCCAAGCCTATAGCATCATTTACTGAGTTTGTATTCCTGTTTATGACTTTTCACCCATGTTACTGTGGCCAAATAATCATGCCTCAAGGATACACATTATTTTCCAGAAGTCAATATCTGTGCTTCTGTCCTTCAGGAAAGGCAAAGGTGTGACAGGTCACGTCAGCTGTATTCACGGGGCTGGGTCCCTTCTGTTAACCCTCATGTGCTGATTTTTTAGGTAATTTTTAGGCAGGCTCCCCTCAGACCAAAGGCTGACGTACCCCACCTCGTTAGAAAGAACATTGCAGGAAGCGTGGGGAAATGTGATGGTTGCACAGCAGTGAGGAGCAGCAGCTGTGTCAGCATGGTGCTCGCTATAATTACACACCAGGGTTACCTTACAGCGCGCTGCTGGGGCGTGCGGCGTGAGTTATTGTTTCAGCGACCGTGCTTGTATCACTGCCGGCACACACTGGCTTCGCTCAGAGGGGCTACGAGTAGTGTTCATTTGCCCGTGTTAATGCAGAAGACTCTCAGTTTTGGTGCTTCCAGTACCTCATGTGAGGGCTACAAGTCACTTCTTGTCACTATGAGAGCAATGACTACCGAAATAGAGAGGACCCAGGGAGTCAGCTGTCAGCCTGAGAGAGTATCGTTGGACTCTCTTGCCCTGTTTCGTAATTTATTTTGTTTGTGGTCTACAGAATTAATTTTAACTGGCTGAAATACAGCCCAGAAAAATGGCCAGTGGTCTGGAAGACAGGAGGGCTGGGTTTTTTATTTCTTTCTGCCACCGGTTTGCACTGTGGCTTTGAGCAAGCTGGCCTAGAGGGACAAGCGGTCAGGACAACCATATCCTGACTTGTACAGGTCAGGCTACAGATACCAGCATACGATTTATTATCCCATCGGTAAGCATGATGTCAACTCTTAGCGCTTATGTCACATATATGAGTTTATTTGTTAAAAACACCCAGGTGATAGATGTGCTGGGAGGGACTTTCCCTGGGTGATGTACTGGTGGTGGCATGGGATGCAGCAGAAGAGACCCCCACCCGCCCACGGCCCTGTGCAGGGGCTGAGCTGGGCAGAGCATCACACTGCCTTGCTCCCTGTGCCCCTGCCTGGGGTCTGGCTAAGGGCTGCAGCAGACAGATGTGGGGGACCACATGCAGCGGTGCCGGGAGCCACTGCGGTGCCGTCCCATGGACATGAGAGGCACGGGCAAAAGCGTGAAGTGTGAGCGAGCAGCATGAGTCAGTCAAAGCAGAGCTCAGGGAAGCAGGAAAAAGCTTTGGATAATAGCATATGTAAATATAGATTTGCATGCGTATCTTAAAAATGCACATTTCTTGTATTCTTATGACTAGATGGCAAATTGTTTCAGCAAGTGTTACTGTCTGAATATCGTTTTCCCTGTAGGAGAAAAACGAGGCACTGAGGCATGATCTGATGTTCTCGGGAACACACAGCAGGTTCAAGGCACAGCTCTGGAGCCGATCCTGGACTGGATTGTCTCAGTCATTGTGTCGCTCTAAGGGACATGGTAACTTGAAAATGTCATGTTTCATGATTAAAACCTCTCTTGTAATGGCAAACACCTCCTATAAAGACAAATGTCATCTCAAAATGTCAACATTTTAAGAAATAAAAGTCTCTGAATAGGTTGCTATGAAGAACATTTTTTATGAGTCTTACTTCCCTAATTAGCAGTTACCAGGGCTTTACCAGAACAGTCTTACAGTGTTTACTGGGGACATTGAGTAAAACACAGCCTTATGCTAACAGTGACTGTGTCCCATTATTAGTCGTAGCTAATGGTGAAGTCTGTCCATTGTGTTTTGGCATCCACGGATTTGCCCCTGATTGTGGACACATCCTCGTAAGTGTAAAAAATGAAGGGATGTTTTATTCTATTAGATGAAGGAAGTTGCATGGCACAAAGCTATCATAACGGCAAAGCAGAGGGACTGTCTGGAAGAGGTAAATGCACTTGTCTTCCATAACAGGGGAAGAGTTTCATGAGAAATCTGTGGTGTGTTTAGAAGCACTTATGAACCCAGCACAGATTTATTAATGGTAGCTGAAATGAAAATCAGAAATGTTGCCACAAAACCTCCTCAAAGCAGAAAAAATAATTTAAGAGAAAAAACAAAACCAAAACAAAAAAGCCACACAATCCTTTTTTGGTCCACATCAGGTTCCCTGAAGAAACTTTGCCAGAACTATTTCCCTACAAATCTGCTTCTCTGTGTTGCTAGTTTGTCTTCCAACACCACTAGACAAAAATGCAATGACTCTCACATCTGTTAGGCCATTATTATTTCATGTGTGGGGGTGACATTGCCACTTGATGATGCACTGTAATGACGCATAATGGCCTGGTGATGCGAGTGGGCTGGCTTGTTGCTCTCTGTCACTGGAAGCCTCTGCAGCTGTGACACTGTTGGGTGAGGAGAAGAAGAGATGCAGCTTTTCTTTGCAATTTTAGTGTGAGATAGCAGTGGTATAATTTTAAGCGCAAGCAGAAGCATAGAGGTGTCGTCATCTGAGGTGTCGTCATCTACTTGTGGGGCGTTGAGTAAGCTTTGAGGGCACGAGGAGGGATATATAGGAGGACTATATAGGAGCTAGCTGAAACCGCTAAGCAGGTGCAAATAAGCTGTGTAGGGTTCTGCATTTCACTTGGAGCTTCAAAACAAAGACTGATGCCAAGTCTCAAAAATATTCTGTTTCTAGTTTTATATGTGAAAGGGAAAGGCCCAAGCTTGATTACGGTACAAGAGAAGAAAGATGTGGGGGTTGTTTGTTTTTTTCTTTAATGTACCTCTTTTTAGTATCTGAGTACTGTTTATCAATTTAAAGGAAGAAAACAGTCTATCGAATAATAAACATATTAATCTTCTCTTTATTGGGGAGGTTATGGAGGCCAAAAATCTTCTCTTTTTTATTCTTCTGCTGGGTTCTCAAATTTCCCTCCAGTTTTGCAGCATATTATTTTGCCAGGCTGAGTAAGCTGAGCTGCTGTAGTTTGCTCCTGTGTGATTCCTACATCGGCTACACTTTAACTCCATCCCTTTAACCCGTGGAAATGAAACTGCGTGCTGCCCCTCATGTGACCCCACACGAACCATTTACAACAGTGCCTGTACTGTCCTACCACTATTGCAAAGTCAGATATTACTGATACCTTGAAGCAGTACGTATTGGTCAATATATTTATTGACCAATTTATATGACCATCATATAAGCTATATTATAACCACAGTTACTTTTCTCATGGGGACAATTCCCCTCCTTCCCTGCCACCCCAGCTCCTCTGGTGGCTGCTGAGTAGGGGTTATTGTCTCCTTCTGCAGATGACGTCTCCAAGGCCCTGGTGGGCGATGATTCCTTTCAGAGTCATTGGCTCCTTTTTTGCCTCCTTGTCTCCAGAGAAAATCTGGCGCAGTTCTTCCCACCATGCCATTATGGGCAGTGGGCAAACAGCTCTCATTTTGGGTAGCCTTTTGTAGTTCTGCATGTGGGAGCTTAGTTATCATCTTGGAGCATTTTGATTCCAATGATTTAACGGGAATACCGTTGTGGCTGTGTGCAGTATCCTGGGTCAGTTCTGCCATAAATACAGAGGGAAATATCTTATGCCTCCCACGTGAGCTACTTCTATCCCTTGAGTGCCTCAGACAAAAGTGGTAATTTTAATTTCTGAACTCGCTTTTGCATTGCTTTTCAGCACTTCTGTTCAAAGGTTACAGCATCTGTTTCCTCTGTGGCTCCTGCATGAATTGCCTTTATGAACATAATCTCAACCCAAACAAGATTTATTAAAAAGAGAGAGAAGAGGAAATTGAAAAAAGAAAGAAAAGGTTTATTTAACATTCAACATAAATTTATTTACATTCCTTGTGAATTAAACTGTTCAGCTGTGTGCTAAAAGTAAGAAGAAATACAAATAGTTGACCTTCCATGAAAAACAATCCTCTGTCTATTCAAATCCCCTGTTATCACGAGCTTTCTATCTAGAGAGAGATGTGAGTTTCCTACTTGTTTCTCAGCAGAGTTTTCTCCAGGTAAACATAGAGTAGAAGCTGAATCCATCACTTTCCCTGACAGCTGGCTCATTGAGGTTGTTATCTTAAGTGTGATTAACAGCTGCTTTTCAAATGCTCAATTACCTGTTTCAGAGATTGTCTTGCACAGGTTGTAACATCTCAGCAGAACAAAAGGTATCCAGGCATCAGCTTTATCAAATTTTCCTTTACAACATTTCCCCTTTGAGTCAATTTTTCCTGCACTAAAAAGATGAACTATGGGCAGATCCCTGGACTCAGCTTAACATTTGTCCAGTCTGAGTCTTGTAGTAAGTTTTTGATTGTGTTTACAGGAGAGAGGTCAGAGTTGGAAACCCTGAGCTGACCGCCTGAAACTTTCTGATATTTGAAATCTGAAATCAGCCTGAGGTCTGAAGTATCTCTGTTGCCATGAAATAGCACCTAAAGTGCAATTACTCTTTGTTGTTGAAACAGAACTTCACCTATTCTCAGAAATTCTAAAATGCACGAAATAAAGGGAAACGACTGTAAGCATCCACACAACCGTGATGTGCGAGTGGCATGATGATCTGAGCTGCATGGGAAGTGTGCGACTGAATGTAGTCTTCACCCACTGCCTTCTAAATCGGGTGTCAAGGCAGCGGACTGCCAAAATGAAGATACTTCAGCTAATGATGTTGCCTTGTCCTAGCCTGCCACAAAGTAATAATGCAATTAGGAGAGGCTGTCTGACTAATAAGTAGACTGTCATTGTGGGCTGTAGGAAGTTTTTTCTTGCCACCTCTCAGAACAGGGAGCCCTTCTGCAGGGCTGAGCTGTACAAAACCATGTCCTTGTCAAGGCCAGGCAGGAGGCAAGGGGCGTGTGCTAAGACCCACCCTCAGAGACGCTGTCAGGCTGATGGTGATGCTCTCCTTGACAGTCTCTTCCAGACGGCTCAGCCTTATCGACAGGGAGCGTGTGACCAGAGCAGTCTGGCAGATGGTCTGATGGGGAACCACATGCCAGATATTCCTCAGTGTCCATGAAGTGACATGGCAGGCCTGCTCCCAGCTTGCTGAGTCCCACACATGGGTGCATAAGCACCTACTCGGGCAGAGACAGCAGCTTTTCGCTCCCTGTGCCTCTTGCTGACTATTCGTCTTCCTCTTGAGCATTTTGTTTCTGGCCAGGTGCCTTCGAGTATTATGACATTAAAAGACAGTTCCTTCCAGCCAACTTTAGCCATCTCAGACTTGGGTGTCTCCAAGACAGTTGTTTCCTCTCCCTCCAATGAGGCACCTCTGGTGGGAGAATATTCTGTAACCTCATGTAAGCATATGATGGATCTCTTTCCACAGACACTTCTCTCTCACTGTTTGCCTTAGTCAACTAACTTGGACTGGACATGCACGTTCTTGGTGGCTAAGGTCGGGTAAGAGAAGAGCTCCATGGGTATTCCAAAACCTAAATTCCTCTGTGGGATTAGCTGCCTTGGATTAGCACCCCCATTTGGAAAACATGAATCATGATTTCAAATCTCTTCGGGGTTTTGGGTTGGGATAGCTGCTGCTAGAAGTGTGTGCTAAAGCCTCCTCTCATGGGTAGTAAATTCAGTGAAGTCAGGCTGAAGACCTGGGTCTTAGCTGTTGTCTTTTTTTTTTTGATAAAAACAGCGTCCCGTGTTGCCGAACCTCAAATGAGACAAAAAGGCATTTTGGCATGTCTGCTCCTTGCTCCATATCATCCTCCCCCTGGCATAACCGCTGTGATTATTCCATCCCAATGAGCCTGGGACAAGCAGAAGCATGTGGTTGAAATGGAAGCCCTTATCTGTGAAGTTCTGAAGTCTCATCTGTCAGGACAGTCCTGCTGATCCAGAGCAAACCAAGTGCTCTTGTAAACGTCTTTGAACTGGGGAGGGTTTAACGGTGAAAACAAAGCACTCCCGCTGTGCTTCTCCCTATCTTCCTAAAGGATGAGGGGTCCAGGCCTTTGTGCGGATCTTTTCATGCAGTTCCATTACTTTGTTCCCTTACCAAAGCAAGAGTTGGCAGCTATTTTTATGGGGAAAGCTGTACAGCTTGCACAATAGTTTAGTTTTTCAAAGCAGTCTAGGGGATTTCAGACACATATCTTCCACTTGCTTTAATACACCCTCACTTCAATGAAAGATACGTGTCTGAATCCCCCAGGCTGCTTTGGAAGTCTCAGCTATAGAGTCTGATTTAAAACCCACTGAGATCAGGTCTCTCCGCTGACGTCAATGGGTTTTGGACAGTCCCAACATGAAGATTTCTTTATTGGTTGTGCCTGTAAAAGGCAGAGCCTAAGCCAGCTCACATTGACCCATTTTTCATTTCAGGCAGACTTTGCTAGTCCTCACTAATGGCCGCAGCCACAGAGCAGTGGCATTTTCCAGGCTGCCCGGTGATGAATGATTAAACAGACACAAACACAGCGAAGTCTTTACTGCAGTCACTATTAGAAATGGATCAGGGCAGGGAATAAGGTTGCCTGAGAGACATTCATTGTGACTACAATGGTCAAACAGGACGCCCAGAAACAAAGGAAAGATTTTGAGACAGTAGCTTAAAATAAAAGTAAAGGTCAAAAACATGTTTTGCACCCTCTTTATACACAGCTTAGTTTCTGGGCTATTTTTCTTCATCTACTTCTGAAATATCCAAGATTAGCTTCAGCTAGAAAGAGAGGAGTAGGGGACAATGGTGTTCTCAATGGTACAGAAAAGCCTGTCAGGGACCTGTTTGCTTTCTCTTTCAAGCACTTAAGGTCAAGCTGCCTGTCAGGAAAGATTCCTCCCCAGATCAGACCAGCAGGGACTGTTTTCATCTGGAAATAGGAAGAAGGAAAGAAAGAAGGAAAACAAAAGAAGGTCATGGGAAACATGGAGTGTTTGTTTTCCTCTGTATGTGGGATGTGGTCCTCTCTCTCAGGTCATTAGAAAATTTTCCCTGCTGTTTTTAGGGTCCTAGGACTGTGGCAGTGCTGCCTATTTCTTCTGCAGCAGGAGGACGTAGATTTAATGTCCACAAGCTTCCAAACATTCCATGTAAGCTGCTGGGGAGCATTTGGTGTGTTTGGACCATGAAGAGTATAAGATTTGAACCTTGTGGGTCTGGGGAGAGCTGCAGGAAGACAGCAAAGGTGCTTCTCATGTTCCATAAAATGGGTCAGGGGACCAACCTGTCCATGCCTCTGGCTGTGTTCACAGCTCAGAGAGTGTTTTGTGACTCTTCAGCTACAAATTGATGGGTTGGAGAGTTTAATTAATAACTGAATAGACCACATATCTGGGCTTATCCTTAACTCCAGAAGGTTGCTGAACCTCAGAGGGTAGTTTAGGTTATGCTGAATTTCTTGCCAGCTCTTTGAGAAAATCAAGAGTAAGAGAGTTAACAGCTGCATATTGTGAGAAGCATGGACAAAACTTCCAAAGTTATCTTTTGGGTTTTAACTTGCCTATTTTCCCCATAAGTTTTCCTGTTCTGACTAATCAATCAGACACACTCATCTAGTAGAAATAACTGCAACTGAGAATGGGGCATCATTATCAGTAGGTATCTGCAGGCTGAGTTCATGGTCTTGTGAATTTAAACTACGCAAATATAAGTTTTCAGACCTCTTCTTGGCTCAGGAAACGTGTTCAATCATCAGGAAATTCCAGGAATCACTTGACAGATCTGGGTGTGTTGTGCAGAACAAAGAACCTGTATTTCTAAGAAAAGATGACAACTTTTTGAACAGTTCTTGTGTTTCTAGGCTTTCCAGAGAGACCCACATCAAGAAATTTTACCCACTTGGGCATTTGAAGTTATGTTCTTCAGCCTGTTTCACTAAAAGGAACATGAGTTGTTTGAACATCACAAAGTAAATTAACAAACCTGACTGAAACTGGACACAGTTCTCTTCCATAACAAATGCAAAATCTGTTCAAACAAGGCGTTCATTTCTCAGCAATGTGCTGTTACTCCACTGATGGTGCACAGAATTATGTGGCCACAGAATCCAAAGGAGTACTCCATGAAGCTGGAGATAAAGCATGCCCAGCTTTGGAGAAATATCCGTCTTGGCACTGCTTGCTTCTGTCTGATTCTAATTCTGATGATTCACAGGCAGATATTTTGGATTTGTGTTTGTGTCTGTCTACGTGCACATATGTACACGCTTATATCTATACTTACACACATCTCCCCCACACTCTTATTTAGGAATATGAATCCAACCTGTGACTGCAGAAAAACCCTCACATTTTATGTAAAGCAATGGTAAACTGTCAGAGAATGGTGTCATAGATTGTTATGACAAGTTAGTCAGAAAACTGACGTGTTAGAGAAAAGCAACATATCCATCTGAACATGCTGGAAAACTGACAAGATCATAGTTTCATGTCCAATTTGGAAGGGAGTATATAGGCATATGAAATCTCACTATAAGACTGCTGGCTATGTTACAATATTTCTCCATATACCTCTACAATTGTTATATACAAGTCTTATGTACACTCTAGATTAGCTGTCACAAGATAAAAACTAATCCTGCTGTTAACAGAGCTATCCAAATTCAAGCCAGCTGATTATGCGTTGTACTAAATGTATAAGATTAGCATCAATGTATATCTTATTTCTGAGGTATTTAGGTAGTTATTTTGTATCTTTAAGATCTCAGAGAATTCATAGAATCATAGAGCGGTTAGAGTTCGAAGGGACCTCAAAAATCATCTAGTCCCACCCCGCTCCCTCCATGGGCAGGGACACCTCCCACTAGACCAGGTTGCTCTAAATCTCCCCTCTTTCAGTATAAAATCATTACCCCTTGTCCTATCACTACGCTCCCTGATAAAGTGTCCCTCCCCATCTGTCCTGTAGGTCCCCGTTAGGTACTGGAAGTGGCTATAAGGTCTCCCTGGAGCCTTCTCCTCTCCAGACTGAATAACCCCAACTCTCTCAGCCTCTCTTCATAAGAGAGGTGCTCCAGCCCTCTGATCATCTTCATGGCCTCTTCTGGACTGGCTCCAACAGGTCCATGTCTTTCTTATGTTGGAGGCGCCAAGGTGGGGTGGGGTCCAGGTGTACAGGGGTACCTGCAGTACTCCAGGTGGGGTCTCACAACAGTGGAGTAGAGGGGCAGAATCACCTCCTTCGACCTACTGGCCACGCTTCTTTTGATACAGCCCAGGATGTGGTTGGCTTTCTGGGCTGCAAACGCACATTTCCAAGTCATGTTGAGCTTCTCATCAACCAACAACCCCAAGTCCTTCTCCTCACAGCTACTCTCAATCCATTTTCCGTCCAGCCTGTATTTGTGCTTGGGATTGCCCTGATCCACGTCCAGGACCTTGCACTTGTCCTTGTTGAATTTCATGAGGTTAGATCCTCTAATTTTTTGAATTGCCTTCAGTTCAAGGACAACATTTACCTGTGTGTCTGGACAAAATAATTCGGATTGTTGCTATAGCATTAACAGTCTTGATTCATTCTTAAGATGTTGATTTGGATGGCTTGGAAAATTGCTCTTAATCCATACATATTTTGTCCCTAGATTGTAAAACTTGTTCTCAGTAATCAAAGGCGACTGTTATACTTGTTCTGTAGGTAGGTTTGATGTTTGGAACTTTCTCCACACTCCTATATATATACATCACTAAAATAAGCTGCTTTTTTTTTTCAGATCCTCCAGAACAGAGATGCAACTTCGGTGCATTAGAAGACAGTACCACCACTTTTCTTAACATGTTTGTCCTGCAGAAAAAGAAAAAGCAACTTTTTTTTTTTTCCCCCAATTTATTTCTGTGGCTGTTTGGTCTAAACTGACACACAGAGAAAAGCAATAATGTGGATATCAACTGTAGGGGAAATAAAACACCCACTCATCAATGCTCCCTCATATTACTCTTGCCAGATTTAATTTCAGACTATCCGATTTTTATCCTATCTCAAATATCTAATTTCATCTGAAGTTTGTAAGATATTAGAAGAAAGAGCCAGAATCTAACATTTATAGACAAAGTCTCGTAGCCTTTCTTTTTTATCCTTGTTTTTGTTTTTGCTAATTCTCTTCCTGTTTTTGGAGAAGCAGAGCCATTTCTCAAACAGTATAGCAGAGAACAACTAGTTGAGGACTGAGACATGTGCCAGCATCTCTGCCAAGTGCCTGGTAGGACGGGGAGCTTTTGAACCATCCCATTGCTAATCAAACGATCTGGCGACATCCTGCCAACCCTGTCCTTGTCATCTGCTGCTCACTCTGCACGCACATTTGATTAGCTCAGCATCAGATTCTCCCTACTGTGCACAAAGTTTCTTTTTCTTTGCTACCAGCCAAAGGAAGCAAGGATGGACCGATTTAAAAATCTTGGCTCATCTTATCTAGCTCATGACAAATATATTCTCAAATTAGTCTTGCAAGTCACTTTTTCCTAACTAGAAATTACTTTCTACAATAGCCCGGGACAATATTTTTATTCTGCTTTATATCTTTCTAGCCTGCTGGTCTGTTTTTCTACCCCAGGCTCATTTTCCCAGCCTTTTCTTTAGGGTTTGATTCTGAGAAGGGAACTGGATAGGAAAGTGGTTAAGTAGACAGCATGTTGCACTGCTTTCGGACCACAATTACCTGTGTTTTTCAAGTTAGGCTTATGGTCAAGTACTAGGTTGCAGTAGGGAAAGATCCATCCCAAAATGCAAAAACTACTAATGGAAGTAGGTCATGGCATTAGTTTTCTTTTCGTGAGCATAGAGTAGTGTCATCTCCTCCTATGCGTACAATAGCTCACAGAGGGTTAGCTACCTTTCCACCTCCTTACCCTACAGTCATCGTTCCCTCCTTGTTTCTCCTTCTCACCACAAAAAGCAGAGCAGGAAGAAGATTACGAAAGCAGAAATCCCCTTGGACAGCTCAGATCAAGGATGAAGAACTACTGCTCATAAAGCAGAGCTGGAATCATTCCCATGTGCAGAGAAAGGTCAGTGAGTGTGAATGCCTGTGGAGAACTTGTCCACAGGGACTGATAGTGTTCAGTGACATAAGACTTCACAAGAGTGTGCAGCAAAAGGAAAAGTGCCTTAAAAACAAGCAGCTCATTTTCTTTTGGGCTAAGGCCACTTTGTTAAGTTTTGAGAGCACAGACAGGACTAAAAAAAAATAAATATTTTGATTACATTACTATTAGAAGCAACCCACATGGGTACTTAGCCTTGTGGGGCTGGACATCAGGCATCTAAGTATTCGTATGGCTGAAATCAAGTTTCTGCAGAGCTGGACGCAGTGAATTTACAATCTAAAAATGAAGGATTTTCAAAATGTAAGAAAGCCTGAATCTTAGAGTTTAAGCCTTCATAATAAATACATGGATTAAGTATTCTTAGGGATCATGGACTTAGACTGCTTTACCAATCCCTAATACTCCATTAGTTAATATAATATGTAGTGACTCAGCTAACATCAGGGTGTACCACTTTGCACTGGATTGAACCAGAGTGATGTGTGTGTGCCAATAGTCCTGTGAAATTCAATATAGCAGAGATTCTGCTAACATTTACTAGGAATAGAAGTCCCTTCCTGATCATCCCTGCGCTGCACTATCTGTCATCACCACCACAATGAAGTGGTATGTGGTGGTGGCAGTAGATTCGCAGTGGACTGGCTCCAACAGGTCTATGTCTTTCTTACGTTGGGGGCCCTGGAGCTGTATACAGTACACCAGGTGGGCTCTCACAACAGTGGAGTAGAGGGGCAGAATCATCTCCTTCGACCTGCTGGCCACACTTCTTTTGATGCGGCCCAGGAGGTGGTTGGCTTTCTGGGCTGCGAGTGCACATTTCCAAGTCATGTTGAGCTTCTCATCAGCCAACACCCCCAAGTCCTTCCCCTCCAGGTTGCTCTCAATCTATTCTCCATCCAGCCTGTATTTGTGCTTGGGATTGCCCCGATCCATGTGCAGGTACTTGCACTTGTCCTTGTTGAATTTCATGAGGTTTGCACGGGCCCACGTCTCAAGCCTGTCCAGGTCCCTCTGAATGGCATCCCTTCCCTCCAGTATGTCAACTGCTCCACACAGCTTGATGTTATCAGCAAGCTTGCTGAGGGTTCACTCAATCCCAGCATCCATGTTGCCAACAAAGATGTTAAACAGCACTGGTTTCAGTACCGAACCTTGAGGAATGCCACTCATCACTGGTCGCCACTTGGACATTGAGCCATTGACTGCAACTACGACCATCCAGCCATCCTTATCCGTTGAGTGGTCCATCCATCAAATCCATGTCTCTTCAATTTAGAGACAATGATGTCATGTGGGACAGTGTCAAATGCTTTGCACAAGTCCAGGTAAATGATGACAGTTGCTCTTCCCTTACCCACCAACTCTGTAACCCCAACGCAGAAGGCCACTAAATTTATCAGGCACAATTTGCCGTTAGTGAAGTCATGTTGGCTATCACCAATCACCTTATTTTTCATGTGCCTTCACGTGGTTTCCAGAAGGATCTGCTCCATGAACACAGAATGACTGGTCTATAGTTCCCTGGGTCTTCCTTTTTTCCCTTTCTAAAAATGTGGGTTATGTTTCCCCTTTTCCAGTCAGCAGGAACTTCACCAGACTGCCACATCTTCATCTGCCAGTTTCCTCAGGACCCGTGGATGTATCTCATCAGGTCCCATGGACTTGTGTAATTTCAGGTTCCTTAGATGGTCTTGAACCTGGTCTTCTCCTACAGTGGGCAGTACCTCACTCTCACAGTCCCTGCCTTTAGCTTCTGCAACTTGGGCAGTGTGGCTAGAGCCCTTGCTGGTGAAGACTGAGGCAAAAAAGTCATTGAATACCTCAGCCTTGTCCATGTCCCAGGTGACCAGGTCTCCTGTTTCCTTTCAGTGAGGGCCCACATTTTTCCTAGTCTTCCTTTTGTCACTGACACACCTATAGAAGCTTTTCGTGTTGCCCTTGATGTCCCTGGCCAGGTTTAATTCCATGTGGACTTTAGCTTTCCTAACTCTCCTAACGTGATCTCTGGCTGCTCGGACAATTTCTCTGCATTCCTCCCAGGCTACCTTCCTTCCAGGTAACCTGTCTGGAAGACTTCCTTTTTTTGTTCCAGACTTCCTTTTTCTGTTTGAGATTATCCAGGAGCTTCTTGTTCATCCACGCAGGCCTCCTGGCGTGTTTGCCTGACATTTACAACCTGGGCATCTACTGTAACTTAGAAATGTAGGCTAGGTAATGCATATATTATAATCTAAAAGGAAAGAGAAAAACCTCTAGAGGACAATTCATCAACTTTCAGAGGTTTCTCTTTCGTGGACAATAGAGGTAGTCAAGAACAAAGCTAGGCTAGATGTCCAATCTGTCGACAGCTGGAGTAGACAGTCATCAAACTTATAGGTGTTTAAGTGAAACATGTGCCCCCTTCACACTTCAGATTGCTCAGAGTGTCACAGCATATTGTATACTTTGCAGTGCACTGTCAGTCAGTGTTTTGGTCAGCTAGCTGTTCCCTCTCAGAGTACTTCATCACAGAGTAAACTAGGTAGTTCTGTTTGATTGAAGGCTATGGCAGGAGAAGGACTGTAATTCTTTCTGGGGACTTTAAAATAATGGGGCAAGGGTATTTACAAAGAAATCCAATGAATAGAAGGCAATGTGTCTATAATAAAGCCTTTACTGGAAAGAATAAGAAAGACCACAGATTTTCTGTCTAAGTTGGAACCTTCAAGTACAGCTCTCTTTTGCCTTCTGTTGAGTCTGTATCTTGCAAGGGAATGTTGGTTCTTTTTTTGTTGCCTTCACCATTCACACATGGGTAAAAAAATCCAAGCCCAAACTAACTAGGTGGAAGGAAAAATCCCTAAAATTCTTGAAAAGACTGAGCTGTCACAGAGAAATCTTGAGCTTGGTCAGTCGGTTTTCCAGCTGCCGGACTACGGCAGCTGCAAAGGCCGCTGAAGACAGAAAAAAGGCTCAAGCCTACCATGGGATCTAGTCAACCCTACTGTGGTAAGCACAGGCCTGGCATCGACACCAATTGCATGTTACAATTCCTTGGGCAGCAGGTCATTCAGTGATTTCCCACCTAAATTCCCTTTTTACCGTTGGTCTGTAACTGCTCTCTTAGTTGGACCATTTAACGGGTCTGTTATTACAGAGTTGTGTGCACGGGGGAGTCAGTAACTTCCAGCCCAGAAGACAGACAACATCCTTTTGAGGCAGGACAATCTTTCAGGCAGGGAGCAGTCTGTGGGAAATCACTGGTGTTCACTGGCCACAAGGGGAGAAAAGAGGGCGTCTTGCTTTTACTACAGCTGCAAGCGCAGACACATGAAACTGCTGCAAGGGTGTTTAATGGTCTAATCCACCACACCTGGGAAATGCTAGAGCTCAGTTATGAGCCATTTTACAGCCTTCATAGACTACCGCACTCGAAGTATTCTTTAGAGTTCAGCTTGATCAACTGTTTCATACCTGGGATCTTTCGCAGACAAAACAGGAAAGAACTGTCATGGCTTAGCTCCAACGTGGATCCATGCTGGAAATCTGCTGAGACACAGACATTTTAGAGCACATTAGCTGGAAGCTTTCCCATGAACTAAACAAGCAGTCTTCAATTTGCATGAAAATAATTAGGGGTTTAGTGTCATAATTGATTTCTGTGTTGCACATTGCGCTACTTATCTCCGCAGGTACTCTGTACAACCTCTTGACAGTATAGTTGATTTCTAATCACTACAGTAAGTTCCTTTTAGGTGATATAATATGGCAATTCCTCCCTGAATCCTGGTGAATCTGGACCTATGACCATATTCTCCTACACTGGGACTGTTTTACTTGGCTTTTTATTACTCCTGAAAGTAGAAATTGCAAATACCTTTTCCTCTACCCTGATAAACAGAGGATGACTCTTATGATTAAGGAAGCTGATAAAAGATTGTTCTTGCAATCTGTATTTGAATTGGAGGTCACTGGTGATTTACTCTTTGGCTGAAATCTTGTGCTCATTTTGAGGGCAAGACGGGGCTTAACGTTAGCTCTATAAATGAAAACCACCAAAGGACAAGTACATATATTTGTAGAATAGGCAAGCAGCTTTTAAAAACATCCCCCTGGAATAAAAACCTTGAGAACAGTAGTTTCAGTGATTTAGCTAATAACATGGTTGATTCACCTGAGAGCTCAGAGAAGCAAATCATAGAATCATAGAATTGTCTAGGTTGGAAGGGACCTTTCAGATCATCGAGTCCAACCATCGACCTAACACCGACAGAAACCATCACTACATGGTTAAGCACTACATCTACCCATCATTTAAATACTTCCAGGGATGGTGATTCAACCACTTCCCTGGGCAGCCTGTTCCAATGCTTGATAACCCTTTCAGTGTAAAAATGTTTCCTAATATCCAGTCTAAACCTTCCCTGGTGCAACTTGAGGCCGTTTCCTCTTGTCCTATCACTTGTTACTTGGGAGAAGAGATCAGCCTCCACCTCTCTACAGCCTCCTTTCAGGTAGTTGTAGAGAGTGATAAGGTCTCCCCTCAGCTGCCATTTGATGGTTTTGCTGCGTCTCAGCCAAGCCGGGGTGAATCCCTCTCCAAGAAAATGGGGCTATGGTATGTGAATGCTGCTCTTCCTCAGCAGGTGCAGCTGAGGGCCCTCAAGACAGATCTGCTGCAGGATAGGGAGCAGGCACACAGCCAGGTGCTGAGGATCTGCTGACACTCGTTTTTTCTTGTGGCTGAGCCCCAAGTTGCTCTCAAATGACAATGCCTTTCTCAGAGCACCCAGTTTCCAGGCTGGACCTCACCTATTTTGAGACAACAGTAACTGCATCTGTGTTACTGATTTGCTTGAGTGTTATCATGGTCTCATATTCCCTGAAAAAGAAAACCTAAGAAAAAGCTATAGTTGAAAAATTTGTTCATTTCTAAAGAAAAACGCGGAGGTATTTGAAGGGGAACTCCTGATACAAAGCCTACTGAAATCAGTGGGACTCTTCATGGACTTCTGAGATTGTTGGGTCTCACAATCTCAACTCTCACTATACCTTTGAGGTAGCAGGCAGGTTCAGACCAGCTATCCTTTTACTAGGAAGGCTGTCTTCCCTTACGGTTAGTTGGTTATCTTCTGTCTCAGAGAAAATATAAACCTGGCTAAGGTCACTTAGATGATATAGGAAGATTCCACCTTGAGTTATACTTTGGCTCCTTTCTGTACTGCATTTCCTTGCAAATAACAGAGAGCAAACACGGTATCTTTCTTTCTCTGCATACAGCGTGGTATCTTCCTGGCAAATGATAACACATTGAATACATTAAGCAGCCTTATAAGCTCATTTTTGGTAGCTAAAATTTGCTGCAGTTTGGATCATTAAGCAATTCTCTGTGTAGCTATGTCTTAAAAAAAAAAAAAACAAACCCACATTAAAAGGCTATCAAAATTGCTGATATCACATTTGTTATTTGAATGTAATGGCCTTCACCAGAGACAGACCTATAGGATTTCAGCTAATCAACCTCACAACTGACACGAAAGCCACATATCTACTGAGGACCTAGTTTTAAAACTTGATTTATAGAAGTAAATTTCTCTATGAATTTCAAGCTTGCAATGCTGGGTAAACGTAGAATATAAAGCCCAGTGGGGTGAGGCCAAGTTTTCCCCACCCAGGATCCAGCTTTTATGGAAGAGTATAAGAGCAAGGCAAACGCACCATGAGATTTCCACAACTTTGAGAAGGCTGCTTTCCCAACTTTCAGTTGTTTTAAGTTTGCATATTTGTGGAGTGGGAGGGGATGACCACAGCTCCCAAGGGACGTTTCTTCTCTGTGTTTCTCCAGTTCCTTTTTGAAGCCAAAAACTTTTAGCACCCACTAAAGCATATCCTGCAACAAGGAGAGCCATAATTCTGCATTGTGTGAAGTATATGTTTTCCTTTGTTTTAAACCTGCTTTCTGTTAAGAAAATATAAACACCTCCTAGCCAGTGTTTTGCCAGAGCCAAAACTTTTTTACGCCACACAAGATTTAACAGACCTCCGTCATACAGCATCTCCTTCCTCTCATTCATCTCTTCTTCAGACTAGGCACCAAACCCATATACTCCATTTTCATGTGTAAACTACTGTACACCTCCATAAAAGCATTGAAATCCTGTGAAATTACCCAGGTGAGGGTAAGTTCAACCATAAATAATACTGAATGTGGTACATATCCAGAGAACCTTATAAGTGTTATAAAGAAATAAATTGTCTTTTGCTCCCATGTGAACAATTAGCTATGTCTTCTGAGTAAGGTGAATATGAATGTGGTCTAGAACAACTTCTATATATTTTGCTGTGACTCTTTTCTGGTTTTGTGACTGTCTCATATCTACTGTAGCTGCCTGCCTGGAGGGACTAAGCCATGGGCAGCACTGACATCCCCTGTGAAGTGGGGGTAAAGTGATTTTACCCATGGTGAGAACCATGCTCACAGCTCCACAGCATGTGCAAGACACACAGTCTTGTGGCTGCCACCATAGACATCAGTGACTTGTCTGATTCTCCAGCATCCATAGCTTATTGGATCTGCTCGAGTTGAGTTTTTTTCCGGCTCCTCTTCCCACAGTTCCTGAATGAGCCATCCATCTCTCCCCAGGAGTTCCACAGACTTTTCTTCCAATGGACTACTCCTCTCTCCTAACATTTCACCTTTTGTTGGCTGTCATTTTGCAGGCTAGTCTGCCGTAGAGTTTCTCACTGTCCTGAAGTACCTATTCTCAGGAGACCTCCCTGTTGTGGTTTGGGTGAGACTGGCCACTGAAATGAATGAGAGATGCTCTCTTTTACTTTTCTCCTCTTCAGAGGAGGGAGAGCATCTCCCTTCAGGGAGAGAACAATGAGAGAGAAAACAGACTTATGAGTTTAAAAAGAAATTGAACTACATTAATGAAAATATTAAAAAAAAAATTAAAAAAATAATGAAATACATACAATATATACAAAACCATATTGAGCTCCCAGGATGATGATCACATCACCAGCAGGTGCTGGGAAAGTCCCAGACTGGACTCACAAGCAGATGGGAACTGGATTCAGGAATGCACAGATTGAGAACAAAGGCAGACAAACAGACAATAGTCCTGCTCAGATGCCAGCCATTGAAGAAAGAGGGCTGATCCTTTGACCCCTCAGCTTTTATGCTGAGTGTGATGCAGCTGGGATGGAATACCTCGTTGGTTAGTTTGGGGTCACCTGTCCTGTCTGCTCCTGCCCACAGGTGTGACCCCTCTACGCTCTTGTGCCTGAAAAATATGCTGTTAATTTCAGAGAGTTAAAAGAGGCTTAGCGGAAAAGTAAAATTACTGAACAGATAATCAGTTCTGTTTTACCTTAAACCAGCATGTCTCCCTTACAGCAGATCCAGCAGAAGGAAGCAGATACCCCTCTGTCTCTGATCCAACACCCTGGAATGATAAGTGGATTCAAATCTGATTCTCTTCAGTATAAAATAAAAATATAAAACTAAAGAGTGAAAGGACTGGTTTGGAACTTCTAGTGAGAGGTTTTAGCTTGTAGCTGTGTGATTTACTCTTAAACACCAGTTGCTGAACTGCAGGCACTTCTGGGACAGGGAGCGAGGCCCGCCGAGCACCCTGCTGAACCAGAGCAGGTGGGATAGATAGACTGGTAGCAATAAGACAAAACCTCATCACAGGGAACTGTAAGGTGCTGCAGAGCTGCTTATAGCAGCAAGAGAACTTTAAATCTTGTTGAGCCTGTGCATCTTTCAGTCAGCGAACATTTAAGCTGTGTGATATTTGACATTGCTTTCTGTAAACAGGTGAAGGATCAGCCAGATGCTTTTGAGCCTGGAGCCCAAAATTCTGGGGGGTTTAGACCAGACATTTAGCCCTATAAGCCATTGCCTGCTGCTACAGGGACTGCAGAGGTTTACTTTTTTACACTTTCAGCCAGTACACAAACAAGAAACTTTCTATTTTTTACACCTGCCATGAAAAAGAAAATGAGGGTCAGGAAAATGACCATGCCTGGGCATTATAGCAACCCACAATGAACTTTAAAATGCACTTTTACTGTTTTGAACATCTCAGGGCAGCTCTCTTCTCTAAATCCCATCTCTGTATATGGATAATTCTCTCTGGTGTTCGTTCCTACTTTACATGTTTTTATAGGAGATGGTCTCTGGATGTACAGATCTCAACTATGACTCAAAGCAAATACTGTATAAAACCCTGTAGATTAAACAGTGTTGATTTAATTTGAAAGCATCTTGGGTCTTGCTGAGCAGCTGAATAACTGAAAATCTGGCCAAAAGCATGCAGATGGAGCTGACTGTCTCAAGACTGCACCCTAGATTACAGCCATTATGTGGACCCTAAAGAATGACAGCCAGTGAACACATTGCGTACATCATTCAACTGGGAAGAGGTTTGGTTCAATGTTTTATGAAGAAGAAGAAAAAGGTTGCATCTAATACCCAGCAGAGAAGAAAAGTTTTCCCCAAAGAGATTTTAGCAGAAAAGGTCCCCATTCAAACCTTTCCTGTAGAAAGCAGTTGTATTTTTTTTCTTTTCCTTGGGAAAAAAAAAGAGTAAGCAAAACTTTTGCTATTTTCTTTAATTGCAGAACAATTCTCTAACAGGTCAAAAGCTGAAAAATAGTCAGAAATTGACGGACAAGATGCTTTCTTTTTGAAGGTAACACCATCACTTTTAAGTAACACCAAAGGAGGGAGTGTTACTTTAAAAGTGAAAAGTAGCACTTAACTGTGAAGATGCTACTCTCAGCTATTCTGTGTTACAGCTTTTATAATGATTTTTAAGCAGAAAAAAGAGTGAAAAAACGTTCTTTTGAAAATAAGAGTATTAAAATAGCAGGGTTTTGAGCAAGAAAAAACTTTTCCTATGATGACTCATCTCAGCAGGTGATTACTACACCCTGGCAAGAGCACGATGCTATTAAAACAGTATTTTGGACTTGTCAGAAGGGGATCTAGTTCACTTTGCAGTATTAATATCATCACTGCTGATCGTTTTCCTTCTGAAAAAAATGCACAAAAAGTAGAACTAAACTCCCCGTTCTTTCATGGCTCAGCATTATAGAGGCATAAAGGCAAAATTGGCCAAAGATCCAATCCAAAGCCCATTAAAAATCAATGAAAAGCTTTGCAATGGGCTTCTAGTGTAGGTTACCTCCCCACTGACTATAAATGAAATTAATCTGTCAGGCAGCAATAATACAGTGATATAATTAACTTTCTTAGAATACAATCACTTTAACTTTCATTAGAAGTGATGAGTTTCTTTCAATTACCTTGCCAAGATGCATTTTGTTGTTGTTTGCTTGTTTGCTGTGGAAAAAATAAATAAATCCTTTTTTGGTTAATTTCCCCCTGGACTAGTGATTGTTGCTGTAATGGAGTCTGACTTCCAGGGTCATGCTTGCAAATGTAGTGACAAATAGGGACATCTGTAAAATGGAGAAATAACAGCTATTTTCTTAGTGGAGCCAGGAGCATGCACATTTCACCCAAAAGTTAATGAGAACTCGATGCAATATTGATTCTGCCTCAAGAGCCATACAAATGGTAAGCTAGTCTTACAATAAGAGATTGTACAAGTTTTCCAGACAGAGATGCGCAGGTGAGGGGAAAATGTGGGCCCAGAGTCTGGAGAAACCATGAGACTTTGGGCCTCTTTGGTCTGAAAACCTCACTGACAAACGAGCTGTTGTCTTGTACCTCAGGATTTCACTGGGCTTTGGAAACTCAATATTTCTCATTGACTTCTCAGCGCCATGGTCGAATTGTGCCTTCCCTTGGGGCAGGAACTAGCAATGAGCAGCGACTGCCTCCTCTGCCGCAGCCTTCCTTTCTCATCAGGCTCCCAGGCCATTTTTGACTGTCTACTTGTGACATCTTTCCAGTCTGAATCTCACGTCTGACCAGGGTGAGAGGGAGGTGGAGAGGTTTCCATCTCTCCTAAGTATGCGATGCTTCTCACCTGCGCATTTTAATGTCACAGAGAAGAGCTGCACCAAGCCACAGCAGGGGGAAAAAAGAGCATTAAATAAAGATGAGACTGTACCAAGTGGAGCTATGAAGAACTTGGCAGGTTTGATTCCCGCAGGTTCACATGAGCATCTTCAGCTGCAATCCACTGAAGAGCCGCCAAAGACAGTAGTCGCAGGGGCTGTTTCAGCCTCAGCTACAGGGGAGGAGAGGCCAACTGGAGTGTGAATTTTCCCTGCGTTCACTCCCTGACGCATTTGTATGCACATTAAGGTTCACATTCATCTCTCCTTTCTTTTACTTTTCAGTCTCTTTCCTGAAAACTGGAAAAGAAAGTCCACAGTTTTCAACTGGAGACAGTAGTCAGAGGGAAAACATAGTCAGCTTTCAGAGAGCCCCAAGATGGGCTGCTTTTGGCCCAGCAAACTAACCACAGATATTTCTTCATTCTTTGACAGGCTAGGGCAGGAGGCGTTTGAAAGTATGAAGGTCACAGTGCACAGTCACAGAGAAGTCACAGTACAGTGCCAGACTGTATTGTGATACTAACAGTTGGAAAAAGGTTCAGATGCACCGTTAAGCGTAAACATAGGGCTAAATAAGTAATGGTTTTGTGACGGACAGACTGAAGAGTCAGGGGAGGAATTTTGACCTGGAAGAATTTAGAGAAATGGAGCAAAGGAGGAAAAAAGTATGTGTATATATATATATATAAATTTTTAATCTGGGTGAATCTAATCTGTTTTCACATTATTTAACAGTTATTTTAATATTAAAATCTAGTTTAATTTTTAATGGGGTAAAAATGCTATTTAGAAGGCAAAGAAACAAAACCGAAAATTTCCAGTTTGAGAAAGCTGACATAAGATGTGATCATGTCCCTGCTGGTTATTCCTTCTTGCTCCTTCTTCACCCCCCAAAATACACCACATGACACATTGACACAAACACTTTCGTTTGCTCTGGAAATATGTTTTTAGGTGAAATTTCTATTCATCTGAGAGGGCTTGCCGAGGTCCCCCAAACCTGGTATTGGGTGTATGGCTTCTGCTTTATTCTTCTATACGGCACGCTTTCTGTATCGTGGGCAAGTCCTCTAGCAAGTAACCAGTGCCTTAACTTTCCCTTTAGAGGGACAAATTGGTCTCCTTTGCTTGGGCAGATGGTGCCTTGGCTGGTACCCGCAGGCTGCTGAGCTGCCTGGCACAGCACTTCCAAAAAAAAAGGACCAGGCATTGAGCATTGGTCCATTTTTGTAGGTGTGAAGGAGCAGAGAGGGGACCTGTGTCAGGAGAAAAGATTAGGCAATATCTTTCTCTAAAAAAGTCAGGAAGACTTTGCAGATTTCACTTTTCAGCCTCAGCCTCATGTTTGCAGGAACCTTTACTTACAGGTCTAATTTAAATAGCTCCTTACTCTGTTTCTTGTCCTTTCTGGTCCTTGCTTTGTGCTTGCTTTGAGTCCAGCTCAGAAGGCGGCATCTATTCAGGTGTCCTGTTTTGCAGTGACACCTATTACAACTGGGAAAATAAAACCAGCTGGCAGAGGTAAGTAGAAGCCAGGATGAGTGGGCAATAACAATTTGCTGCCCTGGTGGATACTTGTAAGCAGGGTAAATGATAGAGTTCACCCTTTAAACTCTTTAGCTCTCTTCTGCTTAGGATCCCCTTAGGATTTCTTTCTTCATTCTGTGCAATCTTTAATGTATGTGATTGTTGGCAAGGAAATGCCTTGTTAAATCTGGTTTAGTATTCAGCAAATATCCAAAGGGCTGAATGATACCCTAATTAAAACCTATTTGCCTCAAACTTCCTCTATATGCGTCAGCTTTCCTCTGTGACTGCGCTGCATCCCTTGGCATTATCTCAGATGTTATCCCGCCCCATTCCTCCTGCTGCAGGTGGATTCGTTACCAGCTCAGTAGGTCAGCATTTTGCAGGGAGTAGCAGGACTTCGGACTCTGAGCTCCCTTGACCCTCGGGATGAGTAAACACAGGACTTCTCACGGCTGAGCTCAGAGTCACAAGCGCAAACAGCACTGGGCTCGCAGCCTGGGGCAAGGGAACCAGAGGACGAGGGGTAAAACACACTGCCGTCATTCTGCCTCAGGGCAAAGCCAGTGCCCATGGCAGAGCTGTGAGCAAAAAGTGCTCGGGGCTGTGAAGCCACTTGCTGTGGGGCACTTCATGTGAAACACGACTGTGGGATGGGGCAGCTTTTGCTCCCGCACATGGGTTTGGTGATTAGAGGTACAAGACGGGCGTGCCTGGGCCCTGCGGACATGGCCAGTCCTACATGGGGTTTGGTGGGTTCTGAGTATGGCTTGAAAGCATGCGGGATCACGGTCCTTTCTCAAATCCATTTGCATCTGCTGTGATTTAATTTGCATCTTTGCTGTCATAACCTTTAAAAAAGCCCAAACAATCCTCTTTCCCCAATATTTAACAGGGTCAAGAGAAAGAGAAAGCTGAGGCTATGGCCTGCCATGAGGACAGAGGTGTTGTCCTCCCAGCTCTCTGGCGTGTCCTTTCATCCTTTCTTTCTCATGCTTTCATGTTGAAATGGAAGGGGCAGAGATCACCTTTCCACCAAGTGCCTGGCATGGGGTGGTACAGATGAATACAGTTTCTCAGCACGGCAACCACCCGCTCTGTGGCAATATGTAATTAAGGACACCAGCAACGGCAGGAGCCGTCTCTCGCTCCCAGCCCAGGATTAATGTCAGAAAGGATTGTATCGTCACTGCTTTCAAGTCGTCAGCCCCTGTCAACTCACACAGGCACCTGAAGACTGCACGGCCCTCCTTATGCTTTGAGGCCTTCGGGATTTGAAAAAGCAGCTCAGAAATTATGTCCTTTATTTGAAAACTTTCTTTTCCACCAATTAATTAAACATTATATTAAAAAAATAGGCTGTCAGAGAAATAATCCGACTCACATGAAGTCTTTAGGCCAAGTGCTAAAATTAAGTCATGACGTAAACAATACTAAAATGGAGGGTATCTTAGTTTCATTGTATAACAGATTTATCTAAATGTATTAATTCACCATTCGGGCATAGTACGTCCCAGGAGACCTCTTCCCCCCAGCTAAATTACAGACTGAAACTTAACTAAAATGCTTGAGAAGAAACTTCTGGGGAGGCAATTTCTACCAACGTCTCCAAGTTGGCACCCCAGAACACATTAGCTTTCTACTCTTGTGGTTTGCACGCACAAATTACTCCATTTTCTAAGACTGACAGATTAGCGGAAAAAGCGTGCAGCTTTTGCTGAAAAACAGTAAATAAGGTTTGGGGCTAGTTTCCTTCTGGGAAAGTCCACACAAAGCATTATTTAATATTTTGTAGATTAAACGACACATACATAATGGGCAGTGGGGCAGGTTTAGCTCCAGGTGCTCTGCGGCCACGCTTGGCAGCCAGCCTGATCTCTTAGGAGCCCTCCCTTTGCCAGAGCTACTGTGGGGAGGAAATTTAATTTCTTCCGGTCAGCTTTATTTTCTACGCAATTATTTTCTACTTTAGTCTCAGAGCGTTCTTTGCTTAAATTACAACAAAAGATATGCTTAAATCTCTTCCATGATTCCCTTTTTAGTCCTGTCCTGCTGTGATTTACTGGATGATGTTAAACGCAAATCTCTGGCTGGGAAAGCCAAGGCTGAGTGTTTGAGCAGGGGACGATGGTGGCTGAGATTTGATCGGAAGGGAGCCTGCCTTGCTTCAATACAGCTCATACTTTAAGAGTGCTTGCCACCTCCTGGCTTGAGAAAGGATTACAATTGTTTAACTCGGGCATATTGAAGAAATCGACTGTAAAAATGCTGGTCCTGGTCCTAATCCCCTTGAAATGGATGAGAGATTTTCAAGATGTCATAGTGCCTATTGGAGAGTTTTGAAGTGAAAGGATGGATCTTTTAGTCAGAAAGACACAGTGACATCTGGCAAGAAGCAAACAAAAAGTGATCTTTTAAATGAAATTGTTGGAGAGTGCCCTTTAAACATTATGTAAAGCATTCAGGAAAAATATCGAGAGCAGGAATAATGAAAAATTAATCTCATAAGTGAAACAGGTACAAATCCTTCAAAAGGAAAAGAACTTTGAAGTTGGGAACGTTTTTCCTCACAAAGCTGTTTGCAGATTTTGACCAGTCTGAGACACTTCCATTCAATCTTGTCAGCTGTCAGCAGTCTGCCTGAATTCAGCGATGCCATTTCAGAGTATTATAATGTGCCATTTGTATGAGAGAAAGATGTACATTATCTCTAAAAAAGCCACTTCACAATTATGGGTACTGAAATAATATGAATAGCATCACTACCAAAAATCAAAGCATACCTCAGCCAGTCATCTGCAATTTAGCCGGATGAAAGAGCTCCACAAAACACATATATTTCATGAAGGTCGGTACATGCTTATTCTAATGGATGTCGCATTTCCCCGTCTTCATGTATTTCATACTTAATTTCATATGTCACAGTACTGTCCAAAAAAATAATTTATATTTAATTCTACAGAGATCCTAAGTGAAGGCACCAGAGTATCTGAAAGCGTTCCAGCAGTGCGTGAAGCAATGTGACTAACACATGCCATTTGTTTGTTCAATTTGTTCCTTCCCAGCAAGGGACGAACGGGCAGTGAAGCAGTTCTTTTTGTGTGTGCATTTTTATGACACACACATAGAGTTATGTTTATATTGGAAAAGGCAGGTCAAACCCAGTGTTCTTCAGACAGCAAGAATGGCAGTGAAGTTTCAATGCCCCACAGTTCTTGGCAGTTCACATAAGGATTTTGGCCAAAAATTGATTGGTTGTTTACTTGGATCTAACTTGGCCTTGCACATCTTCACACTGCAACATAGTCCTCGTTTGTCTTTGTTAATTAGAGCACACTTTGTTGTATGCCACCACCAAGCACTGCTTGAATGATGACTGTAGCCACGGTGGGGTGAGCAGCAGCTATTTGTTGTGTGTGATCCACTAAGAAGATGTGGGAAGAGAAGCAGAAAATTGGAGGAAAGCCGGCAGGTGTGAACAATTCAGTGACATGCTGCAGAATTCCTTGCTGAGGATGCCATGTCCATGTGGATGCTAGAATCTACAGGCAATACAAGAAAGGACTAGGAAAGTAAAGAAGGGAAAATAAATAAAATGAAGTCCTGGCTTTTGGGCTGCCCCAGCATTGCTTTTATGCAGAAGAGAAGAGTTGGGGGTAAAGGATCTGCCAATTCTTTCTGTCCATCACAATAGGGCAAAACAGGGTCAGAGACAGTGGGAACAAAGGAAGAAAAAAGAGCAAGAGGTCTCTGAGCCACAAAGAACCATTTCTGCACCTTTTGCATTTTTCAGCCTAAATTCACTTACTCCCAGGCCTTCACCTCGGGCAATGCTCAGAGTTACGATAACGTCTGGAGGACGAGCAGCCCAGAGGCCAGAGCACAATTAGCTGAAGAAGGAACTGGCTGCTGACCCAGGCGACTGAACGATGGCCTTTCTCAGTTTTGCCCTAACCCCTCACAAATCACTGCCAGAACCATTGTGGAGCTGTGAGGTTTTGGCAGGGCTTCCTTCCCTGTCCAGGAGACGCATCAGGTTCATGAAAAGTGGGAGAACCCCATCCAGGCAAATTTCTCCCTCTCTCCCTACCTGGATGAAAAATCACAACTGTTCATTCCCAGACTCTCTTGACAGAGCTCTAAAATACATGGGGCCCAGCAGGAGTGTAGGTTTGATGCTAGAAATTTCCTCCTGCACAGCCTGCTGCTGTGTATCGCAGTGCTGATAGCCAGGACAGCTCTGTAGCAGTAGGTGTGAAATCATAAAATCATAGAATCATAGAATTGCTGAGGTTGGAAGGGACCTTTAAGATCACCGAGTCCAACCTTTAGCCTACCCTGACAAAAGCCACTTCTAAACCATGTCCCTCAGTGCCCCATCTACCCTTTTTTTAAACACCTCCAGGGATGGTGAATCCACCACCTCCCTGGGCAGCCTATTCCAATGTTTAATAACCCTTTCAGTGAAAAAATGTTTCCTAATATCCTATCTAAACCTCCCCTGACATAACTTGAACCCGTTTCCTCTCGTCCTATCACTTGTCACCAGGGAGAAGAGGTCAGCCCCCATCTCTCTACAACCTTCTTTCAGGTAGTTGTAGAGGGTGATAAGGTCTCCCCTCAGCCTCCTCTTCTCCAAGCTAAACAACCCCAGCTCCCTCAGTCGTTCCTCATAAGGTTTGTCCTCCAGACCCCTCACCAGCTTTGTAGCCCTTCTCTGGACACGCTCCAACACCTCAATGTCCCTCTTGTAGCGAGGGGCCCAAAACTGAACGCAGTACTCGAGGTGGGGCCTCACCAGTGCCGAGTACAGGGGGATGATCACTTCCCTAGTCCGGCTAGGTCTCTCCCTCTCCGTTCAATGCATAAATCAGCCTGTTGTGTCTTTGCACTGGTTGAGCCAATTGTCCTGCCTTCTGTTCAGCCGTATGAGAATTACTGATGGGAAACTGTGGCAAACATGTTAATTTAAGAATCTTGTTTGTCGTGTCTCAAGCTCCATTCATTTGCCAAATGAAAACAGGGTACATTTTTCACTGAATATTTGAGTTGACTGTCAATAACAAATCTGGCTCGCCATGTTATAGACAGCAGAGTTATGTTTGAGCCTTCACTGACTGTGTGGTTTGTTAATTCAGGGACTAATTTTGTTACTCAAAGGAGATCAGATACCCTGACTACACCAATGAAAGCTCTTTGCAGATCTGCGAGGTCTTTAATATCTTCTATCACACCAGAGTCTATGCACCGAAGACTAAGAAACAAATTCATTTGTCTGAACTAATACTTGTACCATGCAGAATAAAAAAAAATAAGAATATTTGGAGCCTGAATAACCTCTAATAATGATTAAGGTTTCTGTACATTTTACAGCATTTTTTTTTTTTTTATTCTTAGGATTAGTTTGTTGATTTCTCAGATTTATTCATGTGAATAATTTTTCTTGGTAGATCACTTTATAACTATTTGTAGAGTACTGCGGAAACAGAATTTCATTGCTCTGACTGGTCACAAGTGATACAATGTGTATCTGTTCATTATTTGGTTGAATCTAATCCAGATTTCCTAGTGCATGCATTTGAGGACAATATATTTAAAATTCCCTCTTGGCAAATGTTTTTCTTTAATACTTTCTTAAATAAACTAGTTTCCATGGATGTTCCTGCCAATACACTTATTCATTCAGATCTTTGGGCTTTATCCAAACTGACCACTTATTTCTCAGTCAAAGTGGACAGACGTAGGTGGTCAGCATTTTCCGGGGTCAGGCCATAAAAAAGAAGTTTCAGCTTTTGGCTGTTTCCATGCAGTTGAGGGTGCTTTCATTTTGAGGATGGCTGATTCCACAGCTTCAAAATGACATTTTCAGAAGACAAATCCTAAAACTCTGTAGAATCTGTTGCATTTCTCGGCGCATATGAGGCAACATGAGGAGGAACCACAGCACGGTGAAATACCATTCCCATTAAAGGAAGGAAAGTAGCTGAATTTTTCTTGCCATGCCATTTACAGCTGAAATGAAAAAGCCCCAAGGTATGTATGCCATTGGATGGTGCCAAATACATGCAACCTTTGCTTGAGATACCTGCTATCTGAATACTTCTGCCTGCTGTAACATACCACAGAGGTAAAAGGATGATGAAGTGTAAGTGAGTGTAGCCATAAGCCAAAAGCTTCCAGATGAAATAATGCTCTCTCTCATAACAGAAGCAATTACAACGTAGCTGTCTGTATTACATTTAACATTGCTACTAAAAGGCTGTGCTGCTCTCAAGGACAAGACTGATAGCAGCTCAATTTTTCTGGGTAAAGAGTAGTTTCTGCTGAACACATCCTAAAGCCTTCGGAACCTCACGGGAAGCCAGAGAACATCCATACAGTCCCCCAGAACAGGTGTTCTGGATGTGAATACATTGCATACTTACAAACTAGGTATGCATGCCTGCCTTTATGCATACGTAAGCACATACGGAGAGAAAGATAGAGAAAAAAATACTCTTAGTATTATTTGTCTTTATCTCTAACATAAGTCACTGTTTCCCTGGGGTGGTTGAAAAATTCTGTTCATAGTTCCTCTATTTTGAACATAGGATGAATTTTTATGAAAAAGGTTTTTATTTTTTTTTTCTCTATAAGGCAAGCCCAGAACTGATAAAGAGGTTGGTTTGGTGGTTTGTTGTTTTCATTTGTTTGGTTTTTTAATTTTAGTTTTCAGGAAGGAGTAAAAGATACTCACTTTTCCCTCAGTTGAATCCAAATTATTTTTTGGGTTTTCAAAATTTTGAAATTTTTTTGATGACAGCTAAAAAAAATGAACATTTTTCAGCTGCCACTATTAGTTGCCTCAGTGTGTTCAAGGGCTTTGCAATTTACAGGAAGATCAAATTCTTCACGAGATGACATCTAGACACCAATGTTATGCCTCCTGCACTGCCTCCACCGTGATGTGCTCCGAGCTCCATCGCGCCCTGCTCCTCCTGTCCTGAGTGGGTCAGATTGTGAAACATGAGTGAATCCATGCTGGGAACTGATGCTCAGAAGAATGCTACGAGATCCTAATTTTTACAGACATAAGGCTGTACTAGCCAAGTCTTCCCACTCAGAGGTATGCCAGAGGTCTTAGCATTGCCCAATAAATTAGTATCAGGCTCAAAATTTGATTCGGAGTCCTCAAGAAGCAGAGAGGTCACCACGCCTTGAGACAGTTAATTAGGTGATTAATTACCTTCACGACTGAAGCAAACATTGTAATTTATTTCTCACTGACTATGTCTGGCTTGATATACTTTTACAGATTAAGGAGACTTCCACTGCACACTGTTTTCTACACTCTAAATGTAGAAAATACTGCTCTGAGATAGTCCCTCTAGGCAGGACTTCCTAGTTGCTTCTGAGACTTGAGGTTATGTCTCTGCAAAATGTTTTCCAATGTGGTCTGGATCTACAGGTCAATATAGGTTTAATTTGGGGATCTTTTGCACAGCAGAGATCTGCTTTCTGTGTAAAATGTATTGCAGGATTAAACTCAGCATACTGTAAAAAGTGAGCTTACAAATCATAAAGTCATTCCCTGTTTTCATCTCTTCCTTCTTCTGTTTATATAAGCCAAGAACCATAGAAAAGGAGAACCTGATTTCAAGAAGTAAAGTAGTTTGTGCTTCCCTCCACATTACCTTCAGCTGTAACCTACGTAATTCAAAAGGCATTTGTGAAACCCATTCTTAAAGAGACTTCCCATGATCACATCACTTTGTTGAGCAGTTACACTAAACCCTTTTTCGGGATCCCTGTTTTCCATGATATCATAACATACCGTTTTGCAGCAGGGTATCTTGAAGTTATTTGAATAGGCCAGACAATAACGAAATGATGCTACATCCCTCTGTATCATTGCCTTGTCCTTACCTTTACTTAGCAGGCTACCAGGCTTTGTCCACACTTAAAAACCTCGTACTTCCTTGATACTCCTTGATGAAACATGTACAACAGCATAAACCTGAGGCAGAATCAGTCCCAGATAATCTGCCCAAGAACTACACCTTTTTGCTAATGATTTCCTATTGTTAGATCTCTTTTAAGATTTGTCATTCACTTCTTTGTCCATATATTGTATTCTTCATTGCTTCTGATGTTTAGTGAAACTTTGAGGAAATTCTATTTCAAACACTTAAAAAAAAAAAAAGGTAACATCATAGATCAACAGAAAGTACAGCTGGGGGAAATAAAGGGATGATCAATTCTTTCCCAGACACTTAGACAGGATCAGATGTACCAATACCTCATTCTAAGAATATTACAGAGATACCTTTATCATCCAGTCTTGCATTCTTGTCAAAGAACAAATTAGGTTTTATGTGACAAGACATCTTTTCCACAGAGCATTGTTGATTGGCATTATAGATATTTTTCTTAATTACTCACCCATTACAGTTTAAAAAAAGTCTTTTAATTTCAAGTGTTGACATTTGAACATCCCTTCAAATGTAGAAATTAAGAATCTTCGTTCTACACTGCAAGAAATTTAATTTAGTTCCAAATAGATATTATCAGGCTTTTCATCTCTACCCAAAATTACAGCTTGATTTAAGATCATTAAAGCCAGCAGGGGTATTTGCTATTATTTAATAAGCCAGGTCTTTTCTACTCTTTAAAAGGTTAAAATATTTGTCAGCTTCTTAGTCTAAAGAGAAGTTTCAAATTGGTAGATTTCATTCTACTGAGTCAAAATAAGACCTGGGAAAGCAGGGAACAGTTGACTGTTTTATATTCACATGCCAATGTGTCGTTGGAGAATTAGACTCCCTCTTATAGTAACAGCCTACAAACACCCTTGGCTGCTGGAAAGTGAGACATGAACAGAAAGCAAAGTTTGTTGGTGAGAAGACCAAAGCCTCAGACAGATAAAGAGCATGTACGAGACAACTGTATGCCCAAGATCTTGGTTTTATTATGCAAGTTTCATTTCATAGAATCATAGAATCTTCATGGTTGGAAGGGACCTTTGAGATCATCGAGTCCAACCATACACACACCAAAAAAACCCCAAAAAACCCCCCACAAACAAACAACCTACAATCTCTGCCACTAGAGCATGCCCTGAAGTGCCACATCTAGACGTTTCTTAAATACCTCTAGGGATGGTGACTCAACCACCTCCCTGGGCAGGCTGTCCCAGTGCCTGACTGCTCTTTCAGTAAAGTAATTCTTCCTAATATCGAATCTAAACCTCCCCTGCCGCAACTTCAGACCATTTCCTCTGGTCCTGTCATTATTCACCTGGGAGAAGAGGCCAACACCCACCTCTCTACACCCTCCTTTCAGGGAGTTGTAGAGGGCAATGAGGTCTCCCCTCAGCCTCCTCTTCTCCAAGCTAAACATGCCCAGCTCCCTCCGCCTCTCCTCATATGACCTGGTCTCCAGACCCCTCCCCAGCCTGGTAGCTCTCCTCTGGACATGCTCCAGCACCTCAATGTCCCTCTTGTACAGAGGGGCCCAGTTTCCTAGTGATACGTATCCTAAGGACACTGGATTGTCTCTGAACTTTTCTTGTATTAGCTCAGAAGAAACTTTCTGAAAACACATTTGTGTGAGAGGCTGAATAGTTCCCCAATATTCTTTTTTTTTAATCCTCACTATTTATTACACACATTGTTTTGCAAACTAGAAGACCTTTACTAATATTTTTGTCCATTTGTTTGCTCTCAAAATCCAGCTGCTCGATCAGATCTGATTTTCCTGGGCAACCTAAAAGCAAATTATTCTCCAAGTCCGTAAAGTAACAAACATCTGAAGTATTATTATTTTCATCTTTCATATGGGAATTTGAAGATTAATGTGTTACATGTCATAGAAGAACAACAAGTAAAATAAGCTGCTTCTGAGGGAAAAGCATAAATTTTTGAGAAGGCAATTTCTTGGTAGCGGTTTTTGTATTCTTTCTGATTTTTGTTTTATGTTTTTCTTTGTTATTTGAAAATGAAACTGGCTAACGTTGGTTTGATAAGATTAGTTAATAGAAGTTAACAATTGCCACAAATGCTACAAGTTTATTACTTAAAACTTTAAGCTATGAGGCAATTGATGTAGTCTTTCTAACTGAGCTTTTTCAGCTGGCTGGAAGGCGTATGGGCTTGGTAATTGCACGTAGTCTTTGCTGCTGGGATATTGGTATCTGCTTAGCTGGGGTTCTCGTGGAAAAGTATCTTCCGCTTTGACACAAGCTCGGTGTCACAGGATGAGGAGATTGAAGGTTTCCCAAGGGAGGTGGGTATGCAGTTCCCGCTGTGTGTGTACTCACAAGAATTCATGGGTAAGTGACTTGCAGTTGCACACGCACACATCCACGGCAAATGTGCTTGCTCAGCTCCTAGCGGAAAAGAAAAAAATATCATCTGGTAGCCTTGGCAAGTCAGGCTGAAATAGCTGAAATAAATAACACTGTCTAAATGTTTAATAGTCGATAATACAATACGTTCCCAGGACCATCAGAGCAATTCTAGTATTGAGCATGCTTCAACACCGCCAGCTCAAGGCTTCTCAGGCTCCAGAGCTGAAACGTGCTACCCTGAAGACGATGATCCAAATCCTGGCCAGGATGAGGCCACCGTGTAGAGGGAGGGGAACAGATGGGAGGAAGTCGGGTCTGGTTGCAAGGAGTAGAGTTGGATTTGTTGTTCCTACTGTCAGCTGCAGTAAAAGCAGCAGCTGCTGTCAACCTGTGCATCCAAATCCCTCCTTCAGCTGCAGATAGCCCCGCTGCTCCTCACACTGCAAAGCACAAGGTAGAGGATGGGACCATGGTTACAACACTGTCCTGATAAACTGCTGACCTGGATATATACATATTTCGGTTGTGCTTATGGACAGACCTCAGTCCCTGAGTTTTGTTGCATAGGCTAAGGGATGAGCATAAAAAGGAAGATATATTTGCAAAACAGAGACAGGAGTCATGGATAGATCTCTCAGCAAGACAAAAATTATTCCTGTTATAGGGGCATCTTTCAATCCAAACTAATTAAAATTGTTAAAATTTATTTAGACACATGCAAAATTAAAGTTCCAGATTGCTATTGAACGATTCATCCTGTTCCTTGTGCTTCACTCTGAATTTTGTTTTGATGAAACTCCAAAAACTCAAAAAAGATGACATTTTCTATGTTTTTTTTCTAATTTTGAGTTGAACTAAAGAAACGGAGGTTTTCTTAAAGCATAAGACCACATAAGCCCCTCTGTTCTTATCTTAAAAAGCTTACAATGTCTCTCTCATTCAAAACACGCTCATTTACTGCTACAAATGTTATAATGAATATAATTCTATATTGCATATCATTCAAACAAGAGAAAAAGTACATGAATTACAGAAAGTAAAGTGGATGAAAATCCTGTAGCAGATGCATGTGGCATAAATTTGTCGAAGAAGTATCACAGAGTCATATGAAAATACCAGATAGAAAAAGGCTTTCATCCCCAAGTTCCTAAAATAACAAAACTGACTTGGAATCAAAGAAGAAGAAAGCCGCTCTGGGTGAATTATAGGGTTCCCCCTGGCTGTATTGATCTTTGCTGAAGAATGTTCTCTCTTTCATCTTTTTAGCTGTAAGATCAGGGTTACCTAAGGATCTGCATCTTTGGTGGCACGAGTAGCTTTCTGAAGGGAGCGTTGCAAGTAACACACAGAAAGACTGGACAAAGACTGCTTCTCTTATGCCTGAGAAGGCCCGTCTGACTTTGAACAACAGTCAAGTCAATATATAGCGCATAGATAAATTACCTTGTTAAATCTTCAGTGAATATCCTTGCAGTAATTCAAATAGTTCTTACTAATGAAGAAAATGAGGATAGATAGGCAGATCTCAACGGATAAGAGCTATCACCGAGGAGTAAGAAAAACAGGCCTTATAATAACTAAATATTTCATCCACCCTGAATGAAGTGCTTTGAAATAACGCCTCGCTCAGAAGCAGATGTTAGAGAGAATCTGAAGTGCTGGTAAACGTCAACAGAGAAGCGTCAATCGCTTATTTTTCTTGGACTCGCTTTTGTATGACTTACCCCCTACATTTCCTAATTTTCATTACTTATTTGCTATTACTGATTTTATGTTGCTTCATGAACATATAACTTTCTTTCTGACCTTGTGGTTGACTTTGAAAGATAACTTTATGTATGATTTGTTTAAAATTCCACCCCTACTCAGTTATTAAATTAGTTGAATACTAACATTTCAGAAAGATTACAGTGCTCCTTCCCAGAATGATGTTTCGCTACTCCCACCTCATTCCAGCCCTCACTGACTCCAAGTCAAAGCCAGGAAGTATGCCTTGCTTTCCTTTGGGTCTCTCTCACCATCTTTCTGTCTTACAGCCCCCATCTCAGAAACACCTCACTTGGCCAAATGTAGTCGTGCTTGTGCAGTGCAATTTGTGATAGCCCTAACAGTGACTGGTGAGACCATAGCGGAACTGGACAGGCCATTTGGAAACCAGCCAGGTGGCAACTTGATTGCTATTCCTGCTGCTGAAAGCAACACAGAGTAGCCATGGATGACTGATGTGAGCAAATTCAGCCAATATTTTCTTCTTCTTCTTCTTCCTGTTTGTTGGTAATAGAAAGTATAGTCCCTGAAGGAGGCTAACTTATTATTACAGTCAATTGAATGTACTGTGTAGATATGTCTCAAAATACCCATGTGAGAATATATCCTAAGTCTTCTTAGGAGTCAGTAAGTAAACCCTGGCACTGTTGACAAGCCCACGGAGAGCTATTAAATGCAGAAATACACCTCTGGCACAGGAAGTCTCTCAACCACAATTTCCTGAAGGCTGTGAGAGTATTTTGGGAAAAGTATCATCATACAATCATCTTGTTTTATATTCTCCAAGAGGCATCTGCTATTGGCCACTGCTGGAACAGAGGGACTGGAGTAGGTAGGTGCATCAGAGAAATCAGAATTGCTGTTCTTACTGAAGCTGATGGGAGTTTTATTGAGCACCTGGGTGGGGAAAGGCTTATCTCACAGCTTTCACAATGGAATAATTTCATTACCTAAGTAAAAGTTCTCCTAAATAAACATGTCGAGTATTAGCACTAGTGCTTAGATTTATGCTGTTTGGGCTGGGCTGCTTCCAGTACCCATCTCATTCACACACAGCTAGTTAGCTAATTTGGGTACCTTCATACTGAAATGAGGTCGTCTACATAAAACCATCCTGTTACTTGAAGATTTCCCTGAATTGCTCAGTTATGGGAAACATAATCCCAGATTTGCTGATCTTGTTGGCTCCGCGGGAAGCACTGCTAGTGACAAAGCCATCCCTGCGGTTTAGAGGTAGAGTACATGCAGCTTTTCTCTGTAGTCATTGCTGTAGTCAATGTTCACCTGTGCTAAGGACTATGCTAGGAAAGGAAGAACCACCTGCTGCTTTGGGATGGGAAAGAAGAGCTACCTGGCTTTTTGTCTGCGATTCAGCATCCCCAGACACAGTCACAGAGAAAGAGTTCTCCAAGAGATGTGGGACAACAGGAAAGATCTGTGGGGCAAGAGGACATCTGTCAGTAGAGTCTCTGGAACAATCTGTACTTGGTCAAGAGATTTAAGATCTGCTTCTGTATGGATAATCACAGAATCACAGAATGGTTCGGGTTGGAAGGGACCTCAAAGATCATCTAGTTCCAACCCCCCTGCCCTGGGCAGGGACACCTCCCACTAGACCAGGCTGCTCAAAGCCTCATCCGGCCTGGCCTTGAACACCTCCAGGGATCGGGCATTGACAACTTCCCTGGGCAACCTATGCCAGTGCCTCACTACCCTTACAGTAAAGAATTTCTTCCTGATATCCCATCTAAATCTACCCTTTCTCAGTTTGAGGCTGTTGCCCTGTGTCCTGTCATTACACTCCCTGATAAAGAGTCCCTCCCCATCCTTCCTGTAGGCCCTTCAGGTACTGGGAGGCCGCTATAAGGTCTCCTTGGAGCCTTCTCTTCTCCAGGCTGAACAACCCCAACTCTCTCAGCCTGTCCTCATAGCAGAGGTGCTCCAGCCCTCGGATCGTCTTCGTGGCTCTCTACTGGACCCGTTCCAACAGGTCCATGTCCTTCTTGTGTTGAGGACTCCAGAGCTGGACACAGTACTCCAGGTAGGGTTGCACCAGAGCAGAGTAGAGGGGCAGAATCACCTCCCTCGCCCTGCTGGCCAAGCCTCTTTTGATGCAGATGTTTTCAGAGCCCAGATTTTGAAATTACTTCTATTTATTTTAACCACATGTTGTGAGTATTCCAGAAGAAAGGTGGATATTGAACCATAGGACCATGAGAAAAGGAGAAATATATATATATATTAATGACTGTACTTGAAGAGACCCCTCCTCCAGTTTACATGGAGGTCACAGTGCCTGATCAAATTTTAAACCTACGAAGTCCAATATCAGCTAAAACGTCTGGGATGAAATGGGGTTGTTCTTACTGCAATGGTCATGACAATAACAGTGACTAAAAATTCAAACAGTGAAGAGTGCTCAAGCAGTCAAGTAGTCTTCTTGGAAGAAAACCCAGATATCAAAGAACAGGCAACAGAGTCTGTCCATAAAAGTGCTGCACTGTTCGTATTTTGCATTTTTTCCATTCACACATTGTTTTGTCTTCTCAGATTCCGCATAAATCCCTCCAGTGAATTTTCTACCATCCATAAAATAAACCCCAGATTTTGGAGGGCATGATCATTTGAAGAGGCGTCTGACAAGCATCGCTGTTTTCTGTTCCCAAATGTAAATAAAGTGTGGTTACTCCCAGTGTATGGTTTCCATTAAGATTCTTCTGATTGTAAGAGCAAACCTGGAAAAACAAACTTACTGTTTCCAAAGCAGCTCACTGCCTCTTGCTTGAGTGCACGAGTCACTCAAGCACATGAAAACAAAGGTCATTTGCTTTAGATTCAACATGACCTTGTCCTCCTATATTGTTTTTTTTCCCAACAGGGTCTCATTGAGCTAAATATACTGTTTATGTCATTCCAAAGCAGATTTGTGTCTGTTACTTGAGAACAGTTCTGATTTCTATTTGAAATTTGAGGAAATTTACTATTGACTTCAGAGGAGAGATGGCTGAGCTCAAAGTTAGTGTGACAGACATGATAAACTACCTGCACTTCTATCTAAGCAATTCTTTAAAATATATATAACAGCACTGAAGTTCAGGAGAAGAATCAATGACATTTTTTTGAGGCAGATTGTTGGCTAATGTAAATGTTGGTAGAGTGGCCACAAAAGCTAGTCTTGAAATCTGGTCACGCGAGTAGTACTCTTGATAGCTTGGACATCACCTTTGTAACAAAACCATGCTCTTAACTGTGAGGGTTCAGTGAGAAGAGACTCAAAAGTTCATGCAAAAACTGACCTGAGGTGCCGAAGTATTTGGTTATCTATTTCTAAAGAGTCTATATGGATCTGCATTGGCTTTTGTCAATTCAGTACACCATTTCTGCCCACTTGTTCTCCCCACAACCAATGTCTCTGTCCCTTTCATGACTCACACACCACCTGGATTTTTGTTTCAGTGTCCCTGAGGTGGTGCCATTGCCATACCCCTTACTCCATCTCAGCGCCCTGGACATGACCCATTTTCCACTGACTTAAGTGAGATTCAGACCCTCCTTTTGCTTTCTCCCCTGTTCACCATCTATTCCTGTTTCCCAGTGATTGCTGATTGTGGTCCAGGCTTGACTGTATATTAGTGCTAAATAACTTTAATTTATTAGCCTACTGGCACCCTAAGTCGTGTTTTTTTTACTGCCCCACTTCCCAAACCCAGAGTTGCTTTTAGATTGTAACATCAACTAAGGCAGGATACTCTGTTATTTGCACAGCATACAATAATGAGAGCGCAGTCGTTAAGACCCACAGCAGCACACTCACCGGTCTGCATTGCATGTTGTATATTTGGGTGACAGTAATTTCCAAAGAAAAATCAAACAAAAAGTCACCTGGTCTCAGCTTTCCATGCCCCTCCTGTCTCCCTCTTTTAATGTTATAAGTGGAGACTGGCAGAAAAAGAAGCAGCCCGATCTGAGTCGCAGGTCCTGTGCCTCAATAGATTCTTCTGTCCCTTGTGATCCCTCACTACACCTTGGGAAGGGGAGAGTGGGGGTAAGTGGTGCCTGCTGGGAGTCATAGTTCATTAAAAGGACGGGATGGTGATTACAGGTTTCTGACAGCAGTGACAAAGTGGCACGCTGGAGATTTTTCTTGTGTCAGAGGGACAAAGCCACTCTGAGATTGTCCTCCCTACCAAGAATACTTGCTCGCATTAAACCATAGCTCAAGTTTATGTGGCTAATAGTATTGTCTTCCTTCATTAAGCTATTGGAGATTTCTAGGAATGAAATGCATTACATGAAAGCTAGCAGCTTTCCTTTGTATGTCCCTTGCCCATGCTTCCCTTCTTTCTAAACAACTGTTTGCCCTTTGTGTGCTCCCTGGAGTGAATTCCTCTCTTACAATCATAAGTCTGAATTAGGTCAGAGACCTTCAAACCCCTGGTCCAGCTTTGAGCTATGCTACTTAATGTTGAAATGGAGCTGAGCATGGATCGAGACAAATTATTGACTTCTCTTCTTGAAAAACGTGGATTTTGTGCGGTTTTTGTGAGCACAATTGCCATGAATTTTACACAGTTAGTCTTGCAGCAAAGCTGCAAAATAATCACAGGAACTGGTGTGACATTTCAGGAAGCTTTCCTACTTAATGGTACACTGTACACGAAGTAAATAACCAGGCCCCATTCCAGTCCACTTTACATCCCGCTAAGGTTACAAGGTTGGCTCATGTGACAGCTTACTTTGGGCTGAATCGTTCACAGACCCTGAACTCACAACCTCTGTGACTGCAGTTATAATTTTGCACGACTTGAGCTAAAACCACTGGGTTCATTGCCTCAGAGGCAGTAAGAGCCTTATCAACCTCCTCTGCACTCAGCCAAAGGAAAGGAAGAGAAAACCATCAGAGAGCGCATCATGCCAAGTGTAACCCACGGTAGAAAAATTCCTCGATCCAGTTTGGCTCATCCGTAAGCCTCGCCTGTCCATTTCGCTTTGCAGGCATCATCAAAAATCAGAGATCCTCTTCAACAAGCACTATGTAACACAGCACCTCGTTTCTTGAAAATTAATTCAGCTGAGTCTACAGTTCATGCAAACCTGTGCGGTTTATCCCTATAAAACAAAGCAAAACAGGGTTTTTCGTTTCAGAGACAGTGAGAGACAGAACAGGGACTAAGGGACCCCGCGATAAGGGCGTTGTGTCAGTTGAATATTAAAACAGTCATATTAAAACCTGAGTGACATGCTAACAGCTAAGCGGAGGTGGGATAAGCTCTGCAGGAATGGGAAAAAAAACCCCACAGTTATTTACAAATATATTCCTTGCAAAGGTCACAAAACATTCCAGATTAAAATGTTCACCATTAAAAGTAGTCTCAACTGGGATGACTGAGTCAACACAGGGCCGGGAGCGGGGAGGGGGGCGTGGAGCAGAGATTTTTATCCAAAATTTAGATGAATTTTTTTTTCAGACAAAAATGCATCTTCCAGGCTTTCTCTTTGTGTAGCAGGAACCACTAAAGATCTGAGAGGGCTCAGGTCCTCATGGCCATGTTCAATACACTTGCACAATGGGGTCCTGGCTGGCTGGTCTTCACTAAGCCGCACCTTTCAGTAATAACTCCTTTTTCAGGCACGAGTGACGGTGATTAGGAACCTGCTGTTCTCTCTAACTTGATTCAGTCTGAACATAATCATTCTGGCATGCAATGAGAGAGGGTTGCTCAGCATTTAGCCGAAAAGGATCTCTTGACCCCTCTTTTGCAGAGACTGAAATCTCTTTTGCACTGAAATCTCGGATGATTCTCTCACACTTGACGAACCGGGAGATGGGAGGCTGAAGTCGCTCTGAAGTAACTATTCCCCTATGTGGGGAGTGATTGTGAAAGGAAATTCTCACGGAAGGAACCAAAGTCCTTTGTAGTCACTGTCTTTGCATGGTAATACAACCAACAAGTGGTGTTAAAACAACATTACACTAAGCTTAATGACTTTGCCTTGCTCATCTCTATAGTGGCTAATGAAACATTATGAATGCAAAGCAAATAGTGTGTTCAGGCTAGTTCAGGATCCACATGGCATCTGAATGTGCCACATGAATTATTCACACTGTTTTTCTTCACCAGTGTCATCCCTCCCCCATCACAGAATAAAGTTACTTTTCTGGCCTTAGCAGGCCCTCTAAAGCTGCTCCTTTTATACTGAGAAAAGTTTTGTTTCTAGTGTGTCAAAAACACATGAGCCAGGTCACCTAGTAAATGAGAAGTGATAAAATATTAACATTCAAGAAAGAAGGGAGAGAGGGGGGAAGAGCTGTCAAGCTTCCTCCCCAGTGTGGGTGAAGCTCTTCTTTCTCATTTTTTATTTTGTAACAAAGCATCCCAAGACTGTTGCGCTTTTCTGTACCACTGTCCTACCCACAGCTCCTTCTTCCCTTTCAGCTTATAAAAGAGCACCCTCTCATCCTCTCCCGAACTCCACATGGACCCCAGTACTCTCTGTGGACATTTCTGCGCAGGGCAGAGGACAGCAGCACGGGAATACGTGGTGTCGGTCCAAACAAGAGGCACTATAGGTAGAAGATCCAGAGCCCAGGTAGCTGAAAGCACTGTGCTGAGCTGCTCTTGAGGCAGGCACTGCCAGTCTGGCACAAACCAAATTTCCTCAAAATCAAGGTGTGCTTAGTTCTGGTGTTAGCATTCAGAACCAACCCTGCTTTGAATCAGTATGAACTACCTCCCCCATGCCTTTCCTCCAATCTCAGTTGCTGAAATTACTGTGATAGTTACTGTTTGACTTCCGTGACCCTTTTGTTATTTTTTGCAGCCAGAAAATAAGAGATATTCAATTTTGACTTCAAAACCCACATAATCTGATTTTCAGCATTGACCTGCTGTTTGTCAGTTACCAGGAGGCAAATATTTGCAGTGATTTGGTAGGCACATAGAAAGCAGATTGATAGAGAGTCAATCAGCATGCCAAATACTCTGCTATTTGCTCTCAGGAAAGGCTGGTGAACCTGCTTTTTTGTTTGCTTTTAGTTTTGGGTTTTTGTTTTTTTTTTCCGCTTGCTCCTCTCTGCTTGCCTTGCCTCCAGGAGAGACGATCAATTTGTCAGCATCTCATTTTAATCACCATTTCTCCAATGAAGACAGTGTCTCTAATCGCTTATTTTTAAAATTTCCAGGGTTTTCAGAGTCACACAGGTCTCAGCCTGACAGACCAAGATATATAGTGTGTAACAGCATTGATACCCATCACAGAAAAGCTATAGATAGGAAGCAAGCCAACTCATTAAGTGTCTGCAAAATCCCTGGGCATTTTTAGTGAGGGAAGAAAGAAATAAGAAGTGTATGTGACAGGGTGGTGGAGTGGTGAGAGTCCTATCCCTCCCCCGCAACAATTCAAAAGGGTCCAACTGGCTCCGCATGAAGAGAGCTTGAAAAAACCTACGCCTCTCTCTCTCTGGACTCCTGGAGCTCAAAGACACAGTAAGCTGATTGTAGGAACGGGAGGCAAAGCTTGAGTGAAAGGAAACCAGCAAAGTTTTACGCTCTTGCCCTGTCTGGGGAAGTAACTGAGCATATCTCACCCTGAAGTGAGCTTTGCTGCAGCAAAGCTGCTGCAACTCCAACAGTCTTCTCTTCCCTTATTTCTTCATACTTTGCCATCTTATGATAGTCTAATTGTGTGCTAGTTCCTATGCTGGCCCTGTGTTTGGTCAGTCATTGCAGGTGAGCTGCGATAACTCACCCTTGTGCTATCCTTCCTTCTCCCAAGGTCCCCTATTCAGCTACACATCCCACCCACCCTACCTTAAATTAAAGGCCATGAAATCTCTGCGGGAAGCCTCTCTTACCCGAGGTGGGTAAACAGTACTCAGGACTATAATGTCCTCATGAGCCAGAACCATAATTAGGACAGTGTCATAGTGATTTCTAATTACAATCTGGGTTAATTGCTTCTCTGAAACCTTTGGGATTTTTTTTTAATTTTTTTCCCTATCTCCCATATCTGGAAAACAGTTCCACAGGTCTGGATATCAGCTCCTTATGAGTGTCCTTGGTCCCTCAAAACGTGCCTGTCCAGGAGCACTGTGCATGAAGGAACACTTCCAACCTCTTGGATCTGTTTTTCTCAGTTATTTCCTAACTTCCGATCAAAGCAAAATACAGGTGTTCATGGTTTCCTCGGGTATAAATTCTGCCCATGACTCCTAAGAAGCCTTAAAGTGGGTCCTCAAGTCCTTCCACAGAGTGCAACCACCCTGCTGCATGGTCAGAGACAAGCTGTGCTGATTGTAAACTGGAACCTCTGTTCCAGTAAAAGATTCCACAATTGTGGATGCCCTGTCCAAATGCATTTTGATTATGAAGACTTTCTTTTTTCTTTTTTTTTTCTGCTGCCTTCAGAGAAGGATTCCAAGGTAGGACCAAGGCATGAAAGGTAAGGCAAGACACAATTCTGATTGTAGCTTTCTGCTGCATCTCTGTTTCTGGGGATGTTTCGGGGCAGTTCAAAATATGAAGACTGAGCAGATGGACTTGGACGAAGGGAAAATAACCTGCCCTGCTGATCCTCCTTTCCCCTAGGCTATATGGTTGCTGCATTATTCCTTATTATTGTATCAAGCTTCAAAATAGAGCCAGAGAGCCCTGTAAGCAGCATACAATTATCTGCTCCAGGTGTTCCCATTCCTGCCCTTTCTCTGCTATTATTCTTCCTCAGTGTAGGCAGCAGAAAGAAAGTAGCATGTTTATTAGCTCACATTCAGCTGTGCTTGATTGATAGCTACGCAACAGTGAAACAGCTCTTTGCAGCCGTTCCATTTTTGATGAAGGATGCTGTTTTAATTGTCATAGTTAGTCTTTTGTCAAACATTCGTACGTTGCTGAAGAGCCTCAGGTTACACACTAGCTGTTACTGCAGGATTAATGAACCGCATGTTCTGTTTACACAAAACTGACACTAAGTTAAGTGACTACATGCAAAAAGAGGATCTTGGCTAATAATTGGCTAAGGACTGAAGGCAAGGGAGTCAAAATTGCAAGCATCCAGGGTCTTTCTTAGAAGGTATTCTATCTTTAGACAGGAAATCTTTTACTCCTGTGAGAGTTATGATCATAATAGTTGCTATTCTCAAACATTTTAATGGAGAAATATAATAGTGGTGGTGCTTTTATATATTTACAATGAGTGCTTAAGATATTGAGCAGGGTTTCATGTGGAAGTAGGTTAATTTCCCAGATTCATCACAGACATTTTATATAATAGAGCCCAATTCCATCATCTTTAAAGTCAAGAGGACATTTTCCATCAAATTCAGTGTTGTTTGGATTAGATCTAAAATCTTCAGATTTGACTCCTAATTCTCATTCTTCAGTTACCCTGGTGGTGACGGAGGCAGAAACAGAGATAATGAAGCTTATTTGAGTGCGTGTGATCAAGATAAATGAACAAAAGCTGGGTAGTCTTCCAATACTCACTGTATAAATGTTTGGATAGAAAGGACGTAAAATCTTTTCACAATTAGTCTGAATAAACTTGCTCTTTGGTTTTTGGCCAATACAGTGCATACTATTCTTATGTGACACTGCCCTGTATTATGGAGAATGGTCCATGGCAGGACTTACACAAAACAGTATAGCATTTAAGCATAATCTCTCTTACGTGATAAATGTTTTAGGAGAATGTTAGTGAGGATTCATATGCAGAAATTCAGAAAGAACAGGGAACATAATTTCCCGAGGTGAGTTCTCATGGAACAGTTAAATCTGAAAGGGAGCAATCTTGCGAGCAATGCTATAGAGAAGAGTAAGGCCAGATCCTCGGTCACTGCCCAAAATTGACAACTGAAGTCAATAAAAGTCAATGAATAAAATACCCGTTGGAACCCAATGCAAAGTGCTTCACCTCTGAAAAGTCAGGAGTCTATCAGCAAGAGAAAGACAGATATAAGATGGAAGAATATATTTTTCTGTATTGACAACTGACTATCATGTACTATTTCTGTCCTAGAATCATTTAAGGCTCCAAAAGAGGTCCCTCTTACATCCTGCATTACTGTTTTCTCTTCGTATCTCCTTGTATATATCCCTATAGGGAATAGGAAGCAGGGTGCCCGTGCCCATAAATCAGTAATGGTGGACCTTTGCGACATCTAGTCCAGATGCATGATTAAAAATCTTGCAGTAAATACCAAGTGGTTGGTGCCAGCATGGATCTCTGGTGGTGCCAATGGTTTGCCACCACTGATAAGGGGATTGGTTCTCTGTAGCTGGCAGCACACTGGGTATTCTTGGGGGCCTTGAGACAGGAGCAACTGTGGCTTGAAGAGGGTGGTCTTGGAGCTTGTTAAAGCCAGTGTTCAAGGTGACAACTAAATCTGGGCTTTTTGATCTCTCCAAAAGAGAACGAAGAGTTTCAGGGATGAAGAGAAAGGGGACAGCCCGAAGGAATTTCAGGGAATTTTCCAACTTGGAGAGGTTGGAAAGACATCGGAGCCACAAATCCAGCTGTGAGTATTCCCCAAATGTGAGATTAGTTTTTATTAGATTCTATATTTCACAGACTGCATCCATCTGTCTCCCATTCTCTGTTTCTAATCCTTCAGAGTGAAATGACAAGTTAGAATATCCGTGAACTCTTAAAGCTTTGAATTTGGAAGCTGAAGGTTTATCACAGTTGATCCCCCGTTATAGAAGAATGGACTTGGATAAACGTCTGGTGATGGTCCACAAACACTAACATCATCTGCTTATAAGACAGACTGCTAGTTAGCATTTTTGCTGTCCACTTGTATATTCCTGATTCAAATACTAGTTTAGATGCTTGTCAAAGTTTAATTAAATAATTTCATTATTCATAAACAGAAGAAAAATCATTTAGAGCTGTTCTTGTAAGTACTAATTTATCCCATTCAGTCACCTGTTACATACTTATTAATAGTTTTTTAGCATCAATGTCATTGATTAAAGTTTAATTATTTCACACCCACTTAAAATATGGGGAAAATAACTATTAATGGCAAGGAATCTTATACAGAAAGCAATAAGTATTGTTCCATTAACTGTTCCTCTTCAGTGATGTATTAGGGTCCTAATGCATCAGTCCTGTGAAATTCTAATCACTGGTTCTCTTCCAAGAAAAACACTTAAGCATCTGCTTAACTCTAAGTCTGTGAACGCTTCTGGCAGATGTCCTAAAATGTGGCTGAGCTGAAAGCAGAATATTCAGCAGCTAAAAGGCACTGTCCTATTTAATGACTGTTACTGAAGCAAGAAAGAGACAACAAATTCATTGTAAAGTGTTACCAAAAAAAGAAGCAGAAATAATTAATCCCTTTAATGTAATCAATAATAGTATTAATCCCTGGGGGGAAACAATTGGCAGGGGAAAGATGCATTATGTAAATCCACTGCAGCTTATGAATAAATGTTCACCTTGTTCTTATATAGTTATCCATCAGGGGAGTCCTCAAAGCAAGCTTTAGGCATCTCAGGCACTTGAGAAAAAGTGGGAGGGGGGTCTGATGGAGATCAGGCGTGGGAGAAGAAGGGAGGCTAGGAGGTGTCTATTTGTACTGGGAGAGATCTTGCCTCTTTCTCTCTTTCTTTGTTTGGAGCAGCTGGATCTGCCAGCAGAGGCAAAACTGGTTTGCCTTCTGCCTTGAGATAATTATGGTAGCTCATCATTTTTGCAAAGTGGTCTATGGTATGCTTTGCTCGCACGTGCGGTTTGTACAGATTATGACTAAGCCAATACATTGCAGTCAACTGGCAGGAGATAAAAAAATGACAGAGAGTCATACAATCAGCTTGATTTTGTACTTGACTGCAGTAACAAGGTGATAAGTTTGATATGAGATGTGCTTCTGCTGATGGTGAAAATCACTGGCAAAACTCCCATCCTCTGGGGTGGGAGAATCAGAAGGTTTATGGTGAGGACAAAGGCAGAGGCTAAAATCAGAGACATTTCCTTTCAGCAGCTCTATTCTGCAGAAATTCATGTCTTCATTTTTAATGTTGTTGTTGTTGTCTCCAAATCCCAAATGAGATAAATATTGTTTTTGTTAATCCGAAAGCCTAGAAATCTGCATTTGCTGCATAAACTAGTAAATGTATAGCTGACAGAGCTCTTTCTTTAAAAAGGGCTCATTAAAATGAGTCTGTTTCAAGTCACCTGTCTGGGTTTTGCTGACATTTGGTAAGCCCAGTGTTCAAAACTAGTTGTTTTACTCAGAGAATATTTTGTTGGAGAGTGGCGCGATTTATTTACTTAACCTCATATGCCTCTGCTGCAGTGGCACAGACTACTAGCTTTCATCTTGGAAGTAAAATAACATTCCTATTTTGCTTATTTCTCCCTACATCCAAACAAACAAAAGAGTCTCCATAGAGGAGAAGACAATTCCATTAATTTCATTTAAAACAATCTCAATTTCCTCTCTTTTACCAGCTGAAATGCTAGTGAGGGTCACTAGAAACAAAACAAATGCCGCTCAGTATATTTTCTTAAACTCTGTTCACATTGCTCAATCTCAGTCTTTCTGTGAAAGCTAGCAATCAGCTTGAAAACCCCCACATTGAATGTTCAGAAGAAAAAGATTTTAAAAATTGATAATTTTGGTTATTTATTTATCCAATATTTCATAAACGGGAAGCGAAAGTAGGAGAAGCAGCATCGTTCTCTTACTCCACTTGTTAGGCATCCAGTGAGCAAGAGTACGTTCCTTCAGTGTTTCATGGGGACGGGTCAGCCTCACTAGCAAGAGGAGCAGATCAAAACCTACAGGCTGACAACACTGTTTTTCAGCTGTTCCGAGTCAAGCAAACTCCTGGAAATACAAAGGGGTTCTCAAAAATAACTGCAGGAACAGCGACAAATGTCTCAATCACAGACATTCAAAAATAATCCTCACTTTGATATGTGGGAAAATCCATATCCCTTCCTCTTCCCCCAGTTGTTTCTCTTGTTCCTGTCATACGCTTCATCATGGGAGAAAAAAAACCTACTCACATGCTCAAATTAATGCAAAATTGGGCTTCGATTCTGAATATTCGCACGCAGTGCGAATAATCCAAAATGAGAGTCACGCAAGACTCGCACAGCTTCCCTCACCCATGAGCAGCTGACATCAGATAACACTTCCATAGGTAATTAGCACTCATCAGGAATAGATCAAAGTAGGAAGTCAGACTAGGGTTATGTAAAATGTCTAGATATGGAGAATATTAAGAATTCCTAGTATTGGAGAGAAAATTGTGAAACGAAGCTGGGAGGCTGGTGAGCAGGGATGCTGCTAAGGGAGCACCCAGCCTTCCATCACCAGGTCTCTGCTGGAGAATGAAACCAGATCAGCGATGTCATGAAATCACATAGGTCTGGTAGCTGTGACTCACATCAATTAGTGGGTCAAAATGCCTGGGTCTCAAAGGACGGTTGGCAAAACTCACCAAAAACACACCTGGTTTTCTCTACATCCATGTCATATTGATAAAGAGGTGAAGAACTCAATGAGTATGGGGATTAACACCACCTCCTAAATATGTTTATTAGGTAGAGGCAGCAGGGTCGACAGAGATGTGTTTTGTGTGTGGGTATGGGAAATTTCACACGGCTGATGGGAAACCGGGGGCTTTCTGCACGCACCGTCCCCCTTAAATCTTACTCATAACAAACATCAACTTATCTGTGTGAAAAGGGAAAATGAAAAAAAATAGATTAAAACACCTGCTGTTGCTATTGTATTAACAAACAGTGACATGGATTTAAAACATTTAATATGTTCATAATTACACAAGGTAGAGTTAATTAGTGGATTGGTGCATTAAGAAGCCAGAAACAATGTTGTGATTATCCAGTCTATCCCCCTTATTAGCACAGTGTAAAAGACCTGAATTAGTTTGTCTTTGAACTAGAACACCTTCATCAGTACATTTCAAGTTAGTTTGTAGTTTACTTACAACACACATCTCCCCATTTTTCATGCAGGGGAGTGTTCTGGTATCACAGCAATTACTAAACTGATGACAGCTTAATAAACCTGCAAAAAGACATGATATCACTCTCTCACTCCTTTAAATCAACTGAATGCAAGAAATATACTGCAGCACCTTCAATTTCTTTGTCAAGCTCCTATTGCATGATTTGGGGAGCAAATTGGAAAGCTAAATCAGAACTTACTCCATTACTCCTGAAACGATTAATTTACCTTCACCACGAAAACCTGATCGTCCCAATAGATTTGATGATAAAGAATTTCTGTGTTAAAACCAGATAGTGTAGGATATTTATCAAAAATGAAAGGTATGATTAAACCACCTTTTTTGGACTCCATTTTCTCTTTTTTTTTTTCTTTTCTTTTCAAAAAGCATGGTTGGGCATTTATAATACAGGAGAATTGCTTACCTATTTCTGGAACAGCCTGACTGCCCTGACAGAATACCGTTTGACCTCTTCCCTGGCTTTCTTCCCATGAGTAAATATCCCATAATATTTGACACTGTTTCCAAAAACATCACTGCAGTACTTTGGATTAAATTATTCCTAGATGCAGGCTTTTACATCTCCTTTTATAGAAGCGCAAAGTTTACTTCACCTAAGTAGGTATGCACCAATGACTTAGAGTAACCAGGGAGAAAAAAATGTTATTAATTGTATAGAAGTTCACTCCTGAAAATCAGCTGAAGAACTGCTGTCTTTTAGCTACCTATTGAATTCTCAGTGACGGCTGAAGCAGAGATGGTAACTAATTAGAACACCCAGCTGACAGATAACACGTTTTCCACTGTAACTACAGTACCATGAAGGCCCAGATCTCTCTGAGGGCACCTTCTATGGAAAGAAGAAAGAAACGAGTATTTCAGCAGTGCCCGTTCCTGTGAGCTATTTCTTTATTGGTATAATCTATTTCCTAAAAAGACTGCAATGATTCAAACCAAAGACCCATCTACCACAGAGCTCTTCATAAATCATCCTCATAATCACAAGTCAAGCAATCCTATGGTTTCACTATTTGAAAAGAGTTTTAAACAGATTTGCTTTGTAAAGCAGTGAACAGGAAAGATAAGTCTCCCTGTCCTTCCAGTTGTTCATCTTCATTTCCCTGTATGATCTAAGATTTCCCTGAAACTTCTCCTTTCATGTAATCAGAGGATTCAGGATGGTTTGTTCTTCAATTATTGCCTAAATATTAAATTATTCTTACAACAGCATCGTATCAAATAATCCCAACAGGGTTTGCACTCTGCAAATGAAGGGTGCTGTCAAGAATACACTTTCCTATATTAGGTACCCTCACGGCACTCCGTTGTGTTGTACGTCTGGCTCTTACGAGGCAAGATACGTGCTAGGCTGTTAATTTCAAGGAGAAATTATTTGTAGAGAAGCAGGCAGAAAAAGACAAAAAGAACAGACAAAGGGAGGAAAAAATGCGAACAAGGACCCCTTCATACAAGGAAAGGAATAAGCACAGTTTTTGTTTAAAAGCAAACCTAGGTATTGTAGTTTTTAACTCTGTTCAATGATGAATGAAAACAGCACATGCTGTCGATGTGAATGTAGTGTACACATGCACTTTTTCTTTTCATACCTTTTCAGCACAAGTACAGCACATCTTGTGTTTTGAATTGGTCAGAGCTCCCTTGAACCTTATATATTAAATTACGAAAACTCACAGATGACAGGCAGCAAACCTCTGGCAAGAACTCTTTCTCCCAAAGATGACTTAATTGAAAGTGATAAAAAATATCCTTTGAAACTGCCCTTTCATTGAAACTTGACTTTAAATATCATAGACATTTTCATTTAAAAAAAAAAAAATCTCTTCTTGCTGGAAAGTGTTTTCTACCTTTTAAAATTTCAAATGTTACCTGTTTTGTTCTTGATTTTAGGAAAATACAGCAGAGGAAAAAGATAAAGAAATATGCAAAACTACCTCAGAAACTATGTTTATAGAATATTTTCAAGGAGAAAAAAAATGTATTGCTCAACCAGTTTAATGAATCAGCAGATTTCCACAATCAAAACACCACTCACTATAGTCAATCTTTCCAACACATCTAGGACTCTAGCCAAAAAACTTCAGGTAACACTGCTTTCCTTCGTACTTGTCCAATATGAACCCAACATCTCCGCAATAAAATGATTTGTCTAGATCCAAGTTTTATGTGCATTCATTTTATACAGTGCCCGTATATGAAAAGCAAAATGTGGTTTTGAATCACAAATTATGAAACAGCTACAGCATAATACTTAGTTCTTCAAAAGAGCTTGATCTCCAGACTGATGATAGCTTCTGGCTTTGGTTTTCTCACCTACGAGAGTTTGGAATACTGTCTTCTGCTAACTCCAAGAAACCATTACATGGGATCTCATTCCAAAATTCATCAACAATGTGTAGTTATTGGACCCAGTTGGAAGGTTTCTCCAGAAAAGCACATCTCTGGTCAACGGAAAACAGTTTTCTAACTTCCAACATATATTCATGGACAGCTTATTCCCACTCATCACTTCCCACACACTCATCTCGCATTAGTTTTTCTTAGCTTTACTATTTCTTTTCCTGGTATTCACTTCAATCTTTAACACACTTACTGGCAGTAACCACTCTCCTCGGTCTCCACTTCGCTCAGCTGAACAAGCCAAACTTTTACAGTTCCCTAAGACAGATTCTCCGTTTTCCTGATTTTTCTAGAAAGAGCTATCTGTACCTGCTTTACCCTGAATGCATCTTTCTGAAGCCAGGTGGCTGGATTGCATGCTGCCTTGCATTTGAAGTTTCAATGTCAGTTTAACAAAGCAGGGGTAACAGAGAGGTCTTCTGTTCTCACACTGGTGGTTTGCAAGCTACCTGGCCATGCTAGTCTCCATTCAGCCTCGGTGGGGAAGTTTCTATCACAGAAAAGAAAACTGACACGCTCTCTGGCTTCCTTAGCAAACAAGACCAGGTCATTTAAATAAAAAAACCCCAAACTCAACAATCACCACAAACTTATCTTTTAACTGCTATAAAATTTTTCTCTTTCGGCACAGCCAGCTCATCTCAGTAGTGCAGGAAAGTGGAGAGAGTGTTGCTGATGCCATGTTATGTATGCATGCACGTGTGCATAATCAAATGCCTCAATTTCTTAAAGACACTGATCTATTATACTCCATGGTCATTAAGGCAAATTTCTGAAGCACATGCCGAGCTTTCAGTACATACCTGACATGCACCAGCTTCCACTGGCTACCCCACCTGCTTAACTAAAAAACACCACCACAATGAGCAAACAAAAAACTCTGACCTGACTGCTCTTGAAATGTGGTTATTTTATTTAACCTACTTCAAAGGCTGGTGCAGAGTCTGAGTATTGTAGCGGGTTGAATATCAATCATTCACGATTGTATTGTTCTTCACCTCTGGAGATGGATGTGAAGATTTTTATTGAAGTTCTGGGCAGCCATGAAGAATTGTACCCTGACATCTAGTGCAGGCATTTACCTGCTTTCCCACCTATCAGGAAAAACAAATCTGCTCTCTCCTGTCCGCTGGTACGTATCAGCGAGGCATGGGCGGGTGAGGAACACGCAATAGTGGGCAGCGCTGGTACAACTCTCAATCTTATGAAATTCAGTTTTTTCCACTGGCTTTCCTTAAAAAAAATTAAACTGCCTAGAGGGTAACCATGGTGAAGACAAGCCTCTCAGTGTGAGCTGAAGATAAAACTTGTACCGTTTTTTGTGTGTCTGCAGAGAACTGGACAATAACTCTTGAGTGAACTGCCCCATTTGTTTCAATGAAGTGTTAACTCAGATACCCAGGGATAATAAAGTGAGGTCACCATTGTAAACTATTTCATTCATCATGAAAACATAGATTTAAACAATTTACTGTGACAATCTAATTTTTCTCTCAGATTGTAGCCTGTTTTACACAGATTCTCTTACCTCTCCCTCTAGCTCTGTACTATCTGAGTGCCTTCCCAGCCAGCAAGCAATGCCTCCTGGCACAGTCCGGTCTCTCTGTTCCCCTCTCCTGGGGTGGGGAGCATTTCATACTGCCATGCCAGCAGCTAGGGCACTCCAGGTATGGCTGGCTGAGTTAGATTATATTCTTACACCACCCCCGCCATCACATCAAATTTGCATTCCCATTTGAGAAATTAGTGTGTACTAAGCCTGTGTATGCTTTTGAGCCGGATACAGCATTACAGCAGAGAAGCAATGGCTTCGTAAAGCACCTCCCATCTGTAATCAACCATGTGAATGCTCCTAACCCTTCTACCACAAAGTCAAACGAGTAACTTGATACCCTTTACAGCAATGCCTTGTTGAACTCTGAGCACTGGGGTGGATGTGCAGTCATTCTTGGGCTCTCAGATAGAAGTCTGCCCTGAATATCTTGCAGGGCAAGATGGGACAACCTCCTAACCAGTTTCTCAGGTATGTTGGACTACACAAGTGCTTTCACTGGAAAGTCAAACAGTATAATTTAGGTTCGTGTTAAAGATGTTTTAGGCTGGGCTGTGTACCCTACCTCAAAGCAGAAGAGATCTGAGACAGAACTAACCCATCTTCAGTCTGTAATGACAACTAGCAGACAGGCAGGTAGTTTTTTTGTTTGTTTGTTTGTTTGTTTGTTTGTTTTAAGCACCTGCAGGTCTTACTGACTAGCTGAACATTTCTAGTGTGCCTTGGAGAACCATCAAACAAGTTAAAATAAACAGATTTCACTAGGCTTTAAGCCAACTTTGTTTTGTCTTGAAATGTCCACACAGTCTGCTGTCTCCAACCATCTGAGATGCAGATGACTATTTGCTGAGCACTGAACATTATGGAAAGATGTTATAAAGCTCTACCCATGCTAGATTTGTAACAGGTATGAGACCAGTTCAGATGTGGCTACACGTGAAGTGATGACATTTCTATGGGCTCAGGATGGTACCAGCATATTCTGTAGAAGTATTTTGCATCCTTTACTGTCATGTTGCATCTATGCAGTGTACTTAGGGAAGGAGCGGTTCCTCATCAGGGAAGTTGAGGAGATTGTTTAAATAAACACATACCATGGAGTACCTTTAGGATATAGTCAAAGTCCTAGACATGACAACCAAGCCTAAGGAGATCCGTATGAACATGATGCTTCTCACTGGAGGGCAACCAAGGAGAAGTCAAGAAGGCAGGACAATTCTCCTTTGTAACTCTGCTTGATATACCCTGGGGAGTTTGGGGAAGTAATGGCTTGGAACAGCTGGAGCTTACATGGTGGGTCAAGGTCAAATGAGTCCTCCTAATGCCTCTCCCACAGACTGTTGCCTAATAGCCTGTGCAGAGCTCTACATTTTTCTTTTTCTTATGAAAAGGTTGTATTGCTTTTCAGTGGTTAAAATGGGAATATGTATTTTTAATACACTTTTTTTCTCCTTGGCAGCTACAGATTGAGAAAGATAGGTCCATGCACAAAAGAGAATAAGGTCTTACCCCTAGAAAACCTTGGAAGAAAATGGCTTTTAGAAAGCCCACGTTCCACTCACTAATTGTCTAATATTTTCTCAAGGTCTAGCAAAGGGCTTGAATCAATAATAAGTTGCATACAACAAGCTAGACAGGTTAAGTAGACTTAGAACTCTTGTCAAACTACATGACATTAATTAACATTATGAAAGCAAGTAATAACAATACCCCATAAAAACTGCATTAGAATGGAGGTAGAATAACACAGGTCATGTTAACTTACTGCATAAGGGAAAGGAGGGGGTAGCATTTTTTTTTTTTCTGGTGAGAGTTAGGAAACTATGTAGCTCAGAGGCTCTAAAGAGACCTCAAGTATCTTAGGTCAGGGGCCTCAGGTGGTCCCACACAGGCAAACTGGTGGACTCAAGTAACATTCCACTGAGAAACAGTGCGATGTTACATGAATGTTAGGTTCAGTTGGGCTAAATCCAGTTGCAATGGCTGGGGTTTGATGCTTACTTTGGTTTGGAAAAAGAAGGAAGGGAGGGAGAGAAAAGAGGAAGGAAAAGAAAGACAGAAAGAACAAAATAAATATGGTAAGGAAGAAAGAAAGAAAAGAAACAAGTGAAGTGGAAGAGGCACATTCATCCTAGGTGGGCCTATGCCTACCATCCTTTCTTCCTGTGTCAGTGGTGGACGATCACAAGCCAGCTAGAAGAAGGGGAATAAGGAAGGAAGGAGAAAGAGGGAGAAACCATACCGTCAAGGTGTATGGGGTTGCTGCTCTCATGTGTACTATCCTCAGTGCCACTGATACCCTGACTACTTCTCTCAACACTAAGAAAAAGTAGCAGTATCAAAAGCTGCCATGGCCATGCCAGAATTAAATCATGCCTGTGTTGGAGTGGCCTGTTTTGTGATCTATTGTTATGACCTTGCTGCTGATTTATAGCTTCTTGCCTGAAACAGTGCAAGGAGTGATAAAAAGTTTTTTTCTTTTTAATTCCATACTGCTGTCATCAATAGTTCCTCCTTGGATGTGTTGTGCAAGCCTGTGAAATAAAACAACTCCCAGGTCTCTTCACCCTTATATTATTTTCTCTTCCACTATCTTTTTGTGCCATGTAGGAACCATAAAATAATAAAACAACTCAGCAGTCTCTCCTACCAGTTCATGATGCACTCTAAGTACATTTTTATAGCAAGTGTAATGTTAATGAGCACCAATTACTCTTGGAAATCATCATAAAAGGCATAAAAAGGCTGATACTGTATATTTGATATCCTCTGGAGGCCATCTCCAAGATGGAAGTGCAGTTCTAAGAGAAGCATACACAAATTCCCTCTGTGAGAGGATGATAACTTCTGGGTACATGCTGCTTTTGTGGTTGGGTATGCATCACATTTACGGAAGTGCCAGGCCATTACTCATCTTTGAGAGGATGGAATTTACACCCTTCTGTAAAAAAATAATAATCACTTGATTGGGAAGGTGTCCTCAAGACTGTTACTGTAAAATCATTCTTGAGTGCTGAATACTGTCATTAAATGAATAAGGAGCTAATCAGCCTTTCTTCTTCTAGCGCTCAGTTGTGCAGACAAGGACTCCTTTCAGAAAACAATTAGAGTGGCATAAAGGGAATGAGAAAGGCTGGAGAAATGGTCAATAGGTCCTGAGAAGAAGTAGTAGTAGTAATAATAATAATAATAAATGTCTCAGTGAACATAATTTCTATGTGGTAATTCATAGGACAGGGAAGTTAATGAGACTTATCAGGGTTGTAAGAAGCAGCTGAGTGGCTAATGTTCATGGGACAATCCCATAAACATGTTGCAAATTCCACAGATGCGACATCTCCCGGCCAAGCCTTTTCAGAATTTTTTAAGGAATATTTTGTTATTTAATTGTGAGCCCCAGTTATCATAGGAGGCAGAAAAATGTTTAAACAACAGATAACACTGTTATTTCTGTCACTATGCTCCTTGAACTCCATGGTAGATAGCAGTGACGTGGAAGTCTGTATCTGACAACTTTATGCCCACTGGTTTCCTTCAGGGAAAAAGTCAACATTTGCTATTCATCTATACATCAGTACAGTAGCTGAGCACATTGTTTAATATTTATCATTACAATTCTCTGTCAAGCAAGAATTTTGACCCTATCTTACAGATGGCAGGTGAAGGCAAAAAGCAACTGGGTGTTAATAACTGGGCAGGTGTCATGTAGTATAGTACCTGTACTGACAAATTATTTTACTTCCCCTTGGTGTGCAAGTGTTTGTGGGATCACAGTTTGCTCCCCTTATATCTATCAGATGTTATCTCTATTGACTCAAATATCATCAGTGCTTACAAGCTTTAAAATCATTTACTGGGTGTCAGCAGAGAACCCAGCCTTCCACCAGTCAGCCTCATCTCCTTTTTTGTGTGCGTTTCTCCAGATAAGCTCAATCCTCAGGTAAAGCACTCAAGACAGGACACCCAAGGAGCTCTTACCAACTTGCTTACACTTATTCCACAACAACTGGATGCAAACAGTGGATTGGAGGGGAACTGAACAAGTTCACAGAAGAAAAATCCATGGAGGATCATTGAAAATATCAAAACTACATGTGACTCAGGAAAGTTCAGAGCTAGAAATATAAGACAGACTGGAAGAATAGTAGAAAGAAATTCTATATCTTTCCTGAACCTGTTGGAGCGGGTCCAGAGGAGTGCCACAAAGTTCATCCAAGGGCTGGAGCACCTCTCCTACGAAGAGATGCTGAGAAAGTTGGGGTTGTTCAGTCTGGAGAAGTGAAGGCTCTGAAGAGACCTTATAGCAGCCTTCCAGTATCTGAAGGTGGCCTACAAGAAAGTTGGAGCAGGACTTTTTACAAGGGCACATAGTGATATGGTGAGGGGTAATGGCTTTAAACTGGAAGAGGGTAGATTTAGATTAGATATTGGGAAGAAATTTTTCCGCTGTGGAGGTGGTGAGGCACTGGCACAGGTTGCCCAGAGAAGTTGTGGAGGTCCCATCCCTGGAAGTATTCAAGGCCAGGCTGGATGGGGCTTTGAGCAAGCTGGTCTAGTGGGAGGTGTCCCTGCTCATGGCAGAGGGGTTGGAACTGCATTGTCTTTAAGGTCCCTTACAATCTAAACTATCATATGATAATCTATATTCTTCCCCTAACCTTACTATTCCCTAGGCAGCCAGCTTTGAGCACTGCTGAAGATGGGCTACATGGATCTTTGTTCTCACGTAACACAGCTGAGTAGTCTGTTATGTTTATGGGTTCTTGGGAAACAACTTGTGGTTCACCAGGCTCCTCAGTCAGCTTTACATCCCACAAGAAAAACAGGGTAAGGGAATTTCTTGTTTGCAGCTATAAAAAGCTTCTGTGATCAGAAAAGAGTGTAACTTTTTCTACACAGTCATGGCTAGGCATCTGGTAAATCCTCCTGGTCTGCAGCTGTCCTGGACCATAAGAGGATGTCATATGATATGAAAAGGCTGAAGAGGTTGTGGTCATTCTGGGAAGACACGAAGGATTTTGCTTATCTCATGTAGCCCTGCAGGTTGCCTGGTGTCAGAAGAGATTTCAGAAGCAATAATTCTTTTAAAGCAAGGATTAGTTACTGAAGTCTTTTCTGTTCTGCCTTAGAAAGATACAAGTAAGGAAATCAAACAATGGCCCCTCATTAAGATTTTAAAAAATCTTCCCTTATTGATATGCCCAGCATAGGGTGTGAAAAATAGCACCCTTTCTTGAGTCAAGAAGCGGTGCGTAGGATACTGAAAGACAGTCAGCCCTCTATCTCCCCACCTCCCTCCTCATTAGCAGTGGAAAGCCCTGTCCCAGCCTACCCGCACACGCTGCGCGGTTCTTAACACTCAGAGCACGGCTGCCATTTCAGACAACATGCTAATATCTTTGTCAAATTTCTCTCTAGTTCACTGTCTTTGAACCTTTTGTTGATACAAAAGTGAAATTTTTCAGAGGGGCTGATGAACCACTTTGAGAAATATGTTATTTACAGAGAGTTGCGATATTGTCTGTTTCTCTTTTCTTCACAAGTAATTTTATTTGTTAATTATCAAGACACGGTCATGCAAAGAGGATGCATGCTGCAGTTAGAAAATACTGAAAGCTTTATATATTCTTCCAATTCTCCCCCGCCCCCATCCCTCCCCGCAGAGCACTGAAAGCATTCCTTGGGGCTTTTTTGAACCAATGTGATATGAAAATACTGAAAAATCATAGCTCAAGTCCTTCGTAAAACATCTGTCATTGTGAACTGGCTTTATTTTAATTTCGGACAATTCAGGTCAGCCTGAACTATGGCTTGAATCATTCCTATATCAGTACTCTTAGAAGAACTAATTTCTGTTGCTCTGAAGTTTTCTCATCATAGTTGCAATTCCATGTTTCCATGGAGTAAAGGTAAATGAAAAGGACTGAGTCTACACTGGCACAGCTGCAGCTTGGGAAACCATACCTAGGCTATCTTTAAACTGTTCATACTGCAAGAACCATGGCAACAAGATTTAGCATGGGCTATAAGACTCAACAGGGAATTGATACTGCAACCATTAGCTTGGGATGAACTTTAAGATACCAAAGTTCCCTTTCCTTGGTCTACCTGGCTATCCTAATGCAATTATCTGCATAACACTCCTGTGAGGTTGAAAGGTGCTATTAGCCTTAACAAATCTACCATCTATCAGGACTGCCTTCCTGTGGAAAAAAGATGCTTAATTCTGAGTTCCAGCAGCCTGGACAGACAGCATGACATAGGTGATAACCGTGAACCAGCTGGAGTGATTGCAGGAGTGCCTTTCCTTGCCCCCAAACACACTATAATTTCCCATGAGTCATTTGGAAGATATTAACAGTCACTTAAGCCACCCCCAAAATAACATTTCTTTCTCCTCTTTAAACTAGTGACATTTAATTATAAAAGAGAAATGTAAATAACTTTGAAACATCTCCAGCTCTGAAAAGCTCCTTTAATGTCCACAATTAGCTGCCAGCTTTGTCAAATAATATATCAAATAGTCACTTGTCTCCAAATAGGAAAGTGGTAGCCAATAAATCTCTGAACTGAGCACTACCAGGCACAGGGACATTGTCTTTTGAAAGGATGCACTTAAACAGAACACCCAACCACATGGCCAGCAAAACCCAGCTCTAGAAACTGCGACAGGTTTGCTTTGCACATTTCAGTACCGAAGCAAATTTTCCTGGTCCAGCCTCCATGCCACTGGAGGCTTTTGTCAGGACAACACAATTCTTTCCAGTTCCCTGAGGAACTTTCACGTTGTATACTGCTGTTTGCCTCTCACAGAGCTACGTTTGCACTGGCAGGCAAGGTACAGGCACCAGAACTCGTCAAAACTGTGTGGTTTCAAAGCCTGCAGCCCTCTAACTGCACGTCCCGTGCCCTACCTCACAGCGAATAGCTCAGCTATGAGGCAGTACTACAGAAGGGAATCGCACTGTGCCATGTGGCTGTGCCACCCTGGGTTTCCTTGGGCAGTTGTGCACGACACCGTCACCTGCTGTAGATTGCCAGCTCTCTAGGTCTGGTGGTTCCTTGGGGAGAAGAGGGAAGAACAGCTTTTCAGGAACGTTAATTTTTTTCTAAAAATTGTCAGAGCTTTATACGGGACTGGCAGGTCCTCTGAATCCAGCCAGGTCATATGCTGCCTCAGCACATCCCTTGCTAAGGGGGGGCCCCCTTCCTGGACAGCTCTGTCTCGCCCTCTCCCAATACTAATATCTGTCTTCCTTAGAGCATTTAGAAAGGGATGTTACATGCTGCACAAGGATGTCATGCACTTCTTACACCAGCAGACATTAGAATAGCCTCAAGAGGGGTTTGAACAGAGATTGTGACTATAGAATTCGGTAATTTATGGAAGGGTGAATTGAACACCCCGTGGAATCAGTGGGAGATTGGCATTATCTACTAGGGACAGAAATTTAGCCTATACCTTTTTATATTTACTTTTATTTGTAGTACTAGTTACACATATTTTAATAATATAATCACTTTTCTTATATATAGTCCATGGAAAACCAAACTTCTCAAATTGTACAATTAACTGTTTTTAAGGAAAGACTTATTTATAGTGCACAAGCTCACAATGATTTATGTTTTAGTTTCTTCTTAATTTTGGCTTCCATATGAGATCCTCCTCTGCAAAATGGATTAGGTTGTAATCTGTCTAGATTTGTGTCAAATCTAACCCCTCTTCATATATTTCATGTTCATCGCTTGCCGTAACGCTACAACCATGGCAATGATTGTATTAACAAGATGACAAGATTCTGCCTGTCCCATAATGAATGGCAGGAAGGTAGCACAATACCCAGTAAGTAAGAATTAATCTTTTAAATCCAAATATATTGCTGATAGCAGGGCTTCCTGTTTAATGCTTGGAGGCACTGCGGGATGTTGGATTCTTCAGGTTTGATGTTAGACCTTCTACAGTCTCTTCTGTGTGACTTTAGGAATACGTCATTCTTCATGATCAGGTTCCTTTATATATTTATTATTTTAAATAAAACTATAGGCATTTTCTTAGGCCATAGAGTTTTCCATCTGTGATTAGGGTTTGTAAAAAACCCTGTGATCTCATGAAAGAAACAAAATTCCACTGACTCCAGATAAGAAATTTGGATTGATGCAGTAAGCTTTGCTTTTCACAAGCAAGGGGGAAAAGAAAAAAAGAAAAAGGCAATATGCATTTATTAGATTTCTCCCTCCTTTATAGTTCTTGTGTAAAAAAAAAATCTTGAAAGCTTTCTCTTATATACCAGTGTTACGGATATTTTATTATTTAGTGACAGAATCTACAAGAAACAATAGTGTTCCAGAAGTGTTTTATACGATGTGCTTTTTTTTTTTTTTTTTTTTTTTTGAACTGGTTTAATCCTTTTGTACTAACAGCATATGGAAACAGAGCCTAGAAGCCGTTTGGTGGTGGGGCAAGTGGATGCTGGAATTAATATTCTCTATGACAATGGATTCGGTGCAGTGTCTATGCACAGTATCTATGAAATAGCGGCAGCTTTGTGCCCTGCAGTTGAAATCTGACAATGAAAAGGAAATTGAAATGGATGGATTTCTGAGAAGAGCCCTTGTGGGCAAGTTTTCAGTCACCTCTGCCTAAACTCAGCCACACTCAAAAGGCTATTTTGGCTGCACTGTGGCTTTAATAAAACACATCCACTCCACTCAGTTTTGCTCTTAATGGCCAAATGCTCCCATCAGTGAAGTCACCACCAGGACTGGCAAAAATGGTCCGTGTCAGCAAGATATCGATAGTGGGACTTGGGGACCTCATGGGCAGAGTTCAGTTTGGCAAAGTCAATAGCCAAATTTCAAAACATTGGATGCCAAGTTGTCAACTGCCTGAAAGGGAGAAAAGAGCTTTCGAAAATCTGATTGCAGTTGGGCAGAAGGAACGAGCTGGAGGATAGCCTTTTCAGGCATATCAAAACTTGCCCCTTTGCTGTCAGGACCGGGCACGTGCAGCAGGTAATCGGTGTGTTCTGGCACTAAGGCTGTCAAATCAGCACATCTCACAAGCTCAAGTATCACACACATAGGCAAAACAACATAGGTAGAAATACATACACCCACAGAAACATTCCTTGCCCCTGACATGTTTTATCAACACTCTTTCAAGCTTAAGAAAAATTCACTTCTTGGCAGTCCAAACGATGACACCTCACAGCTTCCTGCTAAGCTATACAACTCACAGCACTAAGTAATATTTTATCACCATTTGACAGTTGTAAGCTCACGGAGCTTAGCTCTTCTAACTCGCCTCTCAACTCCAGCTGCCCTCTGCACTTTGCCAAGGCTCTCGTAAGTGCGCTGACACGCTGGGCTGCTGCCAGGGACAGAAAAGATCTGGTCTGCCTTTTCAGAAAGAACCTGCCTAACTGTAGGGAAATACAGGATTTTGTCAAGTCTATATACATAAAGGTACGCGCACATACTTAAAAGGAAATTATGCCTGGCTTGTAAGCAATCGCTAGTTCTTGCATTTCCTGAAATCAATCATATTGCCTCACGTTATTTTTTTTTTTATTGTTATTTATTATCCTGTCTAACTAGGGATAGGGCAACATTGCTGAAACGACAGATAACATAAGCTTGTCTTTCCTAAAGCACTGGCTTAGGTTTGGCACTACTTAATCATCACTTTAAAATGTTCCCAGCAATTTGCTTTTTCAGAAGCATATTAAGAACTGCAGTGTTAGATTGAAGGAACGCAGAGTAAGCGGGCATTGACTATGGGAAAGACAGAAGTCCTTTTTTGAGAAAATAAGATGAAATAAGGTAGCATGAAAGAAAACACTATGGATTGTCTGTGCTGAACAGTCAGAAAACTAATGGCTGATAAAGCCCATCAGTTCTTGGCAGGCTGACCAAACTTGGGAATTCAGACTCAGCCCAGGACACAGAGGACAGAGGTAACTGTCTCCTGTTTCCTTTCATGAAAGTACAATCAATAGAAATTATCAAGTTTCTGTCAAAATGCTGGAAATAGAGGATTGATGAAGAAAACGGTTTGAGTGTCTGATCTAAGGCTAGCATCAGTTACAACAAGAAGAATCAAAATTCATCAGAATTAGTAGATCAAGCCTTCAAGGTTGTTTCTACTGATTGATGTCTCCACTGCTGTTTCATATATCACCAAATGGCATAAATACCGATAAATTCCCAGGGAAAACCGCAAATTGAATGGACAGTGTGCCAGAACCTTGTGCACCCTGACCATCCTCCCCTCAGAACATGTAATTGGCTAAATGTATTGTTTGACTTCTCCTTGAGGCTGCACAAGCATTTTCTTTTCCTCTTTCATTTCATAGGTCGTGTTTGAGATGCCCTCCTGAGGAAGTGTGATATTAGCTTTACAGCCTTTATATAAAAGGTTTGTCTCAAATAGAACTAATACAGCCAGGACAGCAGTGACAATACTCTCTACATTGCCCCATGAATATCAACTTCATAATCTAATATGTGTCAATTAGGGGTGATTTGTGCTGTAGACCAGTATACGCTGTAACAGACACTGGAAGGAGACCAGCGCCATATTTTAAAACTTAATGTCCAAATAGCTATCATGCAGCAAAGACTTCCAGTTATTGCTGACCTGAAATGAATATAAAAAACATGATTTAAAAATAAATAGGCTTTATGCTTATATGGTTCTCCTGATGTCACCAACCAGGACCATTTACATCTGCCTTGCTTTGTTTTTCTATTTCTTATTTCTAGTCCTGAAATACAGAGCAAACATCTAGTCTCTTGGAAACCAAAGGCAAAAAACACTGATTTTTTTTTTTTTCCTGATGATAAACAATCAACAAAGCAAATGAAGAAAACAATACATTCAGATGGGTAGATATTCAAAGTTCATCTTTCTCCATAGCCATAAGGGAATTTTTAAAGAAGAATCCTAATACGATCTGTGATTATTTTTAAATGGATTGACAGGAAGATAAGCACTTCATTTGACACTAATTATATCATAAAGATGGGCTAATTTTTTTTTGATTCATGACACAAGCAGGCACAAAAAACACATCTGGAAGAGGTAAAAATCTTGGGACCTCTCCCAGTGAGACTGAATGCCAGAAAATTGCAAGATTGTCTGCCAAATGAAAAAAGTTCAGATGTGTTTAGACACATATAGATGCAACCTGAAAAGTTACGTTGTCTCACTAGCTAAAATAACAGTGTTCTGCATTTTAACTTCTACATTCAAAAGTAGTCATCATAAATATTTAGATTTGAAATAGAAATTTAAAATGAAGTTTGAAACATGCAGTTCTAAAATCAGAATAGTAGACTGGTGAAGAAAACCTACCAAAGCTGGATTTTTTTGTCTCTGAAGTCCTCCTCTGAGGACCACATGCCTTTTAAGAAGATAAGCTTTTGCCAAATTGACTGTGCTGGTCTCAATAAAGGAGAAATGGGACAAAAATTGATGGCCCTTGTTTTTTTTAGACTGTATGTTCTGCTGGTTCTTCCTGACCTATGATCTATGCAATACCTATAGTTCAGGTGTAGGACTGAGTAACAAAGGATTTGGGGTTTTTTTCCCCCCTTTGCAGAAGAAAGCAGTTATAATCTGATGTTCTTCATGTATATATGCACCTCCTTACTTTTCATATCGAGTGCAGCAGACTCTTCATTTAATGAAACATAAGTCAATAATTCCAGATAATAAATAATGAATTAAGAACTATACATAGTCTTTCTCAACTATGAAAATATCTGCTCTTCATGTTTTTCTGCTGCATGCCTTGTCATTGTCTTCCAGTTTTTCCCCCAATCTCTCAGTCCATCTAATACATACTTTGCAAAGGACCAGCTTCTTCATTGTGGCAAATGGAATCTTCTCTTAGATTATTCCATATGACCAAAAAGTACTGTCATCCATTCACAAGATAAAAATGTCATCTTCAGAGTTACTGGTTTTTTTTTCCCCCCTTTGCAGAAGAAAGCAGTTATAAGCTGCAAGGATATTATTAGACAGGAAGTCTAATATCCATAGACTGGTGATTTATTTCTGCAGTAATGTTCACAGATTCTTTATAGGCAGAGCTGCTTAAAAGCAGCCCTTGCACTCAGTCCCTTAGTTTCTCTCGTCACTTGTCTAAATCTATACTCCTGCAGCAGACATCTGCCACTCTCCTGTTATTGGATGCTAAGCAGAAGAGGTGCTACAAGTTTCAATATTGCTGGCTATTACTGGGTAACCTGTAAAACTAAGAAGCAAGAGGAGTCTCACAGATACAACTGTTTCGCTACACAGGTCAGCAGCCCACTGCTATGCCTTGCCATTCTGTGTTGCAACCCTTCTCGACAAACTGTACCATCTATTTTTGCCTTTGGTTGTCCACTTTATGATTGGGAAATACATTGTGTTCTTTTCACAAGCACTCTGCATTCTATCGATTAAAAAAAGAAAAGCTACCAAACAAAACAACAATCCAAAAAAACCCCAAAGCAACAAAAAAGGCCTCTCCTTAAGAGTTTGCTATGATTCATTATCTGACCTCCGAGATGTGAAGCACTGTACACGGGACAGAAGTGTTACATAGTCCACTCAACGTTCAAAGTAAATTTAGAAAGCTTAATTTACTGACTGAAAACAAAATTTAAAGATTTTAATCACTGATCATAAGACATGCACAATTTTGAAAGGAAAAGGCCCTGCATCTATTAACAATTGCTGCTAGCATTCATCACTCAAAAGGGGGTATTTAGTTTTGCCTTGCCTTTCTGCTGTTTTTCTGCTATTTGTGAATGATGCAACTAGGGTCAAAGTTATTCCACAGAAAAAATTCCAGCCAGTAAAGTGACAGCAAAGTGAATGAGGCTGTCTACATGACAGTCCCTTCTTCCTGTATAATCTCTAGACAAGTCTATTCATAAATGGCCCCTGGGTTCCATTTAAAGGCCTATCAGCTCAGTAGGAAAGGTCTTCTAAAGACTTCTGACTTATGGAGAAAAATATCTTCTAGCTGGCCTGAGGGCAATTTTTTCCTCTCTGTTTACCTCTCCTTGAGAGGCAGCAGCCCAAATAAAAATAGTGTCCAGAAAGCCCTGTTCATAAAATGAAAAAACAGGGAAAAAAAACAAAACAGAAAAGAGCTGAGGCAGAGAGATGGCCAGGGTATTGCATCCTTTGGTGCAAGGAGCATATATGCCAATGAAAGCATGAATTTGGAATCAGAGATCCACCCAGTTCCAATCTCTCTTCTGAGTTTGGTCAAAGGACTGACTTCTCCTCCTCTCTGCAAAATGAACCCCCATGACAGCTGTGGCCAGCTCTTGCAACACCCCCTTACACAGAGAAGAGTGATTATTTGAGATTCTTAATTGATACAGGTTACTTAGATCCCATCACGAGGTATCAACAAGTCTCAATGAAAAAGACTCTCTTTCCATTGACAGCAAAAGATGCTGAAGCGGCCCCTGGACAGCTTTCTTCCCTGGGCATCTCAGCAAAATAAGAAAAACTTCCATTTAATTCTTCTTTTGAGCTTCTAGTGCTTATAAATCTTCAGGAGAGGACTTGCTGCAACCTGAGAAGGTTGCAGTGGCCATTGCCATGGTTGCTGTCTCCCTCAGCAACCTCTCATGGTGGGACAAGGAGTTACTATCAAGCAGGCTCACCAATTAACATCACCAAGACTTTTGCCATCAGAAGAGACCTCAACTGTCATATGTGGACACAGGAATGGTGAGGGAACAAGCTCCATACTTCCCTGGAGACCCCAGCCTGCTGGGACTGAACGAAAGTGTCTCCTCCATCCCTTGGGTTGACTGCCTGTGCTCCTCTCCTCCCTTGGCAGCACTTCACAAGGTCACACAAAGCCTTTCATTCCCCATCACTGCCTTCCTTCCTTCTATCCTCTTTGCAGAGGGAAATCCAGCTAGGACCCCCTCTTCTCCACCCTAAGTACCAAGCCTTACTCCAGCAGGCTTTTACACCTCCACTAGCACCCCAGCTACCCAGGGAAACAACCAGCCCAAAACCCTAATGAAGCTCCTTCCTCCCTAAATACCACACTTCATGGCACGCAGCGCTGCTGCCGCGTTTCTAGGAAACTGCAGGTTTCCTTTGCGGTGCCCATAGCCCCATTACTGCCTTCTTTCTTCCTTTTATTACTACTCGAAATGGCTCACCTGAAAATAAATGACATTATAAATCTACACTCTGGTTGATCAGTGACAGAAAAACAAGCAGCAAGATGCTCTCTGGGCTGCCACAATTGTGCTGGAGAATAAATGGGTTAGGACTTCTAGGTTTTTCTAGAAAGACAGACCTGAGCCCAACATTGCTCATGCTCAGTACTCAAGCGCTCAGACAAAGCTCGACAGGAAACTGAGGCTTGAAAGACAAAGTCACTCATCAAAGACAAAGAAATTCAGTGGCACCTTGAAACCAATCAGATAATTAATAGTAATTTCAGGTGGCTCATACAGAGTCTTGAGAAGAAATGGCCTCCCTTGAGCAAACTTGCACTTATGGTGGATTTACTCCAAGAAGATATTTGGCTTTGTTTTTTTTTTTTTTTATCAGAGCCAAAAAGGGATAAAAAAAGCTTTTAATCACTGTAAGAATCTCATTTAATCAGACTACTGTCTGGGTTCATTTCTTTAGCGGTGATGAATTAACCTAATCACGGCTTGATTTAACTAGGACCTTTGATACTGTAATATTAAGTTTTGCAGTTAGTTGCCTACGTCTCTGTGTCTGCTACAAACCTTGCTCACAGAAACAGCTTGAAAAGAAAGGTCTTAAATGCAAAACCTCTGACCAAATTTATACCAGCAGCCACGTTCAGACTTTGCTATTCTTATATTCTGAATGTGCATAATTAAATAATTATTATGAATTATCTTATGAAGCACATAAAATGATTCTGATTATGCAAACCTAAACCAAGTAAACAAATTTAGTGTTTCCTAATGGGAGCCAGTATCTAAAGAGGAAAGGAAGATTAGAAAGAGTCCCCAAATCCTTCAGATTCTTGAGCAACATGATTTATATCATGATCATATTCCCCATGTTTCTTTTGCCAGAGAATTCATTTGGACATTGGATTCATACCTTTTTGGCTAGATACTTTTAAACGTACAAGCTAATTAAAATAAACCAACTGTTGCACTTGGAAAGAAAAAAAAAATAGTCACAGGTAAGACAAACTGGTTAACATGAAATCAGATGTAACAATTACATTAGAGCAAGCTTAAACTATAGCCCAATGGAGTCACGGCCAGAGGATTTTTCTGAAACCATATGGTATCTGCCATGAGAATGTGAAGAAATATTGTTCCTAGCCACATAGCTGTCTGAAGCATGGCAGATGGAGGGAATGGTACACGTGCCAGCACGTCTAATTAGCTCAGAGACTCTTAATTCCTCTGTTGTTTTTAAAATGCCGCTCTTCCAAAGTCTGATCCAACGTGCATGGAAGTGGAGTTTTTCTACTGACTGACTAGTTGCAGAGTTGCTTGCAAGACACAGGCAAGAGAAAGGAATGGATCAAAAGCAAGGTGGAGACTGGGCTACTTTTGACCATTAACTGCTCAGGTCTTTACTGTGGGTCCAACAAAGTGGACATTTCCAACTCAGTCCAGGTTGGGGATGCTCTTAGATGTTCTTCTCTTGACGTAAACATACACACTGAAGGTAGTTTTCTTTTCTTTTTCTCTCCCTCTCAGAAAATATTTTTATCTCCCAGTTAAAGCCCTGCTCCTTCTCCCGTTCCCATTTTGTTGTCTCTTCTCCAACCCATGCTCCTGCACATTGACACACTGCAAGGCATCAGGCTGTGCTAGGGATCGCACTCCCTCAGGGGTGGCTTGTTCTCACATCAGCTGCCTGGCTGGGTCCAGTCACTGCGCTTCATCCTCTGCTAGCTCTCCCCCTCCTAGGGAAAACTCAGGCAAATAGCTGAGGGACAGTCACCCACCAGCCCTGGGGACTCCAACAACTTCAGGAGCAGAGCTGCTTCTGCACAAGGGGAGCACTTGCCGCAACGATTCACAACACAGCGGAGGGATGTAGGCTCAGCTGAGCTGTGAAGAAAAAGTTCCTTTTCTTTTGCTTTTGGAAGGAGGCAGCAGACTGTAGGAAACCTCTTTCCCAGGCCAGCACTGACCTTGTTAACCTGATCATGCCAGGCTGGGGAGAGATCCACTCCCTTTATTTATTTGCCAGAGGGAGCCAAGCTGATAGCTGCCAAGACAGCCTTCACACAGCCCAGTATAACCAGTCACATGTGTTCAGTTCTGCCAGTCTGTACCCAGGGCTGGCCTGAGCTAATCCATAGAGAGGGGTTAGTGATGGACCAATAACTTGTGCTTTGGTAATCCGTTTCCACAAACAAACTGGGGGTTGCTGGGCAGAGCAAGCATTGCCATCTCTACCTCCTATGTATGGAGGCACAGGTATGTGGGTAGTTACGTGACTCCAATAAGATGAAGTGGAAAGTTTGAGGCAGCACTCAGCAGTCCTAAACATTGCCATTCAGCATCATGGGGTATCTTACTCAACTTGCAGAGGCATTTAAAATAAAATCAGGTCCTATATCTGCGAGTCAGACAGTTTGGATAACTGTTCCTTTTCATTGTAGTGTCCTTGGGCATATCTAGGTGTTAGAAAAAGAAGAAACATTTCCAAATAAGCAGCCTTTTTTTGTTCTACCTCCCTCCTGAGTGGAGAGGTCTGTCAAGTGTCCCAACCTTGATTTGGTACATAAGGCAAGACCAGAGTGGACATGGTCTGAACCTGTTTTTCACTCATGCAGAAAGTTTCAGTTCAAACCCTGAAAATGCAGGTTTTTATATAAAAAAAGAAATATAACCCCTACATAGCACAGATAAACCTGCATAAAAAAAACCCAAAGGACTCACCCAGATGTACACTGCTGCTTGCTCCTGTGATGGGCATACAGATACATTTGTAAAGGTTTAACAGAGTTCCTACACAAGAATATGGTCAGGAACTTCATTGTCAGGGTAGCTACATATGTTTGTGGTTTTTGTTTTTTTCCCCACAAGGAAAAATATTTCCGCTGGAAACTATTAGCTATTATTCCCTATTCTGCTGAATAGGGACATTATTCCCATATTCTAAAAGCACACAGGGATATTCACATATTACCTGGGCTGGCAACTCTGCTTGGGGTATCTGGTTCTTCCCCTGACCCAGCAGCTCCAGCTCAATAGTTTCCCTTTTCAAATAATTACCCAATGAGAAGTTAGAACTTTAACTCCTTTTAGCATTTGGCAAGATTTGAGCGTGAGTCCAGACTTTTGGTTTAAGTTTAGGTTTTATTTGAGGGCTCTGCCTTGGAAAAATGGGTAGGAATCTTGCTACTCTCTAAAGATATTTGAACTGCAATGCCAGTGCAGACAGCACGTGAAGGTTTAAGCACATGTTCAAGGCAAAGATGTAATTCCTCCTCTGTCCTTGGAGAATCCAGCTTTTAAAATTCTTTATAGCAACTCTTACAATATGCTTTCTAAACCAGCTCAAAAAAAAAAAAGTCAGACCTACTACTATATAGGCTGATATAGGTTAATTTAACGTTTAGGTTTGGCCCATGAATAACTGCAATCAAAACCAAGAAATACTTTCCTTCCCTCTTCATATAACTAAATGTGGCCAATAAAAACAATCCACCCCTCCCCAGCTTAACCAACCTCAGAACTCAAAGCGACAGAATTTAGCTCTTTCCTCTGCCTTGATGTTCATAATTGTCTAGTTTGATTTTTTTTTAAGTATTCTTTGTATGAAAACAACATTTCCCAACAGTGATTTATTCAAGCCCTTTTTAAATTGCCTTACTGGTTTTGCTTGACGTTTACTACTCCGCAGTTTTAACCACATTCATAATCCACTCAGCATATGGTAAAATCTAAGAAAATTCACAGTCAGAGAACCATTAGAGTAAGCAGAATGAGACATATTGCCTATTTAGCCTTATATATTGCCTGCAGAAATTGCTTTTGCTTCCAGGCAAAGAAACTCTGCTTAGCATGTAGATCTTCAATTATTAAGTGTAACGATGCAGAGGAAAAAGTTGTTCTTTTCTGTCCCCTGGAGGTAAGTAGCTTATGACTTCAAAAACAATGGCAAATACCCCAAAGCTTGAATTCTAGATAGCAGCATTATATCTACAGCTTTGCAAGGCAATACAGAATTCCTGCTTGTTTAGCAAACCGCAGCATTTTGTGTATCGACATGTGAAGTGACTGGCAAACACACTCAAGGAAAAAAAAGGAATAAGTATATTGAAGGACAGAAGCATCTCACTAAAGGACTGAGAAGCTACACATTTTTCCTTTGGTTGACAGTTTGAAGGTAGTTCAGTCATCACCAACAGACATAATGCAAAGGCTGGTTTTGAAGTGCTTGACTCAGGTGGGATGTAGGATTCGGAGAGATTTTGCCAGTCATGGGGTTGAGTCCTGTCCCTTCGTTGTAGCTCTGTATTTGATTAGACCCTGGTGCATGCAGGCCCACAAAAAGTCCACTCAGGAGTGCACTCCACACTAACCACCCACACGGCTGCGATCATCCTAACAGCCCTTCCGAAAAACCAAGGCATTATTGAACTGTGGAGCAGATAGGCAAAAATCAGTTTCCTACTTGAACTGAAAAGTACTTGTAGTCCTGAGGTCGAATTCATCAGCACTTATATTAAAACTAACGTCTCATTTTCCCTGAAATAAATAGATAGCATAAAACTTCCTGAAAGACTGTCACATACCATACAGAGTGTCCTGCCTGAAAAAAAATGATTACTACAAAAACCAGAGAAGTATCATCATTGTATTCTTGACCAAACACTGTGCATTATCAAAAAGTGAATACTTGTGCATACTTGGTAACTTCCGTTAGCTAATTTGCTTCATCTTGAACTTTGAGAGGATGTTTGGAATTTATTATATAGGCATCACCCTTGCATTTCAGATAATGCACTACAAGCTCTCAAGTAACATAATGAAGTTGATAACACAATTAAATTGTTGATATTTAATATCAAAAGGAAGAAACACAATGTTTTCCCGCCAGAGTGTTTCTTGGGAACCAGTAAAGCAAAGGAAATAAATTATCCATTGGTTGGGAAGAGTACAGATCTTAAAAATATTCCCTAAGCATCAGCTCCAGGGATATCACTCACTCAGTTCCTTTGGCAGCAAAGCAGTGATATCTCTTTCATAGAAAAAATGAATTATGGAAGTGATCAATGCAATGTAGTCCTGAGGCAGCAGGAGTCCAGAACATCAAGTTCTATATACAAAGCAGAAATGAGGTCACTTATGCTCAACAGTGGGCCATAGCAGGGACCTTCCAATTATTTTACTCAGAAGAGAGACTGGTAGTAAACTGGCTTTGTATCAGGAATATCAGGTATCTTTCCTGCTACTTTGAAAAGACTAGTTTATATTTATGAAACTTCTGTTTACTAATCAACAAGTAAACAGCATCTGACTACTCCAGTCTCAATAACAATAACCAACGGATCACAGAAGCACTCAGGATAACAGAGTTGTTGAGGAAAGATGGTATCTGTGCTGAGGAGGGACATATTGCCAGATCCCATCTTCTCAGGGGAGGTTCTGGAACAGCATGAAGTGAACGATGAATGGTGTCGCTGCTTACCAACATGGGCTGAGTAACAGGGGATCATGGACAGAAACATGCTTTCAGGAAGTGTTGTAAGGGTTGGAGAAGAGATTGTGGAAATGACACCATGCTCTGAGGCCTCCTGGAAGAAGCAACAGGAGGCTGACAACATGGCTGACAAAGCAATGCATTGAGCCTGCCACTACAGACCTGCACTCTCTCTGTATGCCTGCATGTCCTGGACCGCAATCCACAACTCTTCTAATGCGTTGAGCCAGAGCTACCACATCAAGCATAAAGCCAGAGACACAGGTGATATTAGCCCAAGCATACCAGTATAGCAACATGGATACAGGCATCCAAACACATCTGTCCATATAGCTGTATGCAAAGATATGCCAACATTTGCCATAAATATACAGTGTTAGCATATTGACGAGACAGCTCCCACTGTTGGCTTGGAGAAAGACCAGGGCCAGACACAGGTGACAGGCACCTACTGGAAGATCTGCATGGACACAGGAATTACAGGTCTCCAACACAGAGAGGATACCCTGTTTCACACTAAGCATAAGAGACTCAGTGAGAGACAGATGGATGTCTTTTGGGACATTCAGAGAAACGGACATATTCACCACATGGTGCTGCTAGTGGAGAAGCATATTTCATCATCTAGGCTTAAAGAAAAGTTGCAGACTGAACACTTCACTTGAGATATGATTAGAATAAAAATTACTATGCAGGACTGTTGAGTCTGGATCTCATCAAGCTGGGGAAAAGAGCATATGGTGACAGATGTTTACCATAACCCAACATTCATCATACTCTGAAGGAATATTGTTAGATATCTATGTCTGTTGTCCAAAAAAAAAAAACCAAAACCAACCACCACTGACAGGCCTGGATACCATCATGGAGATCTGAACTAGAAATATCTGCTCAGTATACAAGTGGCATACCAAATAATAATAGTAAGGGGTAAAATAATACGGATATCATATAGCTTTGAGATATATTAAAAATACAACAAAAGAAAACCTCAATCTTGAAGTCTTGAAATTCTTCCCATTCTAGTGGGAAAGAAATGCTTTCTTAATAGTGTACAACGTGTTGCAGCAGAAATTGTCCTGCAGTGCAGGAAATATTCTTCAAGGAACAAATGGATTTGAAAGATCAAGGAACAAAGAGGAAAAAAACAACGAAACCCAAAACAAACCCCAAATAGATCCTTAATTATACATTTTGAATAAGGCAGCTCTCTGGCTAGTTTTGTTTTAATGTAATTTTAAAGCAAAGTCCTTCAAGCACTGTGGAGACAATGTAGATGATAAATCAGACATCTCTTTAACTGCTGTAACTCTAAGATATTTTGCATATTCTGCTCAGATCACATTTTAGGCCCTTTTTGTGTGTGCATTAGTGATTAACCTCTGCAGGGGAAATGGAGAGAGCTAAATGAATAATCCCAATTAAGTATGACAAAAGCATTTATCAGTCCAATAGTACATCTTTTGTGTCTCTTTCCTTAGGCAGTACATAGTTGATGTCTGCAGGAGGGAACCCTCCAGAAAATTATCTGTGTAATAGGGTTTCTCTGATCCACTTTTTGATGATCAGGAAAACTGGTGCAGCTGTACAACAGGGCTTGCCTGCTGTCTTTACACTTCCTCTGCGAGGTGTGTATCAGAGTTCTGCTGAAGGCTCTCCTGCAGCCCCTAGCTTCCTTAATTTAAAATAATGTGGGAGACTGATGTACGAACACAGTATATCTATATATATATACACACACCCCCAACATGATTGCCATCCTTCTGTGAAAGATCCGACTGCCTGGGACAAAGCATATGAGATGTTGAGGGAAAGTTCTTTGACACTGTATCTGAACATAGTGTTTGGCCATTATTTTGAAATGTGGCATAACTTTCCAAAAAGCATTCCCTTGACCCTAGCCTAAAAGATATCTATGAAAAGAAAAGGAACAAATTAATCAAAACAAAAAATCCTATCCATGCAAAGATTAGCACCAAAAACCAACTCAGAGGTTCCATGAAATCCCCAAAATTTCGCTACAGGTTTCCGTGGAGGCTTTCTGTGAGGAATACAGACTAAAAGTCAAGACAGGGGAGAATAGTGAATCGTAGGAAAGAATAAAATCTCATAGTACATAAGATAACTGAGAACTAAGTACAGTGCTTAAGTCCTTTAAATCCACTTAAATGCCAGCTTTCAAGAAATCCTACAGCAGTTGGTGGAACTGCTTGTTTATCTTCAGATGAGTATACACATAACTAAACATTAAACAGAAATGTATTTCAGTGTCGTATTTCCCAGTTCAGATTAAAAGCTGAAGTTGATTATACCTTATTAAACCTCATCTAGACATGCTCAGTCCAATATGGTTTATTTTCTAATCACGATGGAAGCCTTAAAACTCCTGTTAAGATTTCTAGGACCCACTGGTTTCACCAGCAAAAACACTTTATTCAGTTTTGTGGTGTTTCTGAATAGGGCTTGAATCCATGGAAGTACAAAAAAAAAAATAAAATCTTTAAAATAGAAGCTTATATGTGGGCTAGTACCTATTATGTAAATTTCTTCTTTTTCTTTTCCCATCACTTGCAAAAATAAAGTTCAACCACATTTTATTGGACAAGATGCTACTCCTACGGAGATTCTGACTGGACACAGGAGAAAAATTTTTCACTATGAGAACAATCAGCCACTAGAATAATATCCCCAGGGAAGTGGTAGATTTCCCATGATTGGACACTTTTAAGACTCAGCTGGACAGCGTGCTGAGCCACCTTGACTAGGCTGTGCTTTTGCCAAGAATGGTAGGACCAGATGATCCTTGAGGTCCTTTAGAAGCTTTCTATAATTCTGTGAAGGGGACTTACACTAGATGTACTCTTGAGATCTATTCTAGTCCTACATTTCTGATTTTGTCTCCTAGAGAGGATCAGGATACATGTTGCTCATCAGAATGAAATTCAAATAACTCTTGTGTTCGGCACACGCCTCCTGGGAACGAAAAGCCCAATGGTCTCTTGACATTTACAACTTGCTACATAGATCTCTTCCTGCCTAATTACAACAAAAAAGATATTTTTATTAATTGAATTTCTTTCTAGTTTAAATCTCTCTTGGCTTCATATGCAGGGAATTTTGGATTAGATCTTAATATTTGAGACGGAAAATAAAATACTTGTGATTGTGTTTGGTTTTCACCGTCTGTTCTTAAATGACATCGTTGCCATGTTCCTCTAATGTACTTCACCTCTGCAAGCTCCTTCAAGGGCACTAGGGCAGACTCCAACCTAAGCATAGAACTGATGTTTATGGCTACACACAGATTAAAACTAAATGTCAAAGTACAGAGGAGGCATGCTAAAGGGTAACTATTAAAAAGTAATAACACCAAAAAATTACTTGGAGCAGGTGAACAGTTTCATTGAAATTCCCTTTGTGCTGAGATGTAGACTTTTGCCCTTTGCTCCAAGAAAAATCAGAAGATACTTGAGAGGAAAAAAAAATATGTAGGGATTTCTCAATTTTATCATAACCAACATATTCTCATCTCAGAAAAAGCTAGCTGAATGTTCTTACCACTCAGAGCTACTAGTAAATGCAGCAAGCAAGAGGTTATTTCCATGTATCGCAGAAAATATAAATAAGACAATAAAAGTTGTTTGGTTTTTTTTCCAGACTATAAAGTTTTAAGTAATATTTTGTGGGACAGTCTGAATTTGGGCACAAAGAAACAGAAAATGAGTTCCCAATGAGGATTCATTTACTTTGTGGTATAGAATAGTTAAGAAACACAGAAACACGGAGATAAGAAAGCAGTAAATTGCTCAAAAGAGGTGGGCAGGAGGTAGAGCAAGAGAGGGATGCAGACAAAGCAGCAGAGAAAGTCCTGCTCTAACAGTCCAGCCATGTCCAGAACAGGAAAAATCCGTATCCAATGATAAAAAGAATTTCAGAGACTTCTCAGACTTACTGACTGAAGAATGCTTGGGCAGCCTGTTGTTCCTCAAATCTTCCTTAGCCTCTCCCATTATAATTGTCCTGTTAAAAAGAAACTTTTCAGAAGGTGAGTCCTAGTCACCTCTTCCCTCCAACATGAACCATCCATCTCTGCAATATGAGTCACAAAAGCAGGTAAAGACTCTCCAGTCAGCACTGAAAGAGCCAAAGAATGTGGCTGCTAGAGCAGTAGGGTGCTGGGGCTGTCTCTGCCGAATACCTGCTCTCCACATGCGACACAAGGGAACCTTGCAGTCAAGAAGCTTGTCCAGCTTCAAGGAAAGCGTCTCTGCTCGCTGCACTGGCACAATATTTCCTTGAGAATTCCAGCAAGTAACTTAATCTCATTGTCTTATTTCTCCTCATCCAGAAAACTGGGTTAATGATTTTCCTTTTATTTGTCTTTAATATTCTGACTAAAATTCTCCAAGGCAAAGGCATTCTTACCTTCGCTATAGTTAGCACTAGCCGTACAAAATTCAGAGCGTCTGTTTTTTGACCTTTGAGGTATCTTTTGGCTTTTCACTGCAGACACGAGGGTTGGGAACTTGGTAGGATTTTTTAAAGGAAAGAAAGGTTGTATAGCCATAAGGCTTCTAGGGTTGCAGCTTTAAGAGAGACACCCTGCATTACATTGCCAATAATTAAATCACAGGTGTTTTACTCTGTTTACACATGATATGTGAAATCAATCTACTTCAAGGCTTATACTTGTTATTTTAAAGAGTTATTAGGAAACCCTCCACTTCAGCTTCTTAGTGATGGAAGGCTTGCTCCTCAACCTCTGCTTCTCCCTTTTTTCATCATCACTCTACTACAAGAGCATCCTGCATAGAGCTAAGCTTTAAGTACAAAAGCAGGGCTTTGAATCAAGAGATTCTGCTGTACGTCTGCAATAGAAAAACATTCTGGCTGCTGCATCTACAGGCCTTTGGAGCCAAAGAAGGGTGTTTCCCCTCTAACTTTTGGTATTCAATGGAAAGTGTTCAAATAGAACAAAGTCACCCGAGATCTTGGAAAGACTGAGTTATCACCACATGACAGGATGTAGTTACTCTGGCCATGTTATGAAAAACACAAACAACAGGCAAAAGAAAGAAGGTCACTCCAAAGTTACCTTCAGCAGGATGCAACTGTACACATAAACAGCTTCTGTAAAAGCTGAGGAAGCTGGTTCTGAAAAGGATTGGTTGGGGTCAAGAAAACTCACCTTTAGTTACTGGAGGGTTAGTGGATTTATCATGTCCTTGAATCAATTCTGCACTATAATCTTCCAGATGAATTGGTCAAGACAAAGATTAAGCTCAAGACAGGGCTCAAGGGCAAATAGTTTAATTAGTAGTGTTTAGAAGTAATGTAATGGGATGATTTATAGTTTTCCTTAACACAAACTCTAGCAGCAGTAAAGGTTGCAGCTATTTCTTGATAAACAGACCTTGTTTCAACTGAGAGATTCACCCGGTGCTCCATGGAACACTGGAAGTTAGCTGTAAAGCCACACCATTAAAAATCACGGCCAGATTTAGTTATAATAAAAATTGTTTTGTGGAAAGCTATACTGTTGCAGTCAGAAAGAAATGGAGATTTCTCGGTAGCATTACATTTTGTCTCAAGCTAGTAGAAATTTAAATGATCATTTGGAAGTGCCCACCTATTTCCATCGTCACTTCAGACCTGGAGGTGAGACAAACAGTACAACCTACTTCCTAAATGCGAGATTTGAGCTGAATTGGGTTCCAAGCTTTGTTCTCTCCCTGACCCAATTAATATTCCTCACTCATCTTTCAGATGACTTCTTATCACTGAATGTTGTCACTGAGATGCCCGGAGTCATAATAATGTTTCCTATAATAAATGACAAACTATAAAAGCAAGGCATTGTCTGATTTCATCCATGCTTCCTTTTCGCACCGATATATTTTCTTTTTAAATGTTACATAGTACTAGGAGTTATGACACTGAAACCCTTTCAGGTAACATAGCTGTGGATGGCTTTTGCTATGAACAGTTGGGCTTTTTTACCCCCCATCCAAGACTATGCTAGGGTGAAATTGAGACAATTAGAAATGGTTTTTGACAAGACAGAGCAGGCCAGAAGAAGAATGATGTGTAGGCTGAATATTAAAACTATCACCTGACGGAAAGCCTTCTCAAGTTCATTGTTTATTGATTCACAAATGGAACATTTCAACAAGAAAAACAGGCAAACCTTAATATCAATAACTTGGCTGCAATGACAATACTTTTCCAGGATGCAGAAAACACGAGTTCATATTCTTGGTCTGAATAATGAATTTGCAATTCCTTTTCTTAAGCAAATACTCTAACCCTGAGGTTAGTTGCTTTCTGTGACACATCTCTTGTGTTTCAGTGAGAAATTCTATCTAAGGTCACGTTGGAAAAAACTCCATTTTCCTACAAAAGCTCCAGCACATCAAGACATTCTTAACCAATTCCAGCTCTAATGGCGTCTCTTGACCTTTTGTGTCAATTGACTGACTCCACTGTGAGCCTTTAGCTGTGTAAAAGGTCTTTAGGATTCAGCTAGGTCAACCAGCTCAGAATGCCCCATGCGGAGAAGAAACTTAAAATAGTACAAAGGCATTCCTGCAAAATTAATCACTGATCCCTTTGCATATATTCCCACCAAAAACATTAGTTTAAATAGTGGCTTTGGGTGGGAAGGACATTTGTCCATTGATCTCCAGAGTTAGCTCATGACACAAATAGTAACAAATAATAGCAGCTGATTCTGACCTTACCACTAGAGCCAGGAATTTGATCTTTTCACCAAGTAGACAGGAATTCAACCAGTGCAATCATTTTTCATATAACACATGTTACACTTTTGTGAATAAAGACAGTTTGGATGATCTGACTAACAACTTTTGTAGGATCTGGCAGAGTAAATTTACAGGATAGCTGCTACTTTCACAGGCAAATTGTCTCTTGTCATGATGGGGAATAGCATGCACACAGACCAAGAGTTCTGTAAGTTCACATGTTAACGTATCTTTTTTTAATGCTGTGTCCTAATAAAAATAAAAACTAAGTTTGCCTACTTGGGAGGAATGTCAAGTTGTCAGTTGTAATGCTGTTACTTACCTATTTCACTGGTTGGGGGGGGGGTGTGTGGTGGTGGTGCAGAAACGACAACTGTTTAAAAGTACTTTGTAAAGAATTTTTGGTGTGGGGTTTTTTTGTTTGTTTGTTTTGGGTTTTTTTGGTTTTTTTTTTTTTTAGCAATTTGTCAGTGCTGCTTACCATTTTCCCCTCCCAGTCTAGGTTGCTCAACACTAAACCTTTCTTCAAAGTGATTTTGAGAACCAAACTAGCCCTCTGCTGCTCTTATTTTGAGACAGAAACTACCACCTCACCCATCTCCAGTTCCCAAAGTGCTTTGTTACAACCAGTTATATCTGCCAAAACATTGCAAACTATGTGTCCCTGAGATCAGCTGTTTGAGGAGAGGAATCACCACCATGGAGCGCCCTTTACTGAGCTGACCAAACATATGGATTTCTTTCAGCCTGGACACCTTGCTAGGCATGGACAAACCCAGGATCTTCACCAGACAAGCCACAACAACTTTCAGCACTTCACAGGCAACAAAAACCATGGGTTCACATAACACAATATCACGGCCTTCTCATGAATTTCAAGTGCTTCATGTGATTACTTCACTAACAGATTAAAAATAAGAACAGAAATCCCGTGTCTTTCACAAAAGAAATCACTTTCTATGTCTTTATCTGATCCTGCTACAAGGGCTTAATTTGGCTGGAATGTCTTTTTGAAATAAGAACATTTGGTTTGTTTATGTGTTCCCTTGATGCCACCCCTGGGACTCACTGTCACTTTGCTTTGTACAGCAACCACAAAGTGCAGGACTAGTTGAACATGTTACAGACTATCTTGTTCTAGAAATTGATGATCCACTCACAAGTCACTTTGTTCCCATTGTACTGCAGGGTTTATCTTCCTTGTAATTTCCAAGAAGATGAGACATTCATGTTTTCTTTTAAAATCAGACTGAGCTGGAAAAGTCAAGCCTAATCAGCAAAGTGGCTTAATTTCTAAAGAATAACCCATCTTCAACTTCTCAGGTTGTCCATCAGCCAAGAGCCTGAGGCTTCATGAAGAGCGTTTTCATAGGCAAGCCTGTGCTACAGAGCTAAGAGAGGGTAATTATCCTTAAAGATCTACCAGGGGTGGAGAGAGTGATTTAAGCTAGAAACAATATGCTCAATTCTCTCCCCATGCATCCAAACAGCAGAGAGACTTGTACAGCCTGTAGTAAGGGATGGACAGTCTTGTACGCAGCAGGGATAGCATATAGATATTTCTAGAAGTAACGGAAAGAACTAGGCTTTTTCAGATAACTGCATCCAGCAACTAAACCCTACACAAAGTCATGAAAGAGAAGGAAAAAGGGAACAGGAAACAGAGTCGGGGACTGCTGTCCATACCCAGCCTGGCAGATGATCTATTCCCTGGCTTCGTGTTTCTATAGTTAATTTCCCTTTATCGCTTTCTGGTTTTGACCTTTCCTGTTGAAGAGTAAGAATTGGAAAAGAGACTGATTTGTGTTTAATATGTTTGTACAGTAATTAACATGCTATCATCCTTTGATCAGGCATATAACAGCAGTAATAAAGGGCCTGGGGTTTTGTTGTTGGTTTGTTTGTTGTTTTTTTTTTCTGTGATTAAGGTTGTCTAAAAAGTAATTGCATTTCATACACTCATTGTTTTGATTTTCTCTGTAATAGTTGTACATGGATGTAAGCATTAAAGGAATCTTTGACTGTTTATTTCAACAAAACCTTTATTCCAAACGGTGGTGCCAGAAGTTGAGGTTGAAGCCCAGCATCGCTGTTATTCCTAAGCTTAGCCGTTCTTCATAAATGGTTTGAAACAAAATTATATGTTTATATTCCTGTATTAATTTAAAGGCTGATGTATCAAAATATTTGACTTTCTTTTTTAATGGATTATTGTAATAAAAACTGGCCTAAAAATAATTTGTCCTATGAGATTTGTATTATTAAGCCATTTTTATCAGTAAAATGTTCTGCTTCTTGCATTGCTAAAATGATGGGAAAAATAAAATATTTAAAAAAAAAAACTCCAACAACTTGCCAAGGTTTTAATTACACAATTTTAGGGCTAGAATTCTTCACTTTATTTTCTGCAAGATTTAGCAAGTGAGTTGCTATTTATGCTTCCTTTCCCAAGCTCTGTTCTGCTACGTAACATAGAGAAAACACTGTCCTTCTGAATTTATGCCAATAGTCCAGAGCTCATGGAAACCCAGAGCTACAGAACAATTTGTGCTGACTTCAGAAAGAAAGTATAAAAATGGAGAACCCTGGACCCAAATCCCAGCATTAAAGAATAGCAAGACTTCCAAATCTAAGCTTTTTTTTTTTGGAAATACCAAAATTAAGATTGTCTCCAAGACATTGATTGAGTCTCATAACATACGTTATCTGGTAGAGTCTTTGAAAACAGTTTAAATTTTAGGCAACTAGTCACAAGCCAATTACTCTCTGCAGCTGTTTAAGAGTACACAGTACCTAGAAAGAAGCGCCCAGAGGCTTCTTCAGGTTGTAACATTAGTATTATTGTCACTCAAAAGACATAGGATCATATCTTTTTGAGAACATAGGGCGTACCACTGAAAGTTTTGAGAAAAGTTTCCATTAAACAATTAATTTCATAACCTGCTACAGAGAGTCTCCATAGCACTTACCTTTGCTTGCTGAACCAGAGATAAAAATTGTCACTCAGACTGCTCATCCATAAGAAATTGTTTCCCCAGAGAGTCTCCACTAATCACCCTCAAGCACCTAAACATGAACAACTCAACCAGAGCAAGATCAAAACTATAAGACGACTTTTATATTAGTTTTAATTCTGCACAGCTGGTTACTGGTTGGATGGAGCAGGGGATTGATTTGGGATTAATTTCACCTGCAGTACTTGGGATGAAATTCACCTGTAGCAGAAACACAGTATGTATAAGATATAACCATTCCAAAGCAGCCTTTTGACTGGATTCCAAAATTATTTTTGAGAAAAAGCAACAGGCAGATAAGACTGAAGGAAGGCAAACAGTGGTTAAATTCACAACCAGTTCAAAAGAGAAAAATAAATGGTTAATACAGTCTGCTCAGTTGGATTGTACAGTGATAGGAAAAATCTGCAGGAGAAGATAAAGATTTTACAGTAAAGCATCTTAGCCAAACCCTGCCTTTGGGTTCAGCTGTATAAAAGACCCACTACTCTGTAATGCTAAAAAAGTAGAACAGGAGCTTGTTTTTCTCACTTCATCCCATATGAGCTCAGATAACAGAAAAGATTTGAATAGGCTCAGTAGGCAGCTCTCTAATATTGTTAAGTCAAAATAAAATGCTGTTTTGGCTTTATTTTCAAAGCAGCCTAGCAACGGGTATTCACATTTCAAAACTGTTGGTGAACACTGTCCTTGCAAGTTCAAGGTATCTGACTTTTTACGGTTGTGTGGATTTTCTTGGAAATCATAGGAGACCACCATCAATTCAGGAATGTCTTGGGAAGCCCACAAGTGTTCTGCAAACATTTGGTGGGTGAGTGTCAGTATTCAAAGAGGCTACACTTGGGTACTCAAACATTTTAACAAGAAACAGATTCTCCAAACAGAACCCAAGGCTACTGAATAAGAAGGACAATTGCAAAAGAGCCCCATGCTGACCTTATCCACTGGATACCAGGTCGGTGTCCGTAACTGACTGTAAAAAGAAACTGCTTCATTACAAAGTGATATTGGGCTGTGCCATGACCTCAGATCATTTTCTTTAACAGATTTAGCCATGTCTGCTGGATGCTTCGTAATATTCTAGGTACAAGTCAGGGGAAAAAGCTAATGCAGAAGCAGAAAAGGGAAACAGCTCTGTTGTTATGTTCTGAAGCTGTGGAAAGTTTCACAGCTGAATCAAAGTCTTTATCCATCCTTAGGTTATGTTGAGTCAGACTTATCTCCTTACTACTAAAATTCAAGAAGTTAAAAAAAATATTGAATAACCAAGCATATGTTTTCAGTTATCCTTCTTGAACAGGAAGTTGGTCAGACGACCTTCTGAGGTGGAATAAATGGAAAGTACATTTTGAACATACAGCTCTTCCTGTGAATTCTTTATGGAAAATTTATTTTTTTTCCACAAAGAAGTTGCTTACAAACTAGAGGTCTTGTTTACAGGTTGTAAATTATTTATGCAAACATAATAATCTCAGAGTCACATTTTCAAACTTTTGATCCATTTGCAACATGGAAAAAAAGAGTGTGTGAAAGGTTTTGATTAGTCTTAGAATCCTCTTAATTCTCGGAGCACAGAAAAACATTATCTCCGGATTTTTTTTCTTATTCACTCTGCATTAAATCCCAGGAGTAGCAGATTTCTATTATTTCTTCATAAGACAAACTCCAATATTGATTTCTAACCACCGTTCTATTATTATGCATATATTACACATTAACATTTCCAAGATTCTAATTCAATACTCTCTGATCTGTAAACATCCTCTAAGCCTGACACAAATCCCATTGAAGACAGTGCAAAAAAAGTCTACTTATTTCAGTGAGTTTTGGAACGGCATTCTCTAAAGAAATTTAGGCTTACACGCCACCCTGTGTTAGACTTGCTCTTTTTCTGCATCTTCTCAAATGCAGCAATTGAGCCTGAAAGTTCCTACAAATCATGTAATTGAGAAACCAACGCACATAAAAAGGAATATGGGAAAATCAATATTTTTTTGTAATATCCTGAGCCAATGTCCAGGGTGGACAGCATTCAAACCTCCCTAGGTGATCATTATGATCCAAGAAAGGTTTGGGAACAATTACTCTACTAGAGACAGTAAACAAGTATTGAGTAGAGCCATTGAAGTGGTTTATGTTTCAACCACAATAGAAAGTTACTGAGGAGAAAGAAATTGCTACCTAAACTCATGACCAGAATTCAGAATTACGGACGTTTTCACTTCACTACCACCAGTATACGTCTGGAGACAATTCACTGACTTCAGGAGTGTCACCCAAAATGACAGTGGATTCTTGAAGGACTATTTGATGCAGTAAGTGCTATTTAACTGTTCAGTTTCTGGACCAGTTTTTAATTTCAGTGGAATTGCTATGCATTTACCCCGGTGAATCTAACCCTTCAGTTGAAGTTACGCACTTTTTGATGACTGCTTTTCACATTATTACTATGAGTCAAGCCTTTCCTTAGTCCATAATCAAGGATTTTTCTTTTGACTTGAAGCCTGGTTTTTGATTTCACTACTAGTTGACAAGTATAAGATAAAAAGAATACAGGTTTCTGTATGCCTGCTTTGTTATGGATGTGCATGTCCTAGTGAATGGATTATAGAATCATAGAATAGTTTGGGTTGGAAGGAACCTCTAAAGGTCATCTGCTCCAACTCCCCTGCAATGAGCAGGGACATCTTCAACCGGATCAGGTTGCTCAGAGCCCCGTCCAACCTGACCCTGAATGTTTCCAGGGATGGAGCATCTACCACCTCTCTGGGTAACCTGTGCCAGTGTTTCACCACCCTCAGTGTAAAAAATGTCTTCCTTATATCTAGTTTTAATCTTCCCTCTTTTAGTTTAAAGCCATTACCCCTTGTCCTATCGCCACAGGCCCTGCTAAAAAGTTTGTCACCATTTTTCCTGTAGACCCCCTTTAGGTACTGGCTGCAATAAAGTCTCGCCGGAGCCTTCTCTTCTCCGGCCTGAACAACCCCAGCTCTCTCAGCCTGTCCTCATAGGAGAGGTGCTCTATCATAAGTGAATAAAACTTAGACTTTCTACTGTGCCTTACGTAATTGTAAATTTCTCCTGCTATTTTTCTGTGCTTTGCTCTTACAGCAGAAAAAAAATGGTGCCAATGACATTTGGGCTACTGTTTTTGACTGAACTGGCAAAAATTTGTAGGAACTAAATTATTTTGGGAGCTCTGCTCCTCTGCTATGCTGGGGAGATGTTGGCTAAAAGGGATCAAATGTCATTAGATGACATGCAGAGTAATGGGTGAGCCATACTTTCATAAGGTGCCAGGCTAAAAACAATCTTAATTTTCACAATTATCATGAACTGGTGTCTTTCTCTGCAATCACAAAAAAGGGAAAGGACTTGAGTGAGCTGGTTGTATCTATCACTTTGTAAAGTAACATGAAGAAGATTGCAGAATTCATACAGTTCCTGTTGCACAGTGGTCTCCCAGTGACAATTTGTTCTACAGATTGGAAAACTCCCATACATCTTAATATCCTAAAAGTGGGAACCTATGAATGAACCGTGTGTGTGCCCCTCCTGAATTTCTGGGTAGTACTGACATAGTTTACTACTAACTGTTGGCATACTGAAGCCTAACCCAGTGGTGGTACTATTCTCTGCACTACTGTCACTGAAATACTGGGAGACTTCTCAAAATCTGACAAAAACTGGAGCTTCCTGTGTCCTGAGGAACCAGCATTAGCAACCTAGCAGCGATGTGAAGCGCTTGTTTGAAACAGCAGTGAGTTGAGCTAGTGCTGTGGGCAGCGCTCCCCTATTCCAGCAGATTCTGTTCGTTCATCAAAAAGAAAAGGGCCAAAAGTTGGCTTCAATAACTTTTTAGTTGGCCTGCGGTGAATATTGCACAATCTCATGTTCAGAGTGACAATACTGATCACAATGGCCCCATGTCCTTGTGTGCCCAGGACGTGTCACTGCAGGCTATGAAAGTCAACAGGACCCGAGCGCAAAGAGGCAAAATTATTTAATTCACGATTCTCGTGACAAGAAGAAAAATCTCAGCCCTTCCCAACCCATTCTCCAAAATGAAACCAGTTGAAACAGTAGGTACACTTCAAAGGATATTCCTTCAGACAGCAAGCTCATCCCCACTTTGATTTCATGGGTTATAGACCAGGAGTGTCTGCTCAGAAGTGATAGAGGATTACTTGAATTCAAACTAAAAAAGCATTGGGCAGGCTGCTGTAGTATTTAGCTGCCATTTTCTCTAAATAACGCATACCAAAAAACCCACTGAGAAAATCAAAGTAACCAAAAGTTACACATGCCACTTCAGGCTCCTCTACTGCTCTAGAAAGAGCATTGTTTTTCCTTGCTTCCAGCCACTCTGGAAGCAGTGTCAATTTTCTCTGTCATAACCCTCTGTGTCTCTGGAAACATCCCTTATTGACTGAATTCTCTGTACCTGCTTGTTTTAGCTGCTTTGTGTGTATTGCACCAAATGGCTTGTACAATTATAAAAGCACAGCGGCAACTTCTGCTTGCCATTTCCATTGTTCATTACTGAAATTTCTCCTGCCAATAACAGTCTGGTAGAAATTAAGGAAACCACTGTTTTCTACAGAGAAAGAGAGAGGAAAGAAAACCCTACAACTAGGATAAAAATAACCTTTCAACTTCCACCACGATGCTGGCATATACAGCCTGTACACTTCATTGGGAATCCTGATACTCCATCAATGAGAGATCAGATGCAACAGCAGAGCCCACTATACAGACACATCCTGTGTAAAAAGAAATAATAAAAGTAATACTGTACAGACACAGGTCTGGACTAAGTGTTTCCCAAAATCTGGGATCATTCAGACCTGGCTCAGACATTGCCTGTGACAATCACAAAGCTCAGATCCAGAACTCCCAGCTCTAACCTGTTTAGACTCTAGGTTTTACCTTGTCACTATTGTAGAAGTGATTTTTGCTGCTCTGGTTTCCCTCTTGTGCTTTCTTATTTTTTATGGTGTTTATGAAATGACTCCTGCTCAGAGGAAAAGTGTGACTGGTTTTGTTTATCCTACTTATTATATGAGAACAATTTGCAGGCTGTCATTTCATTATTAAATTTGAAAACAAAGCAAACACCAGATCACTACAAGACTGGATGAAATGAAAATAAGCCCATTTCTGCCTTACGTGTTTAAGCAAAATTAGCATGACTGACAGTAGGTAAAGCTTGTATCATCAAACACCAAAACTATTAAATGGCTAATCCTTGTTGTCAACAAGATCTGCTTTCAAAGTTAAGTCTACCTTGTCTATCTTCCAAAAATTGCTAGGAAATTTATGATTCAGCAATGAACTCTTAATTGCTTCCTCTTTATGTTGATCTGTTTTCTTGGAAACACAATTAATTCTCTATGCTGAGCCTTTAAGAATGAAACAAATTGTAGCCCTTGCTCATTTTGGCAATGCAATCACTTTTAATCAGTGCATAATTAGGATTTAAACAGTATCAACCTGTCCCTGTTGCAAGAAGGTAACTGCGCTTAAACTTCAATTACTCCTAAATTTAAAAATCAATTGCAAATAAAATGTTCTGCTGCTGATGCTAAAGAGATTAGAAAGACCAGAATACATTCACACGAGAAGCTAGTCATGTCAACACAATTGCAACAAGCAGCTTCGATAATGTAGGTAATTCTGCTGTAATGCAATATTCAGGCCTTTATCTAATCAAAGGCTGGGGGCTAAGGCTGTCAAAAAATACAAGATGCCTCAAAAGGCAGATTGCTATTGTTTTCTAGATGGCTTTATCCTGCTCAGGATACATGAGCTATTTTGCTTTAAGAATGATTTTTAGTGTGAATGCTTGAAAATCCAGGTTTTTTCCTCACAATACATCTACAGCGAGATGACAGAAAAGTTGAAAAACAGCCACTGTTTGTGATGACTCTCAGGTTTGAAATAACAAGCCCTTTTTGGATCTGTTTATCAAACATTTTATGGAGGCATCAGGGACAGCGGGCCTCCAGCGCTCGAAGTGCTGCACAAACGCACGGTGAGGCGATGGTCTTGCAGGAAGGTGGGGAGGACCTATGGAGAAACCTGGGATCAAACTCAAGTTTCTGGGCCTCGGCTTTGCATGCTCACCCCAGCTAAACGCGCAGGAGAAAGGGCTCACAACTGCACAGTACGTGGCTGAAGAAGCAAAGCTAGGCAGTGGAGAGAAGCATGCTCCTCCAGGAACCTTCTCCCAGTAGGATTGCGGGAGCACAGAAACATTCAGCAGGGAATCTGAACTGCAAACCTGTACTGCCATGTGCAGGGAGGCAAGGGCCATGAGGTCTTCCTGCCTTAGGCACCATAATAAAAATATTTAAAGTTTATTCCTCTCCTTGGGTAGAAAATGCTAGAAACAAAATATGAAAATTTCCTCATCATCGCTTAGGAGACTGTCACTTTTTAAAGAATTCTTCCAAACCACAGGGGTGCGACTTTCACGTCACCGTGCTAGGAAACAGTAGTGAACTAATGGCAGCAAAACAGCTAAACTGAAGTGTGCTGCAAGGAGCGTCCAGACTCCAAATGCGTGAGCAGATACCATTCTGCAAGCCTGGCTGTCATTCCCCTGCCTGCTAAACTACGTTAATACCTTTACAATCTGGTTCCTATCAAGATGATTGTGGGGAAAAAAAACAAAAGCATAGAGGTATGTGGCAAGAAAGCGGTCAGGTATGTTGTTCTGATCATTCTTTCATGTTTAGCGTTCTGGAAATTAGGCAAAGTAGACACTAATGATAGCATTTATTATAATAAAAAGCATGGCAAATCCCACAGGGAGATTATCCTTATTCCACTTTTTAGAGTGGAGGAGGAAATTTATTTTCCATCTGAGGCATGCCTTTGGCCTGTCTTCTTCTCAGAAACCTCTTCATTTTCTTCAGATGTGGAACAGGCGCATGGCAGCTGCATCAATACCATTCAATAAAGCAATGCTAGTGGACGCCTCTGGTGACGCAAGAAGAAACTTATTTATTGGGTACATCCTAGGATATCGGTACTGCAATGTTCCCAAAGGAAAGGCAGGACCTCTCTTCACCTCCATTTTTTCTGTTTCTTTCCTTTTTATTCATTGATGAAAATACTAACTGCTGTTCTGCAACTTCCCCCTTCTTTTTTGAAAGAGATTGCCATGATACTCTGCCAGAGCTAATAAAGGTTGTGGCTGAAGGAAGCAAGTGCTGGGGGAAACGGAATACCTCTAATGATCCCGGGTATAGGGGGAAATAATCTCATTGTCAGAAAAGATTTTGAGGCTGGGACTTATATATAGGTGGAGGCACTGCTTAGTGTACTTTCTGAGTCCTCCATCCTTTCTTGGTTTTCTTGCAGGTAGGATTTCATGGACAACTACTGGGGCTGAATCACAGGACAGGCTGGACAAAATGCACCTGGGAACAGAGGAAACTTCTCATGCCCTTCCTCCTCTCTGCACAGGCACAGCTGTAACCTGGGCTCTCTCTGACATACACCCAAAGCGTCTGCAGTCAGTTTTTATTCATCCTTCACCAAGGCACATCTCCCACTGAGGCACCATCACCTCTGCACTCAATTCTCTCATCGAATGCCCTAAAATGAAGCACAGTCTGACATCCTACAGAGTGTGAAAGTGAAATAAAAATGTTTTTTCTTTTGATCCTGTGTGACGCAAGTGTAAAAATCCTTATCCTTCCCTGTGGCTTGGTCATTCTAACCTGGTCAAGTGCCACTCAGTACCACATCATCTTAGATATAGGGCAAAAAACTACATAGAGAAGAGATGATAAATGGCCTCAAAATAATTAAGGCCAGGTTTTCCCTTTCTCCTTCCCAACCTTTGTGCAATTTCCTACCTCTTAAACCTATTAAGGGCAAGAGATACAAATTTTCCTTAGAAATCAGACAGTTAAGTCTGTATCTACACAACACAACCTCTGTTTACTGTAAAGGTGTGTTAATTGCATCCTGGTCCTGTAGAGAAGAGGATGGTACGTTTGCAGGGGCCCATGGTGCCAAGCGTAAGAATTTGCAGGATGTGGTCACCGACACAGCAAGAACAGAATGCACCTGTATCTGGTATCCACCATAAGGTGAGTGGAAGTGAGCGTAGAAACAACCAGACAAACAACATCTTGAAGCTTGGTTGCACGAAGCCAGCCTGGCTCAATGCCTGTTTTTACTGAGTCATAAGATTAGGGTACAAGAAGAAAAAGGCAACATTTTGTGTTAGCTGAGATGAAGCTGCAGGTAGGGGAGGAGCAACAGAGTTATTTGATTACCCACCAGGCTTGTAACAGCCAGAATGGATGTTGTTTTCATGAGGATTCCCACGCTCAGGTAAACTTCCTCTTTGTAGTTGAACAACTAGTCATTACTCCTTTTGCTATAAGATACTTTTCTGGAAAATACAATCAAATGACTTTTTATATTTGCTATGCAATTTGATATGCACACTTATTGAAAATAATAATAATATAATCACTGAACTTCCACATGCTATCTAATCAGACGGATCCTAGCTTTTATTGCTAATGTTCTTCTGCAGGACTGAAAGTCCTTTGTGTTTTTACATTATTCGGCATGATGGCCTTTGATCAAGCTCAAGCTTAGTACTGCTGACATGGAGACAATGGCACCGACAGGAAATGAGAAATGCTCTCTCCCACAATCTCTGAAATCAGTTCTGCCACAATAGATGTCTTGGCATCTCATGCTGCCACCAGCCTCTCTAGTGTCTGAGTGCCTTCCACATTAAACCAATACCCAGCTATACCGATAAGAACAGAACAGAATAGAATGGAATGGAGTAGAACAGAATAATTTTCAGTTGGAACAGACCCACAACGGTCATCTAGTCCAACTGCAACTAACACTAGGAATGGCAACATCTCAGTACTCTTAACAGAGTCGAAAGTATGGAAAATCCTGATTTTATTTTTTTTCTGCACTTCCCCAAATTGGGATCAGAATGTGTTTTTTTGAAATGTTGGCAATATTCAGAGAGTTCTGTTGTGACCTAGTTTCTTGGCAGATGTGGAGAACCATTAGAGAGCTCTTAATAATGCATTTGTAGAAAGCATGCAGCTTTGCTTTTTCACAATAAAACCTTCTGAACAATCCTAGATTATCTGAAGTACCAAAAATTGCTTGTCATAAACACACAGCAGTTTATCCCTAATTTTCTGTGACAGTAAGAAAATGTCTTTGCCATAGGAATACAGGCCTTTTTAAAAATCTTGTGGTATTTTGAGCTTGACCAAAAGAAGCTGAGTTCTGATCAACAACGGTCAAAGTTTTTATCAAAGTTTAAGCGCTTGACAAAAGCTATAGCTAAAGTAAACTTTTTCCAACTATTTTTATTATTTACTATAAAACTACTTTCAATCAGTTCTTTCCGTAATGGCTTCTGCTGACTTTGCAGAACAAAGAAGTTTCAATACGAAGGGATCCACTGAGCAATGAGAACTGCTGCCTCGCTCTTCCCTCAAGCAAAACTTGCCATTTTCTTAACTTCCATCTTCCCACATAAACGTGATATTTGAAACCACATATTCTTCTCAAAACAGTCATCTGTGACACTGCTTATCTCTTGGATACTAATTCTGCTGCACACTCAGGAGTTAGTAAACAACGTTGAGGGCGTACTTTATTTGGACACTCTGAGAGAATTTTGCTCACAAGAGAAGGTGGGAATAAAAGTGTTGTGATGCAATTTCCATTGAAGCCATTAGATAAACTTTAGTTCACTTCACCAGGCTTTGAGTAAGTTTTTGTCCAATTCCCTTTTTTTTTATTTCCTGTGGCTCCGACACTCACAATCTAAGCCCATCACGCTGAAAATGAGATGATTATTTATTTCACAACGATGTTTCTTGATAGCTCAGCTGCTTTTACTGGCTCCCATGTTCAGAACAGTTTGAATTTCCTGGTACCTCTGGAAAAGTGATATTTCTTCTCTCAGTTTCTCAGGGTAGCTCTGGCTGTTTTCTCATTAGGCTCACAGCAAGAAATAAATGAAGCAGGTGACTGGCACTGAGATTTCAATTCTGATGGGATCTCTGCTACACAGTGAGCTATAGCTGTAACATTAAGTATGTGCATTTAGGTGCGAAATAAAGATATAAAATAAGTCGAGTATCAAAACTCAACTGACTTCACTGGGGAAAGGCACGATTTAGTTATGGCCCTATGCAAAGCAAAAATATACATGTTTTAGTGGATTCCTCTTTTGTTCATAACTTCCTTTAACAAGTTTGACTCATGTAGTCTTATGATGTCCTACCCCGAGTCCTTTCCTCTGCATCCCACCATAATTTGCAATATAAGAGCCTACATACTCAAAAGGCCGAATCTGATTCTACTGTAGTCAATATAGATTTTGCTGTTATGTCTAGGAAAAAGCGGATTAGTAAGTTGAATTGAATGGATGTCATGTTCATGCAGAGATAAGAAGCTGCCTTACCACTACATTTTTTATGAGATTTGGAGACTCTTTTTTTGGTGCACTGTGGAGAGCTGCCTATTTCACTATTGTTGCAAACACATGCTAAGCGTGAATAGGTTATTTCAAAATTAATAATTAAATTACAATTGTTGAAAGTGATTTTGGTATCCATTCTGGTTCTGATGCTACTTTGAGAAAATTATAAGGAAGCAAAGAGCCTCAGAGATAGTGGTGAGAACAAGAACACTGGAACCCTTGATAAAGCTCTTGAGATATGAGGCCTTTGTTTTAGTCTACAGGGAGAACTATGACTTTGGAGACTATTATTATGTGCCATAAAAAAAATATCAAAAAATTCTTGTTATGCATATTGAGGATAAATCATTTCTAATATATCAAGTCAGCCTAAATCAAGCACATCTAATATGTACAATAAAAAGCTGGGAATGCCTACAAATATGTCCTATGAAAGTTCAGTAAGGTAGCTGACCCTAAGTACTGAAAGACACCTTCCTATTGTTGAAAATTAAGACAATCGTGTCATTTAAGCTATCTGAATCTGAGCTCTCTTAGCACATACAACTTGAGGTACTTGCTTTTCCACATTATTTACATTTGTAGGCATGTCTAAATATCTTCTTTTTTCATCTTAGTTCAAAAGATAACACCTGTGGTGACTTTATTATTTATTATTTATGACCTTAATACATATTCATTCTGTTCAGGCACATTATTCATTAATATAGTTCATTTTTTCATTGTGTGACCTTCTGGTCTTTGGAGGTGTTTTATGATTTGCATGAGTTGCACAATTTTATTTTTCTCCACATCTGAAAATAAGGAGCTCCTCATCCCACTCTAATTTCATGTTTCAATCCTGCCAGTAAGGTACCTGAATCCATTGAACTGAGGTGGGAGATGGCAAGATCTGCTTCTTTCTTTGTTTTTATTATTTTTACATCAATGAAATTTCCTTGTCTTGAAAACAGCTGCTCCTTCTCTACTGTAGTTTAAATAAGAATACAATCAAGCCTAATGGAGGGATAATTCTGAATTTGTCACAAGACAATTCTGTTAAAAGACCCTGAAAGCCAACAGCATATGTTCAGCATCACAGAACTGAAGCTCACTCTTCTAGGAAACTCAGACACCTGAAGAGCATTTCCTCACTAGTTTTCCCATTCTTCAATACCAAGGATATTAGATTTCACAAATAAAAAGCCTAGAAGAAATTATTCTGAGCACTGAGTTTGAACTATAGCATTACTCTCATATTTGGAGAGAAATAGATAATTCAGGGTTCAAAACAGAAATTCTTGCTCTTACCTCCATGATTCCCCTATTTGTGTGTTGTTTATTCAAGCTGGCTTTTAAGCCCAACAGGAATTTGAACTCATCACCTTGTGGATTTCCTTATATTTAATGTTGACAAAAATTAGCTATTCTGAAAGGAAGGTCACATCTTAAAAACATTTGCAAACTAAGTCCTTTCTTTTCCCTTCCACAGGGAAGGCTGAATGGACTTGATACACTGTGAGCTCTTTGTACTTACTGTTCTTTCTATTATTTCCCTCTCTTCAAAGAATCACCTGAATTCAGAACTTCATGGAGAAATAGTCTCAGACTAGAACATCATGTAAACCTCCACTGAGACACTGCTGAACACTGTGGTTAAGGATGTCCATGCCCAACGCACTGGGCACTAGTAAATAGGCAATTAAGGTTCCCAGTGAAGGCCTGCAAACAATATTATGCAACTGTATGCTTTATTACATTGATCAAATGCAATCAGGCTGCTACAGTTGCAGGAGAAAGAAAAATCTATCCAGTTTGTTGAAATAAGATCTTTGCATGGCATAATAGACATTAATTACACTGTGTTCATTAAATTACTCACTTCTAATTAAGCTGACACACAAGGAGTGGTTTTTATATTCAGCTTTGTCTAGGCTAGGAAATATACTAAACAAACTGAAGCAATCAGTTCCTTAATGAGCACAAACTGACACAGCCTTACTGAAATTCAATGGGACTTTACCACGAGGGATACACTTGCCATTCAAATGCAGATTTCCTTATTTGCAGTCTCATGCACAATGAATCGTTCACAAAGTTGCCTACAAGAGTGGAATTTACATAAGGCTTTCTTGATGCTAACACAGGAATCTTGGGTGCTTGAATTATATATATAATGCTAGTACGGGAAGCACAGGCTGAGTTGCACGGAGATAGGCAGGGATCTTTGGGAATATGACAGGTTGTCCCCAAGGAGTCTGGCTGTCGGGTGCTTTTCTGATGGATTTCTACCAGAGGAAGTCAACTTTTACCACTTGCTCTTCAGAACTGAAGAGTAAAAAGGAAGTTCCGTATATTAGTTGCAACTAAGCACTACAGTAATGGCCCTGTGTACTTTTCTCAGAGACCTGTCTCAAGAGCTGTGCACCTTTGGTCGCCCTGCAGGTCATACGACAGCACTGTGGAAAGACAATATGACACATTATAAACCAGCCTCCTGAGTATGCGCTAACACTACATTAAATGGGTTGGTGGGTGCAAGAGCCATAGTTCCTGGCCTAGACAGGTTCCCTCTGTGGGCACAGAGGCAGTGATGTCTTGTGTCGAGTCCCTACAAATAATACCTTGCACAGAAATAAGGAGTCTCCCAAGTCCCTTTGTTGTAGAACCTTTCTTTGTTCAGGCAATTCTGATTTTCACTCCTACTATAAATATTATTCTCCTTCAATGGAGGCCTTTCTGCCAGCAGCGACCCTGGACACTGTTTATGAGAGGAAATGTAAAGTCATTGAAAATGCAAGAGGATTATAACAGAAATACTCTCAAAACCTTGTCCACAGAAGCAGAAAACAGTGACACTAGAGTAGTGACTGAAGCCTGACAAAGGTGAAATACCCAGGTAGGTATTACAAGACTGTAAGGTTTCTATAAGCTTGAGGCTTGCTATCAATGAACTGATGCTATACAAGTTTAACAAGCGTTAGTCTGAGTCTCCTGCAAGGAATACAGCAGGGAAAACCATACCTTCAAATGACAAGTTAGCCTGTGTACTTGCGTAAGATGAAACACACAAAGATAAGTCTTTGGCTAACTGCATAAATATGACAAATAAAAGGCTACCATAGGAAGCATGGGCCCCTCTCCCTGTAATTCCCATACTGAGGGTAGAAAATCCAGGAGAGGGTTGCAAGTCCATCCTTTTACATGAACATACAAACTGGGAGGGCAGATAACAGAGCAAAGGCTGGAAAATTGCCCGTATGGACAAAAAACTAACACCAGCAGCCAGAACTATAAAATTATTTGGATCTTTTGTCCCATCAGTTTAAACTCTAAATGTTCTTGTTTATGTTTGTGCACATTCCTAAAATGATCATGAAAAAGTCTTTGTTCAACTTTGTTCAAATGCAGTCTGGAATCTATTACGCAAAGGGATGTGAGACTTTCCATGAGTGAAACTACATGTAACTTCTGCACACGCATCATTACCGAGAGCCCAGCATTTCCCCTTCCTGAATTGGTAGAACCTTCAAGTAAATTATAGTCTCTCTGCCTTGCTTCATGTTTTAAGACGGTACTTGTCAAGCACATAGGCAAAACATACTGATTTATACTACATGTGATAGCAAACAATTTTCATCTTAGCATAATTTTTTGTGTCCTATTTTTCTCTTATTAATGAACCTGACAAACACCATTTCTATTTTTCAGAAATAATATACAAGAAATCTTATTATCACAGTCGTCCATCCATCTACACATCCTGCTAGTGATAAAATTTTCAACTGTCAGGGAAAGTCAATCTGAACCTCTTGTATTAATGTGTCAAATCACACATTTTAAATAAAAATTTTTCACCTTGGAAAACCTCAAGAAAGGAACTGCGGCAGTCGTCGATTTCACTCAGCCGAGGATGATAAGAGACAGTGTCTATTTCCACATAAACTGAGAAAAATGAATCTCATTATTTTTGATGATGTAGCAAAGAAGTAATGATCCTATGGGACCTTATTACATGTCTGAAAAGTGAATTAACTTTGGCATAACCATATCGAGTGAATTACGCTAATGATCTGTTTCCTAACTCTTATGAGTGATCTCATAACAATGCTCTCATAATCTGGGAGTATGAATGAGAACATAAATTGATTTTGCTTTTCAAAATCCAAACTTCCTCCTCAAAGCAAATCACCGAGACACTTCGTCATGTACATTGCTGAGGGAAGCAGTCGTTGCTATAGGCAATAATGACACCTTCTGTGACCTTGATAAAACTAGTCCAAAGCAAAGGCATTCATATATCACCCTATAGATGCAAAATTGAAGGTGGCCCTCAAATGAAAAAGCAGGAGGAGGTATTGGCTTCCTCTGACTAGTCACCTCTATTCACAGGGGAGGCTGAGGGAACTGCAAAGCAATTCTGCCTGGAAACTTGTAGTAAACAGGAAGAGAAAATGAGTGGGAAGTTAAAGGTGGAAACTTTTCACTTTTACAAGAAAGGCTGGATTTTTCAGCAGAGTGATCCTCAGGACTTTCTGTAAAACACATCTTCTGAGAGACTTGAAACCGTGGATGCTCAAATTCATTAGTCATTTACAGGTTAGAGGATTAAGATCCATATCTCCCTTTTTTTGTTGGTTGACAGAAAAATATTTATCAGAATTTGAGATAACACCATCTAGGATTTCTAATTCAGCAATGATCAGAGCAGGGTGTAAGATGGAATTAACTCCTCGTTGCTCTGCTCTGGGGTAAATAAGTATCCATGTTGTATTTAAAGATGCCTGCAATGTGGCTGACTTGCCCAGGCTCAGTGAATTCCCGCATAGTGCTAAAAATCCTTGGAGGCTGGTCCTGTGCTTCATTCTATTGAATGATTCCATGTCCTGGAGTCTCAATGTTACCCGCTAAATTTGTGTAACACTAATTAAGGATGTGATCAGACAAAGTAATCAACAGTACTTCTGCCGTGTACTGTGATTATTTCCAAGTTAAGATGTGGGTAAATATGCAGTTTCAACATGGGGATTTTTATTCTGTAGCAGCAGGATTAATGAGTTTGCTTTAAATTGGTCACCACTGATGTACAAAGTGATGGAAAGCAGAGGCTGGCTGTGTAGCAGAGGTAAGCACTGAACACGCGTCCACGGCCACGCTGGCCCTATTGCCGGAGCTTTCCCCCTTTCAGGTCTTGTTGCTTTAAACAGTTGTTTATTACAAACTCCTTGATGGAGATGAGGATCCCTCTGGAGGTTAATTTTCTGGCACCTGTGAAAAGACCAGCTGTTGGGTGACAGCCTGTCAGATTTTTTTAAACAATCTAACACTAAAGGGCAAAAATACTGTGTCTGACAGCGGTAGCAGCAGCAGTTTTGCCAGGCAGTTAGTACAGCACGTGGGTTGTGAGGTACTACAGCACCATATGCTGGCTGCCACAAAAGCTCTGTGAGAGAAGATGAAATCCAAACCTAGACGTAATAAAAACATGGATGAAGCAGTGCCACTGTGTGTCCTTAGCTGCCCGTCCTGAGCACAGTCCTGGAAAGGGCAAGAGGTGCCGTTCAGCTGCAGTCAGCACACACTTCACTTGTTAAGGAAACAAAACGATTTTTATCCTTCCCTCATCAAGGAGGAACTGGAGCAGAGAGCAAGAAAATGGCAAAGCCAAGAGGAGCCCACGGCTGAGCTGGGTGCAGAACCTCCTTCTTCTGCACCCCTAGGAGTCCCTCAGCCCTCACACTCACCAAGATGATATAATTTACCAGGTAAACTCTTTGTGTTGAAACTTTACCAGGATGAGGCACAGGGAGAAATGGGGCACCTGCGTGCTCGGGTTTGTATGGTGCTGAACTCTTTGCTGGGCAGTTTGAAGCGTGATCCTTGTGCCTCAGGACCTCTCGGCTGGGAGTAATGACTGGCACACCAGTGTGGTGCCTCCTGAGAGTCAGGCAGTGGTGCTGTGACTTCCAATGCTTTTCCTGACACATTTGTTAGCTCTCCTGAGGTTACGCAGGCAGTGACCAGCTGACTCCAGCGCCTCTGACCAGATGGCACAGTGACCCAGCCCCAGGCGGCATGGTACCACAGGCTGCCCAGGGCTGTTTCGTGACTACATAGAAATAAACCACACTGAATAGTATTTGAACAAACTAAAAGTTCACCCAGCTCAGGATCTTGCCTGCCACAGAGGCCATGAGAAGATTCCAAAGGAAGCATATTATCACTGGGCAAACCTGTTAGTTATACTTCCTCTTCACCAAAATTTGGTGATTCCTGTTCTCAAGGTGGCCCTTGTCACACACCTTGCTGTGAGACATCATGTGGAGGAACCCATGGGTCAGGCAAGGCAATGCCAATGAATAGTCCGTGAACAGTCTGTGTTTTTGCAATTCACTCATGGTATAGATGGATTTACCAAAACTGAGGCATCCCAGATTGATCCCTCAAACAGAGCTGTCAGGAATTGCCATGATAACAACCGCAGCAGCATCACACACAAGAATGCAGCAAAGCCAGCATGGCCGTGGTTGCTGAATTGCTCACGACAGGGGCACACATGCCCCCTGCTTTTTACGGATGGGAAGAAGAGCAGTCAGCCAGCTGGTTGCAAAGACAAGTAACGAGAAGAGTCTGTAACGTGCATTATCTGAGCAGTCCAGTTTTGAAACGCTAGTATTTTTCACAGCACTGTGCTTACCTGCCTGGGAACAATAAAACTGGTAGCAGTCATTTGAAATAGCAAGGAGCAGCTGTTTGCACTGTTGGCCTGCATAAATCTCAAGCCATTTATAACAGCAGCAAACTCAACCTGAGCTACAGCTGATCTCTAGTGATAAAATCTGCTTTCCTTTTTGGTCAGTCTTCCTGCTCCTGGAATATTTCCAAGAAGGTCTCCTTCTTGAGGAAAGCAGAGAGACACACTATCATAAATTCACTGAAGCAGATTCTTCTAAAGATGATGAAACATCATTTGGCACGTCAAGCACCACGAAGGATGGAAAAACACATGGCAGAGACTTTTGCCTGAACTGTGTGTTGGTCTTCAGTAATAACGATACCTTTGCAAGCGCCGTAAACTATGGTAGCATGTTCATGGCTGTCACGCTGCCCCACTGGGGAGGGTATTTGAATTTCTTTCAGAGAAATCAGTCATCAAGACTGATATTTCAGAAGTCATCTACTACAGTCTCATTAAGGTCCAGGTCCAGAGGAGAGCTACCAGGCTGGTGAGGGGTCTGGAGACCAGGTCATATGAGGAGAGGCTGAGGGAGCTGGGCATGTTTAGCTTGGAGAAGAGGAGGCTGAGGGGAGACCTCATTGCCCTCTACAGCTACCTGAAAGTAGAGAGGTGGGTGTTGGCCTCTTCTCCCAGGCCAACTTTCTCTCCCAGGCCAACTTGCTCTCTACTTTACTGGTGTTTAAAACAGAGCAAACCCAGCTACAACCTTTGCTTGCTACCACACTATAAATTATACAAATGAAACCACTATTTGACATTCAAGAGACACATGGGAGCACAGATTAAACTGCTGAGATAGACACACATGTTTTTTAAGGGCAGAAGGGCTCTTCTGATTTTGTTTGACCTCTTGTCAGTACAAACTGCAGAATATCACCCAGTCAGCTCCACATTCAGCCCAACATTGTTGTGGGAGAACCAGGACATTTCCTTTAGAAAGTCAGCTAGGCACCGGATTACGTCTGGGGAAGCAACTACCACAAAGCTATATGAGGCTGCATTTTTCAGCGGTCAGGAATATATGGCTACATCTGCAGACACTGATGATTAAACACGCTGCCCTTAGTGCAGCCTTCATATTTTCTCCTTAATACCTCCGCCTGTGAAAGACTGGAACTTTAAACTAATTGTCTCAAAGCTTGCTTAAGCTTCTGCAAATCAACAGCAGGCTCACAGGCTGATAAGAATCTTGCTTGTATCTGTTCAGCACCTTCTGCAGACCATCCTCTTGCTGACCAGTCACCACCCAAGACTGCCCCCAGCTGAAGAGGGTGTGCTGCTCCCCCAGCTGGAAAGGGTGTAGGCCTCTGGCTATTGGAGTGGCCAGACCCTGCCTAGCCCCGGGGCCACCCGAGCCTGTATTGTTAACTCCAAAATTGCTGAAGCCAAGCGCTGCCCAAGCAGCAAGGGGGCAGGAAAAGCTTATACGGCATCCGTGTCAAATGGCAATTAGCTGGGCAAAGGCCACCGTCACGTTGATCGGTCAAGCTACAGACTGACCTGGGCTACCTGGACTATAACTGGCGCAGTAACCCACCACAATTTGGGAATCGGGACCGAGACCCCCCCAACCATCAACAATGGATCAACAGGATGCCGCTGAACTTCCGGAGGACCGCTGAGATGTCGTCGGGCTTGTGGTGGTGACTATACTCTTGCTACGCTCCGTAATACTGCTTCTCTTTTCTGCCCTTCCTCTACTTCTGCCTTTACTCTATCGCTTGTCTTAGTGACTTTTGCTGGGGAATATCAATAAACCTGCAAACCTGCAGTCAGCGGCATCTGACCTTGTTTACATCTTAATTTCACACTTGGAATCATTGCGAACCTCTCCCAGGCCCAATGTAGTTGGACTGGGACGTAACACCGCCATACCAGGATTTGAATGGGGAGGAGAGGCACTCATTAACCTCTATGTCTAATTCCTCGAGTGAGAAATGACAGCACGATGCAAAGGCGAGGGGACAAAATATACTGCTTTAGCCTAGCATTTGGGAACTACTCAGGTTCGTTATTTCCTCAGTTTCAAAGTAAAGCTGTGCTTTACATACAAATGGGCTTGATGACTGCAAGGAGAATCACTGATTAGGACAGCAATGCAAGCACATTTGCGACGTCTCAACATCACCCAGCAAAGCTGCATAACCCTTATATTTGACAGAGAAGTGAATATTAACAAGAACTCACACATTAAAACCCTCCTCAGGTAAAGAGAGGAGGGAACATATTTCTATGGTTTTATATTTTGTGTGTGTAACAAATTAATTCATTACTGTGCTTCAGAGACTGATTAAATCCCCCCAGTACTACTCTGGCCATTCATTTTTTGCTGACACCCAAGTGGCCACTGTGAAGTTGACGCTGATTAATACAACAGAATATTCAGCGTTGCAAATGGAAAAAAACCCACAGATGATGTACCTTCTGCCTTTCCAAACCCTAACCGCCATATCCAGCTCAATTTATCTCCTTCCTCTTCTCACTCCCTCTTCACCTGCAGGTTTCTCTAGCGTGCTTTCTCTCCAGTTTATGTTTTGTCTCGCTCTGAAGGTAATGTGTCCTCCTAAGGAAGCCTGGTAATATAACAGAATGGGTGGAAAGCTCGACTGGCTTTGTTCGTGCGTAAAGTGAAGATCTACATAGCCAGTAAGCATTACAAGGGATAGAAAGCTGTACTGAGAAAGAGGAACCTCAAATACTCCCCCCCTCAACCACGTGCAGGTGGGCCTGCGTGCCTGTACCCACAGCTTGCTGACACAAGCATACTCAGGATGTGGTTTCTCTGGGTCTTAAAGGCTGACCTTTGACTATATCAAGATTCTCTGTAAAAATTAAGCCATTTAGCGGAGCTTGATTTTGGTGGTGACCCTGCCAGACTGTGAGCAGGGCCAAGACTTCTGTCTTTTGCTCACCTTTGTTTAGCTACAATGTGATTGCTAGCAACATTCCTCTTCTGTGCAGCACCTCCCGTATTACGGTCATTATCTCAATTGACGCCCTCGCTGTCCCTGTAGCACAGACAACAAAATTGTATCAACAGGAGGAACATTAATGAAGGAAGTAAAAAGGTTAAAAAAGATAGCAGTGCCCACTTGACAGATCCAGCTCATGTAGCACTATGAGATACAGCATGTTTTTCTACTCTTTTTAACAGCTTAGGTATAGTTGTGGAAATTTCATGTAAATAGTCTTAAAAACAGAAATGCTGAAAATGTCTGTTCCTTGCCAAATACCAAGCTATCGTTAATCACCGATCCTACAGTACTTTCTCTTATTTACTACTACTAAGGATCTTTAACAAATACTGCCTCAAATAGTGTTTTCTTCCTTGTAATCCTGGCCCAATTCTGCACTCATGTTCTTCCCATGTTTCTAATTCTGCAGTTTGCAGTCAGCTACCCTTGACAGGCCAGAGAAAACCTTCATCCACACACAGTTTGGTGGATCCTCAGTGAAGTTTAGATAGCCTGAGTGCCCTTCAGCCACTCCTTGATAAAACCTGTTCACAAAGGCAATATATTCTGTCAAAGAGTAACAACCGTGAAAGAAATAGGCTTCGCAAGCTTTGCTGGCCATCAAGTCTACTATGCAAGAACTGAACACTGGGAAAATGGAACATTGTTGAAGCGTTTCAGGATACTGGTGAGATTCATCCTCCTGAATCTTTTAGGCCTCCTTTATACATACAGAGAGGAATCATCCAAGGATCTCTCAGTGCTTTACACAGTGAGACAAACTCAGCTCGTGTTCCTTGACAGAGGTCCAAAGAAACAAAAGCACAGGGCACTCTAGATGAGGGGCACCACACAGGAGACCACTTTTTTTTTTTCCCCATCTCTTCCACTGCCTTGATGGGGACTTTAAAGAACTTACAATGCTATATGGAAACATTTCTGCAAAACAGGAGGAATAATATGAACAGCCTCCCACACCCCCAAACTGTCAAGTCAGATGAGAATTTGTCCTAAAATATCAAAATGTTATTTTGGTTGTAGTTATGCAGCTTATTTAGCCTTTTAGTCTCTATTAATTATTCCTCTTTGTCTAGGCTTATTATAAAATATCCAGATGATATTGCTATTCTCAGTAGCCTGAGGAGGCTAATTTAATGTCAAATGCTGTACTGTCAGGAATGTTTAAACAGTCGGCTTGTATTTGTTTTTCTTTATTTGTATTATTTTGCTTCAAGCTGTCTCCTGGTACAGTTCACAAAACCCTTCACCACCCTTTTCTCCGATCTCATGGTCTTCAAAGGTCTAGATCTCTTTAAGTATTTTCTTTTATCTTCCGTTGTGAGTGAATCACCTCATAATTTCATGTGGCTCATTTTTAACTCCCTCTAATGTATTTGTCTCATGTAGTCCATTTGCTTATCTGACCTGAACAGAATTTGCCTAAACTTAGTACTACTGCAATACCGATATTATTTTTCTGCTCTGTGATAAGTTCTTTTTGCATTGGTTTTTTTTCAGCCTTTTCAGACTGACCTGTGAAAGGCTGATTCACTTCTTCAACAGTAATCAGCCCTGCCTATCTTAATCACCCAGCATGCAGTGTGTGCCTGAGGATTTGTTCCCAGTGATTAAGATGATTTCCCAAGGATGTCCCAAATGTTCCTCATTTGATTTACATCTCTCTTCATTTTCACTATTGTCTTCAAAATTAAAAAGGTCCAACACAGGTTTTGCTGTGTTTTGGGGGTTTTTTTTAGAGGAAATTATGCTGAAAGCTTCTCATTGTCTTAATGCTTCTGATGTTCAAGGATGTTGGTAATTTGCGTGCATGTAATTACGAAATTCTAGCTCGCTTGGAGTTTTGTCTAGTTATTTGCCCTGTATAAATCATTAACAGTAGCAGAGCCACTAATGCAATTCATGATATTTCTGATACTTTACTGAATTAAAGATCAAACCTAAAAGCAACAACATTCCTTTGTCACAAAGTAATTTTTGCTTTAGGGAGATACGAACAAGCTTTCTGGTGTGCTTATCCAATAACTCACCTGGTCACAAGGCTTCTGTATGGCCATTAACCTGGAGCAGGAAGATCACCTGACTTTGAAGGACTGGGAGAATAATGAGATATGAAAATGTCATGGCAGAGATGAAAGGGTTGGATAGGTGCAGTTATAATAGCTGGTATAAAATTAAAAGTGTTATCAAATTTCATGCTTCAGGATATGAAGTGAACACCAGCTGAGTTCAGGAATATCTCCTTCCTCTGAACAACTTATACCCAAGAGCACAAATAGTGACAGATCTTTTAATTTTATTCTGATTGGAATAATTGGTGACATGGAACAATTTTTCATCTTCCTTTGCTGAAAATGGCATTGACAATTCTCAGAGATTAAGTGAACCCGTGTTATCTTGTGGTTTAGAAAGTCCCTTGTTTTCATAGGCTCAGCATTCCTGCGTGAAGACAGAACTGATTTCAGTCCGGTCCTGCCTCGAGAAAAGTCTGGTGACATTTCTCAGCAGCAAGGACACTTCTGTGTCAGTTTGCCAGAGAGAGCAGTACCCAAATTTCAGAATGTATCAGTACAGAGTCAAATATCTGATCAAATTCTGGGAGATTTAGATATGTGGGCATTTTAGCAGTAGCTTGATCTCTCCTTTTCACCTCCTTTCAAGTGTGCACTCTTAGAAACATGAAATGTTTAGGAATCTTTAAGTTCTTCTGGAATAAGCAGTTTTACAAAAGCAGGGTCACATATTTGGCAAACGCAAACCAGCAGAGATTTACTGAGCCTAACGTGACAAAAGCAGGTGACTTCATCAGAGCTACTGTAGTTTATGCCACCTGAATTTTTGACTCTGCACAGAATGAATGGATAAAGGGCCTTTACTTGCTTGTACCTTGAGTCCCATTTACCTGCTGACTAGTGTAGAATGCATCACAGAGGCACAAGAGGCATCTGTAGTATTTTGCCAAAGTCCAGTACTCTTTGCTCATATTTCGGAATGAGTGGTACAATTTGAAGGCCTGGGTTGGTAAAGAGATATTCTCCAAAAGTGTTTGGAGAAAGGTATCAAAGTCTGAGAACAACAACCAACTTTAAAATGAGCAGTTATAATTAGAGAGGACCACAAAGGATAAGTAAAAAAGACACAGACATTTGCTTTGGTGTTTCCTTAGCAATTAAAGTGGTGTGAGGCTAAAAGTTCAGACTATATGACTGAGTGGTTGATACTTGCTCTCCCTACAATGTCGTGATTGCATTGCCTGTGTTGCCTGTACAGTCAACAAGCTACCTGTATTGAACTTCAATCATTACAACTTAAACCTCCCAACTTGTCTGATATCAAGGGTGGACAACCTCCTCAGTTCACCGACTATAAATGTCATGTGAAAAGATATGAACCACCTCCCTGTAAAAAATGAATACCAGCCAGAAGAGGAGAAGAATGGCTCCTCCAGGGTCCCGTCACTTCACTGTTGGGCGTGCATCTGGCACACTGTTGGTTTCCTCAGCCCTTGCTGGTTCACTTCATTCCGTGGTTAGAGATCAGGTCTGTCAGCCACCATCACGCTGAAGGAATCTTTTGGCCATTTGCGTGATGTAACTCTAAAAAAGGAGCCTCAGCTGACCAGGGTGATCTGAGCCAATAAGCCACCGATTGGCCACCTAGGGTCTAAATGGAAAAGATATACCAAAAGGTATGTGGAGAAATGATGATGATGATTATCCCATTATCCAAATAGGAAACAGGATAGAGAAGGGTTAGAGTTCTTGGGAATGCCAAGATTGCGTGCTATTGTCCCTATTTTGAAATCCATCAGTCTAGGCACAGACTACGCTGAGCTGACACAGCTACAGAGGTCTCTGGACCTGTAGTAGTATATCAGCACAGCACTCTATAGGATAGATGAAGGCTCAGTCACAAATTGAAAGAGAAACTCCTCTAAGAGAAATGATTTGGGGGTTCACTACAAAACGGCAAGATGTAATCCACAAATCTTGTGCTCCTAATAAAAATTTTGGGGCTGAGTCACTTCTTCTGAGTTACTGGTTTCAGGTGACATCTACTTGGCAAAGCAGCATTGAAATGTCCAAGGTAAATGTTAAAAAAAAATAATATAAAGTCTTACTACATATGTGAACTTCGATGTTTCTATTGTCTATGTGTGGGAGACATTCAGTCTGTTTCATGTTCAGTTTTTGTGTCACAAACATTTTCTTGTGACTAGTGAAGAGAACTAAGCCTGAAGGAGCAAAAGGAAATGTTACAAAACCAATTTATTTCAGAGTAAAAGAAATAAAATGTAATACAGCCCCCAAATCAAATTATTCAGCTACCTCTATTTGTTTCTTATCTACCTCAAGTAATAATGAATAAATAAAAAAAATTAGGCAGGAACCATACCCTTTCTCAAAAAAAAAGAATCAAAGTCATCCATTGTGCTGAAATAACTAAGAAACATAAAATTGATGTAAAGGAACAGCAGCCACCATTTATTTTCTTCTAGAGAGATGTTTTCTTGCAATGGAAGCCAATTAGTGTTGTTCTCTGAAGAAACATGAAAACATCAGAGAGAACAATTTTTGTCTGAAAAGAAACAAACGAGGTGGAAATATTTTTGATCTAGAAAGACATCTTAATATGCCTTCAAAAAATGGAGAGAGACAGAGAGGCAGAAAAAGAGACTTCTGTGGTTTTCCAGACAAACATAATGCAACTTTGCTCTTGAAAATGTTGGAGTTCTGATTTTTTCTATTAATATAATCTGCTGAAAATATTCTGCTTCAGACACTGTCTCACTTTGCCAAAATATTCCAACTTAATGTTTTCCTTTAAACACTAAAGAAAAGATACTTCTAAAGCATATTTCAAAAATATTATTGCTGTCTGTTGAGCTCATGAGTTCATGTAGGAAGAAAAGATTATTTTTCTCAATTGTTTTTTTTTGTCTTTCTCAGTGGAAGATTGTTGTTTCTCTTCATTTTGAAGTTACTTTTTTCCTCTTCTGGGATGCGCCTTCCTCTCTCCTCAAAAGATTACTGTTTGTATTAGAGCAGCCTTGAAGACAAATGTGACACTGCTCTGGAAGAGCCTTTAGATCTTGTCTTGGGAAATGGAAAAGGCACCGTGACTCTGTTGAGCTGTGTGCCTGTCCCTGTGCAAACATCTGTTATGGCCTGATACAGTCAGGCACTGCTGCTACGGTATCAAGCCCTCAAGTAGTTGAATGAACATTAGAATAACGAGGTAAAGAGCATATCAGTGCAAATAAGCACTTGAATTGATGTTTGAATATGCAAAAAGCTGAAACCAGATTTTGCAAACTAAACCAGAAGGACCATCGGAGATGTGTGGCACTGACGGCACCGCTCCTCCACAGAGCTCTGCAACGCTGCAGACACCAGCTGACAGGGGCGATGGAAAACAGATTGGTGACATGAAAGAAGGCACCACACTTTCCACAAGCATCTGGGCGTCATTCTTAGTGTCCAGGGACAAATTACAATTTGGACAACTTGCCAAATGCTGTCAAAAAGGAGGAATTACCAAGGAAACAATGTAAACAAGCTTGTCCTGCCAGATGAAAGATGAACAAGCAGGTTTTTAAGAGAGTCCTAATTGTCATGAAATATCACAATTTACTTGGTACTGCAGATGAAAGTCAGAAAATCATAAAGAAGGCACTAAATTCTCTGGGTACTTAGCTGTAGAAGAGAATGGACAGAAAGCTTCTTGTTCCTGGTTGATTTTGACTTCCTTTTTTTAAAAAAAAAAGAAAAAGAAAAAGATGATTCTGTTTGCTTATCTAGATATTTGAACAGTATTAACCACCCTTATTTTTTGGCAATGGGGACATTGTCCTGATACATTCACACTGACATCTAATCCATTGCTGAAGTCCTTTGTTTTGGAAAGACTTAGTCTTAAAAAGAAGATTGTGTCAGTAAGAGAAATCTTGTATTTTTGTTTCTTCTTTAACCACGGGAGTGTGTCTAATTTAGCACTAGAGTACTGACGTGATCTTTTTGAGCTTCCCTCTCTCTTAAAAGTCTTTGGCTTTTAAAAAATAATATAAATACGTGCTAAGATACTTGCAGCATAAAAGGAGTCAGACCTATGGCAGTACTGCCAGATCGATGCACCTGAATAAAATCAGCATAAAAGTAGCTAAAGCCAAACAAGACCAACAGCTTCCTTGCTCCTACACAGAAGTCTTGACAGCTGTGACACCGGTAATTTTATTCCAGAAATCATTTGCTCTCACAGTTGTAGCTGTGACAAAGTATCTTCTGGGCGTCTCTAAAGGGAGATCTCAAGTCCTTTGCAGGCAAAGATGTCTTTGCAAGAAATCCCTTGGCTTTTTCATCAGATTTTAAATATACTCATCAGTACAGTAATATTTTAGGTTAATTTTTTTGATGACACGTATGCAAAGGTAGTTAATCTAAAGAGAACATACAGTGAGCCCCCTACGTGAAAAGTCTCCACATCTAATCTGATTTTGATAATACTATATCTGTATTTCAGGGTTTCCTGTTTGCTTGGCCAACATGGAGTACTATTCTGCAACTTCTCATCTGTACTTATAGTCCCTTTTCTGTCTTGATTTGGTAACAATATTTTAAAAATGCTGAGATCTTTCCAATGCCTTAATTCCAATACAAAGGTCATGGGAAAACTCTTATCCTCGAGTGTAATCACAGCGAAATATAAGCCAGGCCAGACGAAATATCTTTGAATGATGAAGGAAGCAGATTAGACACATGGGACTGTCCAGAGACATTTACACATATGGCAGGCCATTAATGGGCAATGAATTAATGATATATCTCCAGAAAATGTTTTCTCTGTGCCCAGAACCACTAACAAAATATGTAAGAGAGACACACTTAGCCACATTTTAGGCACTCAGTTTGGGTGACTAGTGTCCCAGGATACCCAATTTAGTTGATACAGCAGGACAAACTTCTCCAGACAGCAAGTCAGAGCCAATGCTGCAGAAATGGCAGCAAGTGTTTCTCATTGAGTTAAGGGAGAACTGGATCATAGCAGTTTAATCTCTGTATCTGCTTGGTGCAATCAGGGAGGGAAAGCATATACCTGTGCTATGAGATGCTGAACATATTAAGGCACCCAAACAGTTACCTCTGAGACTAAAAAAATGACAACACAATAAAAGCAAATGAAAGGAGAAACAGAAACAGTAAGGCAAAAGCAAACAAGCCAGGATGCTACAAATGTAAACACTTCTCAGTCTTTCTGCAATATTCTTCATGTGTATTCTGCACTCATTCAACTGGTCATTAAAACCATGTGAAGTTTACAAAGAGGTTGAACAAGTCCAGCAGAAACATCCACGATTATTCTAAGCTGTGGTATACAGCACACTGCAGAGATGCAGAGAAGTTAAGGATGGCTTGTGCAGTGCACGTTAATAGCAATAAAAGCCCATACAACTTACAGCATGGTATTCTAAATAACAGAGAATATACCAAACATGGACATTAAAGATCTATGCTTAATCTATCTAATCTGTGCCTTCAAGTCACTGCACTTCTGTGTAAAGGAATCTGCAAGGATATAGTTCTACCCTCTGTATGAATGGTTTTAACTTCTGTGTATTCGTTATGTATTTCTGGGTTTCAGCCAGAATAAGAACTAAAGACACACTGCAACTCTGAAGGTATTTCTATCTGGGAACACAGATATGGTAAATCTCATGAGAAAGCATGGTGTGAAACTGCTGGACGCGTTTTGGGAACTTGAAAGATGAGGGTAGCTTGGACAAAGATTCACATTGCTGGTTGTGCAAATTGGACGTAAACTACTAAACCTTTCTAATCATTCTGAATCATGTCTATCTCTATACTAACTCAGGTGGGAATGGATCTGTAGAGCAAAACACCTGGTACTAAGGACCTGACATCTTCAAAGAGCTTATTTTGGGGGAGATTTACTGCAGATGGACTCCCAAACAGTTTGCATCTTCTGAAACTGCTCTGCAATGTGAATTCAAGTATATCAAGTGGATGTTGCTTCAAAAGCACACGTCTGACCCAAGAAGAGGTGGCAAGGTACACGTACCTGAAGGTACTTGGCAATGAAATCTCACATCTGAATAATGAATAATAATCTTGAGGGTGTTTTATAGATATTCATTATAGACAATTAGAAAATGGACTTGTGTCAGGAAAAAAATAAACAAAGATCTCCTAAATTCTGAAACATTCATCTGAGCTTTCAATGCAAAAATATCAGTGAAAATTTAAAACACTATTTTTTTCAAGCAGAACATACCAAGCTATTTTGATTCTACATTTATTGGCTCTCTGCATCATGCTTGGCTGATTCACCCTACCAGGTTCCCAAAGCTGCGTGAAGACTGTGCTTTGGAAAAACAAGATCCATCTGGTAGATGCAGACACCACCACCACAAAAAGGATTAACTCACATAATATTTTTCTCATTTCATTCCTAATCTTGGGAAGAACCCAGAACTTCAGTCTTGATAAGAAAAAAGGTTTCCGTTTTCATGGAATAAGTTAAATGCCCAGTTGACAGGTGGCACTAAGATTCTACAGAGCTTGTAGCCACTCTTTATAGCCAGCCTAGGGAGGCAGACTCAATCACTAGGTGTTGCACCAGACTCATGACTTCAGCTGATCAGAAGCCAAATAAGGACAAAGCACTGACTATTACACTGTCCAAGAAGTGAGAAAACAACCTGAGGGTTCCCTCACTATTAATCCAAATACAGACTGGGCTGGCTTAGGAAAAATAACTCAGGCATGTGGATTTGGTAGCTGTGAAACCTCTAACTCCTGGAACACTGCACAGCCTTTCCACGAACAAAGAATAGCCTGACCAGAAAGTGGTTGTTACCTGCTGCTTTGAAGCAGAGTCACCATTACCATCAGAGGTATTATTCACCTGACAGACATGTAGAAGATATGCATTTCATACAGTAGAAATAGGAGGGCACACACACAGCCAGTATAGCAGTACAATACACTGGGTTCAAAATAACTGGTAGCTTCCAGCTGAGCACCCAAAGATAACTCCATCTGAATTCAGTGGTCATTCATGTCTGCAACACCCCTGGGGATAGAGAGATGGTTTTATTTCTCCAAGTCTGTATGCCTGTGTGATAAAAACAAGCTGGGAGAGCGTTACTTTGCCAGAGAGTTTGCTATTCAAACGTGATGCATGTAATTTAGGCCATTTGCATCAAACTTCAGCATCATCAAGACTCAGGTTAGAAACATATACATCTGTCACAACCTAACATGTTCTATTGAAGAAGAAATACAGGGTTGAAATCTGCGCACAGTGGTTATTTTTAACTAGAGAATAAGTGAAAACACAAAGGAAGGAGACATGAAATGGAAGCATGCAGGGACTGTCAAGAGTATGTCAAAGCTGCAATGTCAATCATGAAAAAATCAGTACAAAGCTTTTTCATTTCATATCCTTCATCTTAAAGTCTCAACAGCTATAATAATAATTCTTTAGTATGTGATTTGCATGTTAGCTAAATATTAATAATCTTTATTTATAAAAACTCGAGGAAATCTCACTGATAACTTCCCATGGATGGCAACAGTCCCTGGAATGGTTTTTTAGTGATGGGAATTATTGGGAAGACTTAACAAATCTAGGCCTGTTGCTATTGGCCTTAAATTTCAGTGACCAGCTGATGCCCTGTTGCAAATGATCTTTTAGACTCTGCTGGTGTTTTACTAGACTGGAGATAAAGAGGACTTTTGGCTAATGGTGTCATATAGCTCTGCTGTGTGACTGCTTTGCTCTTAAAATTTCCTTGACTTGAGGGTAATTTTAGTTAAAGAGCAGTTACCCAGGCTGTTGAGAAATCCACATGGCTGCTTTAGAGCTGTTTGAGACACCATATTGGTACTACGTAAAAATAGTGCCAGTAGTTGCAAGAGCAAATTTCCTCTTCTGAACGTAACATTCTGCTTTATGGTTAGGGAATGTTCCAAACCATTTGCCTCCATCTGAGACTACAAACCCTTTTTTGGGGGTTAAATCCCCAAATATCCATTGTAATACAGTGGAGTCAATTATCGCATTAATTTTAATAGAACGAAAAATCTGCAGTGGATCAAAAGAGTTGGTTCAAATATCCCTTAAGCAGGGTTGAATACTTTGAGTTGAAACGTTGGTCAGCTTAGTTCCATGGCAAGTGCGTCTTTCAACAGCCTTCTATTTAAAGCAACAGAAAAAGCATCCCTGGCAGACTAGCAACACCCCAGACGGATAAAACATTTAAAACTTAAAGTGATAAGGAAAGCTTTCATTTTAACACGATCTGTTCTTCCCTTTCTCTTTGAGTATAGAGAAATTTTTGTGATGATCCCATTTCTTTGACCGTCTTTTCTGTTGGTAATGAAGGTGCCGTTAATTGTCTTCTTTCAGGACAATGTTAGCCAAAAGGAGCCGCTGAAGATGCTGCTGTTGACCTCTCTTATGAGTATGAATATGTTTTCTTGGAGACAAAATAAGACAAATACCCAGGGAATGAGGAAGAAAGAACAGCAAAGATAAATGTGCTGTTTCTGCAGACAATTGCATAAAGTGTCTATGTAAGCGAGAAAGGGAGTCAGTACACTTATCTGCTGCCCGGAACTGGATAAACATACATCGCTGTCGGGCTATTTAAGACATAGCCTCCTTCCTGGTCACAGGCTGAAAGCAGCATAAAGACACACTCTTTTTGCTCAAACTAGATTCTTTTCTTTCATAAAACGCAAAGAAGAAAGAAAGGGAACAGACTCAAGAACAGAAAGAGCACAGGCTCAGAGGTGTGCAGCAGTGGGAAGATAAGTAATCCTCCAGGTGAGAAATATTAAATTTTCTTGTGGCACACTTTGGTCAGGGTTTCTCTGAAGGTCAGGGAAATAAAGGCTGACTGATACTCTGGTGGATTCTGTGGTCTCAAAAGCTTGCAAGGAGGGCAGAAAGGGTGGAGAAGGTTATTTATTTCTACCCATTTGTACTGTTGGTTTCAGCATCAAATTAAAAAAATCTCAGGAGCGGTGTTTTCTCCATCCCCCATTCAGCTCACATTTCTTTCTCATGTTTTTGTTTAGTTCAGGAATTGCTGTTGATTTATGAGCAAGACAAACTGAGTGGTAAGATGGTATTAACAGATTTAATGCTTGATTAGGTCCATCTTTCCATCTTTAATTTTAAGCTAAATTCATAAATAATTTGCAATTGTACTTTTTTTATCTTGGTCAACATAAAGTTTTGACCAAGATAAAAACAGCGTGTCTGTGCTCCACATCCAACCTTCACAACAGATAGATTTCCTTTTGAAACTTTTACAGGAAGCTTTTACTTTTTAATTTTCATTTCTTTCTTTACATTCTCATTATGCTACAAAATAAAGCCTAAGTGATGCAATGCATTTAATCTGCACAAATAGTTATTGATTTAGCATCCAAAAAAAAATCATCAGATTTATATCCTTTCCCCCATTAATTTAACTAGTTTTCCACAACCATAGTCTCTAGAGACAAGCCTACATGAAGAAATATATTCTCTATTAGTTCCGTATAGAAAAATCAATGTAGTGTCCCAGAACTTCGTGTTAAAGTTCATCTTACTCAAATTTACACAAAATTACATTCCTTTACGTGCATGATAATATTTTATGTTGCAGTCTCCAGTGACTTGAAGACAGCAGAAGCTGAATGGTACTTGAACCAGGCAGAGATTAAAAGCTCTCTCAGCACCCACAGCGGTTCTGTTCTTAACGATCCTCTGCCATTCTTTCTGACTTACTGGGAGACATCTATGGGAGTTTGGTCTACAGCTGGAGTACCTCATCCAATGCATTGGGAACACTATAGCACAAAGTTCAGAAATGCACGTTTCATCCAGGCTCATTTATGGAAACCATGTTTGAAAATAATGCAAGTGAAGGATTTTTTTAGTAGTGCTGATGTTACATTAGGTATAAAGGACACTACATGGACTTATTCCAAACTCTAACCAAGGAAAATAATTTTCCTTCATTTCAATTAAACAACCAGTTCTCTACAATCATATTTTAGACATCTGGGCTGTCCAGAGAGTTTCCATTTCTCTTGTCAGCTTTCTGAAGTAGTAAGGCAGGCTTCCCTGCAACCCAACATGCAGATTTTGCTACCATGACTTCCAGCAGGTTCAAAAGTGTGAACAAGGTGGGATTGCAGCTACCCACACTTAGATTAGCTTAAAGCCATCACAAAACTGCAGCCTGAGGACTCTAGTGATGACAATTCTAGAGCACTTTGCTAAGCATTTGGTCTCATTAGACTTGTTTTCTTCAGGCCTATCTCTCTTCCTGCCCTTTCTGCTTCTTTCCCAGAAGCCCTTGAGTAGGATGTCAAAACAAACAGCACTCAAGTGGGAGACAAACCTTTGATTGTGTGACGTTAAAGTGAGTTTCAGATGAGGCTAAACTAACGTACAGTGCCCCAGAATGCATCTCAGTTCATCTAGGGAAAAATCTTACTTTAAAATGAAATAGCAACCTAAATCGACAGGGAGCTGATAAATCACTTCCATATTACAGCTGATATCACTGTCTTTTGAAAAGCTCCACAAAGGCCTTCAGACAAGTAAGAGGAAAGTAAGCTGAGACATAAACATTAGGTTATTCATGCAGAAGGCCAAGGTCATGCTAAAGTGTTTTCCTATTTTTCTGTTTTTCATGTTCAGTGAAAAATCAATATTCCTCTGACATGTTATACTGTACGTTGAGTTGCATAGCAGTAGCTTTGTACTGCATGTCCCTGACACTCTTTGAAGCTGCTGGAGGCTTGGATAGAATTCGAAATAATGACAGATTCGCTAAAGAGACTGAATTAGAAACTTCAAACCAGATCTACTTTCTTCAGTTGAAAGCAGTGGACTTATTCCCTTTTTTTTTTTTCAGGGCTAGGGTCTGCCCCTTAAGAGGACAACAAATTGGATCAGTTGAGGCATCATGTTCTGACCAGGCAATAGCAAGTGAGCTGATTGCCGCAGTGGAGTTGGAGAACATTTGAGATATCGGACTGACCTTGTGAAGGCCGAGTGACTCACATCATTTGAAAAGTGAGTGGTTCTTACTAAGACCAAGAGTAGTCTTCCGTATGCATGACAGCAAACCAACAAGACAGAAAAGAAAATAATCATTTGCACATGCAAATTGCCAGCAGTCTGTACTGCCTTTGAACATGCAGTATCTCTGACCAAGCTAACATTCCCGCTGTGTGTTTAATAGATGCAATATAATCACCAAGTCCAACTGAAACCAAGAGAAAAGGGATGTAGTTTTCACATTATATATCTAAACAATATGGAGAATGTTGTCTTTCCTTCCTAATCTTTTATTCCATCTCCCTTCCTCGCCATGCAGTGCATGACCTGAGCAAGGACTTAGAGGGAAAGCATTTTCTTACCCAGAGAAAACATCAGGTTTTGAAACTTTTCTTCCTTCCATATAAGGACACAAAAAAAGACATAACAATTTTCAGAAACTGAAAATTCCCCAAAAACGGTATCAAATTTTGCCTGATTTCATACTTTGTTGTGCCTTTCACTAGAAGTGAAGCTATTTTTGCAAATGAAAAGAAATTTTAAAACAAAAAGCAAAGCAAAAAGTGCTTCCAGAGTGTAAGAAAATCTTTGGTTGGTTAGTACGACAAAATCAAGCTTTGGATCATTTCCACATCAGTTTACTGAAAGAACTGGCATGTGAAATTGAAAGCAAGGTGCCTTAAGATTGGCTGTAATTGTCGCAAAATGGGACTTTTAACCTGAAAGCCACAATGAAGAGAATGTATCTTGACAGACAGGTCAATCAGAGAATGACTGTGAGCGCTGATGTGATACCGCTGTCAGAGAGGCTGATGCAAACCTACCAGACTGTTTTGCAGCCCAACACGTATGATGATGTGCAGAGATGCTCTCTAGTCTCCTGCGTACCAGGAATCTACCAACTGTTTGCCTGTGCTGGAAAAGGACTCAGTGATGTAAGTAGATCCAATTCCAGAGCTACATAGCGGAATTTATCAAATTAATTTTCAAATGGAATATATGTTGACCTCGGCTCTTTCCTACAGCAGGTTAAATTTCAACAAAATCAGTATTTTCTGATATACGAATATCCTCAGATCCCTGCTCAAGTCTCATATAAACCTCTTAGATACTGTTGTCCTTTGAAGCTACATTCATTTGCTTTAGCTAGGCATTGTGCCATGTCTTCATCAACTCAGTCTCAGTTGATTCATCTTTCTTATTACACGGGAAAGCAAGCCCGAGGAACAAGAAAGAGATCTAAAAGAGGATAGTACCTTATTAATTAAAAAGGGACATCAACAGATCAGAAGGCAAAAGAATTTTATTGCAGTCTCTGGCAGCAGTGAAATATAAATGACTGAAGTATGCGTTACCAAGAAATTTTAGATCTGTTTTTCTGTTCTAGCAACCAACGTAGGATTTAACCTCCTAGTCAGATCTCTTGGCAGTTTGCGTACTACCCTGACTTGTGTAATACCCTGACTGAGGTCCTCTAATGGCTTGGTACACACACCTACAGCAAGCACAGCTGACAGCACTGAGACTGAATTTGCTGTGGAAACCCATTGCCCATTATAAATTATTCAGAATTTTGGCCACCGCTTGGAGATGAAGTTTTCTACATAATGTGTTTCTGCTTGGCCATCCAGGATTTACAGACTGTGGGTAATTTCAACCAAAACAATTCTTCTGTCATTGCTAAAATCATGGTGAAGGAAAAATATATTACAGTAGTTGGATTGTGAAGAAGAATCGTGGTCTTAATTTCTCTGAACACTGACTTTTCCCCCACCTTCTGCAGAAGCCATTTACATTTGGGAACAGAATAAACTCTTGTCAATGTCTTTTGCCATTTGTGTGAAAAAACTGTCCAAATTTGATCAAGTTATAAGACTGGGGGTGGTGGGGGGGAGCAATTTACAGACCACACGTTCTCTAGAAACTCCATATTCTGCTACTCTAACCTCCAAAGATTTCACCCAGAGCATAATGCTCTGGTCCAGTCTCAGAGCTCTGCTCACCACATCGCCACATGTTGAAATCTAATGTACCAACAATTCTGTGGAGTCTGCTTTTAAAAACAAGTTATGAAGTAAACTGCACATTTATTTTAATAACACAAGTTTTTTATGAACTAAAAATAGGCAGGAATTAATTTGCTAAGCGAAGTTTTCTATAAAATTAAAGTATTCCTGATGAAACTGTGTTTTTTGCAGTTTTGGAAATTAATAAAAAAAAAGGCTATCAAGAAAAAAAAGATAAGGGTGGGCTGAAACAATCCATTGCAGTAACAAATTAAATTGGATATATATTACAGAAGGAGTTAATGAGGAATGGCGACAGGTCCTGTGACCCATAGTCATTGGACTGGTACCTCTACGTAGCAAAATTAAGGCACTTTATTGGGAAATGTTAAGACAAGCACTAAAAAATAGGGGAACCAACAGCGTTAAGAGACCGGAACAGAGACATTGAGGATTGCACCTTCAATTGTCCTCTCCTTTGGGACTGGTAAAATGACATAGTTGCAGTTTCTGCATACATCTGTTTGCTTGGCTTATCTGGTAAGTGTGTTCAAGCTTGGCTATGAAACTTGCAGACATAACACTTGTACAGTATCTTTTGCTTTGGAAACAGATCCTAAATAAATCAACCTCACCAAATTCAATTCAAGTGAATTCCTTCAACAGCTATGAGTAGTAACCAGATGTGTTCACACCAACAGCAAAGACACATGGAGGATAAAAAAAGATCAGGGGACAATTTGAAGGGAACAAAATGAAGAGCACGCATGCAATGGAGAAAATATCTCTCCTAAACCCTGAAAGGCAACCAAGATTTCCACATCACTGTTCATTGAAAGAAATCATCTGTGAAACAGCCATGGGAGAGAAAGATTTGCTGGCTGACTTCTATGGAAAACTTACTGAGATCTGAAGAACAAAGCATTTCATTCCATAGGAAGACTGTGAATTTCCACAGAAGGCCTACTTGCCCAAGTAAGGGGCTTCTTAACAAACAACTGAAAGAGAAAGAGCTCAAGTGGTGAAAAAAAGACAGGCAACAGAAATATGAAAGCATTGCTCTGGCAGGGCTGAAAAGAAGTCCAAAGCCCAACTGGAGGAAAAACTAGTGAAGGACACCCAAAGCAATAAGAAGGGATTCAACAGATACAATAGTTTCAAAAGATTTTCTGGGAAAAGTTGTGTCTGCTGATGAATGGGGAGAAGGCAGACTGATGGATGACACAGGAAAGGCTGAAGTGCTCCGTGCCTTTGTTGCCTCAAATATTCACAGGTGTCATGGGCGGAGTGATTAACTTCACTTGTAAGAGAGAAGTAGTGAAATATTTATTAACGTAAAACAGTGATTTAACAAAGTTAGTAGTGAACGAAACAGTGTTTCATGAGATTTGATGCCAGGGTACACTTGCTTATTTACTGCATAGAGGCCAGGGTCAGACAAGCTGTCAGGGCAACCCTCCCATTGAGTCATGAGGTTCAGAAAGGACCCCCTTGCTTTCTAAACTCCTCAGAGACAAGTCCAGGTGCAGCTGGATCCAATCCTAGTCCCAGTCTTGGTCGACGGTTTATGTCTAAAGGATTATATATGTGCAATCAATCCTTTATATCACTTAGCTAAGATTTCAAAGTTTAGCATGCTCTTAGTCACTTACCGAGAATCTGTTGCAGCAAGGAATCTCTTAACCTCGAGGAGCAGAACCTTAAGCAAGCGTCCCCAACTCAAGGGAAGATCCTTGCTCTTGTTGTGCAGCCCACTGCCGTGCAGGAGAGCTCAAAGGGCTCTTGGGCTGTCCACTGTTTATAGAGTGAGATAATTGACCTGTAGTCATATTCGCAAAGGAACAAGATACCTACGTCCCTACTCCAGACAGCATTTTAACTGCGTTGCCGGCCATCCCCCATAGTTCAAGTGCAACTCATAACAACTCCCGCTGATGACCATGGCTTGAGCAGGAGCCGGGTGGGGGGAAGGGGGAGAGCACACCGCCACAACAGGCAAAGCTGCTCCTGTACTTATACACATACCAGCACAGCCTAGAAAGAGGGAGACAGCCATCAGGGGGCAAGGAATAGGTCAGGGATGCTGTCACGCTGAGCTACACTAACTAATCGCAGTATGGATTGCTGATTCTGGTTACCCGAAATTAGTGGCAACCCACGAGCGTTAGGTATACTGAATTGTTCAATTCTTACTCCTGTATGTGGCATTCTCAGTGGGGATAGGGCATTTGTGTGCCCATGGAGCATTCGTGTGCCCAGCCTGAGAGGCTGGGATAGCACAGCTGCAGTGCTGTGTGCATGAAGAAATGCTTGTCTCTTCTCCCTTGTCCCTGCTGCTCACAACTCCCTCCTTTCCAAAATTAACATTTGAATTGGAAGTTCAAAAGGTGTTAGGGCTAACAGGGGTTACTCATGCAAATTAAAGGCCAAAGAAACACCTAGCAATCTGCCCAGAGTCATAATGTCTGCATTAATAAAAAAAACAACAGTCAAAACCCAATGATTGAATCATTAGTTATGAAAGCTCTTCACATTCTGTCGACTTCTTTTCTGTGCTTGGAGAGCAATGTACTACTCTGAGTCATAATGTGAAAAATCTGAAATCCAATTTCGTTTTAATTTGGCACCTGCAATGACTAAACTAGCAGTGTATTTCCTAAAGATACAACACAGCAGTTCTGCTTTTTCACCTTAAAAGGCTCACTCCTGAAACATCCTGTGTACCCATTCAAACTCCAGATGTTAATGGACCTTAGAGTTATTTTGGAGGAAGCTGGTAAGAAAAGTGTATCAGAGATGCTTTCTCTAGAGGGGAGAGGGAGGGAAAGCTGCTTTCCTGAAGAGTGAAAGCTCTGGGCAAGAGGATGGGGACGGTGATTTGCTGTTTGGCAGCTGATAATCAGAAAAGTTTTAGATAGAAGCAAGAAGACACCCTGATCTACAATTTCCTCCTTTCACAAGAACACTTTCACTACAAGAGGAGAAAATGTTTAAGTCACATCCTACCTTACTGCAAGCCTATGTGTAAAGACATTGTTCTCAGGGGACCTCCCTGCACCAGAAATGTGTCCAGTTTTCCCGTGCTCTTTGCTTTATGTCCTTCCTGCTGTTTCGTTCAAAAATTGTCACCTTTACATAGCCAGTTTTACCACAGCCATCACTGCAGCCTGGATGCTCAGCTGCTGTGACTGTATAGCTCCAGAGCTGTCAACACAAGTAAACTGATTAGGCCTATGTCTATCCCTGGACAACTTCATTCTTCACAATACAAAAATTCTACCCTTTCTGTGCTCAGTGTTTCAGGAGAGCAAGTTTTGTCCTACATAGTTAGCTTGAAGAAATTGCCAGGTTGTTATACAGTTATGCTTCATATTCTTGTTCATTAAAAGTCTAGACATAATTCTCATAAGATGTGGAGATATGGGGTTATAAAGGCATCGCTTAAAAGATACTTCAGAAAACAAGGCATATGGCAAACTAACCAAAAGATTATTTTATACTAGGCAGAAGAATCAGTGATCGAGAGAGATAAGAGAACTTTATTCCCACAGTTCACACCAGCTGGCACACAGCTGAGAGGATTCTGCTGCTTAACATGATGGACTGTTCATCCCTCAGAATCTTACCCAGGCAGCCTCCAGCCCTAAAAGCGATGCACTTCACTGGAGACAGCAGCAAAAGGTAGATATAGCCAAGCCGTTATTATAACTTGTGTAGCAGAAGCAGTCTAACCAAGGTTGCAGAGACCTCGCCATGAGGTGCTCAGCGACGTGAGTAATGCTGCTTTCCTAACTGAACTTACCACCTGCCCTTGGAAATAGGGCTGCAACCACAGTAAGTGGGAGCGCGGCTCATTTGATAAGTGCAAGTGAAATACGCCAGAATCATGGTAAGACAGCAGAGGACTCAAAGATGATTAAGCAGGAGAATTTCCAGCTCCATGTGATCAAGAAGTGTACACAAACTCCTTGCTGATGACTTTCTATCTCACATCCCATCATCCAGGGGCAAGTGCATTACCTTCACGATCATGGGAATTTTACAAATAATGTGCCTGCAGCAATTTTTCAGCCACTGTCATTTATACCAAATGATTACTTTGTTAAAAAATGCTATTTCCAAACCTAACTAGTCCACTTAAAATTAACAAAGATACGAACAATAGAGAAAATATTCTGAAAGAGATCTGTTTTCAAGAAAAGCATTTCACTGTCTGCCATGAAGACTTCAGATGATCTTTAAATAATGAGCCAATAAAAATACAAATTGATATTCATGTTATCCCCAAGGGTACAGAAATCACATTAGTGCCAAGAATGTGCTATTGTTGTTATTTTTTTTTTATAAATTGGAAGGTGTCTGTGTATCTACACAGTAAGCAAAGACGAGTGTATAAACAGTCAGGTGCCAGGGGAGCCTCAGCAACACTCGTTGCTAACAAGTTGTATTTGCAATAACAGAAACTATTTGCATTTAATCCTTTTCCCTGGTTTCCAGCTTCCTGCTTTCTAACATACAAACAAAGCTATGGCAAAAGAATTATATTCTAATTATCTTGGCCAGGTGTGCTCACATACTCAAGTGAAATTCTTGTGTGAATTTAGTCTTCGCAGCAAAGGACGACTCATTGAAATGGATTTTGCACAGCACCTCAGTAAGGCTCATTATTTCCTCTCCTCAGCAGCAACCTCATCTTGCTGGAGGGTAGCAAAAGTAACAGACTTTAAAATGATGGTGAGAGGCGTGGAGTTGGGTCTGTGGTGGAGAAAGATGCCCCCAATTTTGGCTGGGCACACAGTAATGACCCCATCCAGACTGCACTCAAAGAGAGAGTTCAGACCATCTAAATTTGGAAAAATCTCTGCCTCCAAGAGATGGAAAATGACTCCAAATTCCAGTGAAAAAAAGCACCAGAAGCTGAGCCTAGAGCATCATTTCAACTCATGATTATTGAGTACTTACGCTAGGTAACACTACTTTTAAAAGTTCATTATCAATTAAATGAGCCCGTCATCCCTTTTATAGCCCTGTTCTGAGGTTGGGTTTTTTTGAAAGTAAAAGAAAAGCTGGGGGTTCAGAGAAAACACTTGCATGAAGCTAAGTGTTGTGCCCTAGTTAAATCTAATAAGAAACAGTCTGCTTTCTCTTTGCAGCAGCTAAAACTTATTGAATTTAACTTTAAAATACTTTCCTTGAGGATGCATATGCACATATTTTTTTAAACTACTGTTATTGATAGTTTAATCTATGAATCCAATATTGAACATATTTTAACTTTTCCATCTCAGTTCAAATAGCCAGCTATTTGCATTTAAATGGATTACCAGCATATATTTCATGTTCTTGTTACTCTATGTGCTTTTCATGTAGCTGTTTGCTATGAACACTTCTACTGATCCAGGCAGGATTTTAGTAATCAGGGCAGGAGACAGGTTAATATACTAAAAATTAGACTTAATGTTGTTCTCATATATATTATCACACTAACATCAAATCCTTATATGGAGCATCTTTTCCCAGCCCATTCATCTCCTATTGCAGAGAAAGGAGGTTTAAAGGAGAGGCTGATGTAAAAGCTCAGTATAACAGAGAGACACTTAATAGAGATGGAGACTGGAATATCGTACTCCGCTGCAGTTAAGTCTAAGCCAGCAGTACTCCTGCCTTTCAAACTGGACAAATCGCCATCTTGTGCCTCTCTGCAGCCAGTGCTGCCAGAATGACATACAACTGCTTGGCAGAGATGCAGTGAATTCCCAGTTGACTGTTACATGTCTTCACTGGGTTGTTACAGGAGCTCAATGTCAAAGGTTGAGATGGGCCTTCTGCAAGCCGATTCTGAGCTGCCCAATTTTTATCCAGCCTGCTGGAAGCATCACACAGTCCTTGGCACAAATACGCACAATAATCTGTCAATCCAATGATTTTAATTCAGCTGCAGAAAGGAGATTTATGCTAGTAGGGAAAAAAACCTTCTACCTTGCTTCTACTTATCAGTAAGGTCTGTAATAAATCACCCAGAAAGGCTGGGGACTCTCCACAGTTAGAACTCCACAGAAGCAGGGCAGCGAAATAGCTGTCTGAAACAGGGGTGGTAGTGAGGGAAATTCCCGAGGAGGTTTTGCTGCGTAGAATGAACTCAAGCCTAGGGGACTTCTCAGGGGTCTGTCCAGCCTTATTTTCCAATCTTTAATGAAATCTGAAAACTCACGACCATTTTCGCCTGTTGCTTGTTGCAAATACACAGGGGTCACTCACACACCTGTTTAAATGGGAACATGCACCACTGGAGGAGAGATTACAACACCTGGAGGAGCTCAGTGAGACTACAGCCCACATCCTCTCCCCGAGCTACCACCACCACCCTGGCTCCCCAGTGGGGAAAGAGCTGCTCTTTGACAGACCCTTGCCCTTGCTGGGGCTCATGACAGCAAACGAACAGCTGGCCATTCGGCAAATCCTGCGCAGGATCTGACTGTACTTGACCCACCGGTACACCCATAGGGAAGAGGAAGGATAGACACATAAACACAACAGCAACAACAAAAACAAACCAGAGTGTGAGTTATCTCAGACACATATTCATATCTCCAGCTGAGTGAAACTCGGTAGGAAATGGCTTGGCTGACACTCTGAAATCTGCAAGTTTACTTTGAAACAGCAAAGTTGTCCAAGTCTTTATGCTATCCACATTTTAAAAATCACCACCTGAAGGATTTATGGCAGGGTGCATGGGCAATTACATTGCCCTATTTGTTACTGTGGAAACACATTTTGTGACTGGTGAAAGCTATGAGAAATATATTGAATGAACTTCTGAGAAACAATATTTTAAAATTAAAGTTGAACACTGGATTTAGCCACACCAGGAAGCTTTAGTCTCAAGGCAGTCATGAAACACCAGGGAGTCAGCAGCAAAGTGCCACCAAGTCTTGCTGGGATTGATTTTGTATGACTAGCTCTGTGTCATAGAATGGGAAAATAAAACTAGAGTCAACTAATCAAACTAGTGCTCTCGCAGCTGGAGAGATTTGCCCAGAAATGGGTACAACAGAGAGTCAGAACACAATGGTAATAACTCCTGCTCTCTTTGACTGTGAATATCTTCCAAGCAATCCAGGCCTAAGGCATCAAACTGCCAAGACTTTGGTCCTTTAAAAGTATTTCTTTTAAATCTTAAGCTTTCCTCCAGCCCTTATTCACACAGAGCTATTTAACTTTCCAAACGTTTACTAGAAGATATAGGGACAGATCTATATGTGCAGGATGGGGTCTCCTCACATAACTAGAACCAAGGAAAAAGCCAAAAAAGTTTTCCTATCAGTGCCCCCATTAACATCTGATATGTGTGACTCCAGGGCACTGTTGTCCTGCAAGTCCCATTTCCGCATCACCCTTAGTCCATCTGCCTCTGAAATCCCACTGGAAATGCTATTCCAGGGAGAAGGCCGGGAGAACCAGGGTGACAACACTTTGGCACATGCCAACAGAGGACAGCTTCCAACCTTCCATAGATAAAGTTGAAGGACTGTGAGAAATCTGGTTAACGTCTCCCTGAAATGACAGGGTTTTCTTTACTGTAGGTGATTTGGAAACAGAAATTCCCCAAATCAGTCAAGAAATCCAAATGCATTAAAATCACGGGAGGCGGCAGACAGACAGGGGAAAAAACCCAACCCTCTGTTACTTGGGAAAATCCATCCTTCATTTCTAGGGTGAGTTAGAGGCAATTAAAAAATTAACAGAAAAAAAAAAGAATTACAAGAAAATCTGTTTGTTAAATTAGAAGGGAAGTGTGTCTGTGTGGGATTATTCTGGACTCTGAGGTAACACTGATTTCTTTTCCACTGACCAGGCACTGGGTTTTATGAGCTTAGATTATGTAAATGAAAGTATTACTCATTTTGGGCCAATTATCCAGTCCTTTCAAATATTTTATAGTGGTGTATTATGACCCTCGGTAAAGTTATTCTTGATTTACCCTGGTATCTGTGGAAGCAGGATTGGGGCTTGCAGAAACCCAAAGTACTAGATTCCAAATGTGATCTATGCAAAAGCAGCAGTGACAAAAGCTGAGATGTGTACATAAAAATGCCAGGTACCGTGAGTTTATCGCTTACCAAATCAGATATTCACTGTCAAAAGTTCAAAAACTGACAATAAACTAAACTGTTGCATCTTTAAACTTATTTACAACTTACAGAGGGAGCCTAGTGTCTCGATTTTGTCACTCCCATAAAGTTTACAGCCAGCAGGAGATAATAAAATCTAGACTGAGCTCATATTGCCGAGAGAAAAATCAAGACCTGTATGTGTTGGTGCTGTCAGGTGAGATATTTTATACCTCATTAGTGTCAGAGCAGTTATTGCTTTTTCTTCCTTTATGAATAGATCACATGATAGCATGCCTCTCTTGTGCACTTCTAAACAATTTGTCACAGCAAACCTGCCTGTAACAGCAGTAAGGTATTTCTTTGCATAGCCCTTTTCTTTTTGATACTTGCTTCTGATGAGGCTTGCTATCCAAACAAGCCTATCAAGACAAGATGTCTACCACTCTGTTTCACACAGATTTCTCCCTGGTATCTGGGTATTGGAAACCACTCTGGTACTCCCTTCCCTTTGGACCTCCTCGCTGGTGCAGTGATGTTTCATTCAAAGCTGCCCATGCAGCATCCGCAAATGCCCTCCCTCGCCAGCATGGCATGGGAGGGCTCTAGCTGACCTGTCCCAGCAGCCTCACAAAGTTCCTGGGAAGCACCACAGCCCTGTGTATCATCCCTGAGGAAAGCTCCGGTTCTCAGAGCAGACAAAGCACTGCCGAGCAGTATTCACACTTAACACATTGAGGATTCCTCATGATAGCAGGTCAATGTCTGCCCGACAGAGAACGCTCTCCTGGTAGAAGATGGGCCGCATCTGTCCTTCCCTCAGATCTGAGCTGGAATGGCTTTTACTCAGATTTTGGCCAGACGAAAGTTGCATCTTTTGTGTGCGTGTGTGTGTGCGCTGAGACAGTTCAGACTATCTCCAATCTGCAGGGAAGATGCCTCAGTGTTCTCATATAGTTCAGGAGGGAGATGCGAGGAAAAGTAACATGGATTAATTTGGCCAACAGACAAAGCAAAATGGAGCCAGATTCTACAGCCCAACAGTTGGAAAGAAAAGCACATAGCTACGCCTAGTCCCTGTTCCCAGAACTGTTGATATGCTTTACAATAAATAGTCATTATTTTAAATCCATACTGAGCCCTCCTGAGGCAAATAGAGACCACTGGAGTTATTTTTGGGAAATCGACTGTTCTTTTTGCTCTCTGTTACTACTTGCAGGAAAATCTAATCAGTTAAAGAGCTAGAGCTAAATACTGTTTTCCTTTTTTAAAAAGCACACGGTTGTTATTACACTGGGTTTTGAGTGGAGGGCATGAAGTTGTGTAAGCTTTAATTAATCCACTGAACCATCAGCTTATTCTCCACTGCAAATACTGCCATCTGCTACCAGTCCATGCACTGATAATTAATGTCTGCTACAAGTTTGCTTCCCCAACACTATCTGATTAGGTAATTAGCCTATGGAACAATACGCGACATAAAGCATTATTGTTCTATTAAGTGTGATTGGTTTGAAAGCACTAAAGAATGCACTAATACTGTTTCATTTCTGTGACTCATACCTCAACCAACACCCATCCAGAGAATGACAAAACAATTCAGAACAAGAAGCGGGGGGAAACAACAACCCCCAAAACCACATGAAAATCATATCAATAAACTTAGATATGAGTACTGTTTATTTCAGAATAGCTTATGAACAAGTATAAATATGAGCAAGAAAATCCACAAGAACTGTTCTCCAGAGAAGGCATGGATCAACATCGGCAATGATCTATGTGTGATAACAGTCCCTTCAGAGAAGTATGCTGAAAAATAGTTTGTCATCAAAACTCAGGGGTTTAATAAATCAATAGAAGGTGGAATCAGGAAGAAGGAGAACAAGGCAGCTTGTCATATTTATTCACTAGTGTAAAATGTGGCTGTTTTCAAGATTACATCTGAATTAAGCTTGGGAGGCAAGCGAGTGATGAAGATGCAGCGGAGGGGAACTGAAGTGAAGCCAACTTTTCAGCACTGTCAGATCCTCTGGCTATACTGCAAAGTGTCTCAGTATTTGGCTGAGTGAAGTGGTTTTTACTTTCCCCCACTCTTGGCCTCAGGTGATTATAGAAGGCACTCTGATTTTATTTTGCATGAGATTCCCAGCACAGTCTGGGGCAGAGGAAAGGTTAGAAATGTCAGCCCTAAGTGCACGGAAACAACAACAAGCATATAAAAAGTCCAAGCTTAGGAGTCTGGAGACCTCACACATCATCACTGCTATTTCAAAACATCGAGGTCAAGGTCCATTTGACCAAATTTACATGCCAACACAGTAAGTATCTACAGTTGAGCTGATTCTCTCCACTCCTTTTATAGTCAAGAGAATCCTACCCTTCACATTGGCAACACAAATGTTTTCCACCATGTTTATCTAGAATAATTTGCAAAATCACTGTCAATTCAACATCACAGACTGAGGACTATGTATCTGCAAGTGCCAGTTCTGGATCAGGCTTTCTTAATTTCAGGTGTTCTTCCCTTCCAACAGGCTCTATTTCACAGTTACCACTAAAGACAGTTTTAAACCAGAAGCCCTACTGTTGGTAGGCTCCTCAGTCCACACGGGCCTTCAGGAGGAGCTGAGCACTAAGCACCCTTGGGGACCCCGTGCAGCAGCCCCAGGGAACTGCTCTGACCCCTGTGGCACCGCAGTGCCATAGAGTGTGCTGCTGCTTCCTCACTCTGTGTCAGGCAATGCGCTCAGCCTTTGCTGCCTGTTGCAAAGGCTTTATCTGACTCTTGCCATTGGTGCATTTTGCTGCCTTGTTTACAAAGTGATCCTTCACCAGGGACCCTGCAGAGGAACTAACCATTAGGTGTTTGTAGTTGAAGCCACTGAAGCACAGGGAGGTGAGTGGCCTTACCCAGGGTTGTTCAGCAAGCTGGTGACAGAGCGGCGGATAGGGATGAAAATCTCAAAGCTCTCCTTCCTGATGAGGAACACTCTACACAGCCTTATACTAGCCCATAGGAAAAAAAAAAACAAACAAAAAACAAAAAAACATTTGCTTGCTTTGATAATTAATGGGAAGAGGCAGGTGAGCTCGGCCTAAATAGCCTTCTCTTTTCACCTGCTAAATATTTTTTCAGCAGTTCTCAGTCCTGTTTATAACTTCCTAAGTGATGCTGCATTTGGTATTCGACAACTTTCCCTTCTATCTGTCTTCAAACGCAAATTCCCCTTAGGCATCACTCTGCTTTTATTTGTTCTACTGCAAATAACAGATGAGTTATTCAACATTTGTCAGGCTTGTTTGTTTATTTCTTTAACCATAGAGACATATAACATTTACCAGTGTCCAGACGATGTCTCTGGGAGTTAGCAGTAGCTAAAAACACTCTGGTGTTGTCTGAAATAATTGTAACTTCTGTTGTTTTCAATGACCGTGACCTAATAATGAAGTAAAATCTATAGGGTAACCCATGAAACCAGTGCTAGCACAAGCACTCTGTCCTCTTCCCTGACTCATTTTTCACTACTTACGTTCTTGCTCACTTGTCTTCTCATCCTTTTTCTCACTCTGATAGCAAATCTGGAGCTCATCTACATTTCTTCCTCTTCTTGTAATTGCTCATGATGCATCTCTTTATTCACAAGCTGTGACCTCTCCAAACAAACACATTCAATATCTTTTTCTAATTGAAAAGCTCTCAGACCTCCTTCACTGTCTAAATCTCTCTAAAACAAGTCATAATGTGCAAACAATGGAGCACCAAGTTCGGTAGATTGAATTACAGCTCTTGACCTATTGGGCTGAACGTCCTTCCCCTTCCGCATTAAGAGTGTAGGAACAACCCCACAGGATCAGGCCAAATCCCCCATGGTCCTAACTTTAAAACCTGGTAATAGCAAATGCCCATGAAAGCATACACAAATGGAGCAAGCATGAAACTGTACTGCCATTGGATACACTCCCAGCGTTTTAACTCCAGGCTTTCCTCCACCGGAGAGATTTCCTAGTATTTATGCCATGTCATGTCTAAAACTTGGAACCATCAGGAATACATATTTAGTTTTTTTCCTCCCATAAACTCTCAAGCCCTTGATCCATTCCATTATTCCCAATCCTGTAGGATTTCTCTAGAAAGAGGATTCCAGGATGGGGGGGGAAGAAACAGCTTCAGAAACCAGATATGGGTCTCCCAAGGTCCCAACTCAGAATTTTAGGTTTTCTTTCTAATTTCTGGTTTACTGTGAAACCTTTTCATTCCTATATTGCTTCTGTTTTTACATTAATAACTGTGTCAGCACAAACGCTCTTGCTCGTATCGCACAGCAGGACAGCGTACATATTGAAACAGTCTACCTTATTTTTACAGGCATTAATGACAGCTGATATCTAGTATTATCCACAACATCTTCTAGTAAATGAAGGCATCTGCCCTTGCCGTGACACTTAGATCAAAACATCTCCTTCATAGTTGAACTCTGGGGATACTCATACCATCTCTCTTCAGCAAGCTGATTAAAGTAAGGATTTAGGATGAAGCCTCCAGATAACCTATGAAGGGCTACACATACCTTACTTACATGTTTGAACAACCTCTCTTGCCTCTTTCACGCAAAGAGTGAGATTTCATACTTGGGGATCTAAGATAGAGACCCTAGAAAGAAAATGTGAATGTCCCAAGTGTCAAGCTCTCACATTACAAGATACAAGACACTTGATGCAGGATGGCAGATTTCAGTCATCAGCAACTTTACTTTTTAATTTGAAATAGAAAATAATATTTCACCTACTTTCTACCCCTGCAGTATGATTTCAGTAGTAGAATACAGACATTCAACAGCCCCTAATTTTTTTTTCAAATTCCAAAAGAGATTTTTTCTAAATAAAAGGTCATGACAATGTACCTTTTTATTAACACTTCTACCAATAGCTAGGAAAAAAGTGTGGATTTTTTTGAAACACCTTTGTCCAATGAAAAATGTGTTTTTTTGATAGAAAGTTTTTACTCTGCTATATTTAGAGCTCTGACAGACAAGTTATACTCCTTTCTTTCTCTTTCATTTTTATACTTCAGACAGCACAAAAATGTGGTGATTTTTAAACAGAAAAACCATTGCTTGTGCTGATCCCTTGCAGAACTTGTGATTACTCACTAAATTTGATATTTCTACAAGTATCGAAATTTCTCTAGAGGTGGGGGAATAATCTACCTTTTTGCCGCATGATTGTAATTTATCAATTTTTATTTAAACTTTGAATACTTTCTGTTTGTCTTGCAACAACAATGATTAAACTGAAAAAGTTACAATTACAATTCCATGCTTATTATTATGTCTAGCATTTTCCTTTATCATGTCACTTGGATCCTCCAAATCACTTTTGCAGATAATTGGCTCTCTCCTTTGACCAGACACGGGCACTCAGGTAGAATTTGGGCTGCCTAACCATAGTCCATATAGAGACAGTAGGGATGTTATTATTACCATAACTATTTTTGTTACCATAGTGCCTAAGGCTCCACCTGGGATTAGGGTCCTACTTATGCAAGGCACTCGATAAAGCACAAGAAGTAATTCCCCGAAGCTTTCAATTTAAAGGAGAATAGAGTTCCTATGTAAATAAGCCTGGGATTAATTTGGTGATATCACTACTGGTATTTTAGTCTGAGACTACAAGTATTTTTCAGTGAGAAAGGTCGCAAAGAAAGGCAAGAAGATTCTGCAAAGAGAGCAGCTCTCTCTGTACCTACTCCCTTGTAATTACGATGTTGATTTGGGGGAAGGGAAAAACATAACACTTGGGAGTATTTTATTAATTATTTTGCAGCTTGAGCGCACAAGGTTAAATGAGCATCAGGCAGCTTTCACTGATGTGACTCAGATCTCCACGATGTCAGAGTGGAGATTTAGTGACAGTAACAGGGTCATATTTTGCAAAGAATAAGCCATCCTCTGGTGTATTAATTAAGCCCAAGCGTGTCCTGCAGAGAAGCAGTGTAAAACCAGAAGTTTTGCACGGTGAGTTTAACGCCTATAAAACATGTGGCTTGGCAACTGCTGAGTATGAAATCTCTCATTAATCCACAGAACGTGGACAGCACGGATAAGAGACGTGTGTTTCCCCACCGCAACAGTGTCTTCAGTGGGCATGGTCCTGATGGTAAGTCAGCACTGTCCTTTTCCCCATGAAGATAGGCAACAGATGATCCGCTTATTTCCAGTCACAGCATTATTTTTTTATTAATTTACTTATGAATCCACACGGGTGTTTGGGACATTGGTAAACATTCCAATGGAGCTGTTTACAGAAATAGGGAATTACTGCTACACATTTTTTGAATTGTTGCTATTATTTTTACCATGTTTGCTAACCACATAAAGAAATGTTATTTTCTTTGCACACCACCCCCCATCACCTCCCCGCAGCAAATAAACAAAAAAATTCAGGGGGGAGGAAAAAAATAAATCACAAAACTAAAAAAAAACCCAACTACTCCAGCTGCTGCAGGACCTCAGTCCATGTTTACGGGCTCTCACGGATCCTTTATTGCGCCCTCCTGGAGGGCGGAACATAGGGTGTCATGGAGGATTCAGTCCACCCAGGTAACCTGTATAAAGGGAAACAAACCCTTTCTCAGTTGCAAAAAATCAGCAGCAACAACAACAAAGAATTCCTGCCAGGTTTCCCATCGACAGTATCCCAACAAGCTGGTCATTCTAAAAATCAAACTACCACGGTAAATAGACAGGTCTAGAAATTGTGTGTTCAAAAATACTTAATGTTTCAAAATTAAATTTGCTAAAAAATTAAATTCCTTGCAGAAGAAATATCATTTTGGCAATTTTTAAGAAGAACCCCAGAAAGAACAGGTAAAAGAAGTTCTGTTCCCTCTGTAATCTTCCTTTCTTTTATAGTTCTGAAAAGCGCATCTTTTCTAATAGTATATAAAAATTTGAATTTAGACTTTTTCTATTTTCCATATTTTTTAGCATTAAATTATAAAGTTTCCTTACTCTTCCCCCAATGCAAAATTTGACACTGTTGGAGAAGTTTGGAAATCAGACTGTCAATTACAGGGCTCCATTTTTGGGTTTCTTGTTGACTTAGATTTCAAAAGTTGGAAAAGTTGCAGAGGGGGAAAAAAAGAAAAGGAAGCTAGGAAAGCTTAGCTCGAATCTAAAGTTTATAGCTTGTATGAATACTTATCAGACAGCATTTCTCCTGACAACTTGAAAGTCTTAAACCTTGGTATTGTGAAGGAAAAGGATAACATAGCCTAATACTCCAGAAAGACCTCTCTAATATCTTGGGTGGTTAGTTTCTGAGTTGGCAGCTTAAAGGGTTCAATTTAATCTGGAAAGAACAAGCAAGTTATGGGACCAGCAACACAGATCACTACTGGCATGGACAGCTAAATGCAGTTTCACCAAGCTGCTGCGAGCACTTTCAATGTTCATTCACGGTGCCCCAAGCTGATGTGCTTCCACCTTCAATGTCCTATTGAAACTGAACAAAATGAGAAGAATGTTTTTCCATCTAAATTCCCAAACAAAAATTGTCTAAAACAGCAACTGCCTGTTCCTCACACACTCATTTCGCACCTAACTCACTGATCACCTGAGTGCTTGACATGAACTCACGGTAGAAGGGTGTAATACGGTCCCAGACCAACATTTTGTTCAGACTTCTGGGTTAGCTGCATTTTTGGTCTTAGCCCACATAACCACTGCCATGTTCTTACGTCCTTGTGCTCAGTGCCTGATAGCACACACAAGTTTGCCTGAGGACTGGAGCCCATCAAACTACACTATAACTATTTTCAAGGGTTGGTGATTCAAATAACCTATGGTATTTGCCATTACATCCATCACCACTACTGGAGTACACAGTCATCATCCTGATTTGCAAGCAGACTACACTGAACTAGATAAGGATTATGCTGATTGGTTTCATGTTTAAATTAGGGAAAAAAAATAAATTATGTAAAAAATTATACTTTTTTTTGAGTGAGCCAGCACAGCTAAAATGTCAACAATTTTCCTTTCCCATATACTACTCCAAATCTTTTATTTTTGTGACCAGCAATGTAGCCCTTTGATCCTATCTGCTTAGATATTTGAAACAGATATCTATTTAGCTTCAGATAAAAACCAAACCAGATATCAGTAAGAAGCATGCAGGCTTTGTAGACTATGTGACATAATACAGAGCCTTATAGAGATAAGAAGTGCAACTACAGAAAAAATCTGGATATACACAGCATACTTTATATAGTATAAACGTCTGTAAAAGCTCCGAGGATCCTACAAGGCATCTCTTTACATCTCCTACACCTCTACAGGGAAAGTCAAACTCGCTCCAGCTCTTTCACATACTTCATAGCAGCTCCCTCAAGTGGCCACAGATCAGAGTATTTTATTGCAATCCACAGAAAAGCCACCCACAAGTACCATGCAGGGCTCGTTACCCTTAGAGCTGCCCGCATCACCTTTAGGTGGTCAGGATCACTGCAAGCACATTTTGAGATGTTAAAGGTGCAAAGTCAGGCTGGGATAGGCAATTGCAGAAGAGAAGTGTGGAAAAAGAAGGAATGGGAGGAACAGACAGAAGGTTATATACCAGAAAAAAGATGAACGGGTTGACTCACCAGTTAAGATGTTTGTTAAAGTCTATAGATCAAGGGGTTTCTTTTCCTGAAGTGCAGGCTTTCTGGAGTGAATTAGTTTGGTGATGCTAGTCCAGAGTAAAGCTTGTTTTCCATAACCATTTTTAAAGGAATGTTTCCTTAACAAAATGCTAGGATAAATGCAGGCGAGGTTCCAAATAAACAAGGTAGGCGCTGCGTGTCCAAGATGCCATGGAGCCACAACTCAGTGGGGTTCTTGTTAGGGTGAAATTTCTAATGTCCTCCTATGAGGTACAGCAGATATCTGGTACTTCAGATCTCTTGTAGTCTGAGAAAAGACAACTTTTTCGATTTGCTTGCATGTCTCCTTAGGTTCTAAGTCACCTGGAGCACAAGGATTTGCTTCTAATAGCATCTCTTACGCAGACTTTTTTTGAGATGTTGGGGAAAATTACTTCACTCCTCCATAACCTCCTACTTTTTCTGCCTGTTTTCAAATTTGCTGTGGACTTGCTCTGCCAGCCTTGGCTCCTGAAAGGAGCCAATAAATAATAACTAATGTGCAGTTCAAACAAAAGAATTTTACAGATTGATTTATGGAGGAAAAAGATTGAAAATTCAGAGCCCTGGGAAATACGAGCATTGTACTGAAAATAAAAGAATGAAAATTCTCCGTGCATGGTAATTTTTATTGCTTCATTAAAGTCAAAGCAACTATGACAATTTTTACACATTGAAGACCTGGTTTCTCTACCACTAGGGAGCAAAAATTCCCCTTTAGTTTTGCTTTTGGTTATTTAGTATCTCAAGTAGAATTGTCTCTACTCCCGGGCAACTTTCAAATAATCTATTTCCCTCAATGATTATTTTTTTTCTGACAAGGCACGGGATAAAGCAAAGTCATAGGTAGGTTGCCTCTGGTTCCTAAGCTAACACTGGTTGACCCTGAGCCAGCAGTTTTCAGTCTTTCTTGAATTGTAAAGTCCTAAAATTTTCCAACTGAGATGCATCCCAACCCCTTGAGAGCAAATTTACTCTACTAACAATAGGCTTTTCTCAGCTGCGTTACACGGATTCCTTTGTCCACAGGTTGAAACCCACTGCTATGTGCTCTCTGGCAGTCTGCAGGGTGAATGTATCTCTGTTCTGAGAAAAATAGCTCCCAGTTTTAGGTTTTTGAAAAATACATCTGGATCTACCTACTGAAATATGAATTCATTGTATTTTCAAGCCTTGGAGCCTCATTATGGCAGCATCAGCCCGTCACATCAATAGAGCCAACAGATCTGCCCAGGTGTGAAACCAGATACAAATTAATCCCTTTGTTCCCACAGCCCTCACTGTCAAATCTACTTTCAGTGCAATCAGAAGTTAGGCTACATTAGCAACTTCAGACCATGACATTGTTCCACACGCGCTAATCAAATTCTGAATCTATTCAGCAATTTTTTGTGTGTAATGTGAAACACAAACACAGAGCTGAATTTCCTCAACAATTACACCTTTAGACCTCATTTACTTGCTAGTTTTCTTTTTTAATATTGTGTATTACTTTCTCTACTTCAGTTCTTGCAACAGTGTACGCATATATATATATATTTTGTAAATAGATACCATTTTCTCAACCACTATAAAACTAAACTATTCATTTTTGAAAGTCATTGCCTCTATTATGTATAATTCTCACCAAAGGGAGAAACAGAACACCATTTTTTTTTCTCTCTCACTTGTGGCCCATAGCCAACAAAGCACTTAACCGTATGTTCACTTTTTGCCCTGGACTGGGAGTTCGGCTATTGGATAGCACAAATCTATGCACCACAAAAGGTATGTTGTCTATCACTGCTGTGAGTCAATCAAAGACAGATGCTTAAATAGCTGATTTAGACAACTGGAGTGCTAGAATTATTTGATTATCCTAGAGAAATCCAGAGACTAATGGGCTCAGGGTCTCTGTTCATAATGTAAGTACATAACAGGCAGCAGGACAGCCTCAAAGCACATGGCATAACAGAAAATTGCTTCACATATAGCACTCCTTATGTTCTCTGGTTATCACATTTTAGAAATTGAAGCATTTGATGAAAACCACTGGACTATAAATTGGTGCCTTCAACATCTAGCTTCTTACATTCACAGTACGACCTGCTCATTATACCCCATTAAAAGGGTAAACATGACAAGATAATGGATTCATTTTGGCAGCGGCTATACACTTTGATTTTTTATTAGTTCTACTTTGCTAGCTCACGCTGAAAAATCCAAGAGCTCTCTTCAATTGCTAATCTATGAATGGCTAGACCCTCATGTTCTGGGATTAATATTAAAAAATGACATAGAAATTGCTCACTAGACAAGCAAGCATAGGTCATAGAGTATGGGCTTGGGTGGTTTTGTTTGGTTGGTTTTTTTTCAAAGTTTAGCTTTGCTCTCTAAACCTGCTTTTCCACTTTGCTTTTCAGATTACCTCAATCTGAACCTCTAACTTTGAAGACCCTTGAAGCCTTTGGTCTGAATTTATATTGAAATCTAGACCTAATCCTTGTTAGTGACCCAGATCCATTTTCTAGGTGAACTGAAAGCAGTGCTCTTCTCTCTCGGCAACTTAAATGCATCACTGAGTAATTATACTTCACTTGCACAGATTTGTATTTACTGCATTGGGATTTATTAACACAGGCTTTATGTTCATGTGTCTAATGCATAAAATATGGAACCAGCAAAATGCTAAGAATCTACCTGGTAGTTTTCTGGCCCCTGGAATGAAAGGCTATGTTTCAGGTACAGACTCTCCTCACCACTCTGTCCAAGGGCATAAAAGAAAAAAGCAGGGAAAGGAGAAAGCACCTTTTAAGGCTCCTGAAGCTTTTAATTGAATCAGTGATTCAGGAAATCTCATTCACCCTCCTGCTTGCTCTGAAATGAAGGAGAGACAATAAGCAGATTTCTGCCAGTTAAACAGATGCTCTGTGCATGCAGACATTTTAGTGTTTAATGATAGTTTTGACATTACGATTAGCTTTGTGTGATCAGCTGCTAAGGCTATCAGTGTAGGATTCATTAAATGCCTTTCCTGTAAAACTTTGAAAATGTTCTTTCAAGTAAGAGAGACCCCCATAAAATTAGGCTTGTAATGATAGTTCATTTCACTTATCACAGGATTGCCCTGGCAATAAGGTTTTAATTGCTCAAACACCAGTATCTCCAAGATGTCAAAATTATTTGCATTAATTTCCAGTGGAGACAGAGCAATAAAACTTCTGTACTAGCACATTGTGTACCCAGTTATGATTAATGGTATGGTTAAACCTCATACATCTTCCTATAATATGATTAAGAGGAATAGGCTATTTAGATAAAGTTCAGAACTAAGATAAATGCACCTTTTCAGTGAAAGTTCAAGTCTTAGCTTAAGTATTTACTTAAATGGTATGAAAAAAACCTCTTTAGGCAATGCATATTGCTCTAAATCCATATTTAGGCTGATTTACATCATATCAGAATATGGCTTCATTTTTCTTACTAACAGTAGAAGCCAGCACCAACCCTCCTTCCTTTACAACTATGTAAAAAAGATGCAGCTCCATCAATGCAAAGAAATTAACGCTTCTGTGCTGCACAGTGCACAACCTCTATGTTTTTCCATAGTGAAGTTGAACAATAAATTCTGCTGAAAAAATCTTGCCTGTAATTTTCCTCCATCCAGTTTCACGTAATAGTATAATGTTATCAGTGAGTTCACGTAGCATAGGCTAATTAAGCAGAGGAGGTTTTGCATGTACAAAATGCAAAATGGGAATACCTTAGCAAATGAATATGGCAATTTTGCTCTTCTGGCCACTGATACAATGAAGTTATTATGTGGAGGAGGAGATAAGGAGGTCTGTTTGTGTTTTGGCTTTTTTATTGGCAGTATGTAGGCGTGTAGTCGAGCTTGCTGGAAAACAGCTTCAACTGAGAGAATGGTAAAAGCATTCTTGGTCTCAAGCACTGTGACTGTTGTACATCTCTGACCAGGGCTAACAATAGTTCAGTGGGGGACGATTTTGTTTACAGCTCCTTTTTGGCAAACCAGTCTCTCCTCTTCAGACCTTGGTCTGCTGGCTGCAGCATCCCTAGGCTAGTCCAGCTGGGAAAGCTTGCAAGAAGCTTTTAGTCTAAAAAATCTCTCTGGTTGTCTAACCTGACAACATGAAGGATGAACGTACCTTAGAAGGACAGTAGGACACTGACAAAGCTCAAAAAGAAAAAGTAGCATTCTTCAGCTTAAGGGGCAGCTACTTATAAGATGGCAGTGATTATGCTTATGCTGGAAAGGAGAAGCAAATAGGATTATAGAATGTGTTTTAACAGCAACCAGCAGGACTATTCTGGCATTGTGAGCTTTTCACCTGTCACACGCTGACACTAAAGTAGGAGGAACAGCATGAGTGTGAAGGCATTACCCTTACATTTTACATGTGCTTGTAGCATGCTATGGTAGGCCTACTGCTTATCTGGGCATTTTCAGAGACACCCCCAAGACATTCCTTATTTCTGCCTAGAATTTTTATGCATTTGGCTGATTTCTCTCTCAAAAACCCACCTCCCCTTTGCCCGTTCTTAGCCCCCTTTATCTTATCTTTTCAAGGAAATAAGTTGTTCTTTACTATAAACACATTCAGTGTGCCACTCAGTAGGTATTTTCTCCCCCTCAGCTAGAAATCACAGAAAAACCTACAATTAAAACAAAAATAGTCATATAATGCTACTTGTTATCATTAGACAGGCACCATGACGTGTTTTGTCCCATGCATTAAAATGCCATGGGATAGTGAAATTAGTAAATCCAAGATCACAGTATTCAGGCGTTTTTTCCTCTGCTGTTGTTTGGAAAGTATCTTTGCTAATATAGCCAAAAATTAAATTTTACAAACTGCAGGAAGGTACTAATAGCAATAGTAAGCTCATAGTCTTTAAATAGCTTTTTCAAATTGTTACACTGCAGCACACATTGTGTATCGTGACCTGAAAAAGTGGATTCTTTATGTTGCGTTTTCATAACTACAAAACTTGTTTCTCATTTGAGAGTTAATGGAAAAGTATCTTCTGCTCTGCTGGTGCTGAATGCAAAGTAGCTGGGAAAGTTCGGGCATTTTCATTTCACATGCTTATTTTGTCAGTTTTAAATGCACATATCTGAAAACTCTTTTGCATTATCTTTAAAAAGCTTTTAAAAACTTTTTCAAAAACTTTAATTTTTAAGAAGTATAGAAACGAAATGAAGAGTGACAGAATGAGCAACAAATTTCTCATTGTAGGAGTCACCCGAGTAACAGGTGCTTCTGAAGAAGCTGCAAGAACCTCCTCTATACAGTATGACCTCTCCGTCACATCAGGGAAAGGAATGAGCTGGAGTGGGCAAGAGATCAGCTCAAGTCCTGGAATAAAGGGTTTTATATTCTCTGCCAAAGTTGTTATCATCTAGTAACTCCAGGTATTTTTGTAATCCTCATTGCAAATCCCAGCAAATTCCACTGTCTAGCAACATAACATTTTATTAAGAGTCTCATTTGGGAGCTATAAGACAAAAAGGAAAATGCACCATTTACAACCTTTCTGCACACTCTGTATACAGAATTATGAATTAAAGAGTTTGCAATCTGCATCCTTCTTACTCCTCTAATCTCCTTCAAGTGTTTTGGGGGTGGGATATCTACACAACATTATACAACAGTGAATCCACACCATAATATGGGAAAGCCAGCATGATATTTTCTACATTTCCTGCAGCTCTGCACCCACTGTGCAACAGCAGATGTGTGGCCATCTCTGCTAAAAGATTCTGTAGGCGTTGAAAGTTTATTTGAGCTTTAGGAGATATTGTATTAACTAATGAAAAAAAAAAAAGTATCAAGTTTTACTACATTCACAGAAATCATATCCAGCTCCCAAAGTCCCTGATCTGAAAATTGCTGAGGAGATTGTTAAGGGCACCTATTGTGTGTGCTTGCCTTGTATTTACCCCAGCCGAGGTACTCACCTACAGCCTCTGCAAGACACTGGATGCGGAGTGGATGGACCATTGGTTTAACTCAGCACAGCCATTCTCATGTTCTAAACTGGTTTTGTCATGGTGTCGTATGAAATAAGAATAAAGTTCAGAAATGGCTCTGAGTCTCAGATGATCAGATCTTTGGCTGTTATTAAAGCAGCACAGCTTCAGTTCCTAGACTGAACCCTGGTCCTTTACAGAACTGGAGATACAAATGTAACAGAGCGGAGTGCAGTAAATAAGATTTATTTTAGTATTATATATTTAGTGTGTATTTAGTATATATTTAGCAGCTTTGAATCCTGGATAACTGGTCTATAGCTGTTAAACTGAAGTAGTGATACAAAAGTTATGAAAATTATGCCAGTTTATTTAAGGATTATTTTTTTTTAATTATTTTAATAAATATGTCTTAGTGGTTGCCAAGATGTGTTTACAAACAAAGTAATTTGGCTAAAAGCCAAGTATGTTGCTAGCAAAACAATAAAGAGCAGAATCTGAACCGCAGCTGGAGAAAAGGGTTTTCCTTGTTATGCAGACGTGCTATTCAATGCTTGAAAAATTTCTCATTCGTAATAAAAGTTCATACTGAAAGAAGAGCTGTTAAGTTTCTGGAAACTACAAAACTGGGATACAGTCCACGATCCAAAGCAAAGTGTTATCATGTTCAATAATGCTAATGTGATGATAATGATCAGAAGTTGATTAAAACTACACGTGTCTGTAATGCTTTCAACATTTTAATCCACATATTCCTGTTAGGGGACTAAATGTTAATATAGAACTCCACATAGTACATTCAAATACCAATTAGTAATTCAATATTTCTAAGTGACCAGAATTGACCCCACATAAGTATAGACAATAAAGGACAAAATATGTCTAGGCTAGTGCATTTTACAAGGAAAAAAAAAAAGGAAAAGACAGATTAAATTAAAGCTGATGCTAAACATTAGCCCATGGACAGCAACAGCTGTTAGAACAGGCAGGTAAAAAGGTTAAAGAGCCTCATGAATATGAAAAGCTTTTAATTACTGCTCATATTGACCCTTGTGTGACACTGGCCTGGACCCTACAAAGCACACCAGAAGGACAGGGCTACCTCGTGGGACACTTACTGATTTCAGTGGCCCTGTGCACAACTCGCAGGGTGAGAAACTCAGCTGCTACTGAGAGTATGGGGATTGACGGAAGAATCAAACCCAGAAACAACAAGCCACCCTGCCACAATATTTTTGAGTTTGCAAAATCTGTTACATCGTCTGAGGAACCTTGATTATGCTGATCTCTTGAAGCACTTAGTTAGCCTTTGTCAGCCTTTAGCTGTTCCTCAGCTTTGCCTTTGAAGCTGAACAGACCTGTGGACAAGGTCAACCTAAGACCAGGAAAATCTGTTTGCTCTGATAGCTGTGCTATCTCATCTACACCTGACCACCTTCATAGCACAGGCCATAAAATTAATTCAGTTGTACCAAAACCCAGTTTGTGGCAAAGACACATCTTTTGGAAAGGTGCTTAGGTTTGTGAAAACATAAAGAGACTGAAAATCTACTACGTTCCTATGTTATTTCAGTGGTTAGCCTCTTACTGTTACAAATGTGAAGTTCATTGCTAATCTGCATTTATTATCGTTTACTTTATCTCTTACATCTATGCATCTTTGTTACTACTACTGGATTAAACTGATTTAGTTTCTGTCAATCATCTCTTCATTGTAAGTATTGTTTCTTTCCTGCCTCCCATAGTAAGCACGAGGGAAGCCTGGCATATCCCAGCATGAGGAAACTGGCAGGGCATAATCCCCTCGGGGTTACTGCAGAGAGAGAGGGGTTTTTCCCTCCCAAGAAAGGGACCACATCCAACTCTTCTGCCCTTTCAGCTGCTCCATGGAGCCAACACTCCTGAATGCAGCCACAAAGCCTTCAAGAATCAACAGGGGCACCTAAATGTTATCTTTTAACAGATAATTTTATTTTTTAACAGAAAAAAACGCTTTCACTGAAATCTACTGATCTTTTTTAAAGACTATTTTTTTAATCTGTCTTCATAACATAGAAGGCTTTAGCCCTAGTTTCATATTTTCTTCTTCCACAGCTAGATGTTACAGATTATTTCATAAGCACTAGCTTTTTCCTTTATCTTGCACTATGAGACACAGCCAACAAAAGAGAAAATATAAGTAATAAAACTAGCAGAAACAGAAAATAAGCACTTTTGCTTTTTGGAAAAAAAAAAAAAAACCAACTACAAAACCACTACCAGCAATAAAATTCAAAGGTCATTTCAAGTTAGGGGCATAGGATTGAGCTATCAATCACAGAAAAAATTCTGCTTGCATCTGCATTGTGGAAAAATACATTTCATCAATTTAGGACCACAACCAATCCCACAATTCCCCCAGCCAGTTTTCTTCATGCTCTTTACTGGATTTAGGACTATGAAACCAAAGGATATTTTGGGCAAAGCATATTTTTCTAAGTTTATTCTAGGACATCTGAATAGGAGCACTGCTGCAGGATGTGCGAAATAATTCTTCTACTCTATTTACTGTAAAGAGCTGCAGCCCAAGAAGTCTGTTCAGTTCAGGGGATAGTATCTTAAAGACACAGAGAAAAGATGAAAGAAAGCCTGAAAGATTCCAGAGGAAAACAACAGAATTGCAGGTCTGGAAAGCACAACCTCTAGAGAAAAAACCTAAAACAAGGATGATGTTTGTCATGAAGAAGGACATGGTAAATCTTGAGGTACATAAAAGGCACTTACAAAGACAAGGACTTTTTTTTATTTATAAGACGTAGTGGCTTTAAGCGCAGCAAGAAAGACTGAAGTGAAATAGTAGGAAAATCTGATCAAGAACGCTGAAGCACTGAAGATTTTACGGATATGTTAGGTAGAGTTTTTTCAGGATTGATTAGATGAAGATGATCTGGCTCTCAGACAAAGGAATGGAGAAACTGATCTCTCAAAATACTGTCCAGTCCTATTTTCCTTTGATCCTATCTCCTTCCTATTGCGTCAATAACATTTGCTCTAACATGCATGCCGTGACAGCCCTGTTAAAAGGGCTAAATTCTTTAACTGCTCATTTCTAAACATTAATTCCTTTGAATCTCTTTTCATTGTATGTATCGACTGTTCTATGAAGACACTTCATTATTACAGTGTTATGTGAACACTTGATAGGTGAATCTTAAAAATATAGGGTTTTGGTTAATAATACAGATGTAACATTTATAGTGCATAAACATTAGAGATTGACTATTAGAAAGGTATTAGAGCTGAAGACGGAAAGATTTTGAGTTTATGAGAAGGCTAGAAGAGCAATCAAAATGAGGCAAACTGATTTCATGATATGTGAAGAATACCGAAAGGAAACGTGGAGGGAGCTTGTAAATGAGAAAGGGCACCACCTGATTCATGAAAGTTCTACAGCATATTTCCAGTTAATCCCTTATTAGCTAAGTACTTAATAACACGTGTAAAGTTAAGCGTGGACTCCGATGTTTGTTAATTGGTGGAAAAAGACAGAACACAGCCAGTAACTGAAGGGAGACATCGTTGGCAATGGTACTTGAGATGTCTACTCAAAGGGCTGGACCACTCCAAGTCGTTTCACAGAAAATACCTAATAGACAAGATCTAATGATGTCACAGTTATAAAAGGAAGAGACAACCACATATATATAGATCAACCATAACCATGCTCATTAAAGCAGAAGTTATTTACTATCCCGTGCCTTTGTATCTCACTTGTGTGCACCTTGTCATGCATAGGACTAATAGGAAACAAAACAGATGTGACAGCAATAACAGACGAAAAATAAGCTTGCAACCAAGCAAAACAGTCTTACTACCGAGATAAAGCTGCAAGGCCATGTTCTCAAAACCGATCCGATTACTTGGTTGGTCAATCTTTGGGATGTTCAGTTCAGAGACATTAAGCAGAATTAACTGTAAGGGTGATTGCTCAGCCTTTCAGTTTTCTTAGTTAATAGTTGTGCTACAACCTAGAATATCTGAATTATTCTCAAGCAGTCTACTTGCAGATATGTAGAACTCTCTATTGGCTAATTTATCGCAGGTTAATTAGCTCAAAGGTAGCCTGCTTCTGATATTCAGGATACTCAAATGCTACAACACAACAGCCTACAGGGTAGACATAAGATTACAGTATTAAACACAAATCCAACCTCATCTAAAAATCACAGCTCAATAAAACACAGGTTAGATAGATCTATTAAAAGCAAAACATTCCAGTGCTGTCTAGAAAGTAGTGGAGATCTCCCTCCAGTTTTAATTCTCTGATTTCATTATGGCTTTTATGAATCCCTCAACAACTTCTTATAACCAAGTTTGTAAAGAAACAAGTGCAAATGCTTGAAGGCTTATCTGCTACATTTTACAGCTTGATGATGTTGCTGTATCTTATAAACAATCCTTTTATTCTGCTAAAAAAACAGAACTCAGACTAAATACGTACACAGCATTCAGAAGCACTGTATAGTTGCAGTGTATTAGGCGCTAAGACTAATGAAATGCTGACCCAAGAAAAATATCCATGGTATTCACATTGTTTTCCATGCTGTGCTATCGAAGTAATAAGCATTTTCTCATTTTCGATATCAGATGTGATTCACTAATCTAGAAAATTAGATTTCTGAAAGAACACAGATTACATTTGCCAAGTATGAAAAACCTATCAAAATCACTCCATTCTTTTTAATAAACTTTATTTGTGCAAAAGCAATATAGAAGGAATCAATATGATTTTTTTAAAAAATATCTATATCATTTAAAATATCATTCATTTATTCAAATAGGGACCTTAGCCTTAATTAATACAGAGCTGCAGAGACCCAAGGGAAGGACATGCATATAATTCCTATAATTACTTATTTATTATTTTAATTAATTATTTATTATTAAGAGTATTTTTTTTTTAAGCTTGCAGGAGTTTTTAATTAAAGTTACAGTAGGCTTCGAGAATGAAAAGTGCACATACAGAACACTTTGATATATCAAACAGAAGTCAAAATCATCTCAATGCATGTTAACGTATAAGCAATTCTATTTCTCTAGAAGTGCAAATAGTGAGACACACACTCAAAATGGAGAAAATTGAAGTCTACACAGCCAAAGCAGCGGAGATAGGAAACAAACATCTCTCTAGCCTGATGGTACCCCTCCTAAACACAAGGACAAAGAGTTATTTGTTACTAGACCAAAGGCTTAGCTGCACACATGGCTGCAATGTTGGTTTGGTTGAGGAGTCAGGTACTTCCACTGGGTGAAGTTCTGCAGTGCTCGTGACAGCCTGGTGCTCCTCACCCTCCCCAACACAGGAGTGATGATACAGAGATGGAGAGGACAGCTGAGTTCCCTCATGCTCTCCATACACTGAGAGAGGGAAAATGAGAAAGGGATTCAGCCTGGTGGGCCTCCAAATACCAAAAGCTATGGCAGCTTTAAATTAAAAGGTAATGGCAGCTATGAACATGTGATGAGGGTCCAGCTACCTCCACTCATCTCCTGGGTCAAGTGGGCACAGACCTCACCAAGCCTGTTTGGACTGACAGATTTTGCTTGGCACCTTTGTCATCAGGGACACTTCAGAACAGATTAGGTATTCAATGATAAAGTTACTGCAACAGTCTGAGTGCCATTTGGGCACTGGTGCAAATCTGGCCTCAAATCATGTTAAAGCTCACTCTGTCAGAGTCTACAATAATTGAGTCTTGTTTATGCTGTTTTTAAATTCACCTCCTACTTATGTGTTCTCACCATGGCATGGTCAAACCATGCCAGCAGTACAGGTCAGGAAAGTTTATTATGCTTACAGGTTAGTCCAGAAATATCAATAAATGTGCATTAATTCTAATTAAAAGACAAAGCCAGCTGTTATCCTTGGGTATGCCCAGACGTGTCATAACTGACTGCACTGCAAACTGTCTATAGATGTAAAGGCACATGTATTTAGCCACATGGCCTGCTGAAATCTTTTAAAAGCAGCTTCCTTTGGGATTAGACTGTTACCAAACCAAGTAAGAAGCTGCATTTTGCTGAGGTGTTCAGTGAAGAGTAAGGGAAAGTGAAATATATGTTTCAGTGAACTGTGCAGCTCTTTCTTTTCTGGTTTAACATTCAGTACAACCACACTGGGGAAGTTGCTCAAAACCTTCCTCTTTTCATGTTTACTACTTAAAACATACGCTATCAATACTACAGCCTCCTACAGGACTTTCTAGTTCAGTCTTGCTTCAAATTCACAAGGACGAAGGTAAAAATGTTTACTTGGGATATGCACAGAAAAATGTCTTACTGAAAAGTTTGCTACAATATCTAGAGCAGAGGTAACTCAAAGGTGAATCTCACAGCTTTGCTACATAGACATCACTGGATATTAATTAGAGGAATGCTTACAGTGATCGAATACTAAAGGAAAAACATATAATGACCTATTTATGTTGCATCTTCTTTAGGCCTAGAAGTCTTTGTAATAGTTAACGTTATGAAATTGTGTCTGAATATTCATGTAGGCAAAGATACTAAAAAAGATACTAAAACCTTTCCCATCTTAAGGCAAGTGGCATAATGGTAAAGCCAAGTCCATGCTTGCTTAGGGTAAATTGGCACCAAAATAGTAACATTTCTTTATGCTAGGTGTCAAGACATACCATGAAGACAAGACAAAATGGATGAGCCTGGTGATGGCCAGCAAAGAGCATGCTCTGTACCAGGGCCTGCTTAGTACAGAACACTTTTCGCTTACTGACGCTACTGAAATGTTTGAAGAAAACAAGATAAGAAATCTGCCCAATCTGGTTTGCAAGATTTTGATGAGCATATGGAACATCCTGCTGGTGAGCAAGTGAGGTTTACAGCCGTATGCTCAGCCAGTCTCTGGTATGAATATTGCAAGTCTGCAACATGCCAAGAATTGATCATGTAAATTTATATTTCTGGTTATGCTGTATAACGATCATAGGGACCTAGCTGAGCTTGGTCAACCTGGTCTCCCAAGGAAAAGAGGTAGGGAGAAGAGTATTTTCTTGTTTTTATTATTGTTGCTGTTGAGTTGTTTGGTGTGGGGAGTTTGGGGTTTTTTGTGTTTTTGTTTAATTGCCTTTTGATATATGCCTAATGTTGAATAGGAACGGGAAGACCAGTCTGAACACTAAGCCAAGTACATGTTACACAAACCTCATCTGCGTTAAACGCGCAAAGTTCAGCAATCGAGTGATGCCCAACCTGCACTTAGGACAAAAAGGAGGTGGTGCCCAGGAAAAAGAAATAGAAAAGGGTAGAGGAATTTCCTGGGGGAAACAGATAGCCTGCACCTGTCTGATGAGAGCTGAAAGCATTTCTTGGATGAGGCTGGAAAATGAGCAGTGTGGCTTGCTTTCTAAGGTCTAAGAAGACTAAATCTAGAAAGAACTGCAGAAGTGTTATTGTTAGATTTGCTCAGGCTGGAAAAGCCTGTTAAAACTGGAAATGCCTGCGTTTTGGCTCCTCCTGAGCTGCAAACAGTGGATCAGTCAAATACTCACCAGCTAACTTCAGTGAACTGGAGACTTAGATCACAGAAGTTTAGGTCCTGACCAGTCTAAGCACACGAGACCTCCTAGAAGACCAGCCTGGGGGAACTCTCCTAAATCCAGAAAGATACAAGAAAGAGCACCTTTAGTGGCTGCAGTGAGAAAAAGATTTGGCAGCGGTGAAAAATGACTGTCACTGGGGGCACCTCCCTAGCAAAGAACTGTGTTTGAAGGCACCTGAGCTTTATATGCAGTGACGAAGGCTCAAAGCATGGAGCAAGTTCACTACAAGAATTTATAAAATAATAGGAATGGGACAAGTGAGATCTCCATAAGCCTCACGGTCCCACATAGAGAATTTATGTTGTTGGAAGCATTATCAAATCAACTTGGAGATCCCCCAAGGCCCATGGTGCTAAAGATGGCACACGCCTACGAGTATTACAAGAATAATCTGCGCAAGGAATATTTTCATCTAACCTTCCTGATTCAAGGTTTGCTTTTTCTCTGAAATAAACATTTCTAACTATTACTCTGTTTCACGGTCATTAAAATTCCTAGTGACATCATGATGTATAGTTGCCTATCTAAATGTCATATCAGGAGCTGAGAGTTTTTTTGGTTTTACAGAATACTGTTTGTTGAAATCTATAGTTTCTTTAGGGATGTCTTATTTTTTTCACAATTACACTTAGTGAAATCAAACTGAAGCACTATGTTCCAGCATTACAGGAATGGAAGAGTGTAATTCTGTTTCCAAACTTTTTTTCCTTATGTGGTAGAATATCATTACAACCACTTCCATTTCTTTCCTCCATTAATTTTCTTCAAATTTTTTTTTCCTCACAAACTCATACAATGAAAAAACCCCAACACTTCTGACATACCCATTTATGGTTAAACAGGAAATTTAAGGTTCCATGAGGCTGCAAAGGCTGACAATGCACCATTTAAAAACCACCTGTCTTATCAATTCTATTATTTCTCCTTGGCATTCAAAGCGAGGCGTTCAAAGCACAGATAAATTCAAACAATAACTAACTTGGACCCACTCAAAATCGAGTTTGTGCAAGTAAATTAATCTCTGAACAGCTTTCCTTTGACCTGTATGCCCAATGGTAAAATGTAGAGAGAAAGACATAATGACCTCAGAGATATCAGGTATGAATATGTGAGTTCTGGTCTGCATCCATCAAGAGTAAGTTGAGAATTTATCCAAACTTCTTTTCACAGCTACATTTTAAATAGCTGAGCAAGAGTGAGGAACCAAATATCCACCGTCAAATGTCCCTGACGCAAGGCAGAATGCAAAGGGTTTAAAATATACATTGTCATGGGTAAAATACCAAGGGAATATAGTCACTGCATTTCAAAAATTATACATGAACTTATTCAAATCAAACTGCTAGGATGGACATCGCATGTGTACGCTTCAGTAAAGCAAGCTTAGTTTTAGATTGTACACAGTGTTTCTGCTGGAGAAGAGTTTTCTTAAAAAGCCAACTGGCAGAAGCAAGTATTAGTATATTGAAGAATATATGGAAGAAACTTATTAGCAATTAGTGTAGAGAGAAAAAAAATTGTACTGGCTCAACAGGGAGAGTCAGAAATGAAATAATGGTACTGAATATTTTCCAGTTCTGTCTCTTGTGGTTCTACATTACAGTTTTTCTCAGATATGACAAGAATGAGCTAAAGCTTGCTTTAGTCCTCTCAATGAAACTGATTTGGGCTCTGCAGTTTTCTTTCTTTGTTATACCCTGTATCTCAAGAATGAATTGACTAATGCCTCCTCTCTAATGGCAAACTACATTACATTGAGCTTCTCCGGATTCTCTAATTGTTTTGTTGACGTTTGCTACAACAGAAGAGGTAAACTGGACAGCCAACAAAATCAGAGTATGGGGAAAACTTACCAGATAATACTGTGGCCGGTATCAACATATACTGGTATCTAAAAGTATGATGAATAAGACTGTGCTGAGACAAGATTAAGTTGGAGTTACACCATATCAAGCTACTTTCAGGTAGCTGTTGATAATTGAAAGGTGCTGACATTATTAAAATGTAGTATTCATGATTCTTACCTGCCTATCCATCCATTAATACATAGATCCACCTTTTAACCTGTCAACTGTAATTTTTAAAATTTTTTTTGATAATTCAGGCTATTGGTAAAATGCCAGTAATCAAGAGTGAGTTAAAATAAGAAGGTTAAAATTGACAAATTTTATGTTTTCAAAATAATAATATTGTTTAAGACTTTTCTCAATCATCAAGGATCAAGCCAGAATGATACCTAAGACGACAAAAGAACTTGCTATCTGTGTCAAACCTACATCATCTTTGAATAATAACCTGCTTGTGCAGTATCACTCCAGCAATGCATTATTTCAAAGCCGTAACAAGGCCAAAGATACATTGAGCTTAAACAGATGCGATTGTGTTTGTAATACATTATCAGACAGAGCCCTTTCAAGGAGACCTAGACGTTTCAACAGAACTTGTGGACAAATTAGTCATGGTCAGCAAAGCAAGATGACTGATAAGTAGCTTAAGATTTAACAACTACCTCCAAGAATTTCTGAACATTACATAGAGTACTCATCTTCTGACCTATTGCATCTTAAACAGAAGCAGAAACAAACCATACATGAATATTTACATGTTTGCAATAAAAAAGGGAATAACTTGATATTCTTAAATGCCAAAACAGCCACAAAAGACATCTCTCTCTTACATACATTATTTACCTGTTGCCCTAACCTCTGATTTTTTATAGGGCAATAGAGTGTCTTGGCTCTGCTGACAAGGTGAACGGACAGTATTGTAGATGAGGCAGAGGAAAACTGCCATGTTCTGTGTACAATTCTGTTTTCAAAAGCAACACACAGAAACCTCCAGTTCCCACGTCTGAAAAGAAAGAATAGTTTCCTTTCCTTCTTGATCTTGACTGAGAGGTCTTTTATGACAACAGTAGTTTCATGCCAAGATTAGGCAAATTGCTATGGAGAAACTGTGACACAGTTTGTGTGCATTGACAGGGCGTTTGAGAACAATAAAACCTCAAACCAGGACAGGAGGTTTACTTACCCTCCATCCCCTTTCATATCAACAGAGCAACCAAGCACTCCGTAATCTTTTATAAGAGGCAAATTCAAAGGAAACCAGATCTTAGCCAACAGAGGTAAAAGCTCAGAAGCCCTTTATCTTACTTAACTTTCTCAGTCCCTGTAGCAAAGAAACAGTGTCTTCCTTGTGTCAGTAAGTACCCTAAGCTAGAATGAAATGCTGTTTATTTTCACTTTTATAAAGCCTAGACTCTAAAACCTGGTGCCTTGCATCCTGCGCTTTGTTCTTCTAACTAAAGGGCAGGCTGCACTGACACACAAAGGTGATGAAGAAATGAAAGAATTCCAGAAGAGAATAATGTTATGACATCAGGCTCAGTATCTGGGATGAAAAGGCTTCTTATAAGAAAAAGACGACGACCAGCAACAGGAAGCGTAACAAGCAAAATGAGCAAGACGACTGTAAGATACAGATAAGCGAGAAGGAATGTGGGTTCTCATCTTAAGCATATTTACCTTGCAAAACTTGTACCAACACATAGAACATATTGGCTGGTTGCAAAGCAGCACTAGCGCGTAAAATGAGAAGTTATGTTAGTCTTTTCTACCTCGCTGGATCCTTCCTCTTCTCTTCTTTACCATTTTATATTTAAGGTTTGTCTTGGGGATTCTGACATAGATTTTAAACAATCACATAAGAAATGCTTGCCCCTGTTGTGCATTACAGAGACCTTGATTGCAATCTAGATGGATTGGGATGGCCTATTTAGATTAAGACAATTTCTTGGGGTAGCAAACTTCTCTTAAACTGCATTTGACAGTGTGTGGATGCCTATTTGCATTACAACCGTCAGATTCACTGCCTGAAGGCTTGTAAGACAGTCCTCAAAAAGGAGACTTTCAGCTGTTGTCTAAAACATCTGCATGTGGCAGCATTTCTCCAAGAAGACAACATGATTTTTTCTTAATATTTTCTGTAAGTTCTTGTATTAAAGAGAGCACTGTTTCATGAGGCAGGAAACAATTTCAAAAACAAATGGTTGTATACTTCTGTTCGAGTAAAACATCTTCGAGTGGAAAAATGAGTCAAGATTTTTTCATTATCTTTAAACCAGAAAATATCTATATCATGAAAAGGTAAAAAAGGACACTCTTTCCCTTGACTTCCCTAGAAATCTTTTACAATGAGAATGCACAAGACCGTCTTACTTAAAGGCTGCTATAGCTCCATCACTCTGCTAAGGCTCAGCAAAGCAACAAGAACGTACAGCAAAGGAAGCAGCAAGTGTTTCAGGCCCATATAGAGTCCTGCTACGGGACCAGAGAGCACAGCCGTTTGGATCCCAGGATATGTCATGCTTCTGAAACACTATTTCTGCCACCACGGAGTGTTCCTATTCCAAGCAAAGCTCTAGGCTTCCCATCTCATAGCCTCCCCGCTCTTGTTGCGGACCTCCTTTGAGCATTTCCCAATTTTTTCTACCTCTCAAGGACCCAGCTCTCTTTCCAAGCTATTCTGTCCCCAAAGTGCTCACACCACAGCCTACCGTTCTCCCATCTCTCAAGCTTGCCTGCGCTCTTGTCAAATCTCACTTCCTCCATCTTATTCCCTCTCGCAGAATAGCAAGAGCCCACCGTAACTCACCAGGTTTTAGATACCAGCTTTGACCTATTAAAACACATGGCTCAGGAAAATTAATTAGACCGGCCTGATACGCCTTGTTCTTCACAAAACCAGGTAGCTGTTATTCATCTGCATATTGTCTTCTAAGTCTGTAAGTATTTTCACAGTCCTATGTATCGCTTCCATGATTATTTATTCCATAATTTATGCAGCAATTAAAATTACATAGAAAGATTTATAATTCCCTAGCTACTCTTTCTCCATGGCACGGACTGTGCTAACCCTTTTCCTATCATCCCTGAACTCCCCAGGTTAACTGCTAACAGTTCTGAGATTGCTCTGCAGATTACCAGACCTGTGATTTTTCAGTCACACCATCCCACTAGCTTAAATGAGTAACTAGGACCTCTCATAACCTGGAGGGCATAGGTGGCTTCTGTCATGACCAGCTGGGTTTAGCTGGCATCTCCACTAATGAAAATCGGCTTCCAAGTCAATGCATACAACAATTTCAGGGATCAGGAAAAAAATTAATTAGCTTCATATTAAAAACTAATAACCCCAAATAAAATTCAGAATGGTTTGACAGTAGAAGGACATGATCTCTCTGTTTTTTTTATTTCAGGTGAACGTAAAGAGAAATCATTGTATATAGAAAAGCTCCTTCTGCTATCCCTATTTTTATTGCACCAGGGAGACAGGGACCAACAACAGTTCCACACCCACATATTTAACTGTCCACTCTGGACAATATAGCAACTATGGGGAAGCAAGCATCACAGGCAAGGTACATTATTGTTCCACAGCACAAAACACTTCATTCTCGGATTTGGTAATTCAGAAGGCAATGGATTGCCTACACCCACCTGGGAATCTTCACCTGAAAGGAACTAACTCACATTTCCAAAGGAAGCTTTGTCTCACAACCCTACCCAGGATAACGGGGTGGCACTTTCAGCTTTCTGGTACATCTCTAGCAATAACAAACTGCCAACTGGGTAAGATCTCACGGAAAGCTGGGAAGAAGAGCAAAGCCAAACTTTCAGGCTAGACACATAACAGTGACACCTCTTGGTATTAACAGGCAAAAGTAAATTTCTTATGCCAGAATAATTTTGGGCACAAGCAAACATTCATTTAGTATCCTCATGTTATGCTAGTATCCACTTGTATTTATTTTATCTGTAGCAAACCTGAAGTTGTAGACTGCATTGCAAGTAGACAGCTTCAGACTTTTTTTCCCTATCAATCACAGACAGATTCTTAATAACAACAACAACTAATTTTGTAGCTACCATCTAGTTGTGAATCTGCATAATTTTTTTTTCCTATTTTCTGATGTTTTTCTATTCTTTGGCTAATGCTAGCTAAGGTAAGGCACATCCTTAATAACTGCATGCTGAGTTTAAGGAGGGCAAAGATTAGAGTATGAAAGGAATTTTTCTGATGCACATTTTAATATAATAATTGGTAGTTAAGCAAGACAGTACAGCGCTAGAACTGTGATTAGTCAGAAATATTCACTTCTCATTCATTGTTGCATGCAGTACTACAGACAAGATTTTAATACAAGCAGACACCCTCTTAAAAAGCAAATGTTTCTACCCTAGGCTGCAGTGCTCCGCTCCTCGCTGGAAAAGCATGCAGGTATATTACAACCAAACCAAATACCTCAGACAGACATTAAAAATAGCTTTCCTTTGCCACATAGCATTCAGCTGAATGCTTCAGGATGATAGTCCTGCTCTATCTGCATTGCTGTCTTCACAAACTATCAAATGAAATTACATTTAAATCCATTCCCCTTATTCACTCCTGTGAAGTCATCATGACGGCTTGTATCATGAATACCTTCTCCTCAGAAACAGATTGTGCGATGCCATTTTCCCTATGATATGAGGATGGGGGAGAGGCTGAAGTTTTAGTGAGTAATCTTACTCAGATATAGAAAGAAAAGTGTGCCAGGAAAAAAAATTTCTTCCAAAGCAAATTAGTTTACGTAGTAGAAAAAAGAAGAGAAAGAGGGGAAAGCTTTTGCAAAAATGTTGAAAATTCTTTCCTCAAAGTGAACTAAAAAGGGACTAATCTGCCACAAAATTAAATCATCTCTCGTCTTTATTCACAATATATTCTAATATGATTACTAACAACCTGACCTAATATGCCTGGCTATTTATATATTTTATTGAGGATGATTCTGTTAAATTTCTGCCCACAGACTTTTTTCTTACACAGATGAATGGAGAATTTGAGAACAGAAGCCACTTAATAACAGAAATAATACCTGGATGGCAGTAATGGCAAAGTTATAACATGGGTAGTAACCCAGGGTACATCATGTTCATGTTCTCTATGCTACTCTGAACAATGGATGCATCAAGAAAATATGATCTCATCACTTGAGAGCGTACATCAGGGTAAAGGGCGAATTTAACCAATCTCAGGTACATGATCTAGGTTTAAGGATCATGAGAAGTGAGGATCTAAACTTACATCTTTGAAATCAAAGATGAAGCATAATAGCAAAGAACTGATTCAGAACATTGTAACTATTTCCTAGGGGAAAACACAGCTCAATCAAAAAAATCAAAAGAAACACTTTGGGTAAAAGGACTGATTTAGCTCAAAAGTTGGGGTTTTTTATATAGAAAGAAAGGGGAACTCATCTTAACAGCTCCAAATACATCACAGCCTTTTTGCTCCATTTTTCCCCCTTTCTCTGTGCTTATAAGCAACATATCAAGCAGCGTAAAACAAAGTATCCTGTTCTAAGAGATCTAAAATGAAATACTTATCTTTCAAAACTTTCTATCTCTCCAGCTGAATTCAGCATCAATTATGAACAAAAGAAACACAATGTTCAAAAGCTTTCAAAGAATGGGATTTTTCACTTACAACAGAGTTTTCTGGCAAAGTCCATTGCTGAGAGCTGGTAGCAAAACTCTGGAGTCCTCAAAATTGTAGCCTACTCACACACCAGGGAATGACATAATTACTGAAATAGCAAACCTGGTACAGGACTCAGTAAGAAGACATGCTTTTCACCTGGAAAGAATTAGGAAGAAACCAGCAAGCTGCTACAAACATAATTGAGCTTTGGTTTCATTGCAGATCCCAGAACCTGCAGCATTTGCCAGAGATTCAGGTAAATACTCAGGTTTTTCAGACATGTGCTCAGTCAAAGTCTTTTTGAGGGCTCTTCATTGTGGTGGCAAACCTGAGGCAACAGTCTGTCTTGATGAAGCAACAAAGCTATCATCGGATCTTAAGGAAAAATGAGCCCACTCTTTAGCTTAAATGTGTAAGACAGTACAACTAATGCTTGTGGTTCATTTACTTTTTTTACATACAGATTTCCTCTTGCAGCAGAGCAGGTGGAGTGAGAAATGCACGGCAAGAAGTTTGCAGAGTTACTATAGAATTTGTTCCCTGCTTGAAGAAGAGGCAAGGGGAGTGCAGAAATGATGTGACAACCTCATCTTCCCTAATAGTGGTTACTTGATTCCACAGGAACAAGAGAGTTACAACATTTTAAGAAGCAGTGGCCTAACATGGATGATGTATTTGGAAAGTCTTCCACATCTCCCATGTCATAATGTAAAAGCCCAGACACAACTTCTTTAGGATCTTCCTTTAAACATTACCTTTGTTGTGTACAGTAGAACAGCACTGTTCAATGTATTCCAGAAGGATGGAAAGGAATGTATGTTTGCCTTTCCCTGTAAGCCTTATATGAGCAATTTATAAGGTAAGGTAAATGCCTTCAAAGTCACTGGCTCTTCAGTATAAAAAAGTAAAAAAACAACCTTCTTCTGATACTCTGAAAGTGTGAGTCTATTTGAACAAAATCAAAGGGCTTTGCTGATTGAGATTCAAGTACTGAAAAAGGTTGAGTTGAATTAAGAGGAAATGTGGAAAGAATCAAATGTGCAAGGCCATTACAGTCAATGACTGTATTTACTTCAGTGAAGAATTTTCCTCATAAACTATTGATTTTGCCTTCTTCACCAAAAGCAGATCCCTTTTAAGTATAATTCAAAAGCTATGATAAAATGTGACAGATTGTTGTCAATTATATTCATTTGCATAGCATCAGCCCCAGCTGAGGAGGGAAGATGTTTATATTAACAGCTGTAAGAATTCAAAGTATGGTCTCAAGTAAGGCAAAGCTTTTAAAATATAACGAAAGAAGGGATCAAATCATTATAATTTCCATGTTACAGATAAAACCTAGAAACAGCACCCTACAGGATGGCAACAACCATAGCCATGTAAACTAATAAATTTACAAGCACTGGAGGACCTGGGTCTTCTGACTGTGATTTCTGATCTGTTCTGAAATTAAGCCACAGATGGATTTAGTCATTTAAGTGATATAGCTATATGGGACCACATTAGCTCCCTTATTTAGCCTTAGAGATGAAGATGTTAACCTCTCCAGATGCCATAGCAAAATTCAATGGGTATCATGAATCATAATTCTCAATTGTGTTTATTAACATAAACTCAATCTGATTAAAAGTTCTATTACCTGCTGTGAGCAAATGCACGCTAAAAATGTACAGACTCTCTGTTCAGTTGCTGCAAAAGTTCTCACCAGTTATCACCTGGCTGTTGTCTACTGCTTATAAATAAACAGAAAGTTACTTTGCCAAAATTCAGTAACTTCTTTTCTTTTTAGCAAACAGAAATTGAAGACAACAACAGAACTAATTTCAGCCTAGCTCAGGACATGGCATTACCGTTTAAATAAATTCGTAGCCAAGATTTAATGAGATTACTAATTTTGTTTTGTTTTTTAAAGGTACTATTTAAAGAACAGTACCTAATCACTAAGGAAATTACAGTATTTGGCCACAACCTGGATCATCTAACTGTTCTTTCAAGCGTTATCACATCTAAGTGCAGTCAAACTCAAAAGTCTTTGCAGATGTACTGTTCAAGAACCTAATAAGCAATGTAAAAATCTACTCCGAAATGTTTCTGGTTTAGATTTGTCATATAGTACTGTGATGATCTTTATATTTCTACATGCTAAATGTACTGGGTTATAAACAGTGAGTAGTTTCAGAATGGCTTTCAAGTCCTGTAAATTCCTAGTTCTCTGGCCTTGCGTCACTTGAAGCTTGCCATAATTCCTGCCTTGCCTCAATCACACCACTTTACTTTCTGGAAGTGGCTGCACTCAGATGATACTCATTATTATGGGATACACAGTGTCATTCATTATTACAGAGAAGACCCGCTCTCTTCTAAACTACAAAACATTGTGACAGATTTTATTCTTATTAGGAAACTATTAATACTTACTTGGCAAAATATCTTGCAGAGTTTTAGAAGAGTTTATTGTTCACTATTGGTATTTTCAACATATGATATGCTTTTGTGTAAGATTTTTAGTCCTGGGAGAACTCTGGTGCCTTTGAAGACTTATGGGAAGACTTAAAAGACTTTTGTTGGAGCGGAACTGAAGGTAGGTGCTTATTATTTCTAGAAAAATAGAAAAAAAAAATTTCCTGACCTGAAGAATTTAATGTTGCAGTAATTCCAGACTCATCAGTTAATAGAAAAATATCCCAATTCTGATGTGTGTTTTAAGGATCATCACTGCATACTTAAGCAGATTCAATAACTCTGATGGATCTTTATGATACAATGTAGTGGTGTCATCACCGTCTATTATGCCATGATGGGAAGTTGTTCCTTTTGAGGCAGTATGATAACGAGGATACATCACAAAGCCATTTCATTGTTTTGTCTTACTACACCTGGAGATGAATACAGCACTTCAAGATTCCCTTTCCAGTACTAAGTCTAATATGCAAAGTCTTAGCCAAATATTACTATTTTCAAGAAAGAAAAAAAGAGCAGAGGAACAGGGCATAAGTTGTAGCAACAGAAAGGACTACTACCATAAATTGAGTTGATCATTCTTCCTAGTGCAGCCCATTATTACTGATTGATCTGTCTTTTCAAAAGGACCTATTGTCCTTACTTGAGGTCCTGAAGTGATGAAAAACTTACCATACTTACGAATAAGTTGCCCTAGAAACCATTTGCACTTTATTTCTAGAGTGTGTCTATCTTCAAATTCCAGCCACTAAATTATTTTACATCTTTACCCCTTTCTATCATACACCTTCTCTCCCTATAGGCTGAGATTGCTAAACTCATCTCTTAATTTCCTCCCAAATAACCCAAAGACCTTGAGCTTTTTAATCTCTCATCTATAAGGTATCTTCTCCATATCTAAAACCACTGCTGTTGCAGAAGTTGTCCAAACTTACTGGACTTTTTAAAGAACTTGCCTACACATTGTCACTGCTCTTCTCGTAAATGCCATATGCAGAGAAAAAAGCATCTATTTGCTTCAGATTAAAATCTGTTTTCCTCAGTAACCCTCAGTGATGCTCTGGTGAGTTCCAGAAGGTTATAAGTTTGGCTGGAAAAAAAGACAAGTGGCAGAAACAATCAGCGATTACACAAAACTGAGAAACTGTTGTGAAGGAAACATCCGCAAGCTAGCACGTGTGGGCCACTTGGCAGTGGGGAAGTTGTTCCCATGGTAGGAACACAGAGGACAACTGGGCAGTAGAGCAGTCCCACACTAGTAGTTCTCCTGGGGAAAAATGCTTAGATGGGGAAAAGAAAACTGAAGATGTTGGTATGGGGGCAGAAAATAGTTGTAGCCTTGGTGGAAAGTTATGTCCAGGTATCTAAGACCCCACAATTATAAAGCAGAAGCACAAGAACCTGAGCCTATGAAATTATTTTCTTCCAGAAAAATGTACTCCTCCATTCCTGTAAAGCTGATAGGGAACAGGTTGGGCTTTCAAGGAATTGCTTTTCTGGCAGCTAGAGAAATACAAAGGATTATGGGGATAAAATATAAGAAATACACCAACTCAAGAACAGTAAATAGTTCTAACGGCCAAATGTACAGAGCAGTGACTGGAAAGGAGGACAGTAGAAGATGAATACACATACTTCTGTATATCAGTAGACTTCTCACAGGGCGTATGTACTTGTGCACATTTGGAGAGAGCATAAAAACTTGACATGTACAGGATTAAAGAGTCCCTCAAGAAAGTATATTAACTGGGAAACATTCACTTAGCTTCTAAAAATCTAGTGTTTACTGCAGGAGGCAATATTGAAGTGTGCCTTAAGCATGGTCTAAAATGAAATGTTTGAGAGGATTTTATAAAGAAATAGCATTACTAGGGACTTGATGATGGCAAAGTTCTGAATCCCCTTATGGCAGCAAAACCTGGTCCTGAAGTCTTCATTTTGATCACTACTGAGACCCTTTTCTGCTACCCAGGTGTCCTCCACTCGAGGTCCAAGCAAGCCAGGCTTTTACAGCCTTTTTGTCCTGACTGTAGTGCTTTAGGACTGAGGTGCAGCAGGCAATTCAAAAGAAAAGGTCATTTTGTTAATAAATAGCAAGGGGATCCCTTTAAGCAAATTTCCTGTCTGGTTCTGCAATTCACTTAACATTTGTCAAGAGGAGAACACAGCTTTTTCCATATATCCTTTCATCCGCTGTAGCTGCACTGAATCAGCAAAGCTTGGATGTGGCAGACACTTTTTTTTCCACAGCCAGGTCTTCATTTACTCCACATACATAGTGAAAATGAACCACTTGGCTTCCATGGTTTTGCACCTTGTAGTTAGAAAGGATCAGGGAGCTCATTTTAGCATAAATGCATCTTTCAGGTCAGGCAGAGACACACAGAAAGAAGTGAGGGGAAAAGGGAACTTCTGAGGTTGGCATATCTCTTTCTCACTGGCTGTGACTCTGCGCCTTCAGATTCTGGCTGGGATAGTTCAAGTGCATCTACACAGTTCAAAAATCCTTGCATACCTCAAGGACAAACAGGCTCTTCTGCCACATATAGTAAATGGGCATGTTTTTGATCTCTGAATAAATGCATCTGTCTCATTTCACCACTGTTATTTCACTGGTTCACCTCAGTGCCATGATACAGGGACCTTCAGGGACCATTCAGAAATCATTCTGATTTCTTCAAATACACTGTTTGACAAAGCAGAACCACATTTCTCAGTGACCACTTTTTCTCTCCCTTTTCTCGATACACTGAGAGTGAGGAAAAAGGAATCAAATGCTTAAAATACTAACACGAAGTTCACAGTGACCTATATCCATTATTAAAAGAGACCTATATCATAGAAAAAGCAACAGCATTCCAAAGGAAACCAGGAAGAAACAATGCAGAATAAATAGGAATCTTCTCTATGATTCTTGGTTTGATACTTTCTAGTTTAACTGAACGATGTAATTCACTTACTGATTTAACAGAATCACTTTTTAAAGATTTGCATCAAATGAAACTGAGATATGCTGCTTTTTATCCTGTGTTGTTTTGGTGTGGTCCTGGACCTATCATCTTCCCATCCCTAGAAATAGAATAGGATAGAAGCAAAAAATACATCTACTTGACTCTAAAAAAAAATATAAAAGGGTGTGTGTGCGTGAGAAAGATAAGAAAGGATAATAGAAAGAGACATTTACAGATTCTTTGTGACCATAGCTCTTCATTCCAGGAACACCTCTCTTCTTACTCCCACTTTTTTGTGGCCTCAACCAGACTCACTTTTGAAGTTTTGAAAGTAAATGTAACACCTTCCACCAGTAATACATCCAACCAATAGTGCATGACACCTGATAGGAATTTTATTAAGACTGAATGTTAAAGCCTTACTTGTAAAACACAGTCGTAGTTTATCAGAGATTCCCTCAAACTCTCTCCTACTTAAACTGACAACTCTGGCCCATCTCAGCATTTCTCCTTGGTTACTTCTCGTGGCAGAGGGATTTTCACTTCCCTTTGACTACTCAGTTATCTCCTTTTGAATTTCACAAACAGATCTTGACTATTCTTCTCACAGTTCATCTATGCTAACTTCCAGTCTGCAAGTGCTATAAGACCTCAGGGCTTGATGGAAAAGGTTACTGGTTACCAGATGAGAGGTATTACATCCAGAAGTAACAACATGTTAAAAGAAATGAATGAAAGAATAGGTGAATCTCATACTATGAAAATGTCTGTGGGCTTGGGATGTTGCCCCCTGTATACAATGGCAGTTAGTTTTTTCTCTTGATTACAAAACCACGAGAATATTAATTACAGACTAAAAAAGAGATAAACTGTACTCTGAGACGGTACGATGGACTTGCCAAAAAGGAGACTTAGGTGATTTCTCAACAAGGAAACTGTCTGCTTTTATCTGTATAATATGTCCAGGAAACAAGAATTTATCTACAGGTTTTCACTTAAAAAAAAAAAAACAAACCAAAAAAACCCCAAAAAACCCCAACAAACAAAACAAAAAACAACCCACAACCACCAAAACCACAGGTTTTGCATCAACAGTATTCCTGGCCTGCACCTCTGCAGCCTTCTCGTTCAAGCAGCAGAACGACAAACATTTACAAACTCACAAGAGCCCAGATCAAACCCCTGATAGTTGTCAGGGGTGAATTACAGCCGCACTGGGGCAGCCCTGTGCAGAAGGGACACTGGCCCCTCTCTGCTGCTCACCAACCTGCCTGCACTGAACTGGCCACGGACTGCTTCGTACATGTGTTGGACAGGGAAAGCTTGCTCTGACAATATCCACATGTATCAAGTAGCATTAGTTATACCCAGCAAATAGCAGAACCGCTAGCATTTTTTTCCTGAGCATTTCAATGGTTTTAAAATATATTTCGAATTTTTTAATGGTGCCTGTTTCAAGCTGAGGAGAGTACCATATGCCCAAACTGAAGAGTCATAAAAGCAACAACAAAATATTTTTAAGCAGATAGCTTTGACAGATAGATTTCTGTGAACACAAAAGTCCTCATCAGTTTATTGTGTACACTGCCAAATCAGTTTTGTCAAGAAAACATTTTATTTCCTGATGCTACAGATGCATTTTCTTTCACCACAGCACGTATCCTGGGGGTTTTTGTATGCCAGTTTATCAAAAATAATGTGTAGGCTTGCCCTGCTGCAAAGGAGACAAGATGTGGGTACGAAAAGTAAAGCATCTGAATATGAAAGAAAAGGAGGAGAAGTAGAGAAGGTGACGAGGTTCAAACACTTAGAAAATAAAAGAGCACAGGAACAAGGAAATATTTACAAGGCACAGAAAAATATTGTCCTGTTTCTTATGCTGAGTGATGACACTTCTTCTTCCTGAGAAAATAAGACTGACCAACAGTTTGCTCACTTGCTCATGCCAGATAGGTGGGTGCTCAACAGGAGCTGTGTCACTGTCAGGCTCCCAGGAGCAATATCATCAGCCATTATCACCAAAAGTGACTGTTCTCCTGCTTCTCTGACTTATTTTATGTTAAAAGAGTTAAAACGGAGCAACATCTCTTGATCTTCTGAATTCTGAGGATTTCAGAATCTCTTCTCTACCCAAAATCCTGCCGGGTTTTTACTGGGTAGAAGGGGAAGGGCAAGGGCAAGCTGGTCATAGCTGCGTCTTCCTACCTGCCAGACCTGACACTGCTCCATCACCTTGAGGTTAAAAAAACAAGGAAAAGAAATGGGGGAGGTTTTACTACTCTCCATTAAAGTACTGTGTTGTGAATAAAAGAGATCATTCAGAAATTAGTCACCGTAGCAGCCAGAGTGTGAGAAAGAGAGGCACTTGAAAGCTTTGAAAGTCAGTTAAGAGATGAACAGCTGGAGGTCTAGGCACCAACCATTATCCAAGATGGAGACCAAAGTCATCTGGGCAGAGAGCGCTTGCAGATTAGGGACACATACTTTTATGAAAATGCATTAAAATTCTCATTTTAAATATGAGCCCAAACCAAAATTTCAAGTTTCATCACCTCAGAGAAGATAATACAATACCTCAGCCAGCATAACTACATGAGAGCACTACTGGAGCTCTACCTGAGCCCAGCACAAAACAGTCGCTCACCGATGCAAGCTGGCAAGAGAAACCTGATAACATCTATTTAGACAAGTGATCTGTGGCTGTTGCAAGGAACAGGTAAGTTTGAAGCCATATAGAAAAGTCAGCCCTCTGTGTTTTGAGAGAACAAGGGATACTTTAAAGAGCAAATAAGTAGTAATTTACAAACCTTTTCTTTTTTTCCAGGGAGTGAAAATCAGTTCATGCTGTAGTTTGTCAGTGCATAAGTGCTCAATCAGAAAAAATTCTTTGAAAAGATGAAGGATATCACTGCAGCCAAGCGAGAGTGATGTTGGAGTTGTTTTGTAGCAATGGTGCTTATGCTGCAGGCTCCAGGGAGAGGGCAGTTGGCATTAACCCATTGCCAGATGAAATGAAGCCTGGCGAAATACCACCTGAGCAAGGAAAGGGGGCAAGAGAAAGCATCCCACATCTCTGCTAAATCGTACTTGGGAATTGCTGACCTGTCTTTGGAGAGCTTACTGCCTGAGCTCTATGCATGTCCCACCAAATTGAGAGAATAAAGTTACATGGAAAAGAAGAAAAACAAATAGAAGGGGGAAAGCATCAGCAGTGAACAGTGAGGCCAATGTAGTATACTTCTTGCTATATTAAGCATGTTAAAGGCTGAACTCATTGGCCTTCATTGACTTCAATGAGCTTTTCATCAGCCCCTTATTGCAAACATGGTTTAAAATGACAAGGAAATCATACAAGCAATGACATTATGTAATTGTGTTTAGAGATAGGATATGGCTTGTAAATATCATCTACGGCTTTTTGTAAATATCTAATTGAATTAAGAAGCTGAATAAGCTTGGGCTGTATCTATAAATATTCTGCCAGAGAAATTGACAGTGACGATGTGACCGTGGCAACAAGAAAATCAAGGCCATATTAGATGCTATTCACAGGCAGTTTCATACTTGGGATCAAGACGATAAATTACTATAGGTTCACTGATATCCAGAAAATAAGGCTGATTAACAGCAGCTTATGGTGACAAGTATTCATACTCATCACTCGTCATCTCACACTTCTCCCAACATAAGCAGCAGCAAAATTATACCTTTATAGGGGGTGTTACTAAACACAGAGTCCTAAATGCCTTCCTTAGGGCTAGAGCAGGGAACATCTGGCCTTTTTTCTGACATTTTTTGTGCCTTTTTTATTGGCCTTTTACAGAAATGTAGAGTGGCAAAAATGATTCCTCACAGGCAATTCAACAGGGCCTGAAAGCCAGGACTTTGGTTCACATAACTTCACTGAAGTTAACTAAATTACACTGGCAGACATGACAGAAGGATCTGCTGTAATATTTAGTATCGAAAGTGCTTGCAGAAAAGGTATACTGACTTCTCAAAATATATTCTAAAACAATTAATAAATCATAGTACAAACACTACTCCATCTTACAACCATGCATGAGTTATAATATTGTTACCTCTAACTGGTTAATTTGAGAAAGGCAACCTATGAAGCGTACAGGCTGACTCAACACAGATTTTGTTTTACTTTGATTCTGATGGCTTTAATTTTACTAGATAAATTAGTGTACTAATACTAGATTAATACTACTACTAATACTACTAAAGACTAATACTACTAAACCTAGTACACAAGTTTACTAGATAAACTGGTGTACAAATACAAGATAAAGGAAGTCTAATTTCTTACTATCATAGGCATCAGCCCTATCATATTACTGCATTCATATATTTTATAAACTGTGTGTCTGATAATTATGTTTCTTAGACCCACCATTTCTGCTAGGAGGGTGACCCACATACCACTCCTAGGATGATTGCAATTCTCAACCGTCAGTTTATTCCTGATCCATTTATGGACAATTGTTCCAGCCACCCTCTGCCTTAAATTACTTCTCTCATATTTATCCCAATAGAGAATGCTCACACCTCTTCTCAAACTTCCTTTTGCCAGAGCACACATCAAGCGCCTTCAGTCTTTTTGTGGACGATAGGCTCTTCATTTGCCTGATTCATCCTCTCAGCCCTCTTTGCATCTGTTCTGACACATTGGTGGCTCCCAGTCAAATGATGTTCAATGAATGCACCCTGATTTTTCTTCCAGCTGTCATCTCCAGTTCATGCCACCTGAACTAGTAGCAAAAATTCTGCTTGTAAGTCCCTCCACACATGACCCTGTACTTTGCTCTATTAAATTTCATGTAATTTCTCTTACTTCAGTCCTCAAGGTCATCCAGTTGTTCTGGTGTGGTATTTCAGCCTTCCTCTGTATTGACAATATCTCCAACTTTGTGAGATAAACAAGTTTATTTAAAATGCTTCTACATTTTGTACCAAATTTATTAATAGAAGCATTAAGCAAGGCTGATGCTTGAGGAATTCAATAGTAATTGCCCTTCAATCCAACAGTTTCCTTTCCAGATCATCCCACTGTTATTTCTCTTTTAGCCATGACTGATTTCTGTCTCTTCCAGTTTTAATAACTATCCTTGTATCATTGTTTCACATGCTTTACTGAAGTACAGAGAATTAGATTTAAAGAACTTCACGGGTCTAAAGTTTATCAGAGTTAAAACTGGCTTAATTACTGATCATTTATCTTTGGTAAGTCTTTACTGCCTTCACTCACTGGCTTTTAATCTCCAAAAATTATCCTGCTAAGTCCTTCATGCAAGCACAGCCCTTTTTTTGTTTTGTTTTAAGAATGAATGTCTCACCTTCTACATCTATAGTAGTGCTCTTGGAGTCCTCATTTTGCAACTGTTTGGCAGACAGCACTTTCTTTTCTTGTCTTTTCTTTCTTTCCTTTCATTTATTTATTTTATTTAGTGCCTTGCCAGTTCAGTGAGGTCCAGAATGCACTCATTTACAAGTCAAAAATCCCAAAATAGACCTTACAAACAAATCATCATGCAACACAGAGACAGGTAAATGCACTTGCCTTACTGGAACACAGACTCTTTCCTTTCCTGACAAACACAATGCTGCATCAGCTCTGGCTTCCTACATTGCCTCTTCTGGCTTTTTTGCGAGCTTAGAAGAAACAGAAGCAGATAGGAGTTGGAAAAACAGAGAGAGGAGGGTGTTCAACCCTTCACAGTATGATAGACTTGGATACGTAAAAATTATACAAAGCCTAGCTCAGTACTGGATCTAAGCTGGCACAGGCCAGGATTTCCCCAAACTTCCAGATAAGCAACAATGACAGAGATTTAAAAACCAAGCTATTACTGTTCACTTCAGGAAATGGAAGTGCAAATCTGTAACGGACATAACTATAGAGGTGAGCTGCTATGGTTTCCTATGAACTCATATAATTCTACCTGTCTGAAAGACCACTATCCACTTTCCCAGTGGATTTATACATAATGCAATTTAATAGAGCAAAAGGTTCTCTCATTGATTCTTTCAAATCTGACCAATTGTTCTCATGAAGGTGAAAAATAAATATGTTGGGGCATTAATAGAATCAAGCAAAATAATGCATGATTCTCTTAACTAGAGAATATACTCTGTGCCTGCTAACGGTGCTCAATTTATTTGCTGTCAAGGGTATTTCAACATTGTATTTACTATAGCAACCCCTGAAGATGCTCTTCCTGCCAGTGAAAGTTAGCTCTGTGCTTAGAATAATAATAGCTTAATAAAGCTGAAGCAGTATGGGAGACTAATGTCTTAGATAGGTAAGTGCTAAATACAAATTACATGAGCAGAACAGGGGTGAAAAGAAGCCAGTTAATCGCATCCAGCCAGCAGGACATTGCACTGCCAACTAACAAAATGCAAGCTGAAAGACATACATCATCAAAATCACGACAATCCTTCCTTGATATGAACTATGCAACTATTACTGAGGGCTCCTTCTTGCTTTATTACCGAACCCTTGCAGAAAACATCCTTTGCACTAGCTGTTCTCCAGGGCTGACAATATCAGCATTTTTCTGAAAAAAAAAAAAAAAAAAAAAAAAAAAAAAAAAAAAAAAAATCCTTACTCTCCCTACCATCCAGCACAGCTGCATGACAGGAACGTTGCATAGGTCAGCCAAAGACATTTTAATGCAATTTTGTTAGATGTTATAACGACTACAACATGGGTGCTCATCTTAACATGCTTGTGTTATTGATAGAGCCTTTACTAGTTCTTCCAGTTCCAGTGCCACAATGGGGAATACCGACGGGGAAAGACTTAACTGTCACTCATAACAGCTGCTGAAAACAAATGGAAAGCTAAAATGAGTATTCAGAGTTTGACAGGAAATAAGGCTTGACTCCCAAAAGTCATTCACAGTCACTCATACTGACTCCGAGAGGGATAACTCTATTGCACAAGCAACTTATGAACTAGGAAATTCTGCATCCTCTCATGGTTCTGGATCATTCATTGTAGAAATAGTTCATTCGTCTATACCACTTTTCAGGTTTAGGACCAAAGATTATTAATAACGTTGCATTTTAAAAAGGGTATATTATTTCTCCCCAAACCTATTCTCAGTGATACAGCATTTCTGATTTTAATATTAATTTTAAATGTGTTTTAATTGCCTTGAGGTCTTAATGGTTGGATAACTGCTACACAGTCTGCAGCAATTAAGACTCCACCCTCCAAAAAACCCACATAGGCTGGAAACTGGCTTTGCAGGTCCCTACAGGACCATGCCCTGGACTAAAAATCAGTGGGTTACTATGTGCAGGAATAGTCTCAGAGCCTGAATTGCCACTTGCCCATGTGGCTCTGAGGTAACTTTGCTATTAAGACCATTTTGAAGGTAAACCCATTTGTGCTCTAAAACTTTATCCCTGAACACCCTTCACAAGCAGCCTGACCTAATGCTAGGACTCCACACCTGTCCTGGCTGGTTCCATCCAGCCTTTCTGTCCCTAGCTCTATGTCACACGAGCAACTTCAGGAAACATTCTTAGTGAGTCCTTGTACCTCCTGCCTTCAGGTTTCAGCTATTTTGCAGAAGTTTTTCAACAAGCCTCAATTTAAACCCAAGAAATATAGAAAATAGCAATGTCAATAACAATACCATACCTGCAACTGAAATGTAAGACAGCTAGTAGAGCAGAGTCCTGGAATGAATTTGCCATCTCCATCTGTCTGCATTGCTGGTCTTGTACAAGGAGCAGCATCGTTGACAAGGGAGGGTGCCTAGGTGCTCTGTGTTTCTACAACATGAGGCAGAAGGTAAACCTGACACATAACTAGTTTATGTAATTCCAGTGGTAATTGCACAGCAAGTCTAATTACTGCAAGGTTATTCTAATTAATCTAATGATTTTACATCTGATTATGACATGAATGATCAATGACGTGCTGCATAGTAAAGAAAGAGAAATGAGGCAGGAAGGAAAGGGATACTGACATCTGACATCACTATCAGATTGCCACTGGCCGCAAGACTTGCTGGCCAAGGGTATTGGCAATATTCCCTCTCATCATCCTAGTCACATTCTTGATCTGGTGAGATGGGAACTAGATTAGGAAACCAATCTGAAAATTGTCCCGGGGGCCGGGGGGGCCATGGAAATTAAACCAGATGAGGCTGAGGAATCACCAACAACAAGCAGAAAGAGGAAGAAAATGCTTCAGCTGCAACTACCCTGCAAGGTATGTTCCTGTGGCTGTATCCTCAAAGAGATCCAGCGCAGGGAAAAGTGAGGAACTCATCTGAATGTCTCAGCATGATTGGGCCAGAGCTGCCAGGGAAATTAAAAAACCTGTAATGAAATCATTTGCACATTTTTTCTTCTTCACAGGAAAGGAGCACATCAAAGTTTGTAAATTGAAGAGAAGAAAAAGACCAGTATGAAAATCACGAGGCACGAGTTTATCACACAGAGGTCTGGAGAGTCAGATGTAGCTTCTAAAGCATTAATGAATTTGCCCTTTCTTCTTCACCTCTCTTACATCCACTTTTACCTCCTATTCTCACATTTCAGATGCAACTTTGAGATTCCTTTCAGCACAACAGAAACAAAAGACTGAAGTTGTGTCCCAGACAGCAGAGATAGGAAACGTATGTTCCGCTCAAGGGCATTAAAATGGATATTGGTGGGTGTCACGTTTCTTGTTTTTATAGTCATTATCATGCATTTATAGCATGATATGTGTTTCAGGTAGAAGAGTTTAATTCATGTCCATTCACTTTATATTTTCAACCTTTATTTCATCCATTTATTCTTCTTTAAATTTCAGTTTCCTCCCCCTCCTGAATTATTTTTTATGCTAATATACTTGCACCATCTCCTAGATTATTCTGCAGTAGCTCACAGGTTTTGTTACTGCTTCCATTTTAGTATGTTTCTTCTTAGGAATTCTGGTAGGTTTTTTTTAAGCATTTAACAGATCTTTTCCACTCCAAACATACAAATTTCAGGTTGATATCATGTGCTTGCTTAAGGTAAGTCATAATTGCTGTTACCCCTGCAGCTATTGGTAAGTTTAGGTCAGTGATGAGACTATGACCTTTGGAAAAAGCCCAATGCAAAATCAGCCTACATGGGAACAAGAGCAGCTGTGTTTGTCATGTATTGCTTCTAAGAACACTAAACAAATATCTCCCAGAGTAATATGACCTGTGGTAACATAGATTTTCTTCCTAACCATCAAGGATAAATATTTATGTGAACGCTTTTTCAGTTCCATAGAAAGTAACAAGTGTTCTTCAACTGTTTACTTGCAGTCCTGAAAGAGCTTTAATCAATAAAGATCTGAGCTCCTCCAACACCATGTTATTTCTGATGCAAAACCAGGCAATGGTGCCTTTGATATAAAGCATCGTGGTGGGTTGTTTTTCTTCCTTTGTCCATATTCTGCCCGTTGATTTTTACGTTCAGGTTATCTTAGCCATTTCACCCAGTTTCAGTAGCGTCAGCCATGATTTACATCTTTGAGGACTCAGCATTGTCCAGCCTGTTTACTGATAAACCCACAAACATATATATATATAATAAGTTCTCTATATATCTCCATATGCTTAGATTTACCAAACGTGTATGTCTGGATGCTGGATTACATACTGAATTGTTCTTATCAGAATTTCCATGTATTATGCTTCGTCCATACCATACCATTCTGATAACAGAATACACACATAGTCCTTTAACCAGGACAAGGGGAAAAAAAGCTGTTTTCCTCTGTGTTGTTTCAAACAGGTCCTAGTTTTAGCATTCCTAAACATCAGGTCCTCCTACTGAGAGGAAACAGAAGATGAGCTGGGAGGGAAACTACAGGAAGTGTATGAAAGGACAAGGATAGCACGCTAACATTCACTGGGATGGAAACACGCTTGCTCATACGGAGTCTGGATCTAGTCTGCACCCCAGAGGTGGTTACATTTCTGTAACGGTGAAAAGGTCTATACTGTGTTTTATTCATGGAGAACATAGACATAGCAACTTTCATCCTAATTTAAAATATTAATAGTTCATAAGTGAGATAATTGCAAAAGGAATATTGGACTTATTCTTTTTCCTCTCTTTGTTCAATTATTGTCATTTTTTCCCAGAAAGGAGCTAGACAGAGAGCTTTTTTTTACCAAAGCAACTTCTTATTGAGCAGAGAAGTTCTAAAGAATCCCACCGCTTCAAAAAGAAACTTGCAAGCCAGCATCTATTTATTTGAGCGAAAAAAATTCCTCAGAAAACTGTTCCTGTTTGATTAAAGGTTATAAGAGGCCCTCTATCACCTGGGTATAATAAGGAACAGAGAAGCCTTCAAATGTACTTTAAAATAACACTATTTAATTTACCCTTCCCAGAAGAAGGAGAAGAGGAGAAGGAAAACCCATGTAGACTAAAAAGAAAACGGCAAGTTACAAGTTTTTTAACTAAGTATCAAATAACCAATTGTTAGGCAGGAATTTATTATAGCTGACCTGTATTCATTAAGCGCAATACAGTAGCCTTATCAGATCTCCTGTCTCTACCACACACACGCCAGCAGTAAGTAGTCTATAAGCGCTAGCCCCCTTCTTCACATTCAACTCTTTCTCCTTAGATTTATTTTCACTGCCTTCCTCATCTCCTGTCGCGTTTGAGCTTGACATGCAACTCCTGTTTTATCAAGGAATAGTAAGGACTTGTCTACAGAAGTCTGTCAATTCCAAAACTACTGATCCATCGTAAAAATAAGCATCAAAAATAAGTCAGATGGAATTAGAGGCAGGGGCAGATCAAGAGGGCGCTAGATCTACGTGGATCAGAAGCAGAATCCTTCAGCTCACAGGTAGTTTTGCAGCTTGGGGTTTTCATTTACTAAGGTATCTTTCACCATTCAGAAGTTAATTCAGAGCCCAACTCCTCCATCGAGCAAAGACTTAGACCACTTAATGCGTTTCGATCATTTTTCAATCTGCCACTGTCACCAATATATGTCACAACTTGAGTTCAAAAGTTCTTTTAGCAAGCATGAAAGAAAATATAAATGGCCGATTCAAGCACACAGGTGTAGTTTGTCTGCAAACAGACTTTTGTAATGTTAAAGGAAACAAGAGCTTTTGCTGCTCCCTCATTACACTCAGAAATGTGGTTTATGTCCAAAATATTGCTCTAGAACAGAGGAAGAAAAACTTACTTGCCTAAAACTATGAGTCTCCAACTCATCAACAAACTAGAAATGCAAACAGGGACCTCAGTTTTCCTGTTAAACCCAAGACCAGATTTTGACAAATAAGCGATATTCAAATACGCACACAGATACAAGGACAACTGCAAAGCTGATCTGCATGCAACCAGAGTAAAAAGAGCCTCAGTATTCCTTTTCCACACATTATCATATTTCCTTTGTGCAGCTGGTTTACAAAGAAGGTCTTCTGAGTGAAAGTTATCCAAATTCAGTTCCTAGAACGCTGTTCATTGAATAGGAGCCTGTTTCTCTCCAAAGAGCTCTGAGACGTGAACATATATTTAACAAAACATAGTTCAGAGGGGAGAATGCAGTAGTTGCTTGGAACTGTATATAATCCAAGTCTGAGATTTTGAAACTTCTACTTGATATCATCACATTAATGACTTTAAAATGTCAGTCCAAGTAATTCCTTACATTTGAGGAAAATAACATGTTTCATATGAAGGCACAAACACCAAAGCTGATTTTATTTCGGCTGCTTTCCAAAAAGAAAGCCTTTTCAATTGGTCTCTTCCAAGACCTTCATGGCACTTAATGTAAATTCTGTGCCTGGCAGTCAAAGGGCAGCACTCAGAGCCTCAAGGAGCCCAGCAGCAGCAGGAATTGAGGAAATGTTGTCAATGCTGAGATCAAAAGCAAAGTGCTCTAGAGATGGGAAAACAATAATTTTTGCAACCTATGTCTCTTGTTGCAGTTTACAGTATTGGAAGAGGGAAGGCTGGAACTGCTACTTATTCCAAGCACCAGACTTTTATTGGATGCTTAAACTAACAGTGAAAAGCACTAAACATTGGTGGAACAGCCCACCAGATTGAATAGAGTATAATTACTCCATGATATACTCAGTCTTACATGGTATATGCATCCATACACAATGTGCCTAAACCAGTAAGCCTGTGCTGAGGTGAACTCATAAAATACAGTTACTACCAAAATAAAGACTATACTATTTGCTTTACAGCAAATGATTCACACCAGAAGAAAAAGAAAAAAAAAAAACAACAACAACAAAAAAACCCCCAAAAACCCCACAAAAGGATAAAATAAAATAAAGTAACAAAACCTCGTTTTTGTAGTGAAATGGCATTTCAAAAAGTACCAACAAGCTAGGGGGAGGGGGGAGAGAAGGGCAGGAAATTAATTTCAGAAACTCAAAATTAATACAGTGAGGGGGAAAAGGGATATTTAAAATCATAATTTTAACTCCTTCCTTGCAGTTTATTGAGCTACAGATCATGATTTTCAAACTTTGCAATGATACAGAGTAACCTAGAGTTCTCCAGTATATTTTTCTGTTCTATGTAAACTATCAATGGTTCAAAACCCCTACAAATATCTCTCTCTCTCCTAATGTCTGCCATGCTCCTGACCTTTCTAACCCCTTGTGCCAAAACTTTCTTATGGCTGTATATACGTCAAATAAACACGTGACTTCTTTATGCAATCAGACAAGCTCTAAAGGTGAATACAGCAAGAACAAGTAAAGTTCAGATATTATCTTTTGGGGAGTTTTCAACATTACATCACAGTAGGTAACATTTGGAGAGGAAATTCTGAGTTTCAAATTCTGAAGAACTGTCAGTTGACAGAGGTAAACTCAAATGTTTTGTTTTAAGGCACAAAGCTACAGAAATATTGTTTGAAAGTAACCTCTGGAGTCCAGCCTTCCACTTCAAATGGGACTGTCCTGAAAACCTCCATGAATGGATATAACGCAACTTTTCTTGATGAACTGTCCAAATACTGCAGAAAGTCTCCAGGATACAAAACTGGAATTTTTCAAAGTTTCTCATCATCTCACGGAAGTTTCTTTTCAGAGTTCAATGCCCCAATCTTGTCAGTTCAGACTCTCTGAAGCTGACCCAAGGTAAAATTTAATTTTGACGTCCTTAAGCAAAAAAAACCCTTTAGTTTCCCCAAATAAAAACGTCCACATTTCCATGAATAAAACCTCCCATAACAACTCTCTTCACAACAAAGCATTCACAAACCATCTGCAGACTCATATTCAGATGACCCATTTGACCAACAATAGCAACTGACATTCACGTTTGGCAAGTGTCTATTCTATTTGTAGAAATTTTTTGAGAAAGATGATCAAAATTGAATGAACTACATAGACATTCAAACTAGAAGTGGGTTAGTAATTTACACATATATATGAAAATTATTTACCCACTTGTAATCTGTAACATCACTCCTATTTCCTATTTAAAATGAACAAAGGTCTCATTGGTTTGAATTAATATTGGTTTCTACAGCCATAAACTGGAGCCTGCACTGAAACTGCACTAACAGCATCATATTATTTCCTGATGACAATGATGCCAAAGAAAATCTCTGCTAGCTGATACCTCACCCTCATATGCTCATAGTTGTAGCTCTTAAAAAAGCTGTCATCGTCCAGCCTAGGAGCAACGAGCAACCTATAGTAGAGACATCAGCTAAGAACAAGCACAAAAGCGGATGTTGAGGAATACAAAACATACACTCCGTACTTACGAAAAGACAAGGCTTCTAAGGAAGTAAAGGATGTAAAATCAGAGTTGCACATGCAGCTAATCATTTGGAAGAACTTCTAATTATACAAAAAATAAAAATAGAACAACAGAAAGATAGTAGAGAGAAACCTGAGGGGCCCTCAGGTTTATGTTTTCAAATAGGAAACACATGCTATTATGAAACAGCAAACTCGTCACTGTGTTATTCCATCTCTCTGACGATGTAAACATCAGTAAGACCAGAACAGTAGTTGGGGGAATCGCACACCCTCAATTTTCTCCTTTCTGCTGGATGACTGCGTAACACTCTGTTCCCAGCTACTAAATTATTTAGATCATCTGCAAACACCTGGAAACATATTTCTTGCTTCAGTTCAATCACTTGCATTTTATCCTCTCTCTTTAATTTACTGGCAGAGGAAATAATAAAAGCTGTCATTCTAAATGACTCCTTCAAATCATTTGAAATGACTTCAGTAATGTGTTACCTCAAAGCTATTTTTTTAAATAATCATTTCTCTCTATCCTGTACATTACGGCATATAACAAAAAACTGTGAAACTAGAAGCGTGTTTAGAGGCTGCACTTCCTAAATAGTTAATGGCATTTTGTTATGGTTAATGGAGGAAAACTCAGGGGAACCATAATGGCCAATGTATCTGTGGTATGCCTTTGTGAACTGGCATATATACTGCAGGAAAAAATTATGATAACGCTACTCTATTTAAAGGGGAAATTGTCTCTAGAGCACAGCAGTCCCTAATGGAGAAAAAAAGAGATATCAGAGGACCCTCAGCGAAACATCAGCTCTGGGCTGAGAGCCTTCTCTCCAGATCCATGAGCCTTTCCTCTCCAAGCTTAAAATACTAAACTAGACACAGCTAAAGAACATGCAAGAGACAGGCTGTCCACGGAATGGGCTAAAGAGACATGTCCCAGCTCTCAGGCTGTGTGTTCTGGAGTAAATACCCACCAATAGCCTACACAGACCAGAAGTGAGGAGTCCTGAGGCAACTGATGCTCATTTGCCTTGATGAGCTTGGCACTGGGTTTTGGGGAGAGGCCTTTCCTGCCCTGGTCTGTTAGTGCTTCCTGCCTGGGGCTGCATTCCCACAGCTCTGCCAGCCAGGTGAGAATCCCTGCATTCACTTTGGACACACTCAGCTCTTTCTGAAAGGCCCAAGAGGTTGTGCTAGCACAGATAATTCTGCTGAAGTGGGACAGGGCTCCTTCCAGCCTGTGCCTGGCTCCCTCCACCAGCATCATGGTGGGAATGGTGAACCAGCAACAACTGCCAGCTGATGGGCAAGAAGCAGAGAGGCTTATGTTTCAGACAGTACAGCCAAAATCAGTAAAGGACGTCCACCCACTGCATGCAATTTCTCTGAACCACGTGTCAGCCACCTTTGACAACAGTTGCATGTTTTCAAAAGTGTCTTTAATCAGCAAGCCTCTGTGCTACTACTTGTTGTGGAGCACCATCTAAATTTCAGTCCTAGGTCGGCTACTGCTTTGGGTGTTGGAAAGACAGGGAAACCTGATTCAGCTCACTGGATAGTGCTGAGGGTGAACATTTGCTAAGTATGGCAGCAAATGAAGAGTTTATATATTCGTTAGCAACACAATGCTTCTTGTCTGTACACCCCTCTCTGTCATCTGCCAAAACGCAGTATGTCCACCATGGCCATCTGTACACATAGAGAGTGAGGAGGGGGGACAAAGCCAAGAGCGCATCCGTGCTAGGAGAGACGGAAACACTTGATGCCAAGATGCCTTGTCCTGTTCTTCAGTCACATCAGCACACACGAAGCTTTGGTACTGTAGTTTCTTGTTTGACAGCTTTCAAGCTCCTTTCTGAGACTGCTGAGAAGCATCCCTGTGAAAAGCACGGAGTTTCAGCCCAGATCGCATTGAGAGGAAGATAAAAAGACATCTCTGGCCAGAACTGTCAAAACACTGGCCCCGTTTGTCAAACCTGTCAGGCTAACATAACATTTCAAAATCTGTATAATCTGACCCACATACGGAAACAGCCTGAATTCAGAGTTATCTATCACCTATAAACCATAACAAAGTTAGTGAGAGATAAGGAGGTGAACAGATGACGGCTAAATACTTGGAAGCTTGAATACCTACTTAAAAGCCTGAATTTAAAGCATTTTAAGTATTTTTGAAAATGCTTCTTTATATTGATATAGTAACAAACAGCGCTCCAAATTCTTTCGACTTTCAACAAACAGCTTAAAACCACTGCACCGCCTCCAAAGCCTCTCTGTTCTCACCCTGATGTAGTAACATGGATCTCAGGCAGAAGCAGACAGCATTGCTCGTCTAAGCTCACAATAGAAGCTTATACTGTGGCAGAAAACCGCAATGAATTCTCATTATTACACAGATTACAGCAGGTTTTGGACCAAATCAACATCTCTCCATCCAGCCCTCTATTGCTTTCCCCTTATTCCCATGCCATGCACTCCCACTGCTTTACCTTGAGCCAGCTCTGGCACAGGTCTCATCACACAGGGCGTCAATTCCATTTACTAAAACAGCAGAAAATTACCTTGGCGAAGAGTAAAACCTTTAGTTAGGTTAGCGAGGCAAATCGGTTCTCCGTGCAAACAGGTAAGTGCCAGAGCCAAGGAAGAGGGAGAGGGATCTTTCCCTCTGGTGTCAGCAAGCTGTGACCAGCTCAGCTGTCTCCTGGATCCACATCCCGAGCCTCGCTGCAGGCACCGTAAGAACAAATAGCCCACCTTGCCTCTGAAGATACCAGTGCTGACAAGGAAGACATGAGAGGGATTAGGAAAAACAACATTTACAGGAAAGCAGTTTGCCTGGTATCGCACAACCATTCGATGATAGAGCTGTCTACCAAGAACCCTCACACAACACTGCCTGAACAAAGCTATTAGCCTTGGCCTCAAACTTTTTTTTCTTTTTTTTTTTTTGAGAATATTATTTTTGCTGTACTCGGCCATCTTTTCTGTTTAAAATAGCTTCTTTTTGATCAGCTGGAGTGTGGTCAAAATATGTTGGCTACATCATAAATCACACATCCCAACCTGCCAAAGGGTCAGTGTGAGAAAACACATGCAATGAAAGCTTCACGTGAAATGCGGAAAAGTCTTGGAGAAACATAAAGGCATTTCCTTTGATGTGGAAACCTTGCCACCTTATTTTTAAATTCACAGTAGAAATAGTTTCCAGCAATCAAAATGAGGGAGACTGCAAAATGAGGGAGACTGGATCTGTGTGGAACAGAAGTAAATCTGTCCCTGAGAAACGAATGTGATATTCTTCAAACTGGAGAAAATTTCAAAGACGTGCCTGAAACCCCCACATTAAATTGATTTCAATGAATATTTGCAACTACTTCTCCTGTGAAAAAGCTGCAGAGAATTCAACAGCTAAACTTTATGTTTTCCAATAGCTAAACTTTTGGAACTGTTCAATAATTTTCTGACTATGAGAGAATGAACTAAGCGTATTCCTGGCCCACCTAGGGAAAAAAATATTATAAGGCTTAAACTTTATAAATCTGTAGCACTTGTGAAAAGAATTATTTTGCCTTTGGGGTACTAATGAAAGGCTAGGTTTACCAGCATTCAAAATAGCATTAGACATTTATATGGCTAATGAGAGCATTCATGGTTACGTAAGAAGGGATAAATAAAATTAAGGCTATAAGCCTTCGTCCTTCAGGGCTAGAGAAAAAAAAAAAAATTCTTTGGTGGCAAACTATTCTATGAAGACCTGAGGTAAAATCTTGACCTTGTTAAAGTTACTTAGAATTCTTCCAAAGTAGCTATGATTTTACCCCAACCTTGCTTAATTATGCAGCTTCCCCTGACTTCATTAGGCTATTCATCATCTGCAGAGCTGCTTATTCTTTCTCACAGCACCTGAAAATAACCAGTATAGCTACAGATAAGCAGCTAGATAGACTTCAGGTATAAACTGAAATGACAATTACTATATTCCTTTTATGTTTATTTTAGAGAATTGAAATTAAATATTAGATCTGATTAGGAACTGACAGGCTGTTAGTTTGGCTGGCTCTAGGGCTGTTAAATTCCTGGGTACGAGGTGAGAGCACAGTACAGTACGTTCCCTATCGTACTGCATCATCCTGCTCCCGGGGAGCAGCAATAGGTAGGTGTTCATTTATTCATGGAGAAACTCTGCTCCAGTTCCACCCTGAATTCCTTTGCATTACCATCAGAGTAGGATCCCTGAAAGTCCCCAGTGTTGCCTGATATGTGTTGTTAGCCCTGACTGGCATCTTGCAAGTACAGTTCTCCCAACTGCACTGCCTTTGCCATCTGTCAGCTGTTCCCAAGGGAGCAGACAAGTACAAAAGCCTGCTACCTCCTCCTCTGTTTGCCTTTGGTTTTCTACCTTCTTGTCCCTCTTACAGACATACACACATCTCCCTGTCATTTCTCCCCCAGCGACTCTGCCTCCAGCCAGCTGCTTTACTTCCTCTACCGACGTGGCAGACGCCCAGTAAAAAGACAGAGCTTACGCAGGGTGGATATCTCATAAAAGCCTCTCTGTTTCAGCTGTTAGTTCTGCGGGGTAGACCCATGCAGGTCCTTCGTAGCAGAAATGCAGAGCCCAATGCCGAAGTGTCCCTGTTTCTCTTGGTACTGCATCCAGTCGTTTATAATGTGACATCTCCAGCAGCCTACATAATTCATCGTGATTATTCACTGCTTTGTGATAGGATTTAGGATTACTCTTTTGATGTATGTCAGTATGAGCCAGGCTTACTTTACTCCTCTCATGCCGTGAAGCATGACTCCAATGGGGTATTTAAACAGAGGGAGGTGTTGCTCTCCTGGTGCTGCTGGTGACAGCATCACCTCTATTTAGCCATGCACCCTTTGATGCCTAGTGCACGCAGTATTCTCCCTAATAAAGCACTTACTAAGATAATCAAATACTAGAGAACTAAAATGATGCATTAAATTAAAAACATTATTTTCTTCCCTCACATGCTTAAACCCTCAGTTCCTCCCATAGGGGTAGAAAGAGAAAGAAATCCAGTTGACAGGTAAGACATTTAACACAGAGCAAGTGTTAAGATGGGAAATTGTGCACCTGCTGCTTAGGTGTAAGAGAAAGACAAGTTGTGAAACTTGAGAGCAGGGTGAAATACTTAAAAACCCCACAGAACACGAGTCCTGACACTGGTCAGTCTTTTACAGACTACCATCTTCCAATAATCTTGCACAAATTGTTAAAGGGTAGTTCTCAAAAGCTGTTAAAGAAACAGGCGTCCATTACCCTTGATTTTCAAAGTAATTTCAGTATAAAATCCCCTCCAGCTCCTTTGAAAAAATCTGTGATCAGTGTTAGTGAGCCATATTTTCTGATCAGCTTTTTACCCAGCTCCCTAAAGACCTTCAGTATCTGTGGATGAGCATTGTACAGCGCTGCTTTTAGCATCCAAGCATGACCATTAACAAAGAAAAACCCCTACAATAAACAAGTTAAATCAACTTCATTTTTGCAGAAAGTTGAATGAAACCATTTGTTTCCTTTCAGGATGTTCAGCTTGAGACTCAGATCTTTTAATGAACAAGCTGGCCTTTGTATTTCCCGATGCCTTTGCACATTGAAGCTATCCTGTACGCATATTACTAAATACTCTTCAGACATTCACAATAGGAGATTAACGTATATATCGATTGTGACTGGCTTTAGAAGTGATATCAGAGAGCTGATAGCTCCTCCCTCTGGGCTGAGTAAGTTTAGGGTGAAGTGACCTGCTGGCCAGTCAGAGAGATACCATCACCATTGGCCAAGACAGATCCAACCACAATATCACACCAGCTTTATGGACAGAATATAAATAACTTATTGAATGGGGAAGATAACTGCTCTCGCTAACTCATTAATAAGGTCACACTCCTCTCATTTCTAGCAGTATGAAGCAGTTTTTGTTCTTTCAACTCTATTGTACAGGAACTAGAAAAACAAAAAATCGGTGCAAGAAACTTTTTCCCAAAATAACACAGGATCGGCACTGTAGGAAACAAATCTTTTTGTGGAACTCTTGCAGGCAGAGAAGTTTAAAGACCTTTATCATTATTCCCTATGGCTTAGGATGGATATGAGCTTATGTAGTTAAACCACCTTTCTGTTTCAAACGTCCTATTTCTCATACTCATGAGATGTGAGACCTCTGCCCACTTATGCCAGGAAACAAGGCTCTCAGCCAAAGCTCATCTGCACCGTCACACAGCTTTTACAGAAATGGATATCAAATATAAATAATCTTGCTGTAACAAAATAATCTTGCTGTAACAGCTGGGTGGCAAGTTCCCAAGAGCGTGTGGTGAATTACAGCTCTGCTCCTCCTTCTTGGATGGCCCTAATTTCTTTGCAATTCTTCCAGTTGTTTAAAAGGACCTCCCTTGGATGGAATTAAACATGCTTCTTTTTCACTTCAGACAGGGAAACATTTCAGTTCTTCACCTTGTTTTGTACATAGTGGACAAATTTCTAAAGACATAGCAGTGACCTACTGCTGGCCTGTGCCTTCACTTCAAATTAGGTTTAACAAAAGGAAAGAAAAGACTAACAACCTCACGTATGTTTCTACTGTCTTATTGTCAGAAAGTATAGTGTCTTCTTTGACCCTTCTGGAGCTCCTGCACTTTTATCTCCACTCACTTCATCTTCCTGTGCCACCTGGGGCAAGGAAAGAAACCAGAAAGGCAATAATAAGAGAGACTGATGTTCCCCCACCTCTCTCTTTTTTAATATCAATAGGAATAAGATTGATTCCTACAAGTAGGTAGAAAACTATGACTTGGATTAATACCTGTGAACTTTAGCTGTTCGAATGTTAACTACACTGAGAAACAAATATGAAGCCAATCCATCTCTTGTTTTCCCTCTGGTTGCTTGTTTGGAGCTGAAAGGCCCAACAAAAACCTCAGTCAATCACTGAGTAGGATCTTTATTTTGGCTGATTAAAGCATTGATGAGGTTTAACTAAGAGCAATCAGAACTCGCCCTCTTTCTTTTCCACCTGTCTCCGATTCAAGACACTTCTGTCCTCTCCTCTTCCCCCTTTCTTACCAATTATCCCATGAAAAATAAACCCTTTTCCTGAATACTCGCAATTGATATGGAGGGATTTCACAATGTGTCCTCTCCTTCTGTGCCATTGTGGAGTACCAGCCCCATCTGGGGACAACAGAGTGATGCGCCGTGTCCCCATGAGCTGCATATCTGAAAACAACCTCACTGATTTGTGTCTCTGAGCAAACCAGCTAGCTCTATACAAGCAGGGTGGTACCTGCAGAGGCTACGTGCCTGGCAAAACTCTTTAGGTCGTGTTACTTGTTGGATGTTATTTAGATGTTTGCTGTCACTGTGTGCCGTGCACAACACGGGAGCTATCACAGGTAAGGAAGGATCACAAAAGCTGAAACTCAAACAGTTGAAAATCCTGGTATCACAGCTATCTGTCTTTTCATCATCTCTGTGTATCTTTTTCAGAAAAAAAGATAAGATTTAGTTCCTGTGTGGAACCAGTTTGCTCTTAAGTGAAGAGAATCAGAGACAGAAAATCAAGAGGGTACCGTCTAAAACCTAAAATATATCAGTCCAATGGCTTATTATTGTCATTTTACCTAAATACATATTAGGATTATTAAAAATGTGTACGGAATATTTGGTTACCTACAAAGACACTGTCATATAAAGACATACAATGACACACGACTCCAGAAAATTTCCTTTGCAGACAAATAACACATCAACGACATTTGATGACACCCAAGACAAGAGGAAGTAAGGCTGAAATTGTTTATCCTCACCAAAGACTTCCTATATGTGAACAGAAGAATCCAACTGACTACTGTTCAAAGAAAATGTGTCATTTTGCTGAGCAGGAAAATTTGTTTTGGGTTGCTAGAGTCAATTCAGCTGAAGACTAAGTCAGACATTAGCCAGTTCAACAATCAATTAATTTTTAATTAATTAAAATCTTGAGCAAATTCATTGTTAACTGACATGTTATATAACTTGCGGATTGTTTAGACAGCTCAAATAGGCTTTATTAACGTGGCATGAATAAGTATTTTTAATTCTTTTTTTTAATTTTATAGAAAGTCTAAAGAAATACAAGATTGAGTCTTATGAAAGTCCTGTTGTCTAGCTTCTCTTGAAATTATAGAGCACAATGTTCTTGGTTATATTTGCTTTCAGATTTTCCTTAGCAATGGGCATTTTAAGACACCTAGGTATGGGGGGGCAGGGGGGAACAACCATGTATCGGAACAAACTACCTTGGGAATCATGCTTATATATGGGAGAACCCAAACAGACTAACATTCCTATATTAACTTCTTTTTTCTTCAGCTTGGCAGTACCATAATCTAATTTTTTTATTTTATTTATATCACGTTTTTGAGGAATTTTAGTTAGAATCTGGGCATAACTAGTCAATGCAAACATGGCTTCTTTTGGGTCTAGTGGTGGGATTTCCAGCTAAGGGGGGGACCCTTCCATTCCTCTTGAAGTGGAATGAATTTTCTTGCTGTTTGTAAAGTGATCTTCTGCAGACAGCCACATCCCAAACCAGCAAAGCACGTTTGAACTTGCAGCCTCTGATCTGAATGGGACTTGACATCTGCTTACATCCAAGTGCAAGACTGAATGTCTTCAGTGGTTATAAGCACAAGCTTTACATTAAGCACACTGGCAGAAGCACCCACCTGAATTGAAGCCTGTCTATATTAACAATTTCCTCAATATTTGAATTTCTGCCACTTCTATCCCCAAGGACTTTTTTCATACTTAAAATATGATCTGAAATGGGGATCTTCATTAATATGTATACCATGTGCAGCTTCTCCTCAACAGTTGCTTACAAATTAGATGTAGCAGGAACTATCTCTGACCTTCAGTTAATTATTTTATACCACTACTGAATTTCAAGAACTGCAGGGGGTATCTTTTAGAAAATACCTACTGAATATTTGAGGAACTGCAAATGACACAAGGTCATCCATTTAATAAGATAGTATTAGCATCCTGTTCTGAGGACCCAAAAGTAATCCTCCACCCAGCACCATTGGTCAGAGGGCAGCAGCAAATGACTCACAGGAAAGGAGGATAATTTTTCATTTTTTCAGAAAGTTCTGTGACACAAACTTTAACAGGTGATTAAGGATTTCATTCACAGGAATCCTGACTTAAATCCTGTTGCCTTTCTCTCTGGATCAACAGAGCAGAGAGAGTTCAGTCAGGTGAGAACTCTTCTGAGCACAGTAACTGTAGAAATTGTTGTATTCATTGGCACTCCTTACCTGGACTCCTGCTCCTGAATGCAGTTTGCCTTGTTTGGTCATTCCCACACATGCAAATTGTCAGAGTAGTACTTATCTGAGAAGCAATTTCCTTAAGTACTAGTATATGGTCAACCACCTTAGAGTACACACAGACATTACAGCCTTGTTGTTCCCTTGAGGGAGCTCAGTCAACTAATTAAAAATGTTATGGTAATCTTAGCAGCGGTAACGATAATTGGAGTACATTAGTTTACTCCATTGACTTTTATTTGATTGCCTATATATTTGTAATTTGCCTTTTAAAAACTAGTCTATAATTATTACTTGCTCTTATTCACTCCTCATAGTGCATGAATATGAAAAAAAGAAAAAAAAAAAAAAGAGTTATGCAATGTCACAGTCCCTCCAAGATGGGTATGTAGAGAAGTGGGACTGGCCAGGAAAATGGACAAGTGTTTAGGAACAAGTACACCCTTGTCATGTACCGCACACTGCACAAAAGAAGAACCATACAGCACTCTCACCTAATTCTCTAACAAAAAAGGGTGGAAGTTACAGTATTAAATAGAACTCATAAGGGCAAATTGCTCTTTGCAAGATGTGGGACTGAAGGTGATGTCTCTCAGAGTATGCTAGCTCACACCAGTATTTTTGTCAGAGAGAAACATGTGCAAACAGATCCAACCTCCCATCCTCTCAAGCACTTTCCCCTGCTCTTTGTTAGCTGACCTACTGTTCTATCAACAGTTTGTCATCCTGCAAAGCCTTAACATGTCTTCTCCACCAACACCAGAGCACCTCCTGGTTCATTGCACTCTAGGTGAGAGGAGAACTGCACCTGCAGCTTTGCAACGAACAATTGGAATAACTGTTTTGGCAACAGAGAATCATGTCCGGCAGGGGTAGTGGGGTTAAAACAAAAAAAAAAAAAAAAACCAAAAAAAACCAAAACAAAAACCCAAAAAAACCAAAACAAAACAAAAAAGGTAATAATTTTTAAGGAGAACTTTTCCGATTTTTCACTGCATGAAGCTACCTCAACGGCATACAGCAGCTTCTTACAACAGCTTCAGAATAGCTTCATTTTGGCTTGTTCAAATCTTGTTTCGCCTTGCCTGTGCTTGTTAAACACCAGCACCAAGAGACAGAAAAACAGTACCAATGTCTACAACGCCCAAAAACCTATCAAGAATCCAGAAGCTGCGTCCAGCTTTTAATAACAGCACTGAAGACGCTGCTGTTTTCATGACTGCAGCCCAGCTGAGCAAGCAAGAGACATGTCCAGACTTATTAGGCTGCGGACCAGCCCTCTAGGACATAGACGCGACCTGCTGATTGAAACCACCAAGCCTGAAAGCTTGCCACTGCTCTGCCTTGCTCTCGCAGGCAAATACAAACCAACCTTCTACGCATCCAGCCTTACTTCTGAGGCACTGTAAAACAGAAAGTATATTCAATCACACACATTAAGCACAAAGTGACAGAAGATTAATGAATAGAAAGGAAACAAACGCAGGGAAGGCATTTTGGGAGAAAACACTGACGCTGAGACTGTCAAAACTGAATAATAGATTTGATTGCTTAATGTCTACTAAAATAAATCCTTGTGGTAGTCTTGAAAGCCTCAAATCACTTTCAAGCTCTGATTCAAAGTGCAGTGAAATCAATAGGAAGATATCTAGTGCCTAAAAAAGTTAACAAATCAGAGCATGCAGAAGATATAAAAATTTGATTTTGCCCAAGGCTGGGCACATTTTTTACTTCACTTTTGCTCACCAGTAATAATATATGCTTTGGTATGCAGGGAACCAAAACACTCATGTATAGCTTTACAGATTATTACTGAAATTTCCTACAGCGACACCTGCAGTTTTAGATGTAATTATTTATCAGAAGTCTTAATTCATTTAATTGACCTTTTTTCCCCTCAGCAGTTGCAGTTACTTTTTATATTCCTTATAGTAGTTTGATCAATCCAGAAAAATAAAATAATAATAGTAATAAAAACAGAATTATACAATAAAGAAATTATAACTAATTCAAGAAAATAAAGAGAACAAGCCTCTTACAGCAGGGGGCTGGATTTTAAAAACACTCAAACTTGGTTAAGTATCTATGTAAATTATTTGCTACACTGAAACTTTTCTGTATAAAAGAATTATATTCTTTTATGTATAAAAGAATTATAAGCCAAATAAAGCTTTTACTAAAAATTGAGATAAAGCCAGTTTCTTTCTAAAAGGGGAATAGCAATTTGGAGAAAGACTGTGTTCCTCAAAGTGTGAATTTAAGATATATGTGGTACAGTGATAAAACGTTCCACGATACAAAGATGAGAAGTAAATCAATACAAAAGAAGAACTAAACAGCAGACAAAATCTGAACAAATATGAGAACTGCACTAGAAACAGGATAAGACACAGAAACAGGAAGCGCTCACTTACACACTTCCTGACTAAAACAAAGACTTCTTCTATTAGCTGACATTTCATCACTGGAAAAAATAGGGAAGAAGGGATAATTAGTGGAAATCCATATGCCTGAAGTCTGTTTTCACGATGCACGCTCATTAGCCTAGGTGCAGAAGCAGTATAGATATCTTCATTTGGCAGCGGATCCTCGTTATACAGGCCTGTGCCTCCGCCAGCCTCTTAGCCCAGGACCAACAGCACACACACTCTGCCTCCCTGCACTGAATGGGAATGTCTTTGCATGGTCTGCAAAGCTTTAGAGCTTCATGTCGTGTTGTAGTGTTACGGTCGGGATTGTTTGGTTAATTGAAAATCTTTCAGATAACCCATGTCTTGTTACCTACAGAATTAATCTCCTCTTAAACCAGGAATGGACAGAACAGAAAGAAGGAAAAAGAAAAATGAACAAAGAAATGACAGATACCTGGCCTTAAAAACTCAACCAAGCAAAAAAATAACTCACAAATAAAAAAAAAATATTTCCCACTAAACCTAAATCAAACATTATTCACAGACTTAGGAAAGTGAGAAATGAATGTTAATTGACTCTTCTGTGCTTTCATCTTCTAAAAACCCAGCCGAATTCTCTATCTTATCTTGAGTACACCATATTTAACTGTCTCCAAGTCTATAGCAAAAAGCCACTTATTAATTAATTAAAGGCTGACAGACCTTATCACTGGAGACAAAAGCATGGCTGAAGCAGAAAACAGGTTAACAAAGCTGAATGGCCAAAACGAAGGCTTTATTCAATATTAAGACCAATTCTGGAACTAAGTAATAGTAAATTCATAAACTTTCCCACCCAAGCCACTTTGTTCCTGGAAGTTTTCCTCTGGACAGCTACTGTTAATGTAGCTTAGTAACTTTCTAGGTCATAGTTAAAAGTAGTACTTTACACAGAAGCATTAATGAGCAGGCAAAAGACACAAGGTAAGTCTCCAGGGAACATGGTCTGGATCCCAGCTGGCCACAAGTGAGTCCTGGCAAGCTGGAGGAGTGACCTGCTACTGTAAAGACAAAGTTTCTAGACCTAGACCTGATGATCTCTCCATGTCCTGATATAAATGGCACCATCCTTCAGGAAGGGAAGTGACAGAGAGGTTTAAAAGGAGCCTAAGTAAAAATAACCCATGCACCACTTCACATCACAGTGAGTTACAACTTGCTTCCTCTCCCAAAAACGGGATCTGGGAATATCTGTACTTGCAAAACTGAAGGAAGGCAAAGAGAAAGGAAAAGAAAGTACTCTTGTCTTGATTCAAGCCGACAATCAGGCCCTAGAAGCAGAGAGAGGCTGCTGTGCTTTCAAGTCCATTCTCCTTCCCAGCAGGGTGGTCCTTTAGCTGTTCATCTCCTACAGAGACTGTGATTTTCTCTGGATTCCCAGGCATAAAGGGAAGCCACTTGTAGGACTGTGGAGTTTGGCATAGCAACTGCTTCATTCTCATTCCACTTGCAAAATCATTTGGCTTACACTTAAAACCCTTCTGTATAAAGGAGACCAATTTTTTTTAGGAAAATCTTTGCAAGGTGTTCTCTCCTCTGCATTAAGTGTCAGGTGGAGAACAAACGTCCTGGTTACTTGCCACCTCTCTGCACTGTTAATCTTTTAGTTAGTCATCCTCTTCTAGCTTCCTGCAAAGGCATCTGCTCCCACAACATCACTACTTGAAACTCCATCCTGCCTAGAAATCTCTTTGCTAATGCAGAAGTTGAGCAAATGCAAGTAAACAGACATTTAGACCAGATGGGTCAAAGAGAACCTCCCATACACACAATTAGAAGCTCTTTAGAATGAAGGAACAAACCCTGCAAATTCTGCAGTGTGCCATGGGAAAGCTCAATAGCACTGCCAAGGAATTTATGAGACCAGGTGCCCTCCAGCACATCCTCAGGTCCTGAAATCCTTATTTTGTGCCGGAACAAGGGCATGCTTTATGTCAGCAGAGGTCCCAATACATTGAATTTTATAGAATATGTGATCCATCTTTGTTCAACAGAAGGGTTCATGATGCAAGACTCAAAAGCTTGTTGCAGGTGAAGGAAGGGTGTTAGCAATCTAATGATGTGATTTTTATTCTACAGCAGTAGAGCTCTTGAGGATCTATTAAGGAAAGGTGTGTATAGAGCACAAAATAATACAGACACTTGGTGAGAAGTGCTCTCCTCTCTGCCGGCACCTTCAGATCTTGCCATGGTTTAGTAAACAAAGTGAGGAACAGAACTTAGAGCAGTTCAGGCTGCATGGATTCAACTCTCTCTTTCTACAGCCCTCAAGCAGGACACCAGATAGTTGGGAACACCTCAGGATAATAACCTGTTCTGAATGCTTAAGACTAGTTATTTGCAAACAATTTCTTCACTGTCTCCGTTTTCTTACCTGACCTAGGAAAAACACTCCATTCTGGGTAAAGGCAAGCCAGGCAGCTTATCCCCATAAGACAGGATAGGATAGGAAAGAAAAAAAAAAATGCAAAGAGAGGCAAATGCAGTGAATGCTCTAGTATAGGGGTTGGACAAATCCAGCTTTGGAAAAAGGAATACTTACTGATGTTGGGCAGGTGTAGGTGGACATATGAAACTGGAGAAAGGCCAGGAGGGATTATTAATCACAAATACATACACCGTGCAGCCAAGTCTCACAGAAAATCCCTCAGTAAGATAAGTAGATATACAAAATAATATTTAAAAAAAATAATAAAAAAATTGCTCATGCAGTAATACTTTCCAGAATGATCGAACAGGAGACGTCCAGGTAGATTTGCAGGGTATAACGAGTGTAAAAAGAAATACAGGTGGGATTTTCAGACAGGTGCCCAAGAAAGTCACAGCAAGTGCCAGTCTGAATCTTTAGATGTCTTAAATACTTACATGTCCTGTAGGCCTTGACAAGAAAGGTATCTGGGTGTTTGCTCATTAATCCTAATTCCTTTCCCCATTGGGGCTAGGCTTGCAGATAACTGACGTTCTTGTTTAATTTTTAGCTAAACCAAGATTACCCAATGTAATCCTTTAGGACCAAAATACAACCCTAGCACAAACAGAGTGGCATTCTAAAGGATACTAGTTTGTTATAATTTCCTAATATTTCTCCCATTCTGTTGGTATCAGAGAGAAAAATGGCCCAATGTTTTAAATATTTGACTGAAATTTGGGAGCTCAGAATTCAAGCTTTAGTTAAACTAAAAAATATCCCCAAAGAGATTTTCCTAAGCTTCAGTTCCCCAGATTCCCAATATGAGTTGAAGTTAAATAAGCTTTTCCATTCATCTTTTTTTTTCCTTTAAAAAAGCTAAAAGGAATACTTTGTGTCATCTCATTTTGCTTATTTCAAACCTTTCTTCATAAAAGGCAAGGTTTAAAAGAAGTGAGGGAGAAAAAGTAATTTTGAAACTCAACTCCAAAAATTGATTTCAAAACAGCATAAACTGAAACGTAACAGTATTACCAAAAGAATGAATTTTTAAACCTCAAAAGAAACGTTTTAATATTTACAGAACCATCATCATTTATTTATATATTGTCTGAAGTTGTTCATGTAATGTGACTCTGCTTCCCAAGTACTTTCATAGTCCTTATGATGCTGCCTTTTCTTTTTTTTCCTTTTTCCCCTTCCTTTTTTCTTTGTGACAAAGTCACTGTTCTTTGGGGAAGAGTCATCCAGGTCTAGCTGCAAGAAGCTGAATCATTTGGCCATGAATACCATAAAGAGGAAGATAACCCAAACAATAACGTGTCCTTGCAAATACGACTCAATTTTTTCTGAATCTTTTGTGTGCATTGCAAGCCCTGTTGTTGTTCAGCAGCTCGGGGGCCTAAATGTCATGCCTGTTGGCTAAAGTGTACTTTATGTTTATCCTCCTTTTATGTATTAGTATTGTGTGCTTGCTTTTTCTTGAGTCTGAAGTGACTCATAAAAACGCAAATCTTTAGAGATGACTTAGAATGTGGTGAGAGAGAACAAGTTTGGGCGAGGTGTACCCTGCATGAAAGAGACTGATTAATCCATCATATGAGTATTAAAAATAAAACACAAAATGGGGTACCTTAACAAGACACAATTAAAAATGCAAATTCATGTACTGTTCCTAGTTTTCCACATTAAGAACTCTATTTCTCTGCAGCTAGCCATGCTCTCCCCTAAGCACCCAGATGCCCGTTTCAACTGTCCCATCCACTCTGATTCTAAGGCAATTGGGGAAAAAGGGAGCTCTGAGTAGAGCTTGACACGTCTCCTCAATTGCTTTCCTTGCAGAAAAAAAAGAGATAAAACAGGGTGTGAGTGGAAAGATTGCCATTACAAGTGGTTGATGGTGCAGCCATCAACCAAGCATTAGAACCTTCTCTCAGAAGGACACTGGGTCTCATCAGGCTCCCACTTCACTGGAGCCAGAGGCACAGCTCCATTCACCCACAGGGGTAGACTTTCCGTGGGATTCCAACAGCAGCTGCCAGAGCCAGGCTCAGTTAAGGGAGCAGCTCTGTTTCAGTCCCACCACTTTCTTCCTGACATAGTTGGTCCTTTCCACAAAATAACATGAAGAAACATATAGCAACAAGATAGGCGCACCTATTGAGACAGCTTACTGTACACTTAATTTTGCCAGAAATAGCGGCCAAGGAGACTAATAACTTCCCAGATTAGGGACCTTTTTCTCTGAGCCCTCAAGTCTCCCGTTCACTCCCATCACCTCTTAACATCAGTCATTTGCAAGAATGGGTAATGGGTGAGGGAATAGCCATAACTAAAAGCAAAGAATTCCCACTAAGAGAATTTGGAACTTTTGAGGTAGAACTTTAACCATAAATCTCCTGGAAGTGATGTGAAATACTGGAAATCAGGGATCTGGACCACTGGATGACCACTTAACGGGTGGGCTGTTTCACCACTTCCCACGTTCAGGAAACGCTGAAGTTTAACTGAGATTGTTAAAGCTGACAAGTGACAATAGAAAACCTCAATTAACTCAAAAAAAACCACCAGTTTTTATCCCTCCGTAAGTTCATCCCATCTGTCGCGTGGTTAACCACTGACCATTTTAGCCCTAGACGCAGTGCAGATACTTGTCTTGCTCACAGAAGACAGGGGTGGGACAGACAGATTTCCAGAAACAGACTTTGCCTGCCACTTTAAGGTACTACTTCTTTCACATCTCTCCCTAAAAAATCTTCTAGTTCAGTTTCCCACATAGGAAAAAATCAAGAAAGATCGATGTAAAAGTTTGCCCAAAAGGAATTGCCAAACAAGAACTGTACATCCAGAAGACAACACAAGCCTCTTGAAGGTGAAGAGTCTCTGTCTCTCAACTGAATCAAATATATCTGGCAATGCCTACTGACAGGTACCAGAATCACAGACCACAGCCAAATAGCTCTGATTTCTCACTGCTCAAGCCCTAAAAGCACATTTTTGAAAACTGATTTATCTTGTCCTGGAGCTCGCAATTATACATACCTGCTGCAGAAGCTGAATGAGCAGAGCTTTTAGGAAACCGAATGCAGGAATGTAGCTCTTCACTGATGGAAAATTGAAGTGATGAGGTATTACCCCTGCAAAAATAAATATTATAGCAAGGAAACCTGGATGAAGACTGAAACAAAACCTGACAGAGAGGTCATTTCAGAAATTACAGAAAGGACAGGAGTCAGTAATGACATGAAGAGTCTAGAGGGATGAGGGGATTTTTCTCTGAACCTTGCTTGTTTTCTATAATGATATTTTCCTTTAATGCACAGCAGAGCTTTCATATTGCCAATTGCTAATATCTCTGGATGAACCTTGGTGTCTAATACTCCTCAGGCATCCTGTGGCTTTTTCTATTAGCATACCACATTTAAGAGAGATATAGTGTTCACTATACTATCTGTTGAGCAATAAAAAAAAAAAGCTCTCGCCACAGTAGAACCAAAAGTTGTGTCAGGGACTTAATTAAAATAAAAAACAAAGGCGATCTTTGAAAAAGCAAGCCACTTTCTGGCTTCAACTAACTTGTGTGTTTTACATAAAGGGAGGATGCCTCACAGAACAAGAAGTGATATTTTCCCTTCTGGCTAAGTTGAAAAAAAAATTTTACAATTTTTTTCACTTTGAGCAGAAATAAAGAAGTATTGGAAAACGTATTTTGGTGAGATTTTTAAATCAGTTTTGAAGAAACGTAGAGAAGAATATGAAAGCTATACTTTGTACCTTTACCCAGCCCCTATGGCTGAAACGTACCTAGCTACCTCTTGTTGAGATGGAACACTTATTTGAAAACCTATTAGAAGAGTTAGTTCATAAACTTGAACACACAAGATTTCAAAATGGCATATTTTGTTTTCTTCCCTTAATCCTTTTAAGGGAATGAAGGAAATCAATTTCCAAAGAAAAACACCCCCCACTTCCCTAGGAAGGATTAAACCACCCCCTGCCCCAATTAAAAGCAGCAACCCTGTCTCTGACACAGCAGAGAAACACTTCTCTCTCCTTCTGATCTTTCACAACTGAAGGATTGTGTATGCACACATATACGCATGTAGGACCACATAACACCATGAGGCATTGAAGGAAAAAGTAAAAAACCTACACGAAAAATACCTTATGCTAGATAAGAAATGGGCTGTATAGATTCACATCTAACTCTACGTTCCTTACTACTGGTTTTTCTTTCCCCCCAGACTAAGAAAAACAAATTTCCATTGCTAGTCGAAAGGGATACAACATCTGCCTACATCCAACCTGTTGGAAATGTTTTCTTCAACAAGAGAATATTTGCATAACACTGTTTTCCTTGTCAGGTTCACAACAGCTGTGGGACTTATTAGACTGACTTTGTGTTGAATATTCAACAGTAATTCGGTAGTCATCTGAAAGGCCTCATAGGAGTCAAAACGTACGTGAGCTAAGACACATGATTTAAAATAATCCCTGTTCAGATTTTGAAAACAAAATGCACTTTGTACAGAAGAATAAAGGCTAGTGGACAGAGGAATTGTCAGAAAGCCTGCACTAGCTTATTATTTCCATACAATGAATTTTCCTGGTTTAAAACAGAGGCTGTTAAGGGCTTGCAAAGGCTGACACACTTCTCAACACGGTGTTACAAGTCCTTCCCTTCTTGACTAAGCCTGCGGACAGGTCTGTGGCCCACCTGTGTTGCTTAAACCTCTTCCCTTCTACAGAGAAATAAGATGCTTCACCTTAAAAATGAAGGTGAGCGTTTACAAAGACAACAACAAGAGAAAAGGGCTCTGTGTACTTTTGTTGTTACTGTGTATTGTCAGATGCACCTGGAATGAGCAACTTGGCTACATATAGACATGGCGAGACATACACTCTGGCTTTCTATAGAGCAAAAGATCACAACTACCATTTGGAGGAACACAGCTTTTATATTTTGGGGAAAAAAAGGAGCCTTTTACATGGTGAAAGCCCTAAGCTCCAAGGACAGAGTTTGCCAGAGGGTGGAAAAGGCCTATCAGACTTAGCCATCCTCCCATGAAATCAAGCTAGATATATGCTCCCTATTATGGTCAAGGTATATAGTAAGATCCTCCAGAAAGAAGACACCTAGTAAGGAAAAGGAGTTCAGTGACAAGCAGGAGACTTCCCCAAAAAGGCTGGACAGGACTCAGAAGCCAAGGGTTGAGAAAGAACCTGACAAGCATTTTAGAGGCTGCAATGCTCTGCTGAGAGCTGAGCTCTGGGCAGCACTAGGAGGAATGAGGAGCAAGGAATGGATGAGAGATTTACACTATTTTCTGCAGAAGAAAATAATTCCATCTGAGGATCCGACTAAATATTTTAATAACTTCAAAGACCTTTCCAAATCGTAGCCTCTCCCCACTCCCCTTGCTCCCTACAAGGTAAAACGATGAGACCAACTCCTCTTTCCATGGCTGTTTGCACTCCCCTCGACCTGAGGGCTGTCTCTCTCCATAACTCTGTCTGTAAGACACTGCACTGGAATAGGATCAAGCACACACATCTGTGTCCAAATTATACATTTTATCAGCCACAATGTCTATCCAGATGGCAGACAGTCATCTACTGCCAGTAATCCACTTCTCCTCCCACTTTACCACCCCAGCAAATTGATGACAAGACATCTCAGCAGTCTTTTAAAAGTAAGAGAACAAGGATATACAGATGTTGTTTTGGTTGTGTTTTGTTGTGTTCTGTTTTTTTTTAAATAACAAGTCATCTAGGGAAAAAAATTAAAAATTAAAGCCTGTGGTGCTGCTACAGCACACAGAGTCATTTGGTTTAAAATCACACTATTTGCAAGTACTTTCATTTCTGACAAATGGCAAAAGCAGCAGCTATGGCTGCTTGCCAGGCCAGCCCACTCTTTCTTACCTGCTGTGAGCTGAAGTGTTTGCAAACTGTGCGCTTGCCTTCTCATGGCTCCTTCCAGCCTGGTACTGGAGCTGTTAGGGAGAACTTTTCTAAGTATTTCCTTGACTCTTGACTTCTAGCTCATGTAACCCTCTCACCTTTCCTCCTTTCTAAATGAAAATTTTTATGAGGTTCACATACCATTTCATCACCAAACACACCTCCAAACAGGGCACAGGAGTAAGACCTCTGAGCAATTCAAAGGTCTGAATATGAAGATTTCACCCATGAAACTTTAGAGTTTTACTTAGTTTGGGATTCTCCTTCATAAATAAATAGCAAATCATGCTAGATGGCCTTGCATTTTACAGTTTGACCTGAGACTGGATTCTTCAGAATAGCATTTTCTGTTTAATACAAGGAGAAAACACGCAGGCTTTCTGTAACAGCCAGAAAAACAATAAAAATATGATAACGCGTGTCAATCAACTCAATGCTCAGGAGTGATAGTGTGATTTAAATACAGAATCAGAAAAAAAAAAATTACAGCAGCAGATACATATTCTTTTTTTCTTGTTTCAGTTTTTGCAAAACTAAAGATCATCATATATCTTACTGGAGTTTATTGACAATAATAAATCATACTTTGCAGTTGAATTAATGAACCTGACACTCCCACACTGAAAAGTTTTTCTCAGTGCAATACCAACAGATAATCCAGAAGTTTCACCAAAAACAAATATCAAGTCTGTTGACATTTGTCTGCCTAGTACAATGTTCTCATTTCAATCTGGAGAAAACAAGAATTAGGGGATGGGAAACCTCAAAAACAAGAATTAGGGGATGGGAAACCTCAAAAACAAGAATTAGGGGATGGGAAACCTCAAAAACAAGAATTAGGGGATGGGAAACCTCAAGAAGTTTGGCTCATTTTGGTTTTTTGGGTTTTTTGGGGTTTTTTTGGTTTTTTTTTTTTTTGTTTTTTTTTAATGGGGGGGTTGCTGGTGGGGTTTTTTTGATTGTTTTTTGGTTTTGTTTTTTAAACTTCTGCTTTTGTTTTATGTCTGTGGCAGTATTTCAGGTCACAGGCACAACAACTGCTAAGGGAATAAGTGCCCAGAAGTTCGGCTCTTGATGTAAGCAATCTTTGAACTCCAGTGGGAGCAGTGTTGGAAACATCAGAGCCAGGAACACTATCCCAAAAGGTCTCATTATACCTGCTAGACAGCCCAGAAAGCAGAAGGAAGTGCTGTAGTTGAGACGCAGAAGCAGGACTATGGTCAATGCACGCCTTCCAGATTGCAACAGCACACGTGTCTGAGCAGCCTTAAATATTCACCCAGCCATAGCATGCATTTCTGAAAGAGGAGCTCTCTCTTTCCTCACCCTGCCCCAGATGGTTTGATAGCAGGCACTCTTGCTCTGTTTTTTTGGAACCTGGGCACAAGGGGATAACAGCTAGGAAGCTGCTTCTCCTCACCCAGCCCGGCTTCTGCATGAGATTTTCCCTGCACTTTTCCACTCCTGTGTCTTTGTTTACCCTCTGGAAGCTCTGTAGGTGTTTTCTGACTTTCATGTTTAATTCAGAAGTATATTTTAATAATTATTCTTTTCTAGACAGGTGCAAGTCTAATAGTTTTTAATTCAGTATAACTTCTCAATACTTCTATGAATCTCTTAATATTAGAGGAGGCTTCAATTAACAGAAATTGCTGGAGAATATTCAGATTTTTAGTCTTCTCCAGTGGCACAAACTTTAAGGTTTGACGAACAGGATAAAGTTTACTTACAGAGGTATGTTTGAAAAATAATAGTTTTCATACACATTTCTGAGAAAGTAAGGTCTGGAGAGACTTAATCAACAACTGAGGAAAGAAGAAAAAAAAAAATCCTATGACAGCTGTTTAGGTCAGAGAGGTACAGAAGTTCATCTCTGCTCCCACACATCTCTTATCCAGACCCAAAATTTCTTCATTTGTGTAACCACTACTGAGTTTGCCTTGGAGGCTCTAGTAACCATCCCCATGCACAGAAGTATGCAAAGCACCAGGAGAAAAGGTTGCTCACAAAGAGTTTCCATCAGTGCCTGTTTAAGACACTAAAAAACAAAAAACCCCAAACAAACAAAAAGGCATTTTGTGGAGAATTCAGACAATGTACATATACCATACCAATGCAATCTGAAAGCGGCTGATGTATAGAGATTAGTTCAAATTAGTGTCACCAACTTCACCTGGTTTCTGGCAGGCACAAGCCACAGCTGACAGAAAACAGCATTACATCCGACATTTCCTACTTTTAAGCCACAAGAGCCATTAGAAGTGCTCAGACCCCTTTTTAAGCCTCCATTTGTGATCAAGGCTGTGACCTCACTGTTTATTTCTGTGAGGAATAAGTCTCCCTGGCATCTCCCTGTGAGATTCTCAAAAAACCCTAAGTGTTGACTAATGGCATTTACAATGTGGAATGTGCTTATTTCCTTTCCAGATTTTACCTGAGCTCATAACGCTTTACCTCTCCTGGTAGCTTCTGTAAGACACGTTCTACTTTGGCCCATGACATTTTATCTTAAAAATTACACTCAACATGTATTTTCTACAGGTGTTTTCTACAGAAAACATTTTCAATTACCCAGCCTCAGGTTTCTTCTTAATTAGTTCTGAAAGTGATATCTGGGGGAGAAAGGGAATAAGCATATTTATTTCCTGATTAAATTTTCCAATGATCATAACTCTCCATGTCTTAGCTTTATGGCCCTCACAGCAGTTCAGTCTTTTAAAAAATAACCTATATCATCAAAATAAACACTCAAAGAACATGAAAATCCAGACTTTTGCCTTTTTTTTTTTTTTTTTTTTTTTGCATTTTTACATAAAGACAGATAGATAACATTCCCATAAACAACAGAGACAAAAAACCTACAAAATTTAATGGAGCATTTCAAATGCTTGGTTAGAAGGCATGGTTAGAAAACTAATTTTCAGGCTAGCAGGCCACAAGCGGTAAACAAATTCCCAATACAAAAATGTTTCAACTAGAAATTGCATAAAATGAATGATGCTTATTCACGGCCACAGCAGGCTGAGAAAAAAATTAATTTAAAAAGTTTTTTTTGGTTTTTTTTTTTTTTTTTTCAACCCAGCCCCAGAACATCTGATTTCTAAATCAATAGCTGTCTCTAGCCAAACTGAAGTGCTTGTACAACTTCAGACAGGTAATTACTTACAGGGATTGGACGAGGAACAAGCACATCAAGGGATATTGCTATGTCAATCTCTCATGTTATATTTTATTGTAGCCTTTTGGTTGTTTCAGAGATCAGCACTAAGAACATATTTTGTCCCCTAGGAGGTACAATACAAAGAACTAGTGCACTAGGTACACATCTTTTGTTGGGTTGGGGTTTTTTTTGTTTGTTTGTTTTTGGTGGTTTGTTTTTTTTTTTTCTTTTAGACCAATCAGTACAAATAGAACTATGGTCCCTGGAAAGGAAATAATGGAGATGCCATCAGGAGACGTGAAAATTATGTAATTCCAAGAAGAAATGCATTTGGTAAGACTCTTCACATGCATATAGAAAAGGTAATTCATTAAAATATATTAACATGACACAGCAATGAAATACCATTTACCTCTCCATTGAATGAAAACCCACAGTATACATTCAGAGTATCCAATGGCTGATATGACCACCTGACATTTTTTCAGTAAAATGTTACTATTAGAGTATTTGAGGGACTGACCTTTAAGTTGTCCTCTTAGGTTTTTTTTAATAGATTTTATAGATCTTAAATAGATTTTTTTAGCTGAAAACCTAAAATTTTCAGGGTTTGAAAATATCTTAAAATCCAAAAGGTTTACTTCGCTGTTTTTTTTTAACCAAAAAAATAGCATTTTCTCTACTTACATATCTATATATACAGATGTGTGTATGTGTACTGCTAAATCCATCAGAATTTTCTGTGGGGAAAACCTTTTCTATGCAGATCTAACTTCCAGTATTACAGTTTTGGCTTTTTTAAGATTGAGAAACCACCTGTCTCCAAAGATTATTTTTGACAGCAACAATAAGTAGAAGTCACATTTATTTTGCAGTTGAAATAGCTTTCTAAAAGTCAACCTCCAGGATACTTACTATAATAAGAGTGAGATAGAATATGAAGCATCGTATAAGTCTTAAAAGGCCTACGCTTGTATAAGATCTGCAAGTCTTTCTCCAAATTTTTTTGCATAGCTAGAAGCTCTTGGCAAGTCTTTCTTCACAGAGAAGCAAGCTCAGATATACAACCCTCCTGAGATCATGATACTTTTTATTAGAAGAGGATGCGTTTTAATGAACTGGATACATTTAGTTGCCTCTAGTGTTTTCTCTGGTATTCATTAGTCTCCCAGGTGATGAGTCAAAATTTGCATTTTAACAGAAGCTGAGTACTCTTATCAGAAAGGCATCATGCTCAAAAGCTCATAAGTAGATATTTGTCTATGATTAGTTTATTTAAGTTTATTACCACCTTTACAGTCTCCTGTTTAAGGGATACACACTGTTCCTGTTAATTGACCTAAATTAACATCTATATTTTTTGCACTCAGTTGCAAAATTACCATACTAGAACATAAACATGACGATCAGCTTTGCAGGGCAATTGCCCCATCTCTTTTCGCAATGATGTGGTAGCACAAAACAAGTAGAAAGCTCCTGATCACCTGGAAAATGTGCGAGTGGAATATAAGAAAAGGGTTTTGCAGACTCAAATCCACAGAGGGTTTCAGCAATGTACAGCTAACAGTAACTGTTCGGCTGCAGTAAGGCCGTAAATAGGTGTACCACCCTGACAACCAATGCAATGCTCCTGATCCATTCATCAGGGGAAGCAATGGAAGAGCGCAGAGGACAGTCTCACTGTATGACTGCACATACAGTTGGTCACTAATGTTAATTTGCTAGATAAGATTAAAGATTTCTCACATTTGACATTAAGGGTTTTTTTAGTTTCTTTTTACCCAACCCAGATGATTCTGGTAACTGGGATGGAGGATGCAGCTGTGCTTGCAGGCATGAGAGGACTTCTCTGGTTCCAGGCATGTCTCTCTCTGCCCAGCTCAGCTGCAGCTAAAAGAAGGCACCTGCCCAGAGCTAAAATTATTCCGACAGTTGAAAGGGCTGCCAGCCAACCACAGAGGTGTGAAGAGCACTAGCTCTGTCTTCCTATTGAACAAATCCTTTCCACTGACAAAATGCTTCATGCAGGTTTTGTAGTAATTAATCAACATAAAATGCAAGGAAGGACTTTGGGACACAGAACAGCAAGTTCTCATGCGATATATGCCTTTGCTGTATTCTCAAGCCATCTACACTTTTATTGCTAATTTGCTCTATGGAGTATATAACAGAACTTTGCCTTAAAACTAACGCAACAGAAATTTGATGGTCCTGACTGAGCACGGGAAAACTGCTGGGAGGATAAAACCAAGGCTGGCACATGGAGCCAGGTTGTTAAATCAAGCAGAAATGTCTTATCCCTGTGATCCTGACCTGGTACCACCGAGAAAAGGAAGCATCCAGAAAGTGTGAAGTAGCCAAAACATCCGCTCATCTTAGTAGCCCCTTGTGCGATTCATGAACTTTTATTCCTCACATAGAGCCCCCTTTTCCATCTCAGTCATCTTCAAACTTTCCATAACTATGTTTTTCTATATACAGTTTCTTCCATCTTAAACTGTTCTCCCTTGATCTCTGTGCAGCAAACACACCCACAAGCACAGACTTCCTTTGCCACACCAAACCCCTTTTTGACTTGGACGATAAGTAATTTTACATTGATACTTTATTCCTAGTGACCTGTAGGGCAGCACTTTAAGCCTTGTCACCTGCTGCGACCCAATGCAAAGGGACATTTGTCAGGGTAAAAAGTTTTACCGAGAGATTTTTCTTCAAGAGAAATTTCTGATAGGAAAAAAAAAAAAAAACCAACACAAAAAAACCCAAACACACACACGTTGCCTTCCCACTCGGACCAGTGGGAAGTTTCAGTTTCCAGACCAAAGAGATACAGACTGTACGACCAGATACAAGGCAGGGAGAGTAAAATACTTTCAGCAGTTTCACTGTGCCATTACATTCTTCACTTCTGAACACACGTGATTTTGTGTACTATTAAAGGAGCTGCCATCTGCTATGTCAGAAGTGCTTATACTTCAGTATATATAAATGTACATTTAAACAGTGACACCACGTCTTAATAAGTGATTTGCTTAATCCTATGAGCTTATAAAATGATATGTTTCAAAACAGTCAAATAAGAGGATCCAAAAGCAGTCTGGTACTGAAAAACTTTGGCAGGTCAAGTATATTGGGAAAAAAAAATTAGGTTTTCAACTTCCAACAAGTTAGAGTGGTAAGTATTGAGAACGTAACCAAAAAAGTACTTAAACAGCATATATGTTAGCACGACAAAGTAGACCACTACAGTGAAGAGCTGGTAACAAAGTCCCAGCATCTCCACCATAGGTGTTTGAGGGATAAATTCTAAGTCTGGACTAGTTCTAATCTGGTTGTGCATATTAGACATATATTGCCAGTTCAATTACATGAGTTGCACTCTCAAAGCATATCTATTAATTTAACTTCATCAAAAAGAAAGACCACTCGTGGCCTTCAAGTAGCTCTAGGATGTGAATGATACGTGGGGATAGTCCCACAATTCACTTAAGAAATGTTCTCCCAATCCAAAACAAAAGGCTAATGCAGAAGTACCTCTAGGCACCTTCCTTTACACAATAATGAGAAGGCAATAGCTAATATAGAAGATTTAATAAAAAAAATAAAATAAATCACAAGGGCTCTCAGATTTCCCACAGCTGAAAACCCTATCAAGATACATATTAAGCCAGCAGGAATAGCAGAAGTATATTAGAAATGTACTGAAGCAATGAGGTTATTTCCATGGGCTCCTATACATTATATTCATTACAGATTTTCCAGGCTGATGCTCTAAAAACTAACAAGACTTTGATGAAGAGCTGACGCAAACTTATCAGCAGTCAGCTGCTTTCTGCAGGGTTTTGGTGCCACAGCAGTGCAGGAGTGTGGGCTCATCAGGATAACAAGCAGCAGGTAACAGCATCACAGCCATCAGCAGACCCTTTCCAGGGGCAGGATGAGGGAGCAAGGGAGGAGGAGATGGAGAAAGACATAAAAATGCTCTTCAAGAAAGCCAACATGTAAGCATTCTAACTGACCCACAGGCGAGGTTACAGCCCCACAACAAGGACATCCAGGCAATAGGGATGGAGCAATTTCTTCATCTCCAGCTGGAGACACCACAGGGGAGAAGCTGCCTGGTCTGGTAACAGATCAGCCATAGCAGTGTCCATACCAGGCTTTGGATGCTCTTACTGCTTTCCAGAAGGACAAAGGTTTTCCCTGCTTCTTCACCAGCACAGCCAGCTGCAGCCTCCTGGTAACAATCTGACTGATGTTTTAACATAAACAGAGTAAGAAACCTTCCCAAAGAAAATTATTATCTGCCCAGCAATCATTTCAAGTTTAACCCGAACAGCTATTTAAGTCTATTCTCTCTGACCTGGGAGAGGTCGGCAAACAAACCTCCTCCTTGCCGGGGAAACAAGACCCTTCTCTCCCACCTCATCCTGGCTGCCCATGAAAATGAAGCCTGCAAGGAGTTTCCTGCCATATGCCCTGGAGACAAGCTCAGCCTTCAATTACTGCAGAGACAGAAGGTTTTTTTAGGACTGCCATCACTCTCCAGTGACTGCAGCATGAAGGCAACAGAGCAGGTAGTGCTCGCAGCCGCTGTGTTGTTTGTCACCACACAAACATGTACATCCCTCACTGATCAGGAAGGACAGGCTGCCATCCCACTCACGCTTCACCATCCCACCTCCTGCCAGAGGGACTGTGGCCTCCCCATCAGCACGGTGCCACAGGGTTCTTGCAGGACAGGAGCCCGCTCCCCTTCCCTCTCCCCCAAGATCCATCCCTGCCTGCCTGCCTGCTTCCAGCACTCACATTTCTTCTCTCTGTAGCCTTTCCACCCACTTCCATCTTTCTTTTAGAAGAATGCACTTGTTTTCCTCACAAATATTTTTTTCACACAAGGAAAATGAACACCATTTGTAACTGGGACTGACGTTTGGAGGCTACAACTCAGAGTGGGGCAAGCATACAGCAAGATGCAACTCTCATACAGCTGTGGTTTGCATACACAAATGCAGAGGCACTGGCTTACCTTAAAAATGAACCCGACCCACAATTAGTGGCTGATCTAATAAAAGGCAAAAAAAATAAAAATCTCACTTGTCTAAAACACAGCTTCACTTACTGAATTACCCTGCTGTGACTATGCAAGCACTTTGGCTGTTGTAATGGTTCATTTTTTATTAATGATACGGAAGGGGACTTATTCTGAAGGCTCTGAAATCCTTCATTCTTCTGCTGAAATCTTTCTCATGCATTATTTACAGCCAAGAATTCTCCCTTGCACCAAGACGTATACATTTCATTTCCCTTTTTCTTTAATTCAAAAATTCTTTAACTACAGCTGCAAAACAAAATATAAATACAACATTAAAAAGTACAATTGTGAGTGAAATATTGAATAACTGACTGTGGAATAACTGAAAATTTTTAATTTATGAAAGATGCTCTCTTCCTCTTACGCTGCTTTTTGAATTAGATGTTTCACTTCCAAATCCACTTAAGATACAAAGTCTACTGAACTGAGACGTTATAATCATATTTGCTGATTGCTTTAGCAATTGTCTCCTGCAATCTTCTAAACCAGTCATTAGGCTCCCACTGACTGCGTCCACGATAGAAGAAGATAACATGAACATCCAACAATTATTATTTTTTCAGTCCGGCTATACACATATCTCACATTCATACATATTTAGGTCTGAACCATAGGCTGCTATTGCTATGCAAGGCAAAAAGATGATGACCTGAAGGATGTAAGGCTGGTCTTTTTCAGGTCTTTACATCACCATAAGCCAGAGATCCCCAAACTGATTCCATAGGAGGAAAACAGAAACTATACTCCCCAGGAGCTGCAGGTTTAATTGCTGTTCTCACCTCCCAGATCCTCCTTAAACTCTGCAGAACAGCTCAGTGTTGGCAGCTGTGTTGCAGAAGGGGTGCCACGTCCTCAGAGGTGCACCTCCTCTGGGAGAACAACAGGCCAAAATTCAGCTCCTCTCCCTCAATTAGGAAAATCATGTTTGTAAAGATTGCTTCTGATTGATAAGGGTATCTTACAAATGCATGCAGCAAACATAAGAGCTAAGCTAGCCACAGGCAGTTTACCTTCAGAGCCGTAGTGCTAGCAGGTTTGGGTGTCGTGGGTTTTTTTGTGGGTTTATGGTTTGTTTTTTCAGGTTTGTTTTTTTTTTGCCTTTTTTTTTTTTAAAGGGAGTTAGTTCATACACAGCTCTGCAAAGAAATTCTAGGATTTTCTGCGATACAGCAACAAAATGGACTAATGTTACTGACCACTATTCCACTGGGTGGACAGGTTAATAGACCAATAACTGGACAACTGGATTAGACAGAAAACCTGGTTTAGAAGGCTGAGGAATATCCTTTGAGATTTCATACCATCTTATCTCTCAGAGCTTTGTTTTCAACCCTCCTACACGACCCCTATTACCTGTCTAATAGGACAGTGTTCTAGCTGTTTCTAAGTTGTGATAACAAGAAACTTCTTAGGTCTCTTTAGAACTTAGCATACATTAGCATGACAGTTTAATACTAATTAGATCTTATTCTTATTCTTGTTGATTTACTAGCTTGTTAGCATCTGACCTTCTTTTTCCACCTGCCTCTGGGAGGTTGAATCCAGCTTTTTTATTAGAACTACAGCCTAGTCAAAGTTATTCCTTATCACATTTAATGATTTCCCCCCCACCTTTACATGGCAGTACAGCACAACTCAAAAGGGAGCTGGACCAACACATGCAACATTGGCCACCTTTCCCACAAGAAGAGTGGCTGTCCAGGGGTTCACACCCTTCTCCCTGGTCAAAATGCAGCACCCCTAGGTCACCTCTAAAGCTGTACAGCACAGAAAGCACAGCAGTGGAATAATAAGGAAAAGTGTGCTAGTAGTAAGGACTGCAAATAAAAAGGAGTACTGAACATTGAAATAAACTATTGGGAGACAGGGAATTAAATATCCGTCACAGATGACTTTTACCTATAAATAATGCAAACAGTGGCTAGGAAGGTGCGTGCAATTGTTGCTGGTGGTGACAGACCGACAACCACTTGATATTTCTCCCAGAAGTTTTTGGTTTTTTTCCTCTCACTCTAGTCAGAAAAACAAAGCTCTTCCTCTGCAGATCATCTCTCTTGCTCTCTGGGAGGAGGTACAGAATCACAGAATGGTAGGGGTTGGAAGAGACCTCTAGAGATCAATTAGTCCAACCCCTCTGCTAAATCAGGTTCACCTAGAGCAGGTTGCACAGGATCACATCCAGGTGGGTTTTGAATATCTCCAGAGACAGAGACTCCACCACCTCTCTGGGCAGCCTGTTCCAGTGCTCCATCACCCTCAAAGTAAAGAATTTTTCCCTCATGTTCAGATGGAATTTCCTGTGTTACAGTTTGTGCCCATTGCCCTGACACTGGGCACCACTGAAAAGTGTCTGGCCCCATCCTCTTGACGCCTGCCTTTGTGATATTTTTAAGCATTCATAAGATCCCCTCTCAGTCTTCTCTTCTCCAGGCTAAACACACCCAGGTCTCTCAGCCTTTCCTCATAAGAGAGATGCTCCATTATCCTGACCATCTTTGCAGCCCTCTGCTGAACTCCAGGAGTTCCTTGTCTTTCTTGAACTGCGGAGCCCAGAACTGGACACAGTATTCCAGCTGCGGCCTCACCAGGGCAGAGCAGAGGGGGAGGATGACTTTCCTTGACCTGCTGTCCATGCTCTTTTTAACACACACCAGGATACCGTTGGCCTTCTTGGCCACAAGGGCACATTGCTGGCTCATGGTCAACTTGTTGCTGACCAGGACTCCCAGGTCCTTCTCCGCAGAACTGCTTTCCAGCAGGTCAACCCCTAACCTGTACTGGTGCATGGAGTTATTCCTTCCTAGGTGCAGGACCCTACGCTTGCCTTTGTTGAACTTCATTAGGTTCCTCTCTGCCCAACTCTCCAGCCTGTCCAAGTCTCACTGAACGGCAGCTCAGCCTTCTGGTGTGTCAGCTGCTCCTCCCAGTATTATGTCATCAGCAAACTTCCTGAGGGTACACTCTGTCCCCTCATCCAGGTCATTGATGAATGTGTTGAACAAGACTAGACCCAGTATTGATCCCTTGGGGAATACTGTTAGCTACAGGCCTCCAACCAGACTCTCTGCCACTGATCACAACCCTCTGAGCTCTGCCATTCAGACAGTTCTCAATCCACCACTCAATTTCATATACCCAAGTCATTTCTACAGCCACACAGAATAGCACGGGACAGGGCAGGAGACCCCTTCTCAGCAGATAAAACCACCTTGGAGGGCAGATCCAAGGATGCAGGGCACTCCCACGGCTCCACTAGCAAGACTCCAAACATACCGATTTTTCCCTCATTATTCCTTCCCCTCAAGAGCCTGGCCTAATCCACCTCCAGCAGCCTGTCTCACACCCATTCTTGGTTTGAATTTAGCAGGCACTATGGGCCGTCATTGTAATTTACTAGAAGGGCAGAAGGGAATAATAAACCAGTCTCAAAACACACCCCCAAAGAAGTGTGTCTCCATAGCTCAAAACACACCAAAAAAAGGTGTGTCTCCATAGCTTACCAGTGAAATAGCTTTTCTGTCAGGGCAAGAGGCAATTGCTCTTCCATGTGCCAGTCAGCATCAGCAGCCATTTGTATATTTGTTTAGCATCAACTAGTTTTGGCAATTAACACTTTGCACTACTGTTTAGTTACAGAGAAGCGACTGTGGTTTCACTCCCAGCACTAGGCACTGGCAACAGGCAAAATTCAGCCTGCAGCACAGTCTGGGATGTTCCTGGCATCGAGACCACTGTGGGTTTTTCCCCCCGTGGTTTAGCTTTGCCGCATAATTGCCAGCTACCGTGCAGATTGCTTGGTAGCCTATGGAAAAACCTAGGCAACGGAGCAGGAGGGCCCCCTCCGATTGCCTTTTTTTTTTTATAAATAAAAGTAAGAAAAAAAAATAATTACCACGGTGTGACCATCTCCATTTATGCAGTGGGGTGTGGAGGAAGAGGAGAGAATGTCCCGCTACTGAGAATAGCTTTTAAGTATATACCAGGCATTCATTAGCTTTGTTTACCCAGGAAAATGGCCATGTAAGTTAGCAGTAGTGTAATTGGATGGTTAATACAAATATATTCTTTAGTTCAAAGGTTCAACAAAAAGGAGGGGGGAAAATAATCGTTCATACTGAGAGGTTATTTATTTTTCCAGCAAAATAGAAAACCTGACAAGAGGTTATTTTAATTTTTCTGACTATTTACTACTTATTTGTAAGCTTTTACGTAAGCACAGGCCAACTTTTACCCAAACTGTGCCTGTCTAAAACAAGTCAATTTTATAAACATCAAAAAAGTTGTCCTTATAAACAGAGCTTGATTTTAAGAAATAAGGAAGTCAAACATGCTTGCATTTTCTCCATTTTTCTGACACCAACTTAAAGGAAATAATTTCCAGTTAAATTTCCAGCTTGCTGGAAACCAGGTGACTGTGAAGCCCTCTGCTAAGGCAACAGGTGATGCTCAGAAGTTAGGAGATTGAGCAGAGATGTTGCCACCCTCTGTTGATGTCACTGGAAGAGGAGCTTCTGCAGGTAGCAGTGACCCCTCTCTGCCCAGCACACCTCATTGCCGACTCTGTCAGACCACCACCCTAAAGAGCTCCAACACTGCTGACTGCATCATAGGATTCTCCTTCCCACCCACCAACATCCAACCTGCACACTGGCACCACAGGCCACCCTGGAGTCATACCCAGTGGCTATTTCAGACCTCCCACCACACGCACTTAGATTAAACTCACACAGTGAGTTAGCTAGGAACCTAAAATAAGGGCCCTGGAATCTTCTCAGCTTTACTTGTCTTTGGTTGTCCCCAGTTTGAAAGCATAAATTTAGTTCCTCTAGAAACAGATCACGATTTATGCCTCAATCTCAGCAGAGACTGTTCAAGCAGCCCATTATAACTCTGCCAGCATGCGTTGGTCCCCTCTTGCAGTCCCTTCACCACTTCCAAGACAAAAAAACCCCCACAGTTGTGTAAATAACAATTTACATTCAGCTGTCAACGAGAAGGCAAATATATACCCCTTAGTGACAAGATGTTGCCTCTTTCACCAACACCTCACCTACAGTTCTTTCTCGCATTCTTTATATAAAGCAAGCAATAATAAGCATCCTGCAAACAGCTAAAAAACATATTAGGTCTGCAGTCAGAGTAGATGCTGAGTGTTCAGTTCAAATAAGAGTAAAGACACCCAGTCACCACAATTCAGGTTTTTCTATTAAAATATCATCCTAATGCGTCTCCAGGATTCCAAATTATATGAAATTAGAAAATTTAATTCTACATTATTCAAATGTAGAAATTAGAAATGATTACTGGAGCAGAGCAAATATCAAGTCTAGAACACACAGGAAGACTTAGGCTTTTCTGGCCTCGCTAATTGCAGACAAAAGCCTAAACAGCAACAAGAAAAATATTTAAAACTTAGGAACACAGTTCTGCCTATTAGCAGAAATAGTACGTTAACAGCTTATAATTATTGAACATTTCAGTTTAAGAAGTCTGATAAAAATATAACCCTAAGTACTACCCAAGGTGCTTTTTATTTAAAAACAAACAAACACACAGCAAAAAAAAAAAAAGAAGAAAAAAACCAAACCTCATGGTTTTCTTTAGTAGCTTTCATAATTTTTTACTGTACTTTAAATTTTAATTTGTGAAAAGTCAGTTCCTGAGCAGGACAGAATTTCAGCTATCATTAAACTTATCAGGGCTCCAGGTACATGTTCAAGTGGGTGAGCTGTGACCTTACTGGGAAGCTCAAGACCACTGCGTTACAGTGTTTTTTGGCAAGGAGATGCAGAGTAAATTACTTACTTTTAGGGTTTCTTGTTAGCAGCATTACTGTCTGCACAAGAATGCAGGACGTTTTTCTAAGACAGGGCAGTTTTAAGAAAACAAACTCCTCTCTATCTGGTTTCAGTCTCTCCAAAAAATCTCACAAAGGTCCGATGGTATTGCTCAGTATAACCTAAACCTCAGCAAGGTCCTTTCTTAGGATTTTTAAATGAAGACACAGAATTTCAACCTTATTTTAAAGCAAGTCAGCAACCTGCCAGCACAATGGGTCACTGACTTTTCAAAACCCTTTCTCCCTGAAATAAGGGAGAACATAAGAGATGACAGAAGGGTTTGCAGGGTCAAGCAGCTTCTAAGCAAAACACCAAATAAGATTAGACAGGAAGAGATTCGGCAGCTCTGTAATTTATAGCCATTAAAATGCAAGATATTATCTAGAGCTTTATTCGCCAGGAGGAGATGATCAGGAGGGGAAAATCATCACCTCTGCCCTAGTCAAACTGGTTGAGATAAAGAGTTAGCTGAAACTTTCCAGTAGAAAAGTTTAGTTTTGGCAAAGATTCCCTTTCCTCTCTCCCTACCTCAAAACAAACAAGTAAAACCATCGTACAGGCAAAGTTTCTGAAATTCCTCCAAGAATCAGTTGAAATATTTCATTAGAGATAAGAAATAATTTTTTTTACAGTAGAGATCTACACTTTGCCTTCATTCTGTGACGTAGGATGTACAAAGCACAGTAGCTTCTATAACGCACCGGGGCACTATGATACACCTTGTATAATTAAAATGCTTTGGTTTTTGAGTATTTTCAAAGAAATTTTTTCCATGAAAAAAATTCTCCCATTTCGGTTATTCTAAAAATTTTAAGCAGCTTTTATCCTGGCTGGATTCCTGATGTCCCACATGCCCAACACCTACAAATAAGTTAGCACATTTCATATTTACTCTAGCTTGCTAATTAAATAAATCTTTCTTGCATCTGAATGCACAAAGACAGCAATAGTCCTTTCTGGGCTTTGCAGCAGGGAGGCAGCATAATCCACTAAACCTGACCATGATTTGAAGCAACAACATGCTTAGACCCCAGACCAGACTCCAAAAAACATCTTTCAGTGAATGTTTACATAGCCTACAAGTGCTGTATTTCCATATTTTGGTTATTTGGACAGTGCTTGGACTCCACACTCCAGGCTTATCCTAGGCCCTGTGCAGGCAAAGAGATAAGGACAGTACTCACAACTCAACTTTCATTTAAAAATTAAGAGGCAATAATCCTTGGCCAGCAGTAGGTAATGGCAGTGAGCTGTCTACACAGAATGTTATTTTTCCTGTTGCTTTGCAAAGGAACAGGCAAGAAGGGCATTGGCATTATCGTCCTGACATTAGAGGAATGAACGAGGAACAGGGAGCTGAAGGAATTAGTCTAAATGGGAAGTCGCTTGCGTGATCAGGAAGAGCCAGGACACTCTCTCAGTGTTCAGTCCATATTCTCAGATTGTTTCACTACCAGTACAATCTACTCGGACTAAAAATAAAAGTATATTTTTATTTCCACCAACAAAAAAAGATGATTAATCTTGGGTGAACAGTTTCAACATCTATGATAATTTCTACATCAAAGAATATATTTAGAATCAGAGCAGAAACTTTTCCCATCAAATAGGATGCTCTGATTCAAGTGGGAATTAGTACTTGGAAAACTCTTATATCGTACTGCTCAGGAGGCTCAGACAGCCTTGAACTCTGGGCCACAAAGCTTGAGATGGGGGGAGTGCAGAAAACAGTAGAACATTGTCCCGTATTTGAAACAAGTTAAAGCTTTGAGAAATACTCTAGTCACAGGAAAAAAAAAAACCTCTTCTATTTTATCATCACATCGATATTTTTTTTAACTGACCATACTGTAGAAGGTGTTGTCTACTGACATTTGACAGAACAGAAGAGATAATTTTATGGGCAAAGGAAAAGGGCCAGTAAATAGCTTCCCTATTCCTTTGCAGACAATATCTTTCTGTCACTCAGCAAGCCATTTTCCATTATCACTACCACAGTAATGTAGAACCTTTTTTACTCTTTACAAAGAATATTCATCATTTATAGATAACCTCTCAGTTGTTTCTATTCATCTCCTACTAACAAGATTCCCTCCAAATCTCGATTTATCTTGGGATTCATGAAACTTTCATGCCATTTTTTCTTGTCCAGAAAGACATCTGTTAACTTCCTGCACCAAAATGACAGAGACTGAGGAAAGTTCCTCCTGAAATAAGTTTCCCCAGTTCTTCAGCTCTGGCCTTTAAACTGTGAGGTTCTTCACTTGTGATGCATTTCACAGCATCAACTACTTTGGTTCAAATATCTGTTTCCTAGGAAAAGGAATATTGAGCTAGAGGACCATTTTCTTCCTACTATGGGAACGCCCTCAAAAGACCTCTTTATTCAGACCCTCCTTCTGTTAACGGAACCACTTTTAATTGCACTCTCCTTTTCCTGCCTTCCCTTAGAGCTCCCTTCTCCCAGGTTTCCCTCGCTTTTGGGTAAAAATTTAAAAGGTTTTCCTCAAAATGCCTTCATATCACAGAAGCACTGTTCTTTTCTGGTATTGTCTTATTCCAAGTAGAGGACTGGCAGTCTGGACTTATTTCCACCCCTGCGACTGACATCATACGGTACTTAAGTGGTGATGAACTAGAAAAATTTAAATCTCTCTAGCCTGATATGGAAAGTTAATACATTCTTAATACTATCCTCTGTACAGAAGTAGAGCAAAAAAAACTGCCACTCTGTGCCAGGTGCCATTGGGAACTGAAAGCAGCCCTTCCCTAGCTTTGCCTTATGGCATTGTAAAGGTGTTTACACAGTGGTCATAGCAAAGCTCATTAGACAAGTCATTAGGTGAACCGTTAAGTAAAACACTTACGTTGAAAATTTGTCCTTCCTTTGTTGCATTGATCTTGCCAAAGAACTTTTACATTTCATCTTGTAAAAAAACCCACGTAGGCTGTTTTATATTTCCCAGAGACCCTCTGCATGAGGAAGTTAATTTTCAACATCTTTTTGCAAACAAAGGAGGCTCTTAACCTTTTAGCAGTCACATGTAACAAACTAGAGTGTTTTGTTGAGTACCAGACTCCCAGTAGCAGGCAACACACGCTTAAAGCAGACACAGCATCATACCTCCTGGTATACAATTTACACTCCCAGCAAACCTCGTTTGAGAAAATTTGAGAGCAGGAGTTTGAATTACCACCATCCACTGTTTAAGAATTCTTGATGGATCTTACTTTTGTGACCATCTGCCTTTTGAAACCATCTATGTTTCTGGCCTTCAAAACACATTTTATGCAGCACGTAATTACGCTGCTGATGCTGCCATCAAAGTTATTTGCATTCAGACCTTCTGCATTATTTCATTTGGCCTTAAAGTTCTTGTACTGACCGAGAATATAATTCACAGATCTCTTTCCCGAATGACAATATTTAATTCCAAGCCCATCCCCTGTGCACATACAGTTAGGGCAATATTCTTCCCTGCGTTCATTACTTTCCTTTCACTAACATAGAATTATTTTACCACTTTCTTGTTCAGAAACTCAAAATGATGAAATCCTTCTGCAACAGTTTTAATTTTGTCTCTTTTTGTATCAAGTCTCAACTCTCTCCTTTCACTCACCCCTTTTCCATATTGTTATGAACATAAAGCTTCCCCCAGTGCACAAACTATTTTTTTAAGCCATCTTTCACAACACATCACTTACATGAACATCAGCTATTTCTCAGTTCCTGGCTGAAACTAACCAAAAGCTTTTTTAGGAAGCTATATACCACAGTATCTATATCATTTCGCTTCACACGTTCATTGGCTCATCTAAAATTTAAGACCTGTAACTTCTCCATGAAAGAACACTTTAAATCAGCAGACATACATTTTGATAACAAGTAGCAGCTCTTTTCCACTGGTTTGTGTTTTTAACGCTACAATCAGTAGTTCAATAATTTTGCATTTTCTTTCTTTTAGAAATCTTGATCATGCATCCCTGATATAGCCACTTGCAACTCACCCTCTTTTTAGAACTTTATCGGCACCCTTTTGGGAAGGGAAGGGTAGGCCTTCTTCTACTTCCCTCTTCCAGTAAAAGCAGCCTGTTCTTTCCAGTTCCAGTAAGAACACTCTGTTCTTTATCAAATAATAAAAACCTGTGTGGGAGAGAAAAAACCAACACAAATAAGGGTAGGACACAATAAATTAAAAGCAGCTAAGGACGCATGCCATAGAAAAGAAAAGCAAAGCAACACAGGTTTAAATGATGTCCTTATACTTTCATGCTGACTTTTGACAAGCTTTATGTAGAAATTTACTGTTTTGGTTTGGGTTTCTGATGGATTTTCTTGGGCTAGCTCTGGCTCTGATTCTTGACCAGGAAACAGCCATTTGCACTGTTCCAGAAAGGGCTGGAGGGCCCCATTCTGTTTCCAGAAGAAAAAAAAAAAAAAAAAAAGAAAAAGAAAAAAGAGAAGATAAACATATCATCGTGTCCTTGTAGCACTCATAACAAAGATAAGGAGTTTTAAACAGAGTCAACCTCTAACCCCTGGCAGGGAAAGCTTCCAGCTCAGCTCCAGCAGGCAGACTGAGCACCGCTACTGTGACAGAGAAAGATCCTAATACCCTTAGACCTGTTATTAGCACACATATACATCCAAATATGTTATCACTGGTTACGTTTAGTTTCTTTTTCTCTCATTTCATAAGCTTTTTTCCAATGCTTGGCTAAACTTGCAAAATGACAACAAAGCTATTTGAAAAGCAACGAAAACTGTTAGCCAAGGTTGATTGGTGGTGTTGGCATCAGGAGCTGGTTCACCCATTGACAAGATCTGGAATTCACTCAAACAGAACCAGGATGTTACGGTGAGCTAGAGGAGGTGACACCTCTTACTAACACAAAACAATCCCACCACAGCTCCTAAGGATGATATTGTAGCATATGGGGAAAAAATACACAAAACTAGGAAGTTGCTCCCTAGGTACATTTCTTACAAACTATCCACCAGATGCAAATATATTTTTTTTTTTTTAGCTAAGCACATTAATCCTGAAAACAAACAAAGCTAAAGTTATAGGATCTGTATTAGCTATAGGGGTAAGACTGAAGTCATTGCTCAGTTGTAATTAACTGGATGACAATTATGAATGGGACAAATCCAGAACCTGAGGTCTGACCCTGGTCACTGCTGTCTTCTTGCCTATCTTCCATCCACACCACTCCTTTAAAAGCACTAGTTCTGTTATCCTATGATAACCTGAATGCACACATAGCATAAGGGCTTTGAGGTAATCTTCCTCTTACAGGCTGATAATTAGAGTGCTAGTAAGTCATGGCAGGAGAGTGAGTATGTGAAAGGGAAATTTGTTTGGGTTTTTTTTTTGGGGGGTGGGGGGATAGGGCACGGGTGGTGAAGGGAGGTGGTGTTTTTCCCAACAGGGGTAGCTTACAGGTTTTTAGGTGGCAAAAATACAGCTGTTTGACTCCAGCAGTAGACACAAGCCTGGATTAAAATTAAGACCACTGAAGACATTTGTAAACATCGCTGTATTTAGATTAGTGCAAGTATATCTAAATATCCTTTCTCTTCAGAACAAGAAAGATGGATTAGCTAGCTCTATGAGCAAAGCTATATGAAAGAGAAAGGCAAGGAAGCGAAGGGAAATCTTTGGCTTTTGCTGTGCCTTCACTCCTGGAGGGCTCCATAGCTCACAGAACAGTAACTGAAGTGAGTTGTACAGGCTTCTGGCTCTCTGATCACCAGAGAAAAAGATGAACACTTGAGAGAAACAAATTATATAAGCAATAAGAGCGCACGTAAAGTGATTTGGGAAAGGGCAGCTTTCTCTCTCGTCATTGCTGATGAAAACTGGCACTTGGCAGCTAGATGCTCTAGGCACTGCCTGGCAGATTTCAGAGAGCTGCGCCTTTGAAGGAACTGCAAACCTGTACTGAGTGACAACAATAATCAGGCAGAAGAGAGCATATATTACACCTTATCAAATCAGAGTGTGCTAATGGTTCCAGAGAGAGCCTCTAAAATAAAAAATATCCAGAGCATTAAGGTAAACAGTTCAAAAAGAATTAATGATAGTCATTAAAATGACTTGTAGCACACAGAGTCCTTTGCTGTAGACACAGGCCACAATGAAACATTTAAGACAAAACTTAAAATTCAGGAAAAGATACGGATATGTCAAGTATCTAAGGATCTCTGACAGAATATTTCTGGTCTTAGGTGCAGCAACAGAAGTGCTACTGACAGGGGACATCCCCCAGACCCTGCTTTTTCATCAGAGACCCACATATGTGCACACCTCAAAGCATCCATCAGAAGACAGCACTGAGCTGAGAGCAGCTGAGCTCAGCACCTCTTCATATTTTGGAGTGCATTCAAGGCAACGAGGTGGGCCCAGACAAGCAGTATAAATCAAGGGTTTCTATTTCTGACAAACTCCAAACGGCTAATTTCAGAAACAGTTATTTAGTTCTTAGCAAAGAACAAGTACCTGGCCCTTGCAAACGCTCTAGGAAGCCAGAAGATACATTTATGTCAGAGATAAGGAAGAACACTGCTACGGCGACCACACACCTATTGTTTCAATGATGGCTTCTTTTTCAATTCCCAGATATCTTGGAAATTCAACTTCAGATAGAATAGAATCATAGAATAGTTTGGGTTGGAAGGGACCTTTAAAGGTCATCTAGTCCAACCCCGCCACCATGAGTAGGGACATCTTCAACCAGATCAGGTTGCTCAGAGCCTCGTCCAACCTGAGTGAATGTTTCTAGGGATGGGGCACGTACCAACTCTCTGGGAAACATATGCCAGTGTTTCACCACACTCATTGTAAAAAATTTCTTCCTTAGATCTATTTTAAATCTACCCTCTTTTAGTTTAAAACCATTACCCCTTGTCCTATCACTACTGGCCCTACTAAAGCCTGTCCCCATCTTTCCTGTAGGCCTCCTTTAAGTGCTAAAAGGCTGCAATAAAGGTCTCCCCAGATGCTTCTCTTCTCCAGGCTGAACAAACCCAACTCTCTCAGCCTGTCCTCTCAGGAGAGGTGCTCCAGCCCTCTGATCATCTTTGTGGCCCTCCTCTGGACCCACTCCAACAGGTCCATGTCATTCCTGTTCTGAGGACTCCAGAGCTGGATGCTGCAACTCCAGGTGTGGTCTCACCAGAGCAGAAGGGCAGAAACACCTCCCTCAACCTGCTAGTCACACTGCTTTTCGCGCAGCCCAGAATACAGTTGGGCCTCTGGGCTGCAAGTGCACATTTTCAAGTCATGTCCAGCTTCTCACTCACCGGTACCCCCAATTCCTTCTTGGCAGGATTGCTCTCAATCCCTTCATCCCCCAACCTGTATTGACAGTGGGGATTGCCTCGACCTATGTGCAGGACCCCACACTTGGCCTTATTGAACCTCATGAGGTTTACACGGGCCCACTTCTTGAGCTTGTCCAAATTTGCTGAGGGTCCCACTCTCTATGTCATTGGTGAAGTTATGAAACAGTACTTGTCCCCAGTATGGACCCTGAAGGACATGACTGAATGATAGTGATGTGATTTCCCCAAGCTCAGAGAGCATGTGGGAGGAACCACGTGGAATGGATCTGGGCAGCTCAGAAAGCTGCTGCTCAGCAAAAGTGGATTCTAACCAAGAAAAAGGGAATTAATAGACACTAGCCAAGGTCTCCTCAATCCCTCTGTAACAAGGCTATATCCTTTCCTATTTCTCTCTACTTGGGTTTGGTGGTTTTTTAGTCTTTCTGTAAATAATTCATAGAGGTCAATCATATTTCTAATATTTTTCTAGCCATCTTATGTACTGTATATGTTACTACAGCACCCCCAAAAAATAAAAAGTCTAATTTGTAATACAGTGTAGGGAAAGAGGAAAGAGGGAATACAGATTGAGGAAGCACAAACGTAGGACGTACCATATGAATAATGGATACCAAAAGGCACAAACTGGAGACCCGAGACCTCTACAACTCTCCTGGAAAGTTCAGCAATTTCCTTTCTTCCTTTTTACAGCAGTTGTAATAAATGCTTTATATTCAAATATACATTAAAATGGTTTATTTTTCTTATCTTGAAACCATCTCTTCAAACAGTCACTTTGCAAAATCACAATCTCAGAAAATCTGCCTTTAAATTGGGAGCCAAGAAGCAATGGCAATACTCATCAGCACATTTCCAATTCAGTGGAGAGGCAACAGGAACATACTGTATTATCATTGCAGTTTCTTATTCTCTTATACTATAGTCTCAGCAGATTTATTCTATGTAACTCTCTTAGAAACAATCTTTCAATATAAGTGCTATTGTACAAAGGTGTTTGAAGGTAAAAGAGCGATGACAGAAAGTAGAGGTGTTTAGTCAAAGGAACATTAATTTGAAAATAATCACATTCTCTCCCATAACGATAGGTTGGCTTACATGCAGAGGCAGTTATGTGCAGGCAACACCCCAAACTTCTGTGCATTTATCAGCCAAGTTAAGCAGCCATATTCCTAATGAAAAAAGTGTGCTTACTCATGCTCTAAGAGCAAGCCAACTGTCCTATCTCATGGTAGAGCACATCATGCCCTGTGGTTAAGCAGCAAAGTATATAAATATACTTTTTATCTGTGCACCCAGTATACATCAGAGGAGCATAACAGTGATGCAGACAAGAGCTGCTGCACAAATTTGTCCAGTAAAGCCTGACCACCCTGGGTTGTTGCTCACCATCATACGCTGTTGTGGCCTCATCCATGGGAATTGCTGGTCTGGGTCAGCCCCAGTTCAAATCAGCTCTTGCTTGGTTCGCTCCAGTGCTTCTGTTTTAGGGCTGCTGGCAGAGGGAGCAAGGCCAGCAAATGCAAGTGGATGGACACCTTCCCTGGTCTGAGCCTTTCTCTAATCTAAAGAGAAAGAGTTGGTCAAGGCATCTTGCTCATTGCCACAAACTCAGCAGCTTCTCACCACTTAACTCACTTCCTTGCACACACCAGGATCACCACGCTAGGGCAGTAGCTTTGGGATTCCACCTGCACAGATGGAGAATTAATTCTTCCCTTCCCCATGAGTTTCTTGCTACAAATACCAACTCTTTGGAATAATAAAAAGAAAAAAAAAAGGTCAGACTGCAGCTGACGGTACAGGCCTATCAGTCCTGATTTCTCAGACCGAATTAAAACAAGAGATAAGGGGAGGGTTTTTCAGTCAAGCTTTTTCTTGCTGTTTTGTAATCCTTAACACTAATGTCTAGCTGTGCTGTAGATAGTCAGGACTCCCACAGCTTTTATTGGGTCTGATATTGCAAAATCTATGTATTACTTAGATCAGAAGATACAGGATCATAAAAGTCAACTTTATTGGAGAACAGAACACAAACATCTAGAGGTGTTTTGGGAAGAACAGCTTTTCAACATGACATAAACTAACAAGAAAAGTGAAACCAGTTACTATTTGTTTGTGCACTTTCCATTCTTCTATGACATGGGAGCTTTCCCATCTGTACTGTTTGCCTTTCTATTACCATACCAATGCTCTGAAAATTTCTTCATATCTAAGTGCAGAAAGAGTGGTCTTCTTGGCCCAGAGGTCCCCAAATATCTCTGCAGGTTCATGGTCCTTCTCACATAGACATGAACTCTCTGGTTCCAAGTTAGTGTTTGATTTCTCTGTGCCTGATAAAACACTTGTGATGCACAGCTCACTTCTACAACTGCATAGAAGAAACAGATCAAATGCACACGTGGTCTCACAAAGATTCACCTTGGTTTTTAATACCCTTTCAACTCCCTTGGTCCCTGCCGCACTTTAAACAATCACATTGAAAAAAAAAGGGATGGAGAGACATGGCACATTAATACAGTTTCTATAATGCTCCTATTGATGTTCCTGTGTTCTACTCCAGTCTGGATTTCATTGTCAGTTTGCAGCTATTTTGCCACTTTCTTTACCCCTATTTGCCTCCAAACTTTGCTGCAGAGAGTGACTTTTCTCTTCCTTACTTCACCTAATCATCCAGCCCCACCTTGTCCCAATAGCTTTTCTGTTTCTCAAGTAAGAAAATACTGTGCTTATCCAGCCTCACCACAGATTCCTGCAGTTTCAGTGAACACCACTGGTGCAGAGCAGTGACAGCTTTCCCCTTTGAGCCAGCCAGATTTTCAGTCCCTGTTCCCCCTTAACACTCAACACAAAGATGTGATTAAAGCTACTTGCAAGCAGTACCAGAAAAAGCAATACTTTTCTCAGTACTCTGTGCTGAGAGCACACCAGTTTTTTCCTGTAGAAATGGACTCTTGTGCTCTCTGCACCACAACACTTAACTACTTTCTAACATCTACAGATCAACTAGTCAGGTACCTACACAGTCTCAATTTCCACCCAAACACATGATCAGTTATTCACCAGTGAACACACTTAAAGAGAAAACAGTATAGCTTGAGTTCTGTTTAAAACCATGCCATTTAACTCTCAATTTAGCAAGCATTAGATTCAAATCGCTTTCCAATTGTTAGCTCTTCTTATAGAGCTTTCAAGGCTCTCACATTATCCAAAGTTCAGATGAACAAGTCTGCAACTGAATTACCGCCTGCACAAATCCCAGCATAGTCCCATCTCACATCTGACCTCTAGGTTTATGTTAAACTTATAAAATAGCTTTTTAAGATCAAAAAAAAATGATTTTAAAGTGTAACTGCCTGTTGTGCCAAGTGCTGCCTACTGAATAAAATAAGTTACTTGTACTAAACAGTATTCTGAAGATGCATTTATAAATAAACATGAAAATATCAAAGCTATACTTAGATGTGTAGTTGCAAAACTTGTTCCTAAAGGTTATTAGCTTGTTGTTGACTTTTTGCTACTATTTACAAAATGCACAATGCACCAGCAGCATTAAGACTGCATAGTCCTAGATCTTAATGTTTAATGCATCGTTATAAATTATGCAGTTATTTATGAACTGGATGTGATATTTATCAACAAAAACTGTTAGAAATTGATTTTTAAAATATTTCAGATGGGTCTGTATTGAATTTAATGACCGAAATTTGTTGGGGGATGGCACAGGGGCAGACAAGTTACAAAGACAGCTCCTAGCACTGGCCTGGACTCAGTATTGTTGCAAAGATGTCTTCGCTTCCTGGCTTTTATATAAGGTCTTCTTTGCCTTGTTGTATCTCTTGGAGCCTCCGCTCTCCTGTCCCTTCTCTCTGCCTTCAATCGTGCATTTATCTGCCTTTTAAACAAACGTCCTTGAAAATTTCCCCACAGATTGACTCTAGACACTGGGCTTCCCTGGTAATAGTATCTAAGCCCAGCCTGGGAAGCTACTGTCACTGTACACTGATCCTGGTCAGTTTTCCAACAACATTGACATTGAATTAACTTGTCCTTGATCACATTTCTCATTTCCCTGAAAGTTTTGGAGCTTAGAATTGTAAAGTACTAAAATAAAGCAAGGCAATAGAAAATGTGGTGCTGCAAGCAGAAGGAGAATGGATTCACATTAGAAGAAATTAGCAACTAATAATTAATTCCAATTTGCAAAGCTATTCAGGAAGATGCACTATAATAAATACCACCTCTTCTATCTAGAGAGCACAGAGACAAAAGACCGGCTAATGAAATCTTCAGTCACTATTGGGTAATGTTTAGTATTAACATGTTAAATACGTTATTGTGATCAATGTCACAATAGGCTTGCAATACTCACCATTCCAAAGTCATTCATTACAACCTCTATCAGACATGTTTTCACTTACTTTAGCATTCCAGTGCATTAAACCTCTTCTGAAACCTCTTCTTAGCGAACGTCAAAGTTAAAGCTCTGCAACTGACAGTCAAGACAGTTTTCCTAATCACGCAGAACACTTTGGCCACTCAAAAGGTTAGGTTCAGACAATGCAACAAAGATGTATCACCTGGAACATATGACTGGGAGTCTTCTAGACTAGCCTTAACACCCTTTAGGAAATTTACACCAATTGAAAACCATTTATTTCATGTTTACATGGAACAATGCAGTAAATGGTTAGAAAATAGCTGCCATAAACTCCAGGTAGTTTCACACTGTTAGTGGCAGAGCAATTTAGTCCATGCAATGCATCAACCAGAAGCAATTATAATGCTTCCAGTACCAAACATACCTCCCTTAGAACTAGATTAAGCCCCCTGTGTGTTTCTCCATACTTTCAACCCTGGAAACTCCAGTGAAAGTAGGGATATGCTTTATAAGCGAGACATGGAGTCTTCAGTACAGAGGCACCTACCTTAATATCAGATCTTAGCAGAGATAAAGCACTGTGGTTTTTTACATTGATGTAGTCAGCTGAGATCCATCTTATTTGAGCTAAATAGAGATCAGTTATTAGGAATGGCTATTTAACTTCACTTAAGACATTGTTACATGGGGCTTAATTACTGAAATGAGAGGGACACAAATTCACAGTGTATTTGCTACTCCTTGGCTGATCTGTTGTGCATGGAAAAGGCAGGGTAGAATTCATTTCACCCTAAAAGTTAGGCAGTTTCTCTAACCTTGCCATATAGGTTCCTTTAACCACCTATAAAACACACCTCCAAAATCAGGTTACCTTTTAGACATTTACAGTGCTAGAGTTTAGGTGGGCTTCACCTCACCTAAGCATCAGGCTGCTTACAATACTTCCAAAGCTTCACCACAGGCAGCACTGGATCAAACTAAAACCCTTCTATGAGTATAAGGAAGCTTTGTATTTAAGACAATATACCCACCATTGTATTTAAGACAATATACCTAATATTAAAACAAATACACCACCACCACCACCCATCTGTTATTTTTTTCTTTTAGTCTGAATAATAAAAACAGGCTGTTCAAGTTCCACGTTTCATCCTGTTTCTTACTTTGGCCTTCCCAAGCACAAATACAATGGCTAGAAACAGTGTAATAACTTTCAGCAACATTTAAAAGCGTGTTTCGGTGAGTATTAGGCAGTTTAAAAGCTGGAAGCACAGCCTGTTTAAAACAGATATTTTCAGTTTTCCCCAGAAAAGCTTTCCAAATTACAATAAGTATAAAACAAATAGGCACTACAGAAGTGTAACAGATCCTAAAGGAACAGTTATAACAACCTGCAGAATTTGTAGATAGTATAATCTTATTCTGTAACTTTTCCTAAAACCGCTAAGAAGAATTGAGGGAATAATTATATCCCAGAGATTTTCAGAGTTAGCAGCAGACTGTTAAATTTTACATGACAGCAGGAACCTGTTATAAATTAACATATTTCACCAACTCCTACTGGTCTTTTCTGTAAGAACAGGTAAGCTTATAAGTAACTGATTTTTCAGCTTTTCTAAAGAGACCAAAAACACGTTTATCATGGCTAAGTACAACATTGTTTCTATTTACCTGTGTTTGACTTTCTGGTACTATATGCCATCTCATTACACAATCCATACAATTAAATTTTGATCTAGCTTCATGTTCTGAAGCATGTTTTGTGAACACTACTGCAGAAGTATTAGCTCACACAGACCAGCAAGTAGCCTCTGATATGCAGTAAGACATTACATGGTGAATCAATTAAGGCATTGAGGCATGAGGCTATTACCAAAGAGAGAAATTAAGATGCAGGGCAAGGGAGACAAAGATGTATCGTATGATCAGATTTGAAGAGATGTAAAGCTAATGAAGCAGAGACACAGAAGAAAGCTAGAATGCTTTCAGTACTATGGTGTTGATTAAATATTGCACTGAACATAAGAGCAATTTGGTGCTTTTCTTTTTCTGGGATGGCATTCCCATCACAATTAAGCTGAAAAGATAAATGCTCCAACGCTTCACAGATGCTAGGTGTTGCTCACCCAGAGAATTCCTCTGACTAGTGAAAGCAAAGCTCAACTTCAAGCCCTGATCCCATGAGAGGCACCATAGGGTTCAACAGCCTTCAATGCTCTTGGCATTGGCAGAGCCTCAGTAATGCCAGTGGGATCCTAGGAGAAAACAGAGATTCCCAGACAGGAACAGCTACGTGCTTCCAACAGGGAAGGTATCTTCTGACACAGCCCAATCTAAATATTTGACTCAATCTGCTATTAAATCTACAAAGAAGTGATGCATTAAGTTTTCAGTTTGGCTTTGGTTAGGAGATCAATCCCGTGCAATCCCAAAATAATTTCTAATATGAGTTGAGAACAACTGCTGAAGTGTTATGCCACTCAGAAGTAGAAAGATGAGCCAATTCCAGCCAAGCAGATGCCTACTCTGTTCTCTATGGATTATTTTATTACCTTCATTAAAGAAACACTTCCCACTAGTGAATTACATGATGAAATTAACATCTGTTACGTGTAAAGGAAGGAGAGGTGTTCTCCCCTCTTCTTCTTGGAACACTCCCCCCACCCCCTACAAAAAAAAAACCCTAATCTTAACTCTGTACTGATAGAAACTTAAGAGCAAGGACAGGTATAAACACAACCTCCAGTGCCATCAAAAGTGTCCCTGTTAAGGACACTCTACTCTAAAAAGCATCTTTCATAACATATGCTGGATATAGAGTGACACCAAAAAAAACCTTCAGCCAGGAAGAAAGAAACAATGCTAGGAACAGCATGAGGCAACCCACCCTTAAATGAGCAGGAGCTCACATAGGCTTTAGGTCAGCAAGCTTCAGAGAAGAAAATTTGAATTCCATTATCTTTAATGTTCTGTTTCTATTTTAATCTATACCTAAGCTGCCGAACCTGTTTGGCAGACAGACAACCTCAACTCAGAGGTTTTTGTATCTCCTGTCCTTTAAGGACATTACTTGGCTTGATTTCAAGCATTCCACTTTCAGTGGAAAGGTCAGAGCATCTAGTGACATAATTACTGCAGGTATGTAGAGATCTACACACTTCACTGGCAAAGTTTCAGTGAAGTGAAGTAGACATAATAGCAATTACACACCTAGTAAGTCTACAACTAGGCTTTGCAAACTATGTATCTCTAAGTCCAGCCGTTGGTAGTATCAGCAAATACTGACAGCTCAGACAACACCTGCATGCTGCATACCTTTAACCTTCACTCACTGATCATTCTTAGTTCACATACCAAGCTGAGGAATCCATAATCTGAAAACTAACAGTTTAAACAGTCATTTTTCAAGAACTGTTTGGAGGAAAGTGTTTGATCTGAATGACCAAGTAATTCAGTACAACATCCCCCATAACATCTCAAGAATTTGAAAATCAAGTACTGACAGCTGTTGGGATGCTTCAGCAACCACTGAGGCTCTACCATTTGTTTAGACCATCTCAAGACTTGATGCTCTGACCATAAACCAGCTCCGGTGCTGCACCTTGGAGAGAAGCTTGGGAAGATGACACATCAGTACCATTTCAGTTTGCTCTCACTACATCAGTTTCTATATAATGCAGGGGAAGACAGTGTATGCAGTGGGTATCGCACAGCTCAAAGCTTCCGGCAGAAACTGCTCACCTGTGCTCTTTGCTCAGGGGAAATCCTCCCCAACACACACATATCACAAGCCCTGTCAGAAGAAAACAGGCAGAAGTTGACCTGTTGCGATAGGTACACAATCAAATTCCAGGTACAAGGCTTTAAGACTTAAGAAGCAGAAATAAAGAGGCTTTTAACTGAAACAGAAGTAACAAATCTAAATACTTAAAAGGTGGGTGTCAGGAGGATGGGGCCAGGATCTTTTCAGTGGCGCCCAGCGACAGGACAAGAGGTAACAGGCACAAACTTGAGCATAGGAAGTTCCACCTAAACATGAGGAGGAACTTCTTTACCCTGAGGGTGGCAGAGCACTGTAACAGGCTGCCCAGAGAGGTGGTGGAGTCTCCAACTCTGGAAACATTTAAAACCCTCCTGAACGCGTTCCTGTGCAACCTGCTCTAAGATGACCCTGCTCTGGCAGGGGGGTTGGAGTAGATGATCTCCAGAGGTCCCTTCCAATCCTACGATTCTATGATTTCAGTTGAAAAGGACCTACAAAGATCATCTAGTCCTGACCAATTCTGGGTCAACCAAAAGTTAAAGCACATTACCAAGGGCATTGTCAATTAAACACTGACGGGCTTGGGGCATCAACCACCTCTTTAAGGAAGCCTGTTCTAGTGTACCATAGGTCTGTTTTTATTCTTCAGCTGTAATAATTTTTATACCAGCATTTTTCAGTGGGCTCATATTTCCTACAGAAGCACAAACAACTAATGCTTATTCAGCCCGATTTGGCTCTTCCTAGTGAAGTTTCTTCAGCTTCAGGGTAAAGCAGAGCTGTACTGACTCTGGGCTGGTCCTTTTTGACCTTCCTCCAAAGGGTGCCTGAGCAGGTAAACGTACCAGCTTTCATAGTGATATAGAGCGCTTTCAAAGCACAGGTTTCTGATCACCCAAAGCCTCCAATTTGATGTCCCTCATTTCTGCAAGCCCTGCCCTGCTGCTCCATATATTTCTGTCAATTCACACAGATAACTGAAATGCTACTGTCTTGAGGCACATGCACCTGAGCAAAATTAACAGTGGCAGCAAGCAAATAGTGGATGAGCAGCAGTTTACAGTCAATGAACCAGCAAATTGCTGTCTGTTGAGAAGGTGCTTTCCTTTCCCCATGATGGATACCACAGCTTCATTAGGAAGCCACACGCTCCAGCTTTGTTTCACAGCCCACAGATGTTCTGCTTGAACTCTAATTAGCTCCCATCAATCTGCAGTTCAAACAGCTGTGGTAAATAGGATTGCTGCTCAAGTTAACAGGCTTCTGCTGGCTACTGAACTCTCCTCAGAAGGCTCCCCCTCCCTTGTTAAATGCTTAATGGTTCCCAGCATTGTTTTCCCTTGTTAAGATCTTAGAGGAATAACAATTCAGAAGATTTGGAGTTCATTGCACAGTAAATGCATATAGTAGAACCTCAAAGAGTTCACCAAAACAGAACTGACGCTTTCTGGTGAGGTCTGAGTCCATGTTTTACACCTTCACAGTTAATCTTCTCAGAGCAGTCCCCCACGATAAATTTGTAGGCATCTAACATAACATTAGCTTGCAATAGATGACAAGTAATGAGAGAAACACACTGACTTCTACCTGCAGTGTGATGTTTGGGCCCTCCTCTTCCTGGTGTGACAAGAGGAGGAACCAAGCGTGCAGATCGCTATCACACAGTGGCCTGAACACAGAGATACAGCTAGAAAAATATCACAAGTTGTCCACTTGAGATCACTGTAAGCAGCACAAGGCTGGTGCGCCATTTACCCTACCTGGTTGCTGTAAAAAAATCCAATCCAGAAGAGGGGTTTTTACACTTAAGCCATCTCATCAGGGTCTCCCACAAGCAGATGATGCTGCCTGCTCTTACCACCTCTGCTACTGGTGCTTCTCAGCAAGACACACACAAGCAAAGAACTTCACAACAGTGCTCCCATTAAACATGGGGGCGGACAAATCCTGGGCAGTCTCTCATCTGTCCATGCATTTGTTCTGTGGCATATATCAAAGCTTCATCGATAGTGGTCTCCAGGCTTCTGCTGTGTTGCCTGCAGTGTGCTGCACACTTTTGTCCAAATTTCCTGTGTCTGAAAGCAATAATAGAAGGCCTGCAAGACCTTTACTGGACAACCAGTAAAACCAATAATGCAGAGAGAATGTAATCCAGCTGGTCATGGATGCTTCCTTTGGTTTGGTAGGTCAGGAGGCTTTGTTTCCTTTAATGTTTCCTTTCTTGGCAATTCTAAAGTCATTGGAAGTAGTTTAGAGAGCTGTAGAAATAATGCATGAAATTTCAGCTCATCCCTGGAGATGTTATAGCATGCTTTTCTGTAGCAATACTAACATACCAAATGTAAGCCAACAACTGTCAGCTTTAGTTTCAGTGAAACTGTGCAGGGTTTGGAAAATCAGGGTTGCAGACCCTGATCTGCAACCAGAGCTTATGTAAGAGTCAGGCACATTTACTCACTTGAAGATAATGTTTAATTAATCCCACAAATCAGAGGTAATTTTGAGAAGTACCTATTTCCAAACCAGCCAATGCATCTTATAAACACAGAGAATGTAATGTTCTTTACCATCTTCACCATTTTTCTCTGGCAGAGGCGATAGAGGGGGCTGCTCAGGGAAAGAAGAGCTGTCAGCATTGTACAAACACAAAAGATAAACCCTGCTCTGAAAAGAACACGCTATACTTGACAAAAGGCAAAGACAAAACAACAAGGTAACTATTCAAAGAGCAGAACTTAAACACATGAAGTGAGCTCATTTGTTAGACAAGTAATTACTAGACCAATCAGAGTATTTCATGAATTGCACTGCCCTGTGAATATACAATTTGCTTCTAAATTATAAGGTCTGTAGTGAGGACATGTTTGCCTAGCCCTTTCCCACCTATTGAGCAGTGTTGATACTTTACAAATGAATAAGTAATAGTGATGAAGCCGTGTTATTTCCTGCTCTCATTAGGATAGCAAAAGCAGTGGAAATAAAGAGCTTTTTATTCTGCCTCCTCACCCCTCAATCCCAAACTCCTGCCATCTACTTGGCTGTCACTCTAGAGGAGGCTGTAGGCATTTCTACCAGAAGGAAAAAAAAAAAAAAAAAAAAAAAAGAAAAATCCATAGGAGACATAATCAACCCTAAAAGAGTAATTAAACTACTTGGAGTTCGATTGTACAGTTGCTTCTCACTGATTAGATGTGTTTGGAAAAGAGCTAAATTAGATGGGACTAATTTAGTTTATTAAAGAATACAAGCATTCCTGAGTGAAATGCTAGTTTACATCTATGATTGCTCAGAGCACTCAGAAAAGCACATATATGCCTTAATACCCATAGATTATGTTTGCTAGTGATTGCTATAATGGTGGTGGGAAAATAGGCACTAACCTACATTCTTATAGTGGAATCAATAATGATGTGCAACATTAATGATATTGCACCAAATAAGTGAAACCTTCACGGTTCCTATGTGAATTTACATGCTCCATAGCACCTACAGCTTATAGCATAGAAAAGGTTAATCATTTACTTCAGGTAGAGTGCACAGGAACAAAAGCTTTATTTCCTAAGAATATAGTTTGCGTAGGCTCTGCGCTTCCATTTGGTTGCCTTTTCAAGCATCTTGAAATGCTTAAAATTGAAGTGAATTAGGACATCGTGTTTTGATAAGACCAAAATGTTTTGTTGAAATACCATTTAATTTTTTTAAAAATAAAAGGTCATATTGGAAAACGCGAACTTTCCAAACTGGAATCTCACCAAACACATGTTTCTCTGTGCTTCTTCCCCCCTCATCCCTCCCCCGCCCCCCAGAATGGCATTTGGCAACACAAATGCATTCTCTCCAAGAGCTTCCAGATAGCTTACGCTTCAAGGATTTTTTTCCAATGCCACCAGGTGAATGGTTTTCTAGTAAGATCCAGCTGCCAGCACAGCCACAGGCTTGGCAGGGGGGCGGTGGTAACTCCACAGTTCCAGTAGCTTTGCAGCCAGCCAGCGGTCATTTGCAGGAATAAAGTTAAACTTTGGAAATTCTTGGGGTCTTACTTTGTTTCCCCCAGGATCCATAAGACAGGAATTTTAGCAGCATAGGAATATTTTTCAGAAATCAGCCTGAACATCTTCCAGTAGCTTCTCTGCAGACCCAGAAGCCCAAGATCAATGAAACAGACACTTTGCCAAGCAACAGCTTTGGAAAACATAGCCTTAAGTGAAATCTCTGAACTGTAAAAACATGTCAAAAAGCATAGAAAGAATTTTGCTTGTAAACATTTTAATCATACCATAGAAATCTACTCAAGAATATCTTCATTGGAGTCTGACTTCAACTAATATACAAGCTCAGTTCTGTGCATTGCTACCCCCACAAGTCTGACACAGCCCATTAACCACCTAATACATTAGAAACACACTTTTCTTGTATCCAGCTAGAGCTGCAATGTGTTTTTGCTAGCAATAAGCTTGCTGTGTGTTCACTTTTAAACATACCAGAAGATTGAGCATTGAGAGAAGATTAAACATACCTGAGCAGAGTGGTAATTTTACTACAGCTTCTCAATAACAGGACTACTAAAATTAAATGCCCTTACCAGAAATTCTTGCTACACTCACATGAAGGCAGCAAGTAATTTCTATACTCCTACCATTAATTTCATATCACCTCATCTTCCTGGTCACAATTTCTATTAAGCAGCATGGCCTTGGGAGGCACAGCAAGCCCCCAGTAAATACCTTATTGCGAGACATAAAACCTCTGTGGGGTTTTGAACCAGTATGTTCCTCAGAGGTAACCCTCATGATTTTCAAGAATTTGTTTTTCTGAGGATTGTGCCAGCCCTTTGCTGTCAGAACAGGCCCTCAAATAAAATACAAGCAGCATTTCAATACTCTAAAGAAACCTCTAGTCTCTGTACAAGCGTCAGGAACAACCACTCATTAACATCTTCATCCCAGCCTTCAAAAGGCCAGATGTACAAAGACATTTTAATCCCTTTAGTGGGACACTTGCCTACAAAGAAAACACTTTCAGGTATCTCAAGTTTTGGAATGTCTTTGCATCTCACAAGGTGACAGCATCAGGCAGGAAGATTCATATTCCTACACCGTTAGTGACAAGCATGATCAAAAGCTCACAAAAACGAACTTGTAAGAGTCATTCTAACTCACGTTATCAGGTCTTCCAATTCCATTCAACTTTGACTTGTAAAGAACATCGCTAAAATTTCTCCATCTAGAAGCCCATGTTCTCTGGTCGGACCATATGCTAGTAGAAAAAAAAAAAATCTACCTTGGCATTAATGATGTCCTTATCACCATAGTTTGAATTCCAAAGGAATTTTGTTGCTAAGGGTACAGGTACATTGATAGGGATTTTCATAGGAAAATTTGCGGTTTTCAGCTGCATAAACACAAAATCTCACCTTTTAAATCATTGAGTTTTCCTAGAAAGTTGGTTGAATCATTCCTATCAAAAAGCTATGCCTTATTCTCAGTCTGATAAACATCTGTAAAGTGTAAGTTACAGAGATCCAGAGCTGGTAAACAGAAAGACAAACTGTTTATTTTCACCTTCTTTTCTTTTTTTACACACTAAAAAATGCCACTTCAGGGAAGAAACACTGAACAGAAGTATTAGTAAGTTGGCTTTTTTGTTGTTGTTGGGTTTTTTTGTGTTTTTTTTTGGTTGGTTGGTTTTTTACATAAGAGGTCACTTCAAATAGAGACTAGCCTAAGTGTCTTCTGCAGCTTGCAGCTGAAGGAGCACTGGAGCAATCCCTGGCTTTTTTCACTAGATGCATAGAAAAACAGCATTAAACTATGAGCATGCAAACTGCTGATAAAATGGATTAACTTGTAAAAGGCTCATTTCTGCAAAATCGTGTTGCTTGCTGTTGAACTCTTTGTGTGTCTGCCAAGTCTAGTCTCACCTTCAGACCAAACGTTTCAACTTTTTCCCTCCCTGCAGCAAAGAGGAAGGGGACACAATAGTTTGGGCTTTATGTTATTCAGTCTTCTATTATTACTGAGCCAATCACAAGTTTATTCCTTGTCTTTTTACTGCAGCCTCAAAGCACATCACAGCTACTAAAAATACACTATTTTGCAAAAACAGCCACAGAATTGATGGAGTGGTTACAAGTTGCAGGAACGAGAAACTGAATCCAGATGTCTTAGATCAGTATACCCAGTATTTTGCTTCCAAGAACACCTCAATTTTCCATTCCATATCTGTTCTCTTCTTACCATGGTAAAACTACAATCTTGCCATCTTCTCTAAAGCTAGCTTATGTGAGAGAAGGATGGGCTCCAGAGGATTGGGCATCTGTTTTACCAACTCTGGAAGGACTACAGCTAGTCTTTACAGCAATATTAGGACACAGCTGCTGTAAGGTTAGAGTCCAGAAGAGTAATAGGGTTGAGGCAACACAAATATTTTGTCATAACATGGACTCAACAGCTCCACATCTAGCAACCACTGTACAGCAGCTTTATCACATCAACCGAGAACTGCGGCATGGGCTGACGGCTCTGAGCAATGGGATGAAGCAAAACACATTTCATCTGCTTCCCTAAAAAGCTACAGGAGGATTATAAATTGAAACTTACCAGCTTCAAAATCACCTAGAAAATCCCACACATCACATGCCTTCTGGAGACTACTGGTGGAATTCAGAACTTGAGCTCACTTGAGGCCCTCACTTGAGGGTGAGGAAAACTCATAGAGCTTTCACTCTGAGCATATCCACTTCAGAGCTCCAATGCCAGCACTGAAACCCAATTTAATCCTCACGTTACCTACTGTCATCCATTATGAGACCTTTAGTGTTCTGCAGGTGTCCCAGTTCGGGGTGGAGCAGGGCCAACTCTCTGCTCAGTGACAGGCCCGGGCTCACGCTCGTTGCCATGGCAACCAGGGTCAGCTGACCCAGGTGTTTAACCTTGGGGGGTCACACCTATGGGGGGCGGGGACAGGTCAGGTGACCCAAACTGACCAATCGGGTGTTCCGTCCTATCCGCCATGCTCAGTATAAAAGCTGAGGGAGCAGAGGCCCAGCTCCTTTCCAGTTGCTCGGGTGGTTCTGCGGTGGCTGCGGTCTGAGGAGGACCCTGTCTGTCCATCTGCCTTTGATCCCACTCAGTGTGTTCCAGTTCCCATCTGTCACCGAGTCCAGTCTGCAACTTCCCCAGTGCCTGCCAGTGACATCTCCCTGGGAACTCGATATGGTTTTGTGTACGTTTGTATATATTGTATCTATTTCATTATTTCCTTTTATTATTAGTATTTCATTAGTTTAGGGTTTTTTTTCTAAACTCATAAATCTCTTCATCTCTCTTCTTACTCTCCTTGGAGCAAGAGGTAGGGGAGAGCATTTGTCATATTGTCATTGGCCAACCTGGCCTAAAACTGCAACAGCAGGTTATCCAGTCTTGTTTGAAAAAACTTACTTTCTCTACCATTGCAAGCTCATGACCCACAATAGGAACATTCCCTTGGATCACGCTTACGATTACACAAACATTTCATAGCTATTCCCAGTTTTGATGTTGGGAAAAAAAAAAAAAACCAAACACAAACCAAAAAAACCGCCACAACTTAGCAAAGAGATCCGTTAGCATTCTCTTCCTGCCGAACCTCATTGAGAAGGACTACTCTAGTGTTGCTTCATCTGTTCCTGATCCATGTTACCCACCTCTAGCCCATCATACAGTTCAATGTAGAAGGCTGCGCCAGGGAGCAAATAGATTTGCAACCGTAGAAGACTGCATAACTCCTAGGAGAAACACCCATTACCATCTCCTGAAAAAGCAGGCCTCTCTAAAAATTTGTATCATCACAGAGACTTTTGTTGAAACTACATTTCCAAAACTTTCATGTTTAGAACCAATTCAACATGAACTGGTTTCTGTCTCAAGAGATCCGCCACAAGTGAACTCTGGTGATTCGGTAGAGGTTTTCAATACAGACTTAAACTTGTTTTCCCCACAATGATTTGATAGGAACATGAACGAGTATGAACAATGTCTTACCAAGAACACTTATATTAAAAAAAAAAAAAAAAATATCAGGTAGCAGTAGTTTTCCACTAAGCCTGCGACTCTAGCAGTTGCGAAGGATAGCACAGCCTAGACCAATTTATTTTTTTTTTTTGGTTAATATATTTCAAGTTTACATAGCATTAGAGTAGATGCAAAAAAGTAGCAGCTGGCAAGAGCAATGCAAAAATGGAACTGCAGTCAGAGATAGATGCACCCTCTCCCCTCAGTGCTACAGGTGCCAGGCTCCCCAGGCACAGAGGTGTCTCACCTCTGCAGCACCCAGCCGGGCATGACTTCCAGAGGAGCAGTCCTGTTTAGCTTTGCTGATTCTCAAACTGAAGAGTGTAGCTATGTATCTTCTTGCGGCACATGATGTAGATTCATTGGGTTTCCTCCCATCGCTATTCATGCCAGCTTCTGCACAATACAGTTGAAAGGCTGATGGTAATGCTTAACAGAGCAAAGGGGGATGTGCGGCCAAAGAGGGGAAAAAAAACAAAACTAAACACCAAGACCGATGGTGATACAGCCCCTAGCTTATTATGATTAGAGTATGATGAAAATGAGTAGTGAAAACCCCACATGGGAGAGGCAAGCACACCAGTGCAGGGAACCGTAGGCTAACTCCAGCTGACCTGGATCCAGAGCGGGAAGCAGCAGGCTAGTATTGGTGCCAGGCTGCAGAGCAAACATATGGGCATCATCTCACCAGTGCCAGAGAAGCAATTTGGCAGGCTACCATTACCATGCATTCATTACCATCTGCCACCTGCAGATCATCCCTCCTTTCCATTTACACCACACTGGTGCTCATTAAAAGTTTTCCTAGTCCTTGTCATTACAACTAGCTGACTAATACTGCTGCTGACAGTGGTTTGAGCTAAATCAGGCCTCAGTGTGAGCCCTAGCAGCTGTGGAGATGGTAGTTGCTCTGAGACCACTGCTAGGGATACTATTTTTTTAAACCAATTTGCTTTGAATCATTAAAGAACTATACTTTCCTGACATACTGCAGAATTAGGAATTAGCAGAATTTTGGAATTAGGAAGTAGCAAAACTAACCTACTTGATAGTGGTTAGCTGTCATTTTTTTTCTACTTTTAGACTTCTCATATCTCTCTCTTCTCCCAAGACACACCAGTTTGGACTCCGTTGAAAAACAATGATCTGAAGGGTTCTCTTTGCATCTCCTGGTTTGATTAGAATTACTCCTTATAACAAAAACATGATTTTGTCTTCTGTCAAAACTTTTCCAAAAGGTTTGCTATCACCAAATTCCACCTACCCTTCCCACCGTCCCCCCCCCCTTGCCCCCCCCCCACAAAGTGTACATAACAAGCCCGATAAGATTAAATAAAGAAGTAACCCCCATTCACTTCTCTAGTCCGCTATTGGTAAAATAAGAGTGATGGTGCATACACGATTAAAACTGTATAGTAAGAAGAGTCAGAAAGAGAAAGAAACATCAAAAATAAGTTCATAACCCACAAAAACCTCATAGGAAGGGAATGAACAAATCAACTAAACTGTGCTAGAACAAAATTGTAACTAAGTAAATGTAAGTTGTTATATAACACCAGGGAAGTCTCAGCTGCAGAAAAATAGTCCTGCTCATTTATTCTATCCCTTTATCAAAGTGATCTTCAGGAGGGCCGACAGCTCTGCAGTTCCTCCACTTCCACAGTGCTTTAAATTTATGCCCACCTCATTAAGACCCTATGGGGCCTTCCTTTTAAGCTCTTCTTGTTTTAAGCCTTGGCTTCACACAGCTTCCAACCAGACTGCAATTTTTTATTGTAGACAATGTTCTTTTGAAAGCTGTAACACATTGGTACGTAGATACACACAAGCTTTTTGCCATCTACATAGTGCAAGTTGGAAGGAACCCACTAGAACACAGATAGGAAAGTAAACTACCTTCATTACAACCGAACAATCCTTCTCGGCAGTTCCACCACAGCCCCCAACTTGGTTTCTTCCACACCTCCACCAATCTTAGAAGTTACAGTGCTTTGTCTGCCCTGTTTGTTTCTGGTTATCTTTTCACTACTACTTCTTTGCCCTAGGTACAGCGTGTCTTTCAAATTCGACAGTATAATCTGCCTTTAAAGAGCCTTGAAGATAGGCTTGCCTTTTTCTTCAATTTCTGTTAGCCAAACTGATACAACTATTAACACATCTTTACAGACTTTGTCACAAAATATCCTTAAGGTACAACTACCACCAGTGGGAGCAGGGGGAACTATAAGAAATCAAGGTTTCAATTCCTGTTTCACTTATTCTCCACTCTTATTTTAAGGATCAACTCTAGGTGAGGTCATACAAGAAACAGACTTCAATAACTTGGACCCAAGGACTTCCCGCAGTGGTAGATCAAAGACTTCTAAAGTTACATTCATGGTTTTCCATAAACACGTTCTAGGAAGTTATCTGTGTTGGAGAGAAGCTTAGCAACAAGGGCTAAAAACCTTTACCAAGTTTGGAACCTAGAAACATAACTAAAACTACAGATTAAACCTGGCTCTACCTGTCCTACAAACACCAATTCTACTGCATCTTGGAATTGACTAAATCAGGGCCATCACCCTCACATGCGGGAACAGAAAAATCACTCCATTAAGATTAATAGTGGATAAATGAGTGAAAAAACAAAAGCAGTAGTGAGGTGGTTGCTTAAACTCAGAGAGCCCTCATCTGAGCAGAGCTCCAGAAGCTTGAAATTCCTTCCTTTCACTTGATTATTAAAAACTTGTTTTCCTCAAATTCTTCCAGGTGAATTCTTTGCCTCCTACATATATCAAAGGATACTTTCTATGGTTGTAAGCCATGAATAAGTATAATTTACATCAAGAAAGTACTGCATCTGCTCTTTTACCTAGTTTCACCCACACCTAAATTGCAATATAACTCTTTCAAGGAGCCACAAGCCTCCATGGCAATCGTTCCTTGAGTTTTAAACTGGGAACTACAGAGGAGGGAAAGAGTTACCAGCAGCCCTGTGAAGGAGTGATGGACAGAGTTGGCAAGCAAAGGGTTTGGGGTGACAGAAATAAGAGGGAACACTAAACAAAACAGGGCTTAAGCATTTGTTACCTCCAAAAATCTGCACATAAGCAAGGAAGTGCTTCTATAAATACCTAAGTAGCAAAATTAAGATTTGGGTAAATTTGGTCCCATTGCTGAATGAGGAGGGGATCTGTTGATACAGGATGTAGAAAAGACTGAGCTACCAAAAGCATTCTTTACTTCACTATTGAGTATCATGACTGTGCTCCTGAGTACCTATGCTAATTGAATGGATAAAGAAAAATAATTCCAATTTTACAAAATCCCTCTACATTCCTTTTGTAGGCCCAGGAACTTGGAATCATAAAAATCAGATTTTGTTCAGTAAGAACACTGCCATTAATCCCTGAGGGATAATTCCATTCTCTAGGTTACCTGGGAGGAGGTGGTGAACATCAGAAAAAATTTCTTCAAAGCACTTGTGGGCTCTCTGTGTCCATTGGTTCTGAGAGGGGTTCTGAGATAGTCATCTTCCTGATGTGCTCTTATTTCACAGGCTTTTGTACAATTGAGACTCACTGAGCACATTTCAAATATCAACAAGATAACAAAACTAGAATACCCCTGTGTCTATGACAGAGACTCACAATTAGCTATAACCATTCATGGTGCAGTTCTGGTAATTAGTTTGAAAGAGTTGTGATATAGCTGTATGTGTTCCAGGAACAGTAGAAGTAGAGAGCCAGGACTGCCAGATGGATTATTTTCTGCAAGTTATTTGTTCAGTATACCCTCGCAGAAAATTCAGATAGAACATAACAAAATAGGACTGCGTAAAAATTATTCTAAATCTCTGTATAGTTTAGAAGGAATACTTCCCTCTTGTAGCTCTACTGAACCATTCACATGCTTTTATAACCAAGTTATGGGAAAATTTATTTTTTACTTCTCTAGCAAATTCTATCAGCCAGTCCCCTTAAAAACAACAGTAGGAAGTTTCAGAATTTTAAAGCTTATTCAATTCTTTTAGAATTTTCTTGAAGAGGTTAGAAAGAAAAATATATTATGTTCTTATTTTAAGCACAGCTTTTTAGTAGGTAATGGCCAGTTTTTCTAAACAAATGAGATAGGAATGAGGTTTTACATGCTGGCAGAGCCACATGGTACGTTCAAATCTAGCAATAAAAATTGCATCAAATCCATCAGTTCCTAAAACGAATGGAAATTTTTAATCCAGCACATTGCCTTATAACTCCAGACATCACTCCTGGAGCCAAATTTCCACTTAGAATACACCAAAGCAGCCTTAGAGTCATCACTGCATATCATCCGTAGTCTTTAAAACATCACAGTCCTAAGATAAAGAAAACTCTTCCTATAAAGGAGGTAAATCAAAAGACAATTTCATCATGGTCAGTGTAAGAAAGCAGAGTCCTACCTTACCATTTTCCTGGTCTAACAGCCATTGCACATTACCATTAATAAACAGGAGTCTAATTTTTACGGGTTTTCTTCAGTCATTACAGATGCAGCCTGGTGCATTAAGTTATAAGGTCAGAGACGTAGAGTGCAGTGGTTTTATCCTCAGCTTGATAGATCATCCAGTGGCACAGCTAAACCAGACATAGGAACATGACATCTAAAGTCTAGCACTGATGGACAGCCAGCGATCGCGACCTGGACTCATACCTCCAACCCCATGATACCTCACCCACTGTGTGTAAATCCAGATCCCAGATAGTCACAGCTCTCTGTGCAGGGAGACAGAAAGCCCCCTGAAAGCATCCAGGCCACAGACTACACACAAGCCACCTCCAGAGGAACTGAGGCCATGCTTTCACCTGGAGCATCTGCTACACAAGATGAACCTGCCTAAGTGGTTGTCTAGAAATCTCAGTATTTCTTATAAAGCAGAAAGCAAGTAGCTTGCTTTCAGGACTGTGAGGGAGGAAAGCTTAAATCAAACCTCAAATATCATTAAAACAGAAGAAAACAAGCGTATTTAAAATATAGAGAGTAATTTTAGTTACCTTCCTAAAGATTTTAGATCAACAGTATTGTAGTTATACCACTCACATTATTAACCTTGGTCCTGTCTGCAATATCTTTTGCAGATTTTAAAGGATATATCCAGTCTGCAATATCCAAAGGTACTTTGATATAAAAATTCAGGCCAATTACCAACTTCTGGGATCACCGCATTTCAGAGTAGTGGGATTCAAGACCTCTGATATTTGCAACTATGAAAACAAGTCACAACTGATTCTAAAAAAGTAGCAGTTACAGTTACTTTTATCTCAATGTACTCAATATATTTTTAAGGGTTTAGAACAAATTGATGTTTTTGAGAAAAAGCTGAGTGCCAACTTAAAAAGTGATGCCTGTCGAATTACGTGTTATACTTTGGGGTAACAGCAGAAGATGACTTATTTTAGTGTGGTTTAAATCTAATATTTTTTAAGATACCAAGAGCCCATTAATCTCCTGCCTTAATTTGAGTAAGGTTCAGCGTATCTTAGAGTGAGATAAAAGATATAACAACCTCATTTCTGCTGAACAGGTCCCTAGTTATTAATTTCAAAAGGAATTCCACCATAGTAGAACCAAATACCAGGCAATGCTACCACTACAAGCCTGTGTAACCCAACTCTGCATGTTGACTTTCAGGGCAAAAAGAAATACTATTCAGTCCTTTAGGATGCAACTTATCTTCCTAGATCAATTTGGTAAGTATCTAATCTAAACAACTCGTCCAGATTCTTTCCGTAACCTATGGAAATGGAAAAAACATCTCCGAGTGATTTGCTCCATTCTAAGTCTTTCTGGAGGTGTCACCTAGCCTTCATTGACTATAGAGGGAGCCTAGAAGCTTAGATTAGGCTCTATGTCTGAGCAAGATAGATTTAAACATTTGAAGTTTCTTGATATTTGTATTAGTGGTACAGTTTATTTTAACTAATTTTAGCCACCAGTAAAAAAATAAGTTGCTTCGTATACACAGACAAAGCATATAAGAATCATTTCATTCATACAGCAACGTTAGTGAGCGTATTATCAATAAATCTCCAAAGAGAAGGGAGATAAAAGAAAAAACCAACCCTGTAAAAAACCAAAAGGTTATAATACTCTAAAAATCACATCTCCAAAGGTTAACACTAGATTGCTTCCCTACAGTTTCCTATTAGCATGCTACTAATGAAAAATTACAAGTCCTCTCTTTTATTGGGCATCTAACGAACCTGATCTGTTTCAGTCTGCAGCTTACGGCTCTATACAATTTTATCCCACAACACTGAATGTCAAGTGCCACTCCCACCCCCCACCGTGTTCCTAAAAACCTAGCCAACTCATCCTCTGTGAGAGAGGGAAATGCTAATAACCAAAATTACAAATACTTCATTGTCTTATTACAATATGCTTATTTACATAAATGCCCTCTATTCATCTTATTGGAGCAGCCTGACCAAAACAAAATTTGCATTTAAATAGTATCACTATAATTGACATCAAGTACCTGGACTTATTTTCATACTCTTATTTCCACACATAAGAGGCTGGGAAAAGCGTTCTCTACTCAGGAAACAAAAGATCAGTATGAGATAATAAGCAGAGTAATTTCTCAGATTTTGGTTTTTTTATTTTAAGTTCTCCAGAGACCCTGCCCTTTTCCCCACTTCAAACTATGTGGTAGTTAAAAAAAGAAACAGCAGACAAAATCAGAGTTGATTTAGTCAAGGGAAGACTGAATCGGCCTGCAAGATCTTGTAACAAAGACACGAGTTGCTTATAGACAGCATCCCCGAGTAGAAGCATCACAGCCAAAAGCTACAACAGATGGAGAACACTGGCCATTGCTTTCTTTTTTTCTTCCTTTTTTTTAAAAAAAAAAAAAAAATCAGGACAACTATCATATCAGCAATCATGCACTGGGCAGCAGAAGCACAGGGATCTTGTTATCAGAGACTAGAATTTCACTGGAAGAAAAGATTGTCACTTCAGAACTGAAAAAAAGATTGCTGCAGGAAAAGTGACTGGAGCTTCTTTGAGTACCACCCTGCTGCAGGAAGGGGACTGCATTGTACTTGAGACACGATGCAAGAGAAGTGGCAGCCTTGTTCTCCAGTGGGGGACAGTGGCCATAGAGACACAAGTGGAAAAAATAAGGACAAAACTCTACCAGCTACAAGAACTGGAATACGTTCACAGAGCACCTTTCTGCTTTCAGGAAATTCAGGGAGAACATCCCCTCTGAATACCAGCTTACAGTAGATTAGTAGCCCTGCTACCTGAAAGCATCCTCTAGACCTACGTTTTGCCAAGGATGGATACCAATCAGGAATTGCTTTCTCATCTCAAAATAAGGTCTGAAACAGAAGGAGCTAATTAAAGCTTCATCTCCTGCAGCTCTGGACTACAACACAAATCATTGCTTGGACAAAGAATAGTGGCACAGTAATGATTATGTGATAACGATTATGTTTTTATTTGGGGTTGCTGTTGGCTTTTTCCCTACGGTTCTCTTCTCCACTGTGTTTCTCATCCATAAAGCCACAGAAGTGTATCAATTCTGCATGACATAGAACTGATAAATGAAGCATTTAAACGAGATGAAGATTTGTTGACTCCAAAAGAGGGCAAAAATTGTAGTAATATTCAAAAGATAAAACCTTGAAGCAAAGAGTTGTATGAACACAGCTGATCTGCTCCAGCTAAAGCATCATTTCTCAAAGCGTAGGCTCTAAAGCACCAAAAGGCTGCCAGAGGACATCTCTCTTCAGACAAGGGTGGCAGCTCACCTCCCCAAAGGATGAGACTGAGCACAGCAGTTCCAGTTATGGGCTGCAAAAGTTTCACAAGGAAGGGAAGAGTTAGTTACCTTCAGTTGCTAACACTCCAAGTCACAACAGATTTTAAACGTTTCAGAAGTGTTGGGGTGGGGAGGGCAACCTCTGGGAGCAGATAGAGTATAGAGAGCCTTACACAGATGGGCTGATGTTTATGACCTGTACAAAGCCCTCCTTTGTGTTAGCCTCAGCATTGTATGAGCACAGGTTTATTAAACTGAGTTAGAGTGATCCGTTTGCTCAAATACTTTGTGGCTCAATGACAAAAAGAGGCTCCGTGACATTTAAGTAAATTCATCTCACCTCTTGCAATATCAGCAGCATATGTTTTGTGTTCGATTTCTCATTTTTCTATTCTAATAATTAAGGGAAGGAATTTTTTTTGAAAAAAAGCAAAGACAAAATTCACAACTAAACCCCAGGAAGAAAAAAAAATTGTTTCCAAATATAATCCAAACCTTATATTTATATTTTTGCAAGGCATTTTAAGTAAAGATTTGGTGAAGATCAGGTTCAAGACAATAAAATACTTGCAAGGTTTAGTCCTCAGATTAACAGCTTCCAGACACTTTGCCAATCCCAACAGCATCCTCTTCCCCAGTTCAATAGGAGCTACTGTGAAGCAGGTCTAAGGTGTGGCCATCTGTAACAGCCTTTTAGGAGTTGCTACCTCAGCTGAGTTCATTGTCACACAGTACCTTTTTTCCATCCCAACATACCCGCTGTGACAGAGACCTTGTAAAGGGCTCATCGTTTCACTCTTGCCAGGGAAGTCAGCTGTACAGGTAGTACAGTTTCAGGGTGTCAGTTCCAGAAGCCAACTGTAGTTCACCAGGAAGCAGAGCAACTGCAAGCAAATCAGAGGATCCTACTCCTGCATAACCCTGCTCCAATAACACTTAAAAACATCCCAGTTAGGTCCTGTTACTTTTACTACAAACCCAGCAATAAACAGCTTCAGGATGGTAGTCGTGGGCATCCAAAATTCAGCACTCCTTAAGTATTACTAGGAATGTGACTCCAGTTCACTGGAGGTAAAGGACCTGTCAGGCCCAAGCATAAAGTTATCTTTATCAAGAATAATGTTCTACTCCATTTTGTTGTTATTCATTTACACAACAGGGCAAGTCCTTTCTTCCCAACCCACAGGCTTACTGTGCTGAGCAGCGAACAAGAGCCCACTTGCACGTGAAGTTGTTGTCCAGGTCCTTTTATGTACATCTTGTCACAATCATTGTGGCACAAATAATTTCCCAAAGGAATAATTGCCACTACAGCTCATGTAACATCTTATCCACACAAACATACTTTAAGAAGTTTTTGCTGTTGTTTTTGATTTTATTTTTTTAAACAAATTAACTTCTGATGGGTTTTGCATCTGTGAAGAGAACAGTTATCCAGGCACCGACGAAGTTTTGCAAACAGAAAGCTATAGGAATGCAAGTATTTAGTATTGCCTAAAGTGCTCTGCAGAACACAAGTTTCTGTACAAAGGCATCCTTTTGCTCTAAAGCGTAGTCAGTAAAGATGTTTTCAGCTTCTTTCCAACCCTCCTGTAGACAATTAAATGAATATGCAATTAATCACAAGCCTTTTCATCCAAGTCAAACCCAACATTAAGACTTGCACTGATTTCAGATCGGCACTACCAGGAAAACCCAAAAATATTCAAGCAGGTTATATTTTATTTCCAGCAGAATACATTGGTCTTAGGTTACTAGTCTTAGGTCTACAGCAACACAGACGCAGGTCACAGTTGCAGACTTTTGCTTGAACCTTTGTCTGCATTAAATGGGCTTTGATCTGGAAGCTTGGTGCAGTCTTCTCTGGAGCCCCAAACCAATATTATTTCATGCTGTTTCCTTCCAATACCTTCAATGCAATGTCTTAATCCTACAAGACATTGCTCACGCCTGTGAAGATCAAGTAGGGTGAATACGGGTTTTCAGGGCCAGGCCCCAGTCTCTAAAGCACACTACACAAGAATGCATAAGACTACGCCCACCACTGCATGAATCCCGACCTAGACAGTCTCAATACACAAATAAAACATTACGCATATTGGCCCCAGATATTTTAGTACTCGCAAAAGCCTGTTCTCTGAAAGTGCACTTCTTGATCTCAGAATTGCTCAGGTACTTAGCTTACATACCTACCTTGCTAGGTTCACATCTGCTTTTGATTTTTGCATTGTTCCTCAAAACTTCAGGCAAAAGAGCCTTCAGCTAGAAAAAAAATCCTGCATTACAGAAGATCACCAATTCCTTGTGCAGGCTTTAGAAAATGTGTACGTGTGGCAGGGAAAGGGAAATACCTCGAGTCCAGAGCACTCTGCAAGTTATATGAATGACTTCAAGAACCTCAGATATGCTCAAAACTCACTTGATCGCAATCAAAGACATACAAGTACTGTTTTGTCAACCTGATTTTCAGATTCTTGCCTCTTTAGGATCTGGTATACAGATATCAGAATTTGCAGAGGCATGGTTTGCAGCACACCATACAACAACAATTTATAAGGCCCTTATCAGTGCAACTGGGCTAATTAACCTCCTGTTTCATGAAGAAATAGTGCCCAAGACTCCAGTAACAGCAATTCAGTCTCATTTAAGTGCCGTATGAAAAGCGTTAGTGGTAAACAACTTACATTTAACTGAAATTTAAAGTCCACTAGTGAAAGCGTCAAGGTTTCTGTCTACTGTCTACTGCAGTTTAACACTGCTAACTTTACCAAGAACTCGAGCCAAAAGAGCGCATCAATTCCCTGTCATCTTGGTTCAAAAGCAGTTTCAAGTAAATGCTTCAGGTCTTTTATCAATACTCTAATTTGACAGGCACTGTACCTCTCAAAAGTTATCCAGTCACTTAAATTGATGCAGTTTCTAAAGTCAAAATGGCCACCCACCACTCTCCATTGCCTGCAAACCTCAGTCTTTCCAATGTCTTGAAAAAATGAACATTCTCCTTTCCTTTATATGATTTCAGTTTTTACACGTCTTTTACAAAGTATCTCTATCTTCCAGCTGAGCTATTAGTGGGTACTGGAAAACAATCTACCTTGTTTCCTGAGTTATTGCAGGCCAATATACTTGTCAGTTCTGACACATACAGCAGTGATTTTTTTTTATTTTTTTCCCTGACAAAATATGGAATCCAGTTACAAGTTGAATTGTTGCTTTTTAAAGTCAGTTCCCCATCCTCATACTAGTCAGAATGAAATGATCCACTAATACACTCAACTATTTCAGGTTTTAGATAGTTAGAGTGCTCAATTCCCAGTGCTGTAAATGGGCATATCAAGAGCCTGCCTCACAGGCATCAAAACTCAACACATATATATTTTTTAAAGTTGACGATTTTCACTTCTTCCAGTAGAGGATTCAAGTTCCCTCCAGACTGAGGAGGACTCCATTCACTTGAAGACCTCTACATAATGTCATTACTTATTAGCTGCTTTTTAAAATTGTTTTTAAGTAAGTCTTAGCTGGTTTGCTCTCCTTCATCCACTCCTAGATCATCTTTAAGGTTCCTTCCAACCCAAACCATTCTATGATTCTATATCAAGCCACTAACTTCAGATTTGTCTTTATGACCCAGTTAAATCAAGTGACAGACATTCGGCTTTGGGCACTTAGCTTTGTCATACCATGAGTTGAAACTGTGCAAGCACAAAACTTCACGTGAACTGGCATGTAGGCACAACATCAGGTAACTGATCTTCCACTTCCTGTGTCTCCTTCTTATTTGATATTTATCCAGTCAGGTCACCCTTATCTAGACATATACCTGGTGGCCAAGTCACATTTTCTGTGACCCAGTTTTTCCTCCCTGCACATCCTGCTCTGCATGCAAGGTGCCTTCTCACTCCTTGGAAGAATCCCAAGAACTTTCAATCAAATGTGATTGAACATCTCTATCCTGAGGATAGCAGGACACTGTACTGCTAGCACCAACTCTCCTTATAGAGAGATGACTCTTCTACAAGGCACGTCAGTTCCAGCCTGATGAAGAGCAAACTCCAGCTCTAAGTCATTAATCCCACAGAAGTAAATAGCTTTTGACCAGCTCAAGTGAGTCAGTTGAGGCACACCTAAATTTCATAGAGAAACACCTCATGCTAGAGAAACACCTGTGTGACCCTATGGACATAAGTTTTGAATATGAATAACTAAGGATTAAACCATCAGCAGTATTTTATAGCACTGTAATTCACTCCTTTTCTTAGTCTCCCTCCCTCCTGCTTTTTTTACTTCCTTAATGCCTAAAGGACTTGTTTAGTTCCCAGAGAACAGCAGATTCTTAATATTATTTGGTTCCATTTGCAAGTCATCTTGTCCTTTCCCTTCACCTTGCATATCACCATTACCTTATTTTTTGTATTCTACTAAGTAATTTCTCTGTTCTTTTGTACTCTTGCAGTCCTCTTTTTTGCTCTCCCACCTCCTACTTGTTAACACCACCACTGCCCCCTGACTATTTCAGATTCACTGAGAAACACCACATCTCTTTCCTCCAATGTCTCAATTCACCACAAGCTGTGGAAAAAATAGCTCACATGAACAAAAGGGGCTTTCACCAACTTCAGGTAGGAATTGCAGGTAAAAGCTCCAGTAAAGATGTTGAAAGATCTCCTAAAATATGATATCGAACGAGGTCCAGGCTATAGTTCTTCTGAGAAGAAAAGCAATGAACACACCATACTCAGGACTTGGCAGCAGTGTCCAGATCAACACATTTGGATCAGCCATTTGTCATCTGATGTAGAGACAAGGAATCAAGACTCTGGTGGGAGTTCACCTCTACCGGGGCCTTTTCGGTGAAGCACAATGTCCACAGGGTGTATATACATCCGCAGCTTTGTGAGGAATGGCGAGGCTGGTCCCTGGATGCAGGACGTCCAGTGCCATGCCAGGCTGAGAAAGGCAGCCTCTTTTTCCATAAGGCAGTTATAAAAGCTGAGGAGCAGCCAAGGTTCCCCTTCACTGCACCTGTCCAAGTTTCTATCTGAGCACTCCCCAACCTATTTCCATGAAAAAAAATAAAAAAAAAACAAATTAAAAAACAGCTGACTTGCTTTAGAAGTCTAAGCCCAGAGATCCTCACTTAGGGAAACAGAGATCCCCCAGGAATTTTGATACACAGATCTTGTGGATTTACTCTCCAAACTGTAGGCTTTCTTGAAAAGCCTCAAGTCTTTCAGGTGAATTGGCCTCGTACCTGGGAATGCAGAGATCACCAACACCCAACTGGACTGTTGAGCAAACACAAGTTTCTGTAGCTCTGGAATATCATAGCATTTTCTTATGTAGAAAGCAAGAATGGTGTCGCATTTCCTCTAGAAGCTGTCAGAACTCATGCATTCCCAATCTCACCTTGCAATTTTGTTTTGTTTCCTAAAACACAGGGGAATTAAGCAATGAGAGAAGATGACGTGCACCTGGCAAAACCAGCTCTTGACCACACTGATTGAATCCAGCTAGTTACATGAGGAGAGCATAGCAGGACGTGCATCATAACAGATCTACCACACAGTAGTCCCCAGCAATATACTTCAGTTCCCATTTACACAGCAGCTGTACATACAAACCTCATAGTAAGAATCCAGTTGTGGTGCAAAAGAGTACCGAGTTTGAGGATAAAATCCCTAAAGCTTGGGTTGAGGTACTGCTAGCAGGGACAAGGCAGAGCAAGAACAAGATTGCAGATGATAACATTTAGAAGTGTAGCGCTCGCAAAAGGGAAAAGCTCTAGAAGGCACAACTCTTGCATTTAACTCTGAGGTCAGCTGAAATTGAACTGGCAGAAAGTTAAAACGTGCTACTTCTCAAAGTTATGATTGCTTTTTCCATCATTGCTGGGGCGAAGCCAGCTGGAAGAATGTTTCCAAAGGACTTATGTTGACCAGGTTATGCTCTTATGGCCCCATTGGTAACAATTTAACAGAAAGTGCCCTGATGCGATTACTACTGCTAGAACACTGAATAGTAAGATTTTAGTACAAAAGTTCAATTTTGTGATTGCTAGTTAGCATCCTGCTCTGCTGAAAGCAATTCAGCTTTGCAAGACTGTCTCTTATAGCAAGACTGAAGCTGTAAGTAAGTAGAAAATACACCCAATTTCTACCTATACTAGAAAGGAAGCTATGCTCCCAGCTGTCAGTAACTTAGATAACTACTTGATTTCACCCCCTACCCCCCCAACACATTAATTCAAAAGGGAGCCCTTTGAAGAAAAAAATACTTAAGTCAGACAAGTTACAAGATCTACTCTATCAGCAGTGGCTAATTGTGTCAAATCTCATATTGCATGCAGTCGTAGTACACCTACCTGTTAGAGAAACAGCAGAAATTCTTTTTAGTTATCAGTTTTCAAAGCAAACATTTTGCAAATACTTTTTTTCCTAAACAAAACTATAACTCTTATTTTGGACATATGGTACATTACTGAGGGTAGAGACACTTTGCTTCTTGTAATGGGCAATTGCATATCCGTGTGCATATATACACACGTGTGCACATGTAGAAAAACAGTCACTGCCCTGGAGAGAGAGAGAGAGAGAGATAAAGAGACACTACAGAAAGGAAAGTCCTATCATGCCCTGTTTACCAACGGAGAAGCTGTCATAATGAATTTCAGTGATGGACAGGATACCTGCAGTCCAGCTGAAGCACACGATGGCTCACCAGCTAGCCAGCTCAGAACCGACACCGTGCATGGTAGCTATGGAAGCACGACACTCAACACAGGATGACTGCCACACTGCTGCAGCTGCATTATCTATTAAATACTTGAGTGAGACAATTTAACACAAGTTCATGTCTATTCCAGCTATAACAACACCTTAGGGCTCTGGGGTCAGAAACAGCCTTAACCGAGAGCACAGGCGAAGCTGCTAGCAGAGCACAGTATTCAACCCAGCTCTCCTAGATTACAAGCCAGGAGTTTTTAAACCAACATCTGCTTCTTCAAGCTATTGTTTCAACACCACCTTGAACAAACACCAGGAACAGAGACAGCTCGGTCATTTATTTTAGAATATTATATTTATTTTTTTCCCCTTTTGTTCTTTCATCACTGCAAGACTCCATGAGGCACTCACCAGGCATCCAGAAGTACTGCTTAATTACTTGCCTCTGATCAGGTGAGCAGCTTGCTCTGCTGAAGGCAAGAGCTCCAGAAGTCACAGGATAAAGTTCCCTTCTGACATTTTGGTTGAAATTTGAAGAACAATGACATCATGCAGGACAGCTAGAGAAGTGAGCTCTGCTGGCACACTCAGTGGCAATTTCAGACTCATGAAGTTTGCAGGGTAAGGATGCAGAACCATTTTTTTATGTAGTTTTTATGTAGATTTTTCCTGATTTCTTGCAGTAGCTTGAAGCTACTGCAAGATCCTCTCAGATAGCTATACTTGCAAGCAAGAGACTGCTCAGTCATTTTCCCCATTTTTATTTAAGGAGTCAGGCAGTGAAAGAATCTGCAGGCAGTCCTTAGCCCAGGCCTGCAGATGAAATCTCAGGCAAAGCTCAGCCAAGAAGAGAAGTTCTGAGGGACTTAGTACAAATCCCAGTCTGCAGTGCCAATTTTTGCCTTAGAATGACTAGAGGAGGCAGCAATATGGGGCAACACTGCAAAACCCTACAAAGAATATTTAGGGGATTGCACACTAGAGCTGAACCCTCAATGCCGCACAGAGCCACGTTCATCCATACATCTTTTATCTTCAGGTTTAAGTGACAGAACTACATCCTTCAAGCAAGCCAGTGGCACATGTGAGGCAAGAGAGGTAGTAGTGCAGGTCAGACCGCCTGCGTAGTCACTGTGTCTCATTGTACAGTTTGTTCCCTGCTTCACTGTTCTCTGATTCAAGCAGCTATTTGTCAGCCCACTCACATGGGCCTTCCTTCAGTAAGATACTAAAGCACATGATTATCACTATTTTAAAGCCAAGTACAATGAAAGCGATGAACTGCATCTGTACTTAATATTAGACTTTCTTTTGGCAAAATCAAGGCTAGATAAGCCATCCATGAAACACACATAACCCTGATGAAACATCTGCTTGCTCTCTCAGGTTTCTCTGCTCATTCTCTAATGCCAAACTCACCAAGATCAATCATTCTTTGCCCAGTAAAACCCAACCCTTGAGCCCACACTGCTGCTGACACTCCCAGCCTGAAGCACATGGTGAAGACATTAGTCTCTGCCTGTTCCATTCCCTCCTGCCACTAACATCAGGGACGAAATTAGCTTTAGCAGACAGAGCAATTCTTACTTCACTCAGGGAAAGCTTGGCATTATGTTTTCCCATCTCTGTTATTAGCAAACCCTAAAGAAAAGTCACTACCGATGGATCTGAACAACTACATAACTTTATTATACCACATATCACCTAAACAACTTGTTTTCTCAGGGTCTGACTTGCATAGTCACTTAAGGAAACCGGGGCAGGGTGAGGAGGGTCTGGAGGGAGAAAAAACCCTTTCTGCCTGCTACTTAAGTCATGAATAATAACAGAGAACAAGAGACATCCATTTTCAGTGTAGAATCCAATCCCCAGGGGCCAACTATCTCCTTACTTCCCCCTTCCCTACCCCACCATAAACTTCATACTGGCAAAGTACAGTTTCATCAAAAAGCAAAACAATTCATGAGAAAAAGTCTTTGAAATCTATATGCTGAAGTGAAGCAGGAGAATGCCTTGTTGTCATAATGTTTGACTAAGAAAACCATTTTAAAATGCTCACTTCAAACGTAATGATAAGTTTGCCCACAAAGACAACAATAAAGTTTCAAAATTGATGGCTTAATTGTTCCATTTTGCAAAGCAAAGATTTTTTTTTTTTTTTTCAGATTACTGCGTTATCCTAGTTCATGATGGATATGGCAATTCAAGAGAGGTACAATTTCCACACAGAAAAAAAAAAAATCTGATTTTTACTCCTGCGTCCACGGCTGTGACTAGACAAGGCCGGACAGGGTTTGTATGGGAGAACATAACTGTTTTCCTTCCCGCAGTTTGTTGGGAAAGAGTGGCAGCTACTGAGCCTCACACATCTCTCACCTGCAGGGAAAGGCAGCTCTCCACCCATCTCAGGGAGAGGGAGAAACTAATGCACAGCTGTTTTTTCTAGTTCCCCAAGACAAGGTATTAGCTATTATTTGACATTCACACTGAGACAAAAGGGTGCTCCATCCCTTAGATAACAACCTCACTTTTCTGTCTTTTCCTCTGTTTCAGTGGCTGATTATACTACCCAAGATGGGTTCAACACTTCAACTTTTACTGAGTCATTTTACTTTTCCTTGTTTCCCTGCTAAGGGATTTTCTTCTCACTTAAGACAAATATAAGCCTCTGCTTGCATGTAGTCCCATTTTCACGGGAGGAGAAAAGGGGGAAACAGGAAAGAGAAGAAGTGCTTGCAGAAGTCATCTCTAAGGAAATCAATGCGGGCAATGCTTCATCTCCTCTCCAATCCCATCATGTTGTGTCCCAAGTGTCTCACTTAAACTATAACTAACAAGTAACAACAAAAAAAACCCCAATCGCAAGGCAAGGCCTCCAGCAGCATTTCTGCTGTGGCATCAGGTGGCAAAGTTCATAGGCCCCTGTGGCTATCCCTAAGACTCCAGAAGAAGCCACAATCTCCCCTTTCTAATTTATTTCTTGCCAGACAAGGCCTCAGGCCTGTATTCAAATTTTGTACTCTAGATTTACACGCAGAGATAAAATCCCACCAATTCCAGAGGCAGTTGCTTCATTAGAAACTGAATGAAAACAACCACGTCAGCAGCGGGGAGCGTTTCTGATTAAACCAAGTTACTACACAAAATACACGGAGACAGGTCAGCTACGTGGAAAAAATGGTTTTGACAAGAAAAACATGATTCCTGATTCTGACACTAAAAGAGATGGAGCACTTTCCTCATGGCAAAACATTAGCTAAGGGATCACAAGAGCTTGGTTCAAATCCTGGGTGCATTTTCTTAATGTAAGCATCTCTCCAAATTGTTATCATGGAAATTTTGTGAAAATGCATGCACATTTTCTTAGCTTGGCTCATTGTCTTGGTTGGTCTGGAGGGAACTGGAAGATGTACTGCAAGACACAACAGGAAACATTGCCAAGATAACAAAAAATAAAAGGAAGACGCGTGCATGCTAGAAAGGTTTTGGTTTGCAAGACAAGTTGCAGGATATGATTCAGTCAACGACAATAAACAATAGCTGCATTCTCAGACCATCCAAGCGAAATATTCACTCTGAGTTCTCACATGATGTGTTAAAAGAGTTACACCAGAAGCCGGCTGTCAGCACCTGGATGATTTATTCAGTTCAGCATAAGCTTCTGCACCAGAGAGCTCCACTCTAGTCCAGTCCATAGCAGATCCGGATTCAGTTCTTACACCACCATGAGAGCACTGTGCAGACTTAAGTGATTTCTATTCTCCAACCTTTTGTTTATAGACTAGGGTAATACTCCTATTTCCCCACAGGGAATAATACCACTTGCAAATGTTGTACACTGACCTGAATTTTCTCTGGAAGAGATAGGATAGAAATAAGCATAAAAATAGAGTTAATCCACCTTATAGCAAGTTTGCCAGGAGACCAGACAGCCCTCTGGGGCCCTGAGCAATAGGATCAGCTGTGGTTTTAATGTTGGTGGTCATCATGAGATAGCAAGACCCTCCCTGCTCCATCATCTCTGGTTTTCTCTTGGCAGGCAGAAGAAAGGAGAAATAAGTTCAGGGAGGTGTTCAGAAGGAAGGGATACTCTTTCTGGGGCGTAGCACCTCACAAGGCCACCCATGCTCCAGGAAGATGGTCCTCAGACCTTGCTGCAACTGCCAAAGAGGACTTTAGTTATATTAAACTTGCCCCACAAATTCTCCACTAAATACTTACCTCATTTTTGTGCCATGTAAGTGTGTGGGAGGACTTCATTTTAAAATTAAACAAGTTTCTGCCTCGATGTGCAAGAAACATGGACACAGAAGACTGTTCTTGCTCACTAGTCTTAAGGCTTTTCAATGTGCAATGCAAAGGCAAGTTAGATCTTCAGCAACAGCAGCTAACGAACTGATCAGCTGAACAATTATTTACTGTTATTAAAAAAGGGTTGTCACTATGACAACAGGAGCATCTACCAGATTTGATTTCTCCAAGACACAGAATGCCTCTTTGGAGCGCACAGGAGACTGACAAGCTATCAGAGGATCTCCTAGGAAATATTTTCACTTGTTTTCCATTGCAGAAAGTTCTTCCACATGCCAGTCACTGTTTTAATTGACTTCATGAACACCCCTCCACTACTCAAAAAGAGGGAGGGGCAAAGAAAAGTTAATGCCTAGATTAATAAGGCCATAACAAGACTTGTGGCACCTGTGGGACCATATCCCAGGTGGAAGAAGTTTGTGCCACTTTTTAGGGCTCAGATCCACTTTCAAGTTGCAACTCAGCTTCCTTTTAGCTCACATCACCCCTTAGAGGTCAGGGCTCCAACCCCAGACACCGCACCCTCCTAAGGGCTGAAACTCTTGCTTTTAGTAATTGCAGTTAATTATGCCACACCAGGGAAAGCTCTTCCAATACAGTCAAGGGGCCAAAACAGGTAGCAGAATAAGCGGCAGTGTTAAAAGAAATGCTGAAGTGTTTTTTATGCAGAAATACACTTTTATATGACAAATGGCATGGACTGATGGGAGAGTGCCTGCAAGAAAAGTGATTCTGTCTCTATTTGCACGTTTCCATCTCCTCCTTGTGCTGAATACAAGGAGCCTGTGGATGTAAAGCTGACCATATTAGTTTATTGGCCAGGCTGATCTAAACCCCCCAAAAAGTTAGTTCTTGGATCAGTATCTGTTTGACCCTCCCTGAGGCCACATGTTTCTTTCTGTTGCAAGGAACTAGATCATAGTATGGAAGCAACCCAAAGTTATATTGAATAAAGTCTGACAAAGTCATGCCCTAATATCTACACGCAGGCACCTGAAGTTACAGATACACCTTAGGTCACTATGACATTTTTTCAAACGCACATTGGCCAGGAATAATAACCCTGAGACACTTCACCATTTTACAGTTGTGTCAGCTTTGATCACAGAACCACTAACTTTGAAACTATGTTCTGGAGTATTGCAGGAGCAAAAGTCTGCAGCAGTTCCTCAAGAACCAGCTGATATTTTCTATTGACAACATGGGAGCCAGGAGACTTCAATATTTATTTCTAGAAGTACTTAAAACACAATTTCTGGTTTAGCATTATGAGAGCACTAAATATACATTAAGACACTTTGTCACAAACAGAAAAATGCATGCAGCCACATCTCCTGTGTTTGCCTCCAAGTTTACTATTTGAAGCCCACAGGAACTTGGTCTAAAGTCCCCTAAGAAAACTGACTATTTTACAACAGTGCTAGAAGTTAAGCAAAGCCCAAGAAGAATCGAGGCCTTCTTGGGATCAGCACATTTGAGAGTGGTCAACAGTAAACCAGATTAGCAACTCAACCCCCGTACTGTGCCTAGAAACAAGTAGTATTCCACAGAAAGAGGGGCCTGAAAAATAGTGTGTCTAAGGTAGAACATAAAGGGAAAGAGTTCCCAACTTATTTTCCCTGTCATAATGCTCGGGGCCAGACACTAGTGGCCTAGAGTTGTATCATTTGGGCTGACATACCGAACGGCCCATTATTTATGACTTCTATCATAGTACATATATCTGTAACCTAGTATTTCCGATGGCAATTCTGCTCTACCATTCAGAAAAAAGCCAAAGCACCAAAAAAAACAACAACAAAAAAAGAGACATTATGAGCCTCATAAAAATGTTCCGATTCAAGGAGAGAGCAGATATTCAGACTCCATCCCCTCCAACTCTGCCCCAATAACAATTTTACTGAGGATGGAGAACAGAAGAAACATTTTTCTCCTATTAAGTAAGGAGAAACAAGTAACAGAAGTGACTTCTTAAAAGCACCCGTTTAAAATTCTTTAACTTTTTAGCTTTCCTCAGAACCCAGCCAGAAGTTTAAGGATCATAGAATCATTTTAGTTGGAAGAGACCTTTAAGATCATCAAGTCCAACTGTTAACCTAGCCATGCCAAGATACCACTAAATCATCTCCCTCAGCCCTACATTCCAGACAGCTTTTAAATATCTCCAGAATGGCAACTCCATCAGGGGGAAGAACTAGCCGTGCCCGCAGCGAGCTCCTAACACAAACTCGTGAGCTATACTGCTGACCGAGACCAAAACAGACCTTAAGAGCTCTGGAGCACTAACCCAAGCATGGTTCTCCTTATCCCTTCTGAAGAAATGCCTTCTTACCTGACTTGCCTACCTCATGGGACAATATTAAAACATCTTGCAGACTCTTTCTTGCAACCTGCTGCTGTTTTCACAGACGAGGGAAAGGAAGAAGGCACAGCTCAGTGCAATGCTATCTGTGCAAGTGTATGTCAGTCCCATTTGTATCCTGCTGGGAAATGTGCATGTACCTTCCCAAATTTGACCCCAAGGCCTAGCCACAACCTTGTTTATCTTTCTCCTTCTGACAGCTCTACTTAAAAGATAGTTTCGTGTTAAGAAAATGGAACACACGTGGAAAGAAAAGCAGCCTCTATCACCTCTGCTCTACAGACTCCCGGGGTCTCCCATGCTGTACAGAAGCACTCCTGCTCCCGCAGTTTGCCCAGTAGACACAGCAGCAGGCAGCTACCTTTGCAAGTCAATTCTTGGAAGCAGGATAAATGACCTCAAGGCTTGTATGCTCTGCCTAGCTTCCAACTCTGCAGTTGTTTTTGTTGTGACAGGATGGGGAGAAAAAAGTTTGTTGTTTTGGTTTTGTTTTGTTGTTTTGGCTTTTTAAATTCAATTTATTCAGCCAAACAAGCTAAGAGACATTCAGGTTTAGGAGGCAAAGTGTTCCTTCTTGGGCAAAAGGATGTTGAAGTTACCAACTTTCCTCTAGAAATTATGTAAAGAGGAATTCAGGGAGTAATGTAAATAGACAGAAACCATTCCAGCTCAGGAAGTTCCCTGGGCTGAAAGACAGAGGACAGGAGAGCACTCAGGGCAAATCATTACTCTTCCCTAAGCATTTGCTTAGGCCTCTGCTGGAGTCAGAGTATAGTGCTAGAGGGACCCTTAATATGGGCATGATTAATCAGGGCCTGGGACAACAGATTTGACACAGCTCAGTGAAGTTAGCTTGAACTTGTCCATGTGAGAAGTCCTAAATTATGGACAAAACAGGTGTCGCTTCACCAGCTGACACTAGTAATGAGATTCCAGAAGCTGATGATCTCACAGAAATCTTCGTTCCAATGGCATGTCATCTTAGGAGCTCAGCAGCCCCGTGTTTGGAGGATTATAGTGAAGCAAGAGAGGAGCAGTGGAGCCAAAAACCACTGTCCTTCCTTCTCACTGGTCACCTGCAGCAGCCCCACTACTCAAACAGCTGAAATTGAGATATCTCCCCAGAGCGGGATTTTTGCATGTAGACGCTATCAACCCTGCCCTCCCTTCCTTACAACTAACAAACCCTTTAGACCCAAGGCTGTCAGGCTACGTGATTAAAGGCCCATCAAAGTGAACACAGACTGACTGGGTATCAGAAGCAGCCCAGTAACCTCACCAGTCAGAGCTGGAACACACCAAGCAGCACACAGTTTCTCTGAAGACAATGGGAAACAATTAGATTGGTGTCCTTGTGAGAAACCCACAAAGATGAGCCAAGAAAAGAGGCTCTCCCTTGAGAGTCCTGCAGATTGAAGGGAGTCATTGAAGAGGGGGGAAAACTTTTCATAGGAGGCTAGGTGAAGTGCATTTTGGGGTTGTGCAAAACTTCTAATGGAGTGTTCAGATGAAGGACTTTGGAATCTACCCAGGAGAAACAGGATATGAGCAAGTGAGCTATGAGGAAAGCTTCAGGTGGGAATTTATATCTTCTTAAACATTACAGAAAACAACTTCGGGTTGCTGTGGGATCAGCAGAGCTTATTTTAATTCCTTTCAGTAGGAAAATTCTAGCAGAAAACAGACCGAATTTTTGATTGGAGAGTAGTCAAAGTGGAAAAAGTAAATAAAATAATCAAGTGTCACAGCCTGACTTAAATCACTGGGGATACAAAGATACTTGTTTTGTAGAAGCACCGTTATACACTTTGGTCTAGGCTTTCAGAGTTATTTACTCCAAGTCACTTCTTTACATGCAATCAAGTAATAATTAAATCTCGGTACTCTATGCACAATGCAAGTGCCTTACAATTTTCTGCATGCATAATTAAAATTATTTATAGACAAAAATGGCAGCTTTGGATAAGAATGCAATGTTTCAGCATTAAGTTTAATATCAGCAGGCAGGAGAGTAATTAGTTAATGGGCATGCAGAGTTTTTCTTAAAGGGCGAAAGCATTCATTACTATTTCTTCTATTTTAAATTGCTCTAATAGACAGATTCCTCCCAGAGATTTAGTTCAGTTCAGGTATTGTTTTATACAATTGAAATTCAGGCTTAAAAATCAGCCATCACCCAGGGAATTGGTAATGACTATTATTCCTGGTGTGTGGGGTTTTTTTTTTTCCTTGAGAAGTAAATCCCATACTCTTGAGGAGTAACTCACAAAAGGCATTAGCAATTCTGCACTGTACTTATCAGCAAATGCACTAATTTGCTTAATTCGTCCACCATTTCCAAAGCAGGTCTTTCTTAAAGCGTCCCTGACCATCCCACAAGTGCTTATACGAGTGTCTTTAATACACACTACAGGATATGTTTTTTTTGTCTCAGCAATTTACAGGATTGACCAAGTTCAGAGAAAGGTTACTCCAAAAAAAAAAAAAAAAAAGAAAAAAATCAGCTTCATGCAGAGTCAGAGCACACAGATTGGAAGCAAAGCTTCAGACAGGTCATGGAGTAACAATAAGGGAGTTGCACTCTCTTCAATTTCAGCACTGTGGAGTCTATCCGCTATTTCACCCAGGCAAGGCGTGCTTGACAGAAGCCATTTCTTGTATGGGAAACTTCCATTAAAGCCACACACATAGCAGAAATTATACTGTGACAATCCAAGGCCAGCAGGAAGAAACAGAGGTCTTTCCAGATAGGCACAAACAGGAAACCCTCCCACAAGGAGTAATGTCTTCACAACACTTTAGGCAAAAACAGAGCTGCTGGCATTATGATTTTGGAGTTACTCTAAATTTCATTACGTCTGGCTTGTTTCCTGGCATCCCCAGTGAGCAGCAGCTCCATAGGCTAAGCCTCAGCAGCATTAGTCAGTAGCAAGGCTGTACTTGTCACCCAGCACCATCTTGTAGCTCAAGCTTCCATGCCACAGGACCAAGCCCACCACCAAACAGGAGCTCTGAGGCTGCAGAGACCACATGTGGCACGAATTGGTGCCCATAAACTGTCTGATATCCCAGAGACAAAGCTCTGCCCCTCACCCCTCTAATTCCCTCCCTTTGCCAAGGTCACTGTTACCACAAAAAGAAGAGCCTCTGAGACACATCACCCCCTGCCATGCAATGAGCTTTGTTCGGGAGCAGCCCAGATGATCCCTGCTGGGACATTCAGGCTCCCACTCTGCCCCCAGCTGACTGTTCTTACAAAGAGATGATGCTGATTTCCAGAACCATGGCCACATTTAGAGTACAAAATGCTTTCAATGGACGAGCTGCAGCATTCAAAGGGGGAAGGTATAGTAGTAATGCTAGTTATCCAGCTGCCAGAAAGAACTATTCCCACCAGCAGAGCAAGAAAGGAGCTGTGCAAGACAAGCTGTTATATCTATTATCCACGTTTTGCATCACTACCAGCCTTCCTTGTACATACATACAAACTCAAGCCTTTGTTTTCTCCTTCCGAGGCTATTAAGTGTTCCCTGCACCATTTCCCATGCAAGAGTCTATTAAGGTGTATAAACAGATATTGATTCATACTTGCTGAAGACTTCACCACTGTCACCCAATTATTGTTTGTACTAATTAAAATACTGTATGCAGAGAGTCAACACTGTAAGTGACACTAGATTGAAAGCATCTAAGCAATTCATCATATTGCTAAAATATGCAGGCATGTTTCTCAGCACCAGAACATCTCCTTTCTAATTTAGGAACAAATTAGGTATTGCTGCAAGTTTGTGACTCAAAGGTAATTGCAAGACACTTTTCCTGGCTTCTTGTGTTTTCAATTTGTGATTGCTGCAAGTTTAATGGTGGCTGTAATTCTCTGTGCCACCCCAGAAGTCCCCAAGGGGCAGGCCACAATGCCAGTTTCTGAGAAGTAAACCATTACACTTGCTTGCTATAAAGATCAGGATGTAGCATAAATGTGAAATAGAATTTAATTAAGAACTCTTTCGCCAAGAACCATTTCCTCCAGGACATTATTCGGAAAGTCTGAGTGTTTTGATGAAAAACAGTGAAGACCAATCCCCTGGCCAGTTAGCAAGGGCTACTTCTCATGAGGATTACTTTCTTAAAAATTAAGAAACCCCATTAATTGTGTAGTCACTGTAGCTTAGGCTGAAACACAAAGTTTATCAAGTTTCTTAGTGTTGAGTCACATTGTTAGTTCGCAACAGACGAGTACCTAAATTCCCTATGAGGTAGGTTAGAATAAAGAAAGACAAATAGGCCTTTCAGAACATAGTCCATTGTCCAACTTCTCAAACTGAAGGCAAGAAAAAAAAAATCCAAGTAGTTTGTTTTGGTTTTTGTGGGTTTGGGGGGCAGGCAAGAGGGGAGGGGGTGTGCTAAAAGGTCTACCTGTAGTAGCCTTGAGCAGCTGTTTCCAGTCCCTTGAGGGGAAGAAAATCCTCTAATTTGTGATAGATTGAGACCAATTAGAGAACAGCAGAAGCAAGACTGCAAGTAAGATCTTGATGCTGAGTTTACATCTGTAACACACGTAGGTAGGATCAGAGTATAGCTGACACTACTGAAGCCTATTGCAGTTAAAGACAATGAAGACCTTCACCAGAACTCAGCTAGTCCATGCAAGAAACTGCTACACCCAGCAGAGCTCCATCAGCCCAGACCACAATTCAGAATTTCCAATTGTAACCTTGTACTGAATGCCCAGACCTCAACTCTCAGTTTCTGGTAAATGGGAGGAGCTCATGCACACAATCCCTGAAGATTCCCCACACTGAATGCCTTCAGCTTTGAAGCAAGCCAGCACAGAAAGTATTGGAAGCACCTGGGAAGGGATCAGTCCCCACTGCCTGCACGTTCTGCTGAATCAGCAACACGCAGTGCTGCACCCAGAAACCACCCAGCTGTCACAGTTGCTGGCTGATCGTCTCTCCACAGACATAGAGCTGCATTGTCAGGAATAATTGAAGTATTTTAAGTGACATGCCTGACCACCACAGCAAAAGCTTCATGCACTTAATGGTGCCAAGGTATTAGGAGAGAGAACTCCAGATCACCTTCCAGCAAGTACTTTAGTGACTCTCCTTCATCTTATCCCTGCCTACACAACTCTTCCTCCAGCCTAAAATTCTTTAATTTCTTTAAAGTACATAACTCCCTTAAATACACAGTAAGGTTTTGTTGTACATTAAAAAGCACATGTCCCAGGGCCCTGGCATCAGAGTATCTGAATAATTATAGATCACTTGTGACCCAGATGAAAGAGACTAAAAGATGAACAAGAAAAAATGCTCTTGAAGTCAAGACAAACACATTTACAGAGCAGAAAACAAGAGGGGAAAACAGAGCCCCCAGCAGAGGAATACAACAGAATTATACATCAAAGACCCCATCAGCGCAGGCAGAGCATGAACATCACTGACAACACCACCACACGCTGCCTCCCAGCTATAATCAAATCCCCTGAAGTATACTCGAGTACAAATAGATTCTGCGTCTCCTCAAAACACAATCAGTTGCAACAAAGCTTAAGGGTCCCAGAGACACACAAATATGAAACCCAAATTTGGGCCTTGATGTTATACAAGAGTAATGCCAGATGAGAAAAATAGATTACTGGAGAGCCCAGAACTAGGGAAAGAAGAGTAGTGAGGGCATGCTATTTTAAAAGAGAGGGGAAAAAAAACCAAACACCACCAACAAATTGTTATAGAATGTATTAACCTGTTCTAAAGCCCATTCTCACCTTTCTTCACCCCAAATTTCACATCAGCTCAGCAGAGCTCTCTCACAAGTCACTCCACGGTCTTCACCTATCAGGGTATGCATCCAAAATACAGCACCTTTATGTAAGGGTGAAGAAATTCATCATAGTTCTTCTGCACGAGGGCTCTAACAGCTTGCAGGCAAGAGGCACCTTTGCTTTCAGCACCCTGTGCAGGAAGTCTCCCACAATGAAGACTACTGCTCAAGACAGAAATAACCTTATACAGCAATGCTGTCCCTGAGAATTCACAAAAAAAATGAGGGAGCCGACATACTTCCTAACATCAAGGCAATGAAGATGACATGTGTTTGTGCTGTTCCAGCCAGACTTGCAGGCTTCACTTCTGTTTGGAATGGCCCGAACGCTGCAGAAATACATATCGCTCCAAGAATAGTCCCCCACAGCTGGATGGCAAGACATCTGGGAGGACTTCTCCCCCAGCAGCTCCATACTCGGCCTCCTTGTCCATACTTAAACATCTGCCAAGCTTCCCGCTCAAGCCCAACAGCCACATCCACATGCATCCAGTCCTTCATGCAACACTTGTTTATAAGCATTGCTGAGTATTTACCTATTTGCTCAACTTTGCAAAGTTCGCTTGCTGAATAAGGTCTTCACCTAGTCAAAGGCCATTACTCACACAGCGGTGTTTGTTAGAAACCAAAACAACGTATTATTCATACCGAGTTCTTCTGTTCAGCCTCACCCCTCCAACACCTCATTTTTCCTATTTAGCCTAGCACAGCATTTTCCTGAAATTGGGCATAAGGCTGACATTTCTTACAATTTACTTCTTTTCGAGGCCACTCAATACATACTAGATTAAAAGCAGCCCTACCGCATACACACAAAAAAATGGCCTTATTTCCCTTCACTCTTATTGTGTTGCCCTTCCTCTCCTCGAGAGACCCCCACTCCCCAATGGGTAACACGCTCCATTTATCACAGCCTACAGAGACCCCTGTTACAGGGCTTGGCTGTATTTTACAGCACCCCACTATTTAGTCTGCACGTTACAGATGAGTGAGTGAGTATATAATCAATTATACCTAATGTTTAGCATATCTCCTTTCATCTATTAATCACTTGAATAGTCAAATTTCACAAACTTGAAAGAAGCCTATAACATTCTACTAAATAGAAACTTGGAGAGAAGTTTTGTCTCCTCCTATTACATAGTTAATTGGCTACTACCATAACTAACCTGTTGATAATATAAAGGTTTTATTTGGTTATGAAATAATGATTCACAAATCCATTGACAAGCAAGCAGTTATTTAACACCCAAGAGGGAAAGGAATTTTGCATTTTGCGCTGTTAATTTTTTCTCTCTATCATACAATAAGCCTTTTATCACTAATAAAGTAATTTGCACTCATTTAGTTCTGCCTTCACTTCTTGAGAAGTGGTTTGTTATATTCTTTGCTCTTCATTACCCGAAACAAGAATAGGTCTCAGTCTGCCAAGTTCAGTGGACAGCATATAACAACTTGGTTCATTTGCCAAGCTCCAGCTCAGAATTCATCCTGTATCTTCCAAAAATCTTATCCCTTCCAAGCAAAGGTTTCAAGCCACAACCGAAGTGCAAGTCTAACAATTGAAACAAGATAAGCTTAAGATGGGAGCAAGACTTACACCCCCGAATAGCACTGCTGCTCCAGCTCTTGCCACAATCCCCAGGTAAACGAGATCTTTAGCACAAGCTTTCTAACGGTTTATTTGCCATTCTGAGAGAATAAAAGGATGTGGGATAGGTAGAGCTTCCTATGGACACTCCTAGCATGCATTTTGCAGATAAAAAAACTGTTTCCGTGCCTTCATTAAATGTGCTATATAAAAGAAAGGTCCCTTCCAGCGGCACTGATGCACCATCCTAACAGGAGGATCCGAAAGACCTGATGTTGGATGGTAACCCACACAGCTTTGGGTAAGGCTCAATCTCCTACACAGTTGCAGAGGCTCAGCACTACACCAGTAACTCTTGATGCAAGTACTCTTACTGGAGCACGTATTTTCCAGGGAAAAGCTTAGAGACCCCTTGAGTCACTGCAGGTTTTAGTCACTATTTTGGAACTACGCAGAGTGGCAGGCAGTCTGCATCTCCTTTCTAACAAGAAAATGCTTGCTTTTTAATAGACTATGAAGAGCACCTGGAGACAAGGATATTTTAGTTACAGAATCTCTTCTATATTAAGACACAAACAAAACAGAATGCTGGAAAGCTTGGCCTCATCTACCTTTCAGGCTTGCCTAGAGCTCTGTTATAGGCAGCAACACTTCCTATAAGAGAGAATTAGCCTCCAGGACACGTAATCCAAAGCAAATAGGGCTCCAAAACTGGTACTACAACCTACCGGTGAGGACAGCTTCTGTAAAAATGACTGGTTTAATGAAGGAAGAGAAGAATCAGATTGTCTATATTCATCAGTGTGGGGAGTGTGCATGCGTATGCAGGGTTTTGCCAGTTACCCTTTCGAGCTCCCAAACTAGCCATTTCAAGGAATTTCACTAGCAAGATCTAGCACTCAATTTTTCTCAGGACTAAGTGCAAACTAGCTGTAGTTCACCATCATAACCTAACCAAGACACCATATTTACACCTAGGCCGTTCAGCAATACTTCTCAAACACAGATAACACACATCTCCAGAAGTCAGTAGCTTCTAAGCTACTGGAAGTATTCAGACCTGTAATGTTTTTAAGTACCTAAACTCCAGCCACATCACAATTTTAGTCAAATCCCACCCCAGGATCCTGTAGAACACTTACCTTCAACCAGACCTTGTCCAAAGGGCACCTTCTTCCTTTAAAGACACATAGAACAACACAGTCATTCTTTCACAGCCCAAAACTTAGCTTCTTCCTTCAGATGTTTATCTTCTTTAGTGCACTGGCTTATTAAGCCTGGAACTCAGCTTCACCTGGAACAGGTGGGGGGCTTCCTTTTGCAGGTGTGAGCAATGAGCTAATCTGGGAGACCAAGCCACACAAACAATGGGAAATGCATTGTATCAATGTAACATTGATAAAATATGAGAACTAAGGATGAAGTGCATTGGAAGGTGACCTTAAGTGAAAAGGACTGGGTCAGTCAGTGTTAACACTTGTAGCACTTAAGATGTATGAGTTGGATATAGGTATGCCCTTACCAAGAGGTATAGGATTGACTGGAGGATAGGATTAGATTAAAGGGAAAGAAGTTCCCAGACCACCTGACCTCCCAAAAACTGACTCAAGAAAGCTGTGTATTTTCTTTCCCTGCAGGAAAGAGATTCTATGGATGAAGTTAGCAGCTAAGTTAGAGCAATGTGACAATACTGGCTGGAACAATATTGAATACAAGCTGGAATTTACGGGATCGGTATTGACAGCTGGATGGCAGGGGTTAGACTAGGTGATCCAATGATACTTTTGTCCATAAAGCCCATGTATGAGAGAGAGGAAACAAGCAGCAGGTGGACTGTGATTCAGTTGTGTAAATCTGTATTTTGTAGGTTTACTTCCAAGGGTTAGCTATTCAAATTTAGCTGCATGCTTTCCTCTTAGGTGCTGTGAATGTGTTTCATAGAAGAAATATTTCGAGTGTCCTTCCAAGTCTACTAAAGGCAACAGAAGCATTTCCACAGATTTTCCTGGGCCTTAGTCCTAAATAAACCATGGGGATTTCTGAGCTGTCTTTTACTTTACCTCTCCTGGGAACCCAAACCCCTTTGAAGATGATTCAGTTTTTCTAGGACCCTGCAACCTCCATGAACTCATGCCCCATCTGCTGCCAGTGTGGTCTCAGGTTAAGGCTCAAGTTCTCCACTGTGCTAGTGACAGCAGGTCTTTTTCTCAGCATCCACCGAGATGTTTTCTTTCTCATTTATTAGTTTGTCTATAAGCTAAAGTATAGCTCGAGAATTTTAATAATATCAGACTGAACTTGGTTTTGGTTAGGACTGATCTCCACGCATTAGGCACAGAAGATCTTGCCATAGAAATAGAATCCTAAATGCCTCCAAAATATCATTGCCGATCTTTTCTCCTCTAGGCTCAACCCACCCAACTCTGTTTTTCAATTAACTTCCCCTTTAAGTTTCCCCTGTGTTTTCCCCACCTCTTTCTCTCAGCTTCATACGCCTTTTCCTTGTGATTATCTAACAGGGTAGTTAAATGTTTCATCTTTGTCTCCTAGCCAGAATTAATTGTTTTATGCTCCACACAGAGTATGTTCTTTGATTAATTAAAACACACACACAGGAAGCTATACGGTAATTTTATTGCTGTTTTCTACTAAATAGCATTTTGTGTTCTGGATATTATCTGGCAAATGTGCAGTTCACTTAAGAACTACAAAACAGAATTGAAAATTAATATAAACTGGTTAATATTGTAGCAAAACTAAGAGCAGTGCCATTGGTTATAAGGAAAGTCATGACACACTACGCATTACTTAAGGAATTTGGCTTTTTTTGGCTGTTATTATTGCTGCAGAATTTAAATACTGTGCATTGTTTTGATGACAAAATAGAAATGCATCAGGTTGTCTACACATTGCTGGAGCTGATGTAGACAATTTAACATTCAATGGGTAAATCTAAGTCCTGTGTGCATTGTTATTCTACGTGCAGTGGGTCAAACCATAAATAACCGACCCCAGCGTACCTGAGCCTTGCAGCATTTGAAATGCAGCTGAAGACTCAAATCTTTCAGGCTGCGTCTGCTTCTGGGAAAGGCTTATCATAGAGCAGAGGATATCATATTTCACACATTATGATCGCTTTTCCTCATGTGGGCAAAAACTGTCTTTTTCCCGTTGGATGTAGAGAGGCCCCACACTCATCACCTTTAAACCCGACTACTGCAATGCCCTCAGCTGGAAATGCCACAGCTTGCAGCAGGCGTTTCGGGCATGCCAGTGCAATGAAAACAAACCTCTGTGCTCCACAGCAGCTTCTGCTTCCTTTTTCGTGCTTCCTTGCCTTGGGAAGGAACTACCTTCAACAAGTGTATGATTCATCCTCTGCCTGGTCTTGATCACCCAAGGTCAAGGTCTGCATGGAGTCAGCCCTGCCCTGTGGCTTTCTGGAACCAGCCTTCCTCCAGGGCTGTTTGTTCTGATCACTGCCAGTCTTGTATGCCTTGAAACTCACGCCTGGATAAGGAAAACTGTAGAGTTTTTACAACAAAACTAGTCACAAGAGCCTGATTTTGAAAGTCCATGCATCTTTCAAACTCCAATTTTGGCCCCCAGACAGCAGGCAAAACTAACCCTTAAGCCAAAATCACTGTGAGCCAGAGGCCCAGGTACCAAAAGATGTATGGCTGTGCAAACTCAAGAGTGCGTGCACAGGTATGCAGCTAATTTATTCTGGAAGTACTAAATAGGCATATGTTAAATTCACTGCACCTGGAGTTTGCACCAATTATGAAAATTGAGGTCTTTTTGGTTCGTTTAATCTTCCAGTGGCACTTGCCACTGCTGCTATTAAAACAACATCTAGGATCAATTTGATGCTTTAAATATCATGGACAAATCTTCAGTCACCATTCCTGTCCACACTAGTTTTCCAAATGGTATCGAAAAAAATTTCCCTTTTATTTTCCCAGTAAAGTGTGAAATTGTTTTGAAAAGTAATTAGCACATTGTTCAGCAAGTGAGAGATAGTATAGCAACTGACATCACAAAAATCCCAGCAAGTCCACAAGAGAACGGATTTTTGAAAAAAAATGCCTAAATCTTCATAAGGTCTTGAGCCCGAAGAGGCTGAGAAAATTACCGCAGAGATTTAGTGTGAGGTCCCATTAAAGTATTAAGTCATATGCAGGAATCTACTGTAATTACATCAAAAACAAAGATTATCTTTCTTTGCTATGAGATGATAATAAAAACCCTGTGGTGAGAAAAATACCCAGTCTAACTCTCATGTACCTGTAATTTTCCCCTTCTTTGAAAATAAGAGAAAGAGCAGAGACGCTTCCAACAGCTGCAGGCAGAAAACAAGCAAACTTGTGTTTCTCCACCCTGCTAACAGAGGGGCCATCGGGTGGGTTTGGACCAAAGAGATCGCTCTTAAACATCTGAGGAAAGCCGTGCAGATGACTGTCTGGTGCTGGGCAAGCAGACCTGTTGTTAGATGTGTTTCAGCATTGATTATACCATGGAAAAGAAAGCCGCATTTTTGATGTGCAGTGTTTCAGTAACATTAAATGAAGTTTTAGTGAGAAAAAAACAAACCAAAACAAAACAAAAAACCAAAAAAAAAAAACCCAAAAACCCAAAAAGCAAATACATTTCCCTTCCTCTTGTTTTTCTTAAAGTTATTTCATTTTTTCCCAGCTTCTAGAAGCATCATCATTTTTCTTGTGGAAGTGTCACTTTTTAGTTAACCTGCTGCTCTTCTGAAGTTCCTGAGTAAAACGCTTATTTGGTTCTTTCCTTCTCTTTCCTTAAGATACTTTTAAAAGTTCCTCTTCTTTCCAGGTATCACAGGTGTCTTCAATAAGGAACCATATGCTTGGCCTTCCGGTCACTGTAACTGAGGAGAGCTCCTTTGACACAAATTACCATCCCAGAGCTCAGCTGAAAATTCAACTACTACCAAATATTTGGCAAAATCCCATCAAAGCACCCACCATTCATCTCAAAGGGAGAACATGAACAACCGGGTCAGGGTAGTTCCTTGCTGCGGGGCGTCAGGATCCCCATCGAGTGGTGGGAGAGGTGGCAAGGTGAGCAGAAGCTCTGCTCACTCCAGCCCCTCTGCAACTACAGCTGTGCTTCACACACCCCGGCTTCATCACTCTTTTCCATCACCCAAGTCTCTGCTGCAAACTTGCTACAACTGTTCAGTAACTGATTTATTTCCCCAGAGCTCAGAAACTTTGAGAACAACTCTTTCTACTCCCTGCTTCAGTCTGGTCCTCACCTGAGCCACTGTTTCCCACCCCAAGTGATCTTACTGTCTGTCCATAATGAACCCACAGTGAGCTCTGAGGGTTGGCCATGGCCTTTCCTTCCTCAGCACTTAGGAGCATCTGCTCCACAGCATTTTAGCCCAAAAAGAGAACAGACAGAATCAGGCAATCATGCAGGAAAGCACTTCAGGTACAGTTTAGTGGACTTCTGCTACATCTAAGATATGACAGCAGTGGACGTTTCAGAAAGGCAGGACCAGAGACAAGGCTACAAAATATTCCCAAGGGGACCATCCAGGAGACAGGCTACCTACAGCACAGGTCCGGGTCCATCCAGGAGCAGGCTTACAGGCAGGCACATCTACAGACAGGGACTGATGGCCCCCTGCTGAGCTTAAATGGGTCTCCTGGGCCATGGGCAGGAGAGGGGCAGGTCTCAGGGGAGGCTGGGCAGAGACACAAAGGGCCATTAGTGCCCTCAGGGGCCTGCCAGTGTGACCCATCCCTTCATTTGAAAGATGACATTTGTAAATGTCATTGGCAATATAAAAGCCAACAACAAATTCTGTGGTGTTGAGGGACATGGTTTAGTGGTGGACATGGCAGTGCTAGGTTAACGGTTGGACTCTCTGATCTTAAAGGTTTTGTCCGACCTAAATGATTCTATGATCCAATTTTGTGATATCTGCAGCTCTCTGAGATCCCCCTCAACTACATGAACACTTTCTGGGATTAATTTTTTTTCACGCTTTGTTTTTTCATATCTATTGGTAGACAGTTATCTTGAGTACCAGATTAGATGATCCAGCTAATAGCTCACAAATATAGGCAGTGTTCCTCACTCATCACTAGCACTCAGTTAGTTCACCAGCTGACTGAATCATTGCTTGTAAGTACTTTTGGATTGATTAGCTCTTGCAGGGTATTTTGAGCTGTTTGAATCAATGTACATTAATTTCTGGGTCTTAAATTGTAAGACATGAGAGTATTGGGCTCACAGAAATGCTTTATTCTATCATATTTTATACTCTTTGCATCATATACGTGGCTACTTCTGACCCCTAGCTGGTATGAAACACATATTCCTAAGTATCCGTCTCCCATTATACAGGTAATCAAGGCACAATTAGATCACTGACACCTCTATAAAGTTTTCTCTCAGAACTGGAAAGTCAATACAAACTATGCCAATTTTCTTTTACCCTGTTCTACATCAGTTTTTTTAGTCAAAAACTTATTTCTTTAGCATTTACAAAGCTGGGATAAGTTCCCTTTGGCTTGTGTGAGACGATCTGTGCTTGAGAATGTGAAGTCTTTAGTGAACTAACATGCAAAACATCGAATCTGCATTTTCCAGATGCAGACTTCGTGAACAGGGTCACATCCACTATGGTTTCTGTCCAGTATCAGGCATATACGAAGATTTCCTCAGAGCTGGCAGATCTGTAAGGGTCAGGGGTTAGAAGCTACAGTAGCTGGTCTCCCTCCTCTGCCACTGACTCTCCAGTCATCCTCAGGCTTCTCTCGTGCCTCTGGATTCACTGACTGTGTTTATCATTGCCCAACACATGGGAATAAAAATATTTAACAACGTATTCCAAGGGCGTGACAATCTTACAAAACAGCTTGCAAATCTAGAATAAAAGATACAGAAGAAATAGCAAATGTTATTATTCAGATGTAATTCTATTCTTCTGCAGAATGCAAAGTTACCAGCTGTTGGGCTGGTTTTGTACAGTTCATCACAGTGTGCTTGCTCTTTTCAAATTGTTCGTCAGTGATTTGATGGAGAAAAATCGTGTCTAACATTGTGGGATTAACGCTGTTAGATTTCCCAAAAGACAGCTGCACCAAGGAATTTTCTCCCTGGTACGAGGAGACAGATTTGCACGGATCAAACAATTCACTGTTTTAAAAAGTCTCCTTTAGAACCTTACATGGGTAGCATGATCCATCCTAGGGCTGTTGCGTTTTTCTGCTCCTGGATTTTCTAGAATTACCAAATCTAGATTTTCTAGAAGTAGCAAAAAGAAACACTTCTATTTTTAAAACCTCAGATAACAGAAGATCAATATGAAATCTGCAGGAATGCAATCTTTCACAGTCATGATACAAGCCTTTTTCAAGAAGTAGTTCAAAAGACACCTTTCAGACCAACTATTAAAACAAATACTTTTCAGCTTGGAGATGAAAGTCCATGATTTTTGCCAAGTTTCCCCAAGATTTATCCTGCTGTTCCTATTGTGCTCCAATGAGTGGTTCCGAACATCACGTTTCTTATTGCAGCAGCCTCCAGTGGTGGAAACCGGACAAGACACAATCTGTCCTGGCACACCTTCAGAGCAGGCATCACAATGAACATGCGGTACTGCCACTTCACATGGAACAAGCTGGAGTATTTCATATTAACCAATATTGTGGGCATTCAAGTAGATTTCACAAAAGCCACAAGAAAATTGCGGATTGGTACCCAAATATTCCCAGTCTGAGTTCTTATTCCAAAGTGTACATGAAACGTGGCCTTGATAATTGCCCTCCTGCTCCTTATGGCAGTAATGCCCACTAATTGCCCCAGCTGGGGCTAGACCTTGCAGACCACAGTTACTGCCATGAACACCATTTTTTGCTAGTGTAGACGCTGTCTGTAGCGCAGACAAGGTGGTCCTGTGTTGAAGAATCTAAGTACTGCTAAAGTTTAAAATAGAAGGTTTGGTCCCCGGACAAAGTCCCATAGCAGACAACCAAAGGGACACGTGTGATCCAGAGCAGCTGATGAGTGGGAAAAGTGCCATTAAAAGATAATTGTCTAATTAAGTGATTTAAGACTTCTGTAACATATGAACAGATGAAATCGAAGACCTGCAAGTGCCATTGAAGATTAGTGACTGTGGTGGCTCGGCAGCTATGAAAGTGAAGGATTTCATGTACATATGAAGGAGCACATCTGCCTTCTTGCTGGCTGCTGCTATTCTCAGCTCCCGGGAGGTCCTGCCGGTGCTCACTCCTGGGGGCTTGCGATGAACTTCAGCAGTTTAAATATTAGTCAAGTGGGATGTTCAAAGTCACATAAGGGATTTACAGGCCCAAACTCCATTAATTTCAGAAGGAACTGAATGCTCCAAAACCTTAGAGACCGTCAAGCATTTTACTCTGATTTCCATGCTTAAAATTTCCTTTCAAGGAAAGCTTTTGGTAAGAAACGCCGCAGGGGAAAGCACTGATTTGCAGCTGTTGCTGGAGAGAACTGATTGCTACAAGCAATGAGTACATGAGTTTTCTTTGTGGTTTCTTGTTAGTCCTGTGTCCTGTTTCTGTAGAGGTGATTTTTGTATCGATTCTGGGCTCTCCGTTTCAGGTGACAGCTGTAAGGTGGGGTGAAGAAGGATGATATGTGCAAAATGTGCTAGCAGAAGCCAAGGGATAAAAGTTTTAAATCACTTGCCTATGACAAGCAGATGGACTCTGTGGCTAAGGTTTACTGACTCTCCAACACAGCAATTTATCACTTTCGGCCATTCTCCCTCTCTGCTTCCTTTCCCCAGATAAAGTGCCGCTAGCACAAGCTCACACACATTTTTTTGTTACTTGTGGACACAAGACACTGCCGTTACCTTCAGGTGTTTATCTTAATGATTGAAGGAGCACAAATGTTCAAACTTCAGATTTTATTTCAGCGTATTCTAAACTTGGGAATTAGCCAGGTCAGTGACACTTGCCATTGAGCTGCCAGGTCAGTCATAAGAGATTTTACAGACCGTCGCACTTTTGCCAGTCCCATTGCAGATGCAGAGAGATGACTCCCACGTGACACAGGTCTTTCTGAAGTGCTGTAAAGTCTATCACACTGAAGAGACTCACCGGGGGGCTCCTACGTTACAGCTCTGCACAAATCATTCTGAAGCTCATCGCTCTGCTCAGCAGTGCCGTGCCTCCCCTCCAACCCCCCGGCCCCTCTCCGGGGTGATCTCACCTCCGCACTCAGGGATAGAGCCTTATCGGCACCGGCAATCGCAAGAGCCTCGCTAGAGGTCACAGCTTTCACATGATTCAATTAGGTGGGTTTTAATATTCTACAGAAGAGCAAACTTTAGATGCGGTTTGTGGCATTCATTAACCTTAGCAGGCAGGTACTGTAAAGTCCCGGTGGCAGTAAACTCACCTCCTGCCCTCTTCCTTGTCCAGGTGGCAAGAAACCCGCTCCCACGTCTTTCCCCTCAGGGTCCTTTCATTTGGTGCTTTCGGATCGTTCCCTGCAATATTGAAAGAAAAAAAAAATATACCCCTCCTTTCTTCATAAAACACCTAAACAGGGATTTATTATGGAACAGATAGTAATTATTTTCTTGCTCATCTTTCTGCCACACAAGCTCTTTTGCAGGAAAAAGGGTTCAAGGTTCCTCCAATGTCCTGGGCTGTTTGCAGAGTTCTCTGCGTGGGCAATTACAGTCCTTGGACACGTCAGTTCAATGGCCAAGCCAGGAAGGTAACCCGAGTGCCTAACTCCTGAACAAGCAGGGAGAAAAAAACCTTGTAGTCATTCAGGACAGAGGGTATGAGGGTCAGTAGGAGGGATGCACTCCCAGCGTGACGTCCGACAGCGCCGTGGCCTGGCACCGGGCAGAGATCTGACCCGGCGACTCTCGCCCGCGGTCTGCTGCTGGGAAGCAGCGCAGGGACTCCTGCAGCCTGGCCGACCGCAGGGACACTCCTCAGGTGTTCCTGAGGGGAGGCTAGAGGGGAATAAAGCGATGAAAGAACAATTTCTGAATTCACACCTTGATTTTTAAAAGAAAGCCTAATTCCTTTCTAAATCTGGCAGCAGGTAATAACGCTGCTTTATGTAAGCAAAAGCATAAGATCCTCCAGGTTTACAGAGTCACGGTAGGGCCTGCCGAAGGGGAATTAGGAGGGACTGTTCCCGCACGCACAAAGCTATCACACGCAGGGCACATCCACGCTGCCCAAGTCCCACCACTGAGCGAGAGCTGGTTCCTATTGCGCTTCCTTTGACTGAGTGAGTCTCTCTTCCTAGCATTGCCTAAATCCTCCTCTGTTGCAGAAGTAAAGGATAATATTGGCATTGGCTTTAAAATATTCCTGCAGCAATCTGGGACAGCGTGTGATCCTGTGCTCCCCCCCTCCTCCCCCAGCTCGGAGGCAGCCTATGAGAAGATTTGACTATCAGAAACAATAAACTTCACAATAGATTTTGCTATCAGAAACAATAAAGAATAAAATTCACATCTATATAGACCACCAAAAAGCCTATTCCGTGCTAAATATCTCTTTCACATACACTGACAGGCACCCCAGCACCTACTCCAAAGGATCAGCTGCAGGGCAGGAACAACAGTTAAAAGAGTGGGAGATACAGTAGTAAAATAGGTAAAATCTCAAGTGCCATATGGAAATGGAAATAGAGCTCTCCTGCATATATATACTTATGAAAGGAAGGAGATAATCTAGTTAATGAGAATTGTGAACCCATTGCAAGCTGGTGGGAGGAAATGCATGTCTGCTTCCCTGGGCAGGAGCAACTCACGCAAACGCTAACGAGCCTTTGAAACTCATTGCGTCATTTGATGCCACAGCGCTGAGGGATACAGAAGATCGCGCAATAAAAGCTCTCCTGTGTTTCAGCCCGTGTTCTCAACCATGAGCCTGGAGATCTGGGAATAAACTTCCCCTTTGAGGGAGCTATTTAACTGTGGGGTTTCTGGGACTTGCGTCTTAGCACAAGCCCCTGGCAGCTGTCGGAGGCAGGATGACACAGACCAGATTTTCTTCCAGCAGGACAAATCCTACATTTCTATACTTCACAGAAACTAAACAGTTGTGTTGAGAGTTATGGTTATTAACTGGACAATGCCATGGATAATTCGCTTTGTTTCAGCTCTTCTGAGCAAATGAACATCCCAGGCTCTTGCCCTTCTTCTGGAAACCAGAATCCCCCCCAACCACTTTGGAGAGGTACTCTGCAGAATTAAAATCCTCCCCAGGGAGATTTTGTAGGTACAGTAACACCGTTTAAAGATCCCTGCCAGCTAGCTCGTGTCATTCGAAATCCTTCCGGAAATATTTAAAACAAGCAGACTGGAGAGGCTGACGTAAGGGAAATATGAGAGCTGGGCAAGTATAAAAGTATGTGGTAACCTTTCTGACAGTCCTAGGAGCGTGGCGATTATCTGAGTCAAGAATCAATTTCTAAAGCAGCAGAAACAGCAAGCTTTCTCTTTAATTTGTGATAAGCAGAAATAAAGCTATAAAGAAGCTGTGTTAACAAATTTATAATATGGTCTTTAAAAAATTCCCTAACAAAAGTGTATTAAAAACGTATTTAGTAAAGTGTTGTGGTGGAGGTTCAACGGAATGAATCCAAGAGCTGGAGCAGAGCCTACCGTGTTTTTATGAATCCATAAAATGTTTAAAGGATCTCATGAGCAAGACCCTAAGAAACCAAATTTGAAGCCCGAAGCAAATTTTTTCACAGTTCATATATAAAAACAGAACCGGAGGTTTTTATATGATAATGCTGACACATTAATTATAGGGGGAACTGATAACGTTAAGCACAAAAAAGGGGGAAAAAAATGAAAAAACATTTGCTGGGTACTATGAGGAGTACATATATACTTTCTGTTATTTTACCTAGAGGCAAAACTGATTGAAACAAAGACAAATGGTGAAGTCACTGCTGAAATCATACTTCATCTCACTGGAAACTAATAGTGCTCTTCCAAGACTCCTTTAGATGAGGACAAAGTTATAACTTTATCACAGCGCTCCCAGCGCTGTGTTCTGCCGCGAGTGCCATTTGTTTCTTTGCAGAGTCCCGCCGTACCCCTCCTTTTCCTGACTGGAAAGGCACGAGGAAAAGCCCACGGGGAATGCAAGATTGGTGTTTATTTGCTAATTATGTAGTATTGCCTTACACACAACAAACTAACAAAAAACCTTCCCGAGATACATAGATCCTACAGAGGATGATCACAGAGAAATCTGCCTAATAATTAATTTCGTTTTTGCTTATTTAGACAAGTAGCGTTAGTTTTCCTGTACAGATATTGTGTGTAGGGAAACAACCGGTGTAAAATGAAATGCATTAAAACAGTGTCAACCCTCTTATTTCACAGAGCCAATCACCAATTGGGTTATCGCACCCAGAACACAGCGAATTCATTGAACCGGGACCATTAAAATAAATTCACTTCCACCTCCTTCCTTCTTCATCAATCTTCATGTAGTGCGCCTTGCATAAGCTAATAACAGATTCATCGCAGCCATGCTGTAACTGATTGCTAAACTTTGCATATTTTACTGATGTATATTAAGAGGTAGTACTGAGACTCTCAGGATTAACAGCTCTACGCTTTGAATTACCTTTCATTTCCATTCAAAGTCCATGCAATTCTCTACAAGGGCTCTTCAAAAGAAGTTCTGCAGGAAACAAAGACAGATTAAAACTCAGCGGGGGTGAATTCATATGTGCTGAAGAAAGGAATTAAAATAAGAAAAACCAGTTCCACTTTTACATTTTCAAAAAGCAGAACAATCATGACCTTGTAATGATCATAATTCTTACAGCAACACAAACCTTAGTGTCTCAGAGGCTGTTTGTGTCTCTTAATTTGTCTAAGTATGGCCTAGAGAACTGAAAAAAAAACATTGATACCACAGGTCTGCTCCTATTCCCAATAGGAAACTGAGAGGAAGAAGAAGGAAAAAAAAAAAAAAAAAAAAAGAATAATTTAGGTTGGGAGTGTCCTCTGGAAGTCAGGTGGTCCAACACCACCCCCGCCTCCAAGAAGGGCCAGCTTAGGGCAGGTTGCTCAGCACCTTTTCTAGTTGGATATTTGACACCTCCAAGGACAGAAGTTCAACAGCCCCTCTGAGCCCCTCCTGCAGGGTTTCACTGCCCACACTGAGGATTTGAGGATTTTTTCCTGGGATCTAATAGGAATTTCCTTTGTTGCAGCTTGTGTCTGTTGCCCCTTGAAAGCAGGCTAGAGCAAGCCTTTGTCTTGGGGTAGGGTGGGAGCAAAATTGGGCATGTTTTTCCAGATGTGTCCTATTAAGGGCTGGGTAGAGGGGAATAATCACCTGTGCTGAAGCTAACGCAGCTTAGGTGCAGTTGGCCGTTACGACCTGGGCAAGCAGTGTGGGTGATTGAGCAGCTTGATGCCCACCAGGCAATGGAGGTCCTTTTCTGTAACTGATTTCTATATAAAAGGCTAGTTAGTGTCGCTAAGACAAAAATAACAGCTCTAGCACATCTTCTGTACTTACTGAAATTTTAGTGCCTTCCAAGATTGCTTTGGCGTATCTGGTACACCAAAAAAGAAGAAAAAAAAAATCCCTAAATTTTCCAACACAAACAATTTTTTGCACTGTACTTTACTTTTCTTCTGGTCTGCAGTTGTCTTATTAGAAACCATAGATCCAGAGTGGCTTTAGAAGACAGACATGGGGAAGTCCATCTGGAGAAACAATTCATCGAGTGTCTTTCTCAGGCATTTGAAAGAGAAAATGAGGATAATTTTAGTCGGAGATGAGAAATTTGAGTAAATAACTGATGCCTCTCTGCACTTATTAAGTGCCAGTCTCCACTTTGATTTAAACTTTTTAATGATCTGGTGTCCCGACTCAAATTCTTCAGCTGGGTGTGGTATGTAATTTATGTAGCACCTGGTATGTAATTGGCAGCAGTTTGCTCTTTGCTCGTCTCTTTGGGTGAGCCTCTGTGATCCTAATGACCAGGAAGAATCTTGAAAATCCTTCCCGAACAAGCAGAGTCTCCTGTGCACTGATACTACATTGGCAGCCCTTTAAATCACTCTGTTCTGCTGTCTAACGAGGTTTCCACATCCTGCCTGGCCTCCTTGTCCAGCTCCCAGCTCCGTGCTGTTCCATGGAGCTCCCTTAACCCCTGTGCTCCTGTGGCACCTCCATCCTTCTGGTCCAGCCCTCTCTTCCAGTAGTTCCAGTGTCATCCATCAATAGTTTTCTAGGGCTGGGAGAGAGGGTGAGGATTTTATCAGCATTCTTCTTTTCTAAAACCCGAATCTTAGATAAACTTTCACCAGGCAGACAAGATTTTCCCTCAAAGCAAGAGGAGAGACACAGAGAGGATATGGAAATAGAGGTCCTCATGTAGCCCTTCATTATCCAACTCTACTTTTTTGCAAGGGTGGAAAGATACAGTCCAGTCACTCAAATTTTTCTCCTGCCCAGAAGTTTCAAGTGGGTGTCATGTTCTTATTCACTGAGCTGGTGTCATTTAATGCTGTCTCAAATTGTTAAGCAGCTTCTGGATGCTCTCTTCTGATGGATGAGGCAATTCTCCCTTTACGTAATTCAGAGGAGCCACATGAGACTTAATTAATATTTATAAAGCATTCAGGATGCTCAGTTGAAAAGGGTGATGATATAGAAGCTCTACAAAAACACTTACAATTTTTCAAATTCTCTGATGCTGCAGGTCAAGTTAAAGACTCATTTTTTTCCCCTTCATTTTGCTGCAGCAATTCTGTCCCCTGTGGGTTGTGTGGAAACAGTCCAATGCTCAGAAGCCAGTAACACCGGGAATTTAAAAAGAGAGGATAACCTATTTATACTTGTAAAGGATAGCACCCCATGAACAACCAAGCCAACGAAATGTTATTTCCTGTGAATTTGTGTCCTGTCTCCTCTAACCACCGCCCCGTCGTACATCTCCCCGCAGCCCTTCCCTCTCCCCTGGGGCACACGGCGGTGCGCGCAGCGGCTGGTCTGAGCCCGGCCGCTCAGCTGGCGCACACCGTTCAGCCACGCGGCGGCTGCGTCTTGAACAGCGAACGAGTTGAACCGCGTGGTGATGATATTACAGCTTGTTATTGCATCTGCAATTACTCTGACTTTGCGCGAGTTGGTTGAAACTGTCTGGGAAAAAAAAGGCAGACGTGCCAGATGTCTGAAGAACCTCATTTCTTTAAATTGCCAAGCACAGCCCCGAGCAGAGCAGACCGGACTGGGGCTCTCGAGCGCTCTCCATGATGTCTAGTTTCTACTCTTGCAAACAGCTACTGGTGCCGGCAAAGAATTAAAAAAAACCTGCTTAACTGAGGCTGGAGCAGAGTGGCAACCATCCCACCCTGCTGCAGGGCAGTACCAAAGAGATGCCATAGGGATCACAGTGACAACAGCAAAGGCACCGGACTGGAAAGGATGTGTTACAGCTGGCAAACAAAAGCACCAGTTAGAGGAACATCATATCCCATAGGGAAACGTGCGTGTTTATTTTTTCAGGTCTCATCTAGCACGCAGAGGAAAATTATAGAGAAAGATAGTGTTTGGGTGTGTTTGTATCTCCACTCAACCGTTACGGGAAAGGGAAATCGTCCAGAGCACAGATTTGTTTAATGTGGAATGATTTAATGGCATATGGCGTAATTCAGGGAGTAACCTGAGGCGATCTCCTCCCGCAGCATCCCGGCAGTGCGGTACTGCCATCCCCCGCAGGCCGGGCTCCGCAAGGATGCGGCCCCTCTCCCCTCCTGCTGCCTGATCCAAAGGCTGCTCCCACCCCTGGTGGGGAGCTGGGGGGTGGCGAAGCAGCTGCTCCTAAGACGGTTAGAAGTTGTTTTCTTTCTTAACGTGCAATGCCTACAACTGCTTCCCAGAGGCATTCAAATGATGGCGTCCCTGCTCTGTATCAATTCAAGGGATCGCTGGGACCGAGCTCCTGGACGCCAAGCCTCGGCACCACGCTCTGATGGAAGCGCTGGCATGTGCGGCCCCATCTTGCCTTCCCTTTCCTCCCTGGTGCCAGCTCCAGTGTGTTCCTGGTCCAGTGCTGGGCTACTTCAGCGCTGGCGGCTGGCAGCCAAGTCTCTGCTGGGTTTTTGCACACCCGTCAAACCCCTCCTCTCACCCTCCTCCGTCTCTCTCCCCAGAACGCCCCTCTCCCATTGCACCCACAAAAGCAGGCTGGCCGTCGCCTGAGAGCCCTGCCTGCTCCCCCACCAGTATCACCCTGCTCTTGGGGACTGGTGTCACCGCGAGCCAGCCGCCAGCCTGCCGAGCTGCTGGTGGCTCTGCCACCGCTTGGCATCTCCCGCCCGGCTGCGCCGCGCAGCAGCCAGTCTTCAGCCACAGCACGCCTGACGCTTGTGTCCCTTTTTTCGCTGCTGGGATGCATTTAGCCCACCCTGAAGAAGCTTCAGAGCTGTAAAAGGCCTTTAATCCTGAATTTCATCCATATCGCCCGTCATGCTCAATGCCCGGTCAGGTTACGGAGCGAGAACCTCTGGCAGGAGCAGCGGGGAGAGCTGGAGCACAGAGGGAGAGGGCAGATGCTTGGAGCCGGGGGCGAGCGGTGGTTTGACCCCGCTGGCGTTAGCCGTAGCCTCGGCTGCAGCGCTGCCGGCTGGCGGGTGAGCACCGGGAGCTGCCATCCCGGGTGCTCGAAAAGCTGCTGGATGTGAGAATAACGGAGTGAGAGGAAAAGGAATGTAGGAAAGCAAAAGGGAAATGTTTGCTGCAACAAGATAAGCCTGAAGTGAATCATTCGGGGAAAGATTAGCGGATACAAGGGCAGTTGTGAGTTTTACAGCTGCCCTCCAGTGGCTGCGTTACCATCCATAAATCTCCTCCGGGCTTGGTTAGCTAATATTTCAGATGTGGAAGAAATCCTTTTAGAGCTTCCCTTGCGCCAGAGTGACCACTTCTCTCACCAGCAGTTTAAGACAGAGGAATTGATTCCTTGTAATTTTGAGTAAAGGAACCAAATCCTGATGCCGAACAGTTTGGTCGCAGAATAACAAAAAAAGTACTGCTACTAAAACCATCAGCAGGCCAGGCTGCAGAGGACAGGCACAGGGAGTTAAATGCAACTTCTTCCATGCGTTCTCAGAGCACGCCTTTGGCTTCATGATTTCTGGGTTTCACCACCGTGCTGCTTCTCGCTGTTAAACCGTCCCCAGCTCTCTTTTCCCCGGTGCAGGCCGGGGGGTGAGCTCTGCCCCGCGCAGCAGCTGGGAGGGTCCTGTCGGTGTTGCTTCATCCCCCACACCTCACTTTTTGGGCTAGTTGGAAATCGCTTCAATTGCCACACAAACCTAAAGCCTTAAGGGTAAGAGGCCCTCAAAAATACTGGTGTGAGGTGTTCCCGCTCTCCTTTCAACCTTTCTTCATTATTATTTCTGTCACCGGCTTGGCTCCCTCCACCATGCTGACAGTGGCCAGTGCTGCTTTGCCAGGAGCCGGATCAGGACTTCAATCCGCCTGAAAAATAACCCAGAAGTAAAGGGGACGGAGGTGGAGGAAGCTGTGGAATTTCATTCAGCTGCGCTCCCAGCAAAGCCTCAGACCAGACACCCAGGAACAGGGGACACGGGCGTCTGGGAAGAACTGAGCAAAGACAGGGAAGGGGAAAGGGCAGGGTTTGTCAGCATCAATGCTGTTGTCAAGAAATGCACGTGAACCTCATCTCCTGGCCTCCACTAGCCATCTGGACACCGGGACAGAGGTGCTCAGCAGACACCGGCCACCTCCCTGTCCAGAGCCCGCACCTACGCGCTGTGCAGTCGAGTGAACTGCACCAACCCCCTGCCCTGAAGGACGTCTTAAACCCTGGGGACTTCTCAGTTTTTATTTAGGGCGGGTTCAAATTTGCTTTGCACTGGTGCATCAGGAGGTTTTTGAGTAAAAACCACTGAGGGCTGATGAGTTAGGCTGTTCACTGGTGTTTTAACGGCTCTTCTTCCTGGGACACTTGAGTTCAGAAGGTTATCTTCACAAGGAGAGGCCTGCAGAGTATTTTAAAATTAAATTAATGCTTGTAATGCTTTGCAGAATATTTAGGAGATGTAGTGATGCTGTGAGGACACTTTGTACCCACATTCAGACAAGATCTTGGAGTTGCCCTCCAGCATCAGAGGAAGGTTTTCATCTAAAGGGGTTTTCATCTAAGGTTTTCATCTAAGCTCAGCTGGCAGCGCTGCCAGGCTCTCCCAAACACCCCGAGGACACAGCCTCTCCTTTTCACCTGCCCTGCAGAAGACAATTCTCTGCCTCCCACAGCTGTAGAGGGGCAATGGGGTGTGAGGGTGGGGGGACCTGACATGGGTCTGCAGCCCAGAAGTCAGGTCTGGCATCTGGGACACTTCCAAACTGAGGCATGCTCAGGTCTGGACTTGGAGTGATGGCTTCATGTTTTTTAAAATGCTCATCCAGACCAGAAGTTGCAGGAGGAAGGTGAGGTGAAGAACTTCTCTCCTAATGCAAATTTTCTCTCGAAGCAGCCCAAACACTGCTCTGTGCCCACCGGCGTTGAAGATGGTCTCTCAAGGTGGTGGCGTTTGTGTCAGGTGCCAAACACAGCCTGACTCCTGCAACTATAAAAATCAATCACAGCAACAGATGATATCAGCTCCAAAAGAAGTGCTTTCCATGTTAAGCAAATATTGCATCTGGCTGCCGAGGAAATGATGTTTTGTTTCTAATGGACAGCCTGGGGGCTGAGGTGTGGGAATGGTGCAGGCCCTCTGCGGGAATCGCAGCTGTAGATGAAACTCCACCACCATCTACTGGACACAGTGAAGATGGAGCTGGGCTCCTCTGTGTTTGTTTGCTAGCGAAAAGACAAAATCCTTCTAAAGAAAAAGGTTAAACCCCTCTAAAGAAAAAGGTTAAAAGTGTCAGGGCCAAAGTCCTTACCTCCCTGTTCTCCAGCCGCTGGGAATTTTTCTACACGTGGACGTAAGTGGCAACTATGCATCTTCTGAAAGTCTGGTTTTATTTCATTGTAGTGTAACCCTGATAGATCTGAGAGGCAATTCTTATCTCGCCAAGTACAAGTCTGAATGCAAAAGCAGGCAAACAGTGGGGAAAGAGTGTTTTCTTAGGCAGTTCAAACAAAAAACCTTTATGTGGTTTACACAGTAGGGAGCAGTCGGACTCAAGGTTAACCCTCTGTGTGAGACTGAATTGGGAGAAAGAAATCACTGTACCAGAGCCCATGCAGACCGTGGAAATTGCTACAGTCACATAGCAATAACAGGGAGGACGGAATTTTGTGTATTAAAGAAAATCCCCCTGAGCTAGTTGGATTGGGAGTCTCACTGCGCCTCCCCTCCCCTCCTCCATCCCTACCTGCTGTGGTGCTGCTGGGTGGCCGGGACCTGCCCGGGCTGGCAGCTCTCCGTGCCTCCATCCCTGCGGTGGAGCGGCCGAGCAGGTACCACACCTCCTGCTCAGGGGCAGGGATGGGGCAGAGGTGCCCGGCGCAGAGATGCACCTGGCGATGCCAGCACAGCAGGGCACGGCACCCCGCTCATCGGTACCTGTCCATCCTCCAGCTCTGCCTCCAAGACCTGGGCACCTCAGGGCACCACGCCGTCGCTTCCGGGCACCGAAGGGCTTTCTGACAAACTTAGAGCATTGAGTGGTCTTCCCAGGGTGACATCTGGAGACCCTTTCGGAGCCAGGAGCTGAGTCCTGTATCTCCACGTATCAGAGCGACGTCCCTCCAGCGCACAGCCCTCCCAACTCTCCCTTCCCTCTCAGCTCCGCATCTCTTCACGTGACCTACAATAACAATCCCCAAGGAAGTGACCAGGTTATCTCCAGGAGGTCCCGCATATCCCAAATTTCCTGCACCCAACCCACCTTTCAGCTTATCCCAAGTCTGCAGCAGGACCCAACACCCCAGGCTATTGCAACAGCAATGTCTCAAACCTGCTGCATCATTTAGATTTGATTCTTTAATAAATGAAGAAGTGAGGCTTTAATAAGAGATAAGGGAGCCTTGGACTGCCTTGCTCAGACTAGGCTTTTAATGGTTGAAAATGATAGACAAGCTGCTCCAATTTCTTATCTAGCATTTTGCTTTGAATTATTAATAACAAATTTGTACTTAATTTACTTATTTCAGAAAATTAACTACGTGTCACTGGTTCCAACATTTTTCATTTTTACTGCCTTCTGCATCTGCAGATGGATAACTTCATATAAACCCATTAAAAGGGAAAAACAAACACACAACCTCCTGCCCTGGTGCGCCCTCCTCCCTCTCTGGAGTACAGCCAGAAATCCCAGCCTCTAATATTGCTATGCTGCTTTGCTTCAGACTTCCTTAAACTACAGCTCGGGTTAATGATTACAGCTGGTAAAGGGACAGAATTCTCCTTGTATCTAAAGCAGTTTTCCCAGACTCTTGGACAAAGAGAAACAATTTGGGGTAAAAGGGACAGAATCCGCAGCGTTGAGTGAAGAATGGAAGAGTTCTAAAACCTAGAATTAATTCACATTACATCTAAGTATTACTTAAATGTTGACACAGACGTGTCTAAACTTCCCCATTTCCTAGAGACAGGGAACATTGGCTTCATGTAATGATTTCTTTTGTAGATTTAAAAAATATTGTTCAAGGAATGTAGTATGGCTTCCTCAAATCATGATTTTTTGGCATAGAACATACTATTCTGCCAAGAGCAGCATAGTTTTAAAGTTCATCTCATTGAGTCAGGCTGGTCACTTTCAAAAACAATGAATAACATTTATTAAGGAAAACAAACATTGCTGCATTAATCAAGCTACTCTCCAAAGACAAGAGGAGATGAATGACATTTCAGTGACAGCTGAATGAAACATCACAGACATTTCAAATCCAATGGTCTTGTTGAAAGTATTTATGGAAAATTTTTTGAGAAGAAGCTTGTTCTGCCTTTCGCTTTCAAAACCCCCAACTGAACAAAGCCACTACTTCAATGCAAAGTCTTTCTTCAGATTTAATTCTTTCACAAGCACCTTGCCAAAATACAGAAGCACAGACAGAAATACACCTGCTTTTTAACACATTGATTTTTAAGGAAACAAGATTTCCTGATAGGAAAAAAAAAAAAAAAAGATAAAAAAGATTCATTAATTTTAGCTACCGTGTCTGGGTTTCAAAGGAGCTTATTTTTATATTTTGGGGGGTCTGTTTGAATGAGAAATATGAGTCACCCAGCCAAAGAGTTGCTGTTAGGAAGGATGATGAGAAGCACCTGGGAACAGGAACAGTCGCGAGGATGACGAGCATCTAAACTGGTAGCGCAGAAAGAAGAAACTGGGGAAACTGGAGGCTATAACGGAACGGCCAGCCAGAGGGACAAAGGGAGAGAGTTGTGGGCAAAGCTGCTGAATTACGATCATTAAGTTTAATGGAGGGGAAGTATCAACACTGAAAAAAGGGCTTTTACACCTGACAGGTGCTGGTCTAATTGTCCTTCTCCATCCTGCAGAGACAAGAGGAAGTCTGAGTCCAAAAGGTGCCCAGCACCACTGCTAAAATCAGGCTTCGGCTAAACTTAGAGACCACGTATATTAACGCAGCCGTAAGGTGAGCCGGTAAAACCTTCCACAGACAGGCAAACCGCGTAACTGGGGAACAAACCCAGTCCACCAGCCCTTCCCTAGCCTCATCCGAAGGAGGACAATAAATGAAAGGCGAGCCATTTGTTTTGTAGACACGCTCCAACTAAACCTACGCTAACAAAACCTCTCAGGTACCGATTACCCGGCAGCCATCACACAGTACTGAGCCCAAAGAGGTTGCTTAAGTATTTTGGGGGCATCCTGGAAAGTCTTCCAAAGAAAACGCTTTATGGTAAAACAGCGCCACTGACAATTCTGTGGCATTTATAAATGTTGTTGTTTTCTTTGCACAGATACGATCACTGGAGCCTGAACTCCTGAGGTAACGCAATAGTCAAGGCGGCAGTAAACCCGAAACTCAGGAAATACCACTTGGCTTCCAGCACTTCCAAAGCAGGGTCAGAGTTAAACTGTAACCTGTTAACAGATTACAGGGTTAATTTGTAATTTGTTATTGTGATCTGCCAAGAGCCGTCTGGAAGGGGAAAATGCCGGGGGCAGGATCCATCACCCATTTTCCAGTCACCGGGGGTTTTACTCCTGGCAGAGGTACGAGGGTCCTACACATCTCTCCGTGAAAACGCTCACACAACACTCAAGACGCAGAGCAGAGGCACGGTGATGTTATCCAGCTTCTTCTCTGTTCCTTTCCTGATCCTGGTACTCCATGTGCTTTTTCACACTCAACACACATTTTTTTTACAGAATAACCTTAGTAAAGCCCTCATATATTTTATTCCTGAGCACTTGTAGGAACAAGAAGCATAATTTACATTAGAGCTGTTTCTGATCTCAGAACTCGGGGATGAAGAGCCAGCACATCAAGTCAACGCAGCCTGACCAAGCTGCTTCTGCACAAACCCATTTCTAGTTCCCCCTGGGAAAGGTGCGGGCAGAGCTTCACCTCCCGTCCATTCTGCTCATCACCATCTGCCACAACCGCTGGGGACCGGGGCAGGGGCAGGGGCACAGTACCCAGAACAAGGGAAACATCAGCCCGCTCGGGCCATCTATTTTGATGCTTCTCTAGGCTTACAGCAAAAAGATTTTACAGTATCTAACCCGATTCTTTTCACTGCAACCGAAGACTGGTCTGGTGGGAGGTGTCCCTGCCCAGGGCAGGGGGGTTGGAACGAGATGATCTTTAAGGTCCCTTCCAACCCAAACCATTCTATGATTCTGTGATTCTAAGACTAAATTCACTACTTTCATCCAACCTGGGTACTCCCATATCCAGGGAATAATCCAGATTCTTCTCTTCTTTTCCACAAGCGGAGAAAATAAAAGCCATTTTTTCCCTTCCATCTTGCCCGTATCATCCTTCGAATAAAGCTGCTCAAGCAGAACCCGGTGTCCCAGCTGAGACCTTATCAATCCGAATGGACTGGAAAGTTTTGCCCTGCGTTTGTCATTCATGTGCAGGCGTCAGGTGTCTGTGCACGCCGCCTGCCCTTTTCATAACAGCATGCCACTTTTGACTCGTGTTCTGCTTGTGATCTGCCAGGAAATTGGAGTTTTCTCCAAAGAATTGCTACGCAGCCAGCTTATTTCTTCTCCGGTGCCTGCACGTTTAGTTTTTCCTCTCTTGGTTGTAGTACCTTGTACTTCCCTGGTTGAATTGCGTTCTTCTTTTTGCCTTCAGGACTTTCCAAAAACGTATAATTACCACTGGGGCCATGACAATCTCTGGTGTACTACCCGGCTTGCCCGGATCTCGTTACCTACAAATGTAAAAAGCAAACTCTCTCTCCCATTCCCCGGGTCACTAATGAAGGTCCCGAATAGCTGAGACTCAGAGCAGATGCTAGCGGAATCGTGTCCACTACTAATAGTAATTCTTCCACTCCATAATTCTTCCATTCTGACTGTGAATTGTGCTTTAAGGAGAAGGAAAAAAAATATGCTTAGTACTGTACACATGCAGCCTTTCCCACACTGCCATCACTTGCTAATGAAAATACAAATTAGGAGCAAACGAATAGGTTCATAGGTGTCACTGAACCCACGTATGGCCTTAGACACATTACCTGGTCTCCACGTCTAGGTTTCCTCATCTGTTAGAGGTTGTCACCCTAAAACATCTGAGACCTGGAGACTGCAAGTACTATCAGTTTAAGAATCAATATTATTACTATGCTGGAGAATATCCTTTTTATGCAAATTACTCATAGCAATTATTCCAGGCATCTTTTATTGAAATAGTGCATTGCATAATTACATACGTATGTATTTGTATAACTAATAGTAATACAATAATTAATTAAATAGCTTTTGTTTCTGTAACTGTCAATGCTTTATGACAGATGAAATCTAAAAGTCTCTCTGGGGTTTATGGTCTCTCGGGTCTGAACTCCAGCGTAACACGCAGCAATCGACTTTTCATTTATGTTTCTTCCCCAAAGCCAGAAAGTTCCTTATTCTAATGACAGCATCAATTATGATACTCTACTTTGTAGAGTGGAGATGATGGTTGGACTCGATGATCCCAAGGGTCTTTTCCAACCTAAATGATTCTATTCTATGATTCTATGATACTTTACAGACAATTACATTAACAGGTGGGCCAACGTACAGAAGAATTAACAAGGCTGACACGTCTCACCCAGCGAAGTGCAATGAACACCTGTAAAAGACTGAAACGCCAAAGTTCCAAGCAGCAATCCAGATCAATGTGGATCTCACCTTGAGAACACAGGGCTGCTGGAAACTTGGTGTACCGTAAGAGAGAAGAAAGCAGAGAGCTCCAATCAAGTGATCCTTCTCAATAAGCCTGACAAGCTTTTATTACAAGAAAACTGAATTAAGCAAAAAACGGAGATAAGTGCTTTATCTGACATTTGGGATTTTAAAAGACTGAGAAATAGGAGGACATTTACAGAAAGAATAACACGTAAGGTCATCACCAATACCAACTGGGTTTTATTCAAGCTATTGACAATAATTGAATTTTAGTTTCCTACCTCAGCCTAGATTTGTCAATTAATCGAGCCTTGCTTGCATGTGAACATTGCTAGAGGCCTCTTAAAGAATTGGTTGATTACAACTTTTTTTTTTTTTTTTCCTTTCTTCTGAAGGGTGAAACAGCATCCCTCCTTCTCAATTTAAGTAATGACCATCTATGCAGGTTTTATTCTATTAAAGCCCCACTCCAATTGATTCCCATTTGCCAGATGCTGTCAGAATTGCTGACAGGGGCTTATCGCGCTCCAGGTCAGCTTGGAATCACCCGGAGCAGGGACCGTCTGCAGCCTCAGAGCCCTCCCAGGCTCCTGAATGACCCACCTCCTCCCCCTAAGGCGAGAGGAACTTTTAGCACCTTTAAAAGAGGAAGCCACAAACCACAAACGGGGCCAGGGAAACAGAGAAGCAAAACAGCCCCTCCGCTTCGCAACAAAACAGGCCGTGACTCAGGGGTCAGGATGTCACCTTGATCTGCCTTTTAAACGGTTCTGCTCCAGTACGTACCCTGGTAGAGATACATAAACCATAAAAAGCTTTCATTGTAGAATTTCAGAAACTACCTGGAATGGGACAAAGTTATCGAATGAATTATCTTTGCAGGTTACTTTTAAAAAAAAATAACAAAGAAACCCCCAAAAAACCAAACCACACCAGAAGAGCTTGTTAAATGTCATATTAGCAAACAGTTTAATTTATTAAAATGACTCCAGTACACCTCTGTGCTTCTACAACAGACACGGCATCACACGTAACAGGTAAAACGTGGTAACATTCTCAAGGAAGCAGTATCAGGCTCATTAGCACAGAAACACAAGAGCAACGGCATCTCACATCACCTCCCAGCTCACCCTTCTTCGACACGGTGACTCTGACACTTCTTTGTGGAGCAGGCAGGCAGCGGAACGCGAGCGTGTGCACATGCTTCCTAATCCATAGGGGTGAATAAAGCTCTATACTGTCAAGGAGGCAGGCATGCCTCCCACGTCGGCGTGAGTAAACGCATTAACATTTATGATCCCTGGGGGCCTGGGTAGCTGGGGCAGCATGGGAAGTGGAATTTTACATTTTCATCACTCTCAAAATGTGAGATCTAAAGGATGCACATGGAAAGATTACGTTTTTCGTATCACGAAAAGATCCTGGCCCAAAAGGACTTGCACACCTGAGTAATACGCTCATAAGAATGATGAGGCTCGTGTAAGTCTTTATAAGAGCAGAGTCTTAAAATACATTTGTGGTAATTCAGGGCCAGTCCCTTCTTCTTTACTGGTTAACTTTACTGAAATTAACTCAGCCTGGCATTCTATCAGCACAGGAAACATGAGAGGTTAATAAAATCAGAAGACACTGAAGGTGTAAATACAGTGCAAAATTGTTAGTTTTCATTTTTGACTGTTACAGCCTGATAATTTGATATTCTGTGCTTTATTTTCAGGGAAAAGCATAGTTGTCGTGTGTCATAATATACACGCTTGCATATATATGTATACATACACACTTGCTGCAGAATGCAAAGGCTTCCAGTGCCATACGATTCGTAGTGCTGACTTCTCACATGCAGGTTTTCTTTCATACAAAACCAAACCAGTTTTAGAGGTGCCCCCTCCCTCTGCATACTAAGTGTATTCATTAGTGTGTATTCACATGCATTATTATCCTACTCACTGATTTATATTAACCAGATTTATTTTTTTATTATTTTTTTAAAATGTAAGCCATAAGTTATCTTAGTTGCAACACCTAGCCAGAACACTCCAGTGACCACAGTACTCCTGGGTTTTATGGTAACTAATACATCAGTTGGCAGAACATTCTTAACAAAACGTCTCAAGTTTTGTTTGCTTCATATTGCTTCATCTTTTAAAAAGCTTTTTTATGTACAGTCTTCGTTGTTAGCACACTTCAGATTTACTGAAATGCAGTAAACTATGAGAGCTCGTTATTCAGAAGCACCTAGTCTTTTTTTGACATTAAATGGAAGCCATCAGCAACGACCATTGTACGGAGCATTCCCCAGGCTAACGGACAGTGCACATCAGCTACTATGAGATGAAACTGTTTTCTAAATAGCTAGGAGACTTCACAAAACAAATTCTGTGCGATGTAGTCACTATCCTGCCAAGACAGCAGAAGGACGTCAGAACAAAAGCAACTCTAGGGTCAGTTTCTATCTGTATTAACGTAGCTTTGGTTCAGAAATTCTTTAAGTGTTGTAGAGCACCTGGTTTAGTGACAAATGCATGCGTCTCACAGTGCTAACAGTATAATGCTAATAAACTATAAACTGCAGGTTTCAAATATTAATAGCATTTAATAAAAAAAATCTATAGAAATACTCTTGTTGACAAATGTGCAGTACAAATGCGAGCTCCTTGGCCACAAACTCAAATTGTGTGCATCAGTTTTGTGCTGGCGTAACAGTGCAAACGCTGGGATTCAAGTATGCTTTTCCGTCTTTACGTTAAGCAACAGAGACTACAAGATGAAGTTTGGGGGATTGCTCACAAGGCCAGGACGTAAGAATCAAGCGAAACATTGCAGTAATTGAAATGGTTGATTTCCCTCACATAGAAGGCAATCTAAATGAGGAAAGCCACATTTCACAAGCAAACCAGCGTCACGTACCACCGAGTTATTGCTTCAGCTAGATCAGCTGTACTAAACACAGGCCTACAGCTTGCAATCGCATCTCCACTCGCATGAAGGGAAGATGAAATCTACAGTGCAAGTCCTCCATGCAAAAGGATCGCATCGCAAGACCAGAGTCCTGTTTCATAGGACAGAATTTATTCATCATTCAGTTTTGTCTGCAAATGTTTTGTTGTTGTTGTTGTTGCTAGTCAGTTAGATCAAAGTCAAAAATACACGTTTATGGTATTTCTGTGTTTCTCTAGAGGTTACTATTTCATGCCAATTTAGATCTGCTCAACAACAGAATATAATATGAACATTCGTTTTCAAAGAATTGCAAAAGTTATTGCTGAAATTTTTAGGGCCAAAATTAAAAGTTATTTCACCAAATCAAGGCTTTACTCCACTTTAAAAAAAAAAAAAAAAAAGATATCTGAAATCCTATTAATTAAAAAAAACAAAACCAAACTTAATAGCTTTCTTCAATTAAATAATAATCTAAGATTTTACAAGATATTCACATTCAGGCAACTGTCTCCTGACTTTCATCTGGCTGAATGACAGATGCCATAATAAAAAAAAAAAAAAAAGAGAACGCTACTCTCACATTCTTCATGACAGCAGTGATTAGTGCAATTTACCACTGCACTACACAGCTCTAATAGTGCAAGGTGTGCCTGCTAACAACGTTTCTCACAATCAGCTGCTACATGATCATTATTCTCAGATGTCTGTAACTGTTATTCTCATTAGAATTTTGGCATTTACGTTAACATTTATGAAAAACTATGGCTTTATCCATGAAACATATATCCTGCCTAAGCAAAATTTTTAAACCATTTATTTAAAACAGTAAAACTGAATAGGAATGAAAGTTACTTGTTTATGCCATAAGCTGTGTTGCCACTAAACTCAAGATCTCAGGGTTAGCTACAGATCACAAATATGTGCATTTGTGCATCTGTTACAGTCTTTAAAAGTATACTTAAAACATAACACTGATAAAACTTCACTCTTCATTTTAAACCTAATTCTAATAATTTATCTTATTTTTTGCAACATGTTTAATTACTTGTATCCAAAGTGTCATCTGAGTATCGCTGGATTACAACAGGATTGGGACTGTAAGAAACCCATAAATGCATACATATGAAGGCACTTGTCTTCCAGTAGTTCAAGTCAGAGAAGGCCTTACCCAGACAGTGGCACCTTACACTTTGAAGGATTAGCGAATGTCCCCAGGCTTTGACACAGTCTCAAAACCTGTCTTCATGTCCCTGGACAAAGGTGCTGTATGTGGTCTATAATACCATGAAGCTCATGATGAATTCCAGTAGTTTTTGCCTGTTGCGCTGAGGTAGGAACGTAGTGCTTAGTTCCAAAATGGTGTCTCTTCTTTGCTTCGTCTGATTGAAAACCTAAAGCACAGCAGAAATATATGTAAGTATGACCATGCTAAACAAATTTCCTTTCTTTTGTGATTAAAGTTTTATGGTCTATACTAAAGTTACCCTCATTTACAAGGCCCCCCCCCCCCCCGCGCCCTTTTCCTTTCTTGAAGGCTTTGGTGGCAATTCCCTTAGATATTATTAGAATTCACTCAACACTGAAGCCCTTTTAAGTGGTTAAGGAAGAAGAGGAACTGAGGAATAAGCAGAATGTATGATAAACAGCCAACTCCTAACAGCAAGGGACAAAACATGCACTCAAAAAGCATGCAAGACGGAAGTGTAAGCACTTTGAAAACAAATTCAGATGCTATGCTCTGAACAGATGCTCAGCAGGTGCTAACTAGTTCAACTTTTCCAATAGCAGAATGAACTAGAATTAAAATGATGGATTCGATACGCGCTTTCTTCGCAGCTCTTACAGTGTACAAGAAGATAGCTTTACTATAGGATTCACTATAGGCTAACTAGTGTTAGATTATTTAATACATCAGAATTTAAAGACAAAGACTTCAATAGCAATACTTTGCCCAAATGCTGATGCTTACAAAATTATAATGCTAAATCCCATCTGGCATTCAGGAAACCATGTCATTCTGATGAAAGAAAAACTCATTATTTGCAAAATCTAGATAGGTGATTTAAAATTCAAAATGCTAATGGTAAAGTGCAAAACTGATCCTTTATTTTCAAGAACACCTGTACCCTCATGGTCTATTTTAGGATGGTTCTCCTGGAGCATCAATCATTTGTAAGCCAAAATTCAGTAATTAATACTTTTTGAAGATTTAAGTAGTCCTTCAAAGTTAAATTTAGCCATTACTGAACACAGAGCATGGTCTCAGCCTTCCAACATTGTCACTGGGGTCTAATAAGGACATGGAGTAGAGCTGTGAAGAGAAGTACCTGCTCACCTAGCCCTTACCTAGACAGGTTTTCTCAGGGGCACGTTTGCACAGATACATTCGCAGATTTCAAACTGACACTGAACAGATTCCATGAGTTGTCAAGATTGGGCTCGTTATTAAAATGAAACTTAACAGTCTCCAACTTTGCTCACCGAACACTTACCCCAATTTCCTTAAAGACTTTGACTGCGTTTTTCACATGACTGTAGGTAGCACTCTCAGCTGCAAGAAAGAAAACCCAGAGATAAACAAACTGGAATTGAATTTGGCCTACCTTGCGCTAAGAGGAGCGGAACGAATAAAATACAGTTCCAAAACCAGTTTAACATACCATATACAGCAACATTCTTCTCTGTCCTGCTTATTAAGTGCCTGTGTAACTTTTGAACGTATTCGGACTCCGAAACTGGCCCACTAAAATTGTGCACGAAGATGACAGCAGAGCTATATGCCTCCAGTAAAGGACCCAACAACCTCTGCAGGAAAGTGATGTACTGCTGGTGCTCTTGAGACTGGCTCACCTAAGAAAGGGCAACAAGAGCTTAAGTGACAGAGACCAGCGGAAACAAGAAACGACCTGCAACACAGCACATGGCAAAATGGCAGCCCAAGTAATTCTTAGTACAAAAAGGAGGACAAGGGCAAAACACAGCACGTTATGAAAGCGTGGCAAAAAAGCAGTTTACCACGAGGGACAAAACGGGCACACTACATCACAGATCAATGCTACTTTTTTCTCCTCCGGGATATTAATAAGTATTTTCCTAAGATAAAATTAAAGGCATCATACTGTCCTGCAGCCAACAGAAGGGTTGCCAAACACTCACAGAGATGGACGGAAGTTTCCAAGTGTTAAGGAGATATCCTAAACAGTATTTGTGTCAGCTCTGTGAGAAAACTGGTGATATGTCTAAAATCAACATGATCAACCTATGAAGCGAAATTTCATCTGAACATAAATACCAGCCGGATGTGCCTCTTTTAGAGTGCATGCTCTCAGTAAAGAATATAACATTTAGATACTAAGATGCTTAAACCTTCATCAGTTTTCATGACACTAACCATCACCCTTCCACCTCCCTACAAGATTATTTGATGTTTATTCAGCTGTTTTCCCTAGGGGAAGGAGAGAAAGGCGTTTTACCGACTGTAGAAAAACACTACAGACTAACACTACGAAACAGCAAAAAATAAAATTATCATTTACAAACTAGTCAAGCAGTTTGTATCTCTCACAATGGACTTCAACGTTATTAGCCTTAGGATAATATTACCTTCAGGTAGCAATCTCTCTGCTCTTCTCCAAAATCACTGTCTTCATCTTCCTCATCACTCCTCCAAGATAATGGCTCAGGGAGTTTTTTATCCCATTGCTGTTCTGTAAGACTAGGGCTAATGTCCTCCTGATCATCCTGCTTAAATTTGAAAGACAAAGTGGTAAATATCTAAAAACCCCAGATCCAGGCAAACAACAGGTTTATTTTATAATCTCATCTGACTTAATCAGTCCATTCATTAACCAGTATTTAATGAAAGCAGGTGAGATCCAATTACAGACAGGGCTGAGACAAGCACAGAGAAGAGACATTTGGTGAAAAAGACTTTCTTTAGTTTGCCTGTCACATAAAAGTGAAAATCTTTGCAAGCGTTGCTGAATGTTCCTACCAGAGGCCATGCAGTAGCAGTTGCCAGGAAAGTGTTTTTACTTGTTAGGACAGAAAGTTGCGATGCTATCTGTATGGGGATGTTGCTGAACTCTGTACTAATGTTGCCTTGAAGACAGAGTAGTAAACGCTGTGTAATTCTATTACAATAGCTGAAATCTCAACCTAGAATGCCACAAGTTGCTATTTGGAAGTGGTAACTTACTGCCTCTAACGATGCTGTTCTTGCATTTGTCCCAAAAGTGAGATACTGGTTGGAACAGAATGAGCCACTTTCAATCACAAAGGCCCTAAAGTGTTTAAACCTTGATCACGTTGACATTAGGACCCCTCCACCTGTTGCATCACAGCAATTCCCTTCTGTTAATCACCCTGACAAGCACCACCCAAGTTTAGCCTACAAATGCCTCAAGGTAATCCACGCTCAGAGCAGGACATGGATTTACACTTACATTTATTGGCAGGTAGCTGTCTTAGGTAAATATACATTTCCTCAACCTTTTGAGATGAGCGTGTGACAGCAAGGATACCACTGGTGGAATTTTTTTAACTTGAATATTGAGAGGGGAAAATGAGTTCATCATTTGCTTTTAATCTATTTAGTAAAACCATCTATTGTAGTAAAACCATCAATTAGTAAAATGCTTTGTAAAGTTGTAAAGCATTGTAACCTTCCCCTGCAAGGGCATCGTGAGGTAATCCACCAGAGACAATAAGCACAAGTGACAAACATACATACTAGATCTACATGAACAGCAATTTTATTCTGTTGTGCAATAATGCAGGTCTGTCAGAAGTTCAGGTCTACAGTAACTGAGGTACAACAGAAATACTCCACCTGACTGATCAACGTCTGATGCAATATTCAATTTCAACAACACATCTTCAGAGATGAGTTTTAGAGATAGTAAACACACTCAAAAGAATAAGGGAAGCCTTACTGTCAATCATTCACCTTTTTTTTTTTTTTTTTTTTTTTTTCCCCCTCAAAGTCATAGAACAGAAAGATTCTTCCAAAGGTCATCAGTGCTAAGTCGGTGAGGAAAGACCCTCCACGCAGTAACTCCATTTACAAATGGGAATCAGGCAAGATTAAAACCAAACGGATAACAGACATCTCGAAGATGTGATTACTGTCATAATATGAACAACAAAGAAAAAGCCCTCTGCAGCGAACGAAGAATGTCATCCTTCCAATCTTACACTCTGACCAAATGTTTTATTTTGAATGAAGCAAAGGTCACAAAATAAATTTTGAAAAATATCTCTCTGATAACATGATCACTATGTGTCAGGAATATTTCTTAGCTTTTGAAATAGACACTAGAATCACAGGAAAATAATAAAAAAAAAAAAGCAGGGATCAATCAAACTCAATTTAATGGGAAATTTATCAATGTATTCTTATTAGCATAATTAGAAATAATTAGAAGGGGCAGAAGCTAGCTGCCTTCTTAGAGAACAGGTTGTAAAAACCCCAGAAACATCTCCAACCTGTCCAAGTCACGAAATAACCATTGCTTAGTGTTTGCACTTATTATGCAAATTCTTAACATTTTAAAAGGAGTAAGCAGGTCCAGAGGTTTTCAAAGTTCAAGAAATTTACTGAGGGAATATATCCCCTTTTTAAGCATTCAAATATTCCATCAGTGGTGTGTATCAGACAACACAAATATTTACATACTGCCTAAAAGCTATCCATATCCCAGCGATAAACAGCAAAGTACCAGACTCAGCATCTGAAAGAACCCTCAAGACAGGTTTCGTGCTTGAGCAGAGAGAGGTGCACATCTACTGCTGTCCACACCTATTTTCCTCATCTGTCCCCAGGCATGGAACATACAGGTTTCTTCCTAATCCTCCGATTAGCATTGATTTTTGGATTTATCTAATAACGATTACAATTTAATGCACGACATCATGTCAGTAGTTCAGATAAAAAGCAAGCAGTAGTAACTCCAAAGAAGGAGAATGTTTAATATCCAGGTATAACAAGTAAATGGTCCTACGGTTACATATATTGAAAATGGAAGCATGTATCAAAAGGAATGCAGTAAGATTAGAGTGAAGCAGTGGCCACTAACAAATACACCAGAAGCAGCTCTAGCCTCCTTTGAAACTGCAGAGCTGCAAGAAGAAAGCAGCCAAATATGTAACACTCTTCCACGCGCTCTTTAGATTTTGTTGCTTACTCCTGGGCGCCAAGGTTTCTTTATTGTGCACAACAAGAGTTTGGGAAGCAAAGGCATGCTGTGACAGCTGCCCCCCGGTCCCCAGGCTTTCTTTACCGTGTGTGCCTCTGGCAGATTGCAGCACACCGCGCCTCCAGCTCCTCCCTGCAACTGCAAACTGTGCTAGCAGGGGAGGCTTACACTAATTTCGAGATGGATGTAAAGAAATCAAAGAATGACAAAAGATCTGGAATACTGACTCCTGTAGAGTAAAAAGTAAACATCCCTGTAGCTACGCTACAATTTGAAAGGGCTCCAATAATAATATAAAACCCCATTTTACAAGACAGTATAAAATATGTGTCTTCCTTGGTAGGTTCAATGGTACAAGGAAATTACACACAAGAGTCATTCATAGCACCACAGGTGACTATACCCAAATGTCTGATGCTTATAAATGTAAGAATGTAAGTAGCATCAGTCCTGCACTTGTTAAATTGTTATAAGCTTTCAGTAACAGCATACATTTAAAACAAGACTCACAACTAAGCAGCATAAACTACAAGAAACAAAACTCATTTAGTATCTCTACCACCTTACCTCGGCCACCAGAAGAATGCCATATTGTATCAGCCTTTCCACAGATTCATGGCAAACTTGATAAATCACCTGGCAAGGCTGCACAACGTAAAAGAAATGCACTGAAAAAATCACATCCATTATACCCATTATAGCAACACCAGTTCCCTGTTCAATACGAATGCTTTAGATACAGTAGTATTATTCCTTTTAAGCAAGTTATTAAATTTTTACCAGCATAATCCCAATGCACCGCTCTTATGTTTGTCCTGACCGACAGGCAGACATTAAAAAAATTACAGTGAAATAGGATATTTAGAATTTGTCCAAGTTTTTTCAAGAAATGCATTACTACGCTGGTAGAAAACCACATTAAATATTCTCTCCTTTTAATTGCCTCTAACTAAATTTTAGTTTGTTAACAATTCTAGAATAAAATCATCATAAAACTAAAATCATTGAGACTCATATCAGCATATTATTTGGAATTTAAAGGAAGGTACACTTTTAAGAAACTCCTTTGTGTGTTTTGAAACTGAATAAAAAAAATAACCTCTTTCACATGGTTCATAATCATGTAGGAAATATTTTCTAAGTTAAAAAAAAAACCATTCAATTATTAGCTCTGAAAGCAGAAGGATAAAATTATTAAAGAACCCCACCATATGAGCTACGTTACTGCCCGGACAAAATTACTAAATTTGGCTTATGCTTCATTTAAAAAGGCACAAGTATGTGTGCAATTTAAGAACTAATTAAAGAATCTCGAGAATTTTAAGTAACTTCTGCATATAAGAAAAAAACCATCTAGCACTTAAAATTGCAAGTACACAGAGTGTAAGTATAGAGAATGTCTGAAAACCGAGATAACATCAGCTTCAACATAACAGATAACAGAGTCAAGCCATGTTTAAAATTGCCACTAAGTACTAGGTGTGGCACGCTGTGACTATTGCACTCCTATGCAAATTAGCAATATCTTTAGAATCTGGAGCCTTAGTTCCCAGCATAACTTCAATCATCTATGCAAACTCATATGAGTTGGGTACTCTCAAAGACTTGTATTTGTTTAAGTAAAAAAAAAAAAAAATATTAAATAGTTTGGGCAGAATGCAGATACAGTTGTGATGGTCTAATGACATAAGCGACACAAAATCTGTTAGAAGGCAATAAAAAGCCCAACCTCAAGTTGTGGGAAGCTGATAGAGAGAGGGTGAGCAGCTTTTCTTTCCTGGGAAAGGCCTAAAGCTGGCACAGCAGCAACGCTGCAGGCTCACCCCAGCATCGCCCACTTAGACCTGCAGGAGCAGCAGGCGTGCAATCAGTACGTATCCCCGAAACCAAACTGATTGATTTTGTCACGCCTTGCCAAGGAAACAAGGTAGTGCAGGAGTCTGGCAAGTTAATTCACGTGTTGTCTTAGATCAGACAACTTTTCGATGAACTGTTCTGACGGAACTACAATCGTTCGGATGCTTCCTTGAAGCAAATGAGAACAATGCTATCTTCCATTTTTTAATTATATTCAACCTCTTCATACCCACTACCACCAGACTGAAATCATCAATTCATTTTAAAGTAACATATGCAGTTACAAGCAGAACAAAAATTTGAAACATGGACGATTAATGCAATTACTTACCAAAGATATAGTAAATTCATTAGAGAGCAAGTAACACAAGCTGGCAGCTTTTCGGACCAGATGTTCTTGACTAATCAAACTGGGAGAAGCACCATTGCTACCATTTCTGTACCTCCTGCTCTGAACCGCATGAAGACTGCAGGCTAGAGCAGAAACAAACATAAGCAAAGTTTGTTTTTCCAAAGAGGTTTGTAGTAAAGGAAACCTAAAAATTTTGTTTTGTCTCTTTCTAGGCCTAAAAGCAGTCAAACGTTTCACATGCAACTGAATAATAAAGGACAGAATTCACCACTATTCCATTTGTGTCCACTTAATGTCAGACTGAAACAGAATCTCATGAAAATATCGGTGACAAAAGCACAGGTTTTGCCATGTTGCCTAAGGCAGTGACCAAGGCATGAATATTTCCAAGAAAGATAAAGGATAATGAGAAAAATGAGTGAAACATTCTACAAAGCAATACGAAGTTCACGTTAAAATTGTTTTTGTTAGAGTAAACATGGGCTGAAGCAGGAAGGGAAGAAATAGATATAAGTAAATCACGTGAAAAAGGGGGGGTGGGAGAGATTGTGCAGATACTTTTGACTTTCATGGGTCACAAAAAAAGTCTTTCCTTGGTAAACCCCAACACGTACCAATAATGGCCTCTTTAATGAATACATGAAGTACTCCATTGCTGTAGAAGTTGAGTTCAAAGACAGCAGGTATCGTTGTGCTGGGAGTGATGAAGAACTCATTGTTTCGGCTAGTGTTCGTGATATTTACGCAGTTCCCCAACAAGTGGATGGCATGCATGACAACATCATCCGAGTTCCCTGAAAATCCCAAATCAAAGTCACGGGCCAAGACCTCCTCCTTCATGGAGAAAAAATCTTCTACCAACCTGGAAAGATCTGTTCCCTAGAAATAAAAACAGAATCACAGAGTGAGACAATATTTCTGCACAGAAGAATGTATATAGCAAACGTATACAGCAAGAACGTATATTAGAAAATCTTATTTTCACAGAGATTTTCCTGAAATAGTCCACAGGTTTTGAATTACATGCAATTGTATTTTAAAGCCACGCAGCTATTTGAAAATCCAAGTTTTTGGTTACTTCTTGGTTTATTTCACAACCTGCAGAGACCTGAGCTGTTCGTTCAGAACATGTTAGAGATATCATATTTCCATTACCTAGGCTATAAAATGAATGATCAATTATCTGGGAATATTGTAACCGGTAGAACTTCTCTTCAGTTGTTTGGGGGCATGAGGAAAAGCCTTTCCTCAAGCACTTCCTTTCCTTGGTTTTTGTCACAATAGCTTCAGATCACATTGTAAAATTTTCTTTTAATCCCATTATTTTAGGAAATTGGAAAGACTGGACTGACGGGAATAGGGATACTGCCCTTGACTAGGAATATTACATATCTCACTAATATTTTTCAATTTGTTCTTGATTTATATGCAATACAAGTTTCAGATTAGAGACAGAACGCATTTCAGAAAAAATGCTATGCACATTTATAGGAGAGAAAAAAAATTTCTTCCATGCCCCATGCACAAGACGTCAGTTAAACATTTGCATCATTTTGCCATCGTGGTATAATGTTCTAGTACCAATGAACAGCAAAACTCATTTAAAAATTAACAGAAGAGTTGCTGGAATATTCAATAGCAAGTGGGTTTAAGATCTAAAAAACAATCTTAACACAATGAACAAAAACAATGTATTCTTTTTAAAAGCATAACTACAGTTTGAATTATAAAAATCTATTTCCACATGAGTATTTATTATCATTCCGTTAATAATGGCTTATCTTCAAGCATCCACTACTAACTAAAATATTAGCTCTCAGACTACCTGAAATCCACTTTAATTTAATTCCATCTTTCCTCTTTTATTAGTATTATACAATAGTAGAATGCATACTATTTTTTTAATTAACAAGGCCAAAGCAATGTTTGGCTATTTAAGCAGCATGGAAGCCTTACCTGCCTGTGTCTATATAGCAGCAAACAGGCAACAATGTGGGTAGACATCACAGCACAGGATTTGTTAGCCGCTAGAGGTAAACAAGATAAACTCGTTAAGCACCTGGGAAGTTCAGAACATTATTACAAATGCAAGAGTACCCGCTATTTAAAAAAGAAAAATAATAGTGATACTGGCACAGAACCGTACCTTCTGAATGAAATACAAAATGTGTTATGTCTATATGGTAACAATATTAAAGTAATCAAATTAAAGTAACTTGAACTGAGAAGGCTGAATAAAGCTTAAATGTTTACTAAGCTAAGTGCCAGTCTGTATGCATCTCATACCACAAATCACAGACACAGTGACTGAAGCATACACCACAAAACCTGTAAACCCTGGCAACACTGGTCAGCGCAGCAAGATGAGTTCACGTGAGCAGGATCTTAGATAAATGCCATTAAGACACTGCAATAACTTCTTTCATTAAATGAAATCAGTGTATCAAAACGACAATCAAATACTTCAGATTACAGCAACTTGAGTATACCAGTACAAGGAACACAAAAGTTAACAAAACAGAGTAAAAGGTTAAACTTAATTAGAAAGAGAATTTATTATACTTTGAAGAGGAGGGAGGGAGAGAGGCAAAGGATGGAGAATTGTCAAGAGAGCATGTGAAATCATGAAATGACCACCTGAATGGAGGGATTCGTGAAGTTAAAAATATTACCAAACAGCAAGTTCATGCAATCAGCAAAACAATACAGGTAGCAGATAGTGATAATGTAACACTTACTGAACAAAATATGCTCAGCCAAGTTGGATATCAGCTCTCTTCGGAACGGCTCACTGGTGATATCCCTGGAGTTGGGCAGCGAGGCCTCTGTACCTTCATGCACAGTATCATTAGGTCTGAATACAGAATAAAAAATTCACAGTATGACATTTAGATTTACAAAATGTAAAATAACCTAGACTGATTTTTTTTTTTTTTTTATACACTAACTGAACCACAGCACAGAAAACCACTATGCAGTCTGGTAAGGGTACAAAAATGTTATGTGTAACAAGCTCCACAAAAATTTTCATGCCTACGAACTTTTCCACATCATTTCTTCACACTAAACAATCATCCAAGATAAGACTACCAAAAGAAAAATTGCAATACAGAACATGTAGCTTGTGCTACTGGCTATCCCTGATTTTGCCATTACACCATTTGCACCTCATGGCTCTTTTCCCTTCAATGAATACGGACAACAGTAGAGTAAGCAAACCTGCCTAAAAGGCAGTTTCCAGCCCAGCCTCTCTACCAACTAGAAGTAGTTTTACATATGGACATACATACCTACCTGTAGGACCTGTATGGACCTACCTAAATGGCTTTATCTCTATTAGAACCACACAGGTTTGCAGAAGTCAAGCTAAGACCTCAACTGAAATGTTTATCTGTGTAACAAATGCAGATCTAGCCCGTGAGCACAGTTTTGCATTTCTGAGTGACAGTCACCTCCTTGAGCAAGGGGTACTCGCTCCCAAGTCCTATATGCTTTGAGATTATACCAAAGCCCACCCGAAATGTTTGTGAGGTTTCAAAACAAATCCTTCATTTTTCATTGTGTGTCATTTTTCCCCTAAGTTATTCCATAAAATTTAAACTCACAGAGGTCACAAAAATAAAAAATAAGAAAAAGCCAACTCGAGCTTATTTAAGCAGAACTCCCCAGACAGAATGCAACTCTCATAATAAATTGCAGACTTGCAACCCTGTAAGTTCTTAGTTTTTCTATACACTATTAGGTTACCTTTAGGGAGCTCAAGCACTGCTTGCAATGCAGTGCAGAACACTAAAAAGACAAACAACCCCCAACCTGTTCTCCCTCTACCCAACACCCAAAAAATTTCTACCTTGATGGAAGTATAGCTGGTAACAAAGCTTGTTCCAAAGAAAGAGGAGCAGGCACAGGTTTTTGGCTTTGGCTGTTTACATATTCCTGTTAAGAGAAGACTTGTTATTTTTTATAGATTTTTCCACTTTATTCTTGCATTCAAATGATAATACTATTATATGAAAAAGGCAATTATTCAAAAATACACTGTGATTAAAACTAGCTCACACTAAAGGAGAGGTAATAAGGTCAGAGAAATTAAGAGTTTGCAACATTTTATCCACTTTCAATTTTATTTTATGTAAAGGCAAACTTTCCACAGCAAGGAATCCATACTTCGTAAAGAACACTGCAACAAAAACAATACATAACCCCTGTCAGCACCCTGCTGGGAACAACTCCTTTGAGACTAGCTTCTCCATGATTAAATTAATGAGAACTGCCTTCATTAACATGAATGAGAGCAAAGTCTAATACCCTTTCAGAACCAACACGGAGACTGTAATTAGTGTTTGCTGCTGCTTTCCTCAAAGGCCAGGATAAGAGAATTCTCCGTGGGTAAACACCAGTGTAGAAACTCCAGTTGCAAGACCCCTCAGAGTTCCAAAAACTAAAGCCCCCAGGAAGCAGGCAGGGTACGGCATGTTTGGAATACCTGAATCCCAAATTTCTCAAAAACCAAACACCTCTCCTTCACAGGTTACCATGTACATTACTCTGTTTTCAGGACACAGTGTTCCTTCAGTTTCTATAAAGACTGATGTGGGAAACTAAAGAGCCACTTAACCTGCTGGTCAGGAAAACAGTTCCCTCCCAGGAAAGCTGCTTAAAAGACTTTCCCAGCCGGCTCACTCTCTTCTGCTTCTAAGCCTGTGCCATAGAACTGCACAAGCCCAAAATTAACCCCCAAAACTCCTCTCCTTTAGAATAACCTGCAGTGACATAACTACATCGATTTAAAAATACAGTTACACTTCTGCAAATCTTGGTTAAGGCATACTTAAACAATTTATGTCATTTATTATCTGTCTGGAATACGAAAATGAATACGCGAGCAAATGAGACTTGACAGAGGTTGCAGCGAGTGCTTATCATTTCACTAGATTAAGAGGGCAGATAACCTTCTTTTCCTTACACTGATCCAAGAACAATTGCTAACTCCCTACCAAGAATAGCCTGGAAGTGACCCAAGCCTTCTCCTTTGGAAGTGAATTAATATCTTTTCCTACTACGCTAATTATAATGCAGTGCAGACGGTCACAATAATTTCATGCTGCGGTAATTGAACCCTCCAAGCTCTCCAACCTACTGCTTTTCTGAGAGAAGTAGGGCAGAAAGAAGAACACCTAATTAATTTGAATACTATTCTAGTAGGTTGTTGTTACAGTAGTTAATCTTATTAAAGTCACACTAAAAATAAGGTATACTGTAGCAGAACACAGATTAGTGAAATGTAGATAAATTAAGCATAGTACTAGCAGATTCTGCAAAGAAATCAGAGAAAAATTAAAAAGTGAAGGCAGCCAGTACTGCACCACCCCATTCCCTGAGAAACTAAACAGTATTTGGTGAACTAGTGTATGTAGTAATTGTAAACTAATAATGAACTATGACACTCAAAGAATATGCAGACTTTTATGATATATGATCCATGATACTTTTATAGCTTCTCATTTGCTTAGCAGTTTTAAAAATCCAGTGAGATGAGTGCCTTTCCTCAACAAGAGTGTAAAACAAGTACTCACGACAGGTGAATACTGGAGAACGCTATTCAGTTTCCTTCAACTCCAAATGCCTCTAAAACTTAAACTTAAGGATCATTTTAAAGATTGATTGTTAAAACAAAACAAAAAAGAACCCCAGGGAGAACACTTACGCCATTTCAAACCTAACACAACCCTTTGTATCAACTCTGAGACTATCTTAACACAAACGTGTCTGGAGACTCGTGTCTTCAGCAAAACAGGAATACTTTTGTCTCACAGACTGGACTTCAGCAGATAATACTAGTGATGATAACTCACAAAGAGAAAAATCAAAATAAACGTGCCCCGCTATTGAAACATCAAAAATGTCAAACCTTCAAGAAGATCTTCAAAATATCCAACTTACTTTTAAGGAAAATGGTTGTGCAAAATCTACTCTGACACACCCATAATTCTTCCGCAGCATTCTGAAGACTCCTCTAGCTATACTCCAAAGACTTTCATTCTTCTTAGGCTTGCCCTGGAAAACATGGGTGGTTGTTTTGGGTTATTTCCAATTTGCAATTAAAAGGTTATGTTTAAAATTAAAATGCATACAACAGCACACAAAACAAAGCTGAATCTTTTGACACACCTAATAACTTCAAGTAAATCTAGAGAACTATTGTTTTCCATAGGTACCCACTAGAACATACTATTTGTTATGTCATGAATTTGCATTTAGAAGTATGTCGCCCCTACCTCAGCACTTCCAATCAGAGATTTGCGATTCATGGCTCCACGCTCCTCAACGCTAACACCAAGTACACGTGACAGAGGACTCCTAGCCTATCATTTAACTATGTAACACATTTTCTTGCACATAAACAGAAAATCCCCTAGGCAAAACAAGTTGTTCAGTTGCTCTTACCAGCTGTTCACTGTTATAGTGACCTTCAATTATGCGATCATAAGAGATTCCCACAGGTATAATTAGGACGTCAGGAGTAGCATTTGATAAAAGAGCATCCACCACCACAGATAAAAGACCTGCTCTAGCTCCAGATGTCTTTCCACTTCGAGACCGTGTGCCTTCCAAGAATATTTCTAAAAACTGCTGCTGTCTCAGCAATTCTTCTATATGCTGAATACAAAAAGATTGGGAAAAAAAGGAAAAAATAAATATCTAATTATAGTGGAAAATTCACATTTGAAATATATTGTCAGCAACCACTTCCTTTTAAAAACACTGAAGATCATGAGTTGGCATGAATACTCGTGAAAAAAAAAAAAAAACAAAAGCAGTAATTCATGCTTGACACAAACCCAGACCAAACTGCAACTGAATCTGCACGAATATACAGGCAATATAATGCCATTTGTTCAAAACCAGCATCTCTAGCAACAGCTGATCTAGCCGATTTGCATACATCTCTCCTTCTGGTTCCTCAGTACATTCCATCTTCCAAGATGCAAATACAGCTATTACACCGAATGGCACAAAGGATTACACCAACCCTTCATAAACAGAGACTTCCATTAAGTTAACAGAATCAGCGTAGATATGGCCCAGCACAAAAGAAATCAGAGAAACAAAGTTCGACATTAATTCAGAGACTATTAATTCCACTTTCTTTAATAAGGATTATGCAAGGTGAAAATCTGCTCATCCTCAAAGGTGCCGGGCATTCCACTCTCTCTCATTCTACACATTTGAGACTTCATACAAAAATGTATCCTTTTTTTTCAGCATGAAACCTAAGACAAATTCACAGCAGTAAAAAAAATCCCCAGACTGATGGAACTCACTTTTCCACTTGCCACTGGACTGAAGTGCTCCATACAGAAACGAAGACAAGACATACGTACCACATAGAGCAAAGCTCTGTAGAGGAAATCCTTACGACCATCAGGACTCTGATCTAACTTCCGTCGAATGAAAAATCCTCCTAACTTGCGGATCAACGTGCTACATAATAAAGAAGAATTATACTCATTAATTTTAGTTTGCAGGAAACTTCTATATATCCAGTACAAAATTCCTAGCACACAACAGGAACCGAAATTACTGAAAATCCCAAAGACTAAAATGTATTACCCTATTTGCACATGATGGGACCACACAAATATTACTCTATTTAACTTCAGAAATAGGCTTCTCGACACTGTCTTGCTCTATTTAACGCCCTTGACAGAACACTTACCCTCTGCAGTGACCCTGACTGAGAAACCATTGTACATTGAGATGTTGGTGACCCCCCTAACAGTAAACCTGAGCTGGCGCAAGTCTGCTGCACATACAGCATGGCCTTCGTGCCCGTGCTGCACATACCCCTTGGCAGCAGGATCAGCTCAGCCAGCTAATTTTAAGAGAGCAGCCTGCAGGCAGCTCCCACTTAGCACCAGCAATTACGCCACCTGCATGGCCTTGCCTTTATCTAACAGTGCAGCAAGCAGTTCTCATGCGAACATCCTTTTCGCTTGACAGAAGAAACGATGAATAGAGTTGTTTTCTTGTAAGAAAACTCTACACAAGCTCAAATGACCAAAATGGGGTAACCCTTTCTGCAGACAGGTCTACCCAGCGTGTTGTGTGTGGATCGGAGGCCCGCTGGACACTGCACAACTTGGGATTCCCAGTGTCTAAAGGGATGTTAGATTACATGTGATAGTCTCTCTTTCTTTATACTGCTAGCCCTAATAAACTGCATTTTGATACTTTATAGAGTCTGAATGCCTTTCTTAGTGGGATCGTCACAGACCAGCACCTACTGGTTTTGGTCCTCAAGTTCTTCAGCCACCAGAAATATAATTTAAACAGAGACCAAATTGGAGCACCTCCCCACAAAGTACTATTCACTCAGTACTGTTGCTGCCCATTAGCCAGCTCATTAAACTTCATGAAGAACTTCGCAACGCTTTTTCACATACTCATCTTTCCTTAGTCACCTACCCACTTTGAGACTCCTAGAAGAAAGGAATATCCTTCCTTACCCTATTTAGGTTATGTCAGAATGTCCCAGAAGAATCTTGCTATGCTTTCTCTCTGAGCTTGCAATAGGAACCAAAGCAGTTCTACACGATGACCCAATAATACTCAGATTATCTTACACTGGAACATAAGATATATTGGGGTCATCTGAAGATTGCCCCACCTCGGTCTTTTTCAAGTAAGAAGAGGTTATTACCTGAAGATGGGGATGTTGAGATTGTTCCCTGCAGCAATGTAGGGTGCTTTGATGTTATGGCAGAAAAGAATGAACGTAAGCAGCAGGTAGTCAATGTGGGATTTGTGAACAGGCAAGAAGATAAGAGGCAAATTCATCTATCGTGGGGAGAGAAGGAAAAAAAAGAGATGATGATTGGTAAGAAATGTGGTATATTACTCCTTTTCTAAAATCCATCATTGAGATAGCTAGCATCATATTATCAGAACTGATGGTATTCTCCAGTTACCATCATCCGTTTGTTTACTTCTGGTTTTCGTTCAGCTGTGACAACGAGAACATTTTAGTCAACTGTACTTCTTAATTTTCATGGACTGTCGGTTTTAGTGGCATGCATTACATTAACAATGATTAATATTCCCAGTTTCTTCAGACTCACAGCATTGAGACAACTAGCAAACAAAGGGATGTGTCCAAATCATCAATGTCACCAAAGCACTTCTATTTCTTTCTACTAGATATCAGCAAAGACCTATAAATAGTGGGGTTCCCAAACACTGTAATCAAAAGATAACAGAAAATATCAGGAACCTTTTTTGTTTGTTTTACCTGATCCATCTTTCTAAGGTAAACCCTGCAAAAAGAATCAATTCCTTTGAGTGTAAAGAAAATGGTAGAATTTAGGAGTTATTTTGCTCAATTTCAATAAATATCGAAGGACTGGGAACAGATTGCTAGTAAGAAGCAGGAAAAGTTTACTTCTTAAAGATTTTCATTGCAAATTAAGAGTGAAAAATCCTAAATAGGCCAACTAATTTATTACTGGCTGCCTCAGCACAAAAAGAGAAATCATACTGGATGCAGGTTATCTGAGATAATCATTCAGCCTGATAGTTAAAATTTGATCCTGAAACAAAGGTAAAATCAGAGTTCACATTTTAGGTTACACAACTCAAGTAGCTTTATATTTCATTAAAAACACCATTTCACAGATATGAGACAGTTCTATCTACAATCTGATATCATAAAGACTTAGCAGAGCTCTCCTAAAAAGAGAAAGTACTGTAAACATTACTAGAAACTACATCAGAAATTCTGCCTTACTAGATTCTTTCCCACCCTCCCTTACCTCTGTTGCTGCTTTGACCATTTCTATTTGACCTCTGTGGATCTGAATATTCCAGAAAAAGCTGTTAAACAACTTCAGTAACACCCAGCCAGTCAACCTGAAGGAAGGAAAAACACAAATCCCAAAGTTTCATTTGTTTCTGCCTGGTTTATACCACTTCTATATGACTAAAGGCAAAGCCATAAAATCTGATTACTTTACAGGCAAACAAAATTGTTATAAAACCCAATTGCTTAACAAGTTTTTGCCTACCAGCAAAGCCATGGTTACTAACCACATTTCAGCCTCCTGCAATTATGACACAAAACTTGTTAGTGTCAACCTCGGTGAAGGCTGTTCAAAGGGCAGAGACCACATTACATATGGGCCAAGTTAATGGAGGTCCTATGATCAATGATAATTAAGCTACTTAGGTGACATGTTAGGTGACAGTGTAGTTCTGGTCTTGTGGGAGAACGTAATGGAGTTACAAAAAATATGGGGTTTGCATCACTGAAGTTGGTGAAGGGCACTAGGAACATGACAGATACATATTAATCCTTAGTAGTTATCGTGGTTTCGGCTGGCATGGAGTTGACTTTCTTACTAGCAGCTGGTGTAGTGCTATGTTTTGGGTTTGGGATGAGAATGCTGATGATAGCGCACTAATGTTTTTGGCTATTGCTAAGCAGTCAAGGCCTTTTCTGCTCCTCATACCACCCTGCCGGGGTGTAGGCTGGGAGCACACAAAAAGTTGGGAGGGGACACGGCTGGGACAGTGACACCAACTGACCAAAGAGATATTCCATGCCATGTGGCGTCATGCTCAGTACATAAAGCTGGGGGAAAAGAAGGAAGAGGGGGATGCTCAGAGTTATGGTGTTTGTCTTCCCAAGAAACCATTACGCCCTGCTTTCCTGGGGATGGCTGAACACCTGCCTGCCGATGGGAAGCAGTGAATGAATTCCTTGTTTTGCTTCGCCTGCACGCACAGCTTTTGCTCTACCTATTAAACTGTCTTCATCCCGACCCAGAAGTTTTGCTCACTTTTACTCTTCTGATTCTCTTCCCCATCCCGCCTTGGGGGAAGTAAGTGGCTGCATGGTCCTAGCTGCTGGCTGAGGTTAAACCATGACAGAAGCAAACACCACAGTAGAATATTTTATCTAAGATAAGACTCTCTCTGAGACATTTATAACAGCTTATGATATTCAATGGGCTACTGGAAAAAAGATCTTTCGCAGTCTAAGATGCTGCAGCTAGCTGCTCTCACCTGTATCAGCCTGAAACAACAAAAGATACTAATATTGGTCTAAGCATTACTGGTTTCAGGAGGAAAAAAAAAAAATAAACGTCTGCATTTAATGTTAACATAAGATTTATCCCTTGAAAAGGTGGTGGGTTTCTGCTTGACCTCAAAATGAAGAATAACTACCATTTCATTAGTTAGCATCAGAAAAAGGATTTTTATTAATGTCCTCTTATTTTTTAGAATAATTATTGATTATTTATGAATAATGTGTTACAAGCTCTGCTGGTATAACAGATAGAGATCTTGGCCATTCTTCTACCCATTGACAATACCGATGAGACATTTTTCTTACCTGATTAAAGCAGGTGACACATTTGCTACCATTTCTTGGAGAATTTTCCTAGCTTTTTTCTTCACTTTGTTGATAGCTTTAGGATCCGTCTGAGCAAAACTACCCGGAACACTTGGTTCAGAAGCTTCATCTACAATGGCCTTCTGGACTCTAACATTAAAAAGTAAAACTTATGAAAAAGTCCCACAGCAGAAGTGTTCAAGACACAGACGACAACTGCTGGGAATGAGCTATCTATTACTATAGGAGTAACCTGCGGGCATAAAAGAACATGCGCTCAAGTATTTTGTACTCCAAATGCATTAAATTTAATTCACTAGTCTTCTAAGCTCTGATTAAATAGCTGGATGATGGATGAATGCACTGAAAGTTGACCATATAAACAGTATACACGTAGCTCACAGGTACTGATACTAAGTGATCACCAATTTTCAGAAATGGTTAATACGGTCAATAATGCAAAAGGAACAGCTGAAATCTCCTTTTTGTTACTATTTTCTTTTTCCTGCCATAGCAATTTCACTTACCTCATTAAACAGATTTATGCAGTTGCTATTTTGCACTTCTACAGTGTATTCCCCCTTGAATTCTCACCTTTACAAAGTGTAACTAAATTTTGTAAGGGCTATTTTCCCCATTTAAAGCATAACTAAGAGAGATTAAGTGGTTTAACACACCGTAACTGTGGCACAACTCAGTCTGCTTCGCTTTTCAAAAGCGACACAATCATCTTCAAATGGGACTCAAAGATTAAAATTTCAGGAGAGTTAGGAATGTTAATGTAGGCAGTGCGTGGCCTCTGACAAAAGTAAACTCAAGGGGTGGGCATGCGGTTGAATTTCTTTGTGTCCAGGGAAAACTGATACCTTAATAGCTCAACAGGGGCTCAACGTGTCATTTTAAAATGCAGTATATCAAACAGAAAACAAGCTCCACAAAGTAAATGGTGGGTATTTCATGCTGTAGCCCTTTTCCAGTTTGCCTCACACTCTCAGTGTACGCTCAGGGTACTCTGAAATGCTGCTTTCCTTACATTTCTGAAACACCGACAGTTTCTGATGACTGCAGTATGACTTTAGTGGTAATGATTTACATGAATTAGATAAACAAACGTGTGAAGAGTTCCCATGTAGCAATTTATTTTTCTGTGTACTGTCTGCTGTCCACGCACTATGCATAATTCATTTAGAGATTTGTAATTCTTCATCTCTCCTCTTTTATTATTCACACACTGCATGCTACAGTCCTGAAGGGCTGTGCTGAAGATACGGTATCTTTTAGTATTTTAAATAGCCTGATTTCCAAAACCTGCTGTTTCCAAATTCTTCAATCATATTATAATAATCATATAAAAACTATAATATAATGTATCAGTCATATAAAAAATAGTTTGTTTTTCATTATCTTACCTGCTGTTATTCAGCACATTTTCCGTCAGATTCTTGGCAAACATACCCTTATGAACATCCCTCTCTTGCACAAAAAGGACATAACAAAGGCGTCTTGCAAGCCACCCTCGGTACCTAGAAATATATGAAGGGTATTTGAGCGTGACCCTCAAAATATTTCATTGCCAAAAAAAAAATTTTAAAAATATAATTAAGAAGCAAAAGTAAGTAAAATTTTATGAAGGGCTGTCTAAAAGCTTCTGTATCTTCTAGTAAATTGTCAACATGTTAACATTACGGATGAAATAACTGATGTGTAGCAAAAAATATCTGAGACAACTGAGGTCTGCATTACTTCACTTCAGGGTCATACTGGCCTTAAAACATCCATAGCATCACAGGTTAAGTAGCTACAAACCAGCACATACATTTTGTCTGTCCACTGGAACCGAGTCCCCAGCTCAAGGAGGAGGAAAGATGTAGTGCCCATTTCTGATTCAGTGACCTTCCACTGAGGAATGTAAATGCCCAGCTGAGAGGTTTGTCAACTTCTTCAGGAAACACTGAGCCCTCATGGAAGGCTGCTCACATCGTATGCGCAGGGTAAACTCTCACAGGCACTTTTGAAAATATGTTTGCATTAGCCACTGACGCTAAAAACAGTTTCTTGGTAATCTTTTCTTCCTTTCCAGTGCTTTTAAACGCGCAGTCCTATGTGCCTCCTATGTACCTTCTCCTTGCAAAGTTTTAACAGAAGTAGAACCACTAAATAATCAGTAAATCTCTCTACACATTCAAGCATTTAAGTAAGGCATCTTAGCTTATGTGGCCAGTCGCTGCCTTTTAAATTAACCCTGTCCTCTACTCTCTGGATCATCAGCAGCAATCGTCGGTGAAAATATAATTTTGAACAGTTTTCCTAACACCACAGAAGCTGCATGTGACATAGGAAGGGGTAAAATCCAGCCCCAGCAGTGAATATTCATTACTATTTTCTCTCCTGACCACCCTCACTCACAAGGCCAGGAATGGACAAGCCACCACTTGTGGGTCACTCCACAAATCAAACACAGCTGGGACCTCCGAACAGCAGAGCTGATGTGATGAGGGAGAACTAACAGCTGGAAGAAACTAAATTCTGTCCATTCCTAAGATCTGAGCATTCAGTATTATACAAAAAACCTATCTAAGGACTGCCACGCGATGTATCGCTGATGCTCCAGCAAATATCCCAAACCAAACCACAGGTGGCAATACTCATGTTGGTTTCCATGCTGGAGTGCTGCCAAGGTCTCACTCCTGGTTGTCACTGGAGTTACTCATGTTGGCTGCTAAACCTCCCTGCCCCATTTCAGTAAATTTATACATGCGTTAAAACCGGTTAGGAAAGACGAGATGGAACTTTTAGACTGTAAAAGGCCAAACCACCTGAGCGCACTGGCCACTCGCACTGTAATTAAGAGGAGCGCACATACACAACCCATCAGTACAGTCTGACACGTAGCAGTTATACAAATATTCAGACCGTCTCGAAGGATAAAGAATTTTGCTATTTGTGCTGTCAGGGAAGTAGACTGGTGACTCTGTTTTAATTGTTTTTCCATTTTCCCCTTCCCATTGAAGTTTGAGAGCCTTATTGATTTTTCTAAAAAGCAAAGTTAAGAAGATGTGCTTCTTTCTGACAACAGTTTTGGTAACTACAAATGTATCATCGCAACAGCATACAGTTATTGCAGGGATCTGTCAAAGTATAAATGCTTCTACATTCGTTTTACAGCTTAGATATGACGTAATATAATTAAAAAAAGATATGTTTTCTAATTGTGTACCAAAGACAGCAGACAAAAACCACACAGAATAGACCCAGTCAAGATATATTATAAAACTGACACATTCACACCTCAGAAAAAGGCTGTGGTAACGTCTCAAACCAGGTACAGTATGCTAACAGTTAAAGAGAATCCCTCTTGCTTTCTAAGGCCAAGAAACTGTGACTGTGTAACCCCATGGGACCTCAGAACTTCATTAAAATTGTCAATTTTCAGACTATAATGACATTCTGAGCTAAAGGCATTTTATTTCAGAATAATTCATTAACCCATATTTTGTTGCCCTTATATTTCTCATTTAAGTAACTCTGACCATTCAAAACCATTCAAGCATTGAGACTTTTGAAACTAATTTTTTTAAAAAAGGTTAAAATTAAACTCTATTTCTGTTATTTTTCTGTATTCTAAACTACAAGCTCAACTCCTAAAAAAGCATAATTAATTCAAATTGAAGAAAGAACAGCCTCTAACATTAGCTTCCTCCCTCTCAAGCACAGCACAATGCTGCCTTTCTTACACTCAGACACTTTGGCTCATTTCTTTCAGGCTGCTGGCCTCTCTTTGTTTGCTCTGACTCTACAACAAACACTGCAGGATCTGCTTATGCTAATGATTACTGTAAAGACCTTAGCAAGCATTATTAACTTTCCAAAGAACAGAATAAAGATTTTTGTGTACTTCCAGAGTCTTCATCCCAGAACACAAGATATATTTCCAATAGCACAAAGATACATCATCATTTTTAGGTCACAAATACCATCCTTCAGGAGCTGCACTCTGCCACAGAGGTAGAGGAAAGAGAGTCTAGCAAGACATGTTCAGATTTAATTGTCATTAGTGATAATAGTAAATGCCTAAATTGTAAGCCAGATCTGCTCAGTAAATTAAAATGCAGCCTGAAGTCATTCTTAAGTATGGGAATAAAACAGCTCCTCTCAGCATTATGCTATGGATGCTGCCGTTTGCAGTAAAGGAGAAAGGAATTAAACATGCTCTGCTTTTTGTGAAACAAGTTCGACCCTTCCACTCCTTGCCTATAACCCCAAAAGACTTTGCCCAGCTCCCAAGTACACACAGCCGGATTTAACAAGTCCATTACTTTCCTGAAGTCAGCATCAATTCCTGCATTTAGAATCACAGAATCCCTGCGTTTTAGGACAGCAATACATATTCACTCAGTCCGGACTATCCTAGACGTTTCCCTGACATAAGATCAGAACACATTGAATTTTAAATGCAAAAGAAAGACTTGCTACATTACCTCGTATGCGTTTCATTGATATATATGACGTTACGTAGACCCAAAGAAGGAATACTAGCATTGAAGAAGTTATCCTGTAAAACCAAGAAAAAAGAAAAGATTGCTGGATTACTTTTTTACATAAGAATAGTTGTGTCTTTTCATTCATTGTAACATTTAAGATAATGCAATGTTTTTCACCTCTATTATAAACAAAAGCCAAAGCAGAGAAGTGCTGAACTTGCTTATAAAGTACACACAAACCCTTCTGAAATGAAAACGGAAATTGTCAAGTCACTATTCCCAACTCCCATGCTTTGAAAGTATTCTCTAGGCATTACTGCATGCAGAAATGGTTGTATTGGTTGAATTCTTCAAGCCAGAATATTTTATCCTATTCTGATGTAATATAAACCAGGACTTGTCATAATATAGAATGCAACTTTGAGACAGAACTTTGTTAAGCCACATTCAGCATTAGTATAATCAAGAGCCTTTTGACGCTCAGCCCGCGATATCCAGTTTGCCAGCAGATCACACGTCACGCAACGGCAGCCCAAGGGTCAGGACACCCATCCATGGTTAGATGGCGAATCTACACATCCCTGCTCAGCCTGAACAACAAACTCAATCCAGACTCGTACACCCCCGGTACAGACTCTACATGCCAGGCTATTAAGCATTCTGGGATGAGTTTGGGAGCAGTTCCACTTTGCATAAACAAATATTCCCTGGCAGGAAGACCTAAACTTTAATCGTCCATATTCCAAGTGAGTACTTTGACCGAGAGGCTGGTTTCTCTCTGCCCAAATAATATTTAATTATAAAATTGGTACCATGCCAACCGTGAATTACAGCTAAAACCACTGGGACTGTGCACATCAAGAAGGGCAAAAACAGGACAGCAAAGGAGAAAGATGGTTACCAGCAACAGCGTAGCTGCAGAATAGCCTCACTACCAATTCTGCAATAGGCGTCAGATAAGAGCCTCTTTTTTTTGTATTTTGTTTAGGACACACCACTTGCCACAAATTAAAATATATGAGTGTCTTACGTCATTTGAAAATCAGGTAGAAATTATGTGCTACGGTAGGAACACACAGTCTTTTGCACCATGCTAAAACGCAGCTGTGTAGTACATACAATCAACAAATTGTTGCTCCAGGCCCTTAAGAGGAAACCTCAAGGTAATACTAATTTCTTTGACTATTCACTGGTAATTTTTTGTAGATGAAATGTTCTGGCAAAGAGAATTGAAATGAATTGTTCTTGGTCTCCCAACAAAATCAGCAACAAAGTTAAGTACCACTGAACACCCAAGTCCACCCCAGTGCTCTAACTGCTAGGTTATAACCTCGCCCTGTGAAATTCAACCTCCAGCTGTAATGTCACACGTTAGTTTTTCCTTATTTAACTTTTCCATGACCCTATGTCAAGATGTGGCTCTGTGAAACCAAGTGAGCTGATACAGCATCTCCCTGCCGCTGCGAGAGAGAAGCCCAGGTCCCACCACCACATCCTACCCTTTCCCAGTACTGTCCCCCACCTCATCACTGACACCACCCCTAGCATTCATCACACCCCTCAACGAGCCAACTTCATTCAGGAAAGGTAGAAAACTAAGACAGCCAGACTAAATGAATAAATAAAGCAGGTAGTTTTCTGCTTGGTTAGTGAACTTGATCAGCCCCCAGGAAAGCAGGAAGGAACAGAAGAGGGAGAAGGAAGACTTCCCACTCCCTGCACCAGCAAGGTGTTAGTCTGGCCAACACACTTAAGGAATTCTGTCTTCCTCATACATCCCTTTTCTTTAAGAGAATTAACAAAACAGGTAGCGCAACAAAAGTGAAACATCTAGAGTCTAATGAGAGGGTCTGGTTTGTTATCATTTGCTGCAAGGAGTACTTTCTTCTGTGGCAGAAGGAAATAAAGAACTTAATCAGGTCATGCCCCTTTCGTAAGTGGGATCTCTGGACAGGTAATTAATTCCTTACTAAGTGGACAAAATACAGAACAAGATTTTAGTTCCTAAAGTGTAATTCCCAACTTAAGAGGAACAGCCTAATTACTAAACATATAAAGGCCCAAGTTGAGGATTCCTACACAACGTTTTAGAAGTCAAAACACTTAAGTGTCTGTTAGAAGTAGTTTCAGTTTATCTAATTGGTTGTCTTGTTGCCCATATCTTATATAGCCTTCACAGGACATTTGGATTTTTATCCCACATTTGTATGTCATTGCTACAATTTTCTATTCTGGCGTAGGAACAGAGTGAAATAACAACTCCTTAGCCAAAGAAACAAGCAAATTTTAACTCTAGTCCAGCCAATCCTGGAGCTCAGTAGCTGAGTGCAATTTAAAGCCCATGGGGTACACATAGTCAAATTATGTGATGAACTGGTTGCAAACTATATTATACCATATCAGCATTTTGCATCTTCAGCTTACGGAAAGCCTGCCCAAAACAGTTCAATAAAGGTGACATTTTAAATCAGCTTGTGCAGCCCCTCTAGAGCCACCATCTTGACGCTGTTCCCAGCAGACAACGATCTCCCCTATCCTAACTGGCATTCCTTGTTTTCAGGCTGGGCTGTGAAGCCAGGAATCAGCCAGGGGTAGAAAACCAACCTGTCTTCTCAAGCACAGGACTGAACTCTTCAAGTTTGAAGGGAAGCATGTTGCTTATTTTCAAAACTGTACTTATTCTGTGGACAGAGAATTACATGTCCTAAAAGTAAGTCTTAACACTTTCATATGCACCAAATTCCCATTATTAATGTAGCAGAGCAGATTTTTTTTTTCCATACAATTTCGTGGTGCTAGAGAGTTTTGTGCAAGGACTAAGTCTGCACTGAAAAGCGGGGGACAAAGCATCACAATAGGTCTGTGTCATCCATTAATTCCACGACAAAGAAAATATAAGCACAAACAAAGGTGAAAAACTATATTCCTTTATGAAATAAGAACACTGTGACCTTAATTCTGAAAGTAAGAAAACTACTGAAACTTCATTACGCTGCAACTATGCATTATTGTCAAACATAATCCAGTCTGTAATCTTCTTACCCGGCTCTGGGGAGTGCATACGTAGCAACATCGTCCCACAAACGGCCTTTTTCTGCTCAACAGAGTCTCTTTCCATTTTAAAGTAGCGGATCGGAAGAGAGTGGGCCTAGAGTTACACTCTCCCTGCAGGACAAAAGACAACTGCGTAAGTATCCAGAAATATATGTTCTACTGGGTAAGCAAAATCTTTGAGTAAGAGGAGTTGCCAGATTAAAAGAAAATAAAAAATTATCCCCCAAATTACATTAAACAAACACACTTTTTTCCAAGATTTTTCTAAAATAAATTATATTATCTCCAGATGACGTGATTTTAAAAAATAAAAGCAAAATCACAGTTCTGTACTTATGTATCTTGCACTACAACATTTGCTGACCTACTAAATTCATAAATAAATAGCTTTAATAAGAAACAGCAAGGAAACTGACAGCCCAGAAAAGTGGAAGGAATTAATAGTAAATTACACTCTCAATAACGTAAGGGTGCTTATAAAACGAGCAATGTATTTTAAGCTTTAACTGGACATCAGCCTGTAAAATTGCAAGAACACTGACTGTACGCAAAATATTAACTCTGTTGACACTGTAGGCTCTTATTCAGCAGTTTCATGCAAAGTGGTATGAAAAAGTAACCGCTGTGCCTTTGCCAATGCTATGCTGTCTTTCTGAAGATTACAGAACCAAAAAAGCCAAAGTAACTGCTTTCACAGAACACGTCTCTATGTTAGGACATGAAGAAAATATACTTAACTACCATTTTTAAAAAGACATTGAATGTTCCCATTAAAGTCTACTGAGTTACTGCTTGCCTGAGAGTGAGCACTGGATTGCCATTTTCTGAACCATATATTCTAAGTTTCTAATAAAAGGGAAGTTACGGAAACAAACCAAAACAAAATCAAAATGTTTAAAATAGAATATTTAAGTGGAAGAGAAGCAGGATAGACCCAATACCTTAAAGTGGCATAAGGGCTGGAAAACACAAATACAGATCACCACATACTCAGCTAGAAAGCCAGCCCAGGAAGAAACAACCAGAAAGTCAAAAGCAATGCTGAAGATGCCTAAAAACTAAAATGTGCATATATCACATTTGGCAAGCGGTATGAATTGGCAATTATTCCAGGGCTAAGTCTTCCATCCGAAATAAACAAGCCTCAAGATGCTCAGCCTGGCCCAATCCTTTCCCTATCAGCTTCTGTAATGTTAACTCCAAAATTAACCAACTTTCTAACGATATTGTCTTCCTTCTGCTCGCCTCCAAGCCCTGATTGAGTTCACCACCACTTTCTTACAGAACCTCCTTCCGATCTCTTTTGTCTCTCTTGCTTTTAACCCCACTCTTTCACAGATCTCTTGGTAACCGCAGCTTGCTGTCCCATGTAACTTACATCTAGCTACATGAAAAACCCAGCTGCCAGGACATCTGTCCTTTCCCTCAACTCTGACCACGGCTCCAACTCTTCTGTATCAAGTTCAAACTCCTCCTCTGCACAGCAGTGTCTAATTCCTCCTGACCTATGCTTCTAAACCAGCCAGTACAGCCTGGTCCCCATGTGGCTCTTTTTGCTCCACCCAGCGCTCCCTGCTCACTGCCCCCTTTCTCTCCTCCAAATCCCAAGACTCGCTCAATAGAGAACACAGTCTTTTAATAGGTTCCTTATTTATATCCACCAAATTTTCTCTGCCTCCTGTATTGCATGAAAAGCTCCAGCTATGACGGATACATGACTGTGCATCTTCAGCTTCACGGTCCTTTTCACTTGTGCATTTCAAACTACATCCTTCAGAATAGCAACGAGCTTTCTATTTGTCTTTCTGTTTGACCTCAGTCTACTCCAGAACGGGATTCTGCACATTTACTGCTATATAAAATGATTAGTAAATTCATACCAGAAGACTGTAAGACTATCAATAAGGTTTGAATAGGGCTTTTCTTTTCTAGCAACATTAGCCTTTGGCACAGCAATGAACTGTTGGTTCCTCCTTACATTTCAAGTTAAATTAAAACCAAACTTGCATCATGCATGAGAGAGGTGATGCCTTATCTTCATTCTTTATAATAATAAATAAAATGTCCACCTGTGACGTGAAGAAAAAATAAGATAAAAACGGCCCGTAAGATTCACAATTTTTACTTACCCATTCTTCACTGGAATGCTTACATCTACTTATACTGCACTCTGCTGAGGCGGACAAATAGGAAACATCTATTGCTCCAAGGGACAAAGCAGTTTCATCCATGACACACTAGTTGAACTGAAGATCAGAAGCTGCAAAATAATAACATACATACACACATATATATGCAGACACATATGCAGAAACACATACACACATGCGTAATTTCAGTGATGGGTATCCAGCAACAAATTAGCAAACTGGTACTTCTTCACCCTTCAGTAAAAGTTAGGTTCTGAAGAAGTTTCATCACAGTCAGAAATCAGGATGATTTTAATATGATTAAAAAGAGACTCCAGCACATTCAATTTCCATAAACGCACCATACTGATCAGCTACCGGCATGTTTTTCTCTCCCTGCTCTTCTTCCCATTCAGGTCAGTACAGTCGCTTTATGCTTTTCCACTGTTCTTCACCGCATGGTTTAAACCATTCAGCCACAAGGATACACATTTCAGCCACTTTCAAAAGTTTACTATTCTCTTGCACTACACGACCTCACTCTTTCATCATTTGCTTCTCAAGGACACCTATTATCTACAAAAAAAGTTCATTAATGTTCTCTCCCAATCCTATCTCACAGAATTTTTTTATGTGTCTGATCCAGCTGTAGTCAAACCAGTTTGCAAACTCCTTGGAGGAAAGAGTGCTCTATACAAAATTACACCCCTAAATCTGAACGTGCTGCTGACATAAATGACATCATCGGCTTGTGGGATTAAAAAGCAGTGGAGAAGTCTAAACTTGCACTGTTATTTTAAAATAGAAGTTTTACAGTTCATGTAATAAGCACAGTAAATAATTCTCCCTTGGCCAAAGAAAAAAGAAAGCAGGCTAAACATAGCAAAACAACTTAGCGCTGTATGGGGTATCTGCAAAACACTACAAATTAAATTGCTTTGTTATGGAGACCCATCGAAACAGGAATCCCAGCATTTTCCTCTAGAGAAGCTGTAAAGAGGCAATACCGCCTCTTCCATCTGTCACCGCAAAGAAACTTACATTACGGCCAAGCTTTCAGCCATGCGGGAATGAGACTGTTCCCACCCTATACGCTAAATTTGGGAAAGCGAGGCCTAAAACTTTAGTCCAACATTTTGTCTTTCTTACCGTCCTCCCTGAGCAGACACAAACCTCTGTGGACACCGCCACGCACCAGCTGGAGCTCGTGTAGCCACGCACATACTTGTCTTTGCACAGCCTAAGCACCTAAGTTGTCCTTTATTCTTTGCTGGCTCTTAGGCTCAATTTGCCTTTTCTTTTTTTATTTGTACTGATGCAAATTAGTATCTAAACCACCCACTAAATACACGAGAAAGGCTCACGAACACCTAAACGGTGAAAGCGAAACGCGTCCTGCAATTTGTGCTCAAGGTGACCTTGGCTGCACCGGCACACATAAAAGATGAACTTTAAAAAAAATACGCAATTAAAAGCCTGCTCGAGCAACACCAACTCCGTACGTACCTCTGACGGAACCTGCCCTCCCGAGCGCCCGCTCAGGCCGTCACCCTGCCGGGACACGCCATCCTCCGGGGCCGGGAACCCGCGGGCACACACGATCTGCTATAAATAAAAAACACGAGGGCTGAGCGCCGGGATCGGGTGCGGAGCCTCCCCGGGCACTGCCGGCGCCGCTCCAAGGGGCCGGCCCCAGGGGCGGGCGCCCACCGCCGGGCCCGGAGCCCCCAGCGGGCACGGCCGCCGAGCTTCCCCGCTGCCCACCTGCCCGGCTCCACGGCAGCCACGGGGACGGCCGAGGCCACCGCTCTCCCCTCAGAAGCCACTCGGCGCCCGGGCCGCCCGCTCCGCCGCCGCGCAGCCCCACACGCCCCGGCTCCGCCGGCCGCGGCCCGCCCCCTCCCGCCACGCGGCAGCCCCTCGGCCTGCCCTGCCCTGCCCCGCCGCCGGGGGCAGCACCGCCGCGCCCGCCTCCCGCTGCCCGCCGGACCCTGCCCGCACCGCTGCCCCCCTGCTGCCCGCCCGCCGGCGCCGGGCCTGACGCGACTTCCTGAGCGCCCGTCGCCATGGTGCGGGCCCGCCGCCTCCCGCCCGGCCCTCGCTGCAGGCCCGGGGCCCCGCCGCTGCCCTCCCGCCCCGGCGCACCCGCTGCGGTGCCCGTCCCCTGAGAGGCTCCGGCCGTCCCCGCTGGCGGGTGTCACCGTCTGCGGCCACCGCAGAGGCTGGGACATCCTCGGAGCGCCGCTTCCACCACCGAACCGCCTCCCCCCGCCCCTTCTGGCGACTAACGGTTATTCTGCTCTCGAGTCGGCGCTGCCAGGAAGGAAAAACACGGGGAAAGGGGGTGTAAAATGGTGTTTTATGTGGGTTTACGGCCCGTCCGAGCTGCAGCCGAGGCGCTGCTGAAATGAGAACGATCGCGGAAAATTCGGGACAGGTATCGATCTGCCCGCCCGGCCTTGCCGCGGTGCCAGCGTGCCTTTCACTGCCTGCAAAAGCAAATGTTGATTGAGGTTGCTGCATATCAACAAACATGGGCTGGGAGTATTTTTTGGCTTTGGCAATCTTGGGCTATTTAAAGATAGTCTTTCTGTGGCTTAAGTTGAGCTAGCAGAGCTATGGAGAGGCTAGCGCTGCGTTTTCTTCTTTGCAGGCTTTGAATGCTCCTTCGCTGTTACTTAAAACAGTGCAACAAGGGAATAAAGTGACAAAATACATGACATCATTTTATGTTAATGACAGTAGCCCACTTACAAATTTAAGTAACCAAGGAGGTGTTCTCGTTCTAGGGGTCTCACTTCTAGACGTCATGTTGAATTTATTATAAATGAGAATTGTTAAGTAAGAATTACAAATGCTTTTTGCACATAAAAGAAAATGCATGACGTTTGATGGACAAACCCCAAACTGCTCCACACCTGTGTGAGTTACCCTGCTTCCCACAACCGGCTGCCTGCCAGGGAATATCACGGGGCTCTTACAGCTGATACTTTAGGAAGGGCATTCTGCACTTTACGGGTCAGAAGAGAATTTGGATCTGAATTTTCCTCCGTTTAGCAAGCAAAGATAGTCTACATTGTTGCAAGGTGGACTTTGGAACACGAGAGATCAACTTTTCAAATCACAAAAATACCATAAGATGTGATCTAGTGAAATGTACTACTCTTACAAAAGTTTGTATTTCAGCATAATACACAGTGCAGCACTTGTGCAGAGTGTATAGCAAAGCACCGTTTTCTAGGGCATCATATTTTGTATAAAGGACAATCTCTAATTGTATTTCTTACAGCGCATTCACATACTGAAGTATTCTCCCAGTTTTCACATCATCTGGGTCAAGAATTTCAAATTTGATTAGCGGTTCTGTGTGTCAGTTCTCACGAAGGAGAGTTGGTTGAAATAGTGCCAAACACCCACTTTTAAGTTTTGGTTTTGAAAAGCGACGTTGCCAGAATCTCTTCTGAAATACAAGCCCATAACTGTCCAGCTTTACAACGAACCTTTTGACTTAATATCAACTTTCTCTTGAATTGATTTACTGAAGGTCAGGCGGGAAAGAGGGGGCAGATTCTGCTTTCATCTGGGTCTACTGCAGCTAAGTGGATTTGTAACTGCTTCGCTAATCAGAGCCTGGCGCAGGAGGCCATCGATACAGAAAGAAAAGACATAAGGGTTTTGAGAGTCACAGTGCTACCGCCAGATTTGTGTGATCTCAGTTATTACATCCTCATCTCAGCTTCACTGGCCTAATGAGCATCTCATCGACTTGGCGGAGTGGTGGAGGCCAGAGGAGGAGTTGTCTGTCTCCCATCCTGTGGCCCAGCCCCTCAGCAGGGCCACGTCCCGCGCTCGGGCTTGCCTGGAGTTTGTGTTGGGTGCATCGGAAGGGGAAACTCTGAACCCCCCTCAGAAAAGTGAAATCCAGTGTTACATCACATACGTTTGTGTAACTCTCTTTGCACAAAAAGCAGATCACAAAAGTAGTCAAAGGCCCAAGATAATGCTGCAGCCCGCATCCGGATCACTGCTTCTGCGATGGGTCTGTCTGCGTGAGTGAGAGCGTGTGCAATGAGGGAACCACGGCTGTGACTAAAGTGGCAAAACTGACCTCAGAAATCACATTGGAGGAGATGATTCAACAACTGCATAACGTGAAAACTGAATATAACAGAGATGACACTGGATGGTTACATCTAGAGCCTAAGAAAGTACAGGAAACATATGTCAGTTTAAATTCTTATTAGTGTTCTCTAATAATTTTATTGCTCCACTGCATTTGTATTGTTACATGGGAACTTCTTAGTAGGTGCTTTACATTATAAAGGACCGACAATATTGTTTACGCACAACTTCTTTACTTTCTCTAGGTGTGGCATCACTTTGATTTTTTTTTTCCCCTTTGATGCATAAAAATATGGGATCAAGCAGTGCCCTCAGTTTTTCAGCATGCTCTAATATAACTCGGAGCAAACTCTCAGCCACCGAGTATAAAGCAAGCTTGGCTGCTTTGCTTCCCTCTATAAAAGATGAACTATTTTACATTCAGAATCTGATATATATTTCTTGGCATATTTTTTCCTTGCATGCTTTTACACTGGTATATTTTTCAGGTTGCAAGGAGTTATTTCTGTGATATAAGTAATATGAAAATCAGGACAGAAGCCTCAGTGGCTTTATCATAATTTTATGTAGTCTCTAGAGTCTGATTTTAGTGTCATTTGTGAGAAAACTGCTTAGGCTATTCCCTAGACTGATTTGAAAAGAATAGGATATAGATACAGTGTTTTGCTCAAACATAGCGATTCTGTGTAATAAAAAAAAAAGTTGTTTCTGGTATGATTGTAAAGAAGTTTTCTTGTTTTTCTAACCTTTGTAAATTCTTGGCTTACCGTAAAATAAATCCAGAGAGAATTTTGTCACTCATCTGAAAAAGACGCAGAATTAATCCAATGGCAGTTGCAGCTCAGCAAGATCTTTTTGCAGGGTACACTTGTATAAATCCTCAGGCTTAGTAGTAAAATCTCATTTCAGTATTGAGAGCTTGGTGGGGATGTTGTGTTGCCATGGAATCAAGCAAATGGGAAAAATTTTGGAATGCCCAAAAGGAACAGACTAACAGACTTTCAGAGCTGCATGTGCTCCAAAAAGCTCAAATACCGCCCCAAATACCGCCGGGCCTCGCTTCCAGAAAAGAGAGACTCTCTCCTGCTTCCATTGAAGTCCGTGGGAGGCTTGCCACTGATCTCAGTAGGAGCGGGAGCATGCCTAAGTTTTGCAATCCATCTTTTTAAACTCCTTAAACCGAGGTGTTTGCCGTGCCAATGAGTCCAGGGAGGTAATTTGCATAGGATGGCAAATCAGCAGAACCCTGGCTTTGTGTGAATAAGCCGCTGACCACACCGTGCGCAGCAGCCTGCAAATGAGAAAGAGGGTCTTTTTTTTAACTAATGATCAGTCCTTCCTATGTTTAAACTCCTCATGATGCTTCCAACAGAGTTCAACAAAGTACCTGTTTGCCAGACAGTGCTGGGAGGGGGAGGGAAGGAAGGACGCGGGGGACCTCTTTTTACATCGCCTCTACCCCAGGTCCGTGCCCCCAGCTCGCTTCCAGCGATTCCCATGATGTCACTCTCACTCATGGAGACACGCTTACAAAAGGGGTACACAGCATCCTCTTTAAAAAGAAACTTTCCACCCGGGGAGCGCTGCAAAAGTTAGGAAACCGAAAACTGTGTGAGGAGGGAGTAAAGATCCAAACAAAGGTTCTTTTGTTTGCGGTGACCGAACTCAACCTCACATGACTATGAACAATAATGAATATGCAATTTGGCAGCCGCAGGACTCCATGTCGGCAGCATTGCCTTTGGTATACAACGTATTAAGAGCATCTGAGAGTGGCAAGTGGCCTTGAAATGGACTGATAAGATTGTACATAGAAATGGTTCGGGTATACTTTGTATCTCCTTTCAAGACAAATGATTTCTCCTATTTCATCTCCCTTATCTTGAGAACAAATGCAAAATTCATTAAGAGTGCATTGACTCTCTCCTATGTAATATAGCACATCGTGTTTCTGTAATTTCTTCTCATTCAGATATCGTATTTATTACTGTAATTTTGAAAAGATAAGGAAGGGTATTTCAGCCTGAGCTGCTCCTAGCTTTTCCCTTGAACTTGTTACTCACATTTGTACAAAAAAGGCTTTTGTTCTAACAGAACGCACTACTGGGTTAAAACCAATAAAACTAACTTTTACGCTTGTGAAGTTAGCACCATTTATCTATCAAGCAACTACGCACGTACTCACATTACGTACAAATTAGAAAATCTTAACTATCCAAAGGAATTTACCAGCATTTTTAATTTAGGAATACTGAATGACGGAATTTGGAACAAGACTGTCCCATACTCAGACCTTAAGCAATTATCTGCCATAACAACGCAAGCTTCCCCCTGCCCGCTGTGAGTACGGGGGACGTTTTGTCAGGGTAGTTACTGCAGTTCTCTGCCTTTGTTTGTCGTTCTCTGTTGTTTTGTCTGCAAAGCTGACGTTTTATCTAAAAGTTGGTTTTATCTGACAAATAACACAGATGAAACAACCAATTTACTGCATATAGGCCCTAAATATCATTGGATACCTCAAAGTTATCCATTTGTAAATCATTAAAAATCAGTATGTGTGGGGACTCTGGTTATATAAAGGATAAATCTAGTTTTGCGTTTGCAGATATTTCAAGTTTCACTAGTGACTTTATGGCAAGAATCATAGAATCATAGAATCATAGGGTTGGAAGGGACCTCCCAAAGGACTTCTACTTGTTGCCAACTTCCCCACAGAAGACAGAAGAGTTTCTTCTCATCTGGTCCCCGCTCCAGGAATTTAGAGCCGTTTTCTATCCCTCCAAAGAAGCAACCAAGGAATAGAAATAAAGAAATCTGAGAGCTGAGGGCACTGTGGACCATTTTGAAAAAAAATGACATCTCATAAAGAAATCACAAAATCGTGATCTCATCAAATTTGCTGTGACTCATCCTCGAGGGATTGCAAATTGTTCTAGAATAACACAACCCCTAATTATTATGAGATGCCAGGCAAGTCTTTCGTCAGTATCTCAAAAGGAGGCAGTTTTCACTGCTCAGGTTTGCTCTGTTGTGCAGTTGTTGGCTTCAGAAGGACTTGTCATGTCTTATAATTTAAAGCACTGTAGGTATTGGAAGTTGGGATCAGAGACAGCTCCTCAAACACCAGACCACAAGAGACGATATGGCCCAGGTGTTAAATGATGTGACTTCCCACTCCTCCCTTCATTTTTTGGGTATTCAGGACCTTAATCAAGGCACTGCCATTTGGGCCACCGCAAGAGTGGTCATGCCTTTGACATGGAAGACATAAGACCTGTTGGTTGGGAAATTTTCTCAGAATTTTGAGGACATCTTTTGCAAACACCTTGGGAGGGTTAGGAGAGCGTCAGGGCGTCTGTTCTGACCTGATGCAATGATCCTGAGGGAGACTGCCATATATTCCAATGAAGGCTTTACAACCCCAATATTTTCCAGTCTCCTATTTGATTATCTCTTCTGCAGATGAGCAGAGAGCCAACTCCAAAAGGCAACACCCTCCACCTCAATTTACCCAGGCAAACAAAATGAATTTGCTGATTTGGGTTTTGCAAAATGTAAACAGGAACTAAAACTTCCCAAACTTCTCATAGATATCTAGACATATTTCTTTTTTTTTTTTTTTTAAGTCAGTCTCACTAAAAATACAAGGTCTTCGGGCTTTAGTTTATCATAGATACATATTATTAACTTAATGGAGCTGAAATTTCATCTATGAACAGAAACAACAAAAAGTAAACTATAAATTTTGCTTCAGCGCTGCAAAATTAACTGAGAACCCTGACAAAAGTGGTTATTTGCCTTTGTCCTTCCCTTTGCACTAATCTGGCTACATCAGTTGTTACATTCCAATTCTGACATTTAAATCATGTTGAGCAACTTTCCCACAGTGTGTTTCCCAAACAAAAGCATTTTTTCCCACTCCCACTTATGTGTCTCCTGGATCTGGGAACTGCAGAAAAATATCCTTGTTTACGTCCTAAGACCCGGCCAGCAATCGTGTCGCAGTGCTAGATTTCACGAACTATCTGTGAGCATTTGAGCAAAATGATACCAATTGACGCAGCAAAAGAATACCTTTCAGTTACTAAATAACAGATACTCAACTCACAACACAAAATCCTACTTAATGGTTTTTTAACTGTTTGAAGCATAACCTAATACTTTCCCAAGGACCTTATACCTTCGTGAGAGCAGAAATATTTTTATGCGTATATCCTAAACTATTAAATTGCTTAATTATTCCAGGATATTCACCTGGAATGGCAGACAGCTTGAAAAGGATATCACCTCTTGCTAGGAGATGATGGTTTTGCAGCTCTGGCCTTTCCCCTTTATACAAGAACAGTGCATATTACTAGCTTGGTATTTCACACGTGACCAACCATCGCTTCAGGAGAATTAGATGGGGCATAGCACGGCAGGGTGGTTTCACGCAGCTGTTTGTGGGCTTAGGACTGAGTCGCTCCACAGCTCTTTCAGGCTGAGGATCATGCAGGATCATATATGCCTTGTTTATCCTTGCTGCGCTCTCCCCTGTCGTTCTCTCCACAGGAGGGGTAAAGCAACAGCGGTTTCTGGAGGGTTCTTGTTTGTTTTACCTTTACCTGCAGTGGGAGATTAAACTACACGTCCCCTGCAGCAAAGCAGCCTTGGCTGTAGGGCAGAGGTGTTTTGAACCAGGTCCTTTGGGGAAGAGAAATGATTGATGCCTTTCATTAGGACCTAATCAGGTACAAGAGAAGGTTATATCAGCTTTTGCCTTTAAAACGTCTGTCTTTCAGAGACACAAAGTTACAAAAAAAAAATATTTCATCCAGCATAAAAAAATGTGCAAATTTGAGCACCTATCGATCACCGTAAGTTACTAAAAGTGTCACAGTCGCTCAGGTAAAATAAAATCGGCATAACGCGTGATAGAATTCAGGCTGAAAGGCAAGATGAGGAGCCTCTGGAAGCAACAGCGTTTTATTTCTTCTGAGGAGCTGGAAAAAACCTAGTAAGGTATAGATACCACTTCTGCATTTTGTGATTGATAGAACTTTTAAATTTTCAGCGTTACGGATTGACTACACTGGTCAGATTTTATGAAATAATACAAGTAATGAGCATGCCAGTGCACTCTGAATGTGCATTCAGAAATCTTTAGTGGTGAGAATATACTGGGCATGCATCTGCCTCAGGGTCTTACCAAAATTTTTCTTCTCATTTCCTATCATCTGTGCTACTACAGTGTCTCCAAGATCAAGCTAAATTCTACCACTCAAGCTGAGTGGTGTTTCCCCACCAGCTTTTTTCATATCAGAACTTCCTGCACATTTTCACCAGTGACATTTCTGCCAATGAAATGGGGATCCAAGGAAAAACTGGATGTTCTTGGGGACCAAAATAATAGATAAGAGAGTGCACCTAGAAACATTTACTCTATAAATTTTCATTGTCATCAGTTAGAAACAGAAAAAATAACCTTGGGTTTTAAGTTGATCACAGCGTTAGAGCCACTAATGTGGTGCCACATGAGAAAGACAATTATTTCCAATAATATTTCAACAAAACTAAAGTTTATTTGTGCATTGGTGTAAAACCCTATCTACAATACCGTGTTGAGTGGCTGAATGCGGCTACCCATCTTCTAGGCAGATGGCTTCACACGGTAACAGGTACAGAGGAGGGCTAACAGAATAATCTTAAAAAGTTTACAGTGATTAACTCTAAAGAAACAATGATCAAGAAGGATTCCAGATTCCAAGATTCCCAGAAATTCCTCTGGGAAAACACCATCCAGAGAAGAAAGCCTGTGTGAGCTACAAGGTCATGGGGGCACAACGCTGAGAAAATGGATGAGCATTGGCCATACTGGAAACTGGAGAAGGCTCCTATGCAGTTAAGAAGTCATTTCTGCAGCCTTCCAAGAGGACTGCGGGGCAAATATCAGCCTCAGGTCCAGCCTACATCAGGGATCATCCTGACATTTTTGGCCATTCCTCATTCAGTTTCAGCTCCTCTGGTAGATCGTTAGTACATCTGGGCCAGGAGGTACCGTCAGTAATCCTAGTATGATGAAAGATGGAGCAAAATTTCATAGTTTGTTTACATTAGGAATACCTGTTGCTAAAAATGTCTTAGTTACTATATTTTAACTAAAATTTCAAGCCCTAGCATAGATGTGTTATCTGTTCCCGATCAGCTCTCAAAGTGAGAGCCAATTTATTTTGAAACATGATTTATTTTCTAATCTAGGTCTTGTTAAATTTCATAAAACCTGGGTCAGGCAGAACTGGAGAAAAAGTCATCCATATCTCTGTACTTGGAAAATTTGGAAGCAGAACAATGCACGATCAGAGTCCAAATGTCATTTTGCAACTTTGTGATCAGTAGCATGATCCACCCTCTCTGCTCCTCTGTTCTATCTGTTCCTCTGGTAAATCTATATAAGATGGTTTCTGACTATAGATGTGCCACATCTCATATTCATGTGGTCAGTTGATATTCGGAATTAAAAAAGGCCCCATACAAAGCAAGGTGTGCATTTTCAGAGGACCACACCAGAAAATATATGCTGATGGACCCCTTCAGCGAAGAAATGCCTTAAATCTGACTTGTGGGGTTTGCTATGGGAATTCAAATTAAACATTTAGAAAGGTGTTAAATTAGGAAAGGTGGTAGGTTACTATAGCTAACACATTTCAAATTGCAACTCTGTCTATAATCCTTCAAACATGAGGAGGAACTTCTTTACCCTGAGGGTGGCAGAGCACTGGAACAGGCTGCCCAGAGAGGTGGTGGAGTCTCCAACTCTGGAGACATTCAAAACCCACCTGGACGTGTTCCTGTGTAACCTGCTCTAGGTGACCCTGCTCTGGCAGGGGGGTTGGACTAGATGATCTCCAGAGGTCCCTTCCAACCCTATGATTCTATGATTCTATGATTCTATGATTCTATGATTCTGATTTACATTTAGATTTAAATACTTGTTTCATTTCTGCTAAACTAAGATTCCCTTCCCCATCTCAATTCTCTTCAGTTTCTTCCATTCCAGGCTAAACTCTGTATTTAGTACAACGTCCAAGACATCTTTAGACTCTCCTCGGTACAGATCCCGACTTAGACTAATTAAAATTAGACTAAATACAAGAAAAAGGGCTAACACAGTAGATGTTTTATAAAATGAGAAGAACTTGTGACTGTTGACTAAGTCTTCTGATGTCTTCTCTGCCTGTATGTTATTGTGTTTTAGCTGATCTCGCCTGAGACCCTCAGGGTAAAATCATGGCATTGCAAAAGACAATGGTGAAACTCCCACCCAGAACAGGGAAGCTGCATCACACTGGTATATGGTACGAATATCACAAAACTCATATACTATCTCACAGGACAACCTGTACATACTTTCTGAGCCCTATTTGAACTTACACTGCACACTTCTGTACTAATCAAGCATTTGACTTACGTCGGGAGGATTTTAATGAATGTAAAATTAATTTAACCGGGAGTAACCTTTGAAACCGCACTTGCATTATCAGGGGTGATTTGTGCAGGATACCTGATGGAGCTGCAATCTACGCATCCTTACGTAAGAGGCATTAAGAAGCAGTTACACAACTTAATGCAAACACCACCGACAGATGAAAATCCATGGCACAGACAGGATCTTGAGTAATCGTCAAAGCAGTGCCAGAAAGCAAATTCTACCTGCAGAAAACCTTTTTTTCATGTTAAATGCATTTCAGGGGATGCTCTGCGTTTCAGTTGCTGGTAGGCAGATAGTGCTTTAATCAAATAATAGCCTTAATATAGAGTCTGCCACAAAGTTGCTTTTTTTGGTAAACTTTTTATCCTTCAGAACCTGTTAATACAAACGTTGACCAACACTGCCAGCCACAAAATGTGTGTGCAATTCAACTCATATCTTTGCTGAGTGCAATAATAAACTTTTGGTCTAAAACAAACAGGTCATTAGCAAACAGATACTTTGGTGCACTGTGGTGACTTGGGCCTCTCTCCTCCCGTCATCCCGTTTTTCACTCCCTGTTCACATGCTTAGAGTTTGATGTCTGACTACGTCTTCATGATGCCGTGGCCTTGCAGCTTTCTCAAATTCCGTACCGGGTAAAGAACATACTCCATTTCCCTGTGCACAAAGTTTATTAGTCTCCCTTAATTATAACTGTTCATTCAGGCAATAATTCCATCTCGGGTGTTAACTTAAGTCACAGGATATGTCTAAATTCAGGCCGCCATGCTCGTAGGTAAATGTATTCTAACTTCAAGAAATCTTATCCAATTATCTTTGCTCTAATTTCAGAATAGTTTTTTAAGTTGATGTAATTTCTTGATAAACAGATCTCATTTTGTACAAAAGGAACATTCCAAGACCCCTTTTAGATACTTTATATTGCAGACATTGCAGTGCTATACAGTCCATTTTATGGGACAGATTCTGGTTGCTTTTACATCAATAGAAATTGGGATGACTCCAAATTTCTAGTGGTATAACAGAACACTTGTTTTTCCCCCCAGCCATTACTGGGGAAGATAGATATATCCCGCGTGGCAAGATATAACTATGTGGTCAGAGATACTTTTTGTAAGATGCATAGGTTTTCACTGTTTAACTACATTGCATCTTTAGAAAACACTCGAGTACTTTAAACACCATCACGCCCAGAAGGAGACGCTTACAGAGGTTTTTTTAATCACTGAGAATATCATCACAACAGACTAAGAGGTAATGTGCTTGCATCAAAGATATTCGAACAGCAGTGAAATAGCAGTACTGGGTGACTAGCGCATGCAGATCTGGGCTGCTTTCAGGGGGACAGGAATGCTGAATGAAGGGAAAAATTGGTTTTTACCTTTTTCATAGCCTCATAAGAATCCACCCATACAACTTTACTTCTAACCCGCTAGTCTAAGGAGGTATTTTACTTTCCCTTTTAAGTCTCCTGTACTTAGGCTTCAATCTCTCCAAACACAACCACTTGGAAACACTTAAATACATGAATTTGGTCACTGAAAAACCTACTCAACAAAGCAGAAAGACCAGGTTTAAGAATTACCTGAAAACCTGGTCCTCCTGATTCACCTTTTCCATTGTTTTTCCCGCCTCTCTCAACAGAAAGAAAATACATAATTCCTTTGGGGTTTTTTTTGGTTAAAACTTGCTAACGATTACATACATCCCTCAGCTGGGAGGCGGGCAGTGAGCAAGATGGGAGAAGCGATCCACCTGAGAAATAAGTCATCATCAAAACCACCATATGGTTGGCTGCTCCAACTGTAGAGGCAGCGGAAGGGTGGGAGGAATGACCGAGGGAGGGGCAGGAGCTGCACAAAGTGGCAGGGCCATTAAAAGACATGTATGTGGAGTTGTGCTCAGAGAGTCATATCCTACTGCTTGTGAGGAACAGCCATGTTTCCTGTTATGGAATGAGAACATAAACATGGGGGAGGGAGAGCCCCAGGAAGAAACCAGACTTGATGGAGAATGAGGTCAAACTGCAGCTTTAAAAAGTACATTCTTTACATGATTATCCAGGTTAAGGCTTAGTTTTGTTTTCTGGGGGTGAAAAAAAGGAAAATAACTTAAATACTCATAACATGCCTTTTCCCTCATTTAAACTCCCAGTTTAAAAAAATAAATAAATAAATAAATAAATCAGTTTTTCTTGTATGCCAGCAATTCAATTTACCAGAACATATTTGCATTCATTCCCCAATTGAAACTAAATTCCACTTGTCAAAGCCCTTAAAAGCGCAGTTGTGTCAACGGGACACCAAAGCGTGTTCTTCTTGAATAAGGTGTCTTCTCCAATGCGATGTTTTGCTACAAGCTACATCCAATTCAACCATGCTTGAAAACACTGTAATTATGTCAGTCAGGAACGTAATTTTTTTCTTAATGAAACAGGTTTCCAAAGTGGTTTCTACCACCTACGGTTTGGAAACCAGTATACTGTCACATAGGCCACTTTTCTTCCTTGCCTACTATTGGCAAAGTCCCATTTTATCTCTATCTGCATGGTTAAAACCTCTGCATACAAACTGAGGATCTATGAGTACAGAAGAATCTGGGAAATGTGAAGCATTTATTCACTATCTATCTTCTGAATTACTTTTACCTTCAGCTTTTAATTTTTTAAATGCTTCTTTGTACTGGTTATTCCAGAATTGTCTGTCATCTACAACATCCTAATTGTATTGCTTCAACTAACAGCTAAGTACAAAATATAATTCCATGGACTTATTTTTAATCGTGGATCTCTCTTCCTTGATCAAAAAGTAACAATGAAGGAATGCATAAAAAGATAACTGTAAAGCAGGCAGTGATTCAGGCGGAAATTAAGCTGCTCTGCCCCAAAAAATTCAGTTCACTTTGCCCAACGTAAAACACCTGAGAACTGTGCATTTCGCACCATTCCCTCTGCTTGCAAGAATCCTGAGCTCTGTATGGGCACCTCTAACTGTATTTTCTTTTCCTTTTATGCAAAAAACTAATGACAAATTAACCAGTGTCTTACCACATCCAGCCAATGCTGCTAAGCGTGTGGTCACGAACAAGGACATAAATAAAATGTGCCTGGATGAAGCATGACTCATGTTTAGAGACGAGGTACCCAGGAGATGTGCCAGTGATGATCTCTGTCCCCTGCTATTTTATCTGTCTTGCTAAGGCATTTGCACGGCTCCCATTACCGTGCTGCCAGAATATATAGGGACACACAGCTATTCTTATAACACTCAAATCGAGTGGCCAGATTACATGGGTTATCCCAGGTCAGAAGCCTGAAGCAGAACAGAGCATTACACAAGCTTCACAAGCTCTTGATCAGGAGACGGTGTTTATCGACCATTTTTATATAAATCAACACCTAACGCCATTCCCAAAGTATCCAACTGTTTCTCAAGCATTTATGCCTAAATAATCTAAAGCCCCATGCTGGAGGTTTTATTGGACATGAACCAATGGTTGAAATGAACTGGTGTTTGACTTACAGCAGCTTCTTTTGGTGCACTTCAAATGCTCTTCAGCTATGGCTGTGAAGATAAATATATTTCATAACAACACTTCTAAATTTCTATTTTAGTCAATCATTTTAATCATAGAGTGCCTAGTAAGACTGTATTTCCCCCCATTGTCCCTATGGTCATGAAATTGAGTTCGTTTCTATTAGATGAAGTTGTCACTAACCTACTCATGCCTTTAGGTTTTCAAGGTTAGACTATCAGAACATGCTTTAAAGCCAGTGAGATTTCTGTGTGGAGACGTGTTAACATCTACTATGAGTGATGTAAGTTCGGGCTGATGGTTGGATGTCATCTGGTAGCTTCTCCTACAGATGCACTGCTTGCTGGCTGGCTGGCTAACACATTGTATGCCCGTCCACTAATAAACTCTATACAGCTGCTTCGGCACAAATGGAGGAATCATGCCCTTTATACAAGCTTTTATGATTCCCATATGATACCATACAGTCAGAAATAGTAACATGTTTATAATTATTGTTATCTGTAAAATGGCAAAATATTTACCAACCTGGTAGGATGCTGGTTAAGATAATTAACTATTCTTTGGAGAAGCTCTTAAGACTGCTGAATACTAGGTCCTACAGGAGAGAGAAATATGTGATCTACTAACACTTGGTTAACACACGCCCATGTCATCACTCCTGCAGCCTTTACGGCTTCACCGGCCTCGGTAGCCAAAAGATAAAAGCAAGGCTGAATCGCTCAAAATTAATAATGGCTTTAGACAACACTTGGCAATGAAAAGTAATGTGTTCAGTATGTTGACGTCTTTTCCCTTAAAACAGCTAGTATTCCAGTTTTAACCTAAATATTTTTCATCTAGTACCACCCGTCTAACACGATGCATTACTGTATCTCCCATCATTTCACTGATGCCAATATGTGTTCATGCTCAATAAGCCTAGTCAGCAGGAATTTCCTTCATATTTCATTATGAAAATGCTTTTTTCTAACCATTTTATTTTCTAAACCAACTTCTATTTTTTTATTCTAGGTTTTAAAGTCACGAGGATATGTTGTAGATACCTAGACAAAATCCTCATGACAGAAAACCCGTGACCAATAAAGGTACCACAGCAAAAGCATACAAGAAGAAAATGTCATGAAATTCCAGATGGCAAAGATACCTCCTGCAGCAGCACCATTACAGCAATGTAATGAAGGATGTTTTCAGCATGTATTTAATACATTTCTACTTTTAGTGGTGACAATTTAAGCTTAGCCAAATCAGAGGGCTTAGACTGGAATTCATGGCAACGATGCTAGACAGTTTCTCACAATGCACCCATTCGAGTGGCTTTGGGACATTATGGTTTTCACCTTTCATATCTTCATGCTGAAATACCATTATGACTATTTCAGGTGTAACCAATGTGAGCTTTAAGATTAATTTAACAAAATAACCTTAATATGGTGTGGTCAGATGTAAACACCAACCAATTCTAAAATGTTGTTAACGGGTTTTAATAATATCTTGCACTAGAGCTGGTAGGATATTTTTGCATGAAAGAACTGATAGCAAGTATTATATAAAGTTAGTCTTTATGTGAATTTTTGTTGTTCAGCTCTCATTTCATCCAAAAATATGAGTAATTTTGACCAAATCACTTGCTGATAAATGAAGATGTTAACAGGTTTTGCAACATATGCCCTGGCCTAGTGCATCTGGAGAGATTTTTGTCTGAGATGATGGAAGTTCACGCATGAAATGCATCTCTCCATGTCTCTGCAGCGATATTTCTGAAGAGACAAGCATTTCAGTTGCCTCTCTCAGAAATCTTTGGACAAATCTGGGAACGCAGAGTAACTTTTCTCTGTTCTCTTTACAGAGGCAGCATTGCACATACACATGACAATATTTCCAGTAAGTTCAGCCATGCAGGGCAGTCTGCAGTAGAAGCGCATTAATAGATAATATAGATATAAATTCAAGTCTTGACCCTCGGACATTTGTTCTGCTGAACAGTCTGGTCTCAGGAGAGAAATCTCAGTGATGCTGAAGAGGCCTGCGACATATTTATTACTCATAAGAGCCATGGTGCAAGACTGGAAATTCAGTTCCAACTCATTATGCATGTTTGGTTTCAGTTCTCTTAATGGCAGGCTCACATAGATACATACATTTTAACTATACAGCGGTGGGAGTAACAAAAATCTACAAGCATTCAGCATAAGTGTAACAGTAATATTCTGCAGTAGACACCTCTCCACAGCAACTGGGATGAGCTGGTAGCTGCTGCTGTGCCATATCTCAAACCAGCACTTTCCATGGAGAGGAGATAGGGCAGAATGAAGCCTATGAGGAGTTCTCACATTTTTACACCAGCATGTCTAAATGTTCGTAACAGGCCTTCAGAATTTCCATTTCAACCCCTGGATATGCATATTGGAAAGAATAAGATTCAAGATGCAAGGATCATAAAACGCAGCAAGAAAGAAATCTGTGCGTGAACAAGAGGAAGGAAAAAGTAGGTTCACTATTCAGTGGAGATGGAAATCCACTGATGAATAATGCTGAGAAGGCTGAAGTGTTTTGTGTCTTTTCATTTTCTACAACTACCACAGAGAACTAACAATTCAGTGACTACTTTTGCTAATTCCTCAAATATCCTAGGGCAGTTTTTTCAGATTCTGGTCCTCTCTGTATGCATGCTTTAAAATACTCTTTAAACTGTTTTGTTTTTTTTTCTGTTTTCTGACTTAAGCTCCTACCATATAGTTAGAATTAATTTTGCTAAACTTCTGGACACAACTTTCAGATTCAAAGCTTTGAATGATTTTATTTTCTTATCATCTGCTATTTGATCTCTTTCCACGTTAAGTACTGAGCTTCTAACTTGCCTTTGTCTTTCCTTTACATTTTCATTACAGAATCTTTTCTTCTTGCTTTTTGTTTCAGTTTAGCCCTTCTGACTTTATTCCTGTATTCTTGCCCTTTATTCTCACCCTCAGATATGTCTCCTTGCTTCTACTTTTTACGCACATTTCATTTAGGTTTTCAAGTCACAAAGTGATCCTGATGCGGCTTTGTCAGTTATGGGGGGAGGGCATAAACACAGCTCACTGCAAATCAGAAGATTCAGGTTTTAGTCTTTTTAAGTATAACCCTACAAGAAATTTGATTATTAGAAACCAATAACCAGGAAAATCCAGTTGCTGATACGATAAGATATAACATGACTAGCAGATACTCAGATGAGTGAAAACAGATTTGGTGCTAATCAGGTGGGAAAGTCTGAAACAGCAACACAGAAAACCATTGTGGGTTCTTAATCTAGAGGAGTTAACCATCTGGGACAATATTGCACATATCGTGACCACAATATTATAACCTCAGTTCTATCCTAAGGGGAGCTGTGATTCTCTCTCCCTGGCCGTGTGCGAGACCTGCAAGGTCTGCAGGGTAGCAGGTGTTGCTCTAGTTCACTCGGAAGGGATGATAATTTGGAGCTTTTTTGAAAAAAACATTAATAACACAAAACCGGAGTGGATTCATAGGTCTGAACAAGCTATACACGACTGCCACACTCTGCTTCTCTATCTGCTTTCTCTGTGCTTCCTACAACATAGGAAAATTGTCCTAAGTCCTGCTGAGTCCTGCTAATACTGAGAGATTACTGAGAGGCTAAGGAAAAGCTGAACGGGACTGAAGGGCAAACGTACTGGGTGAGTTTCATCCAGCTAAGCTCAGACATCTATATCTGTATCTCACTCTGGAAAGAAACATTCATTTCTAGGGCACAGTTCATCTGATCCCAAAGCAGATGCCTCAAACATTCAGATGCATTGCTCGTAACAGGCTCCGAAGGACCCTGCTTCTCTGCACTGAATACGAAATCAGTTTAAGGTGACTAGCCCAAATATAGACAAACCACTGACTTCTAATGATGGGCAGACTAAACTGCATCCCAGTTGCCAAGCCTTGACAGTACGGTACAAAGCAAATAAATGAAGAGTTTAGAGAGATGCACAGGACTGACATCAAGCCCTGAGATATTCGTAGTAACCCACTGGAACAGCTCAAGGAAGTCAAAGCCTGGACTTTGAAATACGAAACTATAAACAACTTCAGACTGATCATCAAAGGCTTTAATGAGCCCAGATCTATTCCAGCCGTACTTTGCAGCTGGGCTCCCATCTTCCCTGCAGGGTTGCTTCAGTCCTTGGAGTAGACATTATCCTCCCACTGAAGATCTCCAAGGATCTAGCTGTGATGGAGCTAATTATAGGTAATCTGCTGATGTGTGATTAAATATGCTCGCCAGCACAATTTGTGGGTTGCGTGGTATGCTCTGCTACGCCAAGCAAAAGGATCTGTCATTGAACAAGAATAAATACCAGCTCAGCCTGCAGATTAGTGCCTGTTGTGTGACAAAGACATACAAGCTGGGATGCCAGTTCAAACAAAGTCCCTTAAAGAAGGGATGCCTTGTCACATATGTGTTAGGAAATACAATTATTCCTTAATCACAATTAAGGAATCATTTCTTAATATTTATTTTTTACTACAGACCAGAGGAGGAGTGGGTGGAACTGCTAATCCACCCACCGTGCTAGATGTGCTACAAATATAGTAAGAGACAATTCTTCCACTAAGGAGACTGGAAGGTAAAAATACAAGGCAGAGGCTGAAGGGCAGCCAAAGGCACAGGGTGATACTCCGTATCTGTGATCACACAGCTGGTCTGTGCCCAAGGACTGTTCTCTGTCCCCACAGCACTGCTTAAATACAGCTCAGAGTGACTGTGGAAATGAGAAAAGCCTCTAGAGACCGTAGAAAAAAGGTTGCACGGAATGATGTCTTTCATGCTGTCCTTAAGTTAACATTTAGCCAAAGATCTCAATCAGTGCAAGATTGCATCAGTTGCTGGCTACTCTTCTGTAAAACGGATGGCAGAACCTGCTTCTGAGTGACCGACCCTACCAGCACTGTCTGAGGACTGATAAAACCAGCAGTGGGATTTGATTATGAGTAACCTCAAACTGGATTAAAAAGCTTTTACTCTTTTTTCTGTAAAAAAGTTTTACAGAAACCATTGTGTAACCCACCAAGTGAGCCTTAAGAGAGGTCCAAGGCACCGCAGAAATCCCTACTGAACTGGACACACAGGCCTGGCAAGGGACTTTGTACTACACCAAAGTTCCCAGAGTGCCTCCAGTCTGAACACAAGAAGCTGCAAAAAAAAGGACTATCTTCTACAGAACAACACAAAGTGATTCTGTCTTCTAAACCTAACAAAAAGTAGCCATCACAAAACCAAACATACCTTAACTGCTGAACCCTGGTGGGAAAGTCGAGGTGAAATTACGTCCTCCCAAAGGTTTATGCCACTGTCAAAGACACACAGAGGTCAAAAAAACACAAGAGACCCCCAGAGAGCATGGTGAGTGTCAGAACAAAGTCCAAAATGTTCTGTTCGAGTCATCTCTTTGAAGTTGCCATCAAAAATGAAGCAGACAAATGAAAAAAACAGCATTAAAGTGCTAGTAACAGAATATGAAAAATCCAAAGAAACTACACAAGACTTCTGATTCCCTACGCCAGGGCTAGCATGTAGCACGTACGTACTTGATTTATTCCTATCCACGGACTACTCAGTGTATTTATGTTTGGGATTGATCTATTGCACAATGCAATGAATAACGCAGTAATAACAGAGAATAAATCAGTTTCCTTGGCACCAGGTTCTGGATAGTAATAACCTGCAAATAACACATGACTCATTGGCAATTCCCTTTCACATGCCAATTTAAAGGGAACAATATGGAAGTTCATTAAATTATGCCCATACAGTCAGCTATATCCTGTTCAGAGAAGCAGCTTATGTGGGTGCTGGCACCGAGGTATTTTGTCCACTAACCAGGGTCCCGAGCCAAAGATTATTAACCAAAAAGCAGTTACAAGAGAATGATGAACATGACATAAGTAAATCAGTATCTTTAGGCCATTACACCTATGACAAAACAACTGCTATCATGTAAAAGCAGAGCATAATCTATAAGCGAATTAACAGCCACCTATTTTACAGGTGGGAGAGGATTAGTTTTTTTCCAAAAGAAGGTGGCGGGCAATTTGTTTTGGAAACAATCCATGCCTTCAACATTAAGATCATAACACTTAAGCCACCGCCGTGGGTTGTTTGAGGAAGAACAGCAGAAGACATGCCCCCACATCACAGGAGAAGTCTTGGTCTCCTTGACATTCGATGAAGAAATGTCTCAGTTCTGAGCCTTGCTTTTTACCCCTGTTTGGGTTTGTAAAAACAACACAGGGAGTAGAAATTCAGCACAGGGGAGGCAGGTGGTGGACACAACACACTTCCAAACACTGCATAGTTAATTACAGCCCTGGAGTCACACTCAATTGATAGTGTGGGCCAAATATATTCTGGTGGTTTTTAATTGCTTGTTGCTATATTAATATTACTTTTACAGTGATTAGAAAAGATGTGACTCAGAAATGAGCCACGACAGGAATGACAAACATTTCAAACTGGAAAGAAATGCACTGGGCTTTCCTGCTGCAGAGGCACCAGGTGGTAAGGCAGTGAAAATGAAAGGGAATCTTATAGCAGATAAAATATTTTACTTAGCCCATGCATGTTATTAAAAATCTGTTAGATATGAGTAGCATAGAGTTTTGTGGGGAACAAAACTGATGAAGTTGGGTCCACCGTGCAAGTGTTTCAGAAAGACCAGACCCTTCCTAGAGGTGATTCACATGTCTGCAGGTGGGTGCTTGGCTAATGGGTGTACTTACACCCACAACTGAACACACCCATGCCGGCAGGCATGCACCTCTGTCCATACTCAGGATAACATATCTACACAGCATCATACACACACTGAAGACGACCTCACGCCCCTCCATGGTAATTTTCTGGTCTGTGCTAAGAGCGCATCCTCCCACTGCTTCGTGCTAATTTGGCCTCCCAGCTTATTTCTTTTTTCTCATTCACTTATCTGCTTGCATTTCTTTTGCCTTTCAATGTTTTTCAAAAACAAATGAATGCTATGCAAAAGCTGTGTTATTGCAATGTTTACCCAGCAAGGTCAGGAAGATGGCAAAAGCTATCTGGCATACAAAGATGGGGGAGAAGCGCAAACAAGAGCAGTCATGCCAGACACTTTCAGAAGCATAGCCAAATGCAGGGTCAGGGAGACCAGAACAGTCAAAATCAGTCAAAATGTCCTGTCCTGAACACTGCAGTAGGACTCCAGGGATACTCATGTAAATCATCACCAATATCCAAGAGACTAAAAATATGTTTAAATTTTCCCTCGCACTGTGTAAGAAAAAAGTTTTCACATCAGAAGCATCAAATTTCCTAGTAGAAGCCTTTGGCCACAAAACATTATCAAGATCTCCTACAGGTATCTCTCACTTCAAGGCAGAAATAAAAGCAGGATGCAGAGGCTGACTATTCTCCCGCCCCCTACCAGCTGCTAGCTGGCTATTTAGAAACTCATTAACTTCCTCAAGAGACCTTGGCCCTAATTAGTGCCTGGACTGATCAGCCTGCCCCTTTCTCCTTCACCTCTGCCTCTCAGGGCCTTCCACAATGATTAATGGAAGCCATGCTCCTTTTGTACAAGTTAAAAAAACCAGAATTTCTTGAGCTATCAGGATCTGCATACAACTTCAATTCAGTTCTGCCTTGGAGCTTACCAGACCACTCCAGAATTATCCAGTTTGCTTCAACACCCTAATTCTTCATGTGTACATGTATCATTCTTAAATTCTTCTCTAAACCAAGCTCTGTAGTTTCCTTTTCTTTCCCTTTGGTACAACAGAATCTGTTTTAACTGCAACTGAAGTGTCACCGGGGCCATTCAGCCATCTGCAATGTTGATGCCAATCCTGCAGTCTTTTTAACACTGTCAGTGAGAAGGAAATGAGCAAAAAATGGATTAATTCCACCTTCCAAAACTATAATGTATTTTATATGTAAATATGTAGCTATACGCTCCATAATGGTGACAAAAACCCCATATCGATATAATAGAAAACCAAGAGGACTCCTCACTTCAATTTCTGTCTAAATGGATGCAGTTAACAATGTTAAGTCCAATAAATATGTGAACTGAAAGATAAACAAAATGTAGAAGGCAAAATGAGGAAAGTTATGATTGCAAAGCACAAGCAAAGTCTTACTCACACTTACACAGTTTAATGCATGTGGCCAGCTTATGCAAAATGTTTTTAATTTTCTGAATTTCTTCCAATTTCTCAGAAATTCGTGTCTGCACCTGAAACAAAAAGCTCCCATGCCCTGAAACCGGTCTTTTTGGATGACTGGACATGGGTTCCACTGCTGCACAGCCACAGGTGCACTCATCGTGCAGCTAAAACCATCCTCTTCCCAGGTAACTGTCATAGTCCTTATTCACCAAAATAAGGGGAAGTATTGTCCTTGCATGTGGACTATTAAAATAGTCAGTCCAAGGGCTATAAAGTAGTAATACTACCCTAACACCTCTCTAATTAATATAATTACTGTAAACGCCACCTAAAGACTCTTATCTTATTTTGGATATAACACAGATCTTCCATTGGCATTACAGGAAGGCAAACTGAAGCCATCATAATTCATTATCATAATTACATATTAATGATAACCCTAGATTTTTTTTCCAAAACAATGTTTGAAAAACATCATCACTATAACAACAGAAATCCTAGCAGGAGTGAGGATGGTGATCTCCTGAAGGGTATCCTCCCTGTAGCAATTAAACGAAATTGTAACCAAGAGATTTCTCAGTTCAAAGACAGTCTCGTGAAAACAATAAAATATTTTAACAAAACCTGATGCCATGACACCCAAGGAAATTCTTAACATTATATCTAAGAGAGGCATGAGGCTACAAGGCCCATTTAAAATAATAACAGTCAGTAACCTGTTAAATATGTTCCTGTTCTGGCATCCTTACCTTGAGTAGTCACTTATTTACCCAGCTTGAGCTGCAGGTATGGTCAAACCACTGATTAAATATTTCCTGAATTCTGTCGCTGTTTTCCTTAGGATTCCATCTGTATGTACCCAGACCACACTTGCCTGTTTTCTGCTTTCTCACATTCTCATACACCAATTTCCAATTCCGTATTAACTGTCCTTTCTATTTCAAACACAATTTCCCTCATACACTCAGGCCTCTTCAATTTCTTAAAGACCAGTCTTTAAAAAGAAAGAAACTGAATAAGCAGGCGTTTCCTTCCACCCTTCCTAAGTAAAAATTTCAGTCTCTATAATTCCTGGGAGAAAAGAGTTCTGCTTCAGTGAATTCCGGGGAACAGAAAACTTTCCCAAACAAGAAGTGCTTCCGGCTTTGTAAGCACCACTGATCCAATTTCAGAATTTCCATCCTGAAGAACATTTCTACATTCATTCTCTGCACAACTTGGACGAAAAGTTGAAATAATGGACTCTACAGAAATATTGATATACCCTACAGATATACTCATCTGATGGAACAGAGCATTATCTCCTTACCAGTTCTCATTTTTAAGTAACTTAAGGGCAACAGTTCATCTTCAGACTGAACACCGCTTTTCCGAATGGCCCTGTCTGTCAGTATTCTCAGGGCAATGAATTTAAATTGCCCTCAGAAATGATGGAGGCTCCCTGTACTTGCAGGATGAAGACCAATCTGAAGAATACGTGGTGGGCTCAATGGCCCCGTTGTAAAGTAGTCTCACTGCAGGCAAAGTAGCTTCATTGGAAAAGGTACTTTGTGAAAGAGAGGAGTTATTTTTAAAAAAAGCTGTTCTGCCTGAAACTCAAAGTGTAACGGATTTATTTGGCAAATATAGATTGAGAAGCTTCCAGTGCTGAATAATAATGGCAAGAGGACCATCAGTTCTGCAATCATGAAAATCACTAGATTTAGATTCCTAAATAACTTCTTTTTAGAATATGAATTAGCCATCTAAATCACTTAGCTCAAAAAAATTTTAAAGGTATTTAGGTGCCAAGTCCCCCTCGAGTTAAGATATTTGACCATAAACAAGAAGATTTGGATAGAAGAGCTACAGAATTTAAAAAAAAAAAACATTTCAAAATGAGAGCATACTGGCCAAGCAGCAAAAGATGTTACCATCACAACAGTCAAACACATAAATAAATCATCAGCATGACTGATCTCAGTGGCCTTTAATCCCAATGTCTCTTTTCCCAGGCCATCTAGGACACTTTGTCCAGCATGTTAAATCTAAAAGATAATAACTACTGCAGATAATACGGCTACCTACAGCATTTAGATACAAATATCAGGGCATGTCCCTGCACCAGAACTACATTGTCCACTAGTCAGGATGCCCCCAACTTTGTCATGGATGGATAAATAAGAGGTAAGAGGACAAGAGGAGCTACCCCTTCTTTTGTGATCTGTGTAAAACAGATGCATCGGGGTCCAAGCATCAGGGAAGGCTGGGGAGGTCCCCTTGCACATTGAGCCACAGAAACCTCCCTGAAGAAGGCAGAGCAATGAAATATCAAGGTACAGTTTCCCTCTTTCTCCTTTGAGCTTCTGGGGCCTCTGACAAGCAAAACTCAGGCTGTACCTGGCCTCCTCACTTCACTTCAAGAGACTGTAGTTAGACTGAGACTAAAGGGTCCAGGCTGGCTACGACTGCGCAATAAGAACAAGCAGCACAAGAGCCTTTATTTCATTCTCTTTAGATGGTAATGATTAAAGTAGCTGATAAAGTGCAAAACCATGCATGAATAACCTGGGATCATAGTAACAGCCAAGGTACCATGTTAGCTGACCACCATCAACTGCCCAACAACAGCTAGTCTCCCTGCCCGCAGAGCCTTTCCTGGCTGATGGCATTCTCCTGCTGAGAGGAACAGAGGGAGAAGAGCAAGGAGGGAACCACCACTGAAACCCTGCACAAAGTGAGGGAGTGCTGGAAGGAAAGATTTACAAACGAAGTCTCACTCACAAGCATATTTAAGTAGCATGGGCAAAGTCATGAAGTGAAGGAGACGGTACGAGCACCGGTGTTTGCTGAGCTCAATGAAAGTTGTAACTGAACAGAAGGGTGGTGGGAGAGGAAACAGTAAAGGAGGTGTGAAGATGAGAAGCCAGCCCACAATACCAGAAGGTGGCATTATGTAGTAACAGCTGCAGACAATGTGGTTTTAGTGGCATATTGGACAAACAGTAAGGGTTGCAACTACAGGAGGAAAATGAAGATTAGAAAGAGGAGAAATGAGCTGGCATAGGGATCAGCAATGCTGGTAGAAAAGGAGACTGAAAGGTTTGAGGTCACTCTGCAACTGGAGATCTCAATTGAGTTGATTCCTGACAGGAGCTGAAGGAGGAAGGGAACAGGTGGCATTTGTTGTCCTGGAGAGGAACGTCTTTCCAAACTACTTGTTACTGGCCACAAGATTAAGGCTTGGAAAAGAAGTCAAAAATGTCTCAACTTATTTCACTCACATCTGCTATTCTGATCTAGTCTACTTAAATTTACCTGATAATAAATTATCTACATTATTGGTTAATGAATCTATCCCCAAAGAAATTATTTCAAGGAGATTATGTTTGCCTTCATATCATTGCTTGCTTGCCACATTGAAACAGCAACACTGAATAATAATTATTACAGATAATGCAAACAATCAGAACAGGCCAATGAAAGGTCCAGGAGGTGCGGCAGCACTCAGAGGAGGGTGAGATGTCTTCACCAGATTTCATATGAGTTTGTGAGTCACTTTGTGAGTCGCTGTGTCACGTGTTTTCTGTTGATAGTACACCACTAACACCATCTCCTGGCCAGTTGGTGTCTGAAGTCAAATCTTTATAAAGGTTTCTGAAAGCCTGGAATGAAAGGTATTGCAAACCTAGCAAATAGTATCTTTTCCATATCTCATATATGTTCATATTCATTGACTTTACATATGCCAAAATAATACCAAAAGAAACTCCACAGAATGAGATGTACGGTGCAGGCATTTCAACTAGATTTTTTTTTCCAGAGTGTTTCCAGCAAAGTGTATCAGAATAGTCTAAAATCAGATCATGTTTTCAGAACGGACCATTGATTTGCATATACTTTGTTTTGAGACCCACTGAGAAAACCAAAACTGAAATTAAGGAGAAGCCTGTGAAAATAGACCCTTTTCCAGTGTTTCAAGTTCTGCTCTTTAAACCTTACAGACTTTCTGAAACATCGCTAATATATCTTCACCACCTATTGCTATCACAGATTCAGTATTTCCTGATCTTTTTATGCATTTTTTTTAGATATCAAGACCATCCAGAGCTGCAAAGGATAACTCTTCAACTTTAGGTGCTTTTGGTACAGCCAAACAGTCAAAAGACCAAGGTCTGTCCAGTTAGCACTTACTGAATGTATCCAGCTGTTTTCAAGCATTAAGACAGGGCTTTGACTTCTTGATCTTTCAAAATGTATCCAGCTGTTTTCAAGCATTAAGACAGGGCTTTGACTTCTTGATCTTTCAAAATCTTAAGTATCTGTAGAAGTCCAACATAGCATGTTAAGGAGTTACCCTGGAAATTGCTCAGGGGTTATTGTTCATATATATCAATTGACCCAGACACATTTCATTTCAAATGCATTTAAGAACTGACACAACTCAAGGAAAACACCTTCGTAGCTTTGGCTTTAGAGGCCGTATTTCCAGAAAAATCAACAGAATCAGTAACTTGTATTTTTGCCTTTAAACTAATTCAGGAACATAGCATCAACTTCTAATTTTAGCTAATCCCAGAATAAACAAACAGCAGCCGAGCCTCCTGCGTCATTACCAGCATAATCAATCTAGAGTCTTCAGCACACTCTGTCCTAGAGAATTCAGTACTTGGAGCTACACTGGGTTTCTGATGAGAGAAACCGTATGAATCCCTTGGAAGGTAATCAGATTATTGTACTCCTGAGGGATTTTCATAGGAGAAGGTAACTGCTGTGTCATACTTTCTGGAATAGCTTGTAAGAAATATTATATGAATGTCTCTGGTGTATTATAATTGCAGAAGTTTTGCAGATGACCACAATGCTCTGTTCAGCCAGTTTAGATCGAAATGATCGCTTTCTGCAGAGTGCATACCTCATCCAATCATGTTGCTGTAAGCCACAACAGAGACAGAAATAGTCATTTTAAATGCTAGCAGATAGTACTTATGATCATCATACAAGGTGGTCGAACTGATTTTGAGTGAATTGGTGCCACAACAGCTACAGCCCACCAGAAGAAAAAAGTGCCAACTTTCTCAAACTTGGCTACCAGAGAAAGCCTGTGAACATCTGAAGAACTGTATATGGGCAGTAACACAGCCATCTCTTGCATTTGGTGTTTCAGTAATTCTCCAAGAAATCCTATCTTCAAACAGCCAATTAAAAAAGGAAGATCTGGTTTTTATTTGCGATCAGTTGACTCACAAAGCAACAAGTTTAGGAATATCTAATTGAGAAAGCCTCTAGACTTCATTGCTCTGCTTCATCCCACTACGTGGAGCCTGTAACATCTCTCTACTACTGTAAAACATGGTGAATGGAAAGAACCATCTCAATGTATATCATTATTAGTGTGTTGGTGCAATTTGAAGAAAACTATATCCTTTAATTGATCTGAAATTTGGTCTGTTATCTGTGGGAAGTCTCAGAAAGTGACCTCTTTGGAAGCTGAATGCACTAGAGGCTATGTCTTGACAAAGTGGGAAGAAAAACTGTTTATGGCATCAGAAGAGGAAAATCCCCTGAGACACTCAACTGGTGGTGGATTGTGAGTCATCAAGTCATTGCTAATAAACCATAAGGCCCAGCATGAATGGTAAACTGACAAGCAGGGGGAGTTCAGTACTTTAGGTAGTAAAATAGCCTCTGAGATAAATGGGAGTCCTCTGTTCCAGAAGACATGGCCTGACAGTCATCCTGCAGCTTCCCATAAAGCTTTTCTTATTCACAGGACAGACCCATCCAAAGTTTTCTTGGGTAGCTTCTCCTCCAAGCTGCTTATTGTTTCAATGACACAAGGGAAATAAGAGCAGTACGGCCAGCTCAAGAGCCCTGCGCTGGGCTTTGCCTTTCTGTGGCTCAGTTCCATTATCTGCAAAACAGAGATAACGGAACTAAGATCGTGATAAGCATTATTATGATCACTTTACAAGCACAGCACAAGCTAATTAATACAGTTAAGTTTGATACAAGTAGCTCTCAAAGCCACGTAATTCTTTATAACAAACAGATCCCTTTCAGAGCAAGGGAGACTGTCTCCAAGCATGATGCTATCAGCCTGCTGAAAAATCACAAACTTTTAAAAATGGGGACAACACTAGTATAATGGATAGAGTGTGCTAAGAGAAGTAGGTCTAAGAATGAACCAGCAGGATTATGTAGCTCGAGAAACCAGAACTGTGATTTTGATCAGCAGCTGCTATTGATAGAAGTGCAGAGGGCTGCGCTCAATTTGAGAGGGCAGCGCTACAGATACTGAAAGATTATTTCATAGGGAAAACCGACTGGATCTTAATTCTTCAAAGGATAGGAATTATGGTGAGCATTTCTAGAACCTGATTTTTACCAGTCCTTCATGTGTGCAATCCTGTCCAGATCCCAGAAATTTACAATTCAGCTGGCTCAGACCACCGGGTAACCAGGAAGCTGGAGAGAGGTTCTGCAGCTCAGCCAAGAGTAGAGGTGTTACAGAGGGAGCAGGAGTACTCTGGCCTCCCAGCACAGTACAGATTGAAAATCTGAGGAAAGGTTTCTAGGCTTGGGAATGTGAATGGATAGATGCACTTCCAAGCTAGATGGCAATCAAGTCCTTTACTATAATTCTGTGTTACTCCTGCTTCTGAAATTTCTGTATCGGTTTGCCTTTGCATTTTTCTTTGCTTTGTTTTTTTATTACTTAACCATATTTTTAAAATAAGCAGCATACATTTAGTTCCTCAGCAATCAATGGAACTGCCACTGAGGGAGACCAGAGGAGAAATTTGCCTTTAATATATTTTTAATGCTTCACTGCACTGCAGTCCTTTTTTTGTCAGCTCTTCTGTAGCAAAGCATGTTGGCTGGGTGAGCAGCATTATTTATGGGCAACACATCACGGCCAGGAATGAGGCAGAAGATCAGACAGCTGCTACACACTCTCTCAAAGTTGTAGTGACAAACCCCAACCCAAGCTGAAAAACATCATATTGCTGCAACCTTCCCAGCACTAGTGGGATAACATCCAGAAAAGAGAGCATTACTGGAGCAAGAGCAATGGTTACTGTGTCAGAGCCAGCTGCCAACCTGAGAAGATTAAACTAATGAATGACACAAAGAGTCCATTCTACCTTGTTCCTCACCTTCCTCTTAAAATCCTTCCCCCCAGCCCCACGCTGCCAAGAGATCAAGACCTGTTGTTGAGATAACAAGAACTAAAAGGTTTACAAGGTGTTATACAGGACGGCATGGTTGAGATCCAAAAAAGCACTTAGGCACCTCAGAAGCCATTTAGACCTCATCCAGGGGATTCTAGAATGCTACTCCCCAACAACATCATTCTGCTACAAAACACTTTAACCACGTATTCTCAACAGAAAATGCCTACAGTTCTGCTATGGCCCATACCAAGTGGGACAGCAGCACTGATTACAGCTGAGCCCAGCAGCCACAGCCACGCTCTCCCCAAAGCACAGCTGGAGGAGACAGGCCTGGTGGTCATAGCCTTTGCCCAGGACTATGGGAGATCCGATGCAATTCTTCTTGCCCATAAAGTTCAAAGCTATCTTTCCCCAGAAGTGGTCTCACTTCTACCTAGAAGCTAGCCTTGGGCGTTCAATGAACAATTTGAGGGCTCTGTACTGACTGGAGCAGGCTCAGGCACGTGTGCCACAGAGCGTGCCAGCATGCTTAGACTTCCAAGGCAAAAAACCATGAATATCAAGCCCACAGCAGTGTGACTGCTTGGTCTCAATTCAGATGCCCCCTCCACAGACATCCACTGCCATTTAAGATATCCTTGAGTATCCTGCCTGGCATCCAGATCCCATTCCAAAAGTGCTCGGGTCTCCTAGAGATCCTGTGTCACAGCTGCAGATATCTTGGCCACCTTACAGCACCTGTTAATGCAATACATGCCTCGTTTAGGCAAATGAGTCAAGTGCCTGGCAAGTTTAGGCATCTTCAAAAGGTGGCAGTCCAAGGATGGTTGTGGTCTCACGTGACCAGTGTGTCATCAGTTCTGGTCTCGCATGACCTGTTTTACATGTCTCGTGCTTTTATTAAATCAAGTCCCATGCCTTTATTAAATCAGGCCCCAAATCCTTATCCTGCAGAACTAGCTAGCTCCAAGATAGACCATAAAAAAATACGCCAAAGAGAACACTTACCCGCACAAAAGCTTCAAGGAAACTCAGCTGGAAACCGATGCTTTGTTCCAACAGTAGCAAACTCCAGGCAGAGTTTTGCTGGAGAAGCTTCCAAAGAATAATACTCTGAATATGCTGGCAAAGCTAAACAGCAACAGGATGAGGCATTCAAATGAGCAGGAAATATGATGATTTACTTCAGCCACAATTCTGTGCTTGGCGAGATTTGGTGTTGTAAATGTCTGTGTGAGTGCCTGGGACAGAAGAAATGTTAAGGGAATGCTTCTTCAGCGGAGCGGCTGTGCTCACCCACACCCCAGGGAGTGCATGTACCAACAGCAGCACCGTCTCGCTACGCGTATGGCTTCAGGTGATTGCTGAAAAACTATGATTCAGTGTTGCGTAGTTACACAGACGGACAGGTGATGCATAAGGAAGTTTAGAGCAGAAGACTGTTTCTTCTGGTGGCCCGAACCTCCATCTCTGATTTTTATGTGATTCTCTCTTCCACAAACACGATTTCCTCTAATTTCCCCTGCTTCTGATTTGTTTTGTGCAGTTATTGAAGAATGGCAGCCACCTGAGGACCAAAGTGCAGGGTATCTGTGGGTCCCACGTGCTCTGTTACATACCTGCACGGTTCTATCCTCTGCTCACAAGGCTGAAACATCATAGAATCATAAAATCATGGAATCATTTGGGTTAGAAAAGACCTTTAAGTTCGCATCCGACCGTAAAGCCAACAGTGACAAGTCCACCATTAAACTTTGTCCCTAAGTGCTACATCTACACGTCTTTTAAATACCTCCAGGGATGGTGACTCGATCAGGTGCTGAAGTGACCAACCACGTGCTATGAGTAACTAAGTATTGGAAAGATATTTAGCCTATTAAAGGCAAAACAATGCTGAAATCCATTAGGTATTTATGACTCGAGGCAATAAGTCTATGCAGCACAACTCACTGTAGACTTAGGATCCAGGATGAATTTGACTGCACCAACACAGTGCCGCATTTCCAACAGGACCCATTAACTCAGATCAGGCCCAATAGAAATGCAGTTACCATGCTTCCAGACCCAGCATGGATATCTCCACACCTGTGGGAAAAATACACACCTCATCGCAGACAAAACCGAGTATGCCAGGTTTTGGTGTGTGGCTGGGAACACCATCATCAATACATTGCAGCCTCTAGGCGAGTGTCACCAGATCTCACTCCTCCTGGAATCAGCTAGCTGTCCCCTTTGACCCTCATTACCCCATAAACTCCTTCCATATAGCTCAGGGGCTCTTCAGGTTTATTGTCTTATCCAAAACAATGAAAACTGGATGTCACAATATCCCTTGCAGTTTCAAACAGCAGAACCTAGTTTTCTTCATGTAAGAACCAGACAGTGGATATTCGCACAGCTTTCCATCACAATGCAAGGAACAAAGCTGGAGAGACAAGCTGCCCTTGTGGGTGAAATTCACAATAAGGCCTTCATTTGCTCTTTCTTGAAATCTTTGCAGATACTTAGATTGCTGAGATTATTCAATGGGCTTGGAAAGAGTCAGGGAAATGCAACAAACCTCAATGGTCTGCTTTGCAATTTAATGGCTTTCCTTTTAATATGTGTGCAATTACTGAGCGAAACCTAACCCTTCCCCAAGCCTTCACCTTTGATCAGAGCACGGATCAAATGCTGTTTGGCTTAGGTACGTTTTGTGCTTGTTTCTTATGCAAATGCAACCTACTATACACCAGCTGGCACTTTTGCCAAATTTGCTTCATGGATTTCACTCCGTTTTCTACCTTTCACCTAAAAAGGGGTATTATGTACATGGAGATTACTTTTCTGTGAGAAGATAGTGAGAGATTTATTTTCTCTCAAAAATTATGGGACGAGATCCATCTTGGAGTAATTCCACTGAAACCTGTAGCCTTACACCGATGATTATTTAATCACATTATTTGCTAAAAATCACCAGAACAAAGCTCATCTGTGTTTCAAGTGCTTTGTTAACGTTACGGCGAGGTATAACCACTTACTTCATTTTTAGCAACTCATTTACACTATGCCTCATCAAGGTTAGCCAAATATCTTATGTTCCAAATCAGCCCTGTGTGGGCAGACCTGAGAGACCAAGTCCAAGCCCAAGCCCAGGGCTAAATCTGATTCCTTGAGCTTGAAGAATTGGTTTGTACAAGGTGGTGAGGCCTTTCTCATGCCCAAAGTCACAAGCTTTCTCCTGCAATCCCTTCCCGTGTTTGTGGGCTGTATATACTTGACAACAGTGGGGCTTATAAGGTCTCACCAGTCCCTGGATTCAGGTTCCAGACCAAATACACACTCACACACACAGAAAGACAAAAATAAGTGAATGTTTACCCAGTCTCTATTCAGTCAGAGTTGGGCTTTGGAAATCAAATTTGGGCCTCAGTGCCTGCAGAAGGATTTGGGGTAAGGATGTAAGACAGACACCTGGAGTTAAATCTTCCTTATTTTAGGATTTCTGATGAGGATAATCCCTAGTTAGGTCCCATCAAATCATTTATGAGCTTTGGTTCTTGTTCAGTGGATTATTCTTTTATTCAATTAAAGAATAATCCCCACCAATGGATTTTATCCATGTGTACATCTTTAAGTAATCTCATTTGAATCAGAATGTGATGGCTTGCAGGATTTGTCTCACAAGACTAGTGGGAGCAGCCTATTTCATGTGCTCTGTATTGCGATCCTTACAAAGCTCCAGGTCTAGCTTCAGGTTTATTTTTTAAACTAAGCACAGAACTTTGTAGGCTTTTTAACCCTTCTTTAGAGCTTTGGATCAGTTTGCAAGAAGCAATAGTCACCCTAATTATTTATAAACAGTTTCATATCATTGTAGATTCACCCTCACGCCATCATGGCTGTGTGAGAGCTGGGATCCCTTACAACGCACGCTGTAGTCGTGGCCGTGCTTCGCTAATGCCGTCTGGCTTGAGGCACTCCTTGTAGTCTGGATTTAGAGCAGCAAATGTTCTCCTGGAGGTGCGCCCATAAATCTCACCCACAGGAGAGCTGCAAACTCATTGCCCAGAATCTCAGGTTAAGTTTGGGGCCACTGTGCTCTTCATCCCACTCCCTCCTCCCTCAAAAACTCCAGACTAATGACAACTGGAACAGCTTCCCTACTGCATAATCCCATATGCCAAAAGTTGCTTGAGAGAGGGCAGACCTGCACCATACCCCGGATGGGACAGAATGAGGCTCTGTCCACTGGGATAACTCCATAGAAGGAGACACCAAAATCATCTCTGAGAAGCCCCGCAGGACTGGGTCCCACAGGCAAGGCCAGTGAGGTCCTCTGTCTTTTGGGTTTTTTTGACTCAAGCCAGAGATCAGAGCACACGTAACTCAACAGCACTTGGATCTGGGTGGACACGCGCATGCCCAAAGCGGGGGTCACGCCAGCTGACATGGCAAGACTGTTTATGGCCCCTGTTTTTTATGCAGGCTTGTAAAACAGCAGCAGCATACCCAAGTCCTTTTTCTGGGCCTATCACTAAAAGGTAACACAAACAGGATGTAACAGGTCACCAGAAAATTTTACCAGCTGACCAAGACTGTCACAAGGCAACCACATGACCGATGGTCACATGAAGAGCAAATTTCAGTTTTCTGTGCAATGGACAATTTTACCCATTCTATAGTGTAATATTTAATGTGTACTGCATCGTCTTATACACATGTAGTATTATACATTATTATTATATAGCATGATACTTAGGTTTATGGAAGATCCTACCTAAACTCAGATTACATGCGTGTGAACTTTTAGAAAAAATAAGTAAATAAAACAACCCCAAAGGTGGTACATCATCTGTGGAAATTATTTTTGTACACTTGACATTGTCAAGATGCCATTCAAGAGAGGCATCTAATTCCTGCAAATTCCCATAAATACGTTTTCACTGAATTCTAGGAGGCAGCTGTTGTTTCACCTCTGCAGAAAATCTACATTTCCCTAATTAACTGTTAAAATGAACATTTTGTGCCAGTTATATACGTTCAACGGGTTTCTGTTCAATTATTTTCAAGACCTGTAAAATGCCACCATGGAAAGACTTTTAAAAAAAAAATCAAGTAGCAGCAACACAGTCCCATCTAGGGGAAGAGAACTGCTTTTCTATAACTCTTTTTTTCCCTCCCACACTGGACAATACTGGCGGGCTGAGATTTAACCAGAGATGGGCTCCTTTTACAAGATTGCTTATATAAAGCGAAGATAACGCCAGCTGGGTTCATTTGAAAGAAGACATCTTGGGAAGAGCCGACAGCGCAGCTATTGGAATAAGACTGGAATGAAAATCTGAAATACTTAGCCTCTTCCTGTCTCGTAGGTATACTTTATTTCTTGTAGAATGCATAGGATTATAATTAGAAGGAATTGTCACTGAAATTTACTGTATGAGCCTTTTATATATATTTTTAATAGAGACTGAACGAAAAGGCTGATTCTCTTTGTTGGAAATACTTAATTAGGAAGATATTTTTTTTCTTTACCTAAATGATATTTGTTACTTCTGAAAGTGTGCTCAGGGATGTGTATATGAGGGCAGACAAGAAGAGTGTCTACAAAGGGAAAATATGAGAACTCCAGTCCCAGTCCCACAGGCTGTACATGCCTCTCCCCGTGGGAAACAGCTTGCAGATTTGAGGCCTGAAGTGGAAATGTAAATTACTGCTATGTATGTTTTCCTGACAATGCAATGGTTAGCAGTAAAGGAGAAAATGCTAATTTACCAAAACTGAGCTACATGAAGTTAAGATTATATATGTCAGGATAGCTGTCAACATGGAGAATAGTTTCAGCAGTAAATTTAAAAGCACAATATTGTTATTGCATGCTATTGCATGTTATTGCATCATATTTCTTCTAGTAATTTCTATTCCCTCTTTTTTCAGGTCCCATTGTTTCAGTCTTATTTGGTTATGCAAACACTTTAGGTTTAGACTCTTGACAAGAACAAAGAAAACTTAGAATAATTCAAATGCACCACTAAACTGAAATAGTAAAATAGTCACGATAGTGACGCAGTGATAACAGTCTTGGAAATATTTATCCTATAGAAGCAATTAAGTAAGTTGGGTGACAATATCAGTAATGTTATTTGTTTCTCTCTGCAAGAAAAATATGTTTAACGGTAGCTACAGTTCTGGGTCTGCAGACAGTGCCTTTTTTTTTATTTCCAATTTTAAAGACAACTTCAGTTTTTATTCCCTGTGTCCTCAGATCATTGCAAGAAATGGTGACTCTTACTTTCTATCTGCTGGTCATCTTGGCTCAAGCTCTTGCGGGGCCTTGCAATCCAAATAAAGCAGGTAAAATAACTTAAGTGTCCTATGATCTTCTCTTGTAATTAAGCTGCCAAAGGTGTTTTTTTCTATTCAAAAGTGGAAAGGTTTTTCTTCAGAAATTTAAACTGTGGATTCTGGAGAGCTAATTCTTACATTTCTGTGATTGGTCTGCCTTCAGCTAGCACAGTAAAGCAAGTACCACTCAAGTCCTAGCCCCACAGAAAATTAGGCATATGCTTAACTCTATGCAATAATCATAGTGCAATAAAGTTAAGCACAAGCAGCACGTAGGGATAAAATGGCAAAGAAAACAACAACAATTCAAAATTATCTGCAATAGCACAGGCTAGATGCAGCAGATCTTTGCTGGGCTTCAGTCCCACTGACTGCAATCAGTGACCAGTGGTGCATGAATGTGCTGGGCTGAACTACTGAACCACTCTGCTACATTAAACAAAAAAAACCAAAAATCATTGATGCTAAAGCCCTAATTGTACCCTGATTTCTGCCGAGAAACTCAAATGATCTGGTGCCAGCCAGACCTGTAACGTAGAATTCATTACAATTAAGAAATATGCTTTAGAAATGCTTTGGAATATGCCTCAATATGCCTCAATAGGTGCTTTGTATGTGCGTGACTGTTGCCAGTTTACTGCTGGTAATTTCATGGTGTATCTTAAGTACTTGGCCCTCTAGCCATTTATTTCAGTACCTTCATTTGCACAAGCAGTTTCTCTGAACTGCAGAAATTCTCATAGCTGTAAAGTCTCCAGAGTTACAAATCTGACCACCACCACAAGCAGAATCAGCCTGTGCGTGCTGAAGGTTTGTTGACCAGAACGGAGCTAGTTGCTAAAATCCCTATTTGACTTTCCTTGAGTATTCCCTAACCTTCTGCAGACACAAAAAGGCTGCAAAATCAGGCTTTTATCATAAAAATGATGTTGTCACGGGCTTTAAAAGAAATAATTGAATAATTCCAGGCAGGGTGTCTTTTTTCTGACTGTAGTAATTGAAGTCTTTCTCAATTTTCAGGTCACTAATGGTTAGTCAATATTTGCCCTTTAAATTCCCATCAGACATTCAAATTTGCACTGCCTGATTCTCTTTGAAAAATGTCCAATTCTGCTATCATGAAGCAATCAGTCTGTAAGTTATGGTGTTCAATATTCATGGTTGTATTAGCAATCACCATGCTTGGAAACATTGCACTGTGATTAATCATTGCCGTTAACAGAGCTAGGATTTCGGTTCATTTACTATTGCTATTAACAGGGCTAGGCTTTTCAGTTCATTTATTATTATTGCCATTAACAGCGCTAGATTCATTTTCAGATCTTAGCTTTTAAATTGAGAATTCTAAAAATGCAGTTTGCGCTGGTGCTGCAATGCCAGTGTGAGGAGGGAAAGGGTAGAATATGTATCATGGCCTGGATCTCACACCGCTACATAAAGGTGCCCATCTACTGAAACCTAAGAAAAAACTTCACCGGTGTTATTTTTACAGAGTCAGTGGTGTTAGAGAAGCCAGCTCTGCAGCACAGTCTGACACATTTCAGTGCAGCGATTTGTCACTTCAGGTTTCTCAGCAGTGTCTCTGCTCCTCAATCAGTTATTCCAGAAAGATAAAAAATTTACATGAAGTTCTGCATTGATTAGAAGGCAAAGGCCAAACTCTTCCGAAGAGGACAGAATTTAACAACCCAAAGGTCAGTTTTGTGTAGCAAAAGCTGCTCACATTAGGGGACCTTCCAGCACACACACCGGCTCACAGATGTTTAATCCCAATGGAAATAGGTGTGCAGACCCACCTCTTTGAAAGAAAAACACCGCTGAATATCACCCCAGGTATATTATTTTCCTTTCAGATGTAATTCTGGTATACTGCTATCCTAAAACCATCATTACCAAAATTCCGGAGTGTCCTTACGGATGGGAGGTTAATCAATTGGCACTTGGAGGCATTTGCTACAATGGGATCCACGATTCGGGATATTACCAGTTCACAATCCCGGACCTGTCACCTAAAAACAAATCATACTGTGGGACGCAGTCAGAGGTAAGACTATCCAGGTCAGCATTTCTGAGCTGGACTTAGAAATCAACTGGACTCACTTGAGAGAGTCCCGTTTGCTTCAGCTTGGAGTGGGCTTTAAGTACTTTAAGGAAGGAGGAGACAAACTCCAGTATCAGGGAGAATGAAGAATCAATTAGTCGCACCTTGCATCTACAGGCAAAACACTCGCAGGCTTTAGTGATATTAGTCTGTGTGTTAGTCGCCCATTTGCACCTGTATTACACAGAACATATATATAGTAAGGTGTATATATAGGCAGCACAGCATATAAAGAGCTACAAAACCACGTTGCCTTGGGGATGGTGTTTTGTCACCAGATTGAGCCTTCGCTTTTCAAAGTACGAAGCTGTTCCTGATGCCTCAAAGACTCAGTACTGCCTACATTTCTCTATCTCACCATTCACAGTTCAAGAACCCCATTTATCACTTCTACAACTCCATCGTCTCCAATGACACGTCGGTAATTGTGAAGAGCCAGCCTGTGAATTACTCATTCACCTGCACGTACAATGCCAACTACCTGGTGAATCAGGCTGCCTTTGACCAAAGGTAAGTCCTCTTCTGGGAGTGCGCCTCACCCCGTCTTTAGCACCACGTCTCACTCATACAGAAACTTTGTTATGTCCTCAGGGTGGCCACCATCCACGTGAAGAATGGGAGCTCCGGCTCATTTGAAAGTCAGTTGTCCCTCAACTTCTACTCTGTAAGTGTTCTTTGCCACCCAGCTTTTCTCCTTCACTCCTCACAGGCTTCAGCCTAAGAGCTGGGGAAAAAAAAAGGCCTGCTGCTCCTGACTTCTGTGTGTCATGCAGCACGTTCCCAGCCTCTAACAGTTAATTGCAGTGGGGTTTGCAGGGGTCCTTGTTTCTGCTGATTAACAGGGATAACTTAAACTGAACAGAGCAGACACATGCCAACTGTTATTTTAACCCCTCCAAATCAGGCAGATTTTTCTGCTGAGATACACATTTCTAACACGCTGACAGGTTTTATAAGAAAAAGCAAAACTTGTTTGTAGTCCCACTCAAAGAGCAGAATGCATCTGCAGGCACCACTGCTATCCCCGAGTCTCTATTGACACAACAAAGCTCCATCCATTTTTCTTGCAGTTTGCTTCCTGCTCCTCTCACCAGGCAGATATTTTGTGTTCCCCAGAGACCTTTAGGTCATGCTGGGATTTTGTTTCCAAGAAAATATTATCCCTGGATATCAGGCCAATCTTTTGAAACATCCCTCTCCTCCCCACAGCTCCTGGAGTCTTTTTTCCACCAAAGCACGGTTAAAAGCACCAAAGCCACCTCTCTATTTTAGCAGAGCTACAAAAAGCACAACTAATAATATACTGTGTTAAATTTATAGGCCAGCTAGAGGGAGTATTTAGCACAAGGTGGACTAATGGAAATCTCTCCCCTGACACCCTGCCTTTTGGGCACCAGTTGATCACTAAACATTTTGGCAGCCTTGGGATTCCACATGAAAACCCATGTGGAGCTTTTTTCTGATATATGGCCCACTGGTAGTATACACTGGCAAGGTACCACACTGCTCCTGTCAACTCCTGGCAGAACGGCTGCAAAAACAAATGACAGACAGTGAGCAATGGATCTCTGGTACTTTTGTTGGGTTTTTTTGCTAAGTGACTGTTTTGTTCTAATGGCCATGGGGCTCCCAGGAGTCAAGGAGGGAGTGGCTGAACTGTTAGTAATACATTTTCCCACTGAGCACAAGTACAGAACAAGCTCAGAAAGCTAATGGACCACTCCTTTGTGGGTTTTTTTTCCCATTTTCACCATGGAGAAAAGGTTAATTTCAATGAAATGTTCCTTTTTTTTCTGGCAAAATGGAAATAAAAGATTTATTTTGCCTACTTATTCATCTCTGCGGCTCCCTGACAGAGCCCTCTGCCTCAGGTGGGCCATACTTCCAGGTGCTTCACGTGCCCATTTCCTCATGCAGGAACAGTGCCCAAGCTGCAGCATAATCCACTGGAAACACTTCAGCCTCACCTGCCCTTTACTCTGTGATACACCACTAACAGCAAAAGACTGTGATGCAGCATGAGGGGCTGGAGCCCGAATGGAAATCAGACCTTCAGCACTGAAACCTGTTCTGAAGAAAAGCAAGAGAGTACCCTAAAATGGTGTAGAGCAATAGAGTTTGGAAAAAGAAACACTATACCAGGTCCAACTCATTTTAGCACAAGGACTGATAGGAGTTTTGTGACAGGACTTCTGCAAGTTCTCTCCTTTGGGAGAAGTCTTTGGTTGAATGAGAATTTCCCAGGGCACTTAAAGCCATGGATCACTAATCTAAACACAGCCTTGAGCCTTAACTTCAGTGCATCCAATCTATCAGATGTTGCAGTGGGAATACTGTAGCGCCTCACAGCCACCTCAACGTGTAGGTGAGGAAAGTACCAGGGAACTGGTAAGAAAATCAGTACCAGGGAACTGAGCAAGAACAGGGAAAGATAGTCCAACAGCTCCAGAACTACATATACCTGAATCCTGCTGTGTAGATCTAAGTAAGTAAACCAATGCTATAACTAAACGTGATACTCTTTATACAGTTCTGGTGCTGGCTTTGTTCTGATCTTACGCAATAAAAAGTGGTGGGATTTAAGGTAGGTACTTCAGTGTGTTTGTAACCAAACTTTCTCACCCGAGCACCACACACTGCACTACTTTTAGGAGGCTGGCTTTTTAGTGGATGAATAACTATAGCTGGCAGAGCTCTTTCTGCATGCACGTGTCCCTTCAGCTCTCCTCATGCTGGCCACCACAAGTATAAATTACGGACTGCTGAACCTTTGCATATGGGCACATGATTTCTGCTTGTCTTCATTCCTTTTCCCCGACACATGGCCATCTCCCAACCCCATTCCCATTCCATACAGTCATCTGCAGTCTTTCACTCCCACCAGCTTTCCTCACCACCTCTGGTGTACCAGAAGCAGCAGCAAGCTCGTTTCCCACACATGCTGTGATAGAACACATACCACAACCCAAATACCATCAAATTATTAACATTATAATATCACTTATTATCATTATAAGCCAAAAATTAAGAAAAAGATTTTTAAACACCATCTTGGGTTTGCAATACTCCTACTACTAGGTGTGGAGCTTAGAGCTTGCAGGTAAAAAGAACCCAGACTTCTGGAGTTCATCTCTCCAGATCTGTCTGAAGTTGCCACATACCTTTGCTTTGCATGTTATTAGTAATGTATGATGTTTTTCTCTTTGTCTTTCAAAGAATGCCAAGTTTTCAAGTATAAAAGAAGCCCCTTTCATCGTTGAAACATCAGAAATTGGTTCTGACATATTTGCTGGAGTGGAAGCTAAGGGCTTAAGTGACAGGTAGGCAAGGGAAGGAGTAATAATTAATAAACTGGCAACCATGACATTCCTTGTTAATCTGGGGTTTGTGTCTCCCCAGGTTCAAAGTTGTTCTCAACAACTGCTGGGCAACTCCCTCCTCGGAGTATTTCTACCAGATCCACTGGCCTCTGATCACCAAGGGGTAGGTGCTGGTGGGACCTGGGGGAGCACCTCTGCCCAGCCCAGCCCTGAGGATGACAGAAAGCCGGGGGCGGGGGGATGCAGGGGCAAAAGAGAACCTGGCCCACAGCAGGGCGAATGCATCCATCAGACTGTGACCTCAGGAGATATTTCAACGAAGCCGTGGAGGCTCTGACACTGCTTCTCCATACACAACACAGGTGTTCTACAGACAACTCCATCCTCGTGCACGAGAATGGGAAAACAAGCCGGGCGACGTTCCAGTTCAACGCTTTCCGCTTCCGTAACATCCCCAAGCTGTCCAAGGTCTGGCTGCACTGCGAGACGCACGTCTGCGACAGCGAGAAGTTCTCCTGCCCGGTGGTAAGACCTCCCTCCCAGAGAAACACACAGTGCTAAATTTAGACGGAGGATGTGGAGACCTTCCTGAGGGCACATCGGGTGCAGAGCCAGTGCCAGAGCTTTCAGTAGATGGAGCCACCGCCACGTGTGAACCTGAGTGGCCAGCCGTGCACCCCGACCCCTGTCATGCCACAGGCACTGTATGCAACATTGGGAAACTTGTTTGAATGTATTGAGAAATAAGGTAGACTTTTAAAAACTCGGTTCTTGTCAATACCCCAGACTACAGTCCTGTCGGACAAACACCTACAGTTGAACACGAGCCTGAAAAAAAAGGAGCAAGTAGAGCTTTTTTGATTTTACCAAATATCTCGGTGCTGAGGGCACCGGGGGGCAGCGGGAGAGCCTGGCTCAAAGCACATCCCTAGTCGAACCAAACCTCCCAGTCTCCCTTCCCAGGGAAAATCCTCCCCACCGTCCTGCAGTGCTGCAGGAAGTTACTGCTCTTGCAGCCACCTCATGAAATACATTGTCACTGGAGCAGGAGCTGAGGATGAAGAGTAGGTCCCGGTGACCTCAGGTGGCAATGAGGTGGGGGTGCTATGCAGGCGTGTTATTCAGCACGGGGAGGTGCACACTGCTTGCACCAACTGATGAGGAGAGGGCTACTAAAGCGTCTTTCTTTAAAGACTTCTCTCTCCCTCCTTCAGTAACTCAGAGCTTCACTATTCTTTCTCCCACACAATGTATATGTCATTGCTATAAAACAAAGCCACACTTTATCTAACCTGAAATTAAAGCCCAAAACACTCCTTGGCCAACATACTGTTGTTTCAGCAACAAGTATTTCTTGCTGGAGAAGAGAAAGCATCAATTCTGGTCAAACCATCTTTTTTTTCTGAACTCTTTCTCAGTCCAGGAGCCAAATTAAGACAGCAATTTATTACCCAGCCTCAGCACTAAGCAGGGAGCGCTGATTTGTGCAAAATCTGCACGTTTGATAAAATTGCATTGTTAGAAATTCTAAGTTTCAAAGGCAAAAGAAAAAACTCTGATTTTGTTCTTTGCTTTTAGAGATTTCTTCAACTTTCCATCAAGCCATAGACTGGGGTTAAAAGCAAACACAGAAACGGTTCTCCTTTCTGACACTGCTGTCAAACATCTACATCATCCTTACAGGCACAGGGTGGAATTCCCTGCTCACCCTCCAGTGAAGGATAATTGGTCGATCAAGCTAACATCCCTCGAGTCCACTTCCAACCCAAAAATGCAGCTGGTGGTCTGCTGCAATTAAGGTCGAACCAAGCTGGAGGTCTATGCTTACAAGCAACTCCTAACCAGAATTACCACACGCTGAGTTTGTAAAAAACATGTCCACAGCTGGGGATCTGCAAAGGTCAGGGGATGGACAAGGACCTTTAATCTGTAGAGCACTGCCCCCAATACAGACCTTGTCAGCTGTGACAGGCGTCATTAGTGCTGGACATGAGATGACCTATATGGAAGGGATTTGGTGCTTTCTGTTTCTACCCAATGGGCAACAATTATAATTAGCAATAAACAACAACAGAAGCCTTTGGAGAGGTCATGGGTTAAGCAGATGGAGCTCAGCTCCCCCCCTCCTTCTTGCCAGGAGGCTTGTTTCAGGCAGGGTGGAAAGGGCAGCCCAGGAGGACCTGTGATTAGCAAGCAGACACCCATCTGGGCTCCTGCCATCTCACAACCGAAAAGAGCACTTACACTGACAGTCACGGCAAGGGCTGTGGCACACCGAAATCCTCAGAAAATGCACTGTAAAGACTCTCCTTAAATTTCTCCTGCACCAAAAAAACCCCCAATAATTACAGGGGAAAAAATCCCTAGAAAATATGCAGCAATATAGATTTCATTTCCTTGGTTGGAAACATGAGAGTTGGGTTTGGATTCTTTAATGAATTTTTTAGTGTACACGGCTTTCTCTCTGATCTCTTGAGACATGTGACAAACGGAAACAGCGCATGGAACAAACTGGAGGTGTTTTAGTGGCGGAGATCACTGTACGCAGTAAGTGACAGGGTGTCTGGGGTGTTTCTCCCTTTGGGAAGCAATGAAGCTGGGAACCCCTGGTGGCTCAGGAGCAAGCCGAGGGAGCCGAAGCCTTCTGCCAGAGCCCTTTCCCCCGCAGCGGCAAGAGTCTGGAACAGAAGCTGGTCCCCTCCAGGCTCAGGGCTCTGGCAGAAGAGCTCAGTGAAACTCTCCTCGTTTACAAAGTGAGTAAAGGAACCCATTTGGCATTAATGATAAATGGCCAAACCACTTACTTACACTGGAGGTTAGCAATGTAAACTCTGCTCACCTGCATTTGACCTCCGCGGCAGCCCAGACAAGCTCTGATAGCTCGAACAGGACTAGGAGAGAGGTCAGGCTTAGGAGCAGCCGGAAAGCTTTCCTTTACACTGTGGGTTGGTGCCTCAGCGTAACCCTAACTCTGGTAGGTTAACCCTTTGTGCCTGTCCCTCCTGATACACAAATTGAACTGCCTTCAGGTTTTGCCGTTATAAAACACCTATTTTCTCTGACTGCTGCCTTCTGGAGGCACCAGGAATTTATCCCTGAGCTGGTTTAATTCTGTGGATCCAGCATATCTTTTGCAACAGGTCCTCGGAACAAGGTATGCCTAAATCATGTTTTCACTAGAGCCCTTCTTTATACCAGTTTATCAACTACATCCACACCAACCTGAAAGTCAATTTAAAATTGCAAAGACACGTAGACCAGCACTATTACAATTCAGTATGTTGCACCGGTAAAATCTCATCGATTTTAGAAGATAAAACAACTGAGGATCCTTTTGTAACTTCAGACAGTAAAGTCAAGAGGAAGAACTATCCAAAATTTCAAAATGTGGCAAATGATATCTGTTCTGCTCTTACAAGGCATGCTGGTGCACTTTGCCCTATTTTAAACATGCTATCCCAGTGTTATCTTTTTCTCTTATTTTATACAGGCAAAGGTTTATCCAGATTTTACACACTCTCAGGTAAATAGCAAAGTATGACAATGAAAATATCAATCCCAAATATGGATTTTGAGTGACTCCGTCAGCATAAACCCCATAGCTCAAAGAAAGACTTGGTAAATTTGACAGAAATGGAAGTATTTCAAAATCAAATTTTTTATTTCTCAACATTCTACACTTTGTTTTCCTCCTTTGGCACATCCCACACTCTGGCCAATAAGATCATACCAATAACTTCCAATACTGAACACTACTTTCTCTTCTTTTCATGCCTTCTTCCTAAAAAGGAGCAAGAATCTTTCACCGGGTTAACAGAGATGTCTAAAAGCACTTCTATTTGGAGAGGGTTTGAAAAAGCCCTTTCAAAGCCTATTTGTTAAAACTTGATATGGTGACAGAGCCACATTAAGGGCATGCAGTTGCATTGATGGGGGTGGGAAGAGAATGTGAAAGGCAGCTGCCAGTGAAGTACTCACATTTAGTCTTTGTTTCTCTTGCAGATATCATCTTCCACCTACTCTTTGTGATTGGATTTTGTGCTGTTTTATTATAAAATGCAGCCCACCTATGTTTCTTAACTTTTCCAATCCTGTTTGGACCTGGACTTCTTTACTAAGGATGTTTATTTTACAGAGGAAAAATGAAAGTCACAAAAAAACCCTTGTGCACCATTTTACCAGATAAATAAAACATTCCATGAGCTTTGTGCCTCGAATACTGGAGAATCCCAAAGCAGATTTGCCTCTCCTCAGTCTCTGCAGGTGTTTTAAACTAGTGAAAACCCAAGGGTTATGTATTCTGCTGATGCCTCCTTTTGCCATCCTTGACTTGTGATGCCAACAGTACCTGTTCTCTAAGGAACACAGGGATATGCAAACTCAGCATTTTTCAATGCCAAGCTTCCCTTCAGGGTCCCCCTCCCTGTCAGTCTCAGTGTGGTAGCGAACTCCCCTCCAGGCCTGGTCTTGCAAGGTCCTAGCTTGGATCTGTGAAGCCTTTGAACAACATGAAAACTAACCTAACATGTCAAGGATGGGGGAAAAATATGCTTTTTATGTAACAATAGTTAGAAGGACTTCTGAATTAATTACCTGGCATTTCTTCCCTGCTTCTCAGCGTTGTCAGTATTGATTGGTTGGGCTAAGTAGAGTACGACACATGCTGCAGTAGGTACAACACTGTTAGGAGCAGGATGTCTTGCTGACTGGACAGGCTCAGTGCTGGACTGCTGCATGGCGTGGATGCAAATTAAGCACATCTGAGGTTGGAAAACAAGCTAATGAGCTCTACACTTTCTTGGAGATGTAGCTGCTGTCAGATACAATAGGGCCTAGGTGCTGGCTCTGTACCTGAGTAACAACAGCTCTTAAATAACACACTAAGAAGAAATCCCTAGAAAGGAAAACCATGATTTCTAAAGCGCAGGGAATATCAGGACATGAAACAATTTCTCAGAAGGAGTGATGGTAGGTTATTTACTTCCAGTAATTACTAAGACAATATTGAACAAAATTATTGAAAGTGTAAGAAATATTCCTAGGCCTTTTCCATAAATTTTTCAGGATCCTAAATGTGAAAGAGAGAAGAATGACTACAGCTGTTACACTTCCTATTGAATGAACACAGTGAGTGTACCTGTATCTGCACACATTGCAGCCTAAATGCATTATAGAATTTTTGCTATTGTTTTTAGAGAGGAAACATCCTGAATAATTCTATTAAATTAAGGATTTTAAGCTCACCGTTCTTTTTGAAACCTCATTGTTATGAAGATAACGCATAGCTACAAGATGCATACACTACAGCCACAGTTTTCAAATACACACAGATTCCTCTTAGCATAGACTGTATTTTCACCTCTAGGTGTGATCTCAGTCCACGTGTATTTATAAGTATCTGAGAAAAATGAAGCTGTTTAGAAGCTGAAATGTTAGCAGACAGCATCCACCCTGACACCCTGCAGAAAACGAGTCCATTCTGAAGGCATGCATTTAGCCATTAAATACAACAGAGGGCACTCTCTTGACAGAATAGTCTGATTTAGACAGACCAGGGTTGGAAGTACTTCAAAGTAATTCGTAGTGGTACAAGTTTCTAAAGCAAAGCAGAGCAATTGAAAGTTTTGTGCACCACAGGACATTCTGATCAGAGATAATGACCCCGCAGGTTTTTCTCCCATTTGCTGTTTTGCCTCCCTTTCCCCTTCCCTCCTCCCACTAATACCCCAAGTTTCAACACCCCCGACCAAGTGGCTTTACCGCTTTGAATTCTTGTCCTTGCCAAATGAGACTAACACACCATCCTCTTCTCCAAAGCCTGTTTCTTTCACCTCGCCTTTGCAGCAGTCACTGCTCTCCTATCATGGCTATTTTGTGCAGAAAGCCTTGAACAGGGTTTCCTTGGTAGGTTGATTAATTTACTACCTGATTATGCAATAGGTGTTGCTGTGGAACAAACCTTGCAGGATTGCAGCAGCTGCGAAGTGTGCCTGCAAATTCCCAGGCCGCCTCCCTGCCCAGCGTGGGATGGAGCCTCTGGCCATACATATCTCCCGTGCGCGTTGCTGCACCGAGTGGGGCTCAGGCAGCCAGCTAGCTGTGGGTGCAGGATGGGCACAGCCCTATTGCCAAGCCAAATCTGGATCGCTATCTCCCTAGGCTCCAAAAATGGTTTATAGCTAAAAAACAAACAAATAAAACACAACTGAAAAACAGCTCCCAGACGGGACTGTGAAAAGATCGATCTGCCAAAGAAGGCAGCAACATATGAACACGTTTCAGCTCCAGAAGTGAACCACTTACTGTTCCTTAAGGAAGCACAAGTTGTCCATCCTAAATAGCCTGCATAAAAAATATGGACGATAATTCACCTTCATTTTTCCTGACCTGCATATGGCTCATCACTGTTTATTCTGCTGAATACCACTTATGTTGGCAGTATTAGAAAACGCACTGATTGCAAAAGATTTTAGCACAACCTAAAGCTTGATAGACTTCATAATTTCAGATGCACTGTAATGATGGATCTTTTTCAGCTGGTGAGACATGAAGCTGCTTGCCTTGATGTCTGCATCTGAAAGTCTAACTCAACACTGGCCATGGAGGTATGAGGAAAGGCAGGTTAGTTACAGGGGACACAGGTAATCTGTTTAGAACCCAACATTTGTTTTCCCAAAGATCAGAGTTTGGTTTTGTCCCAGTTCTTCCTCCTATTTGGATGAACTCTAATGAGGCATGACTTTTTACATGCTTTCATCCTCACAGTTTGACATTGCAATGGTGAAGCATAAGGCCACTGAGGTCATGGCAAGGAGTAGGAGAGAAATGAATGCACACAGATGTCAAGATGGTAACAACACAGGTTGCAGCACAGTAGCACTAGTACATTTACACAATATTTTGTTCGTTAAAGATAGGTCACTCTTCTCACTTGCAAATGGTAAACACCATTAACCTGCGTGGCCTTTGTTTGACAGTCACTGCAGACGCAAATTATGATTAAGAAGGTCCAACAGAATTTGTCAATGAAAGAGTGAGTCAGATATAACACAATATCCTCAGAAGTACAAACCAGCAAGCATGCCACCTATGCAAGCTGGTACTTTCCATCCTTGACAGCCTATATTCAGCGTCCCCAAACAAGCAGTGCCGTGGCACTGTGATCCTTATTCCTGCCACCCCAGCTCCCACAGTGAAAAAGAACGCTCTGAGACTGACAAGTCAGAATTAATTATAATCAAGCATTATGTCTTATATCCTATATTGGAATACCACAATTTCAAATCCAAACTTGAGAACAAATCCCCAGCAGCTGGTATCAGAGAACATGCAATTGGTTCTGCTGCAGAGATGCCAGAGTAGGTCTGACCCGTATGCCCACACAGGGCATCCCCTCGTAGCTCAGCCCTGAAAGGAGTGGAGCCCCATCAGGACTGCAGGCCTTTCTGTAGGGGGATCTCAACTCAGTAGCACATCAAGTAAACATTGCATACCCTGACAGAATTGGCAATATATTACACAATATAAACACAGGCAACCTCTTGGATCCAGATAGCATATATAGAAACTCCCTGTCTTAATCCTAATTTAAACACCAACTTCATCTCTCAATTCTGTAAAACCATGCCTTTTTTTTTTAAATGTCTCTGTCAGGGACAAGGAAAGCCCCTACTTATCTCAGAATAGTATCCTAAGAACCATGACTCAATACATACAAAACACATCATAGAAATACCTAACCTGTATTAAGAGTGAACCTCCCCACCCCATTCTGAAGATCAAATCTTTCAAAGTTATCTCCACCCAAAGGGCAGCTGTCACTCACAGGTGCAGAGGAAAAAATAGCTATTGATTGATTGGACTCCACAGCCCTTTCATGTAGCATATCACTGTGGCCCTGCAAAGGTCAAGGTCCAGTGGCTTCAGAGAAATAAATAACAATTCTTGCAGCCAGGCACTCAAGGGGGAGACTAGTGTCCTGAGGTCTTGTCAGAAGCTTCACCGCACCCTGAAGCACAGCCGTTAGCCTGCTTCCCAACACATTTTTCGTTATTTCTTGTTACGAGGAAAACCTAGTACTCGTCTAATGTCTTAGCCTGTTCTTCAAAAGCAATTTTTAGACATGTACCGGTTTTAAATTCTAAGTGAAATGTTAAATTCCCCTTTACAAAGGGCCACCTGCAATGCAAACAGCTCTCTGTAGTGTAACCAGTCTCCAGCCTTCCCAGCCTGATTCCCACAGCGAGCAGCCCGTGTCTCCTGTCCTGCTGAATCTTCTCTGTGTGTGGTTTCATCCACAACACCCTCCTCCCACCGACTGGCTCCCTCTGGGCATTTACACACTCTGACACAGAAGATTACTGGAAGGGATTCCACCCTGCTGCAAGACAGCCTGCTTTCCCGCTTACCCTCACCTGCCCGAACTGGAAAATAATATCAGCGTTTTTCTTCAGGGAGCAAACACAGCAACACGCATCAACACTCCTAAGACACAAACGCTGAGGATGTGTATCATATTGACCTCATTTTAAACAGACAATTAAGCCACAATAGGTAGCCCAGACTTGTCAGTAACATGGCCCTGAAATATGTTTTGAGAAGATCTTGCAGGTTTAAATTGCATTCTGCTTTTCCGTAAGCACATTCAGCAGAGTCCAATTGATGCAGTACTGCATGACGAGAAGTGGGGCACGTAAGTCATATTCCTTGGTGAGCACAAACGCTGAGGTCTAACACTAAAGCAGAGGTCTTATCACTGAGAAATGTTTGCACAGCACTATAAATTTACATGGTGATTAATAAGCCCTGATAAGAGCATTGTGAGCACTTCTCATTGTCTCCATGCCCAACACTTCTATGCTAGCGCCTTTTAGCGAATACCTCAAAGTACTCCAAAAACAGTAATGAAGTATAATGAATCTTAACTGATTCATCTGGAAAATTTAATCTTCCCTTTACAAAATGAGAAAAACTGAGGCAGAAAGAACGAAGTGAGTGAGTCGTGGCTGGGGTGCGCATCAGATAGATTGGTACTCATTCCAGTCGAGGGGAATGTTACTGGAGTAACACAAATAGTCATCAAGGAAAAAAATGTAGCCTGATCTGATACTTCTAAGGATGAATTGTGAATTGAGAAAACTCGCAAATTTTGCATTTATTTTATCTGTATTGGAAAGATACATTTCATATATACAGAAAATCAAGACAACAAATTCAAGGGTTCTGACACACAATTTATTATGTACCTGGTGACCCAGAGTAACAAATCACAAGCACCCATAGCAAACATAAGGTAAAACTCAAAGGTTAATCACCTGGAAGTAGTTTGGACCAACAAGTTTTACCTCACACTTGCGGCAGGTGTGCTGCCGTGCCTCAGTGGGTGACAATCCTTACCCTCTGATGTACCTCCACCCTCAGCTCACAACCAGCCAGGCTCAGGCTGCTCACCTGCGTCAAGGCCAAACAGGCCATTTCGGCTTCTCTCTGGGTAAATGGCCTATCTCAAAAGCAATCGCAGCACTCAGGAATTCCACAGACATAATATCTATTTCTTCAGCGGGGTTGATCCCACTGCAGACAGGCAGGCTGCTAGCCACCACATAAGCATCACCAGTGGTTTCTATCTTTAGCGACAAAAAGAGCGCAGCTACTTATTGCATACTCTAGATGTGGAGTGCAGGGTGCAAATAAATTTGAACCTTAAATCTTGCAGTGGCTATTTTCCAAAATGTAAAGAAAAGAAGGATGACACCAAAATGTTTTGAAGTTACTGTATCAATGGTCTTTTACTGGACTAAATTGAAATTCTATTAAGTCTTTTTTTCCTAGGAGAGATCTTCAACCTCTTCACAACTTTCTTTGGCAGATGGGGAAACCATTTTTCTCCTCACACCCATGAATAGACTATAAAAATGCATTTGCTACTAACCTTCCTACTGAGTTATAATAGCAGAGGTCCATCTCCAAGGCCAGCAGAAGAGTCACGATGAAAGCTTTGCTATTCCATGACTATTTGCTCAATTGCCAGAAAATGCCAAACACCATGTGTTTTAAGGATGTTCTAGAAGAGGCTGTACAGGTCACTCAGGAGACTGACCACTTGAAGGGGGATGCTGAGAGAACACAAGTTGCAGCTCCACCAAGCAATAAGCTGCTCTCTCCAGTGAAGCTGGAAAGGAGGAGGAAAAGGGATAATTTCTATTGTGAGCACTGTTTCTTGCTCTCCATTTCCTTCATTTGGCCTGATTTGTTTTGTAAATAGGCAGAAGTTACTGAAAGCATTTTCCAAAACTTCAGTAGGAAACAGGGAAAGTGATGCATGGAGATCACTACCCATCATGCTGACCAATATTGCCCTCCTATTTCTTCCCCTGCTTCTGATATTCCTTTACATCCTCCATTGGCTTTTGTTTCTTAATTTCAAGTATTAGAGCAACACTTTTGATTAGCAACACATTTATATAGAGTGTCAGTCAATAACTCCAGGCAACACTGATGACAAGAGCTCATCTATCTTCCTTTTCTCTGCCACCAACTGCACCAGTCCCTCCAAACGATCAACATATTTTTCCAGTTTGCTCACCATGTTGTCCAAGATCTACTGTGCCTACTGGGGCATATACAACAAGGTCACGGTTGTTTATCGTCTGGTGCCAAGCAACGGAGCATGTAGTGTATCATTTCAGATTCCAGTAGTTTCCTCCTGGTGGCTGGATTTCACGGCAAGGGAGAGAACGACTTGTCTGTTCCATATTCCAGGTCTTTTCATGAGGTGCCATAGTCTGATCATGCTTGGGTCCTTCTACCACATATCTTTGCAGAATCTACATACGCGGCTAATTACTTAGTCATTTCTCACACCAGTTTAAAGGGGTAGCTTGCTGAGGGAAGAAATAATTTTGAAAGAAAATAATTTTCCCATCTGTCATAATTTAACACCGGCCTCACTGGAGCAGAATAAAGGTTCATCTAATTCAAAAGTCTCCCTCTGACAGCGACCACCAGCAGCTGCTTACAGAAAGTGCAAAAGCAACGGAACATGTACCCAGTGAATCTCTGCGTCCCCCATAACAACTATTGGAACCTACCTATCTAACAAGACACAAGGCTGTGGGCTTGCATCCTGGCCGAATTCTATCATAGATTAATTATGTAATAAAATACTGAGATATTGAAAGGAATAAAACGCAGTTACCTGAGAGAAGGGGTTGCGGGGAGGGGAGATCAGGGTTATCTACTTTTTAGTAAGCACAACTGCAAAGGATGGGGCACTTTTTATATATTTTATCTTTTTATCTTATTTTGAGGCTTTTAATATGTAGCAAGCTTAATGGAACCTATTTTGCTTCAAGAAGAGACTAGACAAACATTTGAAATGAGCAGGGAGAGTATTGACCACAGATATCGAAAACCCGTGACGCCTGAAGCAACCACAGTCTGAATTTAAAAAAAGAGACTAGCTTACTATTTGCCTAATTAACATCACATCTGGTTTCAACTGGATATTAATTGCCCTCATTTCCTGCTTTAAACCACTGAAGATTGTCGTTGTGGGCTGTTCAGCAGCTACTATTTCCCATCTCTACAACAGCCGCGTTTGAGTGGTGAACAAACAATGCACATTTCACACGGTCTACAGAACACTTTTGATACCTGTCAAGAGAAAGGTACAACGTATTTGTGGCAGTAAGCCTTTCACAAGTGAGCAAAACTCACCCTTCATGGCTTGCTTCTCTTAACCACTTTTTCACAGAGAAGAAAATCAGTCTCTGCTCTGTATTTTCATCCCAACAAGCTCTTAACGTGGTGATGATCCTTGCATTCCACTTCTCCACACACTGGGATGGCTGTAGGGATGAGTCCTTGATTCTGTTGATAATCTCTGAACACAGCAAGCATGATTCATCACAATCCCGGGTCCTCGTACAGCTATTTTCATTTTAGTATTACTCGCATTTGATTGAAAATGCCTGTAACAAGAAAAGGGATGTGTCCTTCCCATAAAGGGTTTCAGCTCCCCACTTAGGAAAGCTTTCAGGGAACCAGAAGGAATCAGTGCCAGAACCTACACAAATATGAATATCAAATTAGGAGAAACTGTCTTTGAAATATGCAATGGACAAGAAGGTATGGTGTGAGTGCTTTAGATACACTGGAGAGAAATAATGGCCACAGTTGCTGAAACAGACATAGAACTGCCAAGGAATTTTGCTGAGCTGCTTGAAATTTTGTGCATGGTGGAAGCTGGGGGGGGCTTGGAGTGGTGCATGTGTAGGTATTTTGGTAATAGAGTTTACAACCAGTGACGGGATCTCCATCTAGCATTAGAAATCCAATGAAGGAATTACTAGTAAGCTTAGGTAAGTTCTATAATCTTGTACAATATTTATCAAAGGGTCAAAAATCCATACAAGTCTTCAAAGATTAAAGGTGACATCTTTAGTAAGCAGATACATTACTCTGACTATACTCATCTCATGCATTCTATGTTTCAATGCAAATAAAGTAAATATAGCTCCTTCAGGATGTAAATATGCACTTCCAAAAAAGATTGTACGAAAGATAGCTCAAAACAAGCAATGGAACAACCTGGCAACAATGGCTTCGGAAAACTTTGCTAGCTCTCTTCTCCATCCAGCAAACTTTCCCTCCTGGAGGAGCTCCTGTTCCCCTTCAGCCTACACAGTAGCATGGTTCTGCTCTGGCTACATGGCATTGCCCCATCTACCTTCAGACATCTATCTGCCAGTGACTCAGGCCACCGGCTTATCTCAGTGCTGATGCCTAAATCCAGTGGTACCTAACAGACCCAGCTCACAGACCCAGACCTGATTTTGCTGCACAAAAAGAATGAAAAGAACAAGTAGGAAACAGAAATGCTAGGAAGGATATAACAGTGCCAATAGAAGTTTGTCCTCAGAATAACTTTAAGATCCTTTAGCCTAAAATAGATTAAAAAAAAGACAGGAGAAGGAAAAATGGAGCAGTCCTGAGGATGGGCTCTAGAAAAAGTGAACTTTACACCCCAACAACTAGAACTTACCACAAAACAAGGGCAAACTGGTTCAAGTAACCACAGGAGAAGAACGAGGTTAGACATTATGTCTGATCAACGACAGGACGACAGTTCTTTTGCTACAGGTCTGCCACTGCAGCTCTCTATTTGTGGTCAGATGTTAAAAGCAGCACTGTGCCCCAGGGCGCTGTAACTCAGGCACCGAGCCCAGGTTTCCATCTCAAGAGTGAAATAAGATCCTCATTCCTTTGTAATTGTCACCTGAAGGTTGGGCATAATTTAATGAGAGACTGCCCAGTTGCTGGCATTTCTTAACATCTTATGGTTTATAAAAATATCAGGATTAAGATTTTCTTTTCTCGGTTATTTCTAGGTACAGAGAAGTGGAGCGAGGCATTATTGCAGCAAAACAGGACTAGTGCAGCAGCACGCTGTCAGCTTGCTTCACCGTCATGTAATCTTTGGCAGCACGTCAGCACCTTTGCACCATTCTGGCAGCAGAGAGCAACTGTGGAACTGGTTCGATCAGCGCTCGGGAGCCTGCGAGGTACGGAGCTGCCTGGGCTCGGCCGGCACTGCCGTCTTTGCCCTGGCTTTCCCGCAGAGGGTTTCAACCAAGGGGCTTCAAACCTGTGAAAATCAGCCTGAATGATTGCCTGGTGATGACTGTGGAGCCGGACCAGAGAACACCTTTGACGAGATTGGTCTGATCTCTGGACTAAATTGAAACTTGCTCACAAATCTACATGCCCTGACTTTCAGGGCTCCTAATTAATCAAGGAGGGTTCAACTTTATTTTGGTGATCAACTCCGGAAGACACTAACTTTAACTTACGGCTTAATCCTTCTAAGCTTTAGTTCCCACCTCACACACGCATCCTTCCTTTTTTTTTTTCAACGTGACTGTGCACACCACAAACTTCCGTTAGGTAACATTTATGAAAACTCACTGTCATCTTTGAAAAAAGCAGTACTTTCCTCACTCCCAACATACCTGACAGTTCAGTTTTTGCGACTCTTAAAAAAACTCGCTTGTGAGTGAAGCTTGGCAATATTCTTATGAAGTCCAGAAAGTGGCCTGTCTTTAGGAGGAAAGCCATCCAGCCAGCTGACAGAGGCCATTTATTTTGTTGAACCGCAGTTAGGTGCAGGCAGCTATTTAAGAATCCACTTCTGCTATCTTTTTTCTTTCATGTTTACTTTATTTTACAAATTGTGGGGGGAACACACCAAACTGCTTTGTCATCTAAAGCTCAACATCACGAGTTTTTTAAAATGGAACGTTTTCTTCCCCACAGAAATTTCAGAAAGTGGGAGACAAGCTACAAATAAAAGAAAATATTTTGGAAAGGGGAAAAAAATACCAAAACCTGTTAAAATATAGTTCCTTCATGGAAAATCATCTTTATTTGAGTGAAGAATAATGATAGTGGAAAACTTCCAGCTACCTATAAAGTATGTTTTTCTAAAACATGCTCCTGTCTCCCAATTCATCAACGTGCACCGAGCCAGCAGTCCCTAGGAAGACAAGGCATTTAACACTTAAAGTTGCAGATGAGAGGGATGCAGTCAGTCTCAGCTTCTCTCTGCCTTTGCTGCATGTTAAGCTGGACGTTCCCCCATTAGTTTATCCCTTTTTCCTTCTAGAAATCAATCACAATCTGCAGAGCAAGAGGATTCCAAACTGCACATTTTATCCTCCTCAGATTGTTCAGGTGCAATAAAACTAACCTGCTAATTACAGCCAGCCAAAGGACTGATATTTTACTGCAACTTTTTTTTTTGAGAAATATGTAACGTATATAACGTATGTTAACACCCCTGCTCACGTTGAAGCCAACAGGATCCAAGCCTGCCTGGGGAAGAAGTGATGCTAAATCACAGTTCAGGATCCAGTTACACCAAAGCCCTTCCACAAGCCATTGCGCAGACAACAGATCTACACCATGACATACTGTCTCAAATGTGGTACTTTCCAGGCTGGTGAAGAAGTGGCCATACCTCTTCTTCCATCAGCTGCCACCCTCTTCTGAGAAAGACCTTGTGGTATCTACTGGGGGTGATATGGCTGAGGCATCTGTGCTCCCTAAACGTTCTGCAGCTCCCAGCAAAACCCAGAGAAGGCATTAAAGCAGCTTTCAGGACAAGACGCTTTCCTGACCCTTATACTGCCTCTTTTGCTGTTCCTCTGGAACCAAGGGGGATTTTACCAGGACTTGGGACAGATGGATGAACTAACTACACCAATTTTCAAAGGCACATTGTGCTTGTGCATGTTCAAAAGAAACAGAAAGCATATTCCAAGGGAGGGGAGCACCAAGAGCCTAGGATGTACAGCTCCTGTTCTCCTGCCACATCTCTCCCTTCTGCTCAGCAGCCTTTCTAAATGTGTTTTCTTTCTCCAGAGCAGCTGGGCTAATCAGCTTGGTCAAGGCACAACATCCATTCCCAGTTTTGGACTAAATCAGGGCACTCTTCACCAAATACTGTAGACTTGCCTAGCGTATTCCAGCAAGGTTTGTAATTCAATGGAAAAGACCCAGGACAGACAGACACCTGACAAATTTTGTCTGCTTATTAGTGGAGGGAAGGACAACAGACATTCAAAAATAATTTTCCTAGAATGCCAGGTAGGGGACAGCCTGCATATTGGCTGATGAACTGTCTGAACCATGTGGGACCGGCACCAAGCCAGTAATCAGTGGTGATGCTGCAGCTGGTCAGATTATAAAATCATTGCATCTTACTCAGCTTCCGCTGCCTGCCTGCCCTCGAGCAGTCCCTCTCCCTAACCCAGCAATCCCACGATGACCTGGAGTTAAAAGGCAAAAGAAAAGGTTATTCTGAGAACTGCCTAAGGTGAGTGGGTCATTTTGTCAGAACTGCCTGGACCCAAATTGGAGGTACTGATCTCAAACTCATTTAGTGACAGTTACCACAGTGCATTTGGCTATCACCTCAGAATACAGCTATCACTGGTACGTGCTCACAAGTCCTGCAGCTACCCCTCCAGGTACAACCAATGGTGGGTTGGTTATGGTCTGTTGGTTAACTCCCATTGTATACAACCAGGAAAAGCACTTCATTGAACGCTTACCAAACAAACGTATTTTATTGCAGTTTCAGATTCGCAGTAACTGCTCTTTGATCTCAAATGTCCTTCCTGTTATTTCGCTTCTTTTTTTACAGATATAACCCCATGATTTAACATTTCCTTTACAGGCGTGTCATACAGCAGTACCGTATCATGCCGGTAGGCTGAGTAAGAACATACCTTAACCAACAAAAGGCAGCAGTCTCAAGATGCTGTCTGGGTTTGGTATTTACCAAATCATTTTCAGTTAAAAGTACATTTCATTTGCAGTAAATACATTCCAACTTTGTCACAAATGCAGCTGTGATTCCAGACCATAATAATTAATTGACAATCCATATCTAGAACTAGCTACTATCATTCTTCAAGCAGGAATGAACAAAAACATGCCTTGAAATTTCCTACATCACTCCTACATTGAATTTGTGATCCCTTAGTCCCTGGGGACTGAAAAACACACAAGGGTGCCTCAGATGCACTTTGGTTGGAGACAAATTTATTCAGGTATGCAAATCTGAGGAAACAACAGACTGGGAAAAGGAGGAGTCTTAATTAGAATATCATATTAGGTGAATGCTGTAAAGCAGGGAGCACAATGTCAAAGCTCTTCCTCTGAAGACAGTGAGCTGCAAAAGGGCTGTCCCTTCAAGCCTTTCCTAAGCCTCTTCCAAACAATCTAAATACTTAGTAGATTCCCCAGGAGAGCCAAGGGTGACCAGGAACACAAGTTCCTAGGCTTTGAGCACACTACTATCCTGAAAACCAGAAACGGTGCCCCTCCTCTGGCATGCAATTAGTGACTCCAGCATTTAATCCAACCAGTCCCCTGGAAAAGACTAGAAATTAAGGTTAGGCTCAGTGGTGGGTTGTGAGAATTTTAATGCATTACTTTATTTGTTGATTTTCTCCAATTGACCGACAAAAATGTTAAGTTAGTCTCACCGCACTGCTGCATATTTAAAACTGCTAGACAACAAAGACGTTTCCCATTTAGCAGATCTGTTTAACTTCCAGCATATCTGAAGACTGCAGATTAAAATGATGATTGCAAGTGTGAGGGGGAAGTGAAGAAGCACACACAGTCATTTCCCTTCCCATTTGTCACAGAGCAAACAGAGCTACTGATCAGTGCTAATATTATGCAAACTGAATTTGTCACCACATAACAAACACCTATGTACAGAATTTAACCACAGGTGTGTCCCTGGAAAGCCCACTGGGCTGTAATTGAGTAGATAAACATGTATTGCTTGCTGAATATCCATCCGTTGGCTGATGATCGGTTAAAGATCTTGTGGTGATGGAAAATTAAGCACTTTCTGGCAGATGGAAACTGCCACCAATATTCTACCCATTATTGACTCCTTAAAGTAAACCGCTTGGAGGTAATACAAGAAAGGACTGCTTTTTATGCAAAAAGATTGCCAACTGCAGGTTTCTCTTTGTTGTACAGAAAAATAACTTCTTGCAGAATATCAAATCAAATTATCAAGTGATAGAAAAATCCCTGTGAAAAGCATTTCCTTGAGTGATGGTGGGTAGCAACCTAAACCAGCACACAAACATTTGCAAACAAGACATCAGTGACAAGACAACACAAGAAACAGCTTCGTTCATCCTCTCTTCTTCTCTCTCCTCTCCTTTTGTGGAGGAAAACTCATTTTAAGAAACATATATTTTACTAAAAAGATGTAAAATATTTATAAAAACACCTTATTTTTTCTGGCAATCTTGTGTTAAAAGCCCAGAGCTTCATCCATGTCTTGGAATTTAGCAGCTTTCAGTTACACAAGAGAGCATTTTCCCATTTTTTAAAAATGGAAGAGGATATTTCTCCCTGTTTCAAAACTGTGGGACTATTCAGGACAAAGTCAATTCCCCATTGTTTTCCCCAAATTTCTGAATAAGTTAGAATTTTCCAATGGGGAAAAGAAACAGTAACAAGAACAAAGTTCCCCTCCCTCCCACTGCTCAAGGAAAATATCCCAGTTTTCATGCCCAGAACTAGTGACAATATCTTTCAAAGCCCAGCACCTGAGAGTCCAGGAGTAACTGCTGTTCCCAGAGCTTTCCCAAGGAAGAGACACATGTACAGGCTTTATTTCTATTACTCCAGTGTCTGGAGAATGCGGGTGGGTGGGGAGACCCCCTCATTACAGTGGGCATTAACCAGTGCTGATAAGCAGGGATGGTCTGAGCCCTACACAAACAGGTGAGTCACGGTTGGTAGCAGAACAGTGTGTCCTGGAAAAGCCCCGGAGGACTGGTGTGGGCTCCTTTCCTGCTCCACTCTGGAAATCAGCAGCCTGGCAGGTAGGCACACTTCACCCAACACTTTTCATATGCCCAACCCTACCGTCGACCGTCTCTCTCACCACAAACCCCCACCATTACGGCAGTTAATAAAATGCAGTTTCTGCCTTCTCCTTTTCCATTAATTCATTCTCACCTGGCTCTAAACAGCCTAGTAGGCGGAGGAGGAGAGTTTTCTGCCTTCTTTCCGATCTTTTGCTTTTATATATATTTTCTGCCTTGTATCACTGTTTGTGCACTTCAGGAAGGACAGAAAGTTACTGTTCTGATTAGCACTGTCCTGTTGAAGTACTGAATGTGCAGTCATGTCATGCGTGGGAGTGACTTAGGTCAGAGTTTATTATATTCCTAGTTTCATATGTGAACACTTTTCTCCTCCCCTCCCCCCAGGTAAGAGCAAAATGCTTAATCTACAGTAAGTAGAGCAAAGTCCTCCTCCTGCACAGTTAGGATGCCCCAAGCAAAGGGGAAAGCAGCACATGCTATCAGTATGGTCTTGGGGCCAAGTACAATGCCAACAAGTAGTCTGTCAAAAGATCATTTATTTGCATATAATCTACCTAGCTAGACTCCACGCCATGTGCTGCAATATAGAATTATATGTCTTTTTAAGATAACATCACAGAAGACAATATATATGTATTGTCAAAACGATGCAACAATGAGTTTGGAAACTACCTTCAGTGATCACAGCTTCCATAAATCATGCACTTGCAAGATGCACACAGCAGATTCCTGCAGAGCTCAGATGCAGACTGCTATGAAATCGCCCTGAGTACAGACATTGTAATCAGAGATACTCCAACAACTGGATCAGGTATCCATTTAGAGTCAGAGTTTTGGATGAATTGTGTTTTTAAGCTACTGGTTATTCTAGATGGAGGTGCCATTTGTCTCTGTGTCATAGTGTTCGGCACACCGTAATCCTTGCTGAGTGTTCTGACTTGCACTACACTACTGAAGCGTTTAACAGAATGAAGTCCATGAAAGAAATTGCGACGAGGACGGCTGCAGTATTAGTCACAATGGCAGTTTTCCATATTCACTAACAGCACAGTACCTGAGCTGCATTCTAGCACGGAGAGGAACATTGCCTGTTTATAAAGCCCCACAGGCTTTCTGCCAGAGCTAGTAAGAAATATAAATCATCCTTTAAACAGCTAACAGAAGGACGGAGTCCCCAGAGTTTTGGAAATGCTACAGTCTTCGGAAACCACGTATATCCTAAAAAACTGACAGCCTTTGACCAACTGTTTATTACACACTTGAATATTAACCATAACAAACTAGGAAGCATTTATTTCGTGTTAAAACCTAAATATGCACTCAGGAAATAATCACCACTTGCAACACCATTCCATTTCTATATCCCATAATATAAGAGAAAAATGCTCTGCATTACAATCCTTTCTTACCTTAGCACCGCACTTTCTTACCTTCCTAGGTAAGAAAGGCGAAGAGTAAAGTTCTGATAAAGCCAAGCTTATTTGTACTTAATTTTGCTCCTTTAATGCATTCCTGCTGACACTTTGCAAGAATACCACCCACAGATTCAACAGGCAAAGAAAAACTGTATTTAAAATGAAACTTACGTCTAGCAGCAGATGATAGGTACTTGACATTTTGCTGGTGAAGGGTTCCATCTTTGGTGTTGTGTCTGAGCTTAGCAGCAATGGTGACATTGACTGATTTGCTTTTCCACAGAGCTCCACAATTCATCTGCTTAATCCTACACAGCAACTCCAGGTGAGCTTCCAAGTAATACGGCAGAGCTCGAGTCAGAGGATGTTTATAAAGTACTTCCAATCGCTGTAGAGGAGACAAAATTTTGACAGAAGCGTCAGAGAAGGGCATTTTCCAGCTTTGCTGCCTGGTCATACCCAAATATAGGGATATTTCAGTCATAAGGCCAAAAAAAGTACCCTAAAGATGGCGACAAGAAGATGGCCTTTTATTTTCTGTCAGAAAATAGAAGGCAAAAGTTATTCTGATATGCAACTCTGAATTGTTCTATAGTCTTCACTAATCACCACTGCCATTGGCTTCTGCTTTTCATTTCATAGGTCAGTTTGGCTTTATTCGTCCCCCACAGATTTCAGATGTTTTCATATTTTATAGTACCATAATCAAATTCCAAGTGAAATCTTTGGCTATAATCCTCTACAGTTACCATAAAGCTGAAAAATTACCAAACCTGGCACAGATCACAAAATCTGTGATTTTGTATTTTTCAGGACAAATTCATACCCAGGGTAAATTCATTGATCCAAGTATTTCCCCAGCTCTTCAGTTAAGCTCTTCAGTAATTTGGAGCAAACTAAACTGTAAACATTAGAGCCCAGATTTTGGAGACTTCCATATGTGTGGTATTACTAGATTTCAAATATTCTTCAAAACCTCAACTCCAGATACTTTCTCCTTGAGAAAACCTTGTAAGGCTGATTTTTAACAGCTTTATGTCCTTGACGCTATCGTAACTGAAGTTAACCGAGTACGGTCTACTGAGTACATTGGGAAGTACCCAGCCAACAAATGCAGTTCAGAAGCATGTTAAATTTTAATTTTTTACAGTTATGGCATAAAAGAACAAAATTAGAGAGAAGGAGGATTTCCTGGTTTATCTCCATTTTTATCTGCAAGTACATGGTTCAAACTCCACTTTTCTCAGGAGTGTGCGGTACTGGAGATGATCATTTCTCCAACTGCTGACACATAATGGTCAAACCCCCTTTCTCTCTACTCTCCACCCCCAAAATTGCCTTCAGATTTCAATGTAAAGTTCTGACACATCAGCTCCAAAAACTATGAGCAATTTGCAGACTACTATTGGTCTGCTGAAACGGCTGTTCCATCAGAGCTGCTATTAGACTCACAAATAGCGCTGCCAAATCATTGTTAGCGTCACAGTAGAGTTGAGCGCCCATGTTACTAGTTCACATGATGGGCTCTAATCTCAGGGAAGACCAGGGGAAGAAAACTTTTCACTGCTTTTCTGAGCATTTTGTAACAAAACCCAGAGATCAAATAATCTTTATATTAAGAAGATAATCCATACTCGCAACTCCAGCTGCTATGGAGGAGGAGAACTCCTTGTCCAGAGAGTGATTTTGTCAGTAAAAAGCTGTCCCATAGACTGTCCGCCTCTCCACCGCTCATGAAAGAAAGTCTGCCAGCCACCCATATACACAGATCAACCACCAAAGCTTGTTTTTAAACCCTGTGGCTCAATTATCTAGCGGCATTCTTGTACCTTCAGCAACAAAAGTGAGCCAATGTCTTCAGCTGTTAGGAAAGTGAAATTGCTCATGCCACTTTATTCCCTCTGGCAGGGCTGAGGTTTACTGCTGTTATCCTTGGCGAGGATACAGCAAAGGAAATTCACTCCAGAGCAGCATATAATAAGAACAATGTTTGGGGGCTTCTCAGACTTAAAGACACTTCGCTGGTTCACACAGGCGAAGTCTAAACACTGCAATTTTATTCAGTGATTTACGCACTCCACATTTTCACCTACTGAGCAGTGTTATGTCCAATGAAACATCCTGTCTTTTTCATCGTAACATCTCCTTCAGCATTTTTTCCTGCCCTTTAGATAGTAGGAAATACAATTACTTTCCTATTTTGAAATCAAGAACAAATGGATGTTTTCCTTACCATGATGCTGTCATGAGGATTTTCACACACCACCCATTAAGCTCTAGAAAAAGCTATAGTAATGTTTTTTTCCCAGATCTCAAACCCACATATACTTGTCTAACTTCTGTATCAAAACATTGCTGATCTTTATATTATTCGAATACCTAGACCAAAGACCAAATTTCAGTGGTTTTCACCTGATATTCACACTGGTAGGGACCATATTGAAACTGAAGAGTATGTGTTACCTAAGTAACTCTTATGAAATCAGCAATAGATCATTTTTTTTCCTATGATGTGTCTCTGAATCAAGATTTATATCCGGTAATTTAAAGGGGACGAACAAGCTTTGCCCTTAAGTAGTCTCTGATTTAAAAAAAAAAAAAATTAAAAAAAATCATTTGTCTTGGGAAAAGAAGGTCAGTAAGAAAAAAAAAGTAATCGAGCAAACAAAAATGTTGCAAGATGAAAGCTAACACTCTTTCACAGAAGTATGTCATGCTGTTTGCACCAGCCCTGTGACGGCACAGAGAATGGCATATTGCTCCCTGCAACCTGAGCAAGAGCCCAGCAAGGTAGACAGGAGCAGAAACAGCAGAAACAGCTGCATTATTTGCTCTTGGACTTTCTCTATCTGGACTTAGTAGAAAGGCTCAATAAAACACTACAGCGAGATCCCTCCAAGCACAGAGCCACACTGTTAAAGAATAACAATCTCTGCAGTAAGAGGCAGCTGCTCAAGCTTCAGGCCATGGAAACTGGGGAAGAATGGAGAGGGACTTCCCCAAGCCCCCAGTAGAAATCCATGTAACTGGCAGCCACTTAAATGCATTGTCTTAAGATGACTGAAACCAACAATCACAGGGGCTCTCTGGATGAAAAAGGTTATTTACTTCTTCAATTTTAAACTCTATGTTAACTCTGGGCATTGAACCTCCGTTAGAAAAGTTTCAATGTCTGAAAAGCATATGGACACTCTCTACTGTAAAAGTGGCTTCATTGAGAAAATCCTTTTCCAAATCATTGCAATTTAATGGGAAAAAATCCATTGCAGACTGAAATTCTTCTTCACCATATAGGTCTATGAAAAATTTACCCCATTTGCTACAGATCTTTGAAGCCATGCTTGAGGTGATCTTGTAATCACATAAAACATATCACTAACAGACTAGAAAACCGGTTGTCAGGCAGTTTCCCATTAAAACAGTTTTCGGGTTTGTAAGCTTGTGGGCAGGCTGGGTAAATCACTAAGGTGAATGCACTGCATAAAAACAAGTTATTATTACGTGAGGGTGTAGCTGTCACAGTATAAAAGATGGTTGAGTAAGCAGATTGAATAGCAAAGAGAAGCTAACAGCAGCGCTAAGGAGATTACAGAAACAACAGCTGGTACTCTACTGAAAGAGGTGAGTGACTGGAGACAAAAAAACTAAGTAAAAAAATGTTGCTTGCTTTGTTCACTTCTTGGGCAAAGGTGCTTAGCTGATGTTAACAACTCCCTGTTGCCACAGAATTAAGAGTTCAATGATATTGTTGATCTCTTCTGCTCTCTCCTGTGACACAATGTACATTCTGGTCTTTCGTAGTAAGCTCATTAAAAGATGCTAGGAGAGTTTTATGGTTTTATGTATGAGGAGTGTCTTCTCTAGACTATCTAGTTCCACATACCAGTGTTGAGTAACAGCTACTATATAATCCCTTGCTTTGTGCGTCTGCACTTTGGGGCTGGAGATGGGAAAAAGAAAGGGGATGGAGAAGGGAAAAGAAAAAAATTGAAGTTCCTAAATCTTATGATGACTATTTTATACCTGGAAACCTGTGAGATAATGAATCAATGTATACTGATATGTATTTCTGAAGAGCACGTGGACTTACTACAAGACTGGAAGAAAGCAAATAGCACTGCAACCCTCAAGAAAAACAGGAGGATCCCAGCAACAGCACAGATGCTATTTTTTCTAACCAATGAAGTAGTACCAAGGAATATAAACCACATCAGTGACTACAGAGAACTAAGTGAAGCCATCAACTATACTGCCTGGATACACCTTCCCAAACATCATAGGTTTGGGTTGGTTTTTTTCTTTGTTGTTTTCATTGCTTTTTTTTTTAAACAAACATGGATTACAAAATTTGGAGATAAAGGGAATGCAAATGACATGAAATCTAGCTGAGTGTTACAGAAGTGTTTCTTAATGTGTCTCCTTGCAAAAACTTAATTAAAAAAATAATTTAAAAGCACCAGCATGCACCACTTTTGAATTAAATAGAAGAGAAGAGAAGTAAAGACTCATCGTTTTCAACACTTGGGAGAATCTCCAGAGTCCTGGGTTCTCCTCCAGCTTTGTTGGGAGGCTGAAGTCAAACACCTTCTACATTAGTTCCTGCTCTACCTTTGAATATGGGACCCTCTCCTTACATTTGGTCAACAAGCTGGGATCTGGATATATTATTCTAATACGAAATAATTAATGGTGTTACTTACACCAAAGGTATTACAACAATATGTGGGTGTTTAAAATGAAGTATGGTATGTGACTGCATATCAGGAGGAAGTCTTGCAATGACCTGTGCTCCACACCATGTGCTGAAACATGAGTAAGCTTGGGATCTCAGCACCCAGAAGAGGACAACAAAGGGTGTTACCACAGAACAAGTCTTTTTCGTGGAGCAAACACAGCATATGGAGCTAATACTGCTAATACTGCTTACTACGTCCAGGCAGTTTTTAGTCTTTACAAAGTGACTGAACAGGTTAACACTGTTCCTCTGTTTGATTCAGAGGTATCTGCCAAATACTCACATAATTAATGATCCATTTCTCAGTGATGATGCTGATTTGACATTTACAGAATTTATAGCATTTATTACATTCTCCTGCAATCAGAGGGACAGATTGCATTGTATGATACAGACGTGGGCCCTGCTTGGATGCTGTAATTGCTTCAAGGAAGGTTTGAAGTTGGATGTTATCGGCTATAGACAGAGATGTGGTGTTGTGGGAGTATTTTCTGGTGTTTGCCTTCCTATTGCATACTTCTACCAGGAAGCACCTTCTTTGGATTGCAGCGGAGTGAGTCAAAATGCTGTGACTGCAGTCATAGCGATTTCATTTAAAGCTACAGCAGACTGTCAGAGAAGCACAGTCTTGGGGCAAACCATACTATGGCAGGTGGCGTGTTTGAAAGGTAAAGAAAGGAGCAGGCTGTGTGCCAAAGAAGAGGCAATGCTCAGGAGCTCCAAGTGGCCTCAAAGACAGTATCATCCCATGGTACAGAGATTAATCTTGGCAGTGCACACTGTGGTGTGGATGAAATAGCCGCCTCAGGCTTAGGGCAGCATGAGCTGGTGCCTGAAGTGCCACGCCAGGATGTACAAGACTGGGGCTGGAGACAGTGCTTCTGACTGGTTAAAGTATTTCTCAGATTTGTATCAACTGTGACAAGTCGTATTGCAAAACACACAAGCCCAGCTGGAAAGTGCCAAGACGTTGTGCTTCAGCATTTCAGGAAAAAAAAAAAAAAAAAAAAAAAAAGGAATTCTGCTCAGCTAAAACTGTCCTCTTGCTTTTTAAGGTTTGGAAGATCCTCAAAGCGAAAGAGAGCTCAGTCAGCTTTCCGAAACTCCTACAGACAAAAGAAAACCCCTTTACAACCAGCTCTAACACTGGTATCTTCTAGAAAGTACTTTGTAGGAAACACCCTGAACAGAAATCAGCTCCTCATAAGCAAAAATGATCGAGCTGACTGCAAAAAGCCTTTGGCAGCAACCACTGAGGGCTCAAGAGCTCAGTACAGCTGAAGAGCACTACTTGCTGTCAAGTGCTTTCCCTTCTGTCATTTGTTATAAATAACAGACAAATAAGCCCTCTTCCCTCCCTCTTCTAACAGAAAATACCAACTTCACAGCACAAGCAATATGCTTCAAGACATGGCACAAGCACAAAGCAATCCACATCAAAGGCAGGTCTCACCACAAGCGGATGAGAAGTCACAGGAGCACCATGTTAACACTCTGTTAACTGACACAAAAACCTCACACAGAAGCAGCAATCCTCGACCTCCTCCCCACCCCAAATTTCACAGCTTGTTGTCACAAATTCTCATGTCATTTTAGCAACTACCGGCAGGAGCATGGGGTGACACTAGAATTTCAGGGTTTTTTACTGAGGGAGAAAGTGTTTGAGTATCATGTCCTAAGACACACACACTGCAATAACCTGTGAGCTCAGAGGCAGAAGAAACATGTCAGAGGGGATGGAGGTCACTGATAGAATCCTCCTGTCTCCTCAGAGCAATGCATTCCTCCAGAAAAGCCTGGAAAAGGAACACAGCAGGCAAACTGGGTCTTACTAAGGATGAGAGATGCAAGCCTGAGTCAGACATTAGGCAAAACCTTCTGTTCCACCACTTCCCACTGAAATTGGGAAGACATTGGTCCAAGCACTATTCTCAATAACAAAACAAAACAAAAGAAAAAAAACCCAGAATGACAGGACTGGGGAGAAGGAAAAAAAAAAGCAAACCACAGAAACACATACTCCACCTCAGCTGCATTGAACGGTCTGGCCCAAAAGGGCTGGAACATTCTCCTGCTGAACCTTACAGGTGAAGGCATTAAGAGACTTGGCATCACCAACACCATCAGCATAAACAAAAGCCGGGATAAAGTTACCCAAGGACGACTGGTCTGAAATGACTGTTGATGGCAATCTGGATAGCTGAGCCCAGCTTCTGCTGCCAGGTGGGCAGGATGTGTTCCAAGGTGCCTGGAATGCCACAACAAGCTCAAAGGTGTCTGGCCCATTTACCAAGGCATTGAGCAAGATTCATCACAGCAAGAACCACTGCAGCACTGTAAGAGACAGGGGTCCTTCCTTGGTACTGAAGAGCACACTGAGACCACGGTGTCACCAAGTGGCAGTACATCTGAACTTCAGACACTACGTTTTCCTCTTCTTCTTCTTTTTATTCTGCTGGCTCCAACTTCTTTGCCTGTCACCAGATTTTAATTAAATAATCCCAATTAACCAGAGCATTTTGACTTAATTGTTTCAATGGCATCCTGGGTTTGGACTCAGTATATATTGCGACTCAGGGCAGGTCAGATTTTACAGCTTGCCATGTTGTTGTTTATCATACATTAGCTGGAAAAAAAACAAATGGTACATGGGATGCAGTAGAACACTAATTGATAGATGAGGCAAGTACTACTAGCAGCAAAGTGCGAGATTGCCTCAGTACTACTGTTCATCTCCCTCCATCTAAGCTAGAAGTTGCATCGTGTATAATATAGGCAGGGTCGCTATTCTCTTCCTGGACAGAAATTAGTTTTGATTTATTTACTTGTGGGTTTTTTTTTTGTTTGCTTTTCAAATATTTCCCTTGGTTCTCCAGTGAGAACTGAAGGAACACATGCAGCCTTGTGAAGCAACTGACACGCTCCCCTCAGCTTGCCATCAGACATAACATGCGTTTTATACAAGATGGTGGTTTAATTTGCTTTGAAACTGAATGTGACCAGAAAAACTGAAGAAGTTCCAAATCCTCCAGCAACCTACGTAAACACCATTGGATACAAGCAAAAGATCCAGGAGAAGCAGATGGCACCTGGTGCCCTCCATATTGTTCAGGGTACCAGTAGTGTCCTGCAGAAAGGGACTACCAATGTTTCCACCAACCATCTACTGCCATTTTTTGCTGCCCAAATAATTACCTTTGACCTTCAAACTTTTACACAATCAAGAGCTCACAGGCAGTCCAATACCACTGGTAACAAAGTTCATGAAACTACCAAGGCAGAATAGGCTGCTTGTGCGTATATAGCCACCCTGAATTTGTTTTCTGTTCTCCTGCATTCCGTTTATCCTGTAATTTTTTTCCTCTTTCTGTAATTTTTTTCTTTCTAACAAAGTTTTCAGCATTGCATATCTTCCATTGGACATTAGGAACAAATCCAGCATGGCTTACTGGTACAGTGACCAAGTCTCATTCTATCTTGTTCACATGAAATATTCCCACATGCTCCGAAACAGAAGATGTAACCCAAATAGTCTACGTCTGGGCTTGCCCTGAATAAGCCACTGACAAAACACGGTCATCTGCCCCAGATACGGCCTGAAATCTTCTAAGAAAAGTTTGCAACATTAACAGTAGGTCCTCTTCAAATTGTTTGGGGCTGGGACACAGGTCTTGAGGTAATTTCCACAGCGTATTAATGTCCATCTCAGTGTGTTGCTGCATAAGATTGAGTAGTATTATTAATCAAAGGTAACTAGGTGATTGCAATTCAAACCACAAGGCCATAAAAGGTGTAGAACTTCATGTGGTGCATATTGTCTTGAATTCCTTTGCCATTAGAATCATTGCAAGACGAGCTGCAAGTCCTCTAATCCACCCCCTAGGCAAGTGAGAATCAACTATGCCTTACATCGGCACGTACTTCTGCTGCCACCCTAATCCAGGCAAAATCCCTGTTCTTGGAGTGTATTTTATGCAGAGTCCTCTCTGTCCGTAGCAACTTAAATCTAGGAAACATGCTAGCTTAAAACACAGGAGAAGCCCCACTGAACACAATAGAAAAAAAGAAGTAAAACGTCTGTGCTTAAGTGCTCATCATGGCAAGTCTTCTTAGTGATTTTTCTGGATTTACCATGGGCTAAAGCACCTTTTGACAATTATATTTGCTGTAGCTAAACCAAAGCTAATCCCTTTGGTGAGTCGATTGCAGTGACTGCAGTGCAAATACCATAGATGTGCATTAGAGCATGTTACACACCCGTACATCATACACTGATTAATCAGGTTGACAAAGTCATTTACTCACCTCATTCCATGCCCTTACTAAACATGACCCAGGGGTTATAACTTGGCCACAAGAAGTACTAATTGCCTGAATTTGAATATCACTACCTTTCTTCTCAGTGTATTTCCCTGAACTGCAGTATACACCTATGTACTTTTAGTCAAGCAAATGGCTTTTTTCAAGGTCAGTAGCTTCAGCTGGCACAAAATTGAGTAAAAAAATTCTTTATCTGCACAGCCCTGAAAAGCCACATGTGCTATTGTAACGACCTCAATCACAGTCCCTAAATTTCTGAACCTACTATTAGGCACCAAAACCTTCATCTGCCTTCATCAGTAATAAGCAACTTTGGCAAGAGAGGCTTAATTAAAATCTAAATCCACAGTTTAAAGCAATGTCTCTTTTTGTGATCTTGCACTAGAATGAACTCAAAAGCCTTCTAAAATTTAGCTCCAGTGGTCTGTTTCAACAGATTTTCTAAAGAAATACATACAATTACTTTGGAAATTAAAGATCTTGACAGTACTCATCAGAAAGAATAATTCTTTGGTCTTTTAAATCCATGCACCTAATGAAGTCTATATAATTAAATCACAAAAGCATCAGGCACCTTATCTGACAACAATCTACATCTTGAACTTCTTATATTCAGCCTGGTCTTTAATTGGGACAAAACTGAGTCAGTCAAGGCTTGAGCTGAAGCACAGGTAGAAAGAAAAGATTTCAGAACATTACAAGCATTCTGCATTGTTCCAATAACAATATGTAAGCAGAAGATCTAGTGTACATTAAAGACTGGTCATTACAGCCAAGCTCTGTATTGGTTTACAATGGCACCTCATCAACATCAATGGCATTATGTGTAGCCTGAAAGGAAAAAAAGAGCTCCTTTATTGTAGAGTTTCTAAATTATAGATGGACCCCAAATCAGATCAGCGCTCCTCAGAATATCACAACAAGAGCTGAACTCCAAGGCGTACCCTTTGCGTTAAGCACAGGTGAACAGATGAGGTCCAAGACACAACACATGAAGGACTGTAACAGGCATCTTAGCAAACCAATGTATGTACTACTCCACCATCAAAAGCATAGTATCTTTAAAAAAAATAATCATTGCTGTCTCTCTTGTCCAGCTAAATTACTCAGGATTGACATTGACAAATCAAATCTTCATGGCTATCTATATTATAAATGGAGTTTGGTTGTTTCAACAAAAGTTTAACTACCTAAACAAATTACAGCGCTGTGATAACACTTAGAAGCAATCCAAGTGGTCTTTAAACTTTCCTCATCTAAATATTACACGTCAGATATTGCTCACTTTGAACATTAGCTTTTTCCTCTTTTATTAGCCCGTGGATCCAAAGTCTAAAGTCACCAAGAAAGATTTGCTCCTTTTTCCGCCCCCCCCCCGCCACTTCCAGTTTGAATAGTCAATAGTCACAGTTTGTGTTCGTAAACTCTCATGTCTGCTTCTCTTACCCACAATTTATCCTGGCAGTAGGGGAGGTTAAGTACAGCAAAATGTTCAGGTAAATGTGTAGGTAGAATAACAGAGTGAAACTACGAAAACTACTGAACAAATGAATCAGAAGCTTCAGTTCTTGGATCACGTTTTAGGATTGGATTTGAAAGTCTGGAGTTGATGCAGAAGCCAAGCTCTGCATGGACACAAGAACAAAATCCTGTTGAGCTTCAGGAGACCCTCAACTTTGGTAGGCAGTTCTCATTTTCATCAGGAGTTAAATAGCATGAAATCTTCACGAGTTGCTGCAAATTCGATCTAAGCTCGTTTGTACCCATTGTGTCTGCCCACTTCATGTTTGAGCGGCCTCCATTATGTCATTAACCTTTAGAGGAGGAAAAGACACCTGATAATTTAATCTGTCCACAGACTTGTGTTGTCCCTGCGATCCTTGCTGTCACAGCCATGCAGTCAGGCAGAACGTGTGCTGGATGGTCTCCAGAGTTAAGATGCAATTTATGGCAGTCAGTGCTCTTGAGATAGGAATGGCTTTACTTTGTTGGAGATTATGCAGAGACAGCTTCATTAATTTTTCATCTCTGATTCTTATCAGATGGAACAGAAACAATCAATGCCAAATATTTTTTTGTGTCAGAGTTCAGAAGTACTAGTCTTTTGGGGACAAATTCTGATCCCAAATAGACCAATGTAAATCCACAGTATTACATCATTTCCAGTCAAAATCAGTAGAATTATTTGTCAGTTGTTATGCTCAGGATCAGCAAGTGAAGATGTAAATCAGATGCTTTTAGGTCCTGCAAAGTTACTAGTGACAGTTCATACTTGTGTGTATTCAACATCAACAGTTATCTTAAGACTTTTTTGTCTGGTTTTAAAACCATAGGCACTTAGTGGGACACACCACTTGAGCTCTGCATAAAGTGAGGAGAATACAAGATTGTCAATGGTAACATGGAAGCAGCAAATTCAGTCAGATCCTTCAATTTCATACAGCAGCCGCACCAGCCAACAAAATAAGCGTACAGCCGCTCTTAGGCACCACAGAGCAATTGCAAATATTCAAACATGTGTGGTCTCATTAGTTGATCTTAACAGTTGAACTACACATCCATCCCTTTTATACAAATGCTTTAACACAGTAAGAATGACTTGTGATATACTGGCACCAAACTTTACTACTGTCAGGGCAATTATTTAGGCTGAAGGGTTAGAGTTTGTTTCATGTTTATCACTCAGTAGCCTATTGCATTTGAGTAGATTTCACAAGACCAATAAAAAAAGACCTCTTGTATGTTACCTAGAAGGGATTAAACTCCAGCTTTGTGTAGTAATGACCTTTAGCTTCACTCTTCACATCTAGGACTAGTTGCACAACCTCAGCAAGAATCACTTTTAATCAGCATTCAAGGATACCCCACAGTTGCATGTTCACTGGCAGGTACCTAAAATAACGCCTGTGAATCCTGCTGTCAGTAGCGGAGCTGTAAGAAAGCTAGAAGAAACACTCCTTTGAATTTCTTTTGCTCCCTTCTGGTGCATATTCTTCATCATTCAAATGTCAAGGGAATTGCAAAGGGCAAAGCATTAAATTGCTTGTGTGATATTTGAAAGAACTGTTAATGTGACTAGTGATACTTTAGATAAGCACAGAAAATGGATCTAAACAGAGAAGGCAAAATATTGAGCTTTCTATCATCTATAAAAACTAGCAAAAGAAAAGTTGGATTATGACATGCTGAAAAACTACATGCATGCAAAGACATCTGTCAAAAATTAATACTTTTGAATAAACATTTTGAGCCAAAACCTGCTCGTAGCTTTAAAAAATGACTAACTTGATCCAATTCATAGGGCCCATTCTAGCCTACAGAGAATTCTTCATGTTGTTTGTCATGCTTCCTTCATAATTTAGTCTTGAGGAGAAAAATTGTCAACATTTTCATTACCTTAAAAAGTGGGTTTTTCCAATCCTATGGAAAAAAAGCATTTGCTAATTCTAAGTAGGGTCTTCCTTGAGCTCCTCTTTTTCAGAACTGGGACATAGGTGATGTTTCCACAGCTGATCTCGTCTCTTTGATGTCATTGGTCATGTGCTTTGGTCACTGAGACCACAAACTACGGCATCTCTCATTCAGAAACAAGGAACAGGGATAATGTACACAGACCAGGCTGCATTGCAGACCATAAGCCCATGTGTCTTCAGGGCTTGTGAACACGTTTTCTCACACCTGCTTTCAAAACAGACTGAAATAAAAGGTTACCTACAATTAGTAATTCAGCATGACTTTTTTTGATCAAGACCCCAACCTACCCAACTCAGAGATGACCCAGAGTTATGGCTCAGAGTTGCTTAGGACTCCTAGAATGTTTTTTTTAACAGTGAACTAATCAATGGTCTTCATTCCTCGGGAAGAAACTATATAGGTGAAAGGTGACAAAACACTACAACTTGGATTAATTTGCTGTTCAAAAGAGGTAAAAAGCCAGGTACTTGGTGTACCAGGGAAAAAGGGCGGAGAAGGAAAAGCAGGTACAGCTTTACACATACAGCTAGCTTGGGTAATTCGCTTTGTTCCCTCCTCAAGCCACTCTGCTGTGCTTCTCTCAAACATCTGTATATAAGGTGCATCTAGGAGCCAAAACCACAGATGGTGTCAGTCATTCTACCTCTTTTGAGGAGGTGAGACAATATCCACTTACACTGAACAGGGACCTGCTGAACTACTTATAATTAATATCTATTGCATACCTCATAATAGCATTACACTAACTGCTTTATTTCCCACGTGCAAGATGCACCACAGACCGGAGCCAAGAGACTTGCACACCAGTATCATCTCTTTACACCAAGTCTGGAACCATCCCGCTCATTTTCTTTCATCCACCTCAAACTGGCATTTTCTAAAAACTTAGAGAAGATTGCAATCAGAAATTCTAGGATGATAATTAGTGTTGGCACAGGTGCTTCCAGTTTTATTCACGTCCACTGATACAGGTGGGTTCCCCCACCTCAATCAAGAATACTTAAGATCGTAAGTGAAAAGTGTTAATATTGGCTTACTCTTCAAATATCATACAAGAGTGAAATTCCAGCACCAATCTAACCAGGCCGGGATCAACAAAAGCTTTGTTATCTTGACCAGGCCTGACAGTAGCGAGTGAGTGCTGAAAGGACTTTGGTATATCTCGGATCATGAGGAGCAAACTTCTTCCAAAGATCACATCCACAGCCTTTGGAAGTGATGCCAAGAAGCTCCACCTGCCAGCCCAGACCGCGTACCTCACCTCACAGCTGAGTCTTTCTCAAGCAGCATTAAGCAGAGCAGCTCTGTTACTGCCATTTCATAGATGGCGGAAGACACACACACATACAAAAAAAAAAATAATCAATCACATCAACACAAGAAATCTCTGATGAAGAAGCAAAATACCCTTATCTTACCTTTGGTAAGATAACCAGTCCCCCATACATCCCAACTGCACTGGGAGCTCCTGCCATAAAGGAATGTGCTACTTTATGGACCACTTGAGCTGCAAAGGAAACCCACACCCCAGCAGTCAGATGTGATTAAGGAGAGGCCCCTCCATGAAGCAGTAGGGAAAAATATCACAATATATTTGCTTCTCAAAGTGCAATCTAAGAGGCACCTTTTCTCAGTGGAACAAGACTTACTCAGCACCCCATGCACACTCAGAGTACATGAGAGTTCTATTAAAAACCCAAGCGTGCAGGTTTCGCAGGGCTGGGGTTCGCTTTCACAGCGTGCTGCTCTCTTCTAAAGCTGTTGCGCAAGAGTTGTATGTTTAACATTTCTAACCAGCCAAAATTGCTCTTTATATTTGATCAGGAATAAGTTTTTTTTTTTTTTTTTACCTTTGAACCTGTTGCAACGCAGGTTCAAAGGTTACCTGGGTGCAGTGTTGCCTGTTTATTAAAGCCACACACTGATGATTCGGGGCTTAGTCCTACCACAGGAGCTGGGGAAGCACCAACCCTTGAACGCCCACTTGGAGTTGTAAAGCAGCAAAGGAAGGCAGCCTGTACCGGCCCCTCCACCCTCCTCCAGCGCTCAAGGAAGGTAAGCAAATCCCTCCTGATCGGAGCCCGTCTTTGCCAAGTTCTAGGTTTCCTGGTCCTGCAAAGAAGTACTGCAAGTGGGATAATAACCTTAATTTGCTGCAATGCCTGGGTGCAATGCACCCTTCTCATCACACTGTGTGCTGTTAAAGGCAACAGCTGTGTAATTGGCTGCATGTTTGTTATTAAAGACGCAAGGCTGGGCTCAGGGGTGGTATACAGAGAAATCACAGCCTGAGCAAGAGCAACCACCTGAATGCTCCCTGTTGCTATAGTCTGGCTGGAACTGGAAACCTGACTACCGTCCAGGCTGAAGCCATTTTCTTATCAGTTAGTTAGTTATATCTATTTAAAGATACAGTGCACAGCGTACCAGTGCCAGGCTCCCATTCAGACTCATGTTTAAAAGAGAGTTCCAGAAACAGAAGAATAATTTGGTTCTGCAGCATCACAAGCAGGTTTTGAAATCTTGTCAGTAAAAACTGTTATATGCTAGATTATTTATACACACAAGCTTATTGGCAACGTTTACTACAATGGGACCTTAATCCCTAACTAAGAACACAGAAGCTGGCTTTTAAAACGTTTTAAAAGCACAGATTTCAAGAGTGTGGCACACCAGACTGCTGCCATCACCTTGGTACAGCTGCTTGGTGTAGCTCTAGAGGTGGAGCCTTCTCCAAGCTCTTGCTTGTGTGCAGAGCTGCAGCCACACCAAAGCAGAGGATTGCGGAGACAAAGATTAACCAGAAATCAAGCTGCAAGTAAGAGAACTGGCAAAAACCATGCTGCTCTTCCAAGTCTTAAGCCCATTGTCCCATCCATACCACCTTCTCTGAGGAACCCACTTATGCTCTGAGATGATTATTTATGTCCCTGTGCCATCACTCTGCTTTACAAAAGCCAGAAGGCTGCCCTTGAAAAGTATAGCAGAGCAATAAAGAATGATTATTTTCAAAGCATTAAGAAACTTGAATTTTTAATTCAACCCTTTAAATAATGAGCCCACACTTTCCACAGACTCACAAAATTTAGATCCAAGTCTTGAAGCGACAACAGAGAAAACTGTACACTGAGCTAATGCTTCCCCTTCGTCTATTTACATCCTCTGCTATTTGTTATAGGTAAATGAGCTATTTTGGCATCTTTGGATGGCAAAAGCTCATGTTGTGCCATGACCTTAAGGTTTATTATAAAAGCTCATCTTATCCATCCTCTATGCAAACCTTTTGTGACAGTGACAACAGAAAGGAAACACCTTGAACTCGCTATACACATACTCTATCTACTGCTCATCTTAATTTGCTAATGGGTATGAAAGATGCAGATGTACATTTTATATATGTGTACGAAAAGAAGCAAAGGTTGAGTCATTCATGACTCTGCTTTATTTTTTGGCAGAGAATTACTAGCAACAAATGGATTTGGGCCTCAAAAATCTGGAGTTTATTCAGATCATTTGACGCAATATCAAAAGTTAAAAGCTTCAAAATTTGCATGTCACTTCTTACGCATACTGGGGAAAGACTGTCAGCTGTATTCTAATTTATGAGCATTAAACAGAACCAATCATTAAGGATAGGGTATCAATCATCCACAAGGCTTTTCTATATGTGCATCCCTTACTTCAATTTATGTTGGACCTGTGAGACCCACTGAGTCCAGGCAATGCAGTGTAACCTTACCAGTTCAGGGACCTCTGCATCACACTGGGCTTCTGGCAGGCCAGGTAGGACGGGGCTGTGGGCACGTTCTCTCGTACCCACAGCCAGAGTCAATGCATCTGAGACACACAACGCATTGCTACCCAACAGCTGATCATAGGCAGGGCAAATTCACTGCTTTTTCCCTTCCTCCTGGGAAAATAACAGCCTGAGGCCAGATATCTGAAGGGGGAAAATCCTCAGAGAGGCACTCAGAGCTGCCTGGGCTAGGAGCCTGGCCTTCTTTCCCTTCTCTGTAAGGGGCATTGCCTTCCTCTAAGCATAAGTGCACCCTGACTAGCAAGATTAAAGCCAAAGCTCACAGCCTCACTTAAATGCTACAGGAACAGGTCTGGGTAGGCAAAGCCAAAGGCAGAGTAATTTCATGCAGAACAAGGTCTTTTTCATCTTCATGTAAAGCTTACGGTAAAATCGGTGAATTAAGCCTTGGCTTCCCTAAAAGTATATCTGCATTGCTAAATAATGCCACGATTACAGTGTAAGTTACTTGACTAGCATAAAATTTACAGCAGCAATAAAAACATAATTGCAATTACTAGAAGCTATGTGTTTTAGCAAGCCAAGGTCCAGGACCAATTGTATTTTGGATGCAAGTACATGCAATGTTATCCCATCCCTGCAATAGTTAGTCCAGCTAACCAGATTATTCTGAAATCATGCAGCATAGAAAAACTTTCAGATGGGCAAACTGTTAAGTGGAAAAACAATTCCAAAATCTCAGGTGAAGGCACTGAAGAAGAGAGATAGGTGAAGCTACTGTCTTCCCACCCCTCCAACCATGCTGCAAAATTCTAGTTACGTTAGACAAGCATCAGAGAGAAAAAGAGAAAACAGCAGAAGCTATAAACTTTCAAACAAAGAAATGCAACTATAAAACCATAAAGAATGTCCCTGTCATAGCAGGAAACAAAACTGAAGTTTGAAACGTGATTCAATGTTACCTTGTGCAAGTAATTGCACGTATATGTCTGTACCACAGCAGAAAGAACTAGGTAGCTTTTTTGGGGGAAAAAACCAAACAAAACCCCACCAAAAACAAACAAACCAAACCAGCAGCAGAAATGGGGAACTAGCCCACCAGCAAGTACATTACAGCAGCACATAAGAAATACTCTACTCAAAGCCCTTTGTCAGTATTATAGGCTGCAAAGCTCTGCTCAGCTTGACGTGCACGTAGCTATAGAGGGAAAATTACCATTGTTGAGAGAACGCCTTTCTACACAGGAAAAAAAAAATCAGTAAAAAGATTATAAAGAGTAAACTCTAAATATCAAATCGAAAGGCCTCGGTATACTTTTCATCTAGCTCTTCGGAAATATGTCAACTTCAAGCTCTTTTCCTCAACAAACAAAACCCCAACGACCTCCTCCATAATTTTTTTTTTTTTTTCTTCTCTGAGCTACTTCAGTTTCCCTATGCAAGTTCCTTCCGTTTAGAAGCTCCCTTCCCAGCATGCTTTTCTGCTTGCTGATTTATTTAAACCGGGGAGAGGGAAGTAGCTGTAGTTTTTAAGATGAGTGTTACCTACTTGGGAGTGGTTTGCTCCTGTGCTGTTAAGGCTCCCTTTTGCTTAAGGAAAAGGGGTTGGCTCCCCACTCCACCTTCAAAATGGTAGGTGCTTTTGGTTACTGGTTCTCATCTCTGTATTTTGTCTGAAATATTTTCCGTATAAGTAACAAAGTTCTACTTTTATTTGTTTTATTGCTGATGGGCTTGCTTGCTGTTACTTACATAGGCTTTACTATAACCTATGTGTAAGTGATTGCCTCTATGGCTCCAGATAATGAGTTTATCAGGAGCCTGCTAGGAAATCTCTGAGCTATCAGTTAGATGTTAACTGATGAACTTAAGCTGAGTTAAGTTCAGATACATGTTTGCTCTTTGCTCTTCATAATGTAAGTGCTGTAATAATATGTAGTAATAAAAGACACTGGTATCTAGAAATTTTCAGTGCTGTCTCCTCTTTGTGTGGCTATGTAAGGTGTTTAATGATGATGTTCTTTGGGGAGTTCTGTGTGAATTTTCAAGTTGAGCTTTAGTTCTAGCTCCTTAAACCATGCTTATTGTATGTCTAGAGATAATTTCCTATTAATGCAATGTCATACGTATGTCTTGCAAGAATGTGATCTTGTACTATCTAATAAGAAAAAAGTAACAGAACACATTATCCTAAATACTTTAATGTTTTCAGAACTTCAAAGGGCTAGTTGAACATGTTCTATCTTTCTGAGTAGGTAGCTTTCAAGGAGAAAACCTCATGGTAAAAAATATGTGAAAGCCTGGCTTTTCAATTTATCTGACAAAATGACCTTTTTTACTAAGCAGTGTCATGGTGGTGTTGCCCTCCTGATAGAGGGACAGTAATATCACATACAGTAAAATTCCTTATTAAAAATGGCCTTTCTGTTTAATTATACTGAAAGCCTGAGTTAAATAGGTTTCATCAGCAAGGCTCAGAAATAGCCTGTAACATGTACTCTGAAACCACAGAGCACTAAACTTCCTGAAAGTAAATTACTGAGGCCTCTTTCTTTCCCACCCCCCAGCAGAGTGCTTCTCGGGCAAGATCAAAGGGTACTTGAGCTGTTTGGCTCTGGCTTTCATAAGAGGTACTCTGAAAGCAAAGCCTAACTGAAGTGTACCTTAGGCTTAATGCAAGTTACTGTGGATTTTGCTTTGTGGTTTTTATGTGGCTCTGTTCAGCAGTCACTGCTGAGCTTTTGCGCTTTAGCTTCTTTCTGGATGCTAAAAGTTAGATGTTCCTAAACCCCGCAGAACACAAGACTTCTCCTTCCTGCAGCTGGAGGAAGATGGGATATAATGCTTCCAAGGAGTAAGAACTGGCACAGTGGCTCACATCTGCAGGACACCAGGCAAGAGCTGCACTGTGTAAGCAACTGTAAAGAGTGAGCTACTGGTGGTTAACTGATTAGTCACCTCGGTGTAGTTGGTTGTACTCTACTCTTCCTGCTTGGAACGAGTCAATGTTATCTTACTAATGCTGATCAACAAGTTCTCATGATCACCTCAAAAGCACATGCAAACTATTTCTTAGGTGAACTCGAGTCAAAGAATATAGTTCTAGGAAGCATTCTCCCAGGCTGCGCGTGACCATTGCTTCTGAAATTCTGCAAGTATCAAAGGTTGCTTTGCTGTTGGTAAAGAACTACTGTGATGGAGAGAACACTGATTTCTTTCTTCATACTTATGTGTTTGGAGGCACAACGCTCAGTCACTTTCCAGTGGAGAGAATCTCCTGACTTGGAGAGAATAGAGAATAACTTTTTCATTCATTCTAGCTAGTAAAGGAATTGCTGTAGAGGGGTGTGCGTGGGGGGGGTGCAGTGGAAATGAGAACATGTACTCCACAACTCAAGGCTCTAAATGGTATCACTGTAATCTCTTCAGATAAAAACTAAGCCTTTGCACTCCAGAGCCTAGTGCATCTTATCCCTGACCGTTGATCAGGCCAGACAACCTAAGTACATGTTAACTGCCTACCATCTTATTGCACAAGAGGACTAAGCAGGTGGTTTGAGACATCCTGTGCATTTTGTATCTTTCTGGTCAGTTGAGCCCTTCAAAACTCAGGGGTTTTGAGCAGTCCAGCTCCCTGTATGCTTAAGAAAGCAGCTAGTGTTCAGCCTTGCCCTGCAGTGGAAGCCAGTTTCTGTCAAAAATGCCCTGGCTTTGTCTCATGCTGCACTGAGTTGAGTTTTCACTCAGGTGTTATGTATGCATAGGGCATTTGGATTTGCGAGTTAAGCTCTGGTTGTAGCTGCTCTGTAGCACAGATCTAGGGTAGAGCTGTTCTCTTCCCATGGACAGAAAACTCTGTCAAGTAAACAGGCTCCTGTCCTCCCTGCTGGCTCTTCTGCTTTGAGGGAAGCAGGATTAAGTGGCTTTTGGAGGATACCAGAGGTGATTAATTAGCAGTGACTTGGATTAGACAAGTAGTTACAGTAGAAGCTCTAGGCATAGGAAATGACTGCCCCAGTGCTGGGAATTGAGACAAATTTGCTGATGGTCTCTTGCCACAGCTTGAATAACACACCCTCTGTATGGTGATGGGAGTGACTAAAGCCCATCTGAGGAAACACAGTTGGAAAGTAAAAGCAAAATGCTGTCGCTATTCTATTCATGAAGTAGGGGAATTGAAAATCGTCTTTCAGATATTAAAAGCATTTTTTTTGTATTGTAAACAAGATGTAGGTATTTGTGCTTTTTTAACATGACACTAACTTCTGTGGCTTTAAAGGATGTTAGGTATGACTCTCGCATGTGTAGTCTCATTTGGTATTGTAAGTGGGCTAAAAAAAACCCCAAATCTGACCTAGAAGCAAATGAGCATACAATACTTCCCAGGCTTTAGAGATAAACCTGTCAACAGGTCTTTCTTTAAATTAAAAATCCGTTTGGCTTGTAACTGAAAATCATCCTTGACTAACTATAGGGATGCTGGTTAGGCTACACTGGGATTAGACTACTGTCTGGTCTCTCTTCTCTATGCGAGACATTTGTGGAATCAATTTGGAATGTGAAGGCAAAAGCTTTGCTGCATTTAATTATCTTCAGGCTTTTCTCACACTTGATCATGTGTTTTCCCTGGACTTTGAGTTCTTTGCTCCAAGCATCATTATCCTTCAGGGCCTGATGTTCCATCTTCCTAGATGTCTTGGCACAAACTGCCTTGTGTGTTGAGTCAGTGAGGAAATTAGAGTACCCTAATTTAAAGCTTTTCAGCGACTTATCTACTGCTGCATGGAGCATTTGGGGTTAGTGGGTTTTCTGGTCTTTGCCACAAAAAGGTCAGACAAGTGTTCTCTATTAATTTTCTGTCAAGTAAGTCCATGTAACAGACAGTAGCTATTTGTGACAATTGCAGTGATCTGCCTGATTAGGCACTGTTAATGCTAATCAGTGTTAACAAGTTTTACTAGAGGACTTCGTGCTGTAGACATGATCCCCAGTTCTGTTGATTACCTCTACCATGATACCCTACAGGCATCCAGTCCCTCCTGGTTTCTAGGAATTTGTCTTAAAATTACTATTAAAATGAGCATGAGAGCACACTTCAGCCACTAAAAGTGGTACAGCTATGCAGGCATGTGGTCTCTTCGGTTGCTTGCATGTAACTCTATTCTCCTACTGCTGGCTGAAAAAAAAATGTTTTTCTTATAAGAAATCCTGCTTTCTCAGTTTTTGCTTCCTTGCTCTTGAAGGAAGAGGCTCTGGAGGATGCGAGCAGCCAGAACTGCTTCTGTATTTCCCAGCTAGACTTCCATTGCACACATTAACTTCCAGGTCACCATTTCCAAGTGGAAACTAACTTTCACAGTTTTGACTCGTGCCATATCTCATGCTGAACACACTGTCAGTATCTGAAATACTTGCCCAGCATAGACCCCACTTTCCAGTAAGAGCAGCTGATAGTGAAGATACTGCTTGCTCTGCAGACTTCGACGTGTTTGTTACACCTACATGTAATTTAGCAGCACCCCTCATATTTTAGCAATGCCCCCTCCTATTGGACAGATATAATACTGGGTTTTCTTACTACCACTACTCACATCACTGAACTGTAGGTATTTTTTGGTTATACTTAAGTTGGGGAATTACACACTGGCCTTCCCCAGGCAGATTTTTACTCTTGAATAGAAAGAACTGACAGCTGTTCCTTGTCTGACTTCATTAGGCTTCAGCTTTTTGTGGAGGTGGATGCAGTGTGGATTAACATTTATGGGGACAGATGACTTGAGATCTCTTAAGAGGCTTAAAGCATTGTATAAGCATGCTTCATTATTGTACCAAGACTCTTTAGGGGCAAACTGCTGAAATGATTTGCAGTATTGCTTAACAAACTACATAAGTAACCATGACTTATAGGTAGTGTGTGCTTCTAACTCATGTCTGCTAAACCTCCTGTTTGTTTCAGGTTCAAATCTGGCTCCACTGACCCAGCACAATGATCTGGATACTTCAAGTCTTGTTCTCACCGCTTCCAACACCAGCATTGATTAGTCTTATTGCATTTGGAGTTGGCATCTTCCTGTGGGTGATAAGCAGGCCAAAACCTGTTCTGCCTCCTGTTGACTTGAACAAGCAGTCAATAGGGGTTGAGGTAATACCTACTCTGCTTGTGGGCATGGACTATTTTTGAGAAGCTTAATCTGAATACTGATCCATTCTAACTCTGGGTATCAGTGGAAAGTCTCCTATCTGATATACACAGCTTTCTCTCCCAGGTGTACAACTCAACAGTATGGTGGGGAGAAGAGAAATCTTAAGACACTAAAAGCAAGAAACGGCAGCTCTTGCCAACAGGGTTAGGTGGGCTTCTTACCAGATGGCCTTGGCCCTCACCGGCTTTTTTCTGTTACTTAATGCTTTGCATCAGCTTTGAGGCTGGTGCTAGACTATGATGCTAGACTTTGTGTAACTAGACAAGTTGTAGCACTCAGTCAAGGTCTCTCTAATAACCTGTAATTGAATATTAATCTAGGCCATCTAGAAAATTCCTCTGCATATAACTGAGTAGATCAAAATCGGGAAGGAAAATGAGACTTTCCTACCAATGCAATGCTATGGAAATGCTTTAAATGGGGTGCTGGGAGAACGGCTGAGGAATAAATGACATTGCATCTGTTCTGCACTGTTTCATAACTATGTTCTGTTCCTAGGGAGGAGCCAGAAGAGGTGCACTCTTGACAGATAATAACCTGCTTTCTTACTACTTTGAAGATGGTAAAACCTTGTATGAAGTTTTCCGGAGAGGACTGCATGCTTCTGGTAAGCTTTATATCTGCTACTTAGTACTTGTCTATCACAAGTAAATAAAGCTATTCCAAGCTCTTTTGCCTTGCCTCTTGCCTGTAGTAATAATTCAGGCTAGCAAAAGCTTTCCTGGCCTTCTGTGGAGTGCAGTAACAAGTGACCATATTTTTATTTTTTTTTCCCCCATTGATTTAGAAGTAGTCTTAGTTGGCAGACTGGGCAGGAACAAATATCAGAAGCTTAAGATGGTGGAGTTCAGTGGAGACAGTAAGCATCAGAGGGGGTTGGGGGGAAACACTTCTTTATCTTATGATGTAGGTTTTAGTGTAAAATTACTGCCTGCTTAAAACAGGTACAAATTTGTGCCTATGTGACTTCAGGGGTCCCATGCATGGAAACACAGGATAGCTTGCAAGCTATTTCAAGCTCACATGCAGTTAGCTGGATGTCTGACTGAAAATATTTCCTGCTTACAAGTGTTGCATTAAAGTGCTATGCAGCTTCAGTACTGAGCTTTACAGGTGCCTTTCTGAACTCTTCCATTAGGAAATGGCGACTGTTTAGGCTACAGAAAACCCAAACAACCTTATCAGTGGCTGACATATCAACAGGTGAGTATCGTACATGATGGATGATTTTAATTTGGGATACTGTCTCGTAACACTAAAGTGGGGGAAAACTATCTTACAGGTTTTGGACAGAGCTCAATACCTGGGATCAGGGCTTCTGCAAAAAGGATGCAACCCATCATCAAACCAGTTTATTGGCATTTTTGCTCAGAATAGGCCAGAGGTAAGCAACAAATTGAATATCCTTTCCCAGAATATTCTGACACCTTGGGGAGAGGAGGGTCTGCATTTAAATAGCTTGAGGCCACACGAAGAACAATCACAACTGGCTTTTCCCTTCCCATTTCCACTATTACTGACAGAGCACATACTATGCCAGGCATGTAATACAATGCTCTTAAACCCTCACTACTCTAAGAATCTCATTGATGTGCTCCTTACACAACCCCTACTACTAATGTGTGCATGGGCTAGTGAAGCTGTATGAAATCTGTAGGTAATCCTGTCTTGGCAAGCTGCTAGTTTTTCTTAGCTCTGGTGTTTTCTCTCTTCAGTGGATCATTTCAGAGTATGCCTGCTACACTTACTCAATGGTTGCTGTTCCACTCTATGACACTCTGGGGCCAGAGGCCATTGTATATATTGTTAACAAAGGTAAATATTGACTTCCAGTATTTCATAATGATTTCTCTAAGAAGCTTTGTTTTGAGAAGGCTGAAGTTCGAGGGAATTTGATGCAAAAATCAGGGTAGTTACTGCTCTTATACTTTTATAGACACTTAATTTCTGAAAATGAAGCCCCTCTGCAGGGGACATGGTTCAATGCCTAGAAGAAGCCAGTAGGCTTCCTATGTCTCCGAGTGTCTTGAGTGCAAGTCCACGGAAGGCCTGCTAGATCCCGTGGACCATCCTGCAATCAGCGCTCAACTCTTTGCGATTTGAGGTTTTGCAGTCTTGAACTCCCACACTGCCAAACAATCAGACAATGTGGACAAGCTTGCATGCAAATTAACACTACATGAGTGTCTTTTACATCCTACAACTTTAAGTCAAAAGTGGAGGAGGGAGGAGTAAAGATAAACAGATTTAGGCATATCTGGTTACGGCCTGTTGTTCTACAGAAGCAACAACTAGCGTGCCATCATGGAAGAAACTGGCAAGGAAGCTTGAGTAAATCTTCAAACTTTCTTCCCCCAGTCTTAGAGGAGGAATGGGGGAGGAAAAATATCCACTGCTGTCACAACAGTCTGGGATCCAACCCATAAACAGGATTTGCCAAGTAAAATCCCTTCAGCAGTTATGCTGGTGAACCTTGCAAACAGGTCTTGCCTTGGGACTACACAGCTGTGACTTACTAGGCTAACAGGGAACCAGCATGTTCAGGCAAATCCAATTCCTCTACTGACTTAATGGGAAATGCTTTTGTAGTTGCATAAAACTCTTGCACATGAAGGGAAGCTGAGGCATTAATTCAAGAATTTTAGCTCCCTCTTTCAAACAGATCTAAATGCCTTTGCATTTAAGGAAGATGGCTAAACTTCAACTATCAGTGAGGACAATTCTGAGCTTTTATGGCAATACCAAAAGTTTAAATGCGTATCTTGACTGTGATGGAGGATATTTGTCTTCAGTTCCTCAGCTTCTGCCCTCACTTTTTATATCTAGAATCTTAAGTTTTCCCAGTCAGTTGGCAGTGGAAGGAGGAACCTTCTTAGCATTGTAAGCCAGCCACTGAAACCATATGAACAAATGCAAATGGCTTTAGAACAAACCAATGCTGTCTTCTAAACGTATGTGCTACTGTGCTGTCACTCACTAGCCTCATGTCTTCTAAATAGACTTCTGAAATGTACCTTCTTTTCTGTAGCTGACATCAGCATAGTGATCTGTGACAAGCCCGAGAAAGCACAGATCTTGCTTGAGAACTGTGAGCAACAAAAGACCCCAGGTCTGAAGACTATCATTCTCATGGATCTCTTTGATAAAGAGCTCAAGGACAGAGGAGCTAAAGCGGGAGTCGAAATTCTAGCACTGCAGGAGGTTGAGGTAGGTGACTAAAGGCTTCTGCTTGACCGTGCCAGCTAGACATCTAGACCTTCTCTGGTAACAATGACACTTTAATGTAAGCATTATCCAGTTTACACATCTGTGCCTGAGTCACTTTGAAACTTGATATAGCTAGCCAAATGGACTTGCAGAGTTCAAACCTGCAGACACTGTCAGACAAGAGTCAGACACTGACTAAAGTTGTGTCAATGTCTTGTGGACAGTCAGTATGCATTAAATTGAAGACTTCCTTAGCTTAATTCATGGTGCAGTTGAAACAGGATTTATGAGGCTTCTAAGGTGGCAGTTGAGTCTAATTGAAACTGTAAGTGCAAATTACTGGCTGCTTTGGCATCCCAATACTAGGCTTAACTGTCCAGATATAATGCAGAAGTGCAGAGTATAAGAGATGTGGCCTACATCAAATAAAATAAAGTATCTCCACTCAGGACTTCCAAATTCCTTCAGTAGTTGTGATCAGTTTCTACACACTCAAATTCATGCTTCCCACGACCCCAGGAAGCTTTTCCAAGTTGTGTGCACTAAATTCAGGAAGATCAACATGGGTCTCTGAGACAGAGTATCAAGAGGCAAAGTAAAAACAAGTGTTGCATTTGGAATGCAATTACCTATTCATTTACTGTTGCTGCACATCTTTCTATTGCAATTGTTAAGATGTGTTTTCTGTCTAATGCAGGAGCTGGGAAGAAACAACATGAGAGAACCAGTTGTAAGTATCTTTGTGGAACAGCTATAAACTTGCAGAACTAGTCTCTGAAAAGACCTCTTGCCATGCTGCTAGTAGAGAAGGCTGGCAGGGTTGGTTTTTTTGTATCTTGTCTTGCTGTTTCCAAACAGAATTCCTGGTTCATCCCCCTTTAGGAAGTGTATGTAAATACTGATTAGCAACATAAACCTTAATCTGTTGACCTTATGTGGCTTTTTCCCTCTAGCCTCCTAAGCCCGAAGACCTTTGCGTTGTGTGTTTTACCAGTGGAACCACAGGTAAGAGTCTATATAGTGATGCTTTCCCATTGAAACAATCTCCCTGTGCTGAAAAAAAAATTGCTTTCTAGCACAAAAGAGGAAATGCTAGCAACATAGAAGTGAAACAGTAAATTAGAGCAGTGTCAAGCCACTACTGCAGTTTAACTTGGGACATTGTCACTACAAGTCAAATGCCCTAAGACTTCTTAGAGATGGAGGGGAAGAATAGCCAAATTCATGTTGTCTTATCCTATGAAAAATACAGGGTCTTAATGTTAAAAAGATTGGTTGTTTAACTGTCTGTATTCTGATCCACAGGGGCTAGAGGAACATCCTGTTTCAGCATTCTCTATGATACTCCTAATTACTCTGCTGTTTCAGTAGATGTTTCCTTTATATAAATATCCATAGCATGCAAGATAAAGCATATTTGTGATCTCTTAAGATAATGCATGCTATGATTGAGCCTAATACCGAGATAGTTCAAACTGAGCCAAACAAGGCATGGGAAACTGTCGGCAGAAGCAGTCAGAGTCACAGCTGACTTTGCTCGATCTCTCCACAGGTAACCCTAAAGGAGCCATGCTGACACATCAAAATGTTGTTGCAAATGCTGCTGCCTTCCTTAGATGCACAGAGGTAAGCTTCTGCTAATGGTGATCTCGAGGCCATGTCACTCAGTCATAAACTAGCTTTAATGTGGGCATTTTCTGCAAACCATTCACTCACAGCAAACCCGTATTTCAATGGGACAATAGTATTGCAAGAAACTCGGTTTAACCTTGAACATGTATACAGAAGTTATTCTAGAATGAGTCAGTCCTAAATGCCAAGAGTACTAAACTCCCCTAGTTCAAGTTTTGCCAAAACGCAAAACTAATCTTGATGTAGCATGGCTGAGTTACAGCTGCAAAAATTTTGAAGGGGTGATGGATGAGCCTGAGTTGTTTCAGTCATTTGAAGTGTCTATTTCAAAGTATTCAAATTGATCCAAACTTTATTCACTTTCTACTTAAGAGTAACTCAAGCAGGCATAGGGAGTGCTAACCTACTTCTATTTCCTTCCCTTCTAGAACACAATTGATTGTACAAGTTCAGATATCACCATGTCCTATCTCCCCTTGGCTCATATGTTTGAGAGAGTTGTACAGGTAAGTAGACTGTATGCATGCTACTAAACTTCTGTAGAAGATCTTGTACGTATGAACTAGTTCAGACAGTAACACTTGTTAGAAGCCATATCAAAATGGTTAAGACCATCTACCTAAAATAAAACCTCCGAACTGACTAAGTAATGCCTAGTTACTTCTCCAAGACATGGCTACTATCTTCAATAAATGAAGCTTTGTTCTTCAGTCTGGCCTCACTGAGTCTGTGATTTACGAAGAAATCAGCCAGGGAAATAAACAGCATCAAGACCTTAGTCAAAACACAGTGAAAGCTGATACCTGAAGCAGTTTAAGACCAGTGGATTTAGCACTCGGAGGTAAACAGTGGTATGTTCTCCACTGTTTATTCTGCTGGGCTATGTCACCTTCCTGTCTGTTTCCAAAGCTGAAGTTCTAGTCCTCCAATTAATGTACTTCCTCCAGCATGTTGTATAAGTAACGCTTCCTACAGGGAACATCAGCAACTCGTGGCAGGATCTAACGCTTCTACATGTAATTGTCTCAGAACAGTCTCTTAACCTCAGTTCCCAACCCAGTATTTAAACCAGAATGGGTCTTTGTCCTATTCCTTGTCAAGCTGTTAAATTTTTCTCTTGCCTTGTATTTAAATTTCTAGGTATCGCAAAAGATATCAAAATAGAACAGCTGTTACAAATGTGGTGAAGCTCATATTAATTGTATTCAACCATAATGTGAAACTTCATTTTTTTTGTGCTCATGGACTACAAATCAAAGTTGCAAGCCAGAACTTAATCTATGCATCTGAGCTTCTATAGATCAAATTATAGTAAAAGGCATGACAGCCTTCTGTATTTCCTCAAAACGTATTCACTCAAGAACGTTCCTACCACTGGGCCCTGGAAATCATGCTGCTTTCCATAGACAAATAATTATGGCTAATGAAGCTAGTAATTATCTGTGACTAAACTTAGTCTGGTCAATTTTTAGACTGTGGCCTTCAGCTGTGGAGCAAAAGTAGGCTTCTTCCAAGGAGACATCAAGTTGCTAACGGATGACATGAAAACCTTGAAGCCAACACTATTTCCAGTTGTACCAAGACTGCTCAATAGAATATATGACAAGGTATGTGAGCAATTTTAGCTAAATTACCTTCATGTTCATATATTTAAGCAAGCATACAAGTTTAAATTCATATGGAATATGGCATAATATCACTATTAGTTAATTACTCCTTAACAGGAATAATTATTTAAAATCCTTTCCAAGGAGATGGAAAGAGCCTTGGGCCCTGGAATATAAGAACAGTGTATCCAGTCGTGACTGGGTTAAGACTGTTGCCATTCAGCGACAAAGTTTGTTTACTTTTTGGAAAGCAAATGAAGCAAGTGTAAGGTTATCCCTCAAAGCTACAGCTGAAGTATGTCAGCAGTAACACAAATTAGTATTGCCCCTTGGTTCATCTCCTAGACCATGGCAGTAGTGAAGACAGACCCTAGAACATCAAAGTAAGATATGGTGCCTACTAACAAAGCAAGAACTGGACATACAGATGTGAGGTAAACCCAGGAGTCACCAATACTTTTCCTTGCAGATACAAAGTGGTGCCAAGAGCCCAGTGAAGCGTTGCCTGTTAAACTTGGCTGTGGTTATGAAGATGGCTGAAATAAAACAGGGCATAATTCGAAATGACAGCATTTGGGACAAGCTAATCTTCAAAAAAGTTCAGGTAAGTTATTTTAAGTGTGAGTAAGCTGAGCGTTGTAGTATCAGAGGATCTGATGGCTTCTGTTTCACTTGTAGGAAAACATGGGTGGAAGAGTGCGTGTAATGGTAACAGGCGCAGCCCCTATATCTCCCTCTGTCCTGACATTTCTTAGAGCAGCACTGGGCTGTCAGGTAAGCTGAGGGTTGGTTTTTTTTTTTTCCTTAAAATAAGACCTGTTTGATTATGCCCAAATAAGTGACCGATGATATAGCTGTCGTCCAGCCCAACTTGTTCCTGGGGAGATTGCTGTCAGTCTTCACTATTTACAGGCAGCTTGATCTGAGATAACTGTAACAGGAACAAAATTCTGCAGGGCTGCCTTCAAACTACACTACCAAAAACTATCCTGTAGGGTCTGGGGAGAGGAATAGAGCAGCAGAAATAGGAACGTGTGACACTCGAAGTCAGGTAGTTGCTTACCCTGACAGTCAATGAGCTTCCGATGTAGTACATTTAAGAACAGAGTTCAGAGGATGAGGAGACAAAAGCAAGGTTTGGATAGGTGAACTTGAGGAACATCTGGTTACACCAATAAGACCAAGAAGTCTTGAAGGCTAGGATTGTCTTGGTTTCTTTCCGAAGAAGAAATATTGAGCATGGGCATAGTTGAAACTGAGCTCTTTCACACCAAAGCCTTGATGTTCAAAGAATATTCACCCTTTCTCACACAGATCTTTGAAGCTTATGGCCAGACTGAATGCTCAGCTGGATGCACTTTTTCAATGCCTGGAGACTGGACAACAGGTACAGTAGTTGAGACTTGGAAATTCTCCCACAGCTGTCAGCAGAAAGTTGCACTTAAGCTTAGGTGCTCTACTGCTTTTAGTTCAATGAAAGTTAAAGCCTGGGTACTTAATCTCAAAGTGATTCTTAGGAGCATCGGTCACCTGTATGCTTAATAGGTACCAAAATTCTTGACTCAAGTAGGTGAGGATCTCTTGTGTAAAGCGACATAGGTCAGCTTAGACCCTGTCCCAGTGTATGGGAAAGGAGTGTCTGTACAGAACTGAGCAGACTGGACAAGGACTTCCAAATGGCTTTAAGAAACTAGCTCTAGCTCCCAAATAACTTGTTTTACTGAAAGAATTATGACTAAAATATTGCACCTGATACTTGGCTATTTTCCTGAAGGACTACCTGACCTTGAATATTCAGCTTTCATCTTAGCAAGGATGTTTTTAATATTGGGTATTCTAAATTCAAGCTCAAGTCACCATCTTTGAGAATACAATAAGGGCAGAGTATAATGAGGATGAAATGCAAATTAATGCCAAGGTCTATGAAGGAATTCTGTGGAGGTGAATGTGGTACATGGTGTGGTTGATCACACAAATAAATGGCTCTAAGCATTGAGACTTAGCTGCTACTTATCCTGCATTAACTGTCTGAAAATAGCATTACAATAATTTTCTTGAACATGTCAGACTCCTTTATATAGTACTGGTTCTTGCTAAAGCAGTGAATGAAGAGCCATTAAGTATCTACTATCACTGAAGTCTTTCATATGTAGGGGGCACCTGAGTTTTCATCTTACTTCAAGAGCTAGTCTTTCTAGCTTTAGATCAAATAGGGACAACTGCTACCAGAATTCCCAAAACATAACTGTTGCTGGTTTGTGTTTTTTTTTTTTCCTCTTAGGCCATGTTGGTGCCCCTCTGGCTTGTAATATCATAAAACTCGATGATGTGGAAGAAATGAACTACTACTCTTCTAACAATGAAGGCGAGGTAGGTACCACCTCCCGTGTGTGTCAGGAAATACTGAAAGATAAGACTTGGTGATTAACCGTTTTCTGTGCTTGCTATAGGTCTGCATTAAAGGACCAAATGTGTTCAAGGGTTATCTGAAAGATCCTGAGAAGACAGCAGAAGCAATTGATAAGGATGGCTGGCTCCACACTGGAGACATAGGGAAATGGTTGCCAGTGAGTAATTGCTTAATACAAACCATCCTTTGGATGTGAATTTCTGGCTAGTTTACAGTAATCTGAAAAGCTGGAGAAGTGAATTCTAGGATAAAAGCCTCACATGGTATTTTGTTATCATTCACCAAGTAACTCCAGGCAAAGCTCCAAAGACCGATTAGGTTACAAGATCTCAAATAACACCTGCTAGGCCATTCTATTCTATTCTACTTCTTATAGAAGCAAGACAGACTTGAAACTAATGGCCTCCACCTTTAACTTCTAGAATGGAACACTGAAGATCATTGATAGGAAGAAGAATATATTTAAACTTGCACAAGGAGAATACATTGCTCCAGAGAAGATAGAAAATGTCTATATCAGAAGTGCTCCTGTAGCCCAGGTCTTTGTACATGGGGAAAGCCTGAGGGTAAGTGATGTCAGGAGTGAGCATCCTGCAAGATTCCTCCTACAATGAGTTCTGGAAGACCAGGGCACAAATGTGTGTATTTACAAGAGTTTTTGAACAAGACCTGCTCCAAACAGTGCCATATTTATAGGAATATCCTTTCAGACCTGTAGCCTCCCTGATTGACAGCAAAGAAAAGGAGATCTTGGCATCAAATTGCAAGCTGGGTAAAGGCTAATTACATACTTCTATGGGATTAGTATGCCAGGTCGTCTCTGTACAATTTAGAATTATAGAATAGTTTGGGTTGGAAGGGACCTTTAAAGGTCATCTAGTCCAGACTGTGCAATGAGCAGGGACATCTTCAAATAGATCAGGCTGCTTAGATCCCCGTCCAACCTGACCTGGAATGTTTCCAGGGATGGGGCATCTACCATCTCTCTGGGCAGCCTGTTCCAGTGTTTTACCACACTCATTGTTTTTTTTAAAAAAAAAAAAAAAATTCTTCCTTATATGTAGTCTAAACCTACCCTCTTTTAGTTTAAAGCCATTACCCCTTGTCCTACTGCAACAGGCCCAACTAAAAAGTTTCTCCCCATCTTTCTTATAAGCCCCCTTTAAGTACTGAAAGGCTGCAATAAGGTCTCCCTCGAGCCTTCTCTTCTCCACGCTGAACAACCCCAACTCTCTCAGCCTTTCTTCATAGGAGAGGTGTCACCTATGCTAGCAGAGGCCAGTCTTCAATCTGTAAACCAGCCCAAAGCAGTTGCTGGATCATTCAGCACATATAATAAACTGCATTAGTGCTTCAATTACTGCTGTCAGAACTCAAATCTAAGTGACTTGAAAGTCTTTGTAACTACTTTTCAAAATCTGGAAATGGATGGGGGGATGTAGATGTGGCTTGTTATAGAAACACTGTCCACAATCAGGTTCATATAAACAATCAAAGTAATTTCAGATGCCTTATCTTGGTCTCAGCATGACTTCTTCCACTTGTTCTCAGTCTTTTCTAATAGGTATAGTGGTTCCTGATGCTGAGACTCTTCCAGAATTTGCAGCAAAACTGGGAATAAAAGGTTCCTATGAAGATGTCTGTAAGAATCCAGTGAGTGGCTTTATGTTTTTAGTAGCTTATAGATAGAATTTAATTCTGAAGTTCAATCTTGTATTGCTTTGACTTCATTCTACCTACCTTTTTTTGTAAATTAAACTGGCTTAATGCTGTGCGAGTCATGCAAGCAGCCTTACAGTAAAAACCCCGTAACTAAGTATAGGTGTCTCTTGATGCTTCAAGGGCTTCCAATGAGAAGACAGACATCACCCTGTAGTGGCCTTAATGAAGGAAATCTTGAATGTTGAAATATGTACATGTATTCTTGCCAACCTCATTTTTCGCTGACTGGGCAATGGGGTATGGTCTTGAGTTGCAATTAGAAAATGGGATTTTCCCATTTTCCCACCCTGTTCCTGCTCTGTTTCTTCTAGGCAGTGAAGAAAGCTATTTTAGAAGATATGATCAGACTGGGGAAAGAGGCTGGCCTTAAATCCTTTGAACAAGTAAGTGCTTCTAAATCCTGCTTGTCACAAGCCCCTGTATTGCTAATGCAATGGCTGGGAAGTCTTCATTCCTGTTCTTGACTGAGCCAGGATGGGGCCCAAGACAGCTGCCCCAGACAAGTGACTGAAGTAGTTTCACAATGAAGTGAAACATTGACTGGCTGCCTGTCTCTTGACCAAGAGACAGGTGGCTGTACAGGGCAACAGTCACAATTGCCACGAGATGGAGTGGAGGTTCACCAAAGGCTGCAGGAGCTGCCTATCTGCTCGCTGTGTCAGTCAAAAGGAGTTTGACTTCCATCAAAAAAACAGTTTAGTTACTGGACCTCCTGAGACTAAGTGCGTTCTTGCACTGAGCTCAAGGAAGCTGTGAAGAACCATTGCTTGTCCTCTAAGTAACTATTTAAGTGTCATATGCTAAATTACTTTCTTTTAATAGGTTAAAGACTTGTACATCCACACAGAGATGTTCTCTGTAGAAAACGGACTCTTGACACCAACACTGAAGGCAAAACGACCAGAGCTTGTTAAAGTCTTCCAGGACCAGATTGAGGCGCTCTATTCAAGCACGCAGGAATAAGTGGCCAGTTTAAATTAAACTGCATGGAGTATCCAAACAAATCGGTGACACTACACGATCTATGGAGAACACGCGCATGCGTGGAGGGAAGCAAGGAGAACTTAAATATATTGTTTCTGGTGTCCTGGGAAAAATGACTTTCAGATGAAGATGGCTATAGTGTAACTGACAACTGGCAGTATTTACATCTTGCAGGACTAAGCATCAGCTGTCTAGGTGAAGCCGGAACTTTCATCTTCCTTGGATTGTGACTGAAGTGCAAAAACACTCAAGAGCCTCAGCCTTTAAGAGGCAGCAGAACGCACTTCTCACTGCCAAAAGCAAATCTCGTTTTCCTCCTCTAACTATGAACTCCATTATGACCTTTTGTGAATTGCAATCAGACTGAACTCTTTCATGCAGTTACATGTTTTTTGGGGGGGAGATAGTGCAAAAACCAAGAGCAGGAAAATAACACTTCAGTTTCCGCTCAGGATGATATAACCTGTCTCAACTCAAGCTGTCACAACATGAATTGGTGCTTAACATCTGTTCAGCAAGTACAAAGTAAATGTCCTATTTCTTGTGCTGGACCACACACTAGAGGTTGTTTTTAATGAAAATGAGTAGTCTGACATTAAATGGTTTATAAAGTACATGTGTCTAAAGCAAACATAGCTTATTATGGGAGGTACTGGATCAGTTTTTGCACACGTTCTCAAATGCAATGGCAGTTCTAAAGCCTCTAGACTTATGAATTTGAGCCTTGATAAGTGGAAAACTTTAGCTGTCATTCTTAAGGATATAGGATGCAATAAACTGTAACTGCACAATCAAACCAAAGCCTGTGCGAGTGACTCGTTTCTCTGCTGCAACCAGACTGTTAGCTGCAAGGTTTACTGCTGCCTGGTTACGTATAGCTGCAGATATAACACAACCGCTGCAGAATGCTAACTCCTCTCCTGTGCTGTCATGGCATAGCCCCAGCTCAAGCCATGAGGCTAGAGCAGATGTTGCTCCTTTACTCAACTTTCCTTTTCTTGTAGTAGGGTAATATGTGTTGAAACTTCAGGACAAATTCCTTCTTCCAGCTTAGGACATCACATGAAATAAGGCATCAGATATAATTTTCTAATGGTAAAGCTGTTCCTTAAAAAATTATTTGGCAAGATGAGTACTATCTCTACTTTTAGAAACAGGTCTTCAATTAGCATATACTACCTCTGCTGACAGTTCCTCCTGGTCCCTGTAACTGTCTGCTGTATTAGTCCAAAAGGCAATGCAGCGCTAACAAGGATGTAACATGTAGTTTTTCTACGCCAGTTCTCCTTGTCTGTGCCAGATTCTACAGTTGGTGGCTGTTCCTCTCTGTATTTAATGCTCTTGGTCAGATATCCCACAATGAAAGCAACCAGGAGATTTACTGGTCAGGAAAGACTCAACCCTTGGCTGTGAGGCATCTCTGACTAGGAAAAACAACTGACCCAATTCATTTTCAGGTGACTCTTCTGTCATTTATTGTGCTTATTGTAACCTGAGTCTCTAAAGGCTTCTACAACTCTGAAAACGCATCTAACTATGCTGCTTATCTTTCCCATGTTTCCTTAAAGTAATGTGACTTAAAAGTTATTAATGGCTTAATCTTTTACCCCAGGTGAGACTCGGAAGAAAGAGGGGAATGAGAGGGAAGAATAAATGTGTACTTACTTAAACTGTCTGTGGGTTCTGATGAGCAATTCAGTCGGGGACAGTAAGTCTAGTGCCACTAAGATCTGTATAAACTTGAGGCTGAATGCTGTGATGCCACCTGCTGCATTGCCCAGAAAGTACTTTGTTCATTCTCTCAACATGTAAAACTTCCCTACAGAGATCAGTTTGGATGTTGAAGCCCAGCATTCTGGTGGGCCCTTCAACTAGCAGCGTTCGGATAGCAATTGCAGTGCTTCATTAACAGATTTCTTCACTGTGGAGTGAGTATAGAATGCCTACTTTTCCATGGCACATCTCAGAAAGTAGTAACTTTGTACAGGTCACTTTCTAATACAGTAGAGATGCTTTCTCTTTTGGAAGAGGAAATACCTCAGTCTCTGAACTTGGATTAATCTTAATTGCAATTAAGCCCCTTCACACAGTGGCAAACTACAGTGCTTTAGATTTTTCATGCCTGTGGTACCTGCTAGTAGCTGTTACAAAGACTAAATTGGATGCGTAATGGTGCCATCTGACCAATAAATCATACATATCAACTCAAATGTAAATTGGTGTGAAACTGGTCTCTTGGGTGCTGCTTCTGCCATGTGTACTGCTTCCACAACATAGATCTAAAGTGAAAACAGGAGTACTTTAGGCATGCTTGCATTGAAATGATGCCAAAATTATTTCAAGGTATTGAGAACTAGAGAGCTACCTACAGCAGGCTTGAAGCACTCTAATATCCAGTGAACAAAGATTTGAGGTAAGGAGGGCTATAGGTGCAATGAAGTTCAGATCACTGCAACATTTTTTCCCAGAATACAAGGAATGGAGCTAAAAATAACAGCCAGTCTTCTCTACTTGCTTTAAAAATCTTTCATCTAGTAGCTATCCATTATGAAATGATCCATTCGGGTTGCAGCACAGTTGTGCATACATGCTGAATAACAAGCGCTAACATGATTAATGGCAGATATTTAATATGAATATTAGTAATATGCTTTCCTTCTACTTAGCAAACTGGAAACAGCCCTCACATGTACTATACCAGGATTGCCTGATTTAGGCTCTCCAAATCATGTATACCAAAATATAATTTGTTAAATGTATTTTCTTTCCATCTCTATGTAACAACCCCTGTGCCTGCGACTTAATTACAGGTTGGTCTCTTTGGGTCAGAGGAAGTGTTCAGAGGGAAATATTAACTTTAAATTCATAATTGGCTTTAATGAGATCCTTATTTCCATCAGCACTCTCAAGACAGATCTAGACTCAATTCACTAATGCTATAGCTAGGAAACTCAACTGTGAAAACTAGCTAACCTGCAAACCCCTGGCTTCCTAGCATGGGAAATTCTCTTTTCTCCTCCTGGTCGCTACTTTGCATTTGAAAAGTTAACTAAAATGCTTAAGATGCTTAAACTCTAGCTTAAAATACAAGCAGAGTTGAGCTTGTATTTGCTCAGCTCATAAGAGATCTGGATTAAAATCAGAAACCTCTTGGTTAAGACTACTGAGGAGAACTCTTTCGTTATTGATTTCTTTTACTATTGGTAATCACCTCAAAGTTACTAGGCACAAGAATACCAAAGCTAGTCTTTCACACAGCATGTTGGTAATCCATCCCCTTCCTCATCAAGAACTGAGATGCCTGGTACAGTCAGTGGCTTCACTCTCCAAAGGAGAATCTCTTTGTATTGGAGGCCAAAGCAAGGGCAGATGAGTAGAAAGCAAAATTTTCATTGATTTGGTAGTTGAACAGGCTGCCTGAGACATCCATTTAGCACGGCCAGCATTGTTTGCTTTCACGACAAATTCTCTTTCTGTCTTGGTGCAAAAACTGCCTGAACAAAGTAGGTGGCTATTTCTTAATTGGTTTCCTTTAAATAGGAGGGCAGGGCTCCACTTCAGTATGCAGTTACCCTTACTTTCCATCACACTAGAGCCTGAGCTAGCCTAGCGTGGTATTGCAAGTCTACACTTGCTGTTAGATGATGGAAAGAAAGCAAAGTTCAAAATTTTAAATATAAATAGCAATTCTTCCCTCAGGGAAAACCAAGAGATAGTTTAATAGAGCTAACTGCTGTGTGAAAAAGACACTTGCTTTTTGCTTCCCCCAGACGTGGCTTCTCTAAGGATTTGAACCTAAAAGAAAATCAGCTGAATTCCCTGATGAATCACTACAAAACAGAGAACAGTGTCAAATCTATACCTGCTCCTTTACTTAACAAACAAAGGTCTTCCTCGAGCAAAATGCAAGGAGTAGGGAATGAAGAAGGAAAAAAAAGGTAGAATGGGATGGTAGAAAGGAAGGAAAAGAAAATCTACCAGTATTAAGAATCAGCGTTCCTTAGAGGCGGTTTTAAACTTCATGCTCTTATAGTTTTCAGCAATGGAACGACAGCTTGCATTTTCCTTCGCAGCAGAATCCCTAAATGCCTTTATGACGTATATGTTTTGTTTTAGCTGATTCTTTGTAGGCAAGCACTGCTGAGTGAAGGTGTTGTAATGGTAAACAGAAACACCAGTTACCTGTGCTACAAAAGGAAAAAGGTGGGACTGAAGTTAAGGCTACAAGGGAACAAGATGAAAGCTTAAAAAGAAAAGCAAGTGAAGTCTATTTCAGTTTGTATGTGCACTTCTGAAGCAGAGCTCCTGGGCATGTTCACAGTGTAGTGATCTTGGTATGCAAAATTCTGCTCAGATGAAAGCTGAAATGCAGCTGAAGATGCTCTTCAACGACTAAAAGATATCCAGTCCCCTATAAACAGACCACAGTTTACATAAATTCCTCTCCTAATAACTAACCGTCAACTGTGGTCGTTAGTGCTGTTAATCTGTTCCTATTACACTGTTAATTGCTGCCTGCTAATATAGATAGCAGCTATTTAATCATTTAAAAGTCAAGAACAAGAGGTCCTCAGCTGACAGCTTCATCAGCTGGAAGACAAGCTTATTTTTTCGCAATCTTTGTTTAGTTCTAGACTCCACAGACACTGAACAGAAACTACTGCACTCCACGCAGTTTGAAGGTTTTCATGTTAATTTCCAAAATAGCTACATTCTGCTGAGTTATGGTCTTTTGCCTCTAATGAAGCCTGCTTCTAGAAAATAAGTACTTTGATTTCAAGAGGGGCAAAGCACCTGCTTGCAGACTACTGAAATTGAACACTAATTCCCCATTGCCACAGCTCATAAACAGCCTAGGATTATGGCTCCCCATGAGCACTAAAGCAGAACAGGCTTGAAGTAACAAAAAACCCTGGCTTTCTGGAGAGTCTGAGGTAGGAGCATACAGGAATAATGCAGGCTTGATGTATGTAGTTACTTCTAAGAGCACTTAACATAGTTTAAGAAATGCTCATCTACTTGAGATTACTCATACAGGTGGAGGTAAACCAGATTTTAGTTTAAAGCAGTAACTTGCAAAAGCTCTCAAAATGTGACATGCAACTGGACTATGAGAGAACAAAACCACCTGCTGCATTTAGAACACATTTAGAAAGCCTTCAGCTGGTACAGGTTATTCTATTTTAAGGTCTTCCTTCTAGTAACCCAACCAGATGCTAAATAAACATGGTTTAGGCAAGGTGTTAATCACTTACTTAGTAGCAACTAGGCTCACAAAAATTTTCATGCTTGGCACTACTGCTTCCTTTCACTCTAAGATGGATCAAGAACTCTAGTCTCTTGGGTACATGCTCGAATTTCACAGGGAACAGACAGAGCTCGCTATATTTTTTGCCATTAAAAGCACGGAATATTCTTAGAGCAAGAGCTGAAGTCTTTCTAACCTTGAGAAGCAACTTTTTAACAGTGACATCTTTACTCCCCAGTCAATTCACATTCCCATGCCTATAAACAAGTTCTGGTAGGTCTAAGAACAATTAAATCCACAAGTGAATATGAATGTATCATTTATTTGAGGTGGACAATTCACATCATTAGAAGTCACAGGTAACAAATCTTATCTTGAATTTGAATCAGATGTTTATTTTATAGTTTTCAGGGGCAGCTTCAGAGAAAGTAAAATACAAAAGATAAGCAGCACGCATCACGCCCAGATGCGGTTGAGGATAAAACCTAAAATATGAATCCTCAGAATGCAATTTCAACAGGAAAAAGAAAAAACACCTGATGGGATGAAAAAGATGCATCTTGAAGGCAATCCACGGAATGGCTTCTTCAATTATTCATTGTTAAAAAAGTATGCAAATGATGGCACAGACATATCCAACCCTTTCAGCTGCGAGCAAGAGAAAACCTTGTCCTAACATATTCATTGCATAAGTCTAAAGTAATATACAGAAAATTTCAAGTAAAGGATTGTGGTCTGAAGTAAAAATTCCATTTCTGATTTAAAAAATTAGAAGGCTATCTGTTTTTCTTCTCTCCATCCACTGGTTGATCCGTTTCAGAGTCATATTGGCATTTTTCCACACATTTCCTAGGGAACCAGCCTCGTTCTCTTATTCCACCTTAAGACATGAAAAGTTGCATTAACTTGGAACAAAACATTGACCCACTATAAAAGAAAAACACAGGACTGGAAGAGACATCAAGACGTTACCTAGTTTATTTTCTTCTCCAAGGCAGGTCATCTAAGTCATTCCTACCATCATTGCCTAGGGACGCATAAAGTCTCCCCCATTGCCTAAAATGTTTTCAGAGATCTCCAAAGTTTGCCAGTACTCTGCCTTCTTACTACTAGGACATATTTCCTAATACTCTATCTGAATCTTTCCATCTATAAGTCAAGTTCACAACTCCTCTTTCTACACACCAGGGCCACAGGAAGCAGCTAACAAGGTTCTCTACAACAGACTTTCATGCAGCTGATAACAATTTGCACACACACTGGCTTTCTCCCATCTCCTTGCCCTCTCCACATAAGCCACCCCAATTCTTTCAGCTTTCCCTTGCACGTCACATTCTCTAGTACTCCTATTATTCTCATTCTTTTCCTCTCAACCCTTTACAGCTGATCTCCCTCTTTCTTCAGATGCAGTAACTGCTTTCACTTGTGGCAGTAATTCAGCTGAGTCTCTGCCAATGTTGAGTAGGATGGAAGGATTACTTCATGCATCTGGGAAGCTATATGCTTTTTTCTTTTTTGCAAGTGTTGACTCATCTTAAGATTATGACTGACTATTATTTTCCTCAGGAGAACTGCTACTTAAGCACTTATTTTTCCATCTTGTTTTAGTGCTTGTTATTCCTGCCTATTTATAGCATTTTGCTATACATTCCTAACAAATCTCATCCTATTTTTGAAGCCTAGTTCTCCAAAATGCCAATGTTACTTTGAATTCTAATCCAGCCTCTCGGTATACACCAAGTTCCCCACTCAGACCACATTTCACCTGATTTAAAAAGAATATTTGATATAGCACAGGTAACTCCAGCTAACCTTCACAATAAACACCACAATGCAAACTACTAACATGCTCATTCAATGACTCCTTTAGGTTTGATGTTTGAAAGAGTTCATCGGAGTGAGCTGCCAAAGCACTTGTAGTCCACAAAGGTCTCAGACCTCCCATGAAAGGCATGGACACTTTCAATCTAGGAATTTCAATCTAGTAAACCGATCTGTTTGCTGCCTCTCTTTTGCCAACAAAGAATGTATGTGAAATGAATTCACAATTGTTTGGAAGAGACAACAGAATCCAACGCACCCTCGATGGAAAGTCTGGCAGGTAAAATTTTAGCTCAGTCCTAAGCAGGAGGGCTAACGTAAAAAATGTAAAAATTTCAACACAGGTGGCTATGATGTCTCTCTGCAGACCAGCAGGAGTCTTTAACATCTTTGATAGCTGTTGTTAGTTACATAAATGCATGACAAAGTTTTTGAAATCAATCCCAAACCAAAAATATAATGTCTCCTTGTTTTTGAGATGTACCAAGAGTAATCCCAGATTTTATATGTATTTGGGGTGTTTAGGTAGGAAATCTGAATGTATTTAAGAAAAATAATGGTGATTTCTCTTTTTTTTTTTTAACTTCTTTAGAGTCTAGATGTCTTAACTTTTTCTTAGAATATGAAAAATTGTCCCCCTTCCCATTCAACCTTCAATAAACTACTAGATGAATGTTCTTTCAGTCTGACAGATTCACATAATGTTTATCAAAACTGGTAAATCTATCAGATGTGAAGAATAAAGACTGTGGATGTGGTTTTAGAGGGGAGAGGAGCTAATGCCAATAAGGTCAGTCGTTACATTTTGAAAACTGAACATGTAATATTGTCCACATTTCTAGACAGCTATAAAATTGATTGGTAATTTTCAACAGAAAAAGTGAAAAATAACTGCTTCATACCATCAGCAGCTGAGTCGAGAATCTTCTCACCATACATCCAGTGTCTGGGGAAGAAAGCGTAACAGGTAATTAGATGCCAGAACTCATCTCAGTATTTCTTTTAACTAAACATAAAGGTGTGGAGGCACTAACTTTAAGCCTCTTGTGGCTAAAATCAGATCCCCTTTACTCAGTGCAATTCTAGGTTCTTCAGTGCATGGTGTTGTGAAGAATGTTTTAACACCTTTAGTCACAGGGCAGCAGACACCGCTGTAATCTTCTACTGCTCGATACCGCACCTACAAGTTTGAACAGAACACCGCAAGATATTATTGTATGGAGCTATGGCTTTGCTGACAGTTTCATGCCAAAAGTAAAAATCAATTCAAGCATACAGTTAGATTTGAGCATAATGACAACGATTGTCAAAGGGACTCTAAATTCTAAATTAACCACTTAACAATGAAGCACAGACATTTTTATTATCATGTTTCTTACCATCTGGAAACTAAGGAGCAAACGCAAAGAAAGCTAAATGCTAAGTTTAACTAAGCAGAGGTTGCAGCACACTGTTTGTGTAGAAACACAAGGTATTTAATTGCTAGATTTAAAAGTCAAGAAAAGAAACAGTCTGAGCAATTACTTACACTAATTTATACTGATATTTCAAAGTAATTACAGATCAAACTTCACAAATACTTACACTTCTTACTCGCTTGTCTGCCTTCTGTTTCAGTTGCTCTATCTATAAATGATTATAAATAGAAGTTTAGGCAGTGTTTAGTTTAAGAGGACTTGTGTATTCAACACAAAATGAAGTCAGGTATTGAAACCATTCAACAGACACATGAAATATAATTAGCATTCAAAAGCACTTGCAAAAGCTTAACTTTTTAGCGTATCAAAAAAGGGGAAACATTTGACAGGACTCCTGTTTCTTAACTATATGTATTACTAGTCAGAGTATTTTAGTTATTTAAAAAGTTGGCAAATTACTGCAAAGGAAAGCAGGCAATTGGGTAGTGGGGAGGTAACTTGAGATATCACTGAAGTGGGGAGGATAACTTGAGATATCACTGAAGATCAGTTACCGTCAAACTGTACTGGTGACAGCCATTTCTTACTGGCCAATCCAGGCCGTCTCCCTCAGGAATCCCAGACCATGTAAACACTTGCTTGAAGTTTTTCCATTTACTTCCCGTGTCATAAGGAAAAATAAAGGTCTCACCCGTTTGGTAGTACTGGATTCTGTCTTTGGCCTGGAAAATAATTAAGAAATACAGTACATAAAAACATACCCTACAAACTGCAACTGAACAGCAAATATTAAGAAGGCCAGGTCATATGCCCTGTATGGGTCCATGAGACCTGAAGGCAAACGTTTTGAGACAGGAGCGGTAAGTTTCTGCTATATTAACCTAGGCTTTTAAAACCACTTACAACAATCATGCATTTAGAAGTGCATCTGGTCTGGGTGTGCCCCGGCCCCTTTAACAACAGAGACAACTGACTGCCCTGACTGTATTTTATGGCTTTTTTCAAAGACTGATGCCTGACCATTTCTCAGTTACATACAAAGACTTCCACAGCTCAGGATTCTTTGATTAGCGATCACGAGCATAATTCAACATTGGTAGCATCTATTCCACCTCTAAGAAGTGCATATATACAGGCACGCTCTGAATATCCCACGTTTCTGCAGTCATGAACTTTTCATTCTTTCGGTAACAATGACATCTAGTGGAACAGCCACAGAAGAGTTTGTGCTCTGTTGCAATAATGTTGCTTTTATTAAACACGTATTACAGTCTGTCCTCAGTTTTCAGGACAAACGTATTAGCAGTCTGTGTTTTACAGCAAAAATTTTAACAGATTATTCCAAATTCTACTATTAAGTTATAACAGGTTTTTCTTTCATTTATGTTCCATTGTCCTATTATTCAAAGGCCCAAAAGGACTACGATCCAGCTAAGCTAGATTCTATGCAAAGAGATGGCATTACAATTCTTAGGTACTTAACACACAGTGAAGATCCTTGTACTAATTTTCACCCAGAATAGGATAATAATGAAGCGTTTGTGGACTTTTACAAAATAACCTGGTAGCACTGAACTACTTTCTAAACATTCAGTCAGTTTTGCTTCCTCTAAACTTAGCTTCTGCTGCTTGGCTATACTTCTTCTGAAAAATCTTGTGAAAACCTATATAGAGATATGTAAATCAAGAAGAAATCTGATGGAGAGAAGACTAGGTATCTCTTTATTTTCTAACAGTTCTTCAAAATCAAGGAAAATCCTCCCAATTTTAATGAGAGAAGTAGGAAATTAGGAAAATCATGAGCCAAAACATGCCACCTAGAATGGGCAGGGGAAGTGGACAATTAAAGACATAGGTGGGCACAATGAGAAGCAAAGACAATTGAAGTTTCAGATGAAAACACCCATATATTCCAAGCAGATAAGCAAAGTCTCTTAAAAGCAAATATTTTTCTATGTTCAAACCAATTGCCCCAAGCAAAAAAGAAAAGAAAAATCTATGCAGTTAAATGATTTCTCATCTATTACAGTCAATTTCAGAGACAGTAATGGAAAAGCTGGCTGTAGGTGTAAAGTTAGCGGTGAACTGAAATGACACCTTTGGTTTAAATCCAGACAAGTGAAACAAGAGTGGATACATAAGGAGAATAAGCTTTGTAACAATACAGTACCTGAACACTGTAATAAAAGCTTACCTTTTCTTCAATCCAGGACTCGATTGAAGTTTTATTTGTCAAAATGACTTTCATCTAAAATAAAAGCGTTAGGTGAAATTAGCATTGATTTTCTCAGAAATACATCAATTAAGCAAAGAAAACTTCATTTAACAAAATATGTTCACTTCAAAAAACAAAGCAACTTTTACAGGCTTAACTGAAACATATAAAACATTCAAAATTAAAGATTCAGCATAAATACATGCTAATGCTATTCTCTAAAATTATACACTGAGACAGTACCACATAGTATTTCAGTTTATGCTTAAAATGTGTATTTTTGTTTCCTTCCAAAGATCTCAAACATTTGAAGTAATATATCTACCATGTTTATATCTATTTTCAGGGACAGGGGCATGTACTCCTGAAATACCAAGTATTATGCCTTTTCCAGATAGTTTATACAGCCCATCTCATGTTTACTTAGTTCATTACATTTTCAGCTCCAAGTTCTCCCATGAGGAAAAATAATAAAATAACTGTGATAACAACAGAGGAATTGGGAGAAAGCAACATAAAACCTGCTACACAGCAACATAAGCTCTAAACAACTGCTTTTATTCCGAATTCTGTTTCTGCTCCACAACGAGGCAAAACTTTAACCTCTTTGTAACAGAAGCCATAAACTTACCTGGATAATGAACAGCATACCAACAGCAATAGTTGTTCCTAATGCCAGTCCTAAGGCAAATAAAGATGCAGCAAATGCAGACAGTCCAAAGGGAATAATGGGTCGAGGGTCCCTCTTGGCTGCACTCATGTCAATCTTTACAGAACTCCACCCAAAAGATATCTGCAAAGGGAAAAAGTCATCATTGAGCTCTAGAACATTCTGACTGATGAAACAAAACAAATTATCAATAAAAAATCTGGCTCTGAAGATAGGTGCCCAACTTCTGACAGGTTTATAATGCAAGTGGAATAATTACCAAAAAAAATATTCAAATTACTTTTCCTCTTCAGAAATACATTCTTTCCTAGATGTAGGCCTTCTCTAGACGGAAAGCTAAACCAAAATCACCACCTTGCAAGCTCCACATCAAGTTAAGCCTAAAATCTGCAAAAAAAATAAATCTGGATTCTGGCATATTTAACAAAAACACATTCATCAGTTTCAGACAGAAAATGTTTGCATAGCGCGGTATCCATTTTCAATGGAAACGCTACAGGTTTTCCTCTGAAAGCTTTAGCAGTTCTCAACATTACTGCTCTGCAAATACAATGCACAGCCTTCATATGTTACACTCAGCTGATGTTTTCAAGCTCTTCATTGCAACCAAAAAGGCCGAAATCAAAGCTCATAACCTTAGCCATAGATCTGAGATAAGGGATGTATTCCAGCACAAGCTTTGCTCACTGTTGCTCCAATTAGATTTTACCATTTAAAAACAAATCCAACATAATTTGGTTTTGGCTACAAAAAAAACGTACTGTTTTTCCCCTTGAAGAAAGGGATACAATTCTAGAAAAGTGGCAAGCAAAAGAAAATAAATAGCATCTAACTTGCATGTTGGAAATAAATAGCAGCTAGTTTCTGTGCCAGCCAAAACACAGCCTGTCTCTCTATATAAAGTACTACTCAGAAACTGTCTTCGGTGAATGCAAAGCTCTAGGAAACTCCCAGTGATTATGACAAGCAACAGGGGGAAAAAAAAAAAAAAAGAGAAAAGAAAATAAAAACAGCTTTCTCCGAATCCTCCTGCAATCAATGAACATACTTTTCACAGGCGGAGAGCAGAACTGAGAGTACATGTTGAAAGAATAACAAGGAATTCCACATGCTGCTTCTCAGGAAATCAAACAATCTCATATCTCCAGAAATAAATCACCCATCTGACTTAAATAATATTTTAAGCATTTAATTATGTTTTCTTACTCTGTTGTAAAGCTGAGTGTACATAGTCATAACAAATATGAAAGAAGCGTGAATGCATCCTAGTGGAGCTAAGAGGAGAAACAGAGTGAAAGATGCATGATTCTGGTATCCACAACAGTTGTTGATCCAAGGACAATGGTGATCCATTTTCATGACACATCTGTGAATAATAAGTATTCATTAATATAAAGGATATTTATTATGTTTTTTCCAAAAAGCACAAAGAAAAGGACAACTAACTTTCTACTACTAAACCTCCACTCATTCATTTAAACCCACTAATTTCCAACAGCTCAACACAACAGCCTCTTTTTTCGTTGCTATTTAGAATGCTATTTCATGTTGTAGAGTGAAAGAATGCAAAACACAAAGTGCTCCCCGGTCCTACCATCTCTAATTATCACTCCGTCCTCTTTACTCAAACTTGCTAGTTGCTAATAAACACCATTCCAGAGCTCGGAGACAGAGGCCTAGAATGGGAAGTGTAAGAACTACCAACACAATAACTAAGCACTAATATTATTGCCAATTCTTTTAAATAAGCACACCAGTAAAACAAAGGAAATATCAAGTCCCCTGGGAACTACTTGCAGAAAGAGCATATGAAGATACACAGACAGAACTGTGCTAATGCCTCTTTCTTTTCAGTAGCAGACCCTCTGAAAGCTTCATCAATTGCTATGTATGGACCATACACCACTATGAGTCCTTTTCAAAACCTATTTAACAAGCATAAACACCCCTAGAGACACTCATGTATTCAATATAAAGCTGGTTATTTTGGTTTAGCTTGCAGGTGCAAAAAAAAAAAACAACCACCTGACAAAAGATTTGTCCACATCCCAAATTGCATTGATTCAACTTAGCAGGTGTAAAAGTCACTAATTATAATGTTGCGGTTCATCTGCACCAAACCTAAGTGATAAACAAAGGACTGAACTACACAAATATCCAGCTTCTCTGAAAATAAAAGTTAAGCGTTTTGGAACTGCTGACCTCATTATCTTTTAAACTAGTCCATTCCCAACAGGAAGTTCAGTTTCTCCCTTTTAAAGTATTAGTTGTTCTTCATTAGCATATGCTCAACTGCCACTGTACAAGTTCTTGAACATGTAATATTAATTATCAGCACAAGTGTTTCTGAAGAAGTTCCTAGATCTTAACTGTAAACCTCACCCCATTCAGGTGGGCCACAAGAAGTGACCCCTTTCATGCACTGAAACTTGCCATAGCAGAGAAGACTTTTGGCAGCGGTTTAAGTTACCTACTTCACTGAAACAGGCTAGAAATACATGCAGAATGAGTTAGTTTGGCCAGAAAATTCCTAACGCATATCAGCAAAATGATTTGGAGGATGTGCTGCAGTTTCTTCTGTTTTATTTATTTGACAAAACATAAATTATTTAAAGAACTTGCTTTTGCAAAGACAATCATCAGGATCTGCTGCCATTTTCTCTTAAACCCTCAGTGTAAAGATTGTCACTCAAGGAAAGGGATCTAATTTTAAGTCTCAGGATGATGCAGCCAAATTACAGCACTGCTCTACAGTTTCAGTCTCTACTTCCTAAAAGCGCACTGACTGTGCATCTTGCATTTATAGAAATAACAAATGAATGCACATGCTGCAATATCTTTTTACCATGCTCTGTAAGCCCTTCAGAGGAGGACCTGCCCAGTAAACCCAAGATAAATGCAACTACAGCCTAGACTGCAGACAGCTCAAGTGGCTTGTTTTTTATAAGCTACATTAAATTCTAGTGCAGCTATTTATAATAAAAGCATTCTTTAGCTCAAAACAAGTCTATTGGAAGACTAACATGTAACAAGGCAAAATTTTTTTAAGTTGACCCAAAAGGCTTATTAGTTCACTTAACATGCAGATGCCCCTTGAAAAAAACCCTTTAGTGAAAAGTAAAGAACAGTCCAAAACTTCCACTCAAATCAATATTGAACTCTCACTTGCAAAGATTACAGAATAGGCTTTTCTACTCCCTGAGCAGGTGAATGTTTGGACTCAGAACTTACAAAGGACTGAAAGATTTTCAGGTATTTACACAGGCTCACTTCCCTGAAACAGTACTGCAATGTTTTGTTAATGCTATCAAAAAGTTCTTAAGGGGAACTGATTTTGAGCTAAAAAGAAAATGTTAAAGACAGATTTATTTATTAAACACAGTAAAACCATATAGTAATGATACAACTAGAAAGTGGAAATATTTGAAACGGGTATAGTGTTCATATGTAAATCTTTTAAAAATGCACAATACAAGACTTGGAAGAATAAAATATATTAATAGCTCATTGTTAGATTAGCAGCTGCTTTAATATGGACTTAAAACAACTTTAAAGACAGACAATACCTGTTACACTTTCGACAGTGGTGTGAACGTGGTGCCTTGTAAGACTGACACACTTTACAGTATTGGAGATACATGCAATCCTGAGATTTTTCCTTTAAACAGAAGAACAGGCGTTAGACATATAGATAATTCTACTGGCAATATATATCTTAGCACTTTCCTAACCTAAGCATCTTTGCTTACTTCTGACAGGGTGTGTCTCATAACCCAACCCTATTTAATCGTAGGTAGCGAGGAGAGAAAAAACCAAAATTAAATACTCTCTTGGCTATCAACACAGCCATCTCCCACTGTTGGAAGTGCTGGTTGCTAAAAGAAATAAACAGCTCTTCCATCAGGAAGAGCAACTGTACAAGCAGGGTTTCATAGTGAAGTTCTGAGAGTAACAAGAAGCATAAGGACTTTATTTTTTAAGAACTTGAGCACCTTGTCTCTCCATTTTATACCCTAAGCCAATCTAGGCTTACTACTAAGATACAGTACAGGTAAGCGTTAACGATCAACTAGCTCTTATTTGCCTCCTTCTCTCTCTTACAAACACACATATACCAACTACAGCAAGATGAGAGACAAAGATTTTTAGATAACAAACAGCAATAATGCAAGCCAAAATCTTCTGCTTACTAAGGGGAATACCCAGTTGTCCTGCTAGGACTGCATCAGGATCCTCTTATCACTAGACTCTGTTCTGAGAAATATTCCACAAGCAGAAATATAATTATTACTAATCTTCAAACCCTGGCCTGCTGTCTTGAGATACTGAACCTGTGTCACTCTGGTCCTTGACTACTACTCTTCCAAGAGATTAATGAAGCAAAGGAAATGCAAATTTCTACCTTGATTTATAATACTGTGTTGAACATAATATAAACATGTAACTTTTTCTGGCTCACATAAAAAAAAAAAATTAAGTGTGCTAAATGAAATTCTTCTAATCCTTGCTACTAGCAGCAAAGTCTTCAATGCAACGGTGCGTGTGTGAGCATGCAGATAACCTTGAAGTTTTCAATCCTAGCTAACCGTACTGGTTTCACATTGTTTTGCTTTGAGAAGCAGCTATAAAACACCACAATTGCTGCCCACAAAGAAGCGCTACCGGTTGTCCCCAGACCACTGGCACCGACAGAACAAGATAAGGATGGAGCGAGCTGGAGCATACTGGAAACGCTGGAAGCAGCAGCAAAGCAGGAAAGAGGCAGAAAGTGAAGATGTCGAAACAAGGTAAGGAGAGAGGAGCAGCCCGAGGGGCTGGCAGCATTCTTCGGGGAGAAAGGGGAAATAGTGGCATCGAAAGATCGGCCGTTTCTTGCCCTCTCTGACCCCCGCACCTGCTCCTCTCAGAAAGGCGGGCCCCCGGGCAGGCCCGCACCCCCCGCCCTGGGGATGAGGCGACCGATCAAAAGCCAGTGCTTACCGGCGTCCACCCCAGCGGGACGTACCCCGGGCCCACAAACATGGCGCTGAAGTAGTTGTAGAGGATCATGACGGTCCAGTTAAGGAGCATGATGAAGTTGACGCTTCCCCCGGCGGTATCCAGGGGCCAGTACCACAGCGCGGCGTCCGCCATGGCGGTAGCGGAGCACACGGCCACCACGGCCAGGGCCACCAGCGGCCCCCAGTGGCACAGCCGCCGCGCCCGGCCCAGCCCACCCATGGCCGCCGCTACCGCCGCCCTCCCGCAGCCGCCCCGCCGCCGCCCATGGCTCCCGCCGTCCCGCCGGCTGCCAAGAGAGCGGGAGCGCCCTGAAGAAGGGGAAGGGGAAAGGGAAGGGGAGGCGTCGGGGCCGGCCGAGCCTCGGCCCCGCCCCGCCGGCCCGGGGAGGCGAGGGGAGCGGAGCCAGCGCTCGCCTCCGCCCGCCGGCGCCTCCTGCTCAGCCACCGCCCCCTTGTCCGTTAGCAATAGAGTCCCGCCGGGAAACAGCGTCCCTCCGTCCCCACCCCGCTGAAGGAGCGAGGCTAGAAGGCGGGACCCCGGGTTGCCGGGCTCGAGCGGGCCGCCCCCAAGCGAAGGTCGTCAAGGGGTGTCAGGGCGGGAGCGGGGCGGCGGGCCGCGCTGCTTAAAAGCACCTGAGCGGGGGCGAAGACTCTCTCCGGAACCTGTGTCGAGACGCCCGGAGGCTGGGGGGAAACGGCTTTGAAGGGAGCAGAACGCGGAAGCGCCTGGGTGCGGAGCGGCTGAGGGCGGCCAGCTGAGCGCGGCTTTCTCGGCAGTCAGCGCAGCGGGGCCGCTGTCTCCCCCACCGGCTCCGCCGCCGCCATGTCCTCCGATTTCGAGAGTTACGAGCAGGACTTCGCGGTGCTTACGGCCGAGATCACGGGCAGGATCGGGAAGGTGCCCAAGCTGGTAGGAGGTGAGTGGCGGTCGGCGGGGGGCGGCTGCTGGCCCGGCGCCGCGGGGAGGCCCCTGTGGCGCTGTGCTCCCACCGGCACTGCTCTCCGCCTTCGCGGCTGTCGCTCCGCACCGCAGGCCCGTCTTGCTCGGCTGTAAGAGCCTCTCCGGCTCCCGGAGTCTCCGGCTTCCCAGCAGCAAGCGCTTGGGGTGGTGTCGGGGGGTTTTTTAACGTGTTTTTAGTGTGGCCTGTCTCTGTGTCCCGTCACCCCAGTGTGTCGTCTTGCTCCTCGCGCAGCGGAGTCGGGATTCACTTCCCCCTGTTCCAGCAGCGAGCTGTCTGGTGAAGGGAATTAAGAATAACCTGACAGAAAACTGTTCGCAGGTGGGCTGTGAGGATCGGCCCTTCCCTCCTGACTTGCTGTGGGGCCGCGCAAAGTTGTGCCGGCGCCGCTGAAGGGCTGAGCAGCGCAGGGGTCAGAGCCGGGCGGTGATGCTTGTGCCAGTATCGCTGCCGGGTGCTTTTTATTGTGGGCGTGCCACAATGTCAGTCACGGAAATCAAGTCTGTTTCATGTGGCATAGACAGAATTTGTGCATGATTTAATCCAAATCTGTATTTTTGCTGTCTACTGTCGAAACATTTGATTGGGGTAATTGACTGTGGTGACTCACATGTAGGAGCAGGTTCAAAGAAATCAGTGTTCATTGACTTTAATGTGTTTGGCAGGGCCCTGCAGCATTCATGGTCTAATTCATGATGTATCCCTGCAGTAGAGACAATAATGTCAACAAGAGTGTTAAGGTAGGAAGCTGAAAATTATAATCTCATTAACCAGTGTAGCTGAATCTTCTAGCACATATGAATCAGTGCCCTGGTATGAGACAGGAGAAAGCTGAAACAAGTGGATTTCTCATCTGTCCCTGTTGTAGCTCTGCTTAATGCCTCTTCTGTTTCCAGGTCATTAAATATTTCTGCCTCTGCTTCCTATGCATGTTTCCCAAAGCTTTAGGATACTTTAACTGTGGGAGTGGGTATCATATAAGAGAGGAATAAACACACACTAATGGTATACTTTTCCATATGACTAAAGGAAAAAACATCATACATCCAGGACCAAAGAATAACATCCTACTTTTAGAGTGGGAAATGCATCATGAAGTGATGAAGTAGTGACTCTAAACAGGATTCGAGGTAGGTGGTCAGCTAAACCATATGATCTCAGTGCAGCGTAATTCAGAGGTTCAAAATACATCTGAAATGCATAAACAAGGGGATTTTGAATAAAAATCTGATTGATTGTGGAAGGTTATGTCCAGTTCTAATCTTAGCAAGTTAGAAAGTCTTCTGATAAGTTGGGGTACTGGAAGGTGATGTCCAATTCCAATCCTAGCAAGTTAGAAAGTCTCTGGTAAGTTGGGGTAACCAACCAATCACAAGCCTTATTAAAGGAAAAGAAACTATGCCTTTTCATTGGCTTAACAAAGCTGTTTCGCTGTTGAGCTTAACAAAAAGGACATGGAGAGATAATTCAGTCACAGTCTGCAGGTACTTATGAGGTACTACTAACGGAGACTTACAAAATGAAGAAGGGAGAGATCCAAAGAGTTCCAGTGATTGAAATTTAGAACTGGTGTAATTTAGTTTGCTCAGAAATGTTATTTAACCTGTAAATGATCTCTGGAACAATTTACTGAGGGGATGCAGTGAATTCTTCCCTAATGTAAAGTACCTTATCAAGGCAGTATTTCCCACTGCCTCACAAAGTGTTGTTCGCTTTTAAACAGAGTAAATTTAAGGACCTCTTGGAGGAACAGGAGTACATCATAAATACACTGGAGGCTTTTGTTCTGAAAATCAGTAGTGCTACACAGTGAGCTTGTGGAAAAAGAATATTTAATTTCCTAATCGTATAGATTTGGGAAGTCACAAGTGTCTGTTCAGTAGTAGGAAGAGTATTCTGCTTATTAGGAGTGAATCAGTCTCCTTGAATCAGTCTCCCTTATTCACTTAGGGAGACTTTGGAGCTGAAATATGAGATGTTTAAAGAGTATTGTCTTAAACAGTGACATAGCCTAGAAGCAGCAAGCTTTGAAATCATGATTCTTTCATGTGGCCATTAGAAGGGGTTTTTTTAGAATTTGGTGTCCTCAGAGGAGAAAGAATATGTGTTTGCTGCGGGAGCAGTAGTGTGGTACTGGGCTAAATGGCTTCAAGATATAAGACAATGGTTAGTTATTTTATTTTTTTTTTAAAGGTGACTTTTCCGTATTAGGACTTGGGGCCAGTCATACATGGTTTGGACTGGCTTGCATTATAGCTACTTCTTGCACTGTACATTTATAAGTGAGTTCATTGCTTCAGTTTTCAGGACTATTCTGTCTTTCATCAGAAAAAAGCCATGTACTACTTAAAACCAAATTGCAGTATTAGCTAATAGAGGTATTTGACCACCTGGAAAAAAAAAATCTCTGACTATGCCAAGCATTTTAATCAGAAATATTTTAAATACACATTTTTCCCTTGTTTCTTGATAGGAATATTTGCAAGATCTTTGCTTCTTCATCACCAGAAGTTCCAGTTAGTTCTTGTGGAGATGGCTGGGAGAGCCTCAAAAAGAGGATTATGAGGTGGGAGGGGGACGTGAGGAGATGCACGTGAGGTGGCAGTTTTCAGCAGCAGTGATTTGAGAGAGATTGCTGATGGCCTTCTTCCTCCACGCTGGAAGAAGCAGGATGAGAGGTGTAAGGACTTGTGCTACTTCTGCGTAACACAGAGAGAGATCTCCTGAAGTCTAGTGACTGGTTTATTTCCTTCTGCTGCCCAAGATGGACCTGCTGTAAGCTTCGCGTTCAGTTGAATTGGAGAAATACCGGTTAATTGTTTTTGCAACATTCCTGCATTCGTTGTTGTCAGGACTTGATGCTGTCTTGTATTCTAGGGGGATAACGGCTCTACAAACAATCCTGTTGTCACAAATGCATAAATAGTTCAGCAAGAAATGTAACAAAGGCACTCTGATAATACAGAAACAATAAGCTGCAGGGACAATAGCCTGTCTTGGGAAGAAATGTATTCTGTTGAAACAAACATCTGGAGAATTAAAGAAAGTGTTCTGAATTGAGAAATGGCTTTTAAATAGAATTTCTATGATGCTGCTGCAGGTCTTTGAAGCATGAAGATCATGGGCTGATGTGGTTTATTAATGTTCCTCAGTGCTTCAGAGAAACATCTGTCTTGTGATTTGACCAAATATTTATACAAATTTTGATTGCTTGATCTGAGAGAGAGTTGTTTTATCAGCACAAATGGTGGTTCTTAGCCTTTTTACAGTACAGGAGCCTCTAGGTCATGGTGTTTTTAGAGTTGAATGCTGCTGCTGTTCTGATACTTGATACCTGCATTTTCTGCTGGGCAATCAAGGCACTGTATTTCAGTCTCTAACAGATTTAGCTGAAGAAAGGCCCACCTTTAATTTTCTGTTGTACCCCTGCACTGGAGTTTACTGTCTGAATTTCAGGTCTGTCTCATTATGGTGTGCCTCTTGAACCCAGTTTCGTAACCCAGAGAGAAACACATGTATTGTTCCATTTGTCTCTGCTGTTGAACAGTAACTTCTGGCAAAGTGGTGAACATGTAAACTACCCCAGCCAGTGTAGCAAAATCTGCAAGTGGTCTATGAACTGAAGCACTTTGTTACTGAATCTTTTCCTCAGTGTGTACTAATAAAAAGAAGCAATTCCACGTGCATTGAGACTGATCAGTCTTGGTCCAGATTTTTTTAATCCCTTCATTGGTTTTGAGATCAAACCAGTGCCGTGTTACCTTTCTACGCTTGTAGGCAGGTTTCTGCCTTTCTGTAACTGCTGTATTTTGGATGACAAAATAGTGACTAATGCAAGGGCAAAGCTGAAAGAACAGAGGAAAATGTAGTAAAAGCTTGTTTCCTTTGTGTACAAACTTGTGTACAAACACAGAGTAGATTTCTTTGTTTGCAATCCTTACCTGGAGGGAAAAAAAAACACTTTTGCTTCTAGTTTTTATCCATATTTTGTCAAATTGACCAGTTAAATTATACACCCTAAATGCAATATTTTCTTTAGGACGTTCTGGCAATGTGGCAACAAAAATTCTACTCTAAATTTAGATATATTGATGAAGCATTGTTTTTTATTTACTTTCTTTAAAGGATATTATCAATTCTGCATTAAGAAAAAAACCCTTTTAATTCTTTCATATAGTGGAAGTATATTTAGGGAAATGGTCAAGTAGGCAGATTGTGCCTGAGACATAGTGGAGTAATACAGTTAGTAATATGAGGATCTTTAATTGGATCATGACTTGTTTGTCCCGATCTACTAGTTTAGTAGCAAGCTTCTCTAACTCCCTCTGACCTCATCTGCAGTCTCTGAGCAAGTCATCCTGTGGATATTGTGTCCTCCTTTCTGTGGGGATTCTGACAGTGAAATAAGTTGTTTCCTTAGCTTAACTGTGGCAGTAAAACTGAAAGTGAATGGTTTGAAAACCATTCCAGCAAGTACTTTATGATTGACAGTGTTGCAGCATTTCATGTTTCTGTTGCTGTTATCAGCCTAGAGGTATTGGCAGTCCTGCAGGTAAGTGGCTCCAGGCAGCATACTCCCACCAGGATTTTACATGGATGCAGCTAGAGGAAGAGAGGAAAGCGAAACAAAGTGGGTGATGCTTACACTTTGATAAGCTTGCTTTTCCTTACCAAAGTGACCCTGGTGGATCCTGCCACCCCTTCTTGTTCTGGGACTACATGCGGTTGCCAGAAGTTCAGCTGCTTTTCTGGAAATGCGTGAAGACATTGCTCCAAAGCTGCAGTGCTGGGATGTTTCCATGTGCTCGCTCACACATCTGTATTTGAAGGAACAACAAAGGCCTGTTGTCAGTAGGCCTCGCTCTCAGCAGTTGCTCTGGTCACCATCTGGGTGATTATTATAAATCTGGGATGATGTTAAAACGCAACTCTGGAGTTTGGTTGAAGTTTAATTAACTAAATCATTAAAGATCATTTGAATACCTCCTCAATTTTATGGGAGCAGTTCCAGCCAGACCTCCTTGAGTATTACTGAGTTTTCTGTACCAAAGGTCCATACCTTAATATCTCTGTGCGTAGGTAAGATCTTACTGGTCAGTGGAGTCCTAGGTAGTTCTTGTAATCACAAGTACACACAGAATTTGTAGACCATGAAATATCTTCCCCAACCCCCCAACTTTATACCCTTACATTTCACGTTGCTTAATGTGTATGGAAATTGTAATCCAGTAAAACTCAGAGAAATACTGAAATTGCTATAGTACATTTTTTTTCTGTTGCTATATCTTTAAATTTTTTCAGCTTGAATAAACTGGTATTGTGTGGTTTATATCATACATTGTTTTTCCTTTCATCCATCATCATCTTGCCCACTTACAAATGAAGGAAAGAACAGAGATGTTTTGGGATGCTCGGCAGGAGAACTGAAATGTGTGGGCAAACAAGCGGCAGATTCTCTTTTCTTTTGGGTCTAGTTATGTTAGGAAGATAAATCACTAACCATTGCATTTTCTGGCTTGAGTGCAATCACGAGAACCTGGTGGGGAATTAAAGAAAGACATTGCTAAAAAAGACTAAAAGTGCTGCACAGAAATGAACATTTTCTGCGTCTTCTGCTGTAGTTGAATCCACCAGACGTGGCAGAGTGAATTCCAGATTTACAGGAAAGATGCTGGTTTTCATGGCATTATCTTTGTAGAGAGGATTGCTTGATGAAATTCTGGGTCCCTTTCAAGGATAAGAAGGGAAACTGTTTGGGAGGATTTAGGGGTGAGCTCTAACTTCTCACTTGTGTCGCTGGCAGAGTTCCCTTTACTCGGAGGGCTTCAGTGTTCTTCAAGATTTTATTCTAGCTATGTTTTGCCAGCCATACTGTTGTATCCTCAGAAGGCAGCTTTTCTAGTTCTTGCCTAGCTGGTTATTTGCAAAGATCTCTGCGTTATCTTAAAGGTAGAAAGATGATTCTGAATCTGATCCCCGCTGCAGGCAGAGCTGCAACATATGTAACTGGAGAAGGACAGATCACAATGTTCACGTGTCCTTAGATGAGTATTTTAGGTAAATAAGAAGATAGGCTCATGCAAATGTAATGCAGGGTACTATGGAACAGCAGTAGAAGGGCTCAGCTGAAATATGACGTGCTTATGCTGGGGATGCTTCCCCAAAAACTGTAGCAATGTAGTCCTTTCAGAAGTGGTTCTGTTACTTTTAAGGAAGGTTGTTTTAAGGGCATGTTTTACTTTATATGGCAGAAATTCTGGGTTTGGTTGGTACCTCATCATGCCCTGATTCCCGCCTATGGCGCTAAGTTTGCTTAAAAATAAAGCATTTCAGCCTGTGAGAAGCTAAATTATATACGTTTGTTCAGGAGGGTCTCTCTTAGAATTCAGTGGCTTGTGGCACACAGGAATCAAAGGAAATCATCAGATTAGTCCCTTTCAGTCTTTAATGTTTCACTTCTAGGATACAAAGAGGTCATGTGGAAGAGGAGTAAAGGAATTCAGGCTAAAAAAAGAAAACCATGAAGTCTAAAGTTACACAGTAAAATCTATTGTGCCAATGTAGACTTATCCATCAAGATCTCTGGGGAGCAATGACTGGAGAGACTTTTGTGCAATTTACTTTTTATCTGCTTCATCAGGCAAACCACCAGCACAGATGTCTCATGATGCTCTTGATTTCAAACAAACAATGGTGTAAAGGGTTGTATGTTCAGAGTTTTGTTGTTGACTTCATTGAGACAGTGTGTGGATTTACAGTCAGAAGGATGGAAGATGTGGCCATGAGAGGGGCAGGAGATGATACAAATGGCAGTATAGCAGCTCCCAAATGCCCACAGTAATTAAGCAATGTGGGGACTTTTTATTATCTAGTGACTGAATATTACTCAGAAAGTCCTCTTTCATAATATAACAAACCAAACAGTCAAGCAATTGGAATATTTGGCAGATGTGACACTGAATCTCATTCTTGGTTTGTACTGGATTCTCTGCCTGAGAATGGATGGTTAAAGGCAGGTTGAAAGTCAGACGTGCTCTGCGTAGCTGGGATGTGGATTTGTTGGGGAACCTGGCAGAGGATGATTGCTACATAAAGCTTATTTTTTTTTTAATTTTCATCTTTTATTACTAATTTACATTTTTACTGCTACTAGAAGACAGTGGTTTTCTTGTAATTCCCATGGCATTTCGTTTTGTTTGTGTGGAAGCAAAAGAAACAGGGTTCTAGACCCAGCATAGGAACAGGGGAATAGAAACCTCATTTTTCTTCAGTACCTGGATTCATTATAAATGGGATGCTTGGTTTTGCGCATCTCGTATTTTGCACATAAATAGGATAAACCTTTGTTCTTAAACCATAGGGTTTTTTTACTATTTGGCTTAAATATATGCCTTCTCATGCATTTGTACACACCCAGCAAGTGCCTGCTGAGATGTAACTCCTACACCTGGAGCAGCTGTAACTGCTTTCCTAACTAGCAAATGCTGCATAACAAAGCAGAAGACTTCAAGGATTCTCCAAACTCTGCCCCCCCCCCCTTTTTTTTTTAATTACTAACGTGGGTATCGCAGTGCGTGATGATGTCATGGAATAAATCCCTGGAGTTGGTTTTAACTGATACATAGAAACGTTTAAAATTTTTCTTTCATGGCAAGAGCACAATTATATTGGTATTTTCACAATTCTATTTCAGATGAGAAGAAGCAGATGGTTGCAAATGTTGAGAGGCAGCTCGAAGAAGCAAGGGAACTGGTACGTTTTGGCTTTTCATATGTTAACAGCAAATTCCTAGGGAAAACAATAGGATCATTAGTGGTAACATTTAACACACTTGATGACTTAAAAATACTTAACAATAATACATTAGAAAATGAAACAATGTTTTTGAAATAGTTCTTATTTGAGGATATACAATACCCAAGAGGAGCATATCCTTTGTTAATCTTGTGTTTAAGCGATTTAAGTTTTGAATTATTGCTGTAAACTATCACAGGCTACTACAGGCTTTCAGTTGTGGATTAGGTCTTTTACTTTAGGAATTGAATTAAATATTTACACACCTGGACTGTTTGGTTTTTTTCTTGTAGGACCCATGCATGTACTTGATTTAATCTGTCTGATTGTCTGTAGGGCTGTAGATCTTTTTTTCTCTCTTTGAGCAAGTGAGCCATAAAGATACTTAGTTGTTTGAGGTCAAGGGGGCAATGGAAGTGTGGGTTACTGATCTGAGAAGAGCATGTATGTTAACTAAGCATTAGTTAGTGATCCTCACTGACAGAAGAAAGCAATATATGTTAAGCAGCTATGACTTTTTTTTTTTTAATAATTTTTTTCCCATTACAGCCTGTCTTGTCCTCCATCTGGATGAAGCCTAAAAGTAAAGTTTTGTAGATGTGGAGTAGCTGAGCAAAGGTGTTGATGACAGCTGAGATTGACTTTTTCCCCCATAAGCAATAGTTTCTTGCCTGAAGGTGCTTTTGTTTATTGCTTGCAAATGAGTTTGGTCTATCTAGTGTCAGAAATGTAATCTAACTGTTAAGATAGGGAAAGGAAATCAGTTCTCCTAGCCTGAAGGTTCTTATAATTGAGCAACTTGAATTAAGGACTTGGTTACTAACTAAACAGTAATATTGAAATTCGCTTTTTAAAGTGACTTCGGAAGAAAAAGGTCTCTAGAGCGTTTGTTGACACCTGTGGTCTTTTGGTTTAAGAATTGAATTAGTTTTGTAGACCAGATGGTTGGAATAGTATGCAGGAAAGCTGGAAAACTCTGCTGCAGGCTCACTCTGTGAGGGTGGCAAGGTGCCTAACCTCTCTGATTTGGTATTCTCAGTGAGAAACATGGTAAATGTACTGTACCATCTCATGAAGATGTTCTGAAGATGTATTAAGGTCTTTTGGACATTTTCATATTCAAACACCTGAAATAAAGTAAAAATCTAGAAATTATTTTCATCTCCTTTTCACTACAACTTGACATGTCAAAAAAGCATAGCAGTACAGGGAACTTGTAGCATGGGTGGTCTGATGAAAAATAATTCAAATTTGGTTTTCTACTTGAAGTATGATTCGAAGGAGCAGAAATTGAGTTAATGGCTCATTACTTTTCTCCTTGTGCCAGAAAAAGATCATCTAAATTTGTTAAATCTATTTATTAAAAGATTAAAAAGTAAATCCTGTGTCTGTACTTTTATCCTAATGATGATCTTCATTTAATGTACTGGCTTTTCTTTCACGCTTTTGTTTTAGATCTTGTTGCTAATGCTGCTAGACAGGTGCTTAATTCAATTATTGGCTTTAAGCAATTACCTAACATGTTTGTGATTAATGTCAAGGCTCGAGTTTAAAAATCAATTTGAACAAACCTGCTAATAACAGAACTGATTAAAAAGATCCTCTTTTAAACTAAAGGCTACAGTAGAAAATCAAAATAAACCGAATTCCTTGCTACTGGTAATTTTCATACATTGGTTTTCTTCGTTTTCCTGGGTAGTCAAAGCTGGGTTTAGCTGATTTTGGTTTATTTCCTACTTGGCTAGGAAATAACACTCTCATGTATTATAAATATTATTGTAGAGATAATCTATTTACATTGACTAACCACTGATTGTTTTAAAACACTGCGTGCTTTGTTTGGGTGAAATCACTGGTGTAATTGATTTGATGTATGTGTAGAACTGACACCCAAACTTTTCAGACTCCCAGGCTGCTTTTTCAAGCCAGAGCTGTTGAGTTAGTGGTCTCTGGAGAGAAATCCTGTCGTTCTGCATCCTATGTGGATGTAGAATGTGGATAAAAATGTTATTCTTACCAAGTTTTTAAGAAAGGTGAATGTTGTGATAACCTTAGGGAAATTCTTTTGAGTAAAAAATCTGGCATGTGCTAGAAGAGCTGGAATTAGCATTTTTGAGTGAAATTCTACTTTTAAGAAGAAAAAAACTGTCTGTGTGTTATTTGCCTTTGTGTTTTATGAGGGGCCCATCCCAAAATTGTTGTGTTGCAAATGCTAGGTTATTCTTATCTAGACACTTGGCTTTTTTAGCATAGATCTCTATTTTAGTTCCAGGACTTTAGAATCTGAATAAAATAGCGAGTCTTAGAAGTTTCATAAAATGCTAGCAACTCTTCAGAGCAATTTAATGCGGAAAAGTTCCTGTGGGAGGGGGAAACTTATTTTGGAGTTTCAATGGACAACATCAGCAGCACTATCTTACTTTGTTGTGTTTTTTTGAATGGAAATAACAGTGGCTGCTCTGCTTTATTCTGTATTCAGTGCTGGGAGTGTACTGGATGTTATTAGGAGCAAACCTACTAGGTTAAACACCTGAGGAGCGCTAAGGATGTGGCCTGGTTTGTGAATTTGGGCAAGAGTTAGGTGCCAGAATGCTCAGCTTCACCACAGTGATGGCGAGTTTGAACATAAGCAATAACAGAAGTTTGAGCTTTTCTGTTTTCTGAGGAAAACTTGAGCTTCTACAGCCAGGTAATTCTTAGCTTTTAGTAGAATTTAGCTCTTCTCTTGCTCATGTATGAAAAATACGATTTTATGACCAATAATATGAGCCTTGAAAGTGAAAATGCGTGAAGTTAGGTTGCATTTAGGTTTACACCTGCTTGGACCACTATGTTCTGCATGACTTCACATGGAAATGTATCAGCCCAGCCACAAAATCTCATGTTTAATATCATGATGAAAAAAAAAAGGTGTTAAATGTCAGTCAGCTTAAATATGCATGCTCTGTCATTGTTCCTTGGACCTTACACTCTCTGATAGAATCAACATTTTGGATTTCATGGACTGTGATCCTGATCTTTGCTGCAAATTCGGTATTCACTGGGAGATGGTTTTGGTTTTATATAATAGATAAGAACTAAGACTTCATTATAATATCCTGACCTTGCACATATAATTTTATGTATATACAAGGAATGTTTTATATGTTTGTAGAACATTTGAGATAAAATATATTGAGATGAAATTGATAAGAAATAAGCCATTAACTCCAGCTATCGGTTTAATTTGTAATACACCTTTGGAAAGTTAAGCCTGAGCCAAAGAACCGGGTAGAATTAGAAATTACTTTGTATGCTTCAATTCATTGCTGACTATTTAATTAAAGTCTGCTTTACAGTTTATTATTGAATATCATTTGTGTAATCAGAATAGATCAGGCTGAATAACTTCTGAGTATCTGGTAATTCTATTGATTAAATTCAGATGCTTTTCTTACTATATGAGGGTGAAATTTCAAAGTATAAGCAAGCGATTACGTAGGAATAAACTGTAGCACTCCCTTGTGAAGACAGGTAACCAGTAGCTTGGGACCCTAATTGAAAGGCATTTCTATTCCAATGCCATATTCCTCAACTGAGATCAGTAGGAGGTGAGTAAATATTGTTTCAGGTGCCTACAGCAACCAAGGAGAAGTATTCTTTTATCTTTTTAAAGTAAGTTGGAAAGATTTTAAAAGGCAGGTAAGGGATTCTTCAGCTGTGCAAAATAGAATTCCTGAGCAGACGGCACCATGTAGAGGAGGCTCCATGACCCAGTGGGCAGGTAATTAGCAGGCAGCTCAGCCCAGGTTTATAACTTCTTTTGATTTTCTGTACCTCTGTGCCATATTTTTGTGTTTCAGGCCCCTTAGTATTCTACATTAGTATTAAGGAAGTCTTAAAGGTGGAGGAGCAGGCTGTCCCCATGTGCCGAAAAATGAGCCTTCGGGGAAGGATACTGGCCTGGCTGAACAGAGAGATATGGTCACAACTCAGGGGAAAAAAGGAAAGTTTTTGGCCTTTGGAAGAAGGGGCAGGCCAGTCAGGAGGACTACAAAGATGTGAGGCTATAACTAGAACTTAACCTGGTTTCAGATGACAAGGACAATAAAAAAAGTTTCTATAAATACATTAATAATAAAAGGAGGAATAAGGAGAATATCCATCCTTTATTAGACAGGGGCAGTAACATGGTAACAAAGGATGAGGAAAATGATGAGGTAATTAATGCCTTCTTTGCCTCAGTCTTTAGTAGTAGGACCAGTCGTTCCCTGAGTACTCAGCACCCTGAGCTGGAAGGCAGGGACCGGGAGCAGAATGAAGCCCCCATAATCCAGGGGGAAATGGTGAGGGACCTGCTGCACCACTGAGACACACACAAGTCTCTGTGGCCAGATGGGATCCACCTGAGAGTACTGAGGGAGCTGACAGGAGTGCTCACCAAGCCACTCTCCATCATTTACCAGCAGTCCTGGCTAACCGGGGAGGTCCCAGTAGACTGGCAGCCAACAAATGTGACACCCATCCACAAGAAGGGCCAGAAGGAGCATCTGGGGAACTCCAGGCCTGTCAGTCTGACCTCTGTGCCTGGGAAGGTCATGGAAGAGATCATCCTGAGTGCCATTATGTGGCACATACAAGACAACCAGGTGATCAGGCCCAGTCAGCATGGGTTCATGAAAGGCAGGTCCTGCTTGACTAACCTAATCTCCTTCTATGACAAGGTGACCTGCTTAGTGGATGCGGGAAAGGCTGTGGATGTTGTTTACCTGGGTTTTAGTAAGGCCTTTGATACAGTTTCCCACAGCATTCTTCTTGAGAAAATGGCTGCCCATGGCCTGGACAGGCGTACTCGTCACTGGGTGACAAACTGGCTGGAGGGACGGGCCCAGAGAGTGGTGGTGAATGGAGTTAATCCAGTGGGCGGCCCATCACAAGTGGTGTTCTCCAGGGCTTGATATTGGGGACAGTTCTCTTTAATCTGGATGAGGGGATCGATTTCACCCTCAGTAAGTTTGCAGACGACACCAGGAGTGTCGAGCTGCTTGAGGGTAGAAAGGCTTTGCAGAGGGATCTGGACAGGCCGCATCGATGGGCCAAGGCCAATGGTGTGAGGTTCAACAAGGCCAAGTGCTGGGTCCTGCACTTGGGTCACAGCAACCCCATGCAGCATCACAAGCTTGGGGAGGAGCGGCTGGAGAGCTGCCTGGCAGAGGGGGACCTGGGGGTGGTGGTTAACAGCCGGCTGAATATGAGCCAGCCGTGTGCCCAGGGGGCAAGAAGGCCAACAGCATCCTGGTCTGTATCCGGAGCAGTGTGGTGAGTAGGACTAGGGAAGCGATCGTCCTCCTGTACTCGGCACTGGTGAGGCCCCACCTCGAGTACTGCGTTCAGTTTTGGGCCCCTCACCACAAAAAACACACTGAGGTGCTGGAGCGGGTCCAGAGAAGGACAACGAAGCTGGTGAGGGGTCCGGAGCACAAGTCTTAAGAGGAGCAGCTGAGGGAGCTGGGGTTGTTCAGCCTGGAGAAAAGGAGGCTGAGGGGAGACCTCATCGCTCTCTACAACTCCCTGGAAGGAAGTTGTATCCAGGTGGGGGTCAGTCTCTTCTCCCAAGTAACAGGTGATAGGACATGAGGAAATGGCCTCAAGTTTTGTCACGGGAGGTTTAGACTGGATATTAGGAAAAATTTCTTCACTGAAAGGGATGTCAAGCATTGGAACAGGCTGCCCGGGAAAGTGGTTGAGTCACCATTCCTGGACATATTTAAAAGATGGGTAGACGTGGTGCTTAGGGACATGGTTTAGTGATGGTTTCTGTCAGTGTTAGGTTGATGGTAGGACTTGATCTGAAAAGTCCCTTTCAACCTAGACAATTCTATGATGCTGCATGGCAAGGCTAAATAGAAAAAGCTTTTGAAAGATATATTCTCTGATGTTTTCATGCATTCGAATGTATACAAGTTCTTGAATAGTAATATCATTAAACCCTGAAATTCAGCTATTTAATATACCTACGTACAGACTTGGGATGCAGGTTTAGGCAGTCAGTTCAGGCTTTGCAATTCTGCTGAGTAAGCAGTATTTTAAAGAATAAGAATTATTTTAGTAAACATAGAGGCTGGTGGAAAATAAATCTTTAAACGTGCATATATATATATGCACACACATGTATATGTATGTGTGTACATAAAAATAAATAAAATACCTTTTTCAGCTAAGGGTTTCCAAAACCATACAGCTATTTGCAGGGACTTATTTAACTTCAGTTTTACTATTTTCTTGAAATAAAATGTATTCCTCACATTTGGAATTGAAATCCAGAAATGTTTGACTAGAATCATTACTTCTAAGTGTTAATAATATTAATTTTGTCACTTGTTTGTTGACTTAAGGCTGTGTAAAGATTTTGATGAATTGCTTATATATTGCAGAATAAAAAAAACATTTCTCAGTAAAGAAGGAATATTTCTTAGTATTCATGAACAATTTAGGTAAGTTCATTCTTGCTTTAATTACCCTTTTGATTTACATGTCTCTTCTTTATTTTTACTTGATAGCTTGAGCAGATGGAACTTGAAGTTCGAGAAATCCCACCTCAAAGCCGAGGAATGTACAGCAGTCGAATGAGAAGCTACAAACAAGAAATGGGAAAACTTGAAGCAGACTTCGTGAGTTTTTCACATATTAAATAAAGAAGGCATCTATGAGAATTTTTAAAATATAATAATGCAGTTATTCATGCAATTGAGAGGATATTTTTGACTAGTGTGAGAAATGAGTTCTGTGTATATCTAGCTGTATTTATGGACAGATGAAAACCAAACTGGGGAAGAGAATTTTTTTTTTTTTTGTAGCAGTCTCCTACCAATATTCACATTGCTAGCCTTCTGTTCCTTTCCCCTGGCTCTGAATTGTTTCTGTGCCATTAAACACTGAGTGTTCATGCTGTAGGCAAAATAGTCAGCTTTTAATCCTGTTTCTCAAGGAATGACTGTTAGAATATCAGAGTTGATACTTAAATTATAACGTAAGTATACTCAGTGGAAAATAATGGTTTGTTTAAGACAACTTGTGGGCAGTAACATGAAAAGCAACATAATCTCCAGTACATGGAACTTTTGAATGTAGTGTATCTCATGTGCGTTTTGTTTCTTAGGCTCTGTGATTTCATTTCTATTGCACTTACATTCTTCTTGGCTTTTGTACAAATTGGTTATAAATACTACACTTTTCAAGTAATAGATGCAAACTAACAAGATTCCCTTGTCTAGGGGCTTCTGCTACAGTTATCAGTCCTCTTTTGTGACTAGGATTTGTACTGAATAGATTTAGAGACAAAACTGTTTCCTCTAAAATCCTGAAACAGTTCAAAGGGATTGCAAAATGTAGGAAAATACTATGTTAATTGGCAGCAGCTCAGTTCCTTCAGGGTAGGGAGAAAGAAATAACTAGTGGCAGTATTTTCCATTCACTGGAGAACTGTCAATTTGCACAGGTTGCTGGCAGCAGTTTATTCCTTCAGGGGAGGGGAGTCAAAGTTTATACCTGCAGCCAGGAAATCCAGCTGACTGTCACTCCTCTGTGCTTCTGCCAAGTTGACCAGTCGCACAAAAATATATTAGTTAGAAGATGGTTGTGTAAAGTTTGAGGAATGTTGAGGTAAAAAGGCTTGCATCAAAATTTTGAGGCAATCTCATGCTGTTCTGCTGTGTGAAGTGTGCATGGCCCTACTGGCTAAACAGGGCTTCCAAGAGAGAGCGATTTCTGGACCAGTAATGAATGCTGTTTGTCTTCTCGGATGTGGGAGAATTTTCTGTCAGTATATATTTGTTGCTGGCCTATTTCTCTGTGTAGGCAGAAGGGAGGAACTGGTACTTCCCTATTCCCAGGCAATAGGGAGTGGGAGAGTTCAGAACTGGATGCTCTTTATGGAAGAGGAGAAATGAGTGTATGTGAAAGAAATGTGTCAGAGCACTAGGAGTTATGCGATTGAAGGAACATAAGTTTGTGCTCAGAGCGAAGGAGAAAAAAGAAGGAACAGATCGTAATAATGAGTAACAAACAACAGCCCAAAACCCAAGGATGGCATTCAGGAGAAGAAAGTGGAGTGAAGGATGCAGCAACATACCGAAAGAAAACAATAGCTATGCTTGGAAAAACCTCAGTTATGTGGAAAATAGTTTTGTTACAACTAAATTCCCTACATAATTCCAGTTTCTAAGTACTAACAGTTTTCTAAGTTTGTTTGTGAGAGTTTGAGAATCTTTTTGGATTGTTCTCCAATCAAATAGCAACTTGTTGGAAACTGTATAGGAAAATGATTCAGTTGTGAGTTCAAAGAGGGAAGAGAAGGAAGGAAAGAAAATGTTATTTTCAGTCTGTAAGCTGCAGGGCCACCGAAGGTAGGAATTTGAAAGTATGTGCTGAAATGCAAGTGCTTTCACATGTTCTGCCTGAATATTGTCCTCAATGAGTTGTGAACTGTTTGACTGTAAGCAACGCGTATAGAGTTTGTATAAGAGCTTTAGCAAACCTTTAGGGAAAGCAGATCTAACTACTTCTAAAATGAATTCGCATTTATAGATGAAGGGAAATTCTTAACTGGAAATGAAAGTGGCGATTTCAGGTTATGATGAGCTTACAGGTTTGCTGGTCAAAGCTCTTGGCTCTTCCAAAAGGCACCCAGATGTGAGCTTGCGGAGTTAAGTGTTGTTCTTTTTAAACGGAGTTGGAATCTCAGCTGGATCCCACTATATTTGGCTTGGCCTCTATTCCTGTGTGAAGTCGTATGTGCACTGAGCAGAGGACATTTCTCAATCATCTTCAAGTCTATGTTTCATTTTAAAGAAATCATGTCTGTGAAATGAATGGCAAAAATTACATACCTCAATATATAGTCTTTTTCAGTAAGTTCTGTATTTCAAACATGGAGTGAATGCAGAACTGGCACTGGTAGTTTCTTTTATGTTCATCATAATGAACATGAGTTTTGATCTTGTGGTTATTTGTATGCTTTGTAGCATCTTCAAAATTTGCCCTCACCCAAGCAGTTACGGAAAACAGCAGCACAGCAAGATATTTAAAAGTTAGGAGAAGTAAACATGAGGTATGTGGACCTGTCCATTCTTTACTTGCAGGATGGACAACATTAAGGTTTATTTGTGACATGTAATATGTAATTGGTGACTTTATTTGGTCTTGGGCAGTATGTATAATAATGACAAAACACTGGGTTATCGCTTTAACATTATTTAGTACATGCTGTGACATCTTAATGAATATATAGTGGGGGGGGTTTCTATGCACTTTACTATGCCAGAAGTATATTCTGCAAAACACGGATTTAAGCTTGGTTGAGCTATACTTTGAAAAGTTACTCCAGGCATGGCTTGTTCATCTCTAACTTTTTAATCAAATAAAACAAGTTGTGAGTAGGTGATTTATTTCCCCTCATTGCTAATCCTTATTATCTTGAGTCACACCTGCAGTTAGTTATCAGCGCTCTGCAGTCCAGAGGTGTGTGTGGAGGCAATGACATCTGTATTGCGCACAGGTAGTTGGTAACCCACTAATTGCATTAAATCATATCTGAGGAGAAAAAGCCACCTTGCTCCATTTTGGCCCTCCTTCTTGGAGAGTAACAGTGGTAATGAAAAAAAGAGCAGCTCAATTTTGTCATTAAAAGTACTCAGCATAGCACTATGAATAAGGATAGGGAAAATTAACAAAACAAGTGTTCCACCTCAACTTAAGGCAGCAGTGGTTTCTGATGCTTGCCTCAGTGCTGTGCAGGCTTCCACGGAGAGCAGATACCTGGGGAGAAATATAAGAATAGGGCAAGCATAAAGTGATACTTCTTTGCAAAAAAAGCCCTATACACCTCAAAAAGCTACCTTTCAAGCTTGCTTACTCTCTGTGATAAATGTATCAAACAGTTAAACTTTGTGCTGTTTTTTTTTAACTTGCAGATGTAAATCTTGGTTTTATCATCTTATTTGCAATATCATATACCAATATTGCATTTTTATAGCGGGATGTTGTTCCTATTGGCTCAGGAAAGCTGTAGTGCCAACCCGTCGATGAGTGCGGGGCTCCTGCAAGGACCAGGCTCGCTGGGCTGCAGAGACTGGGGTAATGGCTCTATCTTGTGGCCCGAAGTGGAGTTGCAGACCATGTATTTGCGCTTTCTGGGTTGATTAAGGTCTTGGGACCACCTACTACCGAGTTACTGAATTTTAAAACAATCATCCTATGATCAGGTCTTTTTCCGGTGCCTACCAATGCACCATTATGTGGCTTAAGCTTGTAAATACTTTGTTTTCAGCTATTTCACATGTAGAATGTCCATTGTGACTGCCTGCATGAAGTAAGTTCTGAATGCAGAAGCAGCCTTTTATTTTATGCAGTCTTTTAAATACATGGACTACAGGTATTGTTTATTTTTTTCAAATAAAGCTTTTTTTTGTTAATTGTTACCTGAAAATAGCCAGTGCTCTTTAAATAGTGGGGATAGGCAGTGGTAAAAGGCTTTCCAGATATTATAAACGTACTTTGACCTGAATCTATCTCAGTTCATGTGAAACTGTAACTATATAAACTTAGCAAATGTGTGGTTATATGCTAGCATTTGTATTCACCACAAGGATTCCATGTACTGGCTCAACATCAGGGCACCATAAAAAAAAAAAAAAAAAAAAAAAAAAAAAAGCGGGCATTTTCCTAAAAAGCTTACAGCTGAAGTATAGTGTTCAAATAGATGAGGAAATATAAGAATCCAGTAAGACTATATTACACAGCAATATTCCTATTACAAAAACAAGTACTACACAATCAGTGCAGTATAGGAACTGTTCCTATTCTGTCATGTCAGCACAGAAGCAAATTTTACAGGTAACGTTTGTTATCAATCCAAGAGACAGAACTCATTCCTTTTAAAGACTCAGAATTGGTACTGATTTTGGTTATTCTGACCTTCAACTTAAAAGAAAAAAAAAAAAAAAGAGGGGGAGAAGTCATAGATTACATAGACATATACAGATATATATATTGTACAAAATCTGACTAAACATTTAAACATTTTTAGCATTTAACAACAGCTTCAGTTCAGTCAATAGTGAAGTTATATATTCACATTTCATACCTCCTACAGGTTCTGTTTAAGATCATTGATAAAATGGCAACTGCTGTTAAGCTTTAAAAACATTTAAGGAGATAAGCAAAGGAATTTCATTTGATAAAGTTAGCTCTTTTGTATGACTCTGAAGAGCCACCTGAGTCCAGAAGCTCACCTGAGCAACTGCTACAGCTGTGTCAGTTATATTCTGGCTGCTTTTTGCAAATACTGCTACCCTTATTTCAGGTTCAGCCACCTACCGAGACAAATAATCATATGGTTATAAGCCTAATGAACAACATTTGTCAAATGACAGGTTAGTGGCCTGTGTCTTTATGGATAGTCTTCCCTAGCTTTCCAGTTTGAGCTAGAAGTTTAGAGAGTCAACTGTTGCTGCTGGATTATTTTGATTTAGAAGGCAAAGCATTATTGCTTTAGAGTTACAAAATCATAAATGGCGTGTGGGACAGTTGTATATATCTTTATAGTTGTATCCTAATGCTGTTATTAAAAACAGGGAACCCACCATGTGTACATGTCATGTACGTGTGTGCACCCTGCATGGGCAGGCATGCACGCCTGTTGTGAAAACCTGATCTTGTTGACAAATTTGAAACAGATTAGTTTTTGCTATGTGAGTAGTACAGCTCTTTTGAACAGGACTGTGGGGGATTTGTTTTAATGCACGTGAGATTGAACTGGTTAAGTTTCAGAAGAAAGAGTTTGAAAAATCTGACCATGTACTTTGACGATCTAATTTTGAGAAAGCATTTTGTGAACAAAAGTTCTTTCACTGTGCCATTTTTATAAATACTGTCACCTTCTTGAGATAAGTAATCAGTCCTCTACACTGCAATCAAGCTGTTGTGTACAGAGGCACTGTGAGGTTGGGTTTCTTCCTCTGTTCCTTTTCTGATGACTTCTGGTACAATGTTTGTCTGCTTGGCTGCTGCTGAACATTAGGCCAACTTTTCTATGGAGGCAAATTCCACATTGTCTTCAGTTTGTTTTTACTTGTGCCCCACCTTGGCAGGTTTGCGGTGGAAGAAGGTGGAGGCATTTGACATTTTGCAATGACTTTATTTATAATACTGCTATTTTAACTGGGGGAAAAGTGATACAGGAAAGAACTTTTTTTTGGTTTTTTGGTGTTTTGGGTTTTTTTTTTGTAACATTCAAGGCCTAAACTTGAGGTTTCAATGAAAGATTAAGAGGTGGTATAACTTAGATCCCCAGTAGATAACTTGCCCTGATTTATTTACAGCTTAAGAATTTTTTAATAGTTCTGTATGGAAGCATGGAGCAGGAAGGAAATTTATTTCACCATGGAATTTTCTAGTGATGACATGGTTTTCTTTAGAGGAAAGTGTGAAAGATGGGACTTAACATGCTTAATTTGTAATTAACCTAAGGGATTATGATTGTCTTAACTGAGATTCCTGAGGGGCCAGACCAGTGAAGAACACCTTACCTCCTGGGTTTTATAATTCTGTAGGCATTGCTTACAAATAATCTTCCCGTGTTTGACCGGTAAGATACATCTCATAACACAGTATGCGAAGAGATAATATGCTGGGTAAGGGCAACGGAGCAGAAAATTTTTAATGTCAATAAAATTAATTCTTTAACTAGATTCTTCTCTCAACAGACTTCACCTTGATACTCGTAGGAAATTGTGTGTGTTTCTCTCCAGGGATGTTGCTCATCTGTTAACATGTAGGAATGGGACTGGTGAGTTTTGTGGCATGCTGTTTGTTGGTCCTTCGTCAAGTCAGTGACTGTGGAGATGATGCACATGATTTTAAGAAAAAAACAGTTTGTGGAGTACTAGACTTGGCTGAGCGATTACAAATAAAGGTGCTTTCAGGAAGCGATTTGGTGAGTCTGATAATTCTTGTGTGGCTGGGGGCTATGAATGAAAGGCATATTGAGTCCTACAGCGCACTGTAAGCATTCATGCCTCTCTCTTTCCTTTCTCCCTTCACACACAAAATGGTTCTGTATTAAATCAAGCTAAAAAGTGGTTTATGGCAGAATGAAATCCTCCTGTAAAATATGTTTTAAGGCATGTAATAGAAATTCAGCATGGCATCAGCTCTGCCTTTTTCACTTAACATCCTTTCTCACCTGGCAGTCTTTAGACAAGTCTGGATGCCAGCCCTCATCAGCCTTTCCCAGGTGGAGAACTCTCATTTCTCTGTTTACCATGTAATTTGTTCTTACGTTAAAACTTCTACTTCTCAAAGTTGTAGAACTAAATCTGTTTGCTGGTCTTCCTAGTAGATAGTGGAAGAAGCAATGTCCACTCAAAATGACTTCTAGCCAGCTGTGAGTAAAGTGACTTCATATACAGAAGGTGAATACTGTCTTTTGGGGGGCAGAAGGAGGAAGGCTTTAATGATTTCCTCTTTCTTGGTGATTTCTTATTTTAGTCAAGTGATACTCTCCTACCTGTCATGCAAAAAGAAGCAAGCTGTCTTTGTCCTGCTTTTGATAGCAGCAGTAATAAAGGTTCTGCAGTTGGAACATAGATGTGGGATGCGATGATGAATAAAGCAGAACAGAGCCTATCTCACTCTCCCTTCATTGTATTGCTCACCTGCACTCATATAAGTAGAAGTTTGATTTAGTTTCTATCGTGACTTAGAAATATAAAGATTTCAAGAAAAAACAGCAGACAACTGAGCAAAAAACCCCATTATTTTAATATGCTTGCTTTTCAGACTAGAACAATTGCACTCTCCGGTTCCTCAACGTGTTATTACTCTTTTTTTTTTTTTTTTTTTTTCCCCAGCTATAGAGAGGCTAATTTGTGTTTGACTGGAAAATAGGGAGAGACATGTGCTACTAGTAAAGCAAAAAAATAGGGAGAAGGTACCGGTTTGACACTGGAAGGATTGATTATAGCCCTTTTCAGATTTCTTGATTTGTTTGTTCAGGGAATGACACTAGATGGCACTGTTTGTTTGCAAAGCAAGTATTTTTTTTCTTTTTTTTTTTTTTTTTCTCCCCTCCCTTTTTTTTTTCCTGTTTCTTTTTTTCTTTTTTTTGCTTTGGTAGTAACTGAAATTACTGTTTCATGAATAAAATATTTCTGGTGGGATTTGCATTTCTATATTGGCTGAAGATACTGTGTTGAATGTTTTATTAACCAGCCCAGTGCAACTGTCAGCCTATTAAAGAGATCCAATGGACCCTGTTTAGCTAAATAAACTAAATAAATCCAATTCGTCAAATTGTGTTCCTGGCTGTTTATTTTCCATTCTTTTGATGTACAGTTTATTTTAAGTTAAAGCCACATAGTTTTAAAAATTAATGTGAAAATAGAATTTAGTGTTTGAAACATGAGGAGACTAATTGCCATGGTCAAAAATAGCTTTCCTTTATGGTGAAGCTGCCGTCTGGTAATTGGTGAACTTTTTATTGGTGACTGATTAAGTGTCCCATGTCAAAAATTGGTTTGGCAAACAAGTGGTTAATGGTTTTTTTTGCCTGCTTGCTGGGTTCTGTTGCTTTCATGAAATGAAACTTGAAATATAAGCACTGCTGTTAAAAGTAGCTATTTCTACCCAACTTCAAGAGGTTTGTGCTTCATCTTGATATTTGCTCAATCAGAATTCAAGGGGAAATTTTCATATGATCATTACATATTAAACGCTTGTTGAAATTCCGATTGCATCATAGGCAAATATTAGAGCGTAAAGCAATCTCTTTACATAACTGAATATATTGTATGTCTGGTTGTCAAACAGCTGACAAACATTACAAATAATAGCATTCATTATATTCTGCTAGTACAAATAATATTTTAGTTACCTTGTTTTTTGCTGAAAACCTTTGCCATAGGAGACAGGCTATAAATTTATGGTAATGTTATTGGCATAGTAAAAATTCTTCTGTGTCAGTTAAAAATTCTTGTAAATGCAAATATATTCTAGATTTGTTAATAAGCGAAATGAAGAAACATTGATGGATGTATTCACTCATTCTGGCGCTTTCTGTAGCGCTGCTTTAGTGATGTTATATGTTAACTTTTGTGTGGTTTACAAGAAATTGATGCTGCCAGGTATCATATTTGCATAGTTTTACTTTTATGATCTCAGATTTCCAAAACTGAAATACAGAAATTTAATGCAATAGAAACACAGTTGTTTAAATTCTGTTTCTGGCTTTTCTCTCAAGAAATCTACTCTAACGGATTAAAAAGTCTTTGTGAAGAGCTAACGCGTTAGTATGAGTTTGATAGCATTAGGGATTCTTAAGGAAAATCGTTCAATCAGTTTGTTCTACCTTTTTTTCTTACAAATTATGGTTGAATTTAACTGAAATTGTACATTTTTGTTGCCGTCCCTCCCCCAAACGCTAACCCAAGAACTAAGTAGATATTTATGCAGATATCTTCGGTGTTGGATAAAGGGATAAAGTGCAGTTTCCTTGTGTAGACAGACTTTCATTTGTTCTGAAAAATATTAAAATTTCTTTAATATTTTCAAGTTGCAATTATTTAAAAATGCCATTTAATAACTAAACCACACAATGTTAGCCTGTTTTCTCTCTGATAAAACCTTCCCACTTTCTGCTCTAAGACGGTTCTTTTTAACATATCAGTAGTAAACACAGAAAAAACTTTACTTTTTTTTTTAAACTGGCTAGCGCAGGTAAAAGGAGATGGACTTTTACAGCAGTGGAGGAGATGTCTTGTTTCTGGCTTAAGACTTGATGAGGAAGGAATATAAAGCAAAAAAATGCAGCTGGAAGTGTATTAGAATTGTCCCCCCCCCCACGCCTCTCCTCCCTGTAATGTTCTTTACTATGTGAAGCATATGGAAAAAGTGTGAATATCTCTGTTCTTTTGTTTGGTAACTTTTTTATTTGTATTCTGCAATCATTTAGTAGTCAGTCCCAAGTACAGTCAGCTTCCCTTAAAGCTGCTGTACAAACCACAACAAAAAGTGGTTCTTGGCCACAAAGGCTGTTTAAAACTTGCTGTTCTTTCCCAGTTGGGGAGGAAATCCCTGCAAAGGCTAAAGGATCTGTAAGTTGTATGTTTGACAATTTAGTGCTTGTATACATTTATAATAAGTGGATCAAATACAGTACCTCCTTACTTTTCATCCACTTTTTATAAACTGCCTTTAGGGTGCTAGGAACATAAGTCTTTTCCAATATTTAATAAATACTACAGAGATTTCACTCCTAAAAGAGCTGATCAATGAAAATTAGAGTAGGAATATAAAGAACAGATAGTAAAAAGGAATATAGCAGGTGGCTTCTGGGATCAGCAGTAGAGCAGAGCAATTTTTCATGCTGTAGTAACATTTAACCATTTCTGATGGGTTTGACGAAAAAAGATTTTTGCTAACTAAATATTTGGTGCCTCGTGTGTAAAGAAAAAGAAATTGGGGAGTGTATGCATGGGCTCTGCATGTTTCCCTTTGAGCAGCATTTGTGCTTACTTCCTCAATCCCCACAACTTTCCAACGTGTCCTTAATTTTATTATTATTTTTTTTTATTTTCAGACAAGTTAAGACTAGAATGAATAAGGGCAGTGTTTGCCAACTTACCCTCCTGGTCAGCGCGGAAACATGTTAGGTAGGCTTTTGGAAAACACTGAATTGCAATTGCAGACTTTGTACCTGTTCACTGTAGACTCAAATGTGAATTCTGGCAAGTCAAAGAAAAGGCTGGTATTGTGTTTCGTGGGTCCTGGCTGGGACCTTACATAGAAAATGTTCCTGCATTACGAAGGCAACGCTTTCCACTGATTCATGAGTAGAAAACTTTGAGCCTTTAGTAAATCAAATTGTAAGCTTTGCTAGGGCGTATCATCAGCCAGGAAAAAAGTGGTATTTAATATTTGAGTTGAGAGAATAGTGGTATTAATGTCAAAGCAAATTCTGTTATTTCAGAATTTGAAAAGTAACTTTCCGTAATGATGGTTGGTATTTTGGGATGTGTAACTGCAAATATTTTGACATAGGGATCCCTCTTTGTAGAGTGCCTAGCACAAAAGCATTTCTCACCCATGAGTACGGCTCTTTGTCACTGTGATAGTGAGCATTAACTAAACAGAACTGTGCAAGGAACTGAGTTGTTCTCTTGGTGTGTTTCTTGTGATTATTTTTATTTTATTTGTTTAAGAAATAGAGGTTAGTTTCAATATTATGGATTGTTCCATTAGCAGCTGTCTTTGAAACTACAGATTTTCATTTTTTATAATTTCTAGCATCCTGAAAAAAAGACTGAGAGGCATTTATCTAGGATTAATGTGGTTGGGACTAAAACTAATAATGCAAGGATGGGTTCTTAACTATATTTCCAGGAATATTTTTTATTAAAAAAAAAATGTTTGATTTGTAATGACTGCGTTTTTGTATTGCTTTGTAATTCAATGCTATTAATACCCCTAAGTGACCATGTGATTTCCTCTTCTTTCTGCCCAGTCTTCAGGAGAAATCAAACTCTGTGGTTCAGTTGTGTAAGCTTCCCACAAAGTTAGTTCAGTCAACTAAATCAAGGTAAAAAGTTACAGAAAGGTCAGGATTAAGTTAGGGGTTGCTAACCTGAATCGCTTCCCCAGCCTTTTTAAGCCCTTAGTGTTCCTTTTGTCTTTTCCTCACCTTCTGTCATGTTGTCCTCCTGTTAGATCTTTATTTCAGTTGAAGGCACCTGGGCTGCATCTTTCTTCTGACCCATACTGCGAGTCAGTTTCAAACATGTTATTAAGGTCCCCTTTTTCCATTCATGAGCTACATGTCTGGCATTCAGCAATGCAGATTGGTGGCTCAGCACTTGTGCCCTCTAGAGATCTTGGTTTAAAATGCGTGAATTTTAGAATGGCCATAAGGAAAATTTGCTCCTTTCCCTCCCCATTTTCACTTTTCTTTTTCTGCTTCTCTTTCTGGAACAAACTTTAAAAGTTTTCACTTTTAATTTGTACCTAAAAAGTACTCTGTAGCTAAGGTCATCTGCTGAGTTCCCTTCTCTCATAATCTAGGACCAGTTTTCAAGCCATTTTATATGTTTTAAAAAAATATCTTACCTGAGGACTTCTGTCCCACCTGGGGCTTCACATACAGTAGTGGTGTTTGGTTTGGCAGTGCTGTGATTTTGAAGTGAATCCCTCAGTTTTCCTCGCTTACTGCACGTGAGTCTGAATAGGATTGCTTTTTGAGGAAAATTAACTGGAAACCCCATTTCAGATACGCATCAAACACAGAAATAAGGATCTGAACCAAAGGCTGGTGTTTGAGACAGCTTTGAACCATGTTGAAGTGAGGGTGTTTGGTCTAAGAACTGGGCTATATCTATTCTGCGATAAAACCTGAAATCATGTACACTGCAGAAACAATAGTGGAAAAACTCCAAGAATGCTACCTGTTCTGATGTAGTTAAATGTATCCTTTTGGAGCAAGACTATCTTTTGAGGTCCTTCCTTCCTTTGTGGAATATTTGGGCCCTTTGGAAATTTCCATTCACCATCTCATACCATATTTCAAACAAAGGAAATCAGGGTGCAGGCTTCTGTAGCCTGAAATCTGGTTATTAGTAAGTTTGGACTACTTTTATTTTTAGTTGTCTTTTCAGTTAGCCTGATTAGTATATAAAGATCACTTACGACGGATCATGTGTCAGTTCTTTCACCTACTTGTCATGTAAACAGAAAAACAAAGCTGCTTTTCCATCATATTCAATGTGCTTTCAAGGTCTTCAGCACTAAATTTCTGATATCCACAAAGGATTAGTGGGTGATACTTACAATATTCTTTATCTATGTCCCCAACTGTACTCACTGTGTTTGTGATTTTTGACACAAAAGTTACATGAATTAGTAAAATTCCTGTTATCTAAGCAACAGGAAATCCAAATCAAGTCTTGGAGCATGTTCAGCATGTCTGCTGTATTCCAAGAAATCACTATCCTTAACCCTGTGAACAGTTAAGAGGCTGTGGCATGCAATACTTCTTGATGTCCATAGTTATCAAATCATAGTATCAGCTTCATTATATAATAAGCAAATTCTTCTCCATGTCTTATGTTGAGGTGTAGGGTGGGACTTGCTGAAGAGAAAAACAAACAAACCTTTTCTAGCAAGGAGAGGTCTCGTCTATGAACGGTCTATTCTCTGTTTCCTCCTTGCCTTTAAACTTTTCTGTGCTACTGGCCATAATTTGGCCTGAGTTTGGCTTGGGCAGGATTGTTTGAACTAATCTATACAATGGAGTTTATCCTTGCATTCAGATAAATAAGATATTTCTTTTCCCTATAGAGCAAGCTATTGCAATCTGGCTGGAATGACTTGCTGATTAGGTGTTGGCTGTGTAGTGGTGGTGGGAGGGATGGAATTCTTGAAATGAAGCTGTGCTGCCCTCTATTACGTGTTTTGGGAAGTATCTAGAAAGAAATGAGAATAGGTTGTCCTTTTGCCGTTATAAACGAAGAAGGTGGACCTATGATAGTAGTGTTCCTCTTGAGGGAATTGAATCAAGCACCTAGTGTAGAAAGTGAAGTGAAAACAAATGTATTGCTTTGCTCAACTTCAGAGTTGCAGTTTCTTGTGCCTTATATTTTAACTTTTATGCAGGCTTACTGTATTTTAGATCAGAAGAAGAAATCTTTGGTGTGTGTTTAAATACAGGTGAACAAGTTTGTGTATTTGTGCATTGGTTTTTTTAACATTAAACAAAGCCCTTTCCCCTGCCCAATACTGTCACAATGAAATTCAAATTCTACAAGAATTATAGTCTGTCTGTAAGCTTCACTGTTGGACACATCACTTCAAAAATAGCCATATGAAGAAAAATGCGTGATGCACTTATTGACAGAGAAAAGGCAATAAATCCAATCTGATTCAGGAAGCTGCGAAATATTTTAATAACTTTTTGACATTTTCCTGTAGTCCTTATTTACCTTATCAATAGTTATGGTGACATATGATTGTCAACTTTTTATATTAAACCAAACTAATAAATTAAACATGTTGTGTTTATACCTGATGAAAGCTGACGTTTTGGAAAGGTGTTAAAATATACTGACAGGTCTTGTTCATAAACTCCTTTGGTATAAATATGTAGATGACATCTTTAGATATTGTTTGTACATAGGCTGATAGGCAGGAAACGTTGACAACGTAACAAATGCAAATGTCAACCCCACAATTTAACCTTTCTGTGTAGGAAAAGATGTTAGTTTTAAGTTACATGTATCTTTTAACTTTATTTTCAAAGTTTTTTTTGAGCCTGTTATCATTGCCGTTTCATGTGCCAGTGAAAGTAACACTGCAATAAGAAAGATTTGCACTTAAGAGCTTTTCTCTGTGGTGTTCCTACTTAAATGACTACAGCTGAGAGGGTGTTTTTTCCTCTAATTCTTTTTATTTCTCATGTTCTCCTATTACCTTCTGAATCTCTCTGCTGTATCACCTGTTCATTCATGACTTGCCAACGGTTCAGGGCTTGTAAGTCTGACACAAGGGCAGTAAACCAGTAAAACTATTTTTAAAATGTTACAGCAGTTTATTGTAACAACAGACATGTGGCCTTGGCTTTAACCCGGATCAGGGTTGCTTCGTATGCAGAATATTTCTGACTTGACCCCGGCCTCCTCCATGGTGACGTAAATCCAGTATGTGTTATCTGCTTGACTTTTTTCTGCATCCTCTGCAAGCTGCAGTTATTATGAAATCTTGCAAAAGTTATGCCCGGTTTCTGGTGGTGAGGGCCGTGAGGGCACCAGTAGCCCTTAAGGGCCCTGAGTAGCCTCCTCCACTCTCCCATGGCCCCGGGCCTCACTTAAGGGCTGTGTGTCTCTGCTCCAGGGGTGCCAGGGGATGCTACTTTCCAGCTCCCCGCGGCCCTGCCCAGCCATGGGCCTTGCCGAGCTGGACCCTGATAAAATCCTGGCCTGAACTCTGGGAGCTGTGCCAGATGTCCCAAGGGACCTGTAAGTTCCCTGTCCTCGGCCTTTCTGACTTTGAAAACTGCTTGATCCAAACTGCTCGAGTAATGCTTTTCTATCACACAGCTAGGCATGTCTGCCTGTGGGCTAATGTCTGGGTGAGCAGTGTGGCGTCTTTTGTGTACCAGCATGGAGGGCTGCTGGTGGGATTTCGTAGTGCTGACTTAGGGCATGCATTGAAATATCAAGTATCTTGCACTGTTTTCGGAATGGGAATGCCCATTTTGATTGGTAGGTGTGAACAGAGTTACCACTGAAGCCTGTAGCCTGTCTAAATTATGTCTCTCAAGGTGCCATTTTAGTCTGGTGAGGGGCTTTAAGAATACAAACTTGCTGCACTTTCATGCTGTCCTCTTTCTGTCACCCAGGCTTTTTGCTCTCTCTTTTGGTGACCGGTTTCACAACCAAGATGAACTTTTCCATCATGTTCTTGCTGCTGCTTCATGCAGGTCTTCCTTTATTGCTATTGAACGTGCACTCACTGGTAGATTGGGAATGTATTAGTAGATGTTCCATGATGTTTCACACAGCTCTCAGGTTGGAATCTCCGAGAACGAGAGAGTGCTTTGAATATTAACTCTATAATAGCTAAGGATGTATCTGTGAATCTCACCAAGGATAATCCACTCTTTCCTCACATGTCGGTGAACGTGCTGTACTCTGTGTGTTGGATAGAGAGGTTAAGCAGAAGTTTGGGAAGGGGAGGCTGGTGTTAATTGGTTTGTGACGCTGGATTGTGGGAGCTGTAGCTGTTATGTCAGGAATTACAATTTGCTAAATTTTAGTAGTGGTAGAGGAAGGAAGTTCTACTGCTTTTGTTGTCTTTTCTTTGTGAATGAGTTAAAGGATGTCCACAGTCACAACTGGACCTCTGTTATAAATAAAAACAAAAATGTACCAACGGTTTTGGTGTTCTCAAAGTGCCTACAGAGGTAGTTAGTGAAGGTCAAAGTAATGGGAGGTTAGTGCAGGCATATAAAATTTAATAGTTTTGGAAGGCTTCAAGTAAATTATTCTGGAAAAGAGTTATTTTTAATAAACTCCTTTAACTTGGTATTGAATCAATCAGCCAATTAGTGCAGTCCTGTTTTGTATTGTGGAAACTTTGGTAGCAGATTAATGAACACCAACCTTTTGGGCAGAGATATTTCTGCAGTTAGACTGACTTAGATATTATGTATTAATTAAAGGTAGCTCTCAAAAGCATTTTTCAGCTGTATATTTTTGCTTTTAGTTAGATGGACAGATTTGGGATGTACATCTGTGATACTGCATAATTGACAGAAAACCCTCTGGTATTTGACTGTCCAAAGAACATGAAAGGTATACTTTACTGTGCAACAATCATATTCTGTCAGATGGTTGCATTGACTTTCTGAAACAGTTGGAGAAAATTGATAAGACCTAATGTAAATGAAACTTACGTTTGATACTTACCTCATGTTACCTCCCTGTGATACCAAGCAGTTCCCAATCGTGCAGTAAGCGTGTTTTGCATGGTTCTTATTCCAAATCTTTCCCTGGGGAAATCACTGGAAGTTGTGGGACAAAGCTCTTTCATGTGCTGTTTAACCACCATTGACTTAGTTTCCTGAGTTATCTAACTAGGTGGCTTGATTTAATCCACTTCCTTTATACAGACTATAAATTGCTGCCTTGTATCAGTAGCACTGACCATTTTTTTCCTGAAAAAAAATATACCTTTAATTTCTAAACCATTATTTGGAAATGTAGTTTTAAGATTCCCAATAACTCTGGCAGGGCCTGGGTGCAGTGTAGCTGCAGTGTACTTTTGGAAATTGCTATTAGTTTGCATCTGGTCCTTTAGCTTTATTTAGCAGCTTTTCTGCTCAGTGTAGTACCAGCTCTCTTTTTCTTCCCCTAGGTTTTTTGTTGTTGTGCATTTCCTGCTTAACAGAATGTTTGTTTAAGTAGATATAAGTGCGGTGAATTTCCTGGAAGTTACTCATTGGGGAAATTGAAATTAAATTTTAAAATATCATTAGTAATGCAAACAATAAATTCTTTCATTTGCTGTAGGCGTCTTTAGGTTGGAATGACTAGAAAAGGTTCTGGTTAATTAGAAGTAATTTGTTAGAAACCTGAATCCTTTTTTTTTTTTTATTTCCTAGATTAAAACTCAGTTCCCAGCTGGATGCTTATAAGTGCAGGAAATGTAATTGTGAGATGATTAATTGCAAAAAGATGGATAATTGGAGTTCATATGATATGTCAAATATGGCTAAACCAAAAGGTTTTCTGCATGTTGAAAGAGATTGGCTGAAGTCTAGATTGCAGAATATTGAGCAAGGAGTGTTTTTAGAGATTAATAATCACAGATTGCTGCAAAAGGACTGGGCAGAGCTTGACTGTAAAGAGCTAACCCCTCCCAGCCCTTTCGGGTTTTAATTAGCATGGGTTTGGTTTTGTCCTCTTCCCTTTATTGCTGTTATGTGAATTGGAGATTAGGAAGCACAGTAAACATCATACATCTAACACCAATGCTTAGAGACAAAGGTATCTCCTCCTCTCCACTAAGAAAGGCTCAGCCTACTGTAGGATAACAGCTGAACAGTCCTAGTGGACTTGTGTATCTGAGTCTCTTGTGTTATTCCCTCCCCAGTGCTTTGCCTCACAATCAGCATGTTTTCTTCTATAGATTTTTTTTTTAACGTATGTAATATTTGCTTTGAGTCCCTTTTTGCATTCTCTTTAACTGTACTGTAATAATAATTTAAAAGGTGATACATACAGTATAAACTGCATCAGTGGCATTTTGTTTTCATTATCCCTCATAGATGCTTAGCAAAACAGTGCCTGGTGTTTTAAATTACTTCTGCTTTGCTTTAAAATGGGAACTTAGGTTTGAACAGCCTATTGTTCTGTTAGCTACTACAATGCACTTCAAACCACATATATTCACTGTATTTTGGGATCATATAAAATATTTGTTCACCCCCCACGCCCCCAACCTATAAACTTCATATCTCAATAAGGAGTTTCTCAATAAGGAGTTTCTAACCCTTGGAAATACTGCTTTACAAATTCAGCTAATGACCCAAATACAGCTTGTTTGTTGTGTATGAGTTGTATTAAAATAACGTACTGTATGTGTATTGTCATTAATGATATGCTCATTTTGATAATGGAGCTGCAGTCTCTTAGTATGTAGTCCTTGGGGAGATGCTGCATTTTTTTAACTAAGTATTGTTCTGGCTCCTTTCCTTGATTGGCCCAGAAATAGCAATCAGCTGGGGAGCAGGATGACATGCCTCTTAGCGATCCCTTTTATCTTTGAGATGAGTATCAACATTGTATGCTTCCTAATGGAAGTGTAATTTAATGAAATCTATTGGGTAAACATACTTCAGATGTTCAAAGGAGGTGACAAAATTTTTGCTGGCAGCCAGGACCTGGCTGGTTTCCAGCTTGCCTTTAGCTGCTATGCATATAGCATTGAGAGAGGCACTTAAAATAGGAACACAAAGTATTGTTTCTATTGTGTTTTGGGTTGTGGATTTTTTTTCCCCTCTGTTTTATTTTCCTTATTTTTATTTTTGTGGTATTTGTACTAATGCCCTCTGACTTCTAGGCTTTCTTAGTAAAATGCTGCGTGAGGTCAGGTTTCTCCTCTCCCCCTAAAACACAGATAACAGTGTTAAACTCAGGGGAGATCGTTGGCACAGAACGTGCTGCATATTGGGGAGAGGGGGTGTGTGGGGGTGAGTAATTGAGACTACTGTTAGTCAGTAGCTCCATGAAAGAGTAAGTTCCTCTGTAGGCTGATAAAATTAAACATCCTGTTTTAAAGATTGTGGCAGAGCACTTTTATCAATAATAATTGCTGATGCAGAATTGCCCTTTATGAGGTTTTATAACAGATGGCTGGGAGTGGAAGAAAAGCTGCTCTGACTTCCACCTTCTCAGCTAGAAACAAGATTGCTAAAAGGAGACAGTTGTCCCTCTTACCATTGCTCCCTCCTCATTACAGAGCACAGTGATCCCACACACACACTTTGTGGTAGCAAACTTGGCAGAAAGACTGGAAGATTGTATCAGCAATGTTGTCCCTTTAAGTGGATGTTTAACTGGACAGCTGATGGATCTTATTGCTCAGATCCTAATGGTTTGGTAAACTGTAGGAAAGTATTTGAGAGGAAATACATTAGCATTTAGACACATTTGAATGTGGGTTTTTCTTCTCTATGTGTGAGGGCTAGGGCAGGTAGTTTTTCTTTGAAGACTTCCACAGAGGGCAGAATTGGGGGTCAAAGAATGTGCGTCACCTGCCTTTTGCTGTTCTTTCAGGTATCGTTGGCTAAATCAGAGCTTCTCATTATGACCCACTTTGTTTCCTGCTTGATCCCGTAAAGAAGTCTCATTCCTAAGCTTACATTGTCACTCTCCTATGAATGTGTGACATGATATATTTGATCATTGTGGTTTTACTGTGGTAACAAGTGAGTTTTTGGGACTGAAGGAAGTCATGCCAACAGGGAGCTTGTTCCAAATGTTCCAACTTTGGGTACAAAGGCAAGGGTTAAACAACTGACTTTTTGTAGTGTTGCTAAGCTTGTATTCCATGTGAGGACAGTAAATAAGTATCAAGATGAAATAAGGTGTAAAATGGACTGAAATATATTGCTTGTTTACAAATAATGGAAAAAAATGTGAAAAATTGAGGAAGAAAATTTAAGATATTTCGATGTACCTGCTATTTTTATAACTGTAGGCTATAACGGTCATACAAAATCCGTTCAAAGTGTCTTTGATTCTTCAGACAAACTGCATATTACTTTAATGCTTACTATATTTTACAAACTTTCTAATGATGCCCAAAGTTTGTGCAAGACCCAGGTATATACTTATTTACGTATGTGTGGATGCACGTACAATGTTGTGCTGTATATGGAATACATGAATGCTAGTTTAGCTTGTGGCAGTTGTGGGATGGTTAAGACTATATGTAATTTAAGACTATTTAATATATAAACACATTTTATTTAATTTTGTCCTTGCATTGCTTCTGGAGACTGGTGAGGAGAGGCAGGAAATGGGCAAAATTAGAGGCAGCAGCAAAGTTCATGACTTTATATGTTGTGAACCCAAAATAATTAAAAGGTTCACCAGGCTTTCAACTTAAGAAAATTAATTCGGCAGTGGCTAAAAAAAATATTTTCCGAAATAAAATGTTTGGCAAAGTTGTGAGATATCTTGGCTTTAGACCTGCTTCTTTGAGACTGTGAAGTCCTCCTTTAAAGTGAAAGGTTTCTCTACACTTTTTGTGGACCGGTTAGCATTGTGAATGGGTATCTCAGCGACCACTTCAATGAAAACACCTTGAAGTGGTACCTTAGTATCTTAATATAATTGGGTTTGTTCTGTAACGCTTTCTTTAAGTACAAATCAATGCAGTGGCATAGTATTTGCAGTGGTTGTTTTGTATAACCTTCGTGGATGTGCAAGCAGCTTTTAAAGTCAGGTTTCCAGAAAACCATGGTACAACTTGAGCACAGAAATATGAAATATGCAATGACGTGATTGTACTTATTCTATCTGTTCCGTGGTGAAATTAGGCTTGAAGGAAGCCAAGCATTGGATCTTTTGGTTTTGTTTCTGTTCCCCTTCACCTAATTACCTGTTGAGAGTCCAAGGGAAGGCAACTCACTGCTGTAGGTTGGTGAGATAGTATTTATTAGCTTCACATCCACTCTTTGCATTTAGGTGAAGGTGCTGACTTAAAGCTTTTTCATCTTGATATTTTTCTGAGTTCCTCTTCCACCAAGGACATAATTAGATGGTAGTCTGCTTTCTCTCTCTCTTTTTCTTCATTTTATTCCTCCTGATCTGTTTCTTCCTTTACAGCCATCCACGCTGCAGCTGCTTCGTGCCCCAGTGCAGAAGATTAAGCTGCTTCTGAGACCACCATCAAAAGCTTCTTTCTGACTAGGTCTATAGGAAGATGCAGAAGCATTACCTCTGACTGCTGCCATTGCCATCTTTATCATCTTTTTTTCCCCCATTGTCAAGCCATCGTTTGTAGCTGCTGTAAGCTTTTACCTGTGGAAGCTTAAAAGATATAGGTTGAGATTTTTTCAGAAAGGACCCTGGAGAAGTCAGTGCTCAATCCTCGATGGCTTTCAGACCTGAGCAGCTTAGACCTCTTAAAAATTCTAGTCTTATGTCTTTTCAGGTGGGATTTTCAGATTCTCATGAGTAACCCATAAAAGGATGATACGTTGAAACCTGTACCTCATTTCATGGTTCAGGAGGGCTTGTTTTTTCAGCTTATATAAGTGCTTTTGAAATTTCATCCTTTGACAAGATCTGTCTCAAGAAACGTGTTTCAGTCTTAGCAAGGTAGTGTTTGAACAGCTGTGAATTCAGAAAATTGACATTTTCTTTCATGTGAAATTCCAGTATGGTTGAGCAACCAATATATCCAGAGGCCTTTCAGGTTGGTGGGCCTACCAGCTAAGGTAATAAAAATGGAAACTTGTAGCAGAGCTAATACTTAAATTGTTGGAGAAAGGGGCAGAAGTTACATCAAAGATTGTTGAAGTGTTGGATGTTGCAAGGAACGAGGAACGCAAGAAAGTCTAGAATGTTATCTTGAGAAAGTCTTTGGGAAGTGATCATCATCTTCTGGGGCATGATTCAGGATGAGTCTGCAATCTGGGAAACTGTTTGTCCTTACACAGCTCTTACTGAAAAACAAAAACCAGAACCAAAAAAACAGAAAACAACAACCCCAAACAACGCAAACCCACCTCTTACTCCATCTTCTCTAAAAGGAATGAATTTTCCTATTTTAAAATGATATCAGGTAGATGGATGACAAGATTGAAGTGGAACTGAAATTAATAGCCGAGGGAAAGAGAAAGTTATACAATTATATATAGCATTGGGAATAGTATTATAGATACTGGAGGTAATCAAGTCAGTGAAGTGTAGTTCTTGTAAAATTTTCCTATAGGAATGTATTGATAAAGTTGAGAGAGATGGTATATCTTAGAAAAGTCAACACAGTAATACATCACATTTGAAACCTCTATCAAACACTTGACATAGTAGTTAGAAGACAGTGGTATATCCCCAAGGACCATAAGAATGGCTGTATTAGGTTGGACCAATAGCCCATATAGCTTCATGTTGTTTCTCTGTGAGTAAGAGGTCACTGGAGAAGAGCGCGAGGGTAAGCCAGATATGTACCGATGCTATTCTTACCCTCTTAGAACCTTTCTCAAATGTGACTGAGAGATTCCTGAGTCATAAATGGTGTCTCCAACCTAGGGCTGTATCACCAGAACAGGAATTAGTTATCAAAGTTGTGGTTCAGGATTTAAAGATCAGTGGAAGCAAAAGATCAGCGAAGAACTTCTGCAGAGTGTGAGTTAGCGGTGTTTTTCCCTATATCCAGAAAATGATGAGAACAATGAAGCAGGATGCAAATGTATAAATGGTTGGTTTTGGGTTTTTTTCATTTTTCCATGAATGTTTTTCTTGGAGTTGTTTGAGTCTCTAATGGTGATTGCTCCAGGGCAGTGAAAGTGTAAGGTCTGAACTGAAGACCTGCGGTGGCAAAAAGTCTCAAGGTTGCGTCTGAACATGGGAGAAGGAGGTGGTTCTGCCACGAGCAGCCTCATGCATTGGACCTGTTCCCAGACTCCCCATCAAGCTTAGGAAGGAGCAGGGGTGCAGAGTGCTTGGAAACTGACAGTGCAGCAAGTAAGACTATGTAATTTTGATTTGTATTAATTCCTTCCTAATTTGTTTCATCCTATGTAATTGGATAATATTATTTTGTGGGTAGAAGGAGGTCCTTCTCTAGTAGTGCTAGTAGTAAAGCTTCCTGTCTAGTAAGTTATCAGGGCTCTGAAATTATATACTGTTTTCTGCATTGCATAGATTTTTGGTTTTTGTCTTAAGGCTATTATCTGCTTAAGTTTGAGCAGATGTTTGGAATTATACAAATGAGAATATCTGTATCCAAAGATGTAATTTTAGGAAATACTTCATTATGCTTGTAACTTGCACTTCTGTTTATTCTGCAAGTGTGTGGTTTTTTATGCATATGAGTGCCATCTATTCTCTGTCTGGATAAACTTTTTGGTTTGGGCTCTAAAATATCAAATGTAGGGCTTCCATAAAAATGGTAAGAAGTGCAATTAATCATTTATCTGCTAGGTGTCAGCAAAGGTTCTCTTTAAGATAAATAAATTAAAAATTGTGTGCATTTATACACTAGATCTTGAGGCTGTGTGGCTCAAATCTGTTTGGAGGCTGAAAAGGAATTTCTAAAGATACATTCAGGGAATACTTAGTGTCTGGAAGATACAGCTGTACTTTATACTCTTCATTTAATTAATTCACTCCATTGCATTTTTCTTGATGTATGCAACTTTGAACCTCTCTTTAATTAAGCAAAATGAACAAGTTTACTGTATATGGAGAAGACTTCATAGATTTCCTTTCAGCAAAGGTTTTTCAAAAAATTAAGTTACTGTTGCATAAGAGAGAAGACACTTTCATAGATTAGGTCAAAAAAAAGGTAATAAAGGGTAAGAAGAAGTGGTCAGTTTTCACAGTGGAGGAAACTCATCAGTGGTGTCCGACAGCTTCCTATTTGTAGTTGTTCAACATATTTGTAGATGGTCTTTATACAAAGAGGGAAAAGTTGACAAAGTTACTGATGATACTAAAATACGCAGGATAATGAAAGGGAAAGCTAAATGAATTATTTCAGAACTATCTTGGGGTACTGAGTGATTGAGCATTAAGCTTGCAGATGAAGCTCATTGTTGATTCTTATAAAGTGATGCACCTGGCAGAAAAACAATTCTGACTTTGAGACAAATCATCACTTTACCTACATATGTTCATGACTCTTCAGTGCTTTGTGTGATTATGATTCACTGTTCCCCAAACGTGCAGTAGAACTAGAAAATAGTTCTACTATTGATAATGAAAGCTCTGGAGCAGCTCAGTGCAAGGAACTGGGTAATGAACAGAAATTCTTCAGCTAGGAAAGGAGGGAAGGGATACATATAGAGATGATTATATAAATCGAATGGCATGTAGAGAAGCAGTTATTCACCGTTTTTTGTAATATGTATCAGGTGGCATCAAATTAATTTGCTGAATAAGAGGTTAAAAAGCAAAACAGAATTTTTCCACATACAGTATTATTAAACCATGAAAGTCATTGCTACAGAATATTGCGGAAGCCAGAAGATTACTTAGTTTCAAGAAACATTTATGAATTCAAGGAAGAAATACTTTTGGCCTTCTTAAAACAGAAGAGAGGGAGCGTCAAAGTTGGGAAGCGCCTGATCTGCAGACCATCACAAAGTGAGTGAGCGAAGAGAGTATACCAGACAGGAGTCATGCACTTTTACTCCTTCTCTGGGCTTCTAATATAGGTTCTTATTGGATACTGCGCATTAGACTTGATCAGCCTTTGATCTGAATTAGTATGGCCAGTCAGCTCTGTAAATTGTACTTTTTCCTGAACATTTGTGGCGTAGAAGAGGATGCAGTCACTTTTACAGGGTTGTACCCAGGTTAGGTATAAACCGTGCAAGTGTCTGGACTTTCTGGCTCTGGCAAGGGAGAACTTTTTGCTTGGATAAGTATTGGTCATTATTCCCAACTAAAAACCTGTGATCGTAGCAGGCATATGTTGGTTTGTTTGGTTGATAAATGAATATATTTAGCTTCAGCTTGTGCAGAAAATGAATAAGACTTCCTTTGTTCTGGAGTGATAGCTAGTTCTGGGAATAGTATAACTTAAATGGGGAAAACACTGCAATACTTATTTGGGAATATAAACAAATTTCATCTGTTTCCACGTCTCTGTCTCATTCACTTCATAGGAACATTCTTGAGAAAAGCTCTGTAAATGGAAATATTTTAAAGTTGTACACTTTGGATTTATATACCTACTTAAAGATAATGCAAGTATTATGCTGTACTTTTATGGGTATTGGTTATACATAACTCATCCAGCTGGGGATCAGACTGTTACCATATGACCTTTGTCTTTAATACATAGCACTTAAAATATATACACCAACCAACTAGCAAACTGTCTGTAAATGAAAAGGTTGTGTTGAAAAACTTCCTTTGGATTATTTTTTTTTAACTGATTTGCAGAAGTTTGAGAAGAAAACTGCAAGTAAAAAAATAGATACACACATCTTACACCTTATAAAAAGTCTCATGTTTGTCATTAAATATTATGTACAAATTGAGAATTTATAATACCCATTCTAATAGTAATCATTACTGTTCTTCACTTAAATCTAAGGTTTTTAGAAGTGCTCTGTTAGAAGTGCAACTCAACTTTTTTTTTTTTTTTTTGTCTGAAGTAGTATTTAGTAGACTATTGAGTGTGACAATTCAGTTCACTCAGACTGGTAATGTTCTTAATGTAACCATGTAACTGCACAGTAAGCCTAGTATTTCCCCCTTAGCTCTTATATTAATGAGAAACAGTGTTGTCTAATATTACTGTGTTACTTGTAATTCAGTAGAGCTCAAATAACTCCCTCAGGCTTGGTGGCCATACTGCGGCAGATGCTTTAAAGTCAGAAAGATGTCCTCTCTGCACAAGAACTTAAGTATCTGACCTTTGTGTTGGCTTTGTTAGTGAAGAATATACCCACTTTGCTGGTTTATGCAACACAATTGTTTTACTTTTTTTAAAATAAGCCAGTATTTTATTTTCCTATGTTATGCTCCTAATAATTAAATGTAAAAACTTTAAAATATAAGTACTTGATCTTTAGACTTTCGACTGTTTTGTTCTATTAATTGTTGTGTCAAAGACCTTATTGATGCAGCCACATAGCTGGTGTTCATATATTCCCTGCTTATTCAATGGGAAAATATGATAGGAATGCTGTCACTATGCAGTGAGAAAAGTTTGATATTTTCCCCAATTCAAGTCTTATTAGAAAGAACTTTAGCCATTGAGATTTGAAGAGGTTTGTTTTGTTAAGTTCTATTATGCGAGGGAAGTTGCTCTCTTACATTTTCTGTTTAAAAAATAATCAATTGATCAATCATTTCCCATCTCCCTCATACACTTGTTCACCAAAGGATTTTCTCCCATGCCAATTTTCCAAAATACAAGTCGAAAGATGCAGGTAGATTTTGTTTATTTCTGCTTCAGCTTCTGAATTACACATAAAAGGGTCATAGTCCCACAAAGAAGGTATAAAAACTTCAGATCTTGGCAGAGTGGTATTTTTCCCAGTATATGAGAAAAAGACAATGACCACAGGAAGCGGGTAGCTGTGTGCTTCTGTACATTGTATAACTTCTGTCAATGCAGTTTATATGTTCTTCCACAGCTTTTACTGTAAATACATATTAGACTTTTTTAAATTCATGTCTTGATTGCAAATCAGGCAGGTATTTATTGAATAGCAAATAATCACCGTCACAATTGTAAACCAATTTTGTAACAGTGTGGAAAAATTTTGCACTGCCAAATGTCTTATTTTAATACCACAGGAAATAATGAAATCATCATAAAAATGCCATTAATTTTGCTTTTTTTCATCTTCCCTTTACTAAGCAGGACTAGAATGACATAAGTATACGTCTGTGCAGGTATATTGCCTATATATTATGTATGTTGTCTTTCGTTTTGTTCTTTAAATACATAGTTCCCTTTCTAGACTTGTTCTCTAGTGTGGTCATACAAAGAGTTGACTCTCTAATACAGGCAGGGACAAGGGCTGACACATCTCTCTGCCGGCAATCATGCTAATTTCTCAAAATTTATGTAGGATTTGGAGAGCAAAGGGAAAGAGTGGAATGATGGAGGAGACCGTCTTACATTTACACTTATTCCTGTAAGATATGGGCCATCAAGATTTTAGATTGATCATGGTAGGCATTCAACAAAAAACTTCTTGATTGTATGGTATTAGGGACAAAGCTAAGAAGCTGAGTATCTGTAACTGCTCAAGGCTTAATGAAACCTGTTTATCATCTCTATAGATTTTAAAAAGTGAATTTGAAAGTGGCATGGCTGCTCTGTATTTTCTACAAAGCTAGGTTGTCGCCACTTTTGTTACTATTAATTACTTGACTAATGCCTTATATTTATACCATTTATATGCAAATTATTTAATTAAGATAGAGGTTGAGCTATGGACCCTTAGTGTTCCACTGATTGCTCTTTTGTTCTGATTCCTCAAACGGAAACAATTCCAGGCAGCGAATGCATAGTCCAGGTCTTCTTTCGTGTCACGTGCCGGAAAAATGACATGTAATGCAGTGTCAGCATTTATAAACCTGGAAGTAGAAGTTGGAGTGCGAGTGACCTTACAGCACAACATCTCATTCTGTATAACACAAAATGAAAAAAGGAGACTCTTAGGTTATTTTGTAAGGATTGAAGATGCTGTCCTGAGGTTGAATACTTCATAGAAAGAATTAATGGCATAATTTTATACAATTCCCTTTTCCATGTTCCTGTAAGATCATCCGTATGTTAATGTGCTTTAAAAAAAACAGTGATAATCGTAGAATCATGGAATTGCCTAGGTTGGAAGGGACCTTTCAGATCACGTGGTCCAACCGTCAACCTAACACTGACAAAATCCATCACTAGACCATATCGCTACGCACTACAGATTTTGGTATGGTGAAGATCTGTTTTATGTGATAAGTCTCTAGACTTAGAAATGTTTAGAATAAAATGTGGTAATGGGACAACTGAAATTTATTTGAAGGTCTTGATAAGTTTGGAAAATTTCATTAAAAGATGCTTCAGATCATTGAAAAGAAAACAAAAACCTGAGGAAGAGGCATAGAAAAAGGTAGATGTTGGACTCCAGTCCGAATATAGTGGAAATGGAGAAAAAACTCTTGGATCTCAGACCCATAACCAAGGTGCATCATGAGAAGAGAACCCTTTTATCTTTAAAAAGGGTACACTATATTGATAAGGATTTCTGTCTCTTAAGCTAGTAGAATATTATACCACATGCTTCTGCAGAAGGACCAGCCTTACCAAAGCACTACCCTTTGAGAGTCAGCCAGGCGATGTGGCATGTCATTTGTTATAATTTTTGGAATCTGAGACTGAGAGATAACCACTGAAAGATGCTGAAGGAAGATGAGTGAGTTGCCAACATTGTTGGAGGAGTACTTAGGGGAAGAGGCAGCAAATAACTTTTTTGAAGAAATTCTTAACTGCATTCAGCAAACTGAATCAAACCGTTGCAGATTTTTGTGATTATTTGGATTAAATATGGGGTAAGAAGCTAACGCAACTAACGCAGTACACAAAGAAGACTTACATGTTACATACAATAAATTGTTTGGAAAAATTCTTCCTGTTGGCAAACATGGAGAGGTCAGATTATATATTCTTATCACTCCTGAGGATTTTAACTCCTTGGACATGTGGAAATAGCTTAGGGGCTGTGTGGTTTCTTTTTTCTTAAGAAAATAATGTTGCAAACATTGCAACATAGAAATCAGACATTTCATTGCTTCCCTTACTGCTAATGAAGCAATGGAGATATGAGATGTAGAGTTCAAGATTATTTTTGCAAACAACATTTTCTTGAACCATTTGTCTTTTTAATGTCCAGTGTATTTCCGATTTTGGATATATCAGTGATAGAATTATTTGCTGTTTAAAATTTTTCTGGAAAGTCTTAAAATGAGGGGAGAGGATGGTTAGGAATATGTTCTGAACCTGTAGCTTTGAAAACACTATGCATGTAACATAGATAATGGAATAGCCCAACACAAATTAACTTAAATGCAAGTAAACATACATTTTTCTACTTCTCTAGTATTACCTGTTTACTAAGAGTGTATTAGGACGGCTTTTTCTATAAATTTTGCCAGGAGATGACTTCCAAGTTGATAGGTATTTCTCTACCTTTTACTCGATTTTGTACACTTTTTCCGTCAGTGTAGTTATTGGTGGGTTGGGTTTTTTTCATCAGGATAGTGGCTTTTTATATCATTTTATCTCTACTAGTGCTCAATATTACATTATAATTTCATGTTGCTTTTTTGGCATCATAATAATTTCTAAGGTAAGAAATCACGAAGACAAGATTGCAGCTTCTTTTATTTGTCAGGGAAGGAGATGGAATATAAGTGAACAAGCTGAGGGTTTGGTTTTTTTTAACTGAGTTTAAAAAAATCCCTGATACAAACCCAAAAGAATATTGAAAACTGCAGGAAAAAAAAAAAACACAGAAAAAAATTATTTAGACAAATTTAATTCCATTTAGCTTGTAGATGAAAGTTTCTTATTTAAGTGCTATAGTCCATAAAAGAAAAATAACTCCTAGTTCAAATGCTAGGGTCTGTGTAGCGTACTACCAAGTTTCAGAGGAAAGTGTTTTCAAGGTCTTTTCATGAATGGTGTGTTATGGAATGGGGTCACTCGAAAAGGAATAATTACAGAGTGATCAGAAGACTTCTTTGAAAAGATTGTGCTAGACCTTCTGTGTGGTTTGTGGAAGAACAGAAATCAGTTTTGCTCCTAGGGTGGGCTAACAAAATGTATTGTGTTTTTGCAGCTACTTCTATCTTTGCCCCAAAAGATGCATGCATCACCTCGGCAGTGCACTCAGCCTCTGTAAGGTCATTGCCTAGAAACCAGATCTTGGAGTTGTTAGAAGTACAACACACTGCTGCACCGTTCGACCAATTGCAAAAGTTTAGTTTTGAACTCTAATGAGTCTTTGCTCATCTCCTGTCTTAGCACTACCACTTGTTAAATAATTAATTCTTCTTTGATTGTACCTCTTCATGTGCTTTTATAAACTTATTTGTATTATTTCTTGTTGTATTTTATTTGTACTCAGCCTCTTCTCTTTGTTTCAGAGCAAGGAGTTACTAGAAAGAATTAATTTGAGGAATACTTTTTCACCCTTTGTATAATGTTCGTACTGAGGATCTGTGATCTACAGTAATTCTTATTCATTTGGAATATAGTAATTTGTTCCTGTCAGCACAGGGGCTGGTTTGTTGTTTTAAATTGCTGACTTTTGTTTTTGTTGGCATGCTCCCCAATACAAATTGAACATCTGACAAAAATCTATTTGTATGACAGTTCAGGCGAGATAGGTGCTCTGTGTTGCCTAACAGTACAATTTGGGATCCCCAGGATACAAGTTGACTGAATGCCAAGATTTTAGTAGAGCTTGTTTGTGCAGATAACAGAGGTAATCCATATTCCTCAGGTTTGTAAATCAAATGGACAAAGGAGAAATATGTACGCACACCATTCTCTTAGAGACAGTAGACCAGTAGTTTCTTCTTAATAACAATGGGGACTATCTAACCCCTGAGAACAACAGAAAGCTGAGACCAGGGATGTTCCTATACGAAATTAGAGCAAACAGAAGATTCTTAGAATGCTTCTCCCGCTTTAGTAGATAATGCCTAAATAAATTATTCAGTGGATCTGGTTTGTGGCTCTCTGGCAGTTTCTGCTTGTAGGGGGTTTTGTCTGTTTATAACCTAATTCGGATTATTATAGATCTGAAAGTTGATCTATAATAGAGTGGAAGAAGAAATCCAGCCACTAAGTCTTGACGGTGTTTTCCAGGGTGATACAGACACACGTACGTGGCTTAGTGGCCATCTATGGAAATGTGGTTTAGGAAAACACGTACTGGTTTCTAATGAACCCCTGCAATGATTCTTCCAGGATAAAATAAGATACTGAAATATCCTCTTTTTGATGAGGTTGTTAGATCAATAATGTGAAATCCAATCTAGGAATCCTAGTTACCTCACAAACACTTTTTGATAAAATAGTTTTAAGGTAGAATAATTACTTTTCATTCCTAAATAAAAATATTCCCCAAGTCAGCTGTATGCAACCACTTTTGCTTATTGACTGTGGCATCTCTTACAATTTGGAGTTAATGCTCAAGTATCACTCTTCTGGTTTACTGCAGGACAAGTTTTTCCCAGGTTGATGGCCATCCAAGCCATAAATTTAGTCTTGAAGACTTCTTGCTAGTTGAAATGTGTTACTCCAAGGGCATCTTTATGGGCAACTTGTATATAGAATCATAGAATCATAGGGTTGGAAGGGACCTCTGGAGATCATCTAGTCCAACCCCCCTGCCAGAGCAGGGTCACCTAGAGCAGGTTACACAGGAACACGTCCAGGTGGGTTTTGAATGTCTCCAGAGATGGAGACTCCACCACCTCTCTGGGCAGCCTGTTCCAGTGCTCTGCCACCCTCAGGGTAAAGAAGTTCCTTCTCATGTTTAGGTGGAACTTCCTATGTTCCAGTTTGTGCCCATTGCCTCTTGTCCTGTCCCCGGGCACCACTGAAAAGAGCCTCGCCCCATCGTCCTGACACCCACCCTTTAAGTATTTATAAGCGTTGATAAGGTCACCCCTCAGACGTCTTTTTTCCAGACTGAAGAGACCCAAATCCCTCAGCCTTTCCTCATAAGAGAGGTGTTACAGTCCCCTAATCATCCTCGTAGCCCTCCGCTGCACCCTTTCCAGCAGTTCCCTGTCCCTCTTGAACCGGGGAGCCCAGAACTGGACACAGTACTCCAGGTGCGGTCTCACCAAGGCAGAGTAGAGGGGGAGGATGACCTCCCTTGACCTGCTGGCGACGCTCCTCTTGATGCACCCCAGGATGCCATTGGCCTTCTTGGCCACAAGGGCACATTGCTGACTCATGGTCATCCTGTTGTCCACCAGGACTCCCAGGTCTCTTTCCACAGAGCTGCTCTCCAGCAGGTCAGCACCCAACCTGTACTGGTGCATGGGGTTGTTCCTCCCCAGGTGCAGCACCCTACACTTGCCCTTGTTGAACTTCATAAGGTTTCTCTCTGCCCAGATCTCCAACCTGTCCAGGTTGTCCATACTTTGATACTTGGAAGTTCTCAGGATATCTTTGACTATGAGATAACTGTCATTTTATGTGTAGATTTTTTAAAACTCAAATGTACTAGTTAATTCCTTATCCATTTACTTGTAAGTATCTCCTGTAAGACCTTAATTCTTGCTTGTTTCTCTCATGTCTGTGGGTTTATTGATCTGTTAATTCAAATTCCGTGATCATGCATTTTTTATACCTTGCAAAATCTAGGTAAATAAATAAATAAAAGCATAGGTGGTTCATCATACAGTACATTCAAGATCAGCTGGAACTGTATTTTGCTTTTTTTTCTTCATCTTTCAAACTGAAATACATCTTACCTGTTGAGTTCTTTCTTAATTTTTATTGAACTTTCTCCATCTCTTTTGCAGAAAGGTTGTAACAAAATATTTCTAACCTGCAAACCGATGATCAATAAATTTTTAAAACAAGAGTATATTGATTTTCATCATCCTGCTGCCAATAAATGTCCATTTGTGGTCAGAGTCAACAGTTCTTGTAATGTTTTAGGTAACATATTATTATGCATATGCATCTCAGTTTAAGGGAAAAAAAAGTATAAACAGTCACATGACAATCACCTAAACTTTTTCCTTGGTGCCACTACTTTAGAAGTCTTTGAAACTGTTGTGATCCTGTTACAAGGGTTGCCGTTCTCCTATAGAACCGTAAAGCTGCCTGTAGTAACAGGGGGCAACAACAGTTAACCAATAGCAATGTGTGCTCTTCACGATGACTGCTCTTGTTTGTTGTAAGGCAGATGATCCTGTGTGGGACGTGAGAGAGGGAAATTAGGAGAAGACCCAAATATCTGAGCAGGGGGAGGCAACCAGTAGTGAATAGCAAAATGAGTGATGGAAAAGGGAACAAAATATTATGTATATGTTGTTTCATCACACTTTGTGGTCGAAAGAGGTAGATTTGGTCACACTGGAGAAAGCATGTGATAAATTGGGGGAAGAAGGTACAAACTGCGTAAGGTGTAAGACTTAGGGAAAGGAAAGGAACGGTGGGTACGTCACCTGAGTCTAGTAGAATGGTTGCTGTCACTCTCTATCTTTGAGTGAGTCCATTTTTAGGTTGAAATTTTAACCTGAGATTATTACATAAATTTGGGTCTGTCCCTGAATGCTTAGGAATCAAAAATCCAGATATGTGTTACCCGCTTGGATTTGTTTTCCTTCCGATCCTTACATTCTTTCTGTGTTGGTTTTGCATGTCAGATTCCTGAATTGGAGTTGGAAATATTGTGTTTGCCATATGCTATTAAACTTTGTATTTCTTTGTATTAAATCATCTTTATTTGATGCTAACAGCTTTGTTATACCCGAAGTTTCTAAACTGTGCCATACAAGAACAGCTGGTGGGGTGGAGGGACAGATGTTTGGTCAAATGGTACTGGGCCTTTCTTGCACTTCAAAGGAGCTGAGTGGAGATGTAATATGACTATAGAGTATAGTCCTATTTTTCTAATCTGAGTAATTTGAATATTTGCCATAGTTTATTAAGAGATTGGGAGAGCAAATGACCTGTATGAGCAGAAACCGGAACATGATTCCTTAGATAATCTTTCTCTTACTGTGGAGTTTACCCTGTAAAGACGAGAACCTCTGAATTAAATTCATATTGCCAATATGGGCCCCATGGAAGAGATGTTTACAGTATTCTGTGATATAAACTAATCGCTTCTGTTATTTTAATTGTTACCTTCTTTCTTTGGAGCTTCACTTCAGTTTTGTTCAAATGAAAAGTGGGATAACTTTTGCGTTTAATCTTTGCCCTAATATTGAGATCTGAGTACCTTTCTTCTTGTGCATGAATGCTTGTTCAGTTGCTATTTAAATAAAAGTATTATGTAAGCAGTAACCACGAAGGTTTATTAAGTATGAAGATCTGAGATGTACCTTAAACTCCCTGAACTGCTGATCATCAGAAACTGGCAACGTCTACTGAAATGAGAATCATTCCAGCCCTGCTCTGTTCTCTCTTCTTAAGGTTTCCCCTTGTTATCCATTAATGGCCACTCTAGGAGGCAGTACAAGCTCTGGACTAATTGAAGCTCTGACTGATATGGCAGTCTTTATGCAGTCTTACGTAAAGTGAGGTTTTCCTTAAGGTTCACACTACGTTGTCTTGACAGTGAAAATCCAGGCAGCTATAAACAAGATCAATAGAAATGTGTAAGCATTGTTGGTGACAACGTAGGAACAGGGACAAACCAGAAATGCTCAGTGAATTTTTTGAGTTTGGACATCAATATTTACTGTGAAATGAGCTACTGCCAGTATCAGTGTTTCTCATTATTCTTTTTGTTGTATGCTTGTCCACTTAGAGGCAGAATTTCTGACTGTGCTACAGGTAAGGAGAAAAATAACAACTTAGCTGAAGCCTGTCTATCAGAAAGACACTTTAAATGTCAAATATTTTGTAAATACCAATATTTTGTATACATATACTGTTTTTCTGTTACACTGTGTTACAAGGCTTAAGACTTAAGTTCTGAAACAACAAACCAAGTAGGGGAGGGGTTGGGGTGGCTATTTTTTATACAGATTTGTGCATTATATTAATAATATTTCATTCATTTTACGCCCTTTGTGAAATGAATATTGTTTATAAGTATTTTCACTGAATGGGGGAGGCTAAGGAACTCAAATGCAGAGACAATGTAAAAAGGAGGAGGACTGTAGTTAGGTAAATTATAGGTAGCAGATTAGTGCTTGACTTTTATCTCAGGTAGTGTAAAGCAAGAACTGCTAATCATCAACTTGTGATAAAATTAGAAAATGCCATGTCTGAACATCGGGCTGGTATTTTATCATATTAGCTATTGATTTAACACAGCATGAAACAACTGGTTCTGTCCCAGTAGTGCCTGGTGGGGAGCAGTGAAGGTACAGATTTACTCCTCCTTCAATCTGCTACAAACTTCAAAGCCCAGTTGTGACCACTTAACTACTAAAATTACCAAACTCAGACAATTTTTCTCTTTTTCAAATACAGCAATATGCCTGTGCATAAGTACATATAAAAGGAAAGGAATCCCAGCTAAATCATGTCAGGACAAAAATAATAAATTCAGGAAGCATGGGCAATAAGATCCAAATATCAGTTTTGACTGGGCCATGTTATACATAAAGTATTTATCATTTTCCTTTTATTAATCAATGGTTTGAGCTAATGTGTTTATGGTCCAAAATACTTGCATTGAAATACACAGAGTGAGCACTATGTGGGTAATTTGTATGCAAACCACCTTAATTACACTGTTTTTCTATTTAATTATTCTTTGTATCAAGCATTATTTTATCTTGCATTTAATGATGAAGTCAGAAATTATTCTCTGCTACTCTTACTGAACAGAGTTTTTCACATTTATTGTGATTAATAGTTTTAGGGCTCAACTGAAATTTTCTGTGTATTAGTTTCAGGAATTAAAAACCGTGTATTAGTATACAGGTGGAAGGCTGCCTCTGAGTCAGAGTGTGTATGCTTGGTGAAAAAAGGACAGTGCCTAAAAATAGCTTTTTATGCACTAAAAAGTATTTTTGGAAAGGCCTGCTTAAGTTTCTTTGGTTTAAAATAGGTCCTATCAGAGTGGCACAAATGTAGGTGGGACAATTCAGCTGCCTTGGAAACATCTCATTCGTCTGCCTTGCCCTCGTTCTAAGTGTCCGCGGTGAGATCTGTCTGTATGGTTTCCTTTTGTTTTTCACTCTTGGAGTTCACAGTGGACAAAATGTATAATTTATTAATAGAACTGAGCTCTGTAGCAAAATTGTACTTTTAACTGGAAGGCCTAAAAGGCTAAAAAATACCAGCTTTCCTAGGCTTTACCTGCCTTTAGAAATCCAGGGAGTGGGAGAGCTGGAAAAGATGATGGTAGTATTCAAGAGTGGCAACTGCTTCAGCCTAATTACAGATTTTCATTACAGTTGACAATCTCCATAGTGTCTGGCCAGAGAGTGCAGGTACAGGCTGATAAAGACAATTAAGTAACAAATGGAGGAAGGAAGTAACACTTAGACACTTCTTTCTGGAAAAGGAAGGAGCTGGTGGAAAGTACCAGCAGATGTCTTGTTACTGTTAGCAGCGGGAACCTAGGCTCCAGGTGGAAATACTGGCTGAAACAAAGATATTTTAATAAACATTTCATGTTTTGGTTTATCTGAGATGTTTATCATGCTTTATCATGGCGTGAGCTAATTAGTTTTCTGCCTCCCTAAGGCTTTTTTCTCCCTGCTTCACTGTCTTTGGGAGCACTCTTTTTAAGGGTTGGCTCTTACAGTATAAACTTCTCCCCTTGGAGGAAAATGGCTTGCTATTTTCATATTCTCAGTTCATCTGTTGGTCCAAGACACCAGAGTTTATCTTCCAATTCCAAGATTTAGCAAACATTTATGTTAATTAGAGACCTACCACAAAGCATGAAGTCTTTGGACCACAAGACAGTCACACAAGACCACAAGTACATGATCCTGATGTGTAGTTGCTCCTTGTCCTTACATATGCCAGTTATAGGTGCAAAGATATGCTACAGTTAAAACAGACTCAAAATAGGCTTATTTTTGCAGGCTAGCTTTGCTGATGTTCGAATTGAAGTTATTCATACGTAGCAGAGACTTCTGGAGAAGAATAGCAACCTGTATGACATCAGTGACTGTCTTCCAATGCCTGACACAAGTTTTTAAAATCTGTTTGAGGAGTGAGAGTCTCTTAAGTGGTCATAATGACATCCTTAAAGATTTCTGGATATCAGCCTGAACATGAGTTGAGGACCAATTTATCTGTCAACAATATGGGCTCAGTTTTGGCTGTTCCCATTCTTTGTATCCAAATTTCTTGTTGATGACCCAGTCTAGACCCTTCTCTCTTGTCTCCAAATCCAAGTGTGGATTTATGCTACAAAAACCAGAATTTATCTCACTTAGGACACCCTACACCCAAATAAATAGTCAAGTTATGGATTACTTTGAACCTGTGTCAGGTGTGCTCTTACAGCTGAGGTATCTTTATTTTCAATCTGTCATCTGAGTTGTGGGGAGAAAGGTTTTTCACCCTTCTCCAACCTTGCTCTTGCCATTTCTTCCAGCATTACTGATTGAAATGACTGTGGTGAATAAGGGTCTGCAAGTTGCAAAACCTTTGTCAACAAATTAGGCAAATAGATTCCGATGTTTGCTATACGTATCAAGGCAAAGGGCACTAACAGCAGCCAACTTTTAATTTAGCAAGCTAGATTATCAGAATGATCTTTGAGCGCACTAAGGGTGGTTACAAGGAAGCACTAGGCTTTTCTGGGAGGTGAATCTGAGAAGGAATGAACAATTTAGAGGAGGAATTTCCATTGACTGAATAAGCAAGTTGGTTAACTTAGCCAGCTAAGTAGCTGTGTAAAGATTGGTTTTATAATGAAATATGATAGTATAATAATGGTCATTTGAAGGAATCAGTAGAAGAGTTGTATGAAATACTGGCATTAGAGTACAGAAAAGCATATTACAGGAGCAGACTAGCAGACGTAGGTAACAGTAGACAGCAGAATAGCTGCGAGTCAGCAGTGCAAAAGGCAGATGTCACTATGTTGGCCTACAGAGAGGGTACAGTTAAATTTGCAGGAATACTCAGTCATCCTTCATGCATCAGCTGATGCCTGGCATATTTTTTTTGAGATTATGGCACAAGAGTAAAAAGGCAGACAGGCTGTTGTGCAGAACAGCCCAAAGTTGAAAGCAACTTGGAGAAACTGAATTCTGATTAAAGAACAAAGTAGTGTATACATAGGGACGAAGATTTGGTAATAGGGTGTGGTAATTCAAACAAGGAAAAAGATGAGTAGTTATAATTAAAAAAAAATAAGTTATATAAAAGGGAGTTATTCGTTGTTACGTTTGGAGAGTGCTACCCGAGCCTAAGCAGTGCTTATCTGAAGTTTTCTATGTTTGGATTTATGATTCTTGTATTTCATTTTGTTACTCTTCGTAGATGTGGTCTCGGTAAATTGGAAGGATCCTCTAAAAAATAGAATGGGGGAGATGTCAGTTAGTTGCAGACCTTTGAATTTTGAAAAATCTTTCCTTTTCTAGGTTTTGAAGTTTAAAAGGCAGAGCTCAGTAAATATAAGATGGTTTTCTAAATACAAGTGTCTTTCACAATAGAAATCATCCCCTGTTACTCCTTAAATTCACAGGAATGATGAGTTGCAATTCTCTCACAGGGCAACTGTTTTCTTCCCTACCTACAGCATGTGCAGCCCGACAGGTTGCTTAAGCATCGGCTGTGTTGGTGACATACGTGGTCCACTGGCCATGACTTTGAGATGGAAGTTGTTTTGTGGGCAGAAGCTGCATTTTCCACAACCAACATAATACAATGTGTTGCATCCTCGTGGGGGTTTACATGACCTTCCTCCCTGCCCTCACCCCATAATGAAACTAAAAGAGTGTTTGATGGTGATTACTGAAAAGAAGATTTATAGACCTGTGACTTCTACTTAAATGGGTGATAGTATCTCAGCATTAATTAGCACTTGAAGTTTGATTTCTCTCTGGGTTGTAGGAAGCCAATGACATTTGGCGGGGTGGCAGAACACAGGTTTTAAGGTGTGCATTTGTCTTTCCGAGTTGCCTGCATTTTTTTGTGTGCGTGTAGGGAGGGCAGGCAAGACCGGGAGTGGATTACACATTGACTTCCACCAGCCAGCGCGTACTGTTGAATTGGTTCTTTCAATCAGAAGTTTCATAGGATTTGTAGAATAGTTTTTATTTCCCTTTGGACAGCAATGTATCAGCTTTGTGTTTTTTTTATTTTCATAAGGAAATGCTTGAAAGTCCAGCATTGCACCAGGTTGTATATTAGCACTATGTAATCGTTTTCCTGCTTCTCGCACACAATCGATAAAACCTAAGCTACTTGGGAACAGGAAAAGCCCTTTCGAATTGCAGTCTGAAGTGTCTGCTCTATTGTTCCTGGATCACCCTGACAGAGGAACGTGGAAGTTTTGAAAACTGAAGTTTGAACACAATTTCTTAAGCAATTTCAATTATTTTATTTCCTGAAGAAGTGATTTTATGTTTCTGTTCTAAATATAGGCTTTAAGATTGTTAAGTAGGATCACTTATTTTTCTTCTAAATTTGTTAAACTGTATCTTTTCAATTTCTGCTTAGCAAAAAATACTTAAGTATCTATTCTGAAAAGCAGAGGCGAAAGCGTACATTCTGCAGTATTTAGCAGTCCATTTAAGGATCAAGCCACTTTTTTCACCTTGCTTTTAGCAAGAGCAATGGCAACACTGACTACACTCAAAGAACACAAAATAAAAACTTAATTTATTCCTACAAATTATTTCTGGTTATGCTAATCTCAAGTATTTATTTACATCTAGAGCAGGGCCAAACTCTGAAACAGATGCCTGAAGACTTTTTTTAAACCATTTATATATACTAGGAAATGCTAATGAATTTTCTATGAAAACAGATGTTTGTGGATAAATAAACCTTTTTGTTTGTTTACGCGTATTTCACTGAAAAAAATCTGTTTAATCTGTTCTTAAAACAATGAGCCTGAAAAATGGAGAGGTTAGGACAAAAAAATTTGCTGGGCCTTTTGTCTGAAATGCAGCAAGGTTTGCTTGGCCGTTCAGGGGGCTGCTTAGCATTTAGGAAGAGGAAAGCTATTCTTTAGTTCAGGTATGAAAATGTGCGATACTTTATATCAATTATTTGGCTGATTGCTGAAAGTGCGTTGGAGTGAGGGGGCATTGGCTAGTTTTGGCCTTCACTAATGGGAACATTTCAGAATGTGGATGAGTAATTAAAGTATAGAATGCGGAAAATTAGGCCAAAATTGAATAGAAATGAATAAGTATGCGTTCTGTTGTGCAGATGTTGGAAACAGATTATTTTGGATACCTCTTTCTATCTACATCTTATTTGGTTGCCATGTAAAAATCAGTCATACGCCATGTAGATTGTTTCTCTTCCCGTTGCCTTTTCTGTTTTTATGTTGTGATGTATCTGTATAGGTAGTAATTTAGCAAAATATCCTGTCTGCCAGGTGTGGGAACTAGCTGATTGTATTGTAATACCAGATCATTACTTAATTCATATGCAACCTAGCCTAGCACATGGAAAGCATTATAAATCTATTTACAGTGTGGCTGGTCTGATGATAACATTGTATTAAATTCCCAGGTGAGGCAATTTAAGCAATTGCTTTGCCATGTGTAGGCCATGGAAATTAACTTCTCATATGCTTTAGTAATAGACGAACTTCATTGTTATGCTCAGATTAGTAGTATAGCAGAATTCTTACAGTCTGGATACATGTACCCTACTTCACATGTGGAATCATACAGGGGGGTGGTACTGCAGATCACAGATCTTAATTAGTTTAAGCTGAGTTAATTCATTTCAATTCTAATTTAGCTGTGCTTGCCCATGAACACATTCAGTTCTATTGGGAAATGTTAAGGCTTGGGTCAAGTAGACAGATTGTTTAAAGCCAAATTGCCAGACAGAACTGAGCAAGTGTATCTGTTTGAACAGGGCTTTAAGAAAATCACCCAATCAGTATGCAAAAATCCTGTTCATAAACCAAGAGAGATCTGCCTGGAATCAGAAATTCTTCTTTGTCAGAAGGTCTGGGTACTGTAGTACATTTAAAACATCCCCTGAAACTTTCTCTGTCTTGAAGTTCTTGTAGAAAGTAGCTTAACCCTTTTGTGTCGTCATGTGTTCGTGTGCATGCTGCGCGGCAATGCAAACATGTACCCTGAGTTAAAAATACTTGTGTGCTTAGACTTTTTGTCTATGTATATACAAGAAAATACAAAATACAAGGAAAACTTGTATATATGACAAGACCTTTACAGACAAAAAACTGCACACAGAACCTCTTAAACCTATATTGAGCTGCCCAGAAATGCCTTGAATTACAAACTCTGTAAAGCTTCTGTCTTTTCTGGAAACATACATATAAAGTACCAGTAGACAGTGGTAACTGACAACTAAGACTAAAAATGTTGACAATTTCTTGATTTGCCTGGTTAGCTTATGTATAGAAGTCATTAACTATTTATAAAATGCATTATGAATTGGGTTCCTTCAAACTGTAGCAGAGTATGTGACATTTCCAGCTCAAACTATCATTCTTGCATTTGGCTAAAGTACATATTTATAGACAGCTGATAGTTATGAACTAAAAAAAAAAAACTAAAAATTATTTAATTAGTGAGTTCAGACAAACCAAACTAATTTTGATAGCTACGTTTTAAAGTTTCAGACAATATTACTTTAATAGAAATAAGAATAGTAATTCAAGATATTGATATTTTGGACAAATCCTGAAAGAACAAACGAACACTTTAGTTCAAAGGCCTTTCCTTTTATATTATTGATTCATTTGGTAGTGAAACTGTGATCAAAAGTAGTATCAAATTATTTATTGATTATGGCAAAGAGTTATACCTAATTGTAGTCAAAAGGTTATTTCTTTTAATATAATTGCGGATTTTCAGATCATGACAGATTATTGCAGTAAAAGAACAATGATACAAATATATTTATTAAGTTCCGTGGTGATGATATAAGGGATTATAAAGGGCCTTTAAAAATTGTATTGCTATTAACATTTATTTCTTTCCTGTGAGGAATTCCTTTTTCCTTTCTTCCGCGCAGGCTCTTATGAATGAGAATATCAGCCAGTTAAATCTTTCAAATAAATGATGTGTAACCAAGGACCTTCTCAGTCTCTCCATATAATTAGGCAACTTGTTCACTGGAGAACAAGCTTATGAAGCATCATGCTCCTCATCTCAGTCTAATAACGATAAATACATTCAACACTAACGGAATCAATGGGGCTGAGTCATTTTGTGAAATTGGGAGAGACTGTACAGTTGAACTGCTAGACCTCAAATGGGAAGATTGAATCTTAATCAGAAAAGAAGATTAGATATTTATTGGTATATATTTGTAATTTCCTTCCTTGTTTGATGTGTATCAAATAAAAATAGGAAAATAATATAATTGAGCAATCTATGCCAATTTGTTGGCTTTTTGGTGAAAAAAGAACAAAACAAAACCTATCTCCATATGATATTCTTGCATACTGTGGAGTGTTTTAGTCCCCCATAGTGATGAAATGAATAATTTAAACAGGCAGCTCTGATACCACAGCCTGTTTAAAGGTTCTCATTTCCTTTAATGCTGTAGACTACTTTAGCTTGGTTAGTGTGAAACTGTGACAGCTGAGATCTCCAAAAGATTTGGCACAATTCAGCTCTTGTAGTGGGTCCATGGTATGCTTTGTCCTTGCTACGTACATCTGTAGCTTTAGTATATAATCTTGATCTGAACACTAGCAACTGAATCACAAGCTGGTGGGTATTGTAACGATGATGATGGTAAAAAAGGGCAAACTACACAGGACAAAAAGCAAAAATGTGTTGCTCTGAGATGACCAATACAAGGCTTACTCCACTGCTAGGTTCTTAGCGTAAGGGGTGACCCACTTACAAAGTTCTTTGTCACAAAGGTAATGAATTTCCCAGTGCTCAGTATAATGTCTAGTGGGTTGTTTCCTGTGCCCCAGTCCCAAGCACAGTTTTTTGGCATGATTGTCCAATTAGGGAAAGTTTGAGGATGGATTTCTTTTTGCTGATTTGCTACTGGTAATGGCTGCCACGGCAGAGCGTGAGGGAAGCTCCTGTCGATAAAGGAAGGCCCTACAGCTTAGTTCTTGCTACTCTTGGGTTTCTTCCTCTGAAGAAGTGTCAAATTGATCGTAACCACACTCAAATATAAAAAGATTTTAGACAATGTTTTAAAAATTCTTTCTCTGTTTTAATGGTGAGTGTAGGAATATTAACTGACTAAGGGCCTGTTATTTGGCCAACAGAGAAGTTGAAAGCTGGGTTGATGTCCTCTTTACGGACTTCCCTGTTGTTCCATTGAAAGTTGTGCTACCTTGGTAATCTTCAGACATTTGTTTTCCATTGCTTGGCACTTGATCTAGTTTAGAATCAATATGATGGTCAGTTCATTAGCAAATCTGGTGCTTATAAGTTGTACATAACGACTGTCATAACGATCTAATGAATTACTGTCTCGGTTTTGTGGTATTTCGTTGAGCTGCTGTAAACTAATGTTTCCTTGTACTGTAGTTTTCTTTCCTTTCTTTTGCCCTTTGATTTCTGGTTCTTTCCCTGTAGGCCTTCATAGCCTTAGCAGCATAGGAAACACTTGTTAATTTTTTCATCTTTAAGTTCAACCAGTTTTGTCAAATGTGTGGTGTTCAGCTTTTTGGGTTTTTTACATGGGAAAAGCTCAGTCTTCCTTTCCTATTTAATGGCATCACTGCAGCGTTACACTGAGTTCTGCGTCCAGCTAGCAAGTGTTCTTCAGAAAAATACATTTGGTTCCTACACATACGTTTCTTCAGTGCTTCTGATATTAGTGTATATAGCTTGTCAAGGTTACCTGATTATCAGAACTGGAATCACACATTATGTACCTTGAGCTTCACTGAAGCTACTTTCATTGCTGAAAAGTTGAGGATGTGACTGTCTTAGAAATGCTAAGGTTTTGCCATGCAGATCTGTCAAAATACAGCAGCTGAAGAACTTTTTAATAACTTTTACTTGCAGATTTAATTTTTTTTGTATCAAATAGGTATCCATTAGGGGGCTCTCGAGGTTTAAGATGATCAGCCTTGATACCAATGGCTTCGGAGCTTTACTTCCTAACCCTTTTTTCTTTTTGTTTTACAGAAAAGGTCACGGATCGCCTACAGTGATGAGGTGCGGAATGAGCTCCTAGGGGATGACGGGAATTCCTCAGAGAACCAGGTAGGATGCTAATCAAGAAGCCCTAGTGGGTGGCTGGAGGGTGAAGGAGGTCACCGGCACACTGGGCTTCTCAAGCTGCTCCTTAACAGCATTAGCAACAACTCATGTGGAAGTGATACTGTTTAATGCAAAGCTGGGGTCTTAATCAACTTCAAAATGTTTCTTGGAGATCTTACATTTAACCCTTTAACTTGTGATCACTGTCTGCTATCTTAAAAAAAATCTTTTCTTCTCTTTTCTTTATTATTTAGTACTTAAGAAATAACTTGAAACGCGCTGTTTGCCGACAAAGCCAAGGTCTTCACCTCAAACACATGTAAAAGGAATAAAAAAAGTACATAATGCAGCTTTGATAATAATGCAGTATAATTAAATCAACACTGGCAGGCAAAACAAATGAAAGTGCGCTCTCAGAATTAGGCAGTACCCCACTCAGTTTCCTTGTGTGATTCCTTCCCTAAACAGATTTTTCCTCTCCTTGTAGCAAAAACACAAGTTGTACTAATAAAAGCATGCTTTCATGATGCATGGCGTACTAGAATGCAGAGTGCTATCCATCTCTTTTAATGAAGGAAAGCTTGATAATCCTGAGGCTTTTTTAAAATCTTGCACCCGTATTGTTGTTCCATAACTACGGTAAGGATCCTGCTAGACTACTGAAAATTATAAAGGAAACACTATAGTCAGGGGACTTTGACCCACCTGTTAATATTTCTTTTGGTGCTGAAACTTGTTTGACAAGCTCTGTTTGAAAGCAGAATGTTTCTTTTCTTTTTGAAAATCATGTCAGCTGTAATCAAAGTCGTGCATTTTGAGTTAGAAGTTAGTTGAAAGTTTTCTTAAATATCAGATTTTCTCTTTTGACCAGAAAGAATTTAGATTATTTTGGTAGTGAAAGTGAAAATTGTTTAAACGTTTACTTGATAAATGCAATATTAAGTAAGAAAAGAGATCAGAACCATGTTCTGAAATTTTTAGTATCTTCTACCCTCAATATAAGCTCAGTTTCACTAAGGATAGAAAAAAAGAAAGACTTGGAGACTTATCCCAGTACAATGAATTTTCAAACACAGACCCCTTAAGCCTTAACGTTATACAGTAATTTAAATGTGCTGTGTAAGTTTTAAACTCTATAATAGACTTTTACATACATTACTGATATACTGTATCCTGTGTATAATTTCATTAGACATAAGACTGTAGTAGACTGTATAGCAGCTCAAATATCTATGTGAAGAGGTAAATTTAAATTATATTAATCTTCATATTTATATATTATAGCGAGGGGGGATTCCAAAATTTGAATAGAATAAGGAGGGATTTTTACCCCTAAATAACGAATTTATGGAAAGGATGATTTTACGGAAAAGAGTTTCACAGTCTGCATGTCATGATTGTACACTCAGTCCTGTGAAAGTGTTAAGATTCTCATTTTACTTCTTTTAAGGTGCTGCTATTTTTACATTTCAAGAAAAAATTGTGTGAATTCAGACATAAAAGGGCAATTGTGATAAGAAGCTTTACTTATAACAGAATATCTTATGTGTAGGGATGAGATAAAATATTTTATTTTCACTTTTTAAGGAATGGTTAAATAACTAGTTCACATGTGCACTTTTTATGAGTTGTGATCTTTTTTCTAAACTTGGTGGAAGAAACATGATCTCATCTCAAGGAACCAAATGATACCTTCAGCCTTTTGTCAACATGATTTTTTTCTTCCAAATTACCACTTCTTAGATGGAAGAAAATTTTGTCTGGTAAAGAGTTTTATGTGGTAATCAAGATCCTTTTCTATAACCCAACTTGAAATTGTTACCCCAATACTTTTGAAAGTTCTGAATTCCTTTCTTTTCTTCCTTGGAAAATGTTATGAAATATCACCATAAAGGAGTAATCTAATTTCTTTTAAATATGTGAGTGCCAGTATTTTTAAAAAATATTATTTATTGTGTTGTTCCATTAATCAATTTCTCAATATCTTATTCTTATGAAATATCATTATTTATATTTGGACTTATCTTATATGCATGTAGTTATGGGTACAAGCAGTTAGTGCAAAAACTTCCATCTGATGTTGAGCTTATCAGAATGTACAGCTGTCCACATCAAGTGTAAGGTTTGGGTACTTACTATATAGCGAACATGTTATATCGACGTATTTAACTCAGTAACTCCAGGTCTAGTACACTTTCACTACTATACATTACTATATCAATAGAAAACTTGGACTAGAGGATGACAGGATGCTCAGGTATAACTTACAGCCACATAAAATATTTGAAGATGTTTCAAATTCTTGCTTTCATTACGTCTGATGGAAATAAATACGGGTATATGGACTGACCCTCACGCTTTTACTTTTACTTCTCAATCAGTTTGGATTAAGTTAAATTAGTTCAACCAAAAAAACAGTGGGTTTGTTTTCCCCCATTAAGTTACCAAACTGCGAAAGGGCAGATGAAAGATTCCTCTTCTGACAGAGTTGCCGTTGAAAAAAGTTGCCAGCTCAGAATCGCTCCTGTACCAATACACAAATATTGGTGAAATATATCAATAGAAATGCTGAAAATCTGGTTAGACTGGGGTATTATCCAAAGGAAATAAGAGATATGAGCTGCACGTTTTAGGTATGGTCTTTGTCATCATGCTAAACTTTTGCATAATGTTTCTGGTGGAGAGAGAAGACAAAAGGAAGTTAATGTATACTGGCTAGTATGACCATATTAAATATCTAGAATATTTGGGGCACTATTAGAAAAATAAACCATTCGGAGCTTTTCTTTATTCAACTTCTGTTTTTTTTAGTTTGAGTTTCAAAGGTACAATTACAGCAAACCACAGCCAAGTTAAAGGCTGTAATGAATAGGGTCATAGGTATGAGTTTCCAGTTGTTGTCCCAAGAAGAAAGACTGAAGTACAAAGAGCAGATTGAAGAATTAGCAAATGATGATTTATCTCTTGTCGTCTTCTTCGTTTTTCCAAAATGCCTTCCATAAGTAGCAGTCATCATGTGTAGATGACAACTTAGGATGCAGTGGCCTTATAACAATTATACCAAGATTTAACTAATTTTACCAGATAAAGCATATAGAACCTTTTTTTAATAAGTTGTAAGAATTATACAATTCTGCTATTGAGAGTTTCTTTTGAAATAAATGCATCTTTGTTTAATGAGATAAGTAGCAATATAGCGCTCTTAATGCGCTTAGGGTTTAATAAAGTCATTGCTTAGTATACGTTAATTTCTTCTTCATTTGAATCGTGTGAATGTAGTCAGCGGAGGCACATCGAGGCTGAGAATCAGGAGACATCCCTTCTCACATTAAAAAAAGGCACCTCACAGCCCCAAACCCCAGGCCCTACTGTGTGCATTGGGTTGTTATTTCTTTTCCAGGAGTGGTCTTAAACAGGCTCTGTGGCTTTCAAGTTTTATTTGTCATTCTGACCACCACAGTTTATCAAATGCCTTGAAAGTCTGTAGTTTTTCAGTGCAATGATACACTACTTCAAGTTGTGGCTTCACTTTAATAGTCATAGAACTTTTTCACGTAGCGATTCTTATGTTTCTTAGAAAGTATATGTTGAGTTAAATCAGAAATGCTTCTCGACCAAAATAACGTCAGGTACAGTATTGCCAACTTTCTTGAAATACAACAGTATTCCCTTCTCTTTCGCAACTATGTTCATTAATAAGTTTAAATAAATTTACATTAGGTTAAACTGCGTGTCCGTATACACATACACTGCATATGTGATTTGTGGTGAACGAATATTTTGTGGCTACTTAATTTCTGACTACAAAGTTCTGATAATATTAGATTTGGGCTTGCTGTGCATAAAGTGTGTCAAACTTCAGCTACAGACCAGGGGGTGAAGTTGGTCAATTTAATTCCCCAAGATCTAAAGAAGGTCGGTATCATTTCATATAGCCCTGGCAGAGCAGATCATTACCAGACACAAATCTGTTCGTTACATGCCGAGGGTTTATAGCAAAATAAATAGACTGTCATCATAAGTTCAGAAAATTGTGTGTTCGACCCACGATAATGTGTAAAGGGCGTTTAATAGAGTTCAGCATTTATTCGTTATCTATATGCGGACAGAGACGGCGGTAGCGTTATCAGCTTTTTAAAAAAAATTCGGTAGTTTTCTGTGTCACGTGATGTGCCTCAGACACACACACACACGCGCGCACGCACACACCCCATCTCGCTCTCTGCGGCGCAGTTTTGATTTTAGTCACAGCAGAAGGCTTAGCCACAAGAGATTCCACTGGTTCAAACCAGCGTAAACCAGATATTTTTTTTTTTTAGCCTACAAAGGAACAGATTACCTCTTGTATCGAATTCTGTATTGCAAAAAAAAAAAAAAAAAAAAAAAAAGAAAAAAATCTTTGTTTCAAAAATATGCTGATTATCATAACCTAAAATGGTGGCTGCACACGGCTTAGTGCTGTTTACAGTTGAGCAGTAAACATAATAAAAATAATGTTTCAAAATAGAAAAGTAAAGGTAACACGTTTTCATCAAGAGCATTGTTAAATGGGGGAAAAATACATCTTTTGTTAATTTGAATGAATATCTTTCAGCCAATGTTAAAAAAAACCAAAACCCTCTCCCATTACTTAGCTTAGCTGCAAATCCCATGCAGAGCTTAAATTCAGCCATGCAGCACAAACCAGATAGAACATTTTTGTTTGAGACCTATTGAAAAAACAAATGTGCAGCATTTTAAATCTCTCATTGATTATAGCAGGGTGGCATGCCCAAACGGGCTCTATTGCGGGAGAGTAGTTTTAAACTTTGGCCCTTTAAGTATCATAGTCAACTGAAGAATGGTGGCCTCAGAAAGAAAAGATAGCTATGTGATCAACTCCCAGATCGTCTCTTTCTAAAGAGCCTTAATGTTTGCCTTTTTGGGGAAAAAAGGGGGGGAAGATCTGGAGAAAGAGACCAATTTATGATAGGCCAAGCACTTGAATTTAAGCGCCGGTTTGGCGGACAATGCAGTTTTCTTTATAGCAAATTCTAGCAAAGTTCCTTTGGCTGCATACTGAAGAGCCGTTTCGGTTTAAGTCTGTGTAGTAGTAGCCCTCCTAATTACATCTTGTTAGAGTCTCGTTGTCTGTTTTGGGAACGGGGTGAGGAATACGTTCAGTTTTAGCCGAGCCATATGAAACAATAGAGAATAATGGAGGTTCTTTTGTTTCCTTCATGCTGGCGAGACTTTATTAGTAGTAAACATTCTCAGCTTACACAAGTGTTGAAAATTAGTGTTATGAAACTGTAGGTGAAGTATCAGCATAAACTGAGATAATGATGTAGCTGTTGTAATTTCGAATTCAACTGGAATCGGTGAGAGAACTGTAATTTTTTCATAAAGAGCCACCCTTATACAGACATTTGTTGTGAGTAATTATATGTTTTGTTCCAGTACAAATAATTTATCTATCTCTCTAAGGGGAGAGCTTATTACAACATAGCTTGATAATCAGGCTGGGCTTTTATTTAGTTTTATAGTAAACCTGCCAGAGCAATATTATTAATAGTGTTAGATTGTGTTGATTTGCAAACATAAATTGATAAATATTAATGTATATACTATATAAGTATACACACACACAATGTGTTATATATACAAACACTGTGTAGTGGTCTGGGATTAAGAACCTGGAATGGGTCTTTTCTGAGGGAAATGTGTTTCATGTTGTTCCCTATTCCTTTGTCTATTTTTAAATATGCTATGCAATAAATCATAATTCTGAGCCATTTAACTAAGCTGATGCTTTTTTTTTATTTAACTGGAAAAAACCCTCTGTATGAGGTTCAATAATAAAATTAGATAATATAGTCACATTAGACCTCAGGTGTATAAAAATTGAACTACCGGTTACATACTATAAAGATGCAGTCATCTATTAATAAGTTAGATCTGCTAGTAAAATAAGAAATCAGTTGTCACAACTGAAATATACAGAAAACATTCTGAAAACTTGTATATACAAAACCACTTCAGCTGTACAATCTTCGAAGAGAGGAATAGTAAACTTGTTTTTTTCTTTATAATATAGACTTCTATGAAGTCATTCCCCTTTATTTCATGATGGTGTCTTAGATGTGGTTTAAAAGAGAATTTCACACTATTCTCTTTGTTTAATGTGACAGTGTGAGAAAGTGATCTTTATTCGTTCAAAAAACTCTGCATGTAGTCTATGTTTAGGTTCTTTTAATGTGTTTGTCTGTGATTTTTAAATGCTAAACATGTAAACAGATAAATTGTCAATGTTAATTCTGTATCCTGTCACACAACTGATCTTTCTTTCCTGCCATTTCTTTCCTTTTTATCTTTTTTGTGCGTTCATGTTGCAGTTGATAAAATTACGTGAAGAGGTGAGTACTTTCTTGCTTTTTGTTGTCTAGCTTTCCCTTTAAAGCTGAGTTTCTAAATCTGAAGTAGATCTTTTTGTTCATTGTTGCAGGGAAATCTACACAAAGCAAAAATATTGATTACATTGCTTTAAAATATTCACTGTTGTGCCTCTTTTTCCCTAGTAATTGTATACTTACATAGGAATCTCTAGATCAAACCTTAGAAATTAACGTTCTTTGATAGTGGAATTTTTTTTTTAAGGCACTAGAAAAAGAAGGAAAAAACCCCACCGTATTATTTGATCTCTGCTAGAATACCATGATCAAATCAGGTACAGTAATAATCGTGTTTGCATCACAAAATCTTTGATAGGGTAAATACATTTATACACTGGTATTGAAAGTGAAAGCACTGCTTTGGTAAAAACCTGTGCTGAAACACTGTAAAAATTACACAGTATTTCACAATGTTTTGAGTTTGGTGTGAGGTATTCAAGTAGCTTATGTATTATATTGGATATTGTATACCCACTGAAAATACAGTACAGGTAGACCTACGCACACATATCAATATTTATTATTTATTTGTGAGTGCTGTAGATCTGTAGGTGTAACACTAGAGATCAGTATTCCAGAACACCTTTCTTCCAGTTGTAAAATGACTCATAAATATTTAGAGAGAGAAGCCTGTTTTAATGGCCAGTTTCTCAAATGTTTCAGAATATTTTCTGAAATTAATCTCCTCTGTTACTTACTGCTGTAGCAAAGCAGGTATCTGAACTGCTTTTTTTTATTATTTCCCAATAGCCGCCAAAAAGAAGGTCTCGGTAAAGTCAAGATTGCTTATAGGTCACATTTCTGAAGGGTTTCGTATGGAGAGTTTGAAGCAATGAAGTATTTGAATAAATATGTTTAGAAGCACGAGTATTTTAACATCACATATTTGTCTGGTATCTTCTTTTTGAAACGTGTGTGCCCAGACATGTCAGTAATGAATACTGAGCTCTGCAGGAAAGGATTTGTAAGTTTTAGAAATGGTGATGACAAAGAATTGTAAAGTAACCAGATTAAGGACAATTACAGAGAATTCTTAAAAACAGTAAGATATTTGTGATATAAAGATTCTTTCACTAGTTCCCTGAATGCTTTATTTTTTTCCCTCTTCTTGTGGAGTTAATATTAATATGTTAAAGCTACAGGGTAAAACAGTTAACAAAAAAAAATTAAACAAAATAAACATGTAACCACATGAAAGCCCTCCCACCACTGCTGAGCTCCCCTCCCCAGTAGTCCCAGGATTCAAACAGATGACAATGTTGGTGCGTGGGTTTGTATAGCCTGATTTCTGAGATTGTGCAGAAGAACAAGGTTCATTTGCTCATCCCTTTACAACACCTGCACGTCTGCGCCTCTGCTTTTGTAAAAGAATGTAGTAGGATCATTTTTGCTTGCAAACATAGATTATGGTTTTATAAAAATACAGATTCCTATTTTGTAAATTTACTCTGAGAATTCAATCAGATAGAAAGAACAAAGCTGCTACTTAACTGCTCTTCTTTTTGAAATAGCTATGAAGGCAAATAAAAAAAATCAGGATGTTGTTGCAAAGGGCTGCAACTTGAGAGCTATATTGAACTCAGTCATACCTTTTGGAGCTTATAAATCCTCCTTCTTAGCCACCTAAAAAATTTGACATTGCTTCTGTTGATTTCCTTTTTTGCTTTTTCTTGCTGGCCTCATAAGTTACTTTTTCCTCTCTCTGCTTTTTGCAAGAGCAAATGGAACTAAATAAAAGGTTTTATTATTTTGTCTAGATCAAAATTGTACAGGTAGATTTAAACAGGTACATTTAAAAAACAATTGTTAGCATTCCGTTCTCTGCATTTAGGTGCCCACGATGTGTTGGCTAGGCTGCAATTGCAATGGTATTTTTATACCCAATGCAAAACGCACATTAAAGTTTAAATGAAGGCTAGTACGGTGACTCAGGCATAATTCTTAACTCGTCACATAGTGAAACATCAAGGCATCCCCAATTATAGTTCTCCTAAGGAGGTATGAACTGATCTTAAAAGAAATTGTGGTTTGCCATACTGTTTGTTAATAAAACCTGCGCTTCCTCTCATTACAGGGCTCTATTCTAGCACACTTGCTGTACACAGGCTTCCATGGAGGCCGTGTCGCTCTGTCTTTTGAGCTCCTGAGATCTCAGTTTGAATCCAGCCCACATGGAATGACTAAATCTCTAGCGATAGCATGCCACTTTGCAAAACTTCCTAATATAACTCTGGATAGAAGCTGTGTCTGAAGCTGCAAGACACACTGAATCACCTCACTACCCACTTCGCAGAGAGCAGGGTGACTGTGGGAGAAGGAGTTTGGGGAGGGCTGGGAAGCAGTTGAAAGCATCCGCTGCTACTGTAGGGCATTGATTTAATGACTAAAGGGGGGGGGGGGGGCGGGCTCCAAAACCAAACAATGTAAATAACACCACCCTTTATAATAAAAATTAGCTTTCATTATATAGTGGCTTGGGTGGAAAGGTTCTGAAACCAGGTAAGAAACAGCTCTGAGTTAATGTTAGCCCCTAGTTCATAGGGCTTTTAATATTCTAATTGCTTGCAGTAAGACTGAACTGAAC